>NC_090448.1:303823676-305073676 GCF_031143425.1 Pleurodeles waltl | reverse complement strand
CTCCATTGAAAACAATGGAGTGCTGCAGGCTTTTACTGGCCAGTAAAAGCCCTCAGCGCCAACATTCCAATGTTCGCTTTGTTCACAGCAGCAGCTGTGAACAAAGTCTCAAAGAGCCCGAGGGGATTTTAATCCCCTCGGGCTCCGTGAGCAATTTGTTTTTTTTAATAGAACATTCTGCCCTGAGTGGCAGAATGTTCTAATAGCCTTAGAACCCGCCGTAGCGGGCTCTACCGGCTATTAAAGGCCCTTTCCCTTGTTAAATGCCCTCGCCTTCGGCTTGGGCATTTAACACGGGAGCGGGCCTTTAATAGCCGGTAGAGCCCGCTACGGCGGGTTCTAAGGCTATAATAGGTTTTTGGACTTGTTATTCACAGAAAGAACCTCTTAGTTTCTCTTATACGTTGGTTGAATAAATGCATCTGTCTCGTGAGTGTCACCTTGACCCAGGGATTTAGATTAATAGGCAAGCTTTTTCATGTTTTTAAAGGTTTTTTGCTCTTCTTTTAGTTTTCCCGTAAACCAACGATTGAATAGAACATTTGTTTTTATGGATTCCTTTTCCATTGGTGCCGTCGGTTCTGGAATTTTAGTAAGAGTGGTATTAAAATTGTCTAGCGTGATGTTCACATCTGAATTATACCTAAATTCAGATGCCACATTGGCTGAGAGGATTTGGGCAAAGGTTGATAGTTATCTTCTTCCAATTATGTTAGCATATCGTTGTCTTTAGGAGAAGGTAAGGCTAGAGACATTTTTGCTACCATTGATGTTGAATTTCATTAGATGGTCATCTACCCAAACTAGTTCCTTATGTGTAAGAGGCTCAATTTTGATAGACGTGGTTAGGATAAAGTTGAGTGTACGGGCGAGGCCGAGCATGGGGAAAAGATGAAGATGGTTGGTGTCAGTGGAATCACCTTTTAATTCGGACCGCAGGTTAACGTCTTTCAACACTAACATCTCCGGCAAGACCTATTGATGATGGCTAATTAATTCTTCTAACTAGCATATAAAAGCTGCAGGAGTTTGAGGGGGGTGATGAATTAGAATGCACAGCATCATGTGGTTGGTTTATTTTCCTATGATAAGGCATCCGAGCCCCCGAATGGAGTATACGGTCAGGAAGTGGTTGTCAGCGAAATTATGGTTAATAACACCACCTACAGCATCTCTTTATTCGGACGGTTACATCCGATTATTATCATTATGGGTTGCCGTCAGGCATTAATCATATTTTGGATAAAACACAGTAGTCCAAAAGTTAATTGGTTATAAGTGCATGAATTAAAAAGCGGTTTTAGCAGTAGACCTGGAATTGCATAGGCCGCTCTTAATTTAGTTGGGAGTAGTCTTATACCGGGGGTAGTGATAATGATGCATTCATTTTTTAGAGTTTCTAGGGATGTATGATTCAGTTCCCCATGTAGAGAAAACTGTTTTAGAATAAAGCAGCAATTGGTACCCTTAGTGTTTACAGGGTCCCAGAAGTATAACTCAAGATAACATTTCGAGGGGATGGAAAGGCATGGTGCAAGGCTGTCCATGGCTTCACTTTTGAGCAAGTATTTGGCAAGTGTGAACACAGGTGTAGCTTGTTGAATTAATTTAAGCCCACAAAGTTGACAGTGCACAGACACAATCTTTAGATGATGTAATCAATTATGTCATTTAACATATCATGAGAGATGTGAGGTCATAAACAGTTCACAATAAGTGGATGTCAGTGTTTTTGGTTTGTAAACATCAGTTCTTCTCATTTGAGCAGTTAACTCTATTGTCTCTTTAACTTTTGTGTTTTTTCAGTGAATTTCAAGTCCAGACTGGCCGTACCAGGCAGCAGGGGTTTCCATGGGAAGCTGGAAGGGTGGGGGACCGCTTTTGTTACGAGGGCACAGTGTTGTAGTAGTGCAGCAGTTTTAAAAGCACTGCAAAGTTATTTGTATGGCCAACAGCTTATAGGCAAAGACAAAAGTGCCTAGAAAATTCTGGTGAATAATGTACTTGCTGGAGAGAGATTGAGTTTTGTCTAGTGGCAGTTTTGACTCATCTAAGGTAGCACAGACGGTTAATATGCCTGCTGCAAAGATTATGTACTATGCAGATCACAGAACAGTATGTTCAATGCTCAGTGTGGTCCAGCTTTTGTAACTGTGCAGTTCATAAGTTACAATCATAATCTAGCACAGCGAGCTATGAACTGCCATAAAAGAGCTGCATGCAAACTGCATGGTACATGTTAGAAAGTTATGTTTTTTCTCAGTCATTGATTATTCCAATTTTGCTAAAAAGGGTTTGGGTAGAAATAAAATGTTATTATTAAAGTCAACCCTAACCACTGTGTTATGTTCTGAATCCCGAGTTTATGCTTCCCCAGACGAGGCACTCTTAAAATATGCTTATCAATGTGAATGACATGTGAATCCTATACCTTATAGTCCCCTTTGTCTTATGTAACATTTTTTATACACTGATGTACACACATATGATTCATTGTCTATGTGTGTGTGTGTGTGTGTGATGTAAAGTGCCCCAACACCCTATGCTGGTAAGAGAGGCACTATAAAACAAGTGAAATACATGTGAGAGAGGGGCTATAGAGAGATGAGAGGCACTGTTTGAGGGTGATGGTAAGGGAATCATTGAAGAACCATAATAACAATTGCTGTATCATGGTGCACTGTAAGGTCATCATTTACGTTGCTTTAAAAATGAATTCAATTGAATATATAATGAAAAATGTGTTGTAGAGCTCCCCCAAGTCCTCCTCCAAACCCCACTGTAGTGGTCAGGCTCGCTTGCTATGCATCCTATGGAGATGGTCTGACAAATTTGCCATGGCTGCTTTGGGTTTGCAGTCCGGTCATGGTTAGTTTCTGTTTTGTTTTTAACAAATATTAATGTCTTATTGCCATACCTAATCATGATGTCACTTTATCCATTGTTTTATTCAGTGAATTATTTTTTTCATGTGCATTAATATATTATTAAAATACTTAACTAAAACGTCACTTTATGGTTTGCCTTTTGTAGCTAATTTCTGTGTTTTGTATCATGTTCAAAGCTGAGCATATTCTCACCTTGGTCAATCAGCCTGTGGCCAATCTCCTGCTGTGCATGGCAAAAGGCTGTGTGTTGGGAGGTGTTCACTGCAGGTCCTGGCCTCTGGGGGACCCTCAGCTGCGCACAGCCATTCGTTCTCAGCCAGGCCGTGCACCCATCCCCATCTGTGCACGAACTTTGCAGCAAGAGATTTGACCCACAAAGGTTTAAATGGCTACCTTAACAGACAAAAAATATCTTAAAGCAGCTACGTGGTTTGTTTGGGGCACCATTTCTCATCCAGCCCCAGGTGGCCTAAACAGACCAGACGTTGAGCCTTCGATCCTTTCAGTTGGCAAAGACTATATTCATTCATCTGGTGGCTGCACCTAGGTCTTTGGTTGCTCTTATCAAAATTTTAATTAGATTTGAGCTCATTACTAGACTATCACCTCTCCCTGAGGCAAATGAACAACAACAGTCGTGGAATTAAATTAGTTTCTCTCTAACACATGTCTAGGCCTTTCAAAACAACAGCTACTAAAACCAAAAGCTATGCAGTGAGAGATAGAAAGGGAAAGGTATATTTTGAGAATCCGAATGGTGTCCTTTAAGTATCAAAAAAGATAAAGAGGTCAGCAGTCATAAAACACACAATTCTTAGCTGTTTTTCGGTTGAAGGGAGAGTTATTGATTTTGGATCGATGATGTGCGTTCATGAGATCATTTTTGCGCTGTCATAGTTCAGTCAAACGAGTATTAAATGCTTTGGCTAAGGCAATCTCAGAAGTCAAATATACTCAGAAGTGAATCATTTAAATGTCTGCTTTGCCGTTAAAACATTTAAGTTAAAATCCCATTTTACATCTGAAAAAGCACCGTTCTTCACGTTCTTCAGTACGTGTACATTTAATCAGTAAACAAATGTGCTCATGTAAGGCCTAATTTGCAGTAATGCTCTTGTGGATGTCATCAGTGTGAAGATTCATGGGGACATAAACTGATATGAGCAGATGTAAAAGGAAAGTGTGATCATTTGGTTTCACCTTTCAAGTAACAGCAGTCCCAGGCAGGCACGTCTCAAGACTGACACATAAATAAAATTTTGGTGGGTAAGGCTCCTGTCACATTGCACTCCTAGGATTTTTTCTTATAAGAAATCTGTCTCCCCACATGTCCTTCATTTGTGCCGAGCTTTATTTCTTCTATGTTCCTTGCGTTGTCTACTGTGTTTCTACTCTAAGAGCTGGTTGTTCATGTGATGGAGATAAAGAAGGCAGTACTTAAAAAATAAAAACAATTGCAGGGGCCCGAAGATTTTCGTGGAAGCCCATCCCTGGCGCTACTGAACGCAAGGGTTGGTGAATGCCAAGTCTGCTTCGTCTTGATTCCACTTCAGGTTTCTTTATCCACCCGACAAACACGTCTGTTCCTTTAGCTGGAGCAGGTTCATCTTCATCCCTGCTTTCTCTCTTTGTTAGTGTTTTCCTGTACTTCTCCTCTTCCCACTTTCTCTCTTTCTCCCTTTTCAGCCTTTTACTTGCTTAAATTGGATCAACTATAATCTCAGAGACAATATTCTAGAAAATGTAGTAAGGACAGGGCAAAAACCAAGGGCCTCATTTACAAGGACTGACACATCGGCATCGATGCGTCAGATTTCTTGTGCCTGCTGCAAATGCCCCTACAACACCAAGGATGCGCTGTATTTACAATATAGGGCTCCGTGGAGCAAGAATTGCACAGATCGGTCAGAAAGTCCGGCGCTAAAGTGATGCATTGCTGGAGTTGGTCGTAAGTCTGATGCAACTCCAACAATATGTCAATAAACAGAGGCAAGTCCTATGTTAAAAGCCCTGAGTCAATCCTTTTGCTCGGTTTGAGAAGGCATAGGGATTTTGATGCTGTCAAGTCGTGGAGTGACTCAGTGAAAAGTTGTAAATTTCGCTGCATGAGTTCTGCGTTGCTTTTAACTTGGGAACACCTACCCTGCATACATTATACCTGACACAGGTATAATGTGATGCATTAGGCCCAGTGTGCCAGTTTGTAAATATGAAGAAGTGTGGAACTCTGATTTTGCCGCCATTGCGTAACAAAAATGAGGCTGAAGTGGTGCAAGATCATTGTAAATGAGGCAATAAAGTGAGGAGTTGAAGGCCATCCACTTGGTTCATAGCATTTTAAGTAATTCGGGGAAATGTGAATTTGTGAGCTTGGTGAGAGACCACAAATTCTGTACGAAAGCAGTTGATAATGTTGAGATTGTTAATTTTAGTGTTTCCTATGAATAACCGCTGCCACCAACATTGGTCAATGTCTTTAGATGCCCAGGCAAGCCAATATAGTTCTGGAACATGCTCTGTAACACAATTGGAATAACCAGCAATTGTTTAGAATGTAGAATGGCAATGAAGACTTGACTGGTTTCTGAAACATACCATATGTGAGCTACTGGTTTGTTTATGTAAGCTGGGAGTTTATCTCTCATGCCCTTGTACTACATTGCTTGTGCAGTACCTCACTGCAACAAGCCTGCTACAGCAAAACGGGACCACACATAACATCCTCACACACAACACCAATACATATCTTCCTCAGACCATACCTCAACCAACCCGCATTCTCTTTTGCATAACAAATGGGGGAAGATACTTACTGCTCCACCTGGAAATCACTTTAGTCTTCTAAATTGATATATAAATGGTGATTCAATTCAATATAATACATTTAATCCATATACTGACTAAGCAAGACCTAAACTATAACTGAGATCCACCCACAACTGGAAGATAAATCAGGTAGCCAAACAACACAGCCAAATATAAGGAAAGCATACCATTATGGATGAGAGAAAGCATTAGATTCTGGAGATGTGAAACAACACAAGCAACACCTTTCCCTTCTTTTGCCCATCTGCTTTGTGTTTGATGGTAAACTGTTCTCTATATGCCTATCAATGCAGTCATTAGAGGACTGACCCATTAACTAAGCATAATAAAGAAGGCTCTGCCAAAAGTGAACTTTGGCCATCAAACTGAAGTTATAACACCACTAATGTTGTCTACACGGCCACCTAAAACTTCCAATCCAAATTAAAATGGTAATCTTTTGCTCAGCACTGAAAATAGTGCCATTAGGAATCCCAAAGGGATCCTCATTGAGCCCTTTACCGTTTAATGCCAATTATTGCAGACTTAATTGAGTTTTCCTACATATATGCAAGATGCACAGCTGTTCAACTGCACTGATCTACACAATTTTGAGGCTAAAAGCTCACTGTGACAAAGTTTTTTACTTACCTCTTCATTTTAAAAACAAACTTCAGATTGGGTTGGCAACCAGCACGTTGAAGAAGAAAAGAGGAAGTTGGAAACAGGACTCAGGACAGGCTGGGAAAATATGAAAAAGACAGAAATGCCTTGAAGAGGAATCAAAAGTGGAGCAAGGAGAGCAAAGAAAAAGACAACAGACTTCGAGAGGCAAGAGGAGAGAGGAAGCATAGAAGAAGGTAAAGGAGATAAAGATGGTGGAGGGAAGGAGAATGTGGAGTCAAGCCATGGAGGTAGCAAGAGAGCCTAAGATGCAAAAAGTACTGATGATCAGTGCATGAAATGAGGGTGATTCCTTGGATCCTGGTTCCAGCAGCTATTTATAAGCCAGTGACTGGGATCGACTGGTTCAATGAAATTTCCTGGTGGACCTTTCCTATAACTGAACACAATTCTGCAGCACCCAAACGTTGTATGCTTTCTGTTAGGAGGAGCAACCTGTAGGTGGCAAGGGGGCTTTCTTATTTCACTTGCAGCTTTGCCTAAAACAAAGGCCCAATATAAAAGACAATCATCCTTTCTTTTGTTCAAGTATCATCCTGGCTGGGAGACAAAGGGTGCTTAACACCTAGACGCCAATGTAATGGAAAGAAGCAAAGACTCACATTGTATTCACTTCACAAGTACTTTAGATGAACTATGATTTGGAGGCAGGTCTTAGACTTTGTTCAGTCCCCCTATGTAAGAGATGTGCGTGCTCTGTAAGAATGCCAGATGTATCTCAGTGTATAAGAAATTCAACAAATAACAATTTAAATGGCTCTTATTAATGTATTTTTTTATTTCATTCTTTAGAACTACTCATCCCAGTGAAGGGTGTCAAAACGCTACACATCACACATAGAGAGACATAAATCATACGTGTGTGTACATCATTGTACAGGAAATTCTACAAAGGATAATGAAGGTCATAAACAACAGGGCCATTGAAATTATGCGAAGGGGAGGACAAAATTATGCAGCAAGGTTGAGTTAATTATGCGTCAACAAAAGGCAAATTATGTGGCAAAATGCAGCACTATTTGTGATGGTATAAATTCATTATTTTGTCATTTCTGCACATATTAACACGATCTAGGCAAAGGTTCCACCTAATTGGTAACCCATTTAACACACAAACACAGCCATAAGAAAAAAAGAAAGGTGACCAATCAACCTTTTCAAAGGGCCTTCCACCACGCAGCCACTTGTTGCTGTGGTCTTAGTAACTTTTGATTTGTTGGAGCTAGAAACAAAATATCTTCCTGTTAAAACCTGCACATTGCGCAGCAGATGATGGAGTATGTGGCACATGCGGTAAATCCAAACTTATGCCAAAAATGCTGCAGCTGCAAATTCCTATAAATCTATTGGTCCAGCTTAAAAAATGTAGGAGGCACATACCGTCCATACTTGTAGGCATAGGTTAAGAGTTCATGGTCTGGAGAAGCACAAGGTTAGGATTTAAAGTGCAAATTAAGTGATTGAAGTTGTTCGTCCTAACAAGACTTTGTTACTATCCAAAGGAACCTTTCTTTGGCACCTTGGAATAAGGTTTAGATCCTGCATGACACGCTGTTTTATAGATTACAATGCTACATTAGAAAGTTGGAATTTATGAAACGAAAATAACAAAAGGGTCTCACTGTCAAAAGCAGTAAATCACTTGCCTATCCACATAAAATACACATCTAATATCTGCATTTTACATCATGTGCTTTGCATCTGCTGCATTAACACTCTATGCAACGTTGTGAGTCGAAACTGACTGAACAAAACACAGAGCTCTCTTGCAACTGCATTAACCACCAGTTTCTTACGCTTATTAAAATTCCCTCAAAATGGTTCGACATACAAAGATCTCCGCAGCAGGGTCTTAACCCTGAATATATTTTAACATGGCCCCCTTTGTGACAAATTATGTAAACTAGAACAGATTTACTGTAACCTTTGTCTTTCTTGCCAATTTCTTTGCAGCAGGGTTTAAAAAAATACTTTTCCAGGATGACTGTCAGACTCCACTTCTCATGATTCTTCCAGGGGCAGCTCCTCCATTAGGGCGGAGGAGTGTTGCCTACCCGGAACAGCGGCAGCTGCAAAACCTTTTCAAGAAAATGATAATAAACTGTATTTATTAGCATTTTCTTGAAAAGGGGTGGGGTATTGGGGGTGATGAGCACTTGAGGGGAGTGCACAGACCACTCCCCTCAGAGCGCATGTGTGTTTGGCCAGCCGTCTCGGGCCGGCCAAACACTCATGCGCAGTAGGCTCTCTCCAGCCCAGCAATACAGTTGCAGGGCTGGAGAGAGGCTGCACAGGCTCCCAGTCTGCATGGGAGTGCCCTGGCTGGGCGCTCCCAGCCACTTCTGATGCTGCTCTGAGCAGCATCAGGATTAGCCACAGGGCAGGCTGGGAGCCTGTGCCTGCAGTGAGGAGAAGGAGGAGCGGAGCGGCGCGTGGCAGAGGAGGTAAGTGTTTTTTTTTAAATAAAAAATTGAATTGTTATTTACACCCCCCCCCCCCCCCCACACACACACTGCGCGCCACCCCGACCCTTCTGGTTGTCGCAAGCCACGACTGAACTCTTCCCTCGTGACTCTACACCCTTTGCTGTGCCCCACCTTAACCCCCAATGTATGGGTTCTAGGAGTAAATCTTTTCCAATTTTAGCACTGCTGATAATGCTCAGGTGTGGGAGAGCAAGGGACAATTAAATAGGGTCAACAAGAGAACGGACGCCTTTCCATAAGAAGGGGGATAAAATGAGGAGGCTGCACAGACATAAGACGACAGCGAGAAACGAGACATGTTGTTTCCAGAAACTAACCAGGAGAAGCCAATGGACCAGAGCTATGCCTCAGAGGAGGATAATGGGTTGGGAGGGCAAGGGGAAAACGTGAGAGGTCGGGGGAGGCAGGATATCATTTTGTTGTTTATTTCTTTTCTCCATTCTTTCTTTCGCCACCTTTCTGTTTATGTTACCTGGGGAGAAGGCAAAACTGCGAAAAATCACGCCAGGTCTAGAATTTAAGAAAGGCCTATTGAAGCAGGATGATTGAAGAGATAAGATGATAATAGCCCTTCCCTACAGAACAACTGCCAAGGAAATGTAAATATTATAAGGGATTCAAGAGTTCTAAAAGAGGTAGATAAACGTTTATGTGACCTCCTGAAAATCCTGATCTATGAAAAAGTCTACAAACAAAGAGAGAATAATCAAAGTGGTCTTTTAATTCATTATACCAAAATGTTATGGAAAACAGGAAGATAAGGAAACAGAAGAATAAAGGAAATGGTAAAGAAGCAGTATAAAGAGTTACATGGTTTAGAACCTGCTGCACAGCAGCTAGTGCTTCTGTGTAACATGTCTAGAAAACGTTGACAAAACCAACAGATTTTGCAGAGGTGATTCTAAAGGTACCCCAGGTTTGTAGATTCTGCTAGAAACAAGAGAGGAACACGAAAATAGCCAAAATATTGCAAAATTTAGTTTTTTGGGGGGGGGAATGGGAAACAAGTGCTCTGCATACAAGTCTCTGATTTGTTTCCTAAAAATGTCATCAACAAATTCACTGTCTTCCCAGGTTTCAGAAGCATGCAGAGCTGTATGGAAAACAGCAGTTTGGGCCTTTTCTAAGAGGTAGGTCACTTTCCAGATTTTTGTTCTTTCAGCCTATTTCCAGATCGTGGTGAAAACCGCTATAAAACTCATAGTTGATGCCGGAAAACTACATTTCTGGAAATCTGAATTCCGTAAAGGGTCATTTATGTAGATCCCTCAAGTTTTTTCCAAAAAAGTAACTGTTGAAGTATAAACCATATGAAAAAAGAATAATAAAAAACAGCCTTTTGTGACAACATTTTCATCTGTAATTTTATGTCAGCATGGCCAATTTGCAAAAACAATATACTAGTATGTCCACTAGACTCTTCCGGTTGTGGGGCTGTAGGTTCTTCAAGAACCCGAAGCATCAGAGACAAACATTGCACCTTACAATTTTATTTTTTTATTGTGTACCTCGTATAAAGAAGTTTTTATGGTAAAATATAAGAAGTGAAAAATGGGCATGGAGGAAACCCATACTAGCATGTGATGCAGAAGGCATTTTTCAAATTCAAAATGTCTTGTATTTTACACACTGGCTTTCATTTGGAAGGCAAAAAGCAAAGAAATTCTATTGGCAGCAACAAATGTTCTACTGTTCTATGGAAGCATGCATCTCCTAATAGAAATGGTATTCCATGTGTGTGGCTGGTCCTAACGTCTATGACACAATACACCCCAAAACATGATCATCATATTTTACCTAGCAAATTCCATACTTACATACAATGTGTTAACTACGGTGTAGCAAACTGGGCTTCTTTGCAGATGCCCCAACGTTTTTTCCCCATTTGAACTGCTAGATGTTGTTTTTTAGATTGTTAGTGTACTGAGGCCTGCTAACCAGGCCTCAGTGCCAATACTCTTTCCCTTAAAATGGTATGTCAAATTGCATAGGCCATTTGGCAAGTACCTTACCACCCTTGTAAGTCCCTTGTAAATGGTATCCAGGGCACCCAGGGCAAGGGTGGTAAAGGGGGTACCAGGGCTGCAGCACTGATTAGTCCACCCTGAGTACCCCAAGTAAAAAGAGAGACTGCAGAGCTGCCATATCAGGCTGCACTAGCAGCCTGCTGCTCGAGTGCGACTCTGCCTCACAAGGTGCAGGAAGAGTCCTTGTTACGGCCCATGGACATGTCAGTCAGCACTAAGGCAGGCCTCCTCTAGCTTAGGGGGCAGGGTGCACTGCTGCCTGAGTGAGGACATATGTGCAGGAGCTTATATGCCCCTGTGCTGGCATCTAAAATGTGATACCAGTCCAAGTAACCAGCAGTCTATTGGATAACATGAGCTGGCTTCTCACCACTGCTCAGACGTCCAACTCTGCAATGGCCTGGCCAAATCCTGTTGTGTTTGGTATCAAACACTGTGCTTTTTAACCCTGAACACGATGCCCATGTTTAGGATTAAAAAGCAGATGCCCAGGTGGCACCCTTAGAGGGTGCCCACCAAGTACCTAGTCCTGTCTTGTTTTGGCATGGTCTCCTGAGCTGCTGTCGCCACAGACAAGAGTCTGACCTCCTGCCGGTGGTGCTAGCACCCTGGTAGGATGTAAGACGAAGGGCCTGGGCAGAAAGGAGGTCACACCTCCTCCCTTCCAGGTTGGTTAGTGAGATTAGCATCAGGGCAGTGAGCCTTAAAGGCTTCCTCCACTTCTGATGTGCCTAGAGCTGTCACCCCAGCAGAGGACAAAGACCAACCTGCCCTGTCCGGCCGAGCAGCTGGCAAGTCAGCTGTACAGGAGGTGTGCACCTCCCTCAAACTAGCCACATCTTTGAGGTGGGCTACGAGATCTGCACAGCCAAGGAAGGGTTCTGCCATCTTGACAGAACCCTAAGAATAGTAGGTTCTGGGTAGAAAGTGACGTACTCCCCACGGGAAGTCGTCACTGTGGGGCAGACTAGCCACAGGGACAGTATTCCATTGGCCACTGTCCCTCACACCCTTAAATGCCCCCTAACCCAGGATTAAAGGGGCTACCCAGGCATCCGAACGTGGATTTCACCTGGACAAGAAGAAAGAAGCACAAAGAGACGCCTGCACCAACAACGGGACATGGACTCCAGTCCTAGCACATGGAAGAGGACACAGAGTGACCCAAGGACACCAGCACTGGAGTGCCCGATGTGTGCTGGAGGTGAAACCTCATTGGGCCTGATCAGAGGGACCCCCATGGACACCAAAACTCCAAGGAAGACTCCCCTGACTTGTGGTACCAGTTCCCTGTAAATTGCAGGAATAAAGAAGGGATAGATCGAAGAACTGCGATCCGACAGGCTCTGAGTGCCTGGGCCCAAAGAAACTCAGTGTCCAGCTTCTAAGGAGTGAAACTGAGGCCTGTACCAAGTTTCAAGCCTCTGCTCCCCTCCACATGACCTCCAGCTGCCAGAAAGCCCTTGGACCATCATTGCAGCTACTAAAGCTTGTCTGTCACCTACCCGGAAACCGATGGCCACACGATGTTCATTGACTCCAGAGCACCCCCACCAGCATAGGGACCGAAGTCGCCAGCCACCCCCTCCTGTGCGTTTGCAACCTGAAGGAAGTGACTTCGACTGGAGAAGCAAAGCATCTTTGGCACAACCAGCATGGTGATTGACAGCTAGGAGCTATCTCTGCACGCGGAACCACAGGACAGGATGGTGAAGATCCAAGCCTTGATTTCTGGTCCTGGCCCCCCAAAGACCTCTACATCTGGTGTGACTCCACCCTCAAGTCCAGATTTGCACAGAGTGCAAAATGCACCAGCTAATGCGGACCGTTTAGTACCAAGGACAGCCACGTCAACTTTGCAACCAGACACCCTGGGCAAGGTAACAAAAGTCTGACTGTTGAATCTTGGTCTAGGTCCCCACGGAACCTTAAATTCTCATGGGTTTGTCGGAACTCACCCTACAAGTGCCCGAGTGCACACTGATATTTTCCCATTGACTTCAATGGAAATCCTATAAATCTGCAAAGTACTGTATTTTCCAAAGACTTAAAAATTCTCATCTCCAGTTGTACAAAAAGCTACAAAGTTTGTTTTGGTTTGTAAATTAAGATTAAAATCCAATCTATTTTTCTAAACTGGTGTTGGATTTCTGTTGAATCATGTCATTTACTTATCGTCCATGATGGTAATGTGAAATGCTTTACACATGTTCCTCTAAGTAGCCTGACTGCTCTTTGCCACACTACCAGGACTGAGCTAGGGGTTGCTGAGAATGAATCTGAGGTCCACTACTGGGTATTGTGTTGGTATTCCATGGTAATAATACCTTGTCATACCATATAATACCTTCACCTTGTTACATACGGCTTCTGAGCCTTAGTTAATTTCTGAAAACTAGACACCTGGGAGAGTCCAGGGTGGCATGTTTTACTTGGCTCTCACCAAGTAATTTTACCAAACCTGCAAACCTCGAGCTTTGGCTGCAACAGACATTTCCCTCACATTTCTGTGACAGAAAGTTTTGAATCTGTGGATAGCCACATATTTCTGAAGACCCAGCATTCCCTCAAGTCTCCTCCTAAAAATGGTGCTTCACTCATGTGGATGGGCCAAGCCCCTGCGACAGGAAGGAGCTGAAAAAGCCACATGGACATGTCACCATTTTCAACTGAAAACCAGCCCTTTTTTTTTTTGCAATTTGAATGTCTGTGGATTTTGGGCTCCAGCTCAGCAGGGACCTAGGGAAACATACCAAGTGTGCAAATTTCTGGAAACTAGACACCCGGGTGAGTCCACGTTGACATGACGTGCCTGGCTCCCACCAGGTAATTGTTCACAGAAGCCCTTGCAAACCTCAAACTTTGGCTAATAACACATATTTTCTTCACATTTCTTTGCTGGAAAGCTCTGGATTCTGTGGGGCGCTCCAAATTTCCTACTACCCAGCATTTCCCCAAGTCTCCTAATAAAAATGATACCCCACTTGTGTAGGTGAACCTAGCCCCCCTCAACAGGAACGGGGACTAAAATGCAACATTGACATGTCACCTTTGCTAACTGAAAAACAACTTTTTTGTCAATTTACACAGCTGTGGATTTTGGGCCCTAGCTCAGACAGCACCTAGGGAAGCCTACCAAACCTGCACAGTTCTGAAAACTAGACACACAGGATAATCCAGGATGGCATGACTTGCATGGCTCTCACCAGGTTTTCTTACCCATCTGGTGTGATCTGTTACTGTGGTGGGCACTATGCCCAACCACACAATTGACAATACACTCAGTATACAAAACAGTGATGGATAGAATGTGTGAATTAGTCTCAGCCACTGATAATCACTCTCGGTCGCATCCCAATCCATTGTTATTTTGCACACCATGCCACCTCAGTTTGGACCCAGCGATATGCAAATCATTCTTGACACTGCTCCAATCACAACAGTCCAGCCCAACCTGCCAAGCCAGGTCCTCTCTGAACCAGAAAACAAGCAACCTAGGACACAAGTAGGGCAGTGTTTTTATTGGGACAAGTGGGATAGTGCTAGGTGGTAGGAAATTTGAAGATTCCTGCTGATTCAAGAAGTTTCCATCATAGAAATGTAAGGAAAATGTGTGATCTTAGGTAAAGTTTGAGGTTTGCAGGGTATTGTGGGTATGTAAACCACATGGGATCCATGCAAGGCACACTGCCCTGGAATCCCTTGGGTATCTAGTTTAAAAAAAATGTCTGTGGTTGATATGTTCCCATGAGTGGTGGCTGAGCACAGCCCCAAATGTTGCAGCTATCACTGATTTCTAAAAATAGCGCATTAGGGCTTTTTGTGTAGCAGTTCCTTGGTCCACCCACACAAGTGAGGTACTGTTGTTATCAGGAAATGTGTGGAAACTCAGGGTGGGTGGAAATTTGTGGATCGCTGTGGATAACGGAGCTTTCTCGCACAGAAAACCTGAGGAACACATGTGTTTTTTTTGCCATACTTCGAGGTTTACAAGGGATTATGGATAAGAAACCCTAGTGAGATCTAAACAAACCATGCCATCCTGGGCTCCACTGGTTGTCTAGTTTTCAGAAATGTGCAGTTTTGGTAGGTTTCCCTGAAGGGAAAAGCCCCAAAATTCACAGTCACCCACGCTGGGAAAACCGTCTGGTTTTAAGTGAAAAAATGTGTACTGTCCATATTGCATTTTGTGCCCTTTGCAAAAGTGGTCGCTGGGGCCACCCACAAAAATTGGGTTCCATTTTTATGTGGAGACATGAGGGAATGCTTAGTGGTTGTCAATTCCTGGGTTGTAACAGATTCCAGGAATTTCCACAACAACATGTAGCTAAAGCATGATCTTAGCCATTTGCACATGTTCATGTTTTGAAGGACATTATGGAAAAGTGAGCAGGATCAATGCAAGTTACACCTCCCTGGACACCTCTGGGTCTTTAGTTATAAAAACTAACTGAAGGATTGTTACTAAATGCCTGAAGTTAAACCACCACTTACTGTGGTTGGTTTTAGCACCTTCATAAGTGCTAGTTACAAAGAACAAATACTAGTCACAATATCTGAATATTGACACCAAGATTACTGAGTTTAAGCCATATAGCCCTGACAAGGCACCAACTGCTTTATGTGCCATCCACACACCTCACGCAAGATTTTAAAACTGCCGGACATGGGCCCATTTCAACACATCAGTGCACTCACTTCAATCAACATACCACTGAAATTCAAGGTTGCATTACATTCATACACAACTGGAAGGAATCCCAATCAAACCACCTCTCACCCTGTCATCAACCCGCAAACTTACAAGCACACTAGAAGAAAACCTGTACACACATATGGCCAGACATGTTGATGGTTGGTGCCTCAAAAACCTTCACAAATGAGATAATTTTGACTATGTTTTAATTACCTGTCAAGTATCTGCCTCCGTAGACATTCTGAGTGCTAGTGCACTCACTGTGCTTAATCCAATTCCTTCCAGGTTGTCAATATGAGTTGGAGGTGTCTGAGTATGCTGAGCCAGTGGTGTGTAAGGCTTTGAAGGTATGTGTCAAGAGTTTGAAGAGTGCTGTGGCTGGGGAGCCCATGAAGCTCTTTGAGGTGCAGGCTGGGTGTATGGTGGCAGGTTGAGAGGGAGTCTCGCTGCAGTGTTCTGTCATCAGGTTAGTTGAGTGAGGAGGCAATTGAGTATCGGATTGAGTGCAGCATCATTAGGGTTGAGTCCTTTTGCGAAGATGAAGTGATGGCATGTGTATCTCTACTATATTTACTACCTGCCTTCTACCTATATGATAATCCTGTGGAAGCATAGCTAGCCTAAGCTTTTCCTAACTAATCCTGACTAATTCTGCACATTTGCCAAGAGAAACTTTACTAATGCCTGCCTGGCAGCTTTCTGAAGCACAAGAAGACATGTTTATCATGTGTCTTTAGCTCACTCGATGTGCTAAATTCAACTCCTTCCAGTTTTGTCGCATGGGCTCTCATTATCCTAATGAGACTGCTGGATTTGGGCAGCAGCATCACCTGAATTGTGGGGAACTGAGTACAATCCTACACCATATGACAACTATCGGCCTAATCCATTTTTGGCCATATTGCAGCGCCTCGTTTCTGCCCAAGAGCAGGGATGATTTGTGGCAACTGGGTGCATGACAAGATGACTTCTCAGGGAAATCGTGGTAAATCAGATCTCATCCTTTACTCTCAGTTACATTAGTCTCACACATACAGAGACAAACAGAGGCAAGAAATGGTTCAATAAGATTTATTGAATCAGCTGCTTCTTAGATAAAATGGCATGAAATACAATATTTAGAGTGATGAAACATAATAGATTCAAAATTGTGACAAGAAAGGGGAAACACAGGAAAAGTTCCACCATACTGTAACTATGGGTCTCATTACAACATTGGCAGGCGGCTACCGCCGCCCGCCAAGCTGTAACGGCCGGGCGGCCGCCAATGTGGCCGCACTCCCGCGGTGCCCATTTGGACATCCCCGCAGGCCCAGCGGGGATGTGGGCCGCAACATGGGAGCCGGCTCCCAATGGAGCCGGCGGTGTTGCGGCCGTGCAACGGGTGTCTGCTGTGCAGACAGTGAAAAGCCGCATGGGGCCCCCAGGGGCCCCACGACTCCCCATACCGCCAGCCTCTTCCTGGGTGTGCAAACCGCCAGAAACAGGCAGGCGGTCGGGGAGTCATAATCCCCAGGGCAGCGCTGCTTGCAGCGCTGCCCTGGTGGATTATCACCGCCGGGGCTAAAATGGCGGTATACCGCCGGCCCCGGCGGTGCGACCGCGGCACTTCCGCCGCAGTCGTAATACGCCTGGAAGCACCGCCAGCCTGTTGGCGGTGCTTCCATCGTTTTAGCCCTGTCGGTCCCGTACCGCCAGGGTCAAAATGACCCCCTATGTGTAATACATGCTTTTCCTACTTAAGCTATGTTAGACCACAGCTTGATAAGCCCTAATCTGGACTTCAGGATTCCCCCTTGGAAGACATCATCCCCCAGACCTGAGCAAAGAAGCATGTTGTATATAGAGACATCTTCCCCATGTAGGCCCGGGAACCGGTAGTCTCAGCAAGCAGCTGTAGCAAAGTCAATCAGCATGCGGTTGTGGTCATCTGGCTGGAATCTCACTCTAACATGCATGTGACAGTGAAGTGTTTTTATAATAAACCAACTGATGTTCTGAGAAAATGTCCCTATGTAGGATATGTGTGTGTTGCTGTGAACGTTAGAGATGTGGTGCACCACTTGTGCCAGCAAACCCTATCTCACTTCAGTCTTGAGGTAAGCACAATATGAAAAGAATGTCTTGCTAAGAAACGCAATGCTTTCGTAGGCGAAAGTATAACTAGATAAAGAAAATAAAACAACACCACAAATGTGGGCTATGCTGAAATAATAAAAATGAAGCAAAATAAAATGTAACTCAGGTAAAAGACAGGCCTAAGTGCTAAAGTAATACCTGGTCAGTGAACTGCTCTGCCTCCTGTAGCTCCACCGGTAAGTCGAGCCCCTGTTCCTCTGTGCTCCTGACCTCTGTCAGGAGTTCGAGGCCCTCCTCCACCCACAGGCTTCTAACTGCGCCTCATTCCTGGTGTCTAGTGGGGAGCTCTGCTTTCCTACTAGGCTGCCCTCTGCCTCTCTCCTCCTTTGCCTGCTATGCTCTCGGTGTGCTTTCTCTTCCGTGTCTGTCCCTTTTGTGCTCCTTTTGCCTTTCGCTCTCCACAATGCTCCTTTTGCCTTTTTGCCTCGCTTCTGCGTTACACTCTTTTCTCTTATTTCTCTCCCCTCACTTCACTCTCTCTCTCTCTCTCTTTTGCTCCTCTCTCTCTCCCCAGCCAATGCTGCCCCTGCATCCCTGCCCCCTCCTCTCTCTCACGCTGCATTCCTGCTGCTGCTGCCCCACCCCCTTTTTTCGTGCCTTTCCCGCCCCCGCTCCCACCTCCCAGCTGTCCTTTCCACCCCCTCCCTACTTAATGGCGGCCGCTGTGCGGCCATGCTGCTGTCGAGCCAAAGGCAAGCCTGTCTGCGCCCATCCGCGTCTGGACTGCTCCCATCGCCGGAACCCCTGGTTCTCGCCCCCCCACCACCGCAACACTTGACTCCGCTATGAATCCACCACCCTCCAGGTGCTCAACGCCGGCTTTCCATCCACGTGCCATCAAGCCACCATGCAGCTCACCCACGGTCCCTTCCCCTGCTAGAACTGCACCTTCACCAGCCTCCACGCCAACAACCCACCCGCCAAGGCAGGATGCAACCATCTCAGATGCATCCTACTCAACACCCGCTCTGCCCACAAACACACCATCGAACTCTGGAATCCAACTCGACTCAGCCTCCCCAGATATTGCCTTCCTGACCAAGACCTGGATGAACCCATCCTTGCCCGACATCGCCATAGCCATCCGAGATGGCTCCAAGATCACCTGCAGGGACCACACCAACAGACCAGGAGGCGGCATCACCATCATCCACAGGAATACCCTCAGAATCATGACCAGCACCGAAGACACCCTCAGCACCGTCGAACACCTGCACTTCCAGATCCACACCAATCCAAACACCACCCTCAGAGGAACCCACGTTTACAGAGCCCCCGGACCCTGACAGCAGTTCAGCGACTCCATTTCTGACATCATCAGCACCCACCCCTCGAGAACACCAATGACAACTCCACCACCCTGCTCGCCAACCTCGCCAACCTCGGCCTCAAGCAGCTCATCATGACACTCACCCACTCTGCAGGACACACGCTCAACCCCATTTTCTCCACCATCAAACACGTCTCCTTCAGCCACACCGCCGAACTCCACTGAACCGACCACCGATCCATCCACTTCTCCTTCGAGAAACCCACAACACACCATCACCCGCAACGGATTCCCCTCTGCAGATGGAACAAGGTTATGGAAGAACAGCTGATCACCACCCTCTCCTGGAACCCACTTCTTGACACCGCTGACACCGACACAGCAGCCCGCAACCTCAGGCAATCGATCGACGACTCTGCCAACACTCTCACCCCGATCAAGAAACCCTCTAACAGACGCACCGACAGAAAGGCCTTCTGGTTCACCACCGACCTCCAAGGATCCAAGCAAACATGCCAAAGACTCGAGAAAAAGTGGCGCCAAGAACAGACACCGGACAACCACACAGCCTTCAAGAACGCCATCCACAGACACCACCAACTCATCCGAACAGCCAAAAGAACCGCCTTTAAAGAATGCATTGACAACAATGCACACAGCTAGAAGGAGCTCTTCATCATCGTGAAGGAACTCTCCAACCCCGGCTCCAACATCAACGACATCCCGCCATCACAAGACCTCTGCGACTCCCTAGCCACCTTCTTCTACTGCAAGATCGCAGAAATCCATGACAGCTTCAATACCCAGACCCCCCGTCAACCACCGACACCACAGACTCACTGCCCACCAACCTCCTGCTCTCCTGGACCCACGTCAACGACGATGACACTATCAAAACCATTACCACCATCCATTCCGGCTCACCATCTGACCTCTGCCCTCACTACATCTTCAACAAAGCGAGCTCCATCATCGCACCCCAACTCCGGAAGATCATCAACAGTTCCTTCAAGACCACCACCTTCCCGGAGAGCTGGAAACACGCCGATATCAACGCCCTCCTCAAGAAACCCAAGGCGGACCCAAAGGACCTCAAGAACTTCCGGCCTATCTCCCTGCTCTCCTTCCCGGCAAAAGTCATAGAGAAAATTATCAACAAACAACTGACCCGTTTCCTCGAGGAGAACAACACTCTGGACCCGTCCCAATCTGGATTCCGCAGCAACCACAGCACCGAAACCGCCCTCATCGCTGGCACTGACGATATCAGGACCATACTTGACAACGGTGAAAACGCGGCCCTCACCCTCCTGGACCTCTCGGCTGCATCAACACCTTCTGCCATCACACCGTATGCACACGCCTCAACAATGCAGGGATCCGCAACAGAGCCCTGGACTGGATCACCTCCTTCCTCATCAGCAGAGCTCAGAGAGTCCGCCTCCCTCCATAGCTGTGCAAACTTACAAAATGCAATTGTATTGTGTAAGTTTGCGCCGCTTTTGCGTCAAAAAATGACGCTAAGGCGTAAAAAAAGTATAAATTAAGGCCTAAGTCTTTTTATCCCATGGCCTTTATCATATCACTCTGCTTTGAATATGATGTACTAAAATCATCTACCCATGTTAATGGTTGAATCTTTCTCCTTAAACTGGTAAGGAGTCCCTTTAGTTATCGGGTACCAGAATGATTTACTGTCTTTCAGTGTTGCTGCCTTGGCCAAATCCTACCACAATTTATCCTCTGAGATATGTTTTGCTTTTAGTGGGACTGATTTATATTGTTTCCTTTCTTCAGCTATAGAATCTCTACTGCCACCTTTAACCCCTTCGCTGCCAGGCCTTTTCCCCTTCAGGTGCCAGGCTTTTTTTGGCTATTTGGGCAGTTCGCGCTTACGCCCTCATAACTTTTGTCCACATAAGCTACCCATGTCAAATTTGCGTCCTTTTTTTCCAACATCCTTGGGATTCTAGAGGTACCCAGAGTTTGTGGGTTCCCCTGAAGGAGACCAAGAAATTAGCCAAAATACAGCAAACATTTCGTTTTTTTTTCACAAAATGGGGAAAAGGGCTGTAGAAGAAGGCTAATGGTTTTTTTCCCTGAAAATGGCATCAACAAAGGGTTTGCGGTGCTACAATCACCAGCTTCCCAGCTTTCAGGAACAGGCAGACTTGAATCAGAAAACCCAATTTTTCAACACGATTTTGGCATTTTACTGGGACATCCTCCATTTTTACAATTTTTTGTGCTTTCAGCCTCCTTCCATTTAGTGATAGAAATGGGTGTGAACCCAATACTGGATCCCAGAAAGCTAAACATTTCTGAAAAATAGACACATTTCTGAATTCAGCAATGGGTCATTTGTGTAGATCCTACAAGGTTTTCTTATAGAAAATAACAGCTGAAATGAAAAAATATTGAAATTAAGGTGAAAAAAACAGCCATTTTTCTCAATGTTTTACTCTGTAACTTTTTCCTGCAATGTCATATTTTTGAAAACAATATACCGTTACGTCTGCTGGACTCTTCTGGTTGATGGCATATATAGGGCTTGTAGGTTCATCAAGAACCCTAGGTTCCCAGAGCCAATAAATGAGCTGCACCTTGCAATGGGTTTTCATTCTATACCGGGTATACAGCAATTCATTTGGTGAAATATAATGACTGAAAAAAAGGTATCAAGGAAACCTTTGTATTTCCAAAATGGGCACAAGACAAGGTGTTGAGAAGCAGTGGTTATTTGCACATCTCTGAATTCCGGGGTGCCCTTACTAGCATGTGAATTACAGGGCATTTCTCAAATAGACGTCTTTTTTACACACTGCCTTACATTTGGAAGGAAAGTATGTAGAGAAAGACAAGGGGCAGGACAAGTAGAATAACACTTGTTTTACTATTCTGTGTTCCCCCAAGTCTCCCGATAAAAATTGTACCTCACTTGCGTGGGCAGGCGTAATGCTTGCGACAGGAAACGCAACATGGACATATCACATTTTTACATTGAAATCTGATGTGTTTTTGCAAAGTGCCTAGCTGTAGATTTTGGCCTTTAGCTCAGCCGGCACCTAGGGAAACCTAACAAACCTGTGCATTTGTTAAAACTAGACACGTAGGGGAATCCAAGAGGGGGTGACTTGTGGGGCTCTCACTAGGTTCTGTTACCCAGAATCCATGTCAAACATTAAAGTTTGGCCCCAAAAACACTTTTTCCTCACATTTCGGTGACAGAAAGTTCTGGAATCTGAGAAGAGCCACAAATTTCCTTCCACCCAGCGTTCCCCCAAATCTCTTGATAAAAATGGTACCTCACTTGTGTGGGTAGACCTAGCGCCCACAACAGGAAATGCACCAAAACACAACGTGGACACATCACATTTTCCCAAAGAAAACAGAGCTGTTTTTTTGCAAAGTGTCTAGCTGTGGAGTTTGGCCTCTATCTCAGCCAGCGCCTAGGGAAACCTACCAAATCTGTGCATTTTTTTAAAGTAGACACCTAGGGGAATCCAAGATGGGGTGACTTGCGGGGCTCTCACCAGGTTCTGTTACCCAGAATCCTTTGTAAACCTCAAAATTTGGTTAAAAAACACTTTTTCCTTACATTTCGGTGACAGACAGTTCTGGAATCTGAGAGGAGCCACAAATTTCCTTCCACCCAGCGCTTCCCCAAGTCTCCCGATAAAAATGGTACCTCACTTTTGTGGGTAGGCCTAGTGCTCGCAACAGGGAATGCCCCAAACACTATGTGGGCACATCAAAATTACTAAATACAAAACTGTTTTTGTGGGGGGAGGGGGCACCTGCATTTTTCGTCCTGGGCTCAGCAGCCATACAGGGAAACCTGCCAAACTCAAACATTTCTGAAAACTAGGCACTCAAGGGAGTCCATGGAGGTGTGACTTGCGTTGATCCCCCAGTGTTTTCTTACCCAGAATCAATTGCAAACCTCACAATTTGGCTAAAAAAACACTTTTTCCTCACATTTCTGTGACAGAAAGGTCTGGAACCTGAGAGGAGCCACAAATGTCCTTCCACCCAGCGTTCCCCCAAGTCTCCCAATAAAAATGATACCTCGTTTGTGTGGAGGCTCAGGTGCCTGCAACAGAAAAAGGCCAAAAACCTGTAGAGATTGAGGGGATAGCACAGCGAGTTGATAAGCACATATTTTTCTTTTATGTATCTTTAGGCTGACTCTGTTTTGTGGACCCACACAAGTGAGGTATCATTTTACTTGGGAGACTGAGGGGAATACTGGGGAGTAGGAAATTTGTGCCGGAGCGGTGATCCTACAAAGAAAAGTGAGGAAAATATGATTTGTTAAGCAATTTTGAGGTTTGCAGAGGAGTCTGGGTAAGAAAATGTTGGGGGTTCCACGCAAGCCACACCTCCCTGGACATCTTGGGTTATCTAGTTTTAAAAAAATGTCTGGGTCTGGTAGGTTCCCCTAGATGAAGGCCGCTTCCCAAACACAGGTAGTTTTGTAATATATCATTTTGATGTGTCCATGTACTTCTGTGATGTTCCAAACACTCAAATTGTGAAAAGAAACACACTTAGGTTATGTTAAAAAGACCCTTCACCCACCAAATAAGTTGGTGGCATGCTTCATCATCTGGGTCCCACCAGAGACACCTAGCGTGTCACAGGTGTGCTGCGACGCCTGATTACAGCGGAACAGGTTTTGCCATTTTTACCACACATACTGGTTGGATTTGGCACGAGGGTGAGTAATGGTTCAGTAGATCGAATTTTATTAACAAGAGATTTCCCAAAAATGAAATGCACTGTTAATAACTGAAATGCCAAAACTCTGAACCAATGAATCACAGCTCGTGAACTGTAAAACCGCGTCAAAGCACCAACCGCTTTACAGTCCATTCACACACCTTTCATACATGACATGTACAAGACCATTCAAGCCACCAGCCATGGGCCCAGCACATTACAACACTCGCATCTACAGACACACCACTCAAGGGCCCATCACTTACATACGCCCACATGCCTGATACAGCAATCACACTAGCTGATGGGAGTGCGTGGACTGATGTTTGGCTGGCACTGCCAGTCAAGCACCACTCCACACACACCACCAGCCAGGTGCCACCCCACACACACCGCCAGCCAAGCGCCACCCAACGCACACTGCCAGCCAAGGGCCACTCCACACACACCGCCTATCCTTGTCTATCGTGGTTGTGTATTTAGTTCTACTCCCTTGCAGTTACTGCCTTGCGTATTCCTGTTTGATCGATCCATGGGCTCAGCTGACAACCTAGGTGGTGTTTCTTGTCCACTGTGAGTATTGTCTTTCAGGTACTTTTATAACAAGACCATAGGGGTCAGCTCCACAGATCCTGCCTTTGCATGTATATCAAAGATATGGATATTATCAGTCAAAATCTGTAACAGCAATTGTGGGTGAGGAACTTACTGAGCTTCAGTCCTTTTGTGTGGAGCTCCTGAGTGCTTTACCCAACATTCCCGTTATTGTTAATGTTTTATTATATATCCTGGAGTGTTAGTTAGTCTGGGTGCCACGTTGCCTTTTGAATGCCTGCTCTTTCTGAACCTTTTCTCTCTCATTCCCTTGAATAGAGCTTCCCTTTTGGACCGCCTCTCTCCTCTGACTCTCCGTGTGACCTTGGGCAGCTCTATACCCAGTATTCTAACTCCTTTGGCTTCCATGCCACCAGCCTAACCAGCACCCTGACAGTCCCTGACAGGCATGCTCCCGATCAAAACAAACTAGGCTCAAATAAAATTCTTAAATGACATTGCTTAAAAGCCTCGATCACGCTGAAGCATATGTAAAAACACAACACGTTTAATTTTGCATATAAAAGTAAAACATACAAAAGCTACTTAAATAAACTGGAAACAATTAAACCAACCTCCTTCTTTCATACACAACTAATTCCTTCATCAAACCAACACAAGCAACTTACAAAATGTTCACTTATCTTTCACTGCAACAGCATTTAAAAGAGGAAGAACATTCTGAGTATGGTGTGTTTATGTGCTAAACAGATTCTAACTATGAACTGTTGGATTTTTTAGATGTAATGTAGTCCTTTAAAGTACGGCAGGAGTGGCATTCAACGTTTGTAATTCATAATGATAGCATCCGGTCTTGGAATGAAATCACTGGTAGACGAGGCACTGGATAGAACTCCACCTACTGAAAAATAGCTTCCAGATTCTGCTCCATTTCCTTCTCCCACAGATGCTGTCTCAGTAACTAATCCTGCCTCAGAGCTGTCCTCTAACTCAAGTTAGGGCTTGGGCAGCAGTCATCCACCAAGATGCCGTCTCTGTTGACTGTCTACAACCTGTCTAAAACCTTCCCTCTAAATCACTGTCCTACTTAGAATTTAGAAGTATGGTTCTAAATCAGTCAGTAGGTGTGTGCCACTGTGAGATGTGTGCGACGGTAAAAAAAAACACTAAGCTTATTGATGCAACTGCAGCTTCTCCAAAGACATGAAACAAAAGACAAAAGAATGAAGGATTACTTCACCTTACCTCAGACCCAATACAACAGCATCTTTCAAAGTACAATCGGGACAAGGAAAAATAAAAACTGAGTCCAACAGGGCAAAAATCTAGACTTGTGGAATAAGACGAGGACTACCATATATGCCCACAAAGACCAGTGCCAATGCATACATACATCTGCACCATTATCACTTGTTCACATACAATTGCATACAAATTGATAGTATATCTATTCAGCAGAAACTATAAGAAATCTATTGCTCCCTGTTTTTAACATACATGAAATGATGAAGTAATTTAATGGTGCATTAGATGGTGGATCCCTCAAAATCACTGACAGATGTCAAAGATTTAGAATGAGTCACACGGAACAAATGTCTATGTAAAACCTAGGCTCAAGCAAACCAATAAGTGCCCCACATTTGCAAATAAGATAGCTAAATAGCCATTTAGAAAGCTAAAAGAATGTCAGCGATCACCAGACCCATTGGTCAATCCTTGTTTTGTCATGGCGTATGCAAAACTTTATCGTTGGGGGAGCTGCTGAGTCATTGCCAGTAAAATAATTATCTCAACTTCACAAATAATTCTCATAACTTTGACCTCACCAAGCACACATTCACATAGTAAGATCCACAACTGAAGACTCCAACTTTGTGCGCAGGTGTGCTCCTTGTGAAAATTCACAATGCTATCACTCACAGTGAAGTTAGTCATTGGCAGATGTAGCCTGACCCATTGCCCCATGCTGCACTGGGTGAAAAAATAAAGCGAATGACACAACAGACCAATGGATGAAGAGGGTTGGTGGGGGTGCCATCCACACCCTAGTGAAAAACGTACATTTACAACCCATTAGCCAGACGGGCCAACTCCCTACAAGCTTTTTTTTTTAATGCATGTTTTCCTTTGTGGGGGATGAAGAGGGGAGGGGCGTGATCGACCCCTAGGGGAAAACACACATTTAAAAAAAAATGTTCATGGCCCAAATGGGGTCAGTGCCTAAGCCAGGTGGGCTAACCTCTTGGCAATTTCCTTTTTATTTTTTTTCCATTTTTAATTTCCTCTGGAGGCGTTATCACACTTTCCAGGGGGGGAAAAACACTTGTTTAAAAATATATATGGCCCTCAGTGAGGTCAGCTAGTATACCGGAATAGCCAAACCCCATAATCAAGAAATCCCTGGTGGCCTAGTAGGTTTCCTGCAACACTGTTTCAGGGAGGCATTGTTGAAAAATGAAGACTCTCCCTGCCATTTTCGGCAAAAGATCCCAGCGGACAAGGTGGACAGCACTCACCTGCTTCTCTCCTCGTACCCAGTGGGATTTGTGATGTCTTCGCGCCACGAGGCACGCGGATGTCACTGGTGGGTGAGACGGGCCGGGAGCAGAATTTTAAGTGATTTAGCCACCCATTTGTTTTAAGAAAAGCAAATCTCCGGTGTTTTCTTTAAGCCCTCCCCAGGGTCGGCCAATGCTCCACAGATGCACTGGTGAGGGCATGCAGTCAGCAACTTTAAAAGGGTTAATCTCGTGATGTGTGTTTATCATGTTTACATGTGCAAACCTGTAGCAGACGATACCAGCTTTTGCCTTAACAAAAATAACTCCTGTGGCATTAGCGGACCTTCTGAAAGGACCAGAATAATGGATTCTAACTAGTTCCTTGGGTGTCACCCATAAATCCGAACCATAGCCCTGCTAGATAAGTTAGGAGTTTGAATCTGTCAAATATATGGTCCTAGACACATCATTATGCGGATTTCCTTCCTAAATTCCACGCTACATTAATTTTAAGTGATAGCCAAGAGCTACCCTGTAACCAAGGCAACTGCCTTTGATATCTTGAACTTGAAAGACAAAAGGAAAACGGACTCAAATTGCTGACAATCTTTTTCTTTTCTAGCAAAGGTATTTTTCAAGCTTTGTGAGGTGCCCTGTGCCATTAACTTCCTTTCATCCAGCTGGTTTCAAGCAATTACGCCATTTGCCTAAAGCTCAGCAGCATCACGGTTTTAAAATGACTCATTGTGGACGCAATTGTTTTTGCAGTTATTTTCGACTCCGCAGAAAAGCTGAAGCTGGGGCTTGGATGTATGGCAGGTTTTCAATGCGAATTTAGCAGCCGCTAGATGATTTATATTTTGACATAAAGGAAAGGATAACAATTACAGAGGGGTCATGTTTAAAAGGTGAAGGACTCGTGAATAAGGCAGCTGGAAGGAGCATCATAATATGGGCAGAAAAAAATCATACCAGCCTCACAAATGTTCACAATGCGCCTTGCAGTCCTTTACGTGCGCTGGTGGTTGCAAGTGCGGCCCACCGGTAATAACTTATGGACACTTTGACCCGGAACATGAGAGAGAAAGGGAAAAAAGGGTGAAAAGGAGGAAGAGAAGGGAGCCAGTTTCCACACTGCCCGGGTAGGTAATGCAAACATTGCTTTAACCACATGTATGTTCTTCCAGTATTCAAAGTACCATCACCATCGTCCGAGGTATGTGAAGTCATGTTGGTTTTAAAATTATCCTAATATGTAAAATGCCAAACCCATGTCAATATCCACAGTGCACACCATACCCATGTCGTTTTCCACATTTCTTAACTAAGTACAATTGCAGTAACCCCAAAATATTCCCCTAGCTCTACTCGCGAGCGAGCACATTTGGGGTGATTAAAATCATACCCTGTTAAACGGTCAAACAACCGTGGCAAGAGGCATACATCTCTACATAGATGGAACGGGATACAATAAATAGGAGCGTTCTATGGAAGCTTAACTTCCCACAAATCATGGATTTGGATCACACAACCCAACCCTATTAAACAACCCTTTGCTGGTTCATTAAGACATCTGAAGGGCCCCTTTGCATTACCATTCACTACTAGTCATTGTTAAAATGTCTAAATTATAAGTCTTTATTATTACGAAAGTGAGTGCCAAAGAAAACTAATCGTGTCATACATCAGCAAGAGAGCCAAGCTTCACGAGGTAAGGCAGAACCCAAACAGCAGCACTACGCGGGTATTACCAAATGCAATTCACAAACCCATGACCAAAGACATCCTACACCTCTATCTTTTATTGTGGAATTCTTAACCAAGATGTGAAAATCTCTGCAGAGGTAGAGTTTGTTTTAGTAGTAATGTGCAAGGGATAGGGGTGAACTGGAAAAATAGGGATTATCTACTAGTAAATGGGAGGCACTTGGGGAAATAAAATTAGTCGCAATGGGTGCTAAAGTTGCGGCCGGGATAAGAATGCTACAGGTTATTTACTTCTCTCAGGTTCTGAATGTTACCTCTGGCCAGGCCGAATGCCCTATGAGCAGCCAAACCCCCATTGCACTCAGCTTTTAGTCATGGAGAGCAGGACATTAGCTGCAGGGTTTTGCCAATCCCGTGCTGTGCATAGACTTTGTGCAGCTTTACCTTTAAGCTTCAACCTACTTTTAAGCACAGCACTGCAAACCACATGTGCGCTCAGCCTTTCCCTTGTTTAACATGGAGTAATACATGCACCGCAAACTTTAGTGATTTGTAAACGGTGCACCATATAACTTTAAATGTGAACAATTATACGTCTCCAGGGCTTATGCTATTTCCTTGCTACGTACCCACATGTGTATTCTCAATACCTATATACGGTATATGACTATGGTGATATCAGTGCCATCACCTGTGATGCCATTTGAGATGCCATTCATGATGTATTTTGACATGTCATGAATGATGTAAAATGTGAGGTTATAAGCAGTGCATGGTGGGGTCGCAAAGTAAAATTTGCTCGGTACACTATAACAGATGAATTTCAGAGTTTTGTAACCCTTAGTTCATATCTTATTCAACACCTAACTATAAATAGATCTAATTTTACCAATTGTTTTTTCAGTATCTATCTATCTATCTATCTATCTATCTATCTATCTATCTATCTATCTATCTATCTATCTATCTATCTATCTACTTGACAAAGCAAAAGTTACAGGAATGTTATAGTTAGGTTCCGAATTTACTCACACAAAACCATCGAAATTCAGAAGTTATACTTAGTTATTTCACATAACTATAACTCACGTCCTAAGGTAACTTTAACTTGTAACCCCCGCCATGCACAGTTTTTTCTTCAATGATTTCACTGCTAATGTTTCATTTATATTTTTAATGACGTTGTAGAAGTTGTCATGAGTGCTGTAATATTTGGAGAAATTGGAAGTGCATGTCAAGGGCGTGAGTTATAATTACCTGAAATAATTCTAACCATAGCTGCTGAATTTCTAGGGTTTCATGCCAGTAAATTTAGAACCTAACTATAACATCCTTGTAACCTTCGTTTTTTTAAATACATTTCCATGGTACTTTTAATTCTATTTCCTAACTATAATATCCCTGTAGCCTTTGGTGTTTTCAGTGAATTGCTATGTTTTTTTTTAACTTAAAATAGTTTTAATTATTATATGTGTAGGAAGCTGGCTCCGTATATACTGTATAAAAATGAGATATAGGCCCTCATTCTGAACACGGCGATAAACAACGCACTGCCGGCGGTAAAAACCGTCAACAGATGTGCGGTCCGGACCGCCAAATAATGAACCAACTGAAACACAGGCATCCTGAAAACCACCCACTGCCAGCAGAGGAGTGCCGACAACGGCGGCAGAGCCCGCCCACAGGCCGACAGAAAGGCCTTACCGACCCATCAAATAATGAATCACTAGACTGCCGTCATTTCCGGGGCGGGAACCACCGTCACGCAAAGCCAGGCAGAAACCGGTCAGGTGACCCTGGCAATAAAAAGGGCCGGGCGCACGTGCCCAGGGCTAGTTACACCCACCAAGAAACCATGTCAGTGTCTCTCATTTTAGTAGCATGGGGGCCTAGGGCCCCAACACCACAATCTCTTCTCCCGCATGGCCCCCAGCATTCACCAGTGACAGGGGAGAGGCGTGGACTCTAGACATGTTTGATTAGCTCAAGTGGCTCCCTGCACTGTGGAACGCGCACAGGACGCACCCAGGCGAAGACCGGTGCAAGACTGCACCCGTCTTTGCCTATCATAGCCTGACACAGACAGAGCCAGACCTACCCTCTTGCCAGTTGGTATCAAGCTTTGCCGGCAGCTCACAGGTCCTGTGGTGTTTAAATCCATCTATTCTTTGTAGGGTTTCTTGGCTTGTTTTGACTGCCTGCAAAACTTTAATCTTAATACGAGCAAAAGGAAGGGAAGACTGGGACCTCGGTGGGGACTCACATACATGTTCACACTCTATCTCGGATTGTTTTTTGACTCGGGCCGTTAACCTTGTGTCAAACGAGATTAAAAAGGCCGAGCGTTGCCTCTCTCTCACTACGGAAAATTGTGACTCTTCATTGACGCCATCTGTGTTGTGTACTCCCCCCTTAAGTCGGAGTGAGACTTTCCCTGCCCTGGTGCCCCTGACAATAGAGGTGCCCCCGGCTGCAAAATATGAAAATGTTTGTGGATCCGGTGGAGAGGCAAACCTACCACAGGAATTGGTGTTATTGATAGCTACCACAGGAATTGGTGTTATTGATAGTTTACCGGATTCAAATTTGGGCCCATAGTCAAACAAAGGAAAAAGGGACAAAAAATCAAATCGTCAGAGCCCAAAGTTGTCACCAGAGCACAAAGGATGGCTGACCAACGGAAAAAAATATCTGGGAGTGATGGCTTGTAGGAGAGTCTCAGTACCAAACTAGAGGAATTATTGGACTCTAAGCTAAGGCCCATCCTTGATAGGCTTGCTGTTATTGAGCCAGTTTAGCCAACCTAGCTAAGAATGGGGCAACAGACGTTGCCTGTACACAAAAACAGCAGCCACTGGGTGAACCAGGGATTATCGTGGTGGCAGCGCTCATGGTAACAGATGTGACCTGCTCAGCCTCTAAGGTTTGTGTAGAGCCAGAGGGTAATGAGGCCAGCGAGCCTTCGTCCATTTCTGCAGGTGGTGCTTTGCAATCTCAAGGGTGAAGGGGGGTCTCTCAGGTGCTCGCTTCCGTTAATACTCTGCAGTTAAAAACAAACTTTGTTAGACCTGATATTTTATCGGTGATTGAGTTTTCTCCTGCTGTGTGACCGTATGTTATTGTGCTAGCTAATGTCCCCTGTGCTCAAGGAGCCTTTTTGGAATCCACAGGAGCCTTGAAGAATAAAGTGACTCATTGGTTGAATCACAATGTAATGTGCCAATGGGATCTCGGCGGGTAGGGGGAATAGGTCATATGGCTAAAACAATTAAGGATTACCTTGTTATTATTGGCTTTTGTGTTGAGGTGGGGTAATACGTTTAGACTGTACGTTGTGAACTTTTATAATAATTACATCACTGTCACATGTAACCAGAATTTTGAGAAGCTGTTTACAATGGTGGTCTCTTTGGGAGAGTGGGAGATACATACTGCTAGACAGTATAACCTCATCCTTACCAGGGATTTTAATGCAAAACTGGGATCCCTGTCCGGTACACTGTTGACATTTTTTGGCCCCTAGAGGTAGAATATAATGATATAGAGGCTAGGGGTCGGGTACTTCACGCCTAGCAACCCATGATTTGGCTAATGTGGTCCTTCCTAGTGTCTCCTTAGCTACACCAACTTTCACTTGACGGGGACCAGGGACAACAATTGATTGCATCTTCATCACACATTGCTTTGAATTTTTAATTCAGGGGGGAGGCATTTGTAATATTGAGTTTAGAGATCATAATCCCATTGTTTTCCAACTTTAGGTCCCTATGATAAACAAAACAGGAAATCACTGTTAGCAGCCAGGTGCTAACCACTAAAGATGGAGGTCTTAGATTGGCTTGGCAGCATGTGGACATGAAGCTATGGGCAGCTGCATGGATTTAGTGTCCCTCTGTTTAAAGGACTTCCACGATCCTGAGGAGGTTTAACCCCTTCCCCGCCACGGACGTAATGGTTACGTCCATGGCAGCGCCCGTGTGGCGCCATGGACGTAACCATTACGTCCAGGGACTGGCAGTCGGGGGAAGCGCTAGCGCTTCCCCCGAGGACCGCCCCCCAACACCCCCAGGCCAGGGCTGAAAGGGGAATCCCTTCCCCTTTCACGCCCACCCCCCCCGCCCCCCCCCCATGACGTCAGCGCGCGATCGCGCGCTGATTTCATGGAAACGGGGAATGACGCGCTGGAAGCCATTTGCTTCCAGCGCGTCAAGGGAGAAGGTGAGTATTTCACCTTCCTGCGGGGTGGGGGTGCTCTCAGAGAGGCATCGAGGGAAAGGAAAGGGTTTTCCTTTCCCTCGATGTCTCTTTGAGCATTCCTGCTGCCCGATCGCGATGCGATCGGGCAGCAGGAATGCCCACTAGACACCAGGGATTTCTGTATGTGTGTGTGTGTGAGTGAATATTAGTGTAGGGGAGCGACCCCTTGGGTAAGGGTCGCTCCCCTTTGGGGGCACATGCTTTTTACGTCGTTTCTGCCCCCCCTGGGGGCAGATTGGCCCTATTTTTAGGCCGATCTGCCCCCAAGGGGGGCAGAAAGCCACTAGACACCAGGGATTTTATTGTTGCTGTGTATTTTTTGTGTTGGGGGGCGGCCCCTTGGGCAAGGGTCGCTCCCCTTTGGGGGCACATGTATTTTACGTCGTTTCTGCCCCCCCTGGGGGCAGATTGGCCCTATTTTTAGGCCGATCTGCCCCCAAGGGGGGCAGAAAGCCACTAGACACCAGGGATTTTATTGTTGATTTGTATTTTTTGTGTTGGGGGGCGGCCCCTTGGGCAAGGGTCGCTCCCCTTTGGGGGCAAATGTATTTTACGTCGTTTCTGCCCCCCCTGGGGGCAGATTGGCCCTATTTTTAGGCCGATCTGCCCCCAAGGGGGGCAGAAAGCCACTAGACACCAGGGATTTTATTGTTGATGTGTATTTTTTGTGTTGGGGGGCGGCCCCTTGGGCAAGGGTCGCCCCCAGGGGCCCTCATGTATTTTTGGGCAGTTCTGCCCCCCTTGGGGGCAGAGAGGCCTATTTTTTTTAGGCCTTTCTGCCCCCAAGGGGGGCAGAATCCCAATAGCGCCAGAAATAGTATGTATGTATCTGTGCTTTGTGTTGGGGGGTGGCCCCTTGGGCAAGGGTCCCTCCCCCCAGGGGCGCAATGTATTTATTGTCGTTTCTGCCCCCCTTGGGGGCAGATTGGCCCTATTTTTAGGCCGATCTGCCCCCAAGGGGGGCAGAAAGCCACTAGACACCAGGGATTTTATTGTTGATGTGTATTTTTTGTGTTGGGGGGCGGCCCCTTGGGCAAGGGTCGCCCCCAGGGGCCCTCATGTATTTTTGGGCAGTTCTGCCCCCCTTGGGGGCAGAGAGGCCTATTTTTTTTAGGCCTTTCTGCCCCCAAGGGGGGCAGAATCCCAATAGCGCCAGAAATAGTATGTATGTATGTGTGCTTTGTGTTGGGGGGTGGCCCCTTGGGCAAGGGTCGCTCCCCCCAGGGGCGCAATGTATTTATTGTCGTTTCTGCCCCCCTTGGGGGCAGATTGGCCCTATTTTTAGGCCGATCTGCCCCCAAGGGGGGCAGAAAGCCACTAGACACCAGGGATTTTATTGTTGATTTTTTTTTTTTTTTGTGTTGGGGGGTGGCCCCTTGGGCAAGGGTCGCCCCCAGGGGCCCACATGTATTTTTGGGCAGTTCTGTCCCCCTAGGGGGCAGATATGCCTATTTTTTAGGCCTTTCTGTCCCCAAGGGGGGCAGAATCCCCATAGCGCCAGGGATACTATGTATGTGTGTGTGTGCTTTGTGTGGGGGTGTGGCACCTTGGGCAAGGGTCGCCCCCCCCCAAAGGGTGCAATGTAATCTGGGTGATTTCTGCCCCCTCCCCTTGGGGGTAGATTGGCCTATTTTTTTTTTAGGCCCATCTTCCCCCAAGCAGAGAAGACTAGACACGGGAAAATGAAAAAATGGTTAGTGGCGGAGTGTTTGTCAACTGGCGAAGTATTTACTTTTATGATAAAAACAGTTTTTCTCCTTTTTGTTTTAGTTCAAAGCTTTTGCTGACTTTGCTGTGGCTTGTTGCAGTTTTGGCAGTAGTTGTCCTGCGGTTTGCGTAGTTGCATGTTTTAGGTAAGTAAATAAATTTACTCCAAGTGAGTATTGTTGCAATGCATGAATGACATGTTTGTAGGTGGTGTACTGAATGCAGGATTGTGTGTGAAATTGTCCTTAGAGTTATGCACAATGATTATTGTGTTGTCTTATGTCTAATTTGCTTTTTTTTTTCTCTTTTTAGTGGGATATCGTTGGTGATTGCTGTGGCTGTGCAGAGTAGTTGCTGGTGAGTCAAGCTTTTTCAGGCAAGTGAGCAGTATAGTTTTTGAGTTTATAATTCTTAGTGATAAACCTATACTTTGTTACTTATCTTACACAGTGCTGGTTGTTGGTGGTGTATTTGTCCAGTTAATTTTAGTAGGAAGGATCATGGCCAGCCGTAGGATGACCGCTCAGCAGGTTGTTAGTGTGCTTTTTGAGTCATCTTCTGACCATGAATATGAGACTGACTCTGCATCTGAGGCAGAGGAGGAAGTGCAGGATTCTGGAAGTGAATTTTCTGTCAGAGATGAATCATCTGATGATGAAGCCACTCTCAGTGCTGATGAAGGGCCTGTTTTAGAGGAGGACAGTGATGTGCCAATGGTGCAGGAGCCAGCGGCTGAAAGGCTTCCCATTGGAAGACCTGACGCATGGGTTGCACCAAACATGGAGCAGCCACAGTTGCCTGCGTTTACTGGTTTTCCAGGGTGTCGAGTTAATACGGAAAACTTTTTGCCCGTCAACTTTTTTGAGTTGTTTATGGACGATATATTTTTGGAAGAGATTGTTGAGCAGACTAATTTGTATGCAGAGCAGTTTTTGAGGGACAACGCTGCCAGACTTAGGCCACACTCTAGAGCTAGCCGGTGGATTCCCACAAATCTGGAAGAGTTGAAAAAGTTCTTGGGTTTAACTTTTTTGATGGGGCTGATAAGGAAGCCGTCGCTGTCTTCATATTGGTCTACTAGTCCCTTGATGGCAACTGCTATATTTCCTGCCATCATGAGTCGTAACCGGTATGAGCTTCTTCTTCGGATGTTGCATTTTGTAGATAATGCTTTAGCCTTGCCACGAGATCATCCTGATTCTGACCGTCTTTTTAAGATTAGACCTGTCCTTGATCATTTGGTAGATCGGTTTTCAGAGATCTATGTTCCAGGGAAAGAAATATCTGTAGATGAGTCTTTGGTCCTGTTCAAGGGTCGTTTGGTTTTTAGGCAGTACATTCCTAGCAAGAGGGCACGGTATGGAATTAAATTGTATATGCTGTCAGAAAGTAGTACAGGATATGTTTATAATTTCCGGGTCTACACTGGTAGGGATTCCAATATTGACCCCCCTGGTTGTCCTCCCACTTTTGGAGTTAGTGAGAAAATTGTGTGGGAACTTGGTAGACGACTGTTTAACAAAGGTCACCATTTATATGTAGATAACTTCTACACTGGAGTTCGGTTGTTCAAGGAGTTGTTCAGAGTGGACACTGTTGCTTGTGGCACAATCCGCTCTAATCGGAAAGGCTATCCAAAAGAGCTTGTCTGTAAAAAACTTGAGAAGGGACAGTGCAGTGCCTTGCGGAATGATGAGCTGCTAGCTCTGAAATTTGTAGACAAGAGGGATGTATACATGCTAAGCACCATCCATGATGAGAGTACTTCACCTGTGGCTGTTTGGGGTCAGGTTGCCGAAGTGCGCAAACCTGTGTGCATCTTAGACTATAATAAGCACATGGGTGGTGTTGATAGAGTAGATCAGAGGTTAGAACCTTACACTGCTGCTCGTAAGTCTTATGTGTGGTATAAGAAATTAGCGCTTCACTTGTTCCACTTGGCAACTTTTAATGCTTTTGTTGTGTTTAAGGATAGTTCTCCAGAGTCAAGGATGACATTTGTGAAATTTCAGGAGTCTATCATAGCTAGCCTTGTTGTGCTGGAACAGGCAAGAGTTCCTAGAGAAGCAGTGGTGGAGGATGTGGCTAGATTGAAAGATCGTCACTTTGCTGAGCACATTCCTCCCACGGCCAAAAAAAACTTTCCTGCTAAGAGATGTAGAGTCTGTGCTCGAAGAGGTATCAGGAAGGAGACTAGGATGTACTGCCCTGATTGTCCTTCAAAGCCTGGGCTGTGTGTGGGTGGCTGTTTCAGGAGCTACCACACACAGAAGAATTATTGGGAAATTCCGTGAGCGTAAACTGGTGTTTTATATTTTTATATGTTCGGTTTCACGGTTGGCATTAGTCATGTATTCAGTTAGAGCTTTTGTGTTTGTAGTTTTGTACTAATTTATGATTAGTGGTTTCTTTGTTGTTTAAAAACAAAAAAAAGGGGATGGCATGTGTAGAGTGGCGCTTGGCTGGCGGCGTGGGTGTGGTGGCGCTTGGCTGGCGGTGTGTGTGGGGTGGCGCTTGGCTGGCGGTGTGTGTGGGGTGGCGCTGGGCTGGCGGTGTGTGTGGGGTGGCGCTGGGCTGGCGGTGTGTGTGGGGTGGCGCTTGGCTGGTGGTGTGGGTGGGGTGGCGCTTGGCTGGCAGTGCCGGCCAAACGCCAGTCCACACACTCATCAGCTGGTGTGATTGCTGTATCAGGCATGTGGGCGTATGAAAGTGATGGGCCCTTGACTGGCGCTGTCTGTGGATGCGAGTCTTGTAATGTGCTGGGCCCGTGGCTGGCGGCGTGAATGGTCTAGTGCATGTCATGTATGAAAGGTGTGTGAATGGACTGTAAAGCGGTTGGTGCCTTGTCGTGGCTTTACAGCTCACGAGCTGTGAGTCATTGGTTCAGTTTTTTGGCCTTTCAGTTATTACCAGTGCATTTCACTTTTGTGAAATCTCTTGTTAATAAAATTTGATCTACTGAACCATCACTCACCCTCGTGCCAAATCCAACCAGTATGTGTGGTACAAATGACAAAACCTGCTCCGCTGTAATCAGGCGTCGCAGCACACTTGAGACACGCTAGGTGCCTCAGGTGGGACCCCGATGATGAAGCATGCCACCAACTTGGTTGGTGGGTGAGGGGTCTTCTTCACATAACCTAAGTGTGTTTCTTTTCACAATTTTAGTGTTTGGCACATCACGGACGTATGTGCACACATCAAAGTGATATATTCCAAAAATACCTGTGTTTGGGGGGGAGGGCCCACCTATGTTTTTGGTCCTGGGTGCGGCCGTCATGTAGGGAAACCTACAAAACCCAGAAACTTTTTAAAACTAGGCACCCCAAGGAGTCTAGGGAGGTGTGGCTTGTGTGGCTCCCCCAACATTTTCTTACCCAGACTCCTCTGTAAACCTCACAATTTGCATAAAAAAGCATATTTTCCTGATTTTTCTTAGTAGGATCACCGCTCCAGCACAAAATTCCTACTCCCCAGTTTTCCCCTCAGTCTCCCAAGTAAAATGACACCTCACTTATGTGGGTCCCCAAAGCAGAGTCCGTCTAAAGATGTATAAAAGAATATGCCCTTATAAACTTGCTGTGCTATCCCTTCTATCCCTTCAGGTTTTGGGCCTTATTATGTTGCAGGCACCTGGGCCACCCACACAAGTGAGGTATCATTTTTATCGGGAGACTTGGGGGAACGCTGGGTGGAAGGAAATTTGTGGCTCCTATCAGATTCCAGAACTTTCTGCCACAGAAATGTGAGGAACATGTGTTTTTTTAGCCAAATTTTGAGGTTTGCAAAGGATTCTGGGTAACAGAACCTGGTCCGAGCCCCGCAAGTCACCCCTCCTTGGATTCCCCTAGGTCTCTAGTTATCAGAAATGCACTGGTTTGGTAGGTTTCCCTAGGCGCCGGGTGAGCTACAGGCCAAAATCCGCAGGTAGGCACTGTTTTCTCCCAAAATTGTGGATGTGTCCACGTTGCGCTTTGGGGTGTTTCCTGTCGCCGGCGCTAGGCCTACCCACGCAAGTGAGGTATCATTTTTATCGGGAGACTTGGGGGAACGCTGGGTGGAAGGAAATTTGTAGCTCCTCTCAGATTCCAGAACTTTCTGCCACAGAAATGTGAGGAACATGTGTTTTTTTAGCCAAATTTTGAGGTTTGCAAAGGATTCTGGGTAACAGAACCTGGTCCGAGCCCCGCAAGTCACCCCTCCTTGGATCCCCCTAGGTCTCTAGTTTTCAGAAATGCACAGGTTTGGTAGGTTTCCCTAGGTGGCGGCTGAGCTAGAGGCCAAAATCTACAGGTAGTCACTTTGCTAAAAACAGCTCTGTTTTCTGTGATACGTCCACGTTGTGTTTTGGGGCATATCCTGTCGCGGGAGCTAGGCCTACCCACACAAGTGAGGTATCATTTTTATAGGGAGACGTGGGGGAACACTGGGTGGAAGGAAATTTGTGGCTCCTCTCAGATTCCAGAACTTTCTGCCACAGAAATGTGAGGAACATGTGTTTTTTTAGCCAAATTTTTTGAGGTTTGCAAAGGATTCTGGGTAACAGAACCTGGTCCGAGCCCCGCAAGTCACCCCTCCTTGGATCTCCCTAGGTCTCTAGTTTTCAGAAATGCACAGGTTTGGTAGGTTTCCCTAGGTGGCGGCTGAGCTAGAGGCCAAAATCTACAGGTAGTCACTTTGCTAAAAACAGCTCTGTTTTCTGTGATATGTCCACGTTGTGTTTTGGGGCATATCCTGTCGCGGGCGCTAGGCCTACCCACACAAGTGAGGTATCATTTTTATCGGGAGACGTGGGGGAACGCTGGGTGGAAGGAAATTTGTAGCTCCTCTCAGATTCCAGAACTTTCTGCCACAGAAATGTGAGGAACATGTGTTATTTTAGCCAAATTTTGAGGTTTGCAAAGGATTCTGGGTAACAGAACCTGGTCCGAGCCCCGCAAGTCACCCCTCCTTGGATTCCCCTAGGTCTCTAGTTTTCAGAAATGCACAGGTTTGGTAGGTTTCCCTAGGTGCCGGCTGAGCTAGAGGCCAAAATCTACAGGTAGGCACTTCGCAAAAAACACCTCTGTTTTTTTCCAAAATTTAGGATGTGTCCACGTTGCGCTTTGGGGTGTTTCCTGTCGCCGGCGCTAGGCCTACCCACGCAAGTGAGGTATCATTTTTATCGGGAGACTTGGGGGAACGCTGGGTGGAAGGAAATTTGCAGCTCCTCTCAGATTCCAGAACTTTCTGCCACAGAAATGTGAGGGACATGTGTTTTTTTAGCCAAATTTTGAGGTTTGCAAAGGATTCTGGGTAACAGAACCTGGTCCGAGCCCCGCAAGTCACCCCTCCTTGGATCCCCCTAGGTCTCTAGTTTTCAGAAATGCACAGGTTTGGTAGGTTTCCCTAGGTGGCGGCTGAGCTAGAGGCCAAAATCTACAGGTAGTCACTTTGCTAAAAACAGCTCTGTTTTCTGTGATATGTCCACGTTGTGTTTTGGGGCATATCCTGTCGCGGGCGCTAGGCCTACCCACACAAGTGAGGTATCATTTTTATCGGGAGACGTGGGGGAACGCTGGGTGGAAGGAAATTTGTAGCTCCTCTCAGATTCCAGAACTTTCTGCCACAGAAATGTGAGGAACATGTGTTATTTTAGCCAAATTTTGAGGTTTGCAAAGGATTCTGGGTAACAGAACCTGGTCCGAGCCCCGCAAGTCACCCCTCCTTGGATTCCCCTAGGTCTCTAGTTTTCAGAAATGCACAGGTTTGGTAGGTTTCCCTAGGTGCCGGCTGAGCTAGAGGCCAAAATCTACAGGTAGGCACTTCGCAAAAAACACCTCTGTTTTTTTCCAAAATTTAGGATGTGTCCACGTTGCGCTTTGGGGTGTTTCCTGTCGCCGGCGCTAGGCCTACCCACGCAAGTGAGGTATCATTTTTATCGGGAGACTTGGGGGAACGCTGGGTGGAAGGAAATTTGTAGCTCCTCTCAGATTCCAGAACTTTCTGCCACAGAAATGTGAGGGACATGTGTTTTTTTAGCCAAATTTTGAGGTTTGCAAAGGATTCTGGGTAACAGAACCTGGTCCGAGCCCTGCAAGTCACCCCTCCTTGGATCCCCCTAGGTCTCTAGTTTTCAGAAATGCACAGGTTTGGTAGGTTTCCCTAGGTGGCGGCTGAGCTAGAGGCCAAAATCTACAGGTAGTCACTTTGCTAAAAACAGCTCTGTTTTCTGTGATATGTCCACGTTGTGTTTTGGGGCATATCCTGTCGCGGGCGCTAGGCCTACCCACACAAGTGAGGTATCATTTTTATCGGGAGACGTGGGGGAACGCTGGGTGGAAGGAAATTTGTGGCTCCTCTCAGATTCCAGAACTTTCTGCCACAGAAATGTGAGGAACATGTGTTTTTTTAGCCAAATTTTGAGGTTTGCAAAGGATTCTGGGTAACAGAACCTGGTCCGAGCCCCGCAAGTCACCCCTCCTTGGATCCCCCTAGGTCTCTAGTTTTCAGAAATGCACAGGTTTGGTAGGTTTCCCTAGGTGGCGGCTGAGCTAGAGGCCAAAATCTACAGGTAGTCACTTTGCTAAAAACAGCTCTGTTTTCTGTGATATGTCCACGTTGTGTTTTGGGGCATATCCTGTCGCGGGCGCTAGGCCTACCCACACAAGTGAGGTATCATTTTTATCGGGAGACGTGGGGGAACGCTGGGTGGAAGGAAATTTGTGGCTCCTCTCAGATTCCAGAACTTTCTGCCACAGAAATGTGAGGAACATGTGTTTTTTTAGCCAAATTTTGAGGTTTGCAAAGGATTCTGGGTAACAGAACCTGGTCCGAGCCCCGCAAGTCACCCCTCCTTGGATCCCCCTAGGTCTCTAGTTTTCAGAAATGCACAGGTTTGGTAGGTTTCCCTAGGTGGCGGCTGAGCTAGAGGCCAAAATCTACAGGTAGTCACTTTGCTAAAAACAGCTCTGTTTTCTGTGATATGTCCACGTTGTGTTTTGGGGCATATCCTGTCGCGGGCGCTAGGCCTACCCACACAAGTGAGGTATCATTTTTATCGGGAGACGTGGGGGAACGCTGGGTGGAAGGAAATTTGTGGCTCCTCTCAGATTCCAGAACTTTCTGCCACAGAAATGTGAGGAACATGTGTTTTTTTAGCCAAATTTTGAGGTTTGCAAAGGATTCTGGGTAACAGAACCTGGTCCGAGCCCCGCAAGTCACCCCTCCTTGGATCCCCCTAGGTCTCTAGTTTTCAGAAATGCACAGGTTTGGTAGGTTTCCCTAGGTGCCGGCTGAGCTAGAGGCCAAAATCTACAGGTAGGCACTTCGCAAAAAACACCTCTGTTTTTTTCCAAAATTTAGGATGTGTCCACGTTGCGCTTTGGGGTGTTTCCTGTCGCCGGCGCTAGGCCTACCCACGCAAGTGAGGTATCATTTTTATCGGGAGACTTGGGGGAACACTGGGTGGAAGGAAATTTGTAGCTCCTCTCAGATTCCAGAACTTTCTGCCACAGAAATGTGAGGAACATGTGTTTTTTTAGCCAAATTTTGAGGTTTGCAAAGGATTCTGGGTAACAGAACCTCGTCCGAGCCACACAAGTCACCCCTCCTTGGATTCCCCTAGGTCTCTAGTTTTCAGAAATGCATAGGTTTGGTAGGTTTCCCTAGGTGGCGGCTGAGCTAGAGGTCAAAATCTACAGGTAGTCACTTTGCTAAAAACAGCTCTGTTTTCTGTGATATGTCCACGTTGTGTTTTGGGGCATATCCTGTCGCGGGCGCTAGGCCTACCCACACAAGTGAGGTATCATTTTTATCGGGAGACGTGGGGGAACGCTGGGTGGAAGGAAATTTGTGGCTCCTCTCAGATTCCAGAACTTTCTGCCACAGAAATGTGAGGAACATGTGTTTTTTTAGCCAAATTTTGAGGTTTGCAAAGGATTCTGGGTAACAGAACCTGGTCCGAGCCCCGCAAGTCACCCCTCCTTGGATCCCCCTAGGTCTCTAGTTTTCAGAAATGCACAGGTTTGGTAGGTTTCCCTAGGTGGCGGCTGAGCTAGAGGCCAAAATCTACAGGTAGTCACTTTGCTAAAAACAGCTCTGTTTTCTGTGATATGTCCACGTTGTGTTTTGGGGCATATCCTGTCGCGGGCGCTAGGCCTACCCACACAAGTGAGGTATCATTTTTATCGGGATACATGCGGGAACGCTAGGTGGAAGGAAATTTGTGGCTCCTCTCAGATTCCAGAACTTTCTGCCACAGAAATGTGAGGAACATGTGTTTTTTTAGCCAAATTTTGAGGTTTGCAAAGGATTCTGGGTAACCGAACCTGGTCCGAGCCACACAAGTCACCCCTCCTTGGATTCCCCTAGGTCTCTAGTTTTCAGAAATGCACAGGTTTGGTAGGTTTCCCTAGGTGGCGGCTGAGCTAGAGGCCAAAATCTACAGGTAGTCACTATGCTAAAAACAGCTCTGTTTTCTGTGATGTGTCCAGGTTGTGTTTTGGGGCATATCCTGTCGCGGGCGCTAGGCCTACCCACACAAGTGAGGTATCATTTTTATCGGGAGACGTGGGGGAATGCTGGGTGGAAGGAAATTTGTCGCTCCTCTCAGATTCCAGAACTTTCTGCCACAGAAATGTGAGGAACATGTGTTTTTTTAGCCAAATTTTGAGGTTTGCAAAGGATTCTGGGTAACAGAACCTGGTCCGAGCCACACAAGTCACCCCTCCTTGGATTCCCCTAGGTCTCTAGTTTTCAGAAATGCACAGGTTTGGTAGGTTTCCCTAGGTGCCGGCTGAGCTAGAGGCCAAAATCTACAGGTAGTCACTTTGCTAAAAACAGCTCTGTTTTCTGTGATGTGTCCACGTTGTGTTTTGGGGCATATCCTGTCGCGGGCGCTAGGCCTACCCAAACAAGTGAGGTATCATTTTTATCGGGAGACTTGGGGGAACATAGAATAGCAAAACAAGTGTTATTGCCCCTTGTCTTTCTCTACATTTATTCCTTCCAAATATAGGGGTGTGTGTAAAAAAGACATCTATTTGAGAAATTCCATGTAATTCACGTGCTACTATGGTCACCCCGGAATTCAGAGATGTGCAAATAACCACTGCTCCTCAACACCTTATCTTGTGCCCTTTTTGGAAATGCAAAGGTTTTCTTGATAGCTATTTTTTACTCCTTATATTTCAGCAAATGAATTACTGTATACCCGGTATAGAATGAAAACGCACTGCAGGGTGCAGCTCATTTATTGGCTCTGGGTTCCTCGGGTTCTTGATGAACCTACAAACCCTATATATCCCCGCAACCAGAGGAGTCCAGCAGACGTAACGGTATATTGCTTTCGATAATCTGACATTGCAGGGAAAAGTTACAGAGTAAAAAGTAGAGAAAAATTGATGTTTTTTTCACCTCAATTTCAATATTTTTCCTTTTCAGCTGTTATTTTCTGTAGGAAACCCTTGTAGGATCTACACAAATGACCCCTTGCTGAATTCAGAATTTTGTCTACTTTTCAGAAATGTTTAGGTTTCTGGGATCCAGCATTGGTTTCATGACCATTCCGGTCACTGACTGGAAGGAGGCTGAAAGCACAAAAAATTGCACAAATGGGGTATGCCCCAGTAAAATGCCAAAATTGTGTTGAAAAATTGGGTTTTCGGATTCAAGTCTGCCTGTTCCTGAAATCTGGGAAGCTGCTGAGTTTAGCACCGCAAACCCTTTGTTGATGCCATTTTCAGGGGAAAAACCACAATCCTTCTTCTGCAGCCCCTTTTTCCAATTTTTTTGAAAAAAACGAAATTTTCACTGTATTTTGGCCAATTTCTTGGCCTCCTTCAGGGGAACCCACAAAGTCTGGGTACCTTTAGAATCGCTAGGATGTTGGAAAAAAAGGACGCAAATTTGGCTTGGTTAGCTTATGTGGACAAAAAGTTATGAGGGCCTAAGCGCGAACTGCCCCAAATAGGCAAAAAAAGGCCTGGCACAGGAGGGGGAAAAGGCCTGGCAGCGAAGTGGTTAAAGAAGTTTTGAGTTACTTGTGTCTCATATAAAAGGATCTTTGTCTAGACCCAAAAGCAGGTTTTCTTGACAAAGTAACTTTTGGTTTGACAAACAATGAAGACTGGCAAAAGATCATTTATGCAAGGCTATTAAGCAGTTACTGAGACAGCAAAATTTAATTACTGCACGCAGAAAGGCTTATGCCTTGGCTACGAAAAGAAGGAAGTTGGCCCATGAGGACTTTGACCGTGTCAACATGTCGAGATTATGGGAGATCCTTGTCTGTATGGGTCTTGAGGGGGATTTGGTCTCCTTTTTAAGACTTCTTCACTCAGATGTCATGGCTTCAATTAGCTATACAAGAATGGTCAATGTACTCCGCCCTTTAAGGTAAACCACAGTGCCCGCTAAGGCTGCGAACTTGCCCCTATCCTCTTCCTCCTTTATATAAATGGTCTAGAATCATTATTAGTGGGTGGTGAGGCAGTTGTCCAATTGGTTGAGAGAAAGGCAGTACCCGCATTGCTATACACAGATTATGTGGTATTGCTGGCCAGAACAGCTAATGCTTTGAAGACCATAATTAGTAATTTTGTGGATTTTATTAAGGGCCTTGATTCAAAGACAAACTTTTCAAAAACATCTATTATGGTGTGTGGTCTGAGAATACTAAAACACGTATGCTTTTGAACGAAGGGAACATTTTAGCTAGGCTGCCATCATTTCCATACATTGGATTGGATTTTGATGAAGGGTGCTCTTGGTTCACGTACATCAGAGATAGATTGTCCCGCTTTATTTTCGCTATTGGTTCCACTTTTTCCCTCACTAATTGTTTTGGTAAGAAACCAGCGGGTCCTATTTTAGAGATTTTTAAAAGAAAATACATCCTGACCTTGACATATGGCATGTGGATATCGGGCTATAAAAATGTCGGGGTCATCAAAGCAGAAGAAAATAGGTTTTGTCGCCAACTGCTGGGTTTCCACCCTTCGACTCCTCATTATGTCCTGCACAAGGAATTAGGCCGTGGGTATGTACAGGACTCTATTGGGGCAGCACCGCTGGTTCTTTGGTGCTCAATTTGGGCAAATAAGGAAGCAGACTTTGGCAGGGCTATCATTCGAGACTGCCTTGCTTGTGATCATTGCTTAAATATTCCTTGGATAAAGTATATTAGAGATACCACCCTTGCCTTGGGCTGTGCATCTTTGTTTGAGACCTCAAGTATCATTTCCGATAAAGACAAAACCTGGATGTTGAATAGTGTTTTTAAACACAGCCAGGCCAATCGGGAGGCGATGGAAGTGGTGAAAACCAACCCTCAGAGTATTGTCTGGTCCAGATTTCGGGTGGGATTGTGCCTTACTTACTTTTCATTCAGAATGTGTATGAACGCAATCTTTTGATGAAATTTAGAATAAGGAGTATACGGTGGTTGTGCTTCCCACTTTGGCAAGATTCCCCGAATTATATTTGTGTTTGCCCGTGTGATGAAACTTCAAGTCAGTCCCTTCTGCACTTTGTATTTTTTGTATTTTTTATCTTCCATGGACTAGGAGATTTTTAGTGCCACTCCTGCGTAGATATAAAAGTAAGGCTGCTCCTTTGTTCCTTCAGCAACTTAATGATCAAGACACGTTTTTGGATTAGCTGTTTCTTAAGGAGCATTTTACATGTGAGGAAGGCCATGTTATTTTAATATTTACTAAGAACAAAATCTTTTTTGTCTCTCGCTATTTTAATTTCTTGGATCGAATGTATAGATGTTATGTCTGATTTATTATGAATAAACTTTTCAATCTTTTTAATCAATGCTTATGTGTTTTTGTGGCTTGTGAGATGCATTTTACATTCATTCTCTTTACTTATTTATTAATGTATCTTGTATTTATTTTTGTCTTTTATGATCATCTTAGAAATTATCGAATATTGATTTATTCATTGATTGATAAAAGAAATAAAAAGGGAGTCGTTGCTCGCTTGTGGTAGAGCAACTGCACATTTTCTGCTGGAAGAGATAGTACACATAAAATAAGGTTAAAACATTTATATCATCGTAATAGTAAACAGAAAGGAAATAAATAAATCAAACGCACGGTACGAAAGGAAAATTGTGGTACGCAGCAAGTCGGAGGCACTGCACGTCCAAATGGAAAACCATGCAGGCTAGTAAACGATGGCAATTGACCTCACCGAGTGGTTTACAAAGGAAATTTTAACCCATGGGTCGCACAGGAACATCTCGTTGTAGTCAAGCACAGTGTGGGGAAGAGATAATTACATGTATCATAGGAAATAATTATAAGATCAGTTCAGTTGTAACTCCATTTAATTTCCTAACTATCTTGTGGTGTTGTCAAGTGGGCAATTTAAAGGAAAAATGATACATAAGGCCTCAATATGACTTTCGCTGTCTCAGGACCGCCATGTTTGTGGTGGCGGTCAGTCATACTGCCAACAGGCTGGCGGAGAAGACAGCCAAATTTTTACCATGGCGTATTCCCAGCAGAATACAGGAAACGCACCGCCACTGCGGTCAGCGCGCAACGGGTGACTGAAGGCACCTGCAGACCAGTGGAGACTGTTTCCACCGGACAGATTACGAGGCAGCACACTGCCAAGGTTTCCGCCGTGGTACCACCACCCTGGAAACCCAGGTGGAAATGAAAGGCATAAAAGGAGACACTCACCTTCAGGAAGCCATACTCGTCCAGTGCCGCCATGGAACCAGAACTACACATCATCCCGCTGCTCCCCCTCGCACAAAGACTTCGGAATCTGTGCCGCACCCGCCGACAGCAACCGTAATTACACACACACTTACCTGTTACTGTTGTATATTGTCAATGTATGTACACACACACAATATACATTTGGGAAGATGGTGAAAGGGTGACAACCACACACCAGTACACACTGGCACGCACTCTGACATACAGCTACACACACACCCACACATACTCAGTACACACACCACGGCCAACACACACACACATCGAAAAACACTTATGCAAGTTTGCACAGCACAGGACCAGTCACACACAACAACACACAACACCACAACATGTCCCAACAACACCACAACCACGCCATCACTCAATACGTTGGCAAGTGCTCACAGTAGACACTATCCAGAGACACATCACACATACAACACAACCTACTACCAACAGGAAACAAACACACACAAACACCCAACCATACAACGTACTTATAGAAATACACATCACACACAGCACATAATATCCCTCATACTATGCACTAAACACACACACCCACTGTCAAAAACCACCAAGCCGCACAAAACAGCAACAAACAAATCAACACAAACACCACTCAATAGCATGGCAACAACATGTTTCGAACAGACACATGCCCATCACACAACACACACCCTGTCACTGGGGGACAAAAGCATCACACAACCTCACATACAGCCAAAATAATTCAGCTAGCACAAGCACCCCACCCACATAAATACAGACACACAACCAATGTCAGCCAGGAACAACTCCATACTAGGAAAAGAAATGCATGACAAAGATGTAACCACTAAACTATTGCAATATATAGGAATAGTGAAACTCAAAGGCCATAGGCCAGTCCAAATACAAAAGTTGAGCCCCAAACTTGACTCCTGACTGCCATGTCACCTCCACAAGTAGGGGCATCAGGGGGGAAGGCAGGCACCTCAGGGGTTCTGTGGAGGGAAGGACATGGGGGTTTAGGCTTAGGTTTGGGAGTGAGGGCTTTGAGATGTGGCTTGGAAGGGGGGTTAGGCTTATGCTTAGTGGAGGGTTGGCTTTTTTTGGGAGGGATAGACTTCTTGGCATGGGGAGGGGCATGGGTACTTGCAGGGGGGTAGGGAAGGCCTTGAAGGTGGAAGGGATGGACTTGGGGTGGGAAACGGAACATTTAGGGGTCTCACGGAGGAAGTAGGGAGAAGGGCAAACTCCAAGAGGAAAGATTTCTTACACACACGGGGAGAGTCAGAGGAAAAGGGTTTGGGTGTGGAGGGAAAGGGAGTGGTTGTCTGAGGTGTTGGTGTGGATGTCTTGGGTGCATGTTTGTGGGAGGTATGCTTGTGGGTGCTGGGTGTCTGTTGGGTGGGTGAGTGAGGACGTTTGTGTCTTGGAATGAGGGGGTGGAGGTGCTGAGAAATGCTGTGGTGTGTACATGGCTGTCTGTTGGGGTGGTGACTGCAGGTATGGTGGATGTGCTGCATGTAGGAGTGTCAGTGGTTGTGATGTCTGTGGGTGGGGTGGATGGGGTGGATGTTTGAGGGTCTGCTGTGATGCTGTCTGTGGGTAGGATGGGTGTTGTGGCTGGATCTGTGAATGTTGGTGTAGTGTCTGCAGGTGTGTCAGGTGTGCTGTCTGTGATGCTGGAGGTGGTGGCGGTGTCAGGGAAGGTTGTGACTGTTGCTATGTGTGCATCTGAATGTTGCTTGTGTGCATGCCGATGGTGTCTCTTGTGGTGCTTATGCCTGTCTGAGCTACCCTTGGATGTTGAGGTGGATGCATGCCTGTCTGTCTGTGTGCTTAGGTTGAGTCTGGGAAGAGGAGTTTGGGATTGGGAAGAGAAAGGTGGAGGGTGGACACTAGACAAAGGGTGAATGGCTGCTGTCAGTGTGGAGGCCAGAGCCTGAAAGGATCTCTTTAGGCCAGCCAGTGCACCGTAAATGCCCTCCAGGGATGCATTATGCTGTTGTATCTGAGTTGCCAGACCCTGGATGGCATTCATAATGGTTGACTGACTCACAGAGATGGACCTCAGGAGGTCAATGGGCTTCTCACTGAGAGCAGTAGGGTTAACAGGGGCTGGGGAAGAGGTGACTGCGGCAAAGGAGATGCTCACCCTCTTAAGTGAGCTGGCACGACCTACTGGGTGGGGAGCTACAGGGAGGGCAGTTGTAGAAAGGGGGGTGACAGACAGAGATGGTGCTGGGGTGGTCCCAGATGGGTCCGCCACTGCCAGGGAGTGTCCACTGGAGTAGGATTTTGAAGATGAAGATGTGAATCCTGTCTTCCCCGTGGCATTCCACTTCCCCTCCGGGCCACTGGGTCCCTCGGTGTCGGTGGAATCAAGACTTGAGGTCCTGTGGCCAACAGCTTCCCCACTCAGCTGTGCCCTGCCTCCTTCACCTGCTTATGCTGATGCTGGAAAACAAAACTAGAGGTAGGGTCATCATAATCTTTTCAAACAATAACATCACACTATGCACATAAATCACATTATAACCTCTTGTACTACACCCTGAGGTAGAACCAGGTTACTGCCAACATCATGGCACAACTAGATAGCATCTACACCCCTACATTACAATAATGTTACACACCAGCTAAGCCACCTATCGCACACCTACTATACCATCATATCAGTAGAGCCATCACAATAACCATTCCATGACAACCTGACTTGCCAAAATAAATCTGAGTCCCTATCCACAGCAACATAATCAATCAACAACCAAGCAATAGGGAATAGTGGTAACATTCATTCCAACATATCACATACACAAAATCCACATATACCTACATTTTTGGCTGATGTATTGTACCAGGAAAGGAAGTTCGTCATGTGCCAAACACAAGACAACATGTTTCATACAAGACAAAAACATTTCATGTCACATAGTCCACAACCTTCATAATTGACATTTGCAAACATGCAACAACTATATTTGCCTTTCCACAATTTGGAGTATGACAGAGTATAAACACATATCCCAATAGTCATTTAGGAGAGGATGAGACATACTTTGTGGAGTTACTCATCTCAGTCATTCTCCACCTGTAAACAAAGACATGTACAATTATAGGGGCCTAGGCAGCCCATAGGATTTACTCATAGACAACCCCAAGTACCATACAAACACCTTGAATACATTGGAAACCTGTCACGTGCATAAAGACCACAGACAGTACAACTAATCATAATGAGTGGCAACAACAATCGCCTATCATACTAGTGGCATGCACCATTCACACTTCAGACATGGGCAATCTTAAATCTGTATATGAACATCACAATGCCACAACACACTTCTGAGCTTCACCTGACAGAGACATACACCTTGAGGCAAGTCAAATGACTGACTACACATACCATTCCAACAACATGTGAAGGTGAACTACCACACCTGCAACACAAATACGTCTGCACAAACAATAGGATCCTGTACCAAAAGCCTGAAAAACATCCACAATTGCAAAACTAAGTTTGTTTACGATGCATCACAATGTTGTTATTTGGCAGAACCTAACAATGTATACATGATGTTGGCAAAAACAGTGTAGATTGTACCCATTTATAAGATGTTGTGGCCTGTTTAGCATGCCCACAACACATTGGAATAGGAAATTGCTGTGTAGCCACTTACCATCCAGAGAACATGCACATGGTACTATTAAACTGAGCTCTCACATCAATGATATGGGTTGCACTAGGAGTCCAGGTATACTGCCATGGTTTTGCACATACAAGATGTTCATTCTGATAAAACATCACAGGTGCTAATGTTTATTCCTCACTTACCAATGGGGAGACCTCCTAAAAGGTCTGAGTAAGTGTAGCAAGTGTACCATGTGAAATGTCAGATTGAGAACACAGCCTCTCAATAAGTTCACACTCATTGACACCGCAGGAATAGTAAGCATGTACTAAACTTGTCTTACTCAATGTTGCACATAGAGATGGATCAAGGGGCATTTGAATGGTCATAGAGCAAAGACCAGGACAAACTACCATCAGGATATTGGGAGTATGGATCTGTAGGTGGCAAGGAACAACCAGCAGGGTACTAAGAGCAGTACAGTGGTACATATATGACACAGTCACATGTGCATCATCAATTGCTACTATACAGAAGGGATGACATAAGTAACTAATATGCCCCTTTACACAATACAATTGCACATCTATGTACCAATGTTGAAGACTCTACATCTAGGTTTTCCTAGGAGACATTTGCATTTACCACATTGTCACAGCTCAGAGTCTTTCATATAATCCAGTGACCTTGCAGAGAAATGCAAATGAGTTTAGTCAGCACTCATCCCCTTGTGGCTGCTGTGCTGTCCTCAAACGCCAGTCCAACTCAGGGACAGTCATCGCCAATATGTGATCCATTAGATGAGTCAAGGTCCGATGTGCACCCCTTTGTCCTTGGGAGGACATCCCGAGTTGGCCCTCAGTGATCTTACGGGCCCAGCGTCTCAGGTTCTCCCACTGCTTTCAACAGTGGGTGCTCTGCTGGCTGTGGAACACCAGGGTCCACGCAGTCTTGGCAATGGCACGCCAGATCCCCTTTCTTCTGATGGGCGTTGGCCTGCATGGATGACACAGACAGGAGGAGAAAGTCATGTACACATGCACCATCCCAAAATAAGTATGGTGAACAATCAAGTTAGTGTAAGTAGCCAACATACTCTTCCTCACACCTCTAGCTCTTTTGCAAGTCACCCTCTGCAGTCAGGCCATGCGTGAAGTGGAGTCAGGTATACAGCATGCATACGCAGTACCAGGTTTTGGCTAGACACATAGGACCAGACCACATGTATGTCCTTAAAATGGTACATGTCTACAACCATTTGTCACACCAACATTGATGTAAATGCTGTGATGTACGTATGTGGATCAGGGTACATACATCACACACTACCTATAATGTATCAGGGGTAACAGTCTTACTATGCACATGTACACATAACTATCTGCTTACACATGATAGCTCGATCCTTCATTCATACACATTTCACCTACCTCATCATACACTCTACCTTTCACCCACTGGTACTGCATTGGACTTACCTGCTCCTCTGGTGCAACATATTGCTGCTCATACACGGGTAGGACCTCCTTGCACCAGCTTCTCAAGCTCTTCCGGAGAGAAGACGGGGGCTCTATCACCTGAAGCACGTGGAATGATTGCTCCCAGAGGCAGTACACAGCAGCTCAGGTCAGGGAGGTCTTGCTGGCAGCAGTGTGAGGAGTCAAGTGAGGGATTGTGTAGATGATGGCGGTCTCGTCCGCCACATCCAGGACCTTCACTGCCGACGGACGTCACCATTGGCCCAAGTCTGCCAAAGGCAGCAATGTCCACTGTGGTTGTAACCGCCTAGCACCATGACGACATCCACCGGCGGAGTCAGGTGACTTCCTGATGTCCAGTAATGGAGGTCAGGTAGCTGCCATTTTAGGGCTCAAATATGTATGATGTAGCAATGAAAGGTGCGTCATTTACTGAAACCTCACATCTATGACAATGTGTGAAGTGCAGGCTTACTGTTTACAAGTATTGATGTGCATGTCATTAGTAGAGGAAGTGAAATGAGGTATTTTTGTTTATATGTATGAAACAGTGTTGCCACCATACTACTTACAATCCGAAGATGGTATAGGTGCAAAAATATGTGTTACATGTCAGTGACATGTATCTCCATGTATAGTAGGTTTCGGGGAATTTGAATCTATAACACTTTCATATTTTGGATTCATATATGCTGAAAACCACAAATTCACTGTTTCATGTGCCATGATTTAGATATTTGTGTGACATTGTGATCATACTTATGATGTATGGATTGAGTCATTCACATCCATTCTGGTATTGTCCCACATAGTTACCCAGGCCTGAGGAGAGAAAGCCAATCTCCAGTGTACAGTCCACTAGCAGACCTGCAGACCACAGAGGCGCAACACGTAATCCAAGTATATCGCCTGAATAGGCATAAAATAATGGATCTATGTTGGCAATTGGAGCCAGATCTGATGCCATTGGCAATCCCAATAGCATAACTCCCATCGTTCAAGTCATGTCTGTGCTGCACTTCCTGGCCACTTGGTCCTTTCAGAATACAGTGGCCCAACTGCAGGGATGGCTCAGCCCATGTTCAGTCTGGTTTTGAAGGTTGTACTGCTTGCATATTTGAATCGCTTGGACAGCTACGTCAGATTTCCCCAATGTGAGGATTTGGCCCATGTGAAGGCAGATTTCTATGTTTTGGGACACATTCCACTTGTGGTTGGAGCAATAGATGGCACCCATGTAGCCTGTGAAAATTAACAGGTATATAGGAACAGGAAAAACTTCCACTTCATAAACATCCAAGTGGTCTGTTTGGCTGATCTCTACATTTCACAATTTTGTGCAATGTATCCAGGATCAGTCCATGATTCCTTCGTCATGCGGAACAGCAATATTCCACTGCTGATGGTACGACTACACGGAGAGGGCCTGGCTGGTTGGTAAGTCATGTGTGTCATGTGTGTCTGTACCTTTTTTCTGGATAGCACATATGTGGATATCCAAGATTAACGTTTGGATTGGTGTCACTATACCTTACAGGGGGCTCCGGCTACCTAAACCATCCTCGGTTATTGACACCAATGAGGTTCCCAACCACGCCAGTGGAAATCTGCTTCAATGAGGCTCACAGAAGGACAAGGCATGTCGTAGAGTGGACTTTTGGGCTCCTGAATGTAAGATTTTGCTGCTTAGACAAATCTGCCAGAGCCCTCCTCTACTCACCCTAGAAGGTATGTCAAATAATTGTTGCCTGCTGCATGCTCCACAACCTTGCCCTGAGACATCAGATACCATTCATACCGTATGAGGGGAAGCCAGCAGACCCTGTGGGTGGAAATGCAGATATTTCAATTGAGGATTAGCATGATGATGATAAAGCTGGAGACATCAGGGCAGATGTCATATATCAGTACTTTAACTAACTCAAGGTACGTGATCTGATGTAACAATTGAGCTTTCATGGAGTATTGTTGAGGTTATGCATGCCATGTAATGTCCATTTTACCACCATCAGTGTGGTCTTAAGTGGATCCAAAGCCCATGACTAAGTTATGCATGCTGAATGTTCCTTCGAGTTGTGTACAAAACTGTTATGTGCAAAGTCTATTGTTTAGAAAATGCACAATCAATGTCACATTTGTAGTTATGAATAGACAATGTGTTGTTTGTGTTCCACTCTGACCTGCACCTTATCTTTGTCAATCACAGATTTGCAGATTGGCTGTTTGGCTCACCTTCATTTGGCATTGTCAGACAGTGTCACAGGCAGATGGCATTTGCAGACAGGCAAGAGCATTGGACATGGATTAGACCAGGTACTGTTTTGCATGAGATATGTAGTGTGTGAATTCTATTCCCAGGCTGTCAGGACAGTGGTTTGGAAATGTCCTTTTCAACCAAATAGACATGTTTTATATTGGAGATAATTCAAATGTTGGCATGTGTGTGTCCATTTGTTTCTAACACACATGATAATGTGGTATCCAGATACTATACCATCATTATGGTGTGTGTTGTATGTGACCTGACTTGTGCATAGCTGTCAGTGTGTTTCTTCACTGCAGACCAATGTGCATGTGTCTGAAGACTGACAAAGGTGAGTGGCAAGCCTACAGATCACTGACCATGTTAAGTGGAAGGTTCGATTACTGGGGAGATTAGTACTGACCTCTGCCTGTTTCATGGAGTATGGTCATTTTGGACGATAGGGTATGGGTATGTTATAAGGCTTTAGCTGATGATACATTGAACCAATATGTCTGCCTCCTGGGATGGTGATAGCCGGACATGTCCCTAACCTTAGTATTCTGTGGGTTGGTATTGAAAGACACCTAAGCTGAAACACTGAAGTCCACAGCAGGACTTCACAGTGTGCTGGTTGTCACTCTACAAATAAATATGTGGAGATGTACAATACAGGTGACTTGTGTTATGTGTATGTTACAATCCCAATGCAATATGTATTCTGGATGTCCAGTACATGTGTGATGACCATAACAGACGTGTAACATTGTAGAGGAACATTTTGGTACAATAGTTGTCATGCATGACAGCTGTATATAATTGATACATCACACTTACACAGTATCTGTGATTAAGTGATATTTATTGGTGAATGAACAACAAAATGAGTGAATTGAAAGAAAAATGAAATAAAGTTAACAGTGAAGGGTTCAGTCATTGTGGGTGAAATTATCCTTGAACCATAGGAAAATAGAGTTAGGTATCAGAGCAGTCAACGGGGTGTATCAGTCACACACAAGGGTGACCAATCAGGAGAGGTTCATTTCCTGGCAGTGGGCTTAGTCTTGCCATCTGCTCCTCCTAGATGTCTGGGTGGACATCCACGTTTGCGGGGGGTTCCTCCGTTACAAAGGGTGGTCTGTCTGAGGCATTTCCTTCCCCTGGCATGGCCTCAATTCCACTAGCAGCCACAGATGTCGAGGGGCCTGATGTCTCATGGCTCGTGGAAGACGCCTGATATTGGGTGCCAAAGCTACTTGGGGTAGTGTTGATGTCCCTCAGCATCCAAGCAATGGAAGCCAGGATGGTATTTTGGGCCTGCTACTGCTGCATGGCTTACTGGTGGTTGCCCTCTGCAGCTTTCTGATCCCCCCTATCATGGTCAGTACCAACCCCATTATGCCTTTGAATTTTGGTAGGCTCCCAAGACTTGGGAGATGGTCTCCTGGTCAGCTGTGCCCCTTAGATCCCCCAAACTGTGGCCCACACCATCCCTCCCATGCACCCTACCCCCATGCACCCATCTATTCGTGCCCCTGGCACAGTGTGCCCACTCCTACTGGTAACAGGATCATTATTGTCAGGGGTGCCAAAGCTACTCGGGTAGTGTTGATGTCCCTCAGCATCCCAGCAATGGAAGCCAGGACGGCATTTTGGGCCTGCCACTGCTGCATGGCTTACTGGTGGTTGCCCTCTGCAGCTTTCTGATCCCCCCTGTCATGGTCAGTACCAACCCCATTATGCCTTTGAATTTTGGTAAGCTCTCAAGACTTGGGAGATGGTCTCTTGGTCAGCTGTGTCCCTTAGATCCCCCAAACTGTGGCCCACACCATCCCTCCCATGCACCCTATCCCCATGCACCCATGTACTTGTGCTCCTGGCATAGTGTGCCCACTCCTACTGATAACAGGATCATTATTGTTAGGGGAGACAGGTGACATTCAGAAACTCAGGTACCTGTACTGGGGGCACAAGATGGAAGAGACGGTGCTTTGGGGGTGAATTGTTTCCTGTGATACATTTGGCCCTGGATGGCATTCACAATGGTTGACTGCCCTACAGAAATGGATCTCAGGAGGTCAATAGCCTTCTCACTGAGGTCAGCAGGGCTGACTGAGGCAGGGCCTGAGGTGCATGGGCCAAGGGAGGTGCCAACCTTCCTGGGTTAGCGGGCACGATCAACTAAGTGGGAGACTACTGGGAGGGTGTTGCTGGTACAGGGGGTGGCGGTAGAACCTGTAGCTGGGGTGGTCCCAGAGGGGTCCACCACCACCAGGGAGCTCCCATCGGAGGACGAATCAGAGTCAGTGGCATCACATCCTGTCCCCGCCGATGTGCTCCCCTCGCCTTTCATCCCACTGGTCCCCTCAGTGTCGGTGGACTCGGCCTCCTGGGTCGCGTGGACTGCAGCTCCCTCACTCGCCGGTGTCCCTGCTCCTTCGCCAGATGATGCTAATGCACATATGGACAGGTTGACAAAAGGAGAAAGAGAGAGAGAGAGAGAGAGAAAGAGAGAGAGAGAGAGAGAGAGAGAGAGAGAGAGAGAGAGAGAGAGAGAGAGAGAGTGAGAAAGGGAGCACAGGGTCAATCTCAGCACCAACAGCACAGATGGCAGACACATCACTGTCACACACTGAGACTGAGAATGGGCAGTATGGCCCACACTGGCATACCATTGGCTAACTACCACAGCAGGTAGGAGCCAAACACTGCCAGCTACACACTAACTGGGACCAGCTAAGCCCTGTCTGAGATAGGAAGCCACCTACCTAGCTATCTAATCAATGCTTTACAGCCTATTAGCCTGAGCTGGACCACGCAGCAATATCTGAACTGGCAAACTGGGGCATCCACTGACTAGTACCCTGCACCGAAATTCCATGCCAGGCAACAGAAAAGGTTGACAAACACACTGTACTCACCCCCTTGTGGCTGGTGTGATACCCTCAAGTGCCCACCCATACCTGGGTAGGCCACTGCCAGTATGCGGGCCATCAGGGGGGCAGGTTCCGATGGGCACCCTTCCCTTGTTGGGAGGCCATCCCCAGCTGGGCCACCACAGTCTTCCGATCCTAGCGTCTCAGGTCGTCCCACCGTTTCCTGCAGTGGGTGCTCCGCCTGCTATAGACACCAAGAGTCCGCACGTCTGTGGCGATGGCATGCCACAACCCCTTCTTCTGATGGGCGCAGACCTGCAGAGGAAACACAGAAGGCGGGACACCATGAACCTGACAATCCAGCCTGTCACACATATGGCCCACAAAAAGAATTTCCCCTCATCAGGCATACACATGATCCGTACCCCTGCATTGACGCTGCCACCAGCCATACCCCCTCACCTGACACATTGCCAGCACACACACACACATCTCCATGCAGTCATGTCTCATGCAACGTACCCATGGTGTACTCACCTGTTGGTCTGGAGGCCCATACTACTGCCCATACTAGGGTAGGACTCCGTCTAGGTGGCACTCCAACTCCTCCGACGTGAAGGGTGGGGCCCTTTCCCCTGTTGCATGAGCCATGACAGATTCCAGACAAAGTTCACAGCAGCACACGCAGTGGAGATGTCATCCTGTGGAAAGTCAGGAATCAATTTAAGTGGTAGAAAGGAAATAGCTGTCACATCCATGGCGTGAACTCCGTCACCGCCGGCGTTGATCATCATTGGTTCCCACTCTCCACAGAGGGCCATGTTAGCCAATGAGGAATTGCATTGCGGTGCAGACCGCCTTCCGCAATGAGGCAAAATCCAGCGGAGTGAGGTCACCTCCACCTGTCCATGAATACAAGACAGGTGGTTCCATTTTCTAATGCTGGTACACATGTACAGATTAATTAGTGCGTCATCGGAGTCTAATGTACTCACCTACACAATTCCAGTGTCCAACATACAAGCATGCTCTTCTGTATGTGTTCATGGTTCCTGTTGTCCCTCTTTTCTAACATTTGGGTGCCTTAGGGACCAACCACTGAGGAGGAATAGGAGGAGGCACACACCGGTGTACAGATCCCTTGTGGACTTAGCTACCCTTGAGGACCGGGACATCATATTCACCTATCATTTGGACAGGGCCACAATCACAGAGCTGTGTGAACAATTGGAGCCTGATCTGCTAACTGCTATCTGTAGCACCACAGCAATCCCCCCTCTTGTGCAGGTACTCTCAGTGATCACTTTCCTGGGAACAGGCTCTTTCCAGGTGACAGGGGGCTTGGCCTCAGGGATGTCACAGCCAATGTTCTCTATTGTGCTTGCAAGGGTTTTGTCTGCCTTGCTCAAACACATGTGCAGCTACATTGCATTCCCCCGGGTAGATGATTTTCCCACTGTGAAGGCTGGATTCTATGAAATTGGACATGTACCTCATGTTAAAGGGGCCATCAACGGGACCCATATTGCCATAGTCCCCCCAGGGCCAATGAACAAGTGTACAGGAATCGGAAGAGTTTCCACTCACTCAATGACCAGATGGGGTCCGTGGCTGACCAGTACATTTCCCACATCACTGCCAAGTATCCAGGGTCGGTGCATCATGCCTTTGTCCTGAGGAATAGCAGTGTCCCACAGCTGATGGCACAACTACAGAGGCACAGAGTGTGGCTAATAGGTGAGCCTGTGTCTCCTCCCAACGTTTGTGAGCGTATGCCTTCAGAAGTCATAGCCCATGCCATTGTGCAGGGCTAATGTGTGTCCCTTATGTCTTGCAGGTGATTCCGGCTACCCAAACCTGTCATGGCTCATGACCCCTCTTAGTAATCTGAGAACAGGGACTGAAAATAGGTACAATGATGCTCATGGGCGTATCAGGAGGATCGTAGAAAGGACCTTCGGGCTCCCAAAGGCTAGGTTCAGGTGCCTCCATCTGACAGGTGGATCCCTATGCTGCTCCCCTGAGAAGGTCCGCAGAATCGTCGTTGTGTGCTGCATGTTGCACAATTTGGTCCACAGATGGCATGTACCCTATTTGCAGGAGGAGGGGGGTGACAATGCAGCTGTGGTAGCAGTGTACACTGAGGACAATGAGGAGGAGGAAGCGGAGGAGGTTGTGGACAACAGGTTACATTTGATCAAGCAGTAATTCCAATGACACTCATGTAAGACTGTTGAACTAAACAATTCTACATTTTAGTGTTGTACTGTGTGACTGCAGCACAATGCCAGTCATTACCTTTGCATCCCACCTGACTGTCACCTATGCCTTCCCTTATTGCAGATGTTGGTGTTGTTCCAACAGTGTACTGCTGTGATGTGTACAGACTGCTGAGACATATTTGTAGGATGGATCAACATGTTACTGGACATTTACACGGCATCGTGGAGTTCATTACAGTTCATTACATTGTACGTTGCCTGTAGATAAAGCACTATTACTCAAGTTGTGTCCAAGGGTGTTTATTAAAATATTGCTACAATGGGAAGTGCAATAGAGTGGGGTAATGGTTGGGAATAGTCCAGTGTAGTGGGCCAGCCTGTTTGAAGCACAGGCTCAGTGTCCAAGGGCCCAAAGGAAGGGGAGCAATGGCAGTTCAAAGTAGACAAGGTGACACAGTGGAACACAAGGGGGACATTCAGGAGTGGCTCATTTCCTGGCGATGGTCTTGGTCTTGGCAACTGTCTCTGGTGTCTGTCTGTGTTGCAGGGAACATTTGCGGGGTGGTTCACCTTCTGCAGGGGGAAGGGTGCTGGTGGCCTGTGGGTCCTGTGACAGGGCCTCCTGTCCACTAGCTGCAGCAGATGTGGTGGCTGGTCAGTTGACTGGCTTTTGGAAGGGGCCCCCTGGAGTGATGTGTACTCCCTCATGATGCTGGCCATATCACCCAGCACCCCTGCAATGGAGACCATGGTGGTGTTCAGGACCTGCAATCCTTTCTTGATCTGCTGGTGGTGTTCCTCCTGCAGCCGCTGGTTCTCCCACATAATGTCTATCACCTGACCCATCTTGTCCTGGCATTGTTGGTAAACCCCCAGGACATTAGTGAGTGCCTCCTGGACAGTTGATTCCCTGGGCCTGTCCTCCCCCTGGCACACAGCTGTCCTCCGAGTGTCCATGGCCCCCTGTGCCTGTGTCCCCTGAATGGTGTGCCCATTGCTACTGACCCCAGGACCCTCATTGTCTTGCCTGTGAGGTTTGGACCGGGATCCCTGTACAGGTGGTCACACTGCTGATTGACGTGTCCTGGGGACAGAGGTCTGGGAACATTGGGGGGCTGCTGTGATGTTGGATACTGAGGGGGGAAGGCTCTGTGGTGGAGTGGGCGAGGGCTGGTGTTGCTGACTGACCAGTGGTCCCTGATGGGCCAGGGAGTACATCCAGATCCAGAACTCCAGAGTTGCTGTCATCACTGGGGACATATTCTGGTGGGGGACTGGGTAGCTGTGGCACCTCTTCGCCGCGGAGATTGGCCGGGGCACCTGTAGAGATGTAACTGATGTATTATGCTACATGTCTGTGACATATTCTGCATCCCTAGATTCCTCTATATTGTTGCTGTTGCCCTGCCACCTTTGTTTGTGCATGGTGATGTATTGTGGGATTGTTAGTTCTCCAAGCTGTGCATGCATTGGTGGTGGGTGTACATGCTGGGCTGGAAGGGATGTGCATGCAGTGGATATGACATTCAGGGCTTGGCATTTTGGTTTGTTAATTGTGGTGGTGCACCGTGTTGATGGAGTGATGGGTGTCAGGGTAAGGGGTGGTGGTGGCATCAGGTTTGGGGGGGTGATAGATAGTAAATGTTGACTCACCAGTGTCCAGTTCTCCGGCAACTCCAGTGAGTCCCTCAGGATGCAGGTTTGCCAAGACTTGCTACTCCCATGCTGTCAGCTGTGGGGGAGGGTGTGGGGGTCCACCGCCAGTCCTCTGGATAGTGAGCCTTGCTGCTATGGAATGCACCTTCCCCCGTAGGTCGTTCCACCTCTTCCTGATGTCGTCCCTTGTTCATGGATACTGTCCCACGGCGTTCATCCTGTCCACAATCCTCAGCCATAGCTCCGGCTTCCTGGCAACGGATATCTGCTGGATCTACACTCCAAAGAGCTGTGGCTCTATCCTGACTATATCCTCAGCCATGACCCCCAACTCCTCAACAGTGAAACAGGGGTGCCTTTGTGGGGACATGAGTGTTGTGTGGTGTGTGTGTTGTGCAGAAGGTGTTGAGTAATGTGGTGGGGTGTGAGGGGTGTGTGGTGCGTGATGGTTGAATGGGTGGTTGTGGTGTGTTTGTGAAGTTGTCTCTGTGATTTGCGTGGCTAGCTATTGTGGTCTTTTCATGTTGGCAAAGGATTGTGGGTGATGTGTGTGTGTGTTTTATAGTGCTGTTGGTGGGTGTGTTGGGTGTGTGTATTTGTGTCAGTTGTGGGTTTTTTGTTATGGACAATGTTGTCTTGTTTTGTCTTTAGGTGACCTTATCCGCCGTGGCAGTGTTCACCACCAATGGTTTACCGTTGTCGAATGTCCGCTGTGGTGATTAGTGGGTCATTATTTGGAGGGCGTTGCATTGGTGGCATAACGGTATGGGTGGTAGTACAGACAGTTTATCACATTCAGTGGGTCTGGCAGATTTGTAGTTGTGGCTGTTTTCTGTCGATTTTGTATGTATGTGTCACAATATGGCAGACTGATGTCTGCCTCCGCAGCAGTATGCTGGCGGCAATCAGCACAGCGGTATTCGGTATTTAGCGCAAAGGTCAAAATAAGGGCCCTATATTTGTTTTAAATACTTTTTAAAAAATGTTCCTTATACTTTACCTTAGGGAGACTCCTCATCTTGGGTTGCCAGCATTGGCCCTAGAACTTAAACAAAATGTCCACCAAAGGCTCCAGAACACTTGTAAAATGCCCAATGAGCTACGAGGCCAGTCTGAGCCCTCTGCAACTTACATTGAGGAATGTGTATATTTTTGGGGAGGTCAAAGTTATTATCCCAACTCCAGTCAAACTAACACTGAGTAAAGTGCATATATTTGGAGGCCTCATTTTGACAGTTCCTTCTCCAGTTCAAGAAACAATGGGGAAATTGCATATATTTAAAGGGGTTTGAAATATTATTCTAACTCCAGTCCAATAAACGATTGGGAAAGTGCATATAAAAGGGTTTGGATTTACTATTGTAACTCCAGTCCAACTAGTGTTGGGGAAGTTAGTATATTTAGTATGGTCAGATACACTATCCTAACTTCAATCCAACTAACATTTGGGAAAATGTATAAATTTCAGGGGTATAGAGGACTGATGTACTATTGTAATTCAGTCAAGCTAACATTGAGTAAAGTGGGGGTTCAGACTGCATATTTCAAATCCAGTCTGGTGTCGGCACTGAATATCAAGTATGTGATATTGTTTTACATTCATTTCTTAGGGGCCAATTATGAACATGGTGGAAAGAGTCCAGCAGTCACGTTTTTAGTGGTGTTTCTGCCCGCTTCCCTGGCTGTCTCACTGCCCGATTAGGAAGGAAGCAGGAACAGCACCACGGTACCACTGCCTCCACCGACATTTCAGCTCCTGTGGCGATGGGACTGGCAATGGTGGCCCATGGATGCGGGCTGATCTTTCTACCGATCTTCACCTGGCAGGGACCTCAGCCATGCAACAGTCGGCGGCAGAGAGGCAGACAAAGAGCCACATCAATGTCTCTAGGGTGATTATGCCATTTTGTGCCCCCCAATGCTAGCGGGTCATGTGTGTGCACTGTGTCACTTGCTAAACACATTGCGAGGACAGAGTGCACCCGACTGGCTGGGGGGACTACAGTATGGCCAGCATTGGCTTTCAACTCTTTCTAGAAATGAAGTGTGCTGCCGCTATGACTGCGCCACCCACACACTGCCAACATCACAGGATCGCTGGAATGTGCTGGTCGGGATGCCATTGGCATTGGCAGGCTTTTCCTGATAGCCGTGGGCTGGCGGTATGTCCACCAAACTCGGAATCGGCCCTGTACCCAAAATAGCTAGGACAAAAATACTTGTATTCCAGACCAAAACCCACCAATCTAAATTACTTTGTGGAAAATGCGTATATCTGGAGGGGGGGTGGGGTTAAATTTATTATTGTAACTTTAATACAATTAAGAACATATATATTGAGTCCATTGAGAAAAGTACATATATTTAGGATGGGCCCAAATTTACTATTCTTACTTCAGTTCAAGAAATGTTGGCAAAAGAATGTAAACATAGGCTGGTCAGGGAAATGTGCATATATTTGGGAGAGAGGGATAGGTCAAGCTTACTATTCTACCTCCAGTTAAACTAATATTGACCAAAGTATTTAGGAAAAGCCACATTTTCCAACGGCCTTTCAAGAAACCCTAAAAGAAGTACTGGGAGGGAGAGTTTTATACTTGAGGCTTAAAAACATTAGGGAAGTGCACACATGTAAAATGGCGGGGAGAGTGCATCTATTTAGGTGGGTTGGATATACTATTTTACCTCCAGTCGGTCTAACATTGGGAAAAATGCATATATTTGGGTAGGGGGGGGGCAGATTTACTATCCTACGTTTAGTCCAACTAAAATGGGATAAATGCATATATCTGAAGGTGTGGGTTTACTATTCTAACTCCAGTCAAGCTATCGTGAGGAAAGTACATACATTTGGGGATTATTATTTGGGATGAGGGGGAAATTCACTTTTCTAACTTTACGCCAACAAACATTGAGGAAAGTGCATATTTTTTTTTTTGGGGTGGGGGTTAATATTCTAAATCCAGTCCAACAAACAATCAGAAAAGTGGATTTTATTGGGGTTTACGGGGTCACATTTACTATTCTACCTTAAGGCAACAACCATTTTGGGGAAATCCAAATACATCAGTGGAGGTATGTAGACGGGTCTCGTCAACCTCGTCTTCCAACTCTGCGGACTGGCGCCTTTCGCGCGCCTCGTCCGGAACCCTTGCGCGTTTCCATGGGGACGCACGAACGCCACGAGAGTCACCGACACCGGATTTCTGCTTGTCGGAATTCAAACAGACGACGGACTTCAAGGAAGGGGAGGAGTTCCCTGGTGACAGGAATCGACCACCGGACGAAGGGAGAACGCCACGAGAGGAAGACGCCGAATCCGGAGCAGAGGAGAAGACGGCTCACCGGAACAACGACGAATCAGGAAATCAGGATACAGACGACAGCAGGCTCCGCCACGACCCCGGAGGGTCGTGGCTTCACAAGGTACGGTCCTTGCTACGGGGCGGCGGTACTCTGTAGCTAATATTAAGAACAGGGGGGGTAGTAGAAAAGAGGAGAGGGTGGGGGTTGAGACAGGGGGGTCACAGGGGACAGAATCACAGAGGAAGAGATGCTGGGCTGAGCACTAAAAGCAGATTGACACAAATACCTCAGAGAAATCCCCACCACTCCCTCACTATCCGGTCTACTCCTATACCTGTTCGCCCGTAACACGCCACTCTCTTTTTCTCCCCCCCCTGCACGTTCCCCTACTAAACAGCACCAGAGCCCCACAAAGCCACTTACCTTTTGTTTGCTCCTGTGTTCTTGTTTTTCCGGTCCCACTGGAGGAAGAGATGCAACCCAATAATCCGCAAGACACCTTAAGGAGAAGAAAAGACAGAGACATTAAGACAAGGAGAACCTACTTGGAACTGTTCCTAACAGACATTTTGGTTGCTACCTTAAACGAACATTCTTTTCCACTTAGTCTTCCCCAAAACAAATAAAAACCCTTTCTTTTCCCACATATATACGGCCCAGAGTCCTTTGTACCGCCAAGCCTACCACAGTGGTGTCAGAAGTGGGATTTGGTTCCCTGGCGGTACATATAGGCAGACAAAATGGGGGAGAAGCCCACACTGGAGGATATGATCAAACAATTGGCTGAGGGTCAGCACCACCTCCAACTGGTATGGGAGGCCCATCAAAGAGAGGCAAAAGAAGATCGTGAGGCCCTTCAAACAGCACTGAAAAGCCAAGCCACCATTATGGCTAGTAACCAGCTGGTACACAAGACTGCGCTCCAGAAACTAACTGACACCATTGCAGCCGCCAGCAAAGTCCACCCTAACGTTCCCAGCTCGGTACTACAAAAGTTCCAGGAAGGAGAAGATCCTGACTCCTTCTTCACAAACTTTGAACGTGTGGCCTCTTCGGCTCAATGGCCTGAAGAACGGTGGGGCCAGTATATCGCGCGCCTCCTGACAGGTATCCTTCAAACAGCCTATCAGGCTGCGAATCCCGGTGGCACTTCCCCTTATAAGGATATTAAGAAAAGTATTCTAGAAAGGGTAGGCCACGATACCGAGTATTATAGGATGAAATTTAGGAAAGTGAAATGGGGACAGAGCGAGGATCCCCGTACTTTCTATTTTAGGGTTAAGGATTTAGGTCTGAAATGGCTGGGCCCGTTAGGGACAGACCGAGAAGACGTCATTAAAGCAGTTATCCTGGAACAATACCTAGACTCTCTTCCCGGTAGTACCAGGAATTGGATACGGCAGCATCCCAAGATAGACCCAGAACTGGCAGTCGATCTGGCATGCGCCTATCACCGGTCTGTGGATGTTAAGACTTTAGGCCCCAGGAACCCAAGCAAACCGGCCATAGGGCCCCTCAAATATCCTCCCCGACGGACTCCCGAGGAACCAGGATATCCTAGAGCCGGAGAATCCAGCCCCATGCAACAACCGCAATGCTTTAGTTGCGGAGAATGGGGCCACATTGCAAGAGGATGTCCCAGGAAAAACGAAGGGGTAGAACCTATGGAAATAAGGGTCACCCGGGGTAGAGTTTTGTGTATTGGAAAAGGGAATCGTACTTACAAACAGACCATAAAGGTAAATGGAACACCAATAGAGTCCTTGATTGACTCAGGTTGTTGTCAATCAGTGATCCGCAGAGATTTAGTAAGTCAAGTAAGCCTGACCCCGAGCCAGTGGGTTACTATATGTTGCATTCACGGGGATAAAGCAAACTACCCCCTAGAACTGGTCAGAATAGAATGGGGGGATTTCCTTCCCATAGGGATTATGGACAAATTAATAGAAGATTGCGTCATCGGTACAGATTATTCTCTGTTCATTGATCTCTTAGACCAAACAAGAAAACCTGAACAATTTCCTGACTGGTGGTCCGATGCACCGTTTGCCAACAGTCCCATTGAGGGGTCTTCAGTTCGGAGGAAACTAACCCGAAAAGAGAAAAGGCAACAGAAACAAAAGTACTCAACAGGCCGACCTGAGAATCCCTCAGAGAGACTGGTAGCCAGTATTGACAACGTCTCCGTCTCTTTTGGAACTAGCCAGCAGGAGGACCCTACCCTCATACATGCATGGAAGAATGCCAAAACGGAATCTACCGGGGAGGTGGGTCCCTATTTCCTAATTCACAAAAACCTGCTGTATAGGGTCACTATGACCTCAAACGGAGAAAAGAAACAACTAGTGGTACCAGAGGTCTACAGGACTCAGGTCCTATTCTTGGCCCATAACCAACCAGGGGGTGGACATTACGGCCGAGAAAAAACTGAAGAATACTTATTGAGACGCTTCTATTGGCCAGGTGTTTACGCCCACATCAGAAAATACTGCACACAATGTCCTAGGTGTCAGTTAGTAGACCCAGGAGCCTTGAGGAAGGCCCCTTTACAACTCCTACCTATTATAGACACTCCATTTAGACGCGTAGGTATGGATCTGGTAGGCCCTCTCTTACCATCATCTAAAGGGCACACTTTTATACTTGTCTTGGTTGACTACGCTACCAGATATCCCGAGGCCATCCCTCTTACCAGTATAACCACGAAGTCAGTCGTCCAAGCCATGATAACGTTTTTCTCCCGAGTAGGTTTTCCTCCAGAGATCCTAACTGATCAGGGGACTCCTTTTGTATCGGACCTTATGAAACAGATATGTAAAACACTAGGGATCACTCAGATAAAAAACGCAGTATACCATCCTCAAACGGACGGTTTAGTGGAACGATATAACCGCACCATTAAACCATTACTGAGAAAAACAGTAGATGACTCCGGAAAAGACTGGGACCAGAAACTGCCTCTGGTTCTCTATGCTATCCGGACTCATGAACAATCTTCAACTGGACATTGTCCTTTCGAACTGGTATTTGGGAGACAACCCCGTAACTTACTTGACATGGCAGCCGAAATGTGGGAAGGAGAGGGTAATGAAGAAAAACCCCTACTCGAGTATATCCATAAGTTAAAATCACATTTGCAGACTGTTTGGGAAGATGTACGAAAGCATTTAGAGAAGGCACAAGAAAATCAAAAAGCGTATTACGATCAGGGCACCAAACTACGGGTTTTTCAACCTAACGACCAGGTTATCATAAAGCGACCCACTTCAGAACATAAACTATTGGCTAAATGGCAAGGACCCTACCGCGTATTAAAAGCAGTTTCTCCCGTCACCTATCTTATTGAAATTAATACATACCCAAAAAGGACTCAAATCTATCATATTAATCTGCTAAAAAAATGGGAAACACCTGAAGACACTCCTAGTCTCTCTGCTACTGGGTTCCTAATAACACCGAACACTGGGTTAGGCCTGGACCTTTATCCCACCACAAGCATAGAACAGGGGGTAAGTCCCTGCGTAAACAACTCTCTTTCCAGAATAGAAAAAAGTCAGTTATCCACATTGTTACAATAATACTCCAAAAAAAATTCAGAGACTCCCGGCCGGACTTCTCTGATTCAACACCATATTAGAACACCGGAGGGCCAAACCATTCGCCTACGGCCCTACCAGATTCCCGAAGCACGGAAGCATATCATTGAGGAAGAAATAGCGAAAATGTTAGCCCTAAAGGTTATTGAACCGTCCACCAGCCCTTGGTGCTCCCCGGTTGTTCTTGTTCCAAAACCCGATGGGTCTATCCGGTTTTGCATCGACTTCCGGAGGTTAAACGACATATCCCTTTTTGACACATATTCTATCCCACGAGTGGACGAGGTGCTGGAGAAAATATGAAGTTGCCGCTATATGTCCACTCTGGACCTAACGAAAGGCTCTTGGCAGATCCCACTGGCCCCTTCCGACAAAGAGAAGACAGCCTTTGCAACCCAGTCTGGTCTTTATCATTTCACTGTCCTTCCCTTTGGCCTTCACGGAGCACCTGCTACATTTCAACGCTTGATAGACCGGCTCTTAAAACCATTCCAAGCGTTCACGGCAGCATACCTGGACGATATCGTCATTTTTAGCAACTCATGGACTGAACACCTACATCATCTCAACAAAGTATTCCACACTTTAGCCGGGGCCGGCCTTAAGGCCAATCCAAAAAAATGCGTTTTAGGTCAAACACAAATTGCTTATCTCGGTTGCCTTATTGGTAACGGGGTCCTACGACCCCAAAAAGATAAAGTTGAGGCCATCTTACAAGTACCTGTGCCCAAAACCAAGAAAGAACTTCGTTCCTTTTTAGGGTTGGTAGGATACTACCGCAGGTTCATTCCTCAATATTCCACAATTGCAGCTCCCCTAACCGACCTCCTTAAAAAACACTACCCCACCAGACTACCCCTTTTTACTGACTCTCAGCTTCAGGGGTTTAATATGCTCAAACAATTCCTTACGACGGAACCAGTGTTGAAGTGTCCGAATTTTTCCAAACCCTTCCACCTGTACACCGATGCTTCCAACGTCGGTCTCAGCGCCGTTCTCTCTCAGCCCGACGAGATGGGTCACGAACATCCTATTGTTTTCATTAGCAGAAAGCTTCTTCCCAGAGAGTGTCACTATCCTGCTATCGAGAAGGAATGCCTAGCGATTAAGTGGGCCATAGAATGTTTGCAGTATTATCTCTTGGGCAGGCCTTTTGTCCTCTACACCGATCATGCCCCGTTGACGTGGTTGGCCTCACATAAGGACACTAATTTGAGAGTCTTGCGTTGGTTTCTTGAGCTCCAGCCTTTTACCTTTCAGGTCCGCCACATATCTGGATCCCAACAATGCCCTGCCGAATTCCTATCCCGGTGCCCCGACTCTGCGGTCCTCTACCAGTCCCGATCATGGGATGGGGAGTGTAGACGGGTCTCGTCGACCTCGTCTTCCAACTCTGCGGACTGGCGCCTTTCGCGCGCCTCGTCCGGAACCCTTGCGCGTTTCCATGGGGACGCACGAATGCCACGAGAGTCGCTGACACCGGATTTCCGCGTGTCGGAATTAAAACGGATGACGGACTTCAAGGAAGGGGAGGAGTTCCCTGGAGAAAGGAATCGACCGCCGGACGAAGGGAGAACGCCGCGAGAGGAAGACGCCGAATCCGGAGCAGAGGAGAAGACGGCTCACCGGAACAACGACGAATCAGGAAATCAGGATACAGACGACAGCAGGCTCCGCCACGACCCCGGAGGGTCGTGTCTTCACAAGGTACGGTCCTTGATACGGGGGCGGCTGTACTCTGTAGCTAATATTAAGAACAGGGGGGGTAGTAGAAAAGAGGAGAGGGTGGGGGTTGAGACAGGGGGGTCACAGGGGACAGAATCACAGAGGAAGAGATGCTGGGCTGAACACTAAAAGCAGCTTGACACAAATACCTCAGAGAAATCCCCACCACTCCCTCACTATCCAGTCTACTCCTATACCTGTTCACCCGTAACACGCCACTCTCTTTTTCTCCCCCCTGCACGTTCCCCTACTAAACAGCACCAGAGCCCCACAAAGCCACTTACCTTTTGTTTGCTCCTGTGTTCTTGTTTTTCCGGTCCCACTGGAGGAAGAGATGCAACCCAATAATCCGCAAGACACCTAAAGGAGAAGAAAAGACAGAGACATTAAGACAAGGAGAACCTACGTGGAACTGTTCCTAACAGACATTTTGGTTGCTACCTTATACGAACATTCTTTTCCACTTAGTCTTCCCAAAAACAAATAAAAACCCTTTCTTTTCCCACATATATACGGCCCAGAGTCCTTTGTACCGCCAAGCCCACCACAAGGTATATTTACCATTCTGACTTGTTTTGCATGCAAACTAACGTTAAGGATCATGCATATATTTGGGGGAGGGCATTTACTATTTCTAGCTCCAGTCAAACCAGCCTTGGGGAAGCACACATTTTTGGGAGAGGTCATGTTTACATTTCTAACTCTAGTCTAAGAAACATTAAGGAAAGCACATATATTGGGGTGGGAACATATTTAATATTCTAACTCCAGTTAAACAAACATTGCAAAACTGCATATAAGTAGAGCAGGGTTGGGTGTACTATTTTAACTTTAGTCCAACTAACATTGTGGAAAGTGCATTTCCACATTTAAGTAGGGCAGATTACTATTCTAACTCCAGTCTAATTAACACTGGGGAAATGGATATATTTAGGAAGGGGGTAGGTTTACTATTCTGACTCCAGCCAAATTAATATAATGGAAAGTGCATCTATACGGGGGAGGAGGCAGATTTACTATTTTGAATCTAGGCTCTTCAAACATTTTGGAAAGTGCAATAACATAGATGCCATTATAACAATTTAAAATAGTACACAACCATAACAAGTAATTTAATATGATTACATATTTTAAATAGATTATGAGTCACTATTTGTTTCAAATATTAATATACTCCCAACAAACCACACAATCCTAAATGAAGAATTAATATAATAATTTACAATAAAACATGCACATAAATAATTACCAATTTAGGAAATTATATAAATAATGTAATCAAGTACATGCTACCCACTCAATCCTCCAGCAAACACCACAGCCCAATAATAAGATATAAAAAAATAAGTGAACATGTAAACAAATAAATAACAGTTATGAAATGTACATCATTGATATTTTCCAATTACTATTATTTGCTTCACACTAAAAACACTTCCTCATCCGACCCCACAATAATGCCAACCATGCAAAACTAAAAATAATAAAATAACTTACAAATAAGTGAGGTGCAAATAAAAAATCTATCAAATTTAATATTAGCATAAATATAATATTTTAATTAACATACTACCCACCCAATCCCCCAATAAACCTCAGAACTCCAAAATGAAATACATTTTAAAAAATACATTGTAATTGAACATGTAAACAAATAAATAACAATTCATGCCATGTGGAATTAATATGATATGCAACTAGCATTAATTAATAGATACTTTAAAAAAAAAAAAGAAGTTGCAAAATCCACTACTAAAAGCAGAAACCAAACAAAATGTAAGTGTTACTGCAATTTTAATAAATTATCTAAATGTTACAATGAAATAGCTCAATTAATAAAAGCATTCCACAATACATTAACACTTACAATAAAAATGATATTATGTTAAATTATATTTTTTTCTTTGATGTTATAGTAATAAACTAATACCACAATATACTTACCTTTGATATTTTTGACCACAGCATTTTTGTGGCCACAATACTTTGCCCACCAAATTGTGATCACATGATATTTTAGAGTCGATAATATGGTCCACCACTCAGATTGCTCCCAGGCCATGGAGAAGGCCAGGAAACATCTTGAGGCCCACTGTTATGAAGACTCCGCACAATTTTAATTAGTGCACTTCTTTCTTCAGTAGATTTCTCGAAGTAAGGGCCAACACATCTGCTACAGCTGACAGGCAATCTCCAACTGCCACTCACAGCATTCTATCTTGCATACCACCCTTCTATATGACATACTTAACATTCGTAGAAATGTCACCATAACTAATAAGCAATAAATATAACACCCATTAAGAGTAAACAGGGACATGCAGAGCAGCAGAAGGAAGTCCCATATTTCTCTTTTGTGAGTTGGGAACAACCTCAGTGGGTCAGTCCACTCTTTTGGGCTGCTTCTCCATCAGGCAGCTGCATCTGGGCTATTTCTGAGCAGGCCAGGTAGACTCAAGGCAGACCCACATATTCTTAGGTAGACTCACGGCAGACCCACATATTCTTCCAGTAGATTGTTTAGAAAATATAACAATTTGACATAATATAATTAAAACGGAATAAAACAGAATTGCATTAATAAGTGAAAAATGCCATAAGATTTTATTTTTATTTTTTTAAACTTTTTTTTAAATATATTCGTATTATTTTGTTTTATACTTACATATTGTTAATTATGTTCCCTTTCTCCTCCTCCCCCCAGTTGTTCAGGCTGGATTCCTGAGCTCCTTTCCCCTAGGCGCTGTCACTTTGGTTCTTGCTGTCGATTGTTTATTGTCTGGCATGGGGCAAGCATGTTTGCTAGTTTGTGTTATTGTTTTCAGTTGAGTCTGATTCCTCTGAAGAGATGTCCTGTTCCTGAGAGTTGTCGGTTGGGTGTTTCATACGATCTATCAGATTGTCCCATTGTTGTGTCCTCTCTTCGTTTCCCTCTCCTTTTGTCAACTCTAGACGTAGCGTCTCGCCTTTTGCTTCAGACCATTTAATCAAAGTGTCCTTCCACATTTGAGCCCTCGGTCCTCTGGGGTCTTTCCAGTGCACTGTGATTTCTCTTCTTCCTAATATTAGTGCTAAGTCTATGAATTTATTCTTCATTTTTTTGGAGTGGGGTCTGGGAAAGTTTCCTAATAGGATTACTGCTGGGGTTCTCACCAGTTTCCTTCCTGTAATCCTTTCGGTATCTCTCATTACCTCTTCCCAGTAATTTGTTAGCTCTCTGCAGGTCCATAGCATGTGCAGTAAGTCTGCCCCTAATTCTGTACATTTAGGACATGCACTGCTTGTGTTTTTGTACATTGATGTTAGTTTAGCTCAGGTACGCTCTGTGGTATATGTAGATGATGATCAGTTTAAACCGGGCATTCGTGGATACTTTGTAGACTTGGGCTGTGATGTTACTCCACTGTTCATCGTCTCTGTATTCCCCAATATCTGCCTGCCATTGGGTTCTTAGAGTTTCTAGAGAGGTCAGTGCTTCTGTTTGCAGTGTTTTGTATATTGTGGATACTGTCTTTTTGTCTCCCCCTATTGTGCAAATGGTGTGGCTTCCTGCGTGTGTGTGTGGTTCCCTTAGTCCCTACTTCCAGTGTCAATGTATCAGAGCTGTAAGGGATCTATGTGTAAGGAACATCCCGGGCGGAACCCCGCAGTATGCCATCATGTCCATGTATGTCATGAGCTCTCAATTCCTGTATAGGCCTCCCATCGTGGTTATTCCATGCGTCTCTAATTTCTGGATCCCTGCTATAGAGCCGCCTCCGGGGAGTAAAGTCAGGAATCTGAGGGGGATTTTCGGTGTGTATGGGGACTTAACTTGCGCGCGCTGCAGGCTACGTTTCCAGCATGTGTTTATGACTTGATGTTCCAGTGATTTTGGCTCCTTCCTACCCCCTTGGGCTAATAGCGTCCCCACGAGAGCCGCCGCTTTTGCCTCTCTCCCTGGGCTTTCTGCTTCCATCGTTATTACAGTATGCCACTCTTTTGCCAGCCATTGGAGCTGTCCCGCCAAATAATATAGTTCCACATCAGGAGCTGCTAGTCCGCCTTCCGCATTGGGCGGTTGCAGTTTATGCAGGGCCAGTCTGTGGCGTCCCGCCCCCATATGAAGCTAGTAATAACGGACTTGATTTCCCTAAAGGTTGCTCTGGGTATCAGCACCGGCAGAGTCGTGAAGCCATATAGCATTCTGGGTAACGCCACCATTTTTATTAAGGCCACTCGGCCAGTCACTGAGAGGGGCAATGTTTTCCCGAACTCTGTGGCTGTTTTTAATGCCTGGACTGCTTGGTTTACATTTCCTTATAGCAGATCTCCCAGCTCGTGACATATTTGTACGCCTAGATACTTGAACCTTGTTGGATACCACTCCATGTTTTGGATGGTTGTGATCTGGGGGGTCCCCTTCTGCAACGGGAAGAGATGGGATTTCTGCCAGTTAATATGGAGTCCCGATACGCTACCGAACCAGTCCAATAGGGACATGATCCTGGGAAGATCCCCGCTTGGGTCCTTTATAAATAGTAATATATTGTCGGCGTTCAGTGCAATCTGGAGCGTTCTTTACCCTATATTTATTCCCTCATAGTGTTCCTCTGTTCTGGCCATCAATGCCAATGGTTCTACTGCGATGGCGAACAGTAGTGGTGATAACAAGCAACCCTGCCTGGTGCCCCTCCCTATTTCATATGAGTTCAATATTGTATGTTCATGCAAACTCTTGCTGTGGGGGTGGTGTATAACAGTCTGGACCACCTTAGGAACCCTGGTCCCAGGCCCATCTTGTTCATTATTATTTGTAGATAGTCCCATCCTAGGCTATCAAATGCTTTCTCAATGTCTACCACCAGAACCACTGCGTTGGAGAGGTTTGGTGAGCCTGATTGCATTATTCATATTAGTCTTCTAATGTTTATGGCTGTATTGCGATTTGGTATGAAACCTGTTTGGTCGGGGTGGATTAATGTTTCCATGTGGGGCATCAGCCTGGTGGCTAGGATATGGCTCAATATTTTATAGTCCATTTTCAACATTGACAATGGACGGTATGATCTTACGTCTGTAGACAGACGATCTTGTTTTGGCAATGGGACCACGATGGCCTCATTAGTAGATTTGGGCAGTTTACCACTCTCCCACGCCTCTCTATATATGTCACTGATCCGTGGCGCTAGCAGGTCCACGTACTCTTTAAAGAATTCTGCTGGTAACCCATCTACTCCTGGTACTTTCCCTCTGGCCATTGCTTCAACCGCCGCAGTCACCTCTCTGTGGAGTCACCACCTCTCCCAGCAGCTGCTGGTCCTCCTCACATAAGGTCTGAAACTGGATATTTTCCAAGCATCTCAGTCGGTCTGGTTCTAGGGGTTCTGAGGGGGAGGCATAAAGTGCTGCGCAATATTTGGCGAAGCTGGCATTAATCTCTCCCCGACCATATAATTTCCTACCCTCTGCTGTCTCTATTTCCATCACCAGGTTTTGCTGCCTCGGCGGGGTCGCCAGCCAAGTCAGCAATGCTCCTGCTTTGTCCCCCTCCCTGTGTTGTCTACTGATGTATTTCTTGTAATCGAATCGCCTGAGTTTTTCCAGGGCGCTTGTTGTCTTATACTTGGTTTCCGATATTTTGGGTGCCAGGTCTGGGTTGTCTGGTCTGTTTCGCTCCAGGGTTCTCAGTGTTATCTCATGCTTGTCAATTTCCCCTTCTATTGTCTTTCCAACCCCCTGCGTTTCTGCTATACAGTGTCCCCTTATTGTCACCTTGAACGCCTCCCATTCTTGCATTCGTGAGGAGGCCGAGCCTGTGTTATGTGTGAAAAACTCCTTAATTGCTTCTCTGATGGCTTGTCGGTGGGCGCTATCCTCTAGTGACTCTACGTTCATTCGCCAGTCTGGGATAGGGGGGCGGTCTCTCTTCCAGTTTAGGGTAAGCAGCAGCAGGTTGTGATCCAATACTGTGCGCCATAGATATTCCGCACTGCGTACCGTGCTATTCACATCCGGGGAGGTTAGGATTGCTTCCAGACGGACATGTAGGTCATGCATAGGTGAGTAGAACGAATAGTCTCTTTCCCGCGGGTGGAGATGCCTCCATGCATCAATCAGTCCCCAGTTCCTCTGCCAGGCTGTGAAGTTCTTGGCTGTCCTGTGTATAGGGGAGGCCTCTAACGGCGGATGAGAACTGTCTAAGATCGTGTCTGACACACAATTAAAATCCCCCCCTACCACTGTTGTCTGAGTCAAGTGGGGATCCCATGTGCGGGATAGTGCCTGTAGGAAGGTGCTCTGGTCCTGGTTGGGGGCATAGATACCTGCCAGCGTGATGTCCCTACCCCCTAGTCGGCCCTTCACCAGCACGTAGCGCCCGTCTCTATCTATTATTGTGTCGATTTTTTGGAAGGGAGTCCCCGGGCGTATCCATATCAGGACTCCTAGCGCGTATGACGATTAGTCTGTGGCATATATCTGACCTCTCCATCTTTTGGACAGAGCTGTTACTTCTTTCCCTATCAGATGGGTCTCCTATAGGATTGCTATTTGTACCCCTCGTCTTTTAAGTTGATTATATACCCTGTATCGTTTAGCTGGGCTATTCAGTCCTCTAATATTCCATGTGAGGAATTTGTAATCTAGCGGTTTTTCCATATGTCCTTGATATAAATGAATCTTTGGTGTGTCTGTGCCCATGCCCTCGCCTCGTGTGTGATAGCGCCTTGGAGCTTTGTCGGTTGATTCCCCCATGTAAGTTTATTCCCCCTGTTCGAAGCCAACTTAACAACTTTTTTGTAAACCAAACTCCCTATCCCCAGGACGGGTGTGAGAACTTTCCCTGTCCAAACTGTCCCCAATTTGCTGACCATTGTATATATATTTAGAGGGGGCTTGGCTTGGGCCGTGTGCCAGGCCCTCAGGCTCCGACCCGTCGCTTATGTTTAACATTCCATGTGTCTTTTCCCTGGTGTCCCCGTATCCCGGTTAAACTTGCGGTGAGTGGATTGCAGCCTATCCCCGTTGCTGTGGGGTTTGCTCTGCTACATCATTGTCGGTGGTTGAAGTCGTTGTTTAATGATCTCTTGTTTTTGCATTCCTTTTTTTTTCCCCTTTTTTTTTTTTTCCCTTTTTTTTTTTGTGTTTCTGTTTTTCCTTTGGGTGTGGCGTGTCAGATGATCTCGTCTGATGTCCCAGGGATGATTCGCGGAAGGCCCCCAGCTGTGTCCTGTGAGGAGCAGGAGGTTTCATCAGGCCCTGAGTCCTGCTCGGACAACGACTCGGTCCGGGGAGGTGGCACTTCCATGCCCCAGGGATGCCACTGCCTTCACAGCTTCTTGTATTTCCCGTATGGTTTGAGTGAGTGGCGGGGTCACGTCCATTATGTGCTTCTCTCGTCACCGGGAGGGCCTTTCTCTTTTTCTGCTCGCTCCTTCTCTGGGTCGCTGCCCTGTCGGGCCTTGCTCTTCCAACCATTCCCGTGCCTGTTGTGGCGTCGTAAAAAAAAGTGTGTCATTATTCGTGGTGACCTTTAGTTTGGCAGGGAATAGCATGGCATACTGGATGCCCTTTTCTCTAAGGCACCGCTTGACCTCCAGAAAAGTGTCTCTTTGCTTCTGAGTGTCTTTAGTGAAATCCGGGAAAATCATTACTCGTTGTCCACTCAGCTTAATCTCGCATTTTTTCCGTGCTTGTGACAGGATAAAGTCTCGGTCCTTGAAATGCAAGAATTTTGCTACAATCGGGCACGGTCTAGCCCCAGGTGGGGGGCGCCTTGCTGGCACCCTATGGGCTCTTTCTATTGCGATGTGTTGTGTTAGGCCCTCTGGCGCTATTTCCATACGTATCCATTGCTCAAGGAAGGTTTCTACGTCTGGTGCTTCACGTTCTGATTTTTCGGGGATGCCCGCCAAGCGCAGGTTGTTCCTTCGTGCCCTGTTTTCGGCATCCTCTGACTGTGACTCAAGTATTTATACCCTGGCCATCAAAGTGGTCGTGGTTTTGGAGAGTGTCTTATATTCAGGAGTTAATCATTCTAACGATTTTTCATTGACCGCCACTCTGTCCGACAGTTTCCTGTGACCGTCTCTTAAGAGCGTCAGATCTACCGACAGGGTGTCTATTTTAAGCTCCAGAGCTTCTCTAGAGGCTTGAATTGCCTGCAGCAGAGTGTCTAGGGTGGTTCCCTCATTGGTCTCACCGTGCGTTCCTTCTTTTGTTGAGCTTCTGTCTTCTCCTGGGCCCTCCTGCTTCTTAGGTTTGCCCATTTTCCGTGGGTGCTATGTCTTTATTTCACTGTATGCGTGCTCCCGCCTGGGCTGCTGGTGCCTTAGATGACCTTTATGTTGTGTCCTATGGTAGGGAGAGCTCTGCTTACTTTTCCCCTTTCTGGCAGTGCGTATTGCAGTTTCTGCGAATCATATTGCCTCGCATTGGCAGGCTGGGCATCTGGTCATATTTTCGTCATCCGCTCCCCTGTACTGCTCTTGCCGCTTCTCCCTTGGATGTATTTTCTATTTGCCAGTTTCCTTTTCTGGGGAGTGGGCCTTATTTTATTTCTCTGGGCGATCTCCCCCGGTTCCCCCCGGGGCCCGTGCCATTCCGGCCGATCTGGCCTACTGGGTCTGCAGTCCGCAATATTCAGGGCCCCCCGGGCTCGCCGCTGGGTCTTCTCGCCGTTCTTTGGCCCCTTGCTTCTTGCCTCCCCTACCTCTCTTCCGTGCCGGTGGGGGGATTTGGACTAGTGCCTGCGGTCTTTCACGTGCTCCCGCTGGGTTTCTCCCACGCCACCTCCAGGCCTACCTCTCCGCCCGGGCTCCCTCCTCCGGGCCCCCTTACCGCTCGTCCGAGTCGCCGCTCCGGGGCCGGCGCAGATTCCAGGCGCGTTCTCTGTACTCCGGTGAGTTCCTGCTGTGCTGAAGTTACGCGGCTTCTCGGTTCTCCGCCGTCTTTCGGCATTCAGTCTTGTGTCTTTGCAGGGCCGCCATTTTGCCTAATCGCTCCGTTTCTATTTCGAGGCCTCGAAGCCTTCAAATTACTGTTTTAAGTTCTTCAATTGCCGTTTCTCAGTACACCGGGGGTTTCTTTAGGTGCCATATGCTTTTCTTGTTCTTTGTCGGGGTCCAAGCGACAGGATTATTCATGCGAGGATCGGCAGCCCTCAGGAGCTCCGCTCTACGCGTGCTGCTCCATCGGCTTCCAGCCACGCCCCATGCCATAAGATTAAAAAATGTGATACTATCAAGTACAAATTGTGCATAATGGAGAAGTTCAACTGAATACAGTTGAATCATGGGATTCAACAATGGGGGAAACAACAACATGAGCATGAAGAGGAGACATTCATCTGTCTTGTGGGAGCAGCACCTATGGGGAAACAAAAGCTGTAGGCCCTGGCAAATGCTAGCCCTGAACCTCAGTGGAGACTGTCATCTACAGACTCCCCACACTTGCTTTCTAATCTAATGAGAGTGCTCCAGGAAGGAAGAAAACTCAGGACAAAACAAAAGTTCACTTCTGTACATCTAAAGACAGCCTTGTCTCTATTCTCAACACTTCAGAGTCTGTTGCAATACAAAAGCTTCAGGAATGTTTGCAATACACTATGCTAGTATGACAGGCTACCTCAAGCCACCCTCTTGTACAGTATGTGTGCAGTGCCATTCTAGGATGGATTTGATGCAAGGCACACAAGGCTCTGGTACATACTACCCTGTAACCTACCCCACAGACAAGGATTATTTAAGCACACAGGGTAGAGCAAGGGATGCAGCCACATCGAACTCAGACACAACTTGAGAGATACGAGGCAGACAAGCAATGTCACTGTTGTCTTTAAGGTTTTTTATGATCCTATTTTCTGTTAGTGGAATGTTATAGTGTATATCTTTACGCTGTTTGCTAAGTTGTTCTATGCCCCTTAGGACAATCTTCTTGAAGGCTAAAATAAATCTCGGCTGGTATTGAACTTTATGGGGGCATGAAGGTGGAAGGTGTTCTAAAGCTAGTAGTGTCCGATTTTTATGCTGGTTATCGCTACCAAAGAAATAATTCACTCTGATATTCTTAAAACATTTTTTTGTTATTATCTTAATTTAAAAAATGTGGGTTTGGTTGTGGTAACAAATAAGACTGTTAGAGTAGTAGGAAATTGATTAGGAACTGTATCACATAACATGATATTTATGAGTCCCCCTCCTTTAATTTTATGATTATATTTTCAAAGAGTAATTAGGTTTTCAGTAAGTTCATATCTTGTTTTATGCAGTTCCTATATTGTAGTCTTCTTTCTGTGTCTATTGCAGTCTGGTCTGAATTTTTCTCCAAAACTACTCTTTTTGATACACTATTTTCTAAAGTCTCCTGTAACATTTAATCAGTGGATTTATTCAGAGTTAGCGTACATGTGTGATTTCTGCATGGTAAGCCTCCTGTAATTTTTGCCTTTTATTTTGGGACAGAATGCACACTATGCGTACTGCTAGTCCTTCTCTATTAAAGCCAGGACCGTGCAAGTACGTATAACCACCTACCTTCTACTTGCCTGCATTTGACTTCAGCGGCCTGTGTAAGAATCTATACAGCCCACTAATTGGCAGGGTTTCTTCATTTGTGGATGCCTTTACAACTTCCTAGATATAATTTAGTGAAGCTACTGGTAACTGGAACACCATTTTTTTGTTTTATAGCTGTGCATTTAAATTATGAATCATTGATGATCTGGGAATGGTCGAGTTCTAAATCCTTCCGGTATATGTTGATAATTGTTACCTAATAATCAATAAGGTGCTTTTGATATTAGACATGGGGGCTAAACAGCACAGTTCTTAAGGTTAGAACCTTGCAGATACGTGGTTATCACTATGCCCTGACACAATTAAGTAATTGGAGCAGTTATGTCCAGGTAATACCCATTTTCAGGAGAATGAGTTTACAACCTAACATGCAAGTTGCATAATCATGTTGGGGAATAATGGTGCAGCTATTCGCCCCTAGTGGGCTTTAATGAGTGGTTCCACTGTGCAGCTGTACTACCCATTAATGGAGTCACTGATATGATTAAGAATTATATTCTTCAAACAATTTTGACTTTTGTCTATTTTTTTTAACCTAGATATTCATAACTAGGTCTTTGATTTATTTGCATTCTCATGGTGTAGAGATCCTTTATGCATGCATCTTCCTCATTTGGGAGATAAGGCATGGTTTTGGAACTTTTTTATAAACAGCCATTTGAGACATATACACATACCTATCATTGGGTATTATGATTGTCGCTATACATTGCTTCCGCTATCTTTGTCCTGATAAAGACCCCACTACAAAATAGATAACAGGTCAAAACATCGACGTACTACTCCTTTGACTGAGAAATACTATTGTATTCAACTTTTACTTTAATTCCTCAGTCTCAGTTTTGAAAACGTGATATTATTAGGTCAATAGTGTGTTTTGGAATATTTCATAAAACTGTTGACCAGTGCACATTGATTTCACTTTTGTCACAAATCATTCTTCACTGCGACATTTGTAGGAGCACCTATTTGCCAATATTGACTATTTTTCAACCGTTAACAGCAATTACAACCCTATCATATTTTCCTCAAGAGGTGTAATACATCTTATATTCATGCTTTAGAAGTTTAAGCACATAACACTTCTCTCAAATCAAGAATCAGGGTCTTACTTGAGGCCATTTTTGCAGTATGGCGCCATCTTGCAGTACCACCTTATTGTGACTATCTAGCATAAACCCAATTTAGCACCATCTCTGATCCTAATTATGTATATTGTTATCACCTTATTTTGTGGCTTCAATTATACATATAATTATTTTTTACAGAAATGAATCCGCACTTCCACCAATGTGTGTGTGCCACTTGCTTGTTTTGTTTTAGTTTGTACGTTAAACTCTAGAACTTGTTGATCTGAAATTTGGGAATTTCCACTATGTCTGTTCTCTTAAGTGCCATTTCTGCACAATGGATGGCGAGCCAACGGTAATTTTAAAAAATGCTGCAATGCAGGTGTCAGAGGAGGCACGTTTACATTGGAAACTATTGAGACAAAACATTGAAAAGGCAGACTGGCACCAGAGAAACAGAGGGCTGCCAGCCTTCCAACAGATTTGTTCCTTGTTGAAGCTCATCTTGCCAAGAAAGCTATTAATGCAGCCCCGTGGGTGGCGTGAGGTAAAGTGGGTAGATGTTGCAAGTTTATTTATTTTAAACAGAAGACACTTTCCAGTGTAAACGAAAATGTATGTCACCTTGATGGTAATACGTTCGGATGATAAATGGTTGTTTTGTGGCAGTCTCTGATATACCTTTGGCGTTTGAATTGTTTGCTCAGTGCTGGTAACTCATAGCGTGCTGCAGAAGTTACAGATGTGGGTAAATGGGTGCTCGAACAATTTTCAAGGGCTGCCATTAATGTTATAACACTAAAGGTATAACGACTGTGCCACGCCCATTCAGCAGGAGAGTGGTAAGAATGTGGTATGTAGACGGCAGTGGATGTTGGACACTGGTGTGGTAGCTCACTGTCATTTAAAGAGAGCACGTTTTCGGTTGAAATGGTTGCTAATTATGTAGACATTCAGTTTTACTGGTAAAATTATATAGCACACAAATGATAATGTGTGGACATCAGGTTTCAGAAAATGTTTAGCATTGGTGCATCATCAAGTAAAGTGTCTCGGTTTGTTTTCATACTATTAAAATCTTTGTTCACATCACACTTCAGTAACAAAACAATGTGCTTCATTTGTTGTTCTTAATTGCTCATACATTTTTAAATATGTGTATAGTTCATTCACATGTAGTTAAATGTAGTCCTTTCAATTCATGTACTCCACCAGTATTGCAACCTAGGTCACTTTTACAAACTTGACTCACTTTGTTGTCAGAAAAATAAAAAAATAAATACCAGTTCTAAATAAGCTATAATTTGTCAAAAGACATAGCCAGGTTTTTGACCCTTGTCTTTAAAGGCACAGCAAATGTTACAAGTTAAAGACAAAGGCCCTTATTCCAAGCCATGGGGATTCCGACCCCCTTCCCGCCAGCCTGTTTCTGGCGGTTTACACCGCCAGAACCAGGATGGCGGGAACGGGTGTCGTGGGGCCCCTGGGCGCCCCTCCACGGCCCATGCCACTGGCATGGGCAGTGCAGGGGCCCCCTAACAGGGCCCCATTAAGATTTTCACTGTCTGCTTTGCAGACAGTGAAAATTGCGACGGGTGCTACTGCACCCGTCGCACCCCTGCAACTCTGCCGGCTCCATTCGGAGCCGGCTTCATTGTTGCAGGGTCTTTCCCGCTGGGCCGGCGGGCGCCCTTTTGAAGCTCGAGTGCTCGAGTGCATCGGGACGATCAGTCACACGGCTCTCACTTACTTCAGAAAAATTGTTCAGAACAGCACAGGCATTGATTGCCTATCTTGGCACGAAAGCAGCAAGCAGCCGAACCATTGGAGAGCCACCACTCGTGCCCTGGAGTACCTTGCTCCACACTAGCATCATATAGTCAATGAAGCACCGCACTCCACACCAGCACCATGAGGACATGGAGGCACCAAAGAGTAGCACACTGAAGTTGATAATTCATCGCCACTGAAAAGAAGCTCAGGATCCAACAGGTAAGAGCAACTTCTTTATTGTCTTACAACTTCAATACCCCAGCAGCAACTGCCACCAGAATCCTTCAATGCTTTAAATCAGAATGTTGAGTAAGCCTGCTCTTTTTCTGACTTTCGATAGACAACATTACTTAGTGTCACAATTGACTGATTGGTGTTTAAACTACACAAATGCTTTGGACTTGGAGCTTCCCTGGTTTCTTTTGAGAGAACTCAATATGGCCCAAAACATGGCGGCCAAGTTGGTGACGTATGTCACTCACTTTTCCTGTGACACACAGATCTTTCAAACTTTACATTGGCTATCTGTAAATCAACGTGCAATGTTTGGAACACTTTGCATCATATTAAAATCTCAAGCAAATACAGCCCCAAGCTTCATTCAGAAGAATCTATAGATCTACATTCCACAGAGGAATTTAAGATCTGATAATGAAAATATGGTAGTGGTGCCCAAACTTTATAAGCTAGATCAGGGCCACGCTGCTTCTTTGTTAATAAAGCCAAATATGGAATTCGCTCTGTACTAGCTTGCTTTTCTGAATCGTACTTCAATGTTGTCACCATCTAAAGACCTGTTATTTCAATTTAGCATTGATTATTCACCAGAGCACATAAGTCGTGTTGTTCCTTTACTTACCTTTAGTACAGCGCTTAGAGACCTTTAGTGGCAGTATGCGCTATAAGTATACTAACATAACATATGTATTATTTACAAAATGAGGCATGCCATGACTACAACCATCTTGTCATGGACTATGATATTGGCGTCTAACTTGTCTGACACGTGCCTCAGAAGCTACTGGCCAAACACAAATAAACACTGCCCATAAGTGTGTCATGCAGTCAGGTGCCTCAGAGACAGTCACTCACCTGAAAGAGACACATTCAAGTATGTGACAGTGGCACAATGTTGAGCACTTAACTCTGTGGACATTTTGGCACACAAACGATGTACAAATGTTGATTCTGTTAACATCTTTCAGTTACATAGGGAGATTGCGGCCATCATCCACCTGCCAGGTCTCTCTTTTTCATGCACAGCAGTTATCGATCAGCTGAGCTAGTATATGAACGATTTTGGGTCCATAAACTCCATTCCTTTCCTTTTAATAGTCAATGTCAATTTTATGGAACACATACCTCGAAGGGTCAGGGTGTACAGTGAGTCAGTATAAAATGGGCTGTCAACTGTTCCACCTGATCATGTCTCATGGTCACATAATGGGATTGGGGTTGGTTGCAAGTCATTTTTCAATGTGACAGGGACATGACATCGGTAAGTGGCAGTCGTATACATGAATGGGTACATGCATTTAACAGTTTGTAATGTGTGTATAGGTGCATATTGGTAAAGTGCATGGCACATGGTCAAATATGACAACTTTTGTTGTTATTCTATAAACGCAAAGCCGTTGTGGCATATTGATGACTTCTGTGCTCATACATTGACCGTACACACTTATCTTGTCCCCAACCAGGACACCATGAGACTACATACTAAGGCGTGTAGAAAAGAAAAAAAACAACACCGCGGATCTTTTCCATCCATCAAGGATCTTGAACAACATCCCCATATCTATCAGGACTGCCCCAGCGCTGCTCAAATTTAGGAAAGAGTTGAAGACTCACATCTTTAGAGGATACTACATCAGAGTGAATTAAAAAACTCTCAACCCAGCTCCTCCTCCAACTTGATGGTTTATCAGTGGTAGCTGCTGCAAACCTCAAGGGGGGAGGACAGGATGGGGAAAAAATAAAAATAAATAAACGTACCTGTCCCAACACTGCTGACCGCCTCGCTCTTCTTGTTCCTCCTGCTGATGGTGTCCCAGCAGTCCCTGGGACACCAGCACAGACTCTCCATGCCAGCCGGGTGCTGTTCTCATGTTATACCTAGCATGGGAGCAGCGCCAGCATTGGTGTGATTGGCTTAGTCTGCTGCTCAGCCACTGCATGGGAGTCTGTGCTGTTTCTCCAACCCGGCTGTGTAACGCAGCTGGGTTGGAGAAACCTAAGTGCACATGTCTGTTTGGTCAGCTTAAGACGGCTGGCCAAACAAACATGCGCACTTAGGTGCACTCAACTCTTCCTCCTCCTCCCATGGCCAAGCCCCTCCCTTCCTGCACACGCTGGCTCAGCTGAGCCTTAGCCAGTGGGCGATGCTCCTCAGCCATTGCGGAGGAGGTGCTGCTTGGGTTTATGCTTGTTTTTTACCATGTACATCGCTCCATTGCCTTTTGACTTGGTTTGTGCTATAGAAATACTATGAACATACATACATACATGCTCATGACACGGAGAGCATGTCTACAATATCAGTGTGACAGGCCACTTACTATGTAAGGAACAGTTAGATCCAGTTGTGTACAATGATTTGTAATGTTAGTTCACATGCACTTACCAGCTGTGGCCTTCTGCTACAGTGCTCAACAGTTCCTGGGACACCAGCACAGGCTCCCCCACACAATCCTGGTGCTGCTCTCATGCTATACCTAATAAGAGAGCAGTGCCAGGATTGGTCTGACCCGCTTGGTCTGCCACTCAGACACTGTATGGAAGTCTGTGCTGTTTCTCCAACCCGGCTGTGTAGGGCAGCCGGGTTGGAGAAACCTAAGTGTACATGTCTGTTTGGCTGGCCTAAGACGGCTGGCCAAACAAACATGCACACTTAGGTTCACTCCACTCCTACCCCCCTCCCATGGCCAAGCCCCACCCCTCCTGCACATGGTGGCTCAGCTGAGCCTTAGCCAGTTGGGTGATGTTCCTCCGCCAGTGCGGAGGAGCCACTGCTGGGTTTTATGCCTGTTGTTTTTACCATGTACATCGCTCCATTGCCTTTTGGCTTGTGCTATAGAAATATTATGAACATACATACATACATGCTCTTGACAAGCAGAGCATTTCTACAATATCAGTCTGACAGGTCACTTACTGTGGAAGGAACAGCTGGATCCAGTTGTGTACAATGATTTGTAATGTCAGTTCACATGCACTTACCTGCTGTGGCCTTCTGCTACAGTGCCCTACTGGGGGTAAGCTTGGCTGCATGCATGGATATCCCTTCTTCATCATCCTTTTCTGAAATGGTGCAAGTGTGTAGCAGTACTTCTTGACTGTTGGGGGTGGTGGTCAAACAGCCATTTTTTCCTCACCTTGCTGTTTTTGACGTCTTCTCACCTCTTCTTTACCAGATGGGTTTGTCTCCAAGCACTTAAGACAGGTCCCTTCAGCTCCTGTGTAGAAGGATGGCCTCAACCCCTTCAGGGACCCCTCAACCCTTCAGGGGGGACCCTATTTAGCCAATGACCAATGCATATCTGTGAGATATGGGAGACTAGGTGACCCTCTTCACATTCTGCCGAGGGACCCCCATCATTTTCCATTACACCTATTCTTGTCATGGTACCAGATGTAATGAAGACACTTATTCAGTAATGTCTGCGTAAAACCTAGTTCTCTCTGCACTCTGCACTCCACAGTTGTTCGCTAATGGGGGACAACCATTGGGCATACTTCTCAAGCTCACGTCGCCCGAGGCATTTCACTTTCTCTGAAGTGAAGTTGGTGAAGATACTGTGAGTTTCTAGACCATTTATTTTTTATTTAGCTCCACAGAGCTGGATGTGGTGTGATCTGTTCATTCCTGTGTTTTTGAAAAGGTGTGTCACACCTGTGGATATGTGCAATGAGGCTTATGTTTGATAGAACTTGCATTGTGAAATGCAGTGCAAACACATTGCACACACTTTGAAGATGTGTGTGGCTCTTTGCGATTTCACCAAATGTCGAGTCATGCCCTATGTGCATTATGCAATGTGTGTCCATTCATAACATGTTGCTTCTGTGCTTCCTGTTTAGTGCCTCTAACATTTCTCTTTCTGAGTGCCATTTTGGATACAGTTATGCATGCAAATATGAGATTTGCTAATTTATTTATTGTAAGATTCACATACTGCACCTCATTTTGCAACTTTTCCCTTACGAGTACATTTTGCTTGCACATACATGTGCCTGTTCTCTTTGTCAATTGCTATTCCAGTGCAGTTTGCAGCTCTGTGCAGCCTACATCTACATGTGCACTCAAACTGTGCTTTTTAATCAGTTTTGTGAATTGTCCCATTTTTTGCAGGGGTGCACAGTTCTGGACGTGCACACAGGATGTGTAGGAAACAATCACAATTTGCAGGACTAAAAAGACCTTCACATTAAAAGGAAAGCAGTAGGTGAATGTGGCACAGTATTGTCTGAAGGAGCTCGGCGTTACCAAACCGGTGCACATTAACTGGATCACTCTGATATCAGGTATTAGGGATGGAGGTCTACTGTTCACAGCGGAACTTTAGATCTCCTGATGGTGTTACCGAGCACCAAAGTTATGTCTAAGAAGGACGAATCTTGTCGAATCTATTCTGACAAAAGATAGAGTTCCTTCTTTGTTGTTGTCATCATAGTGAAAGCGAGAACTTGGAAATCACGCAATCCAGTAAAAATCATACCTAATTTACATTAATTTAATCTACCCCAACCAAACTTAGGTAAATGCATGGAACTGGTACTTTAAGAGAAGTAGATTCATCCTAATAACCATCATTATTCACCGAAACCACTCCCAACCTTGAATTCTGGCGCAGCGTGCTGCCTGACTTAAAGCTCTTCAATGCCTCGTTAGGGTATTATGGCCCTCATTCTGACCCTGGCGGTCGGCGGAGAGACGGCGGTCGGACCGCGAACAGACCGGCGGTATTAAAAATGGCATTCTGACCGCGGCGGTCCCCGCCGCGACCGACCGCCACTTCTCCACTCCGACCGCCGCGGCGGTCATGACCGCGGGGCTGGAGTTTGCGCACTCCGGCCCGGCGGTCGTCCCAAGACCGCCAAGGGTATTATGACCCTGCCTACCGCCGCGGTTTCTTGCGGGCGGGAACCGCCGTGCGAACCATGGCGGTAAGCACTATCGGGGCCAGGGAATTCCTTCCCTGGCACTGATAGGGGTCTCCCCCACCCCCCACTACCCACCCGAGTCCTCCCCCCACACCCTCCACCCCCCTGCCACCCCCCAGAGGTGGTACGAACCCCCTCCCCACCCCCACCCCGACATGCACATACATGCACCCCGACATGCACACACCCCCAACATGCACATATACACACCCCCTACACACACATACACAACGGGGACACATACCCGCACACATACATGCCGACATGCACACCCGCCGAACTAAACACATTGCCCATAGGCACAGCAGCACTCCCCGCCCGCATGCACGCACTCACACACCCCCTCTACACACTCACACGCACACCCCCATGCACGCACACATCACACAACACCCCCCCACCCCCTCCCCTCACGGACGATCAACTTACCTTGTGCGTTGGTCCTCCGGGAGGCGACGGGAGCCATAGGGACGTGACCGCCAACAGAAGACCGCCAACAGAAGACCGCCACACAGAAATGTGGGTCGTAATTCTGGGGGCGGTGTTCTGCTGGCGTGGCGGTGGAGGTTGACCAGTCTCCACTTTCCCGCCGACCGCCAGTGTGGCTGCTGGCGGTATTCCGGCGGAACGCTCCCAGCGGTCGGAATACGCGCAGCGGCATACCGCCGCGGTCGGCGGTCTTTACCGCGGCGGTAACTCGGCGGTCTTGCGAAAAGACCGCCAAGGTCAGAATGAGGGCCTATGTGCCTTATAAATGCCACTACAATACAATACAATTCCTCTGTGGCACCTTGGGCAGATTTACAATACCCTTGTGCCACCGGAGCATCACTTTTTGCGACAGTCCGGTGGCCACATTTACAAGGCGAGGCGCTAGGCCACATTTTGTGGCTTAAAGTCACCTTGTAAATATGGGCCCCTCTGACACAGTTTTCTGCATCAGAGGGGCATTCAATGGGTGTTGCTGTGGGCATTCCACCCATTGCTTTTGATGCTGCCCCAGATTTACAACAAGACTGAAATCTGTGGCAGCTCCAGAAACTAACGCCACCTCGCCACCTCAGGGGTAGCGTTATCACGGCACAGTGAGGAGGAATACTTTTATTCCTCCTCGTTTTCATTTTTTCCATGTGTGCTGCGTTCTGCAGCACACATAGAAAGAGCAAAAAGGCACGAACAATCATTAAAAAATTACGATTTGGTACTATAGAAGTGCCAATTTGCCACTGGAGATTGTTTATGTGCAGGAAGGGACACCTTCCTGCACATAAACAATCAATCCCCTCAATGCAGACACCCTTGCACTATGGTGCAAGGATGCCTGCGTTGGCAGCTCAATTTAGCACGGCACAGGGGAAAAAACAGGAGTGCGTGGTATTTTAGTAAATACGGCGCATCCCTGCATTTCTAAAGTGATGCAGTGCGGCGCTGCAAATTTTGACGCAGCAAAGGGCTGCTCCACTTTTGAGTAAATCTGATCCCTAGTGCCTCACTTCAATGGTACTGGACTGAGCATCTTGTGCATACTTGACAATAGACCCGATTCAGATGGGAGCTTTCCAATTTTTAAGCCATAAATTGCTTTATTTTGGCTGTCTACTGTCTGAAATTGCCACTTCTTCAACAGAATCAGTGGGGGAACAGCATTCTCTTGATTATTTTTTTTTAAATCTCCTACTTTCCTCTTCTAAAATGTTGGCTGGTGTGTTCACTGTAAGTATCAGAAAGCTTGGGCAGGCTAGCGGCTGTGCCAAATAAACAAATAGTGCTGATATGCCAAGCGTTGTGCCAGAATTTTCAAACTTCAAACTTCCAGTCTGCATGATGTGTCAGCCGACTTCGCCCAACTTCATTGGCGTAGTTTTATGCTTCACTTAGTCCGTGGCCGAAATCCCAGCACAACTATTCTCTACCACTTCTTGCTGCCCCATCTCGTAGTAAGGAACAACCCCCAATGTGCCCAGAGACCTTTTCATAGACCTGCTTCATGGTGGTCTAGAATCAGAGGTTTCTCTATGACCCTTAGGGCCACAACAAAGACGTAGAGGGATGTGGATGCCTAACAGGCGGCTGAGAAGGGAGGGGACTGCAATACAGCATGTCAAACCACCCTATTTTTAGGGGGAATATTAGTACAAAAATCAAACTGTTGATGACCTTGGTAAAGATGCCTGCTCTTGCAGAAAAATATTCTGATCATTTTGGAATTAAAAGTTGTGCAAATTACACAGACTGATATCTCGGCTCGGGCAAATACATGGAGCAAGTGAAGATAAGGGTAAACAAGCATTTGCAATGCAACTGGTCTTGCGTTTGATCGAGTTAGAGCTATTCGTGTTTTAAACTCCTAACTTGACTTTTCTTGCCATATAAACTGAAGAGTAAAACAGTTTCACATAAGTGAGCCCACGGCCACCATGAAGTGTAATAGAGAAACACAAAAGATAATAGAAGTTTGCTCGCAGTGAAACGTAATGGCAAAAGTGCAATTAGCCATGTAACAAGGTCGATGTCTTGCAAAGCGCTCAACTACTGCCCAGCGAGATCGCGCTGCCTGTGAAATAAAGAGAAAAAGTAGTCCAGAAACTATATGGAAAACTGTGAGTCTCGTGTGTTTTCAGTAGCTGGCCGATGCGCTCAAGGAGGGCTAAACACCGGAAAAGGCATGACGTATGCATGCCTTCCACTAATGAAATGAAGCGAATTGTAAAAGGCAAGCCCACGAACCAACCAAACTCATGGGCGTGGTTAAGTGTATAGAGAGATTACACCAGGGACAGAGCGATTTGCGCTCGACCCTAAAAACATGGGCACACACACAAAAACACACGCACACACACTCACACATATTCAAAATTAAAATCTTGTAACAATATATTCAACAATAAACTTAGATGATGCGTGCCAAATTGCCTGCTATAGCATCAATGTTCTATGTTTCGTGCATTTTGGCAGATACAATCAGACTTTCCTCACTTGAAAGAAAATAATCACTCCATAATTGTGTTAAAATGCAGAATATTAATTTCCTCAACTAAACGTTGAGGCTTATTGCCTGCAGCAATAAAGAAACGGAATGAAAGATGCCTTTGTAAAGCCCTGCTTAAAATGTCATGATAATTTCATTGACAGGAGCCTGTTGTTCTCCTCTTCGGCGTTAGGAAATTAAATGAACACCAACTGTTAATTTGTTAATGTTTTCCGTCTCTTGTCATGGATAGAACATAATGGCAAGACAGTACCAAATAGAGCCTTTGTATGAGTGCATTGCTCCGAAGACTCGGAGCATTTAATTAAATTATTTTTTTGTATTCACTTGCTATTTTCGCCATGGCTGCTCAACCATTGATACACCGTCAACAGCTCAAATTAAATGCAATTTTGTTTTGGTCTGTTTACGCCCTCAGCAGTCTTCCACAGACTACCAAAGCACTCACTGTTACAATATATATATTTTTTAAAACACACACACAAACAAACGGGCTAATGGAGGAAGCAGGAAATTCATGTTTTGCGTGTTTGTTGCAGGCCTGCTGTTAATTAAAGACGCCTTCAGATAAAGCGTGGTACGGATTTGGGAGTGAGGAAAGGGCAGAAGTATGTTTTGAGTTCATTCTGATGTCAGATTTTGACTGGAATAATAGAGTTCGATTTTTTTTTTAATGAAAGTCGCACATAACACCAGCTAGGGGCCACATTGAAAACATGCATTTGCAAATGAAATGAAAACAGTTGACATAAACAAGCCAATTCAAAGCGCCACAGCCGCCATGAGCATGAGCGCGAAGGAGAGACACAAAAGGGAAAATATTCTTGTTTGCCACTTATAATTTAATGGAAGAAATGAATAAGCTTCATCCTCATGCCGCGAGTAGAATGTCGCATAGGTTCCTCTCTGTAGAGTCGGGGTGAAGTGTAACTCGTTGCCAGTTTCTGTAAAGGTGTACCACACTGCAAATCCTTTCAAATACATCAATTTATTCAATAAGGCTCGACATATATGCGGAGGAGATGTGAAATGTTGCATCCACCTCAGACGGTTTTACTTTTTCCCCACATTTTAAAACAGAACATTCTAACCCGTGATCGTCAGTTCACGGTACGGTCCCCCTAGAGGTTCCCCATATGGTGCTCCAAAAAGTCAATACATCACATCATGTTAATACATTACATCACAACACCTGACACTTCTCTTAGTAAAGGATCTTGTTACAATCTTCGCTTAAAAGTATCTGCCGAATCATGTGCTGGAAACCTCTGACAAGGCACTAAAGATACAGGAAATTGTTTGGAAACTTGATTAGAACCATACTGTCTGACATCACATTGACTAACAGAAAGAAAAAGTCATGGGTTGTTGCCATCTGCTCGCCTGTCCCTGTAATTATTATAACAACATTGGTATAATATTTGCAGAATACATCTCAATTCCTTTCATAGAGGAACAAACGCCAGTATCAAATATTACAGGGACTTTATATTCTTTATACCAATTGAGAAATGTGACTTTATATTCTTTATACCAATTGAGAAATGTGACAAAGATGTTAAATGGTGACAACAGTGAGGGGGGGGGAAATAATGTGTTTGAAGACCTCGATTTATATTTTAAGCCCACAGTATGTGTAGCTGTGGATAGATTTACTTTTCATAGGAAACAAGCTAAGAATGAGTTGACTGAAGACTATGTTGCAGCCTTGAAAAACTTAGCTCTTACTTGACGTTTTGGAGTACTGCATGATGAATTGATCCGCGATCAGATAGTGATGCGAGCAGCAAACCCGTCCATTCAAGATACATTATTTGCTAAAGGAGAGTCACCCTTGCAGGACGTTATTGATATCGTAAAAAAGGGCAAAATTAACAGGAAGGTGTGCAAAAGCAGTACTTTCCAAAGAAAAGGAAAAGGAGTAAGAGAATACAACAGTGGCAAGAGTGAAAAGAACAAAGCCTCATCAAAGGCAGAATGATAAGAAGACAGAAAACCAGGATGGAGAAAAGAAAATGGACACAAGTTTACCAGCGAAAAAATGCAACTGATGTGGAAGCAATGCACACTTAGCTAATGCCTGGAAATGTCCTCCTCAAAAACAAAGATGTTCAAATTGTGGGGTGATAGGGCATTTTCACAAAGTATGTCAGAAGAAGAAAGGCAAGAAAAATCATGTTTTAATGTTAGATTCGGACCACGAGGCACCATCTAAGGAATCAGAGTGGGTTAAAAGATGTAAAGGTATGCGTGCTAAGTATTGATAAAGATGTTTTAAATGTAGATAATCTGTGAAAGATACCAATATGCAATATGAACATTGGTGTAGTAAGCATATCAATTGTAGCAGACTCAGGGTCGCCATATACTATTGTGAACAAAAATGTCTGTTATGCCCAGTTTGCTCCTATTTTAGGGAGCAGTTCAGAAAAACCTGACATTTCACCTAAAACGTTTACAGGAGAAAGCATAGGCTTGGTGGGTTATAGAAAATTGCTTTTCAAGTTTAAGAATAGGGAGGCTGTAAGTAAACTGTATGTTTTGCATAAAGGTCCATCTGTGCTAGGGTGGGTGGATCAAGGAAAACTGGGTATTACACTAAACCCGAATAGCCCTGAAACTGTACTATTGTTACAACCTGATAAAGAGTATGGACAATAAATATTGGAGAAGTTTGCTAAGGTCTGTTCAGAAAAACTAGGGTAACTCAAGGGATTTCAACACAAGATTTGTTAAAATCTAACATAGAACCGAATTTACACGAAGCCAGGAACATTCCTATTGGCTTAAGGAAAAGTGTAGAAAGTGAACTTGAAAAGTTGTTGTCAGCGGGTGTGATTGAGCAAGTAGAATCTGCAGAATGGGTAGCATCTCTAGTAGTAGCAAAGAAAGCAAATGGTAAAATCTGATTATGTGTGTACCTCAGAGATCTTAATAGAAATATTCTGGTGGATCAATTTTGATTGCCAAAAATTAACTAGATGTTATTTCGAGATGTTGTCTCGCACTAAGGGCATAAAATGGTTGACCATAATAGATATAAAAGTGGCTCACCATCAAGTTCTCCTACTACCCAAAAGTAGGGGTTTAACAACATTTTTGACCCCTTTTGATTGTTTCAGATTTAAAAGGGTTCCATTCGGATTGGCCTCTGCTGCAGCCATGTTTCAGAGATTGATGTATAAAATATTCAAGGGGTTAAAGAACTGAATGTTCTTTCAAGAGGACATACTAATAATGGGCAAGATCAAGGAGGGGCACAATCATAAATTAACAAAAGTTATGCAAATTTTGGAAAAGAAAGGCTTAACAGCGGAGTATAGCAAATACAAATTTGCCGGTAACCAAGTTTCGTATTTGGGACATGAGATTACAGGGGTAGGACTTAAACCAAAGGAAGAATTACTGGAAGCCATTTGAGATTCTCCCACACCAAAATATAAGAATCAAGTGAGAGCATTATTGGGATTAGCAAAATTTTATTCCAAATTTGTCAGTAATTTGTCTTCAGAAAGCTATCATTTGCGTTAGTTATTAAAACTTTAAGGATAAAGTTGAATGGTCTGACAAGTGTCAAGAGGCATGGTTAACGATAAAGAATGATATATGTTATGCACCTCCCTTACAAGGGTATGACCCTACATTGAAAAGTGGGAAAACTCAGATGCAAGTGGTAAAGGTATTGGTGTGGTTTTGACCCAGATTGGAGTGGATGGTTAGGAATGTACTATTGCATTTGCTTCTCGTTCATTAACACCTACAAAGGAGAAGTATTCTGTTATTGAGTGAGAAGCACTCGCTTGTGTGTGGGGCCTGGGACATTTCAGGCAATAAATTTGGGGTGTCAAAGTCACCTTAAGGAGCGATCACAAATCCCTCACAAAGTTCTTAACTACGAGTGGGCTATACAATGCATTTCCTAGACTAGTCCAGATGTCAATTAAGTAAATGGAGTATAATTAGGATGTACAATACATGCCAGGAGTATAAAATGTAGTTGCAGATCTCTTAAGCAGAATGCCTCTACCTCTGATAGTGGTTGATGAGATAGATTATGATGAGTGGTGTGTAGCCAATGTTCTGAAAGACATTCCTAGTGTCACGTATAAAGAGTGGGAAACAGCAAAAAGAAGTGATGAAATAATTACTGAAGTATGCAAAATGGTAAGGGAAGGATGGCCTGCAAAAAAAAAAGTTTTCAAAAAGCAATTGTTGACATTTTGGGAAGCTAAGCACAAATTATCCCTTGAAGGAGGATTGATACTGAGAAATGGAAAGGTCATTCCGCCTGAATCATTAAGGTGAAGATTATTAGTTATTTGTCATAAAGGACCCTTAGGAATCAGTAAAACTAAAGATAGAATGAAGAGCTTGTATTGGTGTCCGGGCTAGAAAGGACATAGAGAAGAAAGTGAGGAATTGTATTCTATGTGAGAATGCTGACTTAACACAAACTACTCTTAAACCACCATTACATCCTATCAACAGTCCCAACATGCCTTGTGAGAGAAAAGGCATTGACATTATGGGACCTATTTTTGAGAACACAGAAAAATTGTATGTAATTGTTATTATGGATCATTTTTCAAAGTGGCCAGAGGTGGAATTTGTATGCAATGCAGATGCTAGTGCAGTAGTAAGTGTACTGGATAAGTTATTTCTGAAAGAAGGGTTGCCAAAGATGATGGTGATTAATAAAGGACCACAATTTACTTCAGATGTATTAAAATCCTTTTTAAGTAGGAAGGGTATTGAACATAAAATCATCTCGGTGTACCATCCAGCAGGAAATGGTGCTGTGGAAAGGTTCAACAGTCATTAAGGGCATTATTTAACTGGCAAGGAGCAAGCGACTGGAGTGGAAGAAGGAACTATTAAAGACAGTGTGGTCATACAGAATCATGCCAAGTACTACCACAGAACGTAATCCCTTTGAATTAATGAGGTGACGTACACCTTTTTCTAAAGATAAATGGGTTGGATGGAGTCTAAGAGAGTGATGTGGTCCTCTAAGAGGGTTAGTGAAAAAAAAAGTCAAGCTCAAAGTAAGTACAAGAAATACTATGATGAAAAACATTAGTGTAAACCTTATCAAGTTAAAGTAGGTGATTTGGGTGAGAGTAAAGAAAAGTGGGATGTGAGGAAGGGTCAAAGCAAATATTCTGGTCCTTTAAGAATAGAAAAATTGTTTTGAAACTCTGCTCTATTGAGTGACGGTAGGGTGTGGCATCTAAATTCATTATCTGTGTGCAAGGGAGAAAGGAAGGATGCAACCTTGATAAACGGTAATACTGAAGTAAGGAGAGGAATTGAATGGATGGAGTATACCAGTAAGGATGCAGAGGATATGGATAAACAAAGGCAGTTGGTTGCTAGTCAACAAACAAACCAACAGGGAAATAATGAATCAAGAATACCACCTAGGCCTGAATCAAGAGGTTGTGATGAAAGTGAACATTCCGGACTAGATCTTGAATCATCTAATTTAAGTGTACCAGATCTAGGTGCAGGAAGTAAAATCAGTAAATGGGGGTGAGCAGTAAATAGACCAAAGAAATTGGATGGCTATATTTGTGAGTAAATAGAAACATAAGCAACTATTGTATTAATGTGATGTAATGTATTGACCTTTCGGACCACTGTACGGTGAACCTCTCGGGGGACACTGTACGTTGAACTAAAGACCACTGGTTAGAACGTTCTGTTTTAGAATGTGGGGAAAAGGGAAAAAACATCAGAGGTGGATAAAACATTTCACTTCTTCTCTGCATATATGTCTGGTCTTATGGAATAAATTGAAGTATTTGAAAGGATTTGCAGTGTGGTACATCTTTACAGATGGTGTGTCTGGTGGTTCTCCCAAACCTTGTTGTTCGATCAGCCGCAGTGATGCTTTCTTGGTGTGAGAGCTCTGCATCCAGGATGTCAGCCCCTCACACTTGACAGCTGTGGCAGTCCTCAGGAGGAGCTGGAAAGGTCCGTTCCACTGGGGCTGCAGGCAGTGGTGTCTGGTGTGGGCCGTAACCCACACCCCATCTCCTGTGTGAAGGTTGTGTGCGACTGGTGTTGCTGAGTCTGGGAGGGCCTTCAGCACCTGACAATGGAGATAACATAATGTCTCTGTTAGTTTCTTGCAGTACTGTGAGGGTAGATCATCAGATACCAACAGGGGAGCAATAGACATGTGGCCCGGAATGTAAATGGGGCATCCAAATAATAGCTTATGGGTGCTAAGCTTGTCCACTCTGTTGGGGGTGCTGCTCATTGCCAGTAGAGCAAGTGGCAATGCATCAATCCAGGATAGTTTAGTGGATGCAAAAATGTTTCCAATTGTGTTCTTTAGCATGCCATTCTTTCACACTACTGCACCCACTGCTGGTAATTGGTAGGCACAGCGCAGCTTCTGCGTGACCCCCAGCCCTTTACAGATGCCTTTTATTGTCTTTGAAATAAATGCTGGGCTATTGTCAGAACTCAGAAGGGATGGTATTCGAAAACGTGGGATCAGTTCTTTAAGGGGGCATTTGGCAACAGTTAGTGCATCACAGTTCTTGGTGGGAAATGTCTCTGTCCATTTGGAGAACATACACACACATACAAATTTTACATGTTTATACTTGAACACAAGGAGCATGTCAATTAAATCAAGCTGGAGACTTCCTGGTCTGCAGCAGTTTTGACAATTGGTGCATAAGGAGGAGAGCTCCTTAGTCGCCTTGCAATAAGATCCTGTGTGAGGAGGATCTGTGTGTTCTTCATCCTCCTCTACCAGCACACTTGGCAGGGGAAGCAGGGATATAGTCCCTGAACATCAAGCTAGCATTCCTCCAAATCTCACTATTGTGCTGATCACAGGCCACCTTCATTGGGTCCCTTCACAATGCCAAGAATTCTACATACATGTTCAGCCCTGTGCAGTGTTATTAGTTGAAGCAAGAGGAGTGCTCAGGCAACCCACATTCACTGGACAAGTGCTTACAATGCCGGTTCACTAAAAGCATCCACAATTGACACACCGATAAGAGTGTCTCTAGGGAGACAAAAGGGTGCTATGGGTGCCAGTTTCCCTGGGTCCTTGCCACCGAAGTGAGGAGAAGATGTGCAGATTACACAAAGAATATGTACCCAACTAATCAACATCCAAAAATAGGTCATGTAGTATGTGTGCTAACAGTGTGATGAAATACTGCGCACAGTGTGATGGCCACATGTCCTAACGGCTGGTACTTTCCAGAGTTCACAAAAACTGTTTCTCCTTCACCCTTGATCAATCAAGTGCAAGCCTCAAAATCGAGCTATATATGGTGATAGATCTTACTGGCTGTTGCTTGGTAAGCGAGCCACCTGCATATCTATGTTTTGAGCAAACCTTGCGTTACAAGCTGTTTCAGCTGAATATATTAGTTTATTAAAGGTCATACAACCTTTTGCATACATTTTGCAGACCTGTTCATCATTGAGTATCTGTCAGAGTACCTTGATTTGTTTCCCTCAGGAGCAGAAAATAAATCCTCAGACCCAACCCAGACTACTCGCAACTAATTAGAATCTCCACATTGAGCCCCCTAGAGGGGGAAAGGGGAATGAGATTTAGAGATACTGCCTCAGAGATGGTGTTTCGTCAGATACTCAGTCTGCCACCTCACGTCTTGTTTGACTCGATAACGGCACTTGAAAAATCACATTCCCAATTACCAGGGACACACTATTATCTGTTACTATACTTTCTTATTAATTAACAATTAATTCTCTCTGACATTCAATGTTATACTCACTCACCCTGAGCTCCCTGAGGTTTTGCTTCTCTCTGTCTCTGTAAATGTTTATTACGGATATGATAATAAACTTCATGTAATAGTTCTCAAATTAACACGAAGAGTTTTCTGCTTCTTGACTCATTTGATGAGATTTTCAGTTCTGAATATGTTTCTTTACACATTCTTAGTTATTCTGTTGGGTTGCTATATATATATGTATATATATATATATATATATATATAGTTATTTATGGTTGCATTAGTTGAGGTAACGATTTCCTCTTGACTGTCTTTTAATTACTGTTGTTATCAAAAAAACAACTTGTGTGCCTTGTTAATAAACAATGCGTGTTGAACTTCCAGTTGTAGTTTTCTTAAGTTCGTTATTGTATATTGGTGACAAGATAATTCGGTTTGTTGTTCAAATATCTTTAGATTCTTTGAATGTTCTTAATAGTCTATTCCAGCCGAAAACTCTCTTTATCTGTAACAGCTTTTTCTCCATGAATTTGTATTATATGCAGTTATCTGTAAAAATACATGTGACGTCTAATTTTCCTCAAAAAAACATTTACCTCAAAAGGTGCACTCTCTCTGCACATCTGGATTTCTGTCAGATCACAGTTGAAGTGCGGAGCTCTCAAGCGGCGCACGCGTATCCTAGCAACTAAACTGAATGCAACACTAGAACTACAACTTAACCTTCCGGCTTCTCGTCAGCCATCTTGGATTCCTTTCTTCAGCCTTTTCTTTGAAACAAACGCAAGATGACTCGGCAAACCTTCTTCCAACTAGGTAGTCGCTCTCTCCACTGTGGATACTTCTTTGCCTGCATTCTTATTGCTTTTGTTGGACTTTTCACCATTACTGCATGGCAGGTTTGAGGGGTAGTGACAGCACTCCCCCTCAAGGAATAGTTCTCCAATTTAGGCTTGTTTGGATAGGTTCTGTGAAAGTTATTAATTAATCTTGAGGCATGTATGTAATCATGAGGTTCCCAAGATCGTTCTTCTGGACCATAACCTTTCCAATCAATTAGATAGTATAACTTGCCTTTTTGTATTTTGGAATCTAAAATTTGATTGACCTCATACTCTTCTGCAGAGCTAATCTGAATAGGACTCAGAGGAGTGTTTAGACGCAAATTTGGAGGACTGTTCTTTAGCAAGGAAACCTGAAAAAATGGATGTATTTTTAGATGTGATGGCAACTGTAATTTAACTTCCACTGGATTGATCATCTTGTCTACTTTAAATGGACCTATGAATCGTGGCTGAATTTTTGGTTTCCTTTGAGATGTAAATAACGAGTAGATAAGAAAACTTTGGGGGTCATTCTAACTCTGGCGGACGGCGGAGGCCGCCCGCCAGAGTTCCCCCAACAGAACACCGCTCTGCGGTCTGAAGACCGCCGCGGTGATTCTGTGTTTCCCGCTGGGCTGGCGGGCGACCGCCAGAAGGCCGCCCGCCAGCCCAGCGGGAAACCCCTTCCCACGAGGAAACCGGCTCCGAATGGAGCCGGCGGAGTGGGAAGGTGCGACGGGTGCAGTTGCACCCGTCGCGAATTTCAGTGTCTGCTCAGCAGACACTGAAATTCTTTGTGGGGCCCTCTTACGGGGGCCCCTGCAGTGCCCATGCCACTGGCATGGGCACTGCAGGGGCCCCCAGGGGCCCCACGACACCCCATACCGCCATCCTGTTCCTGGCGGGCGAACCGCCGGGAACAGGATGGCGGTGAGGGGGTCGGAATCCCCCATGGCGGCGCAGCAAGCTGCGCCGCCATGGGGGATTCCTCAGGGCAGCGGAAAACCAGCGGGAGACCACCGGTTTTCCTGTTCTGACCGCGGCCAAACCGCCGCGGTCAGAATGCCCTGCGGGGCACCGCCAGCCTGTTGGCGGTGCTCCCGCCGACCCCGAATGACCCCCTTTGTCTCCTCTTGCAAAAATGTGACTTTCTTTTCTTTTCTTATCTGCCTGAGCCTTATATGAGTCTTTTGCTTGGGTAATGTTTTTTCTGGCACTAACTAACATGGTCTGCAATCTCTTTATCATTTCTTCTACTGCAGGCACTGATTCATCTTCTTTACTTAAAATTACTTTAGGATGCATACCTTGATTTAGATAAAAGGGGGTGAACCCAGTGGTGGAATGCACAGCACTATTATAATTCAGCTGCCCAAACCAACTCTGGCCATTCCTTCTCTTGATCAAACAGATAGAGTCTTAAATTTTGTTCTAATTCTTGATTCACTCCCTCTGTTTGCCCATCTGTTTCAGGATGATAGCTGGTAGAAACATGTGACTCAATTCCCAATCGCTTATTAAAAGCCTTCCAAAAGAGAGAAACAAATTGGGACCCCCTGTCAGAAACAAGAATTTTTGGAATCCCATGGGCGTGTACAATATGTTGTGTAAACAACTGGGCAACTTGTGGGGCTCAAGGAATTTCTTTTAAAGGAAAGAAATGTGCCATTTTAGTGAAAGTGTTCACTAAAACTAAGATAGTGTTAAAACCTTGACTACTAGGGAGATCTACAATGAGAGCCACAGTAACAGTATGCCACGGATGGGTTGCTGTGGGTAATGGTCTTAAAAGTCCTTGTGGAGCTGTTCTGTTGGATTTCCCTCTTTGACATTTTTCACAAGTTGAACCATATTGTCTTTTCTGAGTTTTCATTTGTGGCCACTAAAAATTTTGCTGTATCAAATTCTGAGTCTTTTGAATTCCTTTATGTCGAGCCAACTGGTCATCGTGACAGGCCTGAAGAACCTTTTCTTGTAATTCCAAAGTCGATATATACACAATGCACCTTATAATATGGCAAGCCGTCTTTGATCACTCTTTCTGGGGCTTCTTTGGACCACTTCAGCATCTTTTCGGGTGTTAAATTTTCTTGGATTTCTTTGGTGAAATCTGCATAATGAATGGTTAATACAAACTTCTCTTATGGAATGATCGGACCTTTTTCTGGAAGTTCTTTAGATGTATCAATATCAATTCGAAACAGAGCATCTGCCTTGCCATTAGCTGGTCGAAAGGTGATGCCAAATCAAAGTCTGCAAAATAAAGGGACCAATGCAGTTGTCTTGCTGTTAATGTACGAGCTGATTTTAAAAACTGTTGATTTCAGTGGTCTGTGTAGACGGTCACTTTCTGCATAGCTGCCAAAATACAGGCCCTCGTTATGAACACAGTGGTAAACACCGCACCACCGGCGGTGGCAGTAACAACCCCCAACAGACGTGCAGTCCGAACCGCCAACTAATGAACCAACTGAAACACAAGCATCCTGAAAACCACTCACCGCCAGCAGAGGAGTGCCGTCAACAACGGCAGAGCCCGCCCACAGTCCGACCGAAAGGCCCTACCCGCCCATCAAATAATGAAGCACTAGACCGCCGTCAGTTCCAGGGCGGGAACCACCACCACGCAGTCAGGCGGAAACAAACCAAATATAAGGAAACACTCACCAGAGGCTCACACAACACGCCGAAGCAGACATGGAGAGAGAGTTGCAGATGATGCCAGCCGTGCTCCTTGACATATACCTCCACGACCGAGACTGCCGACGAAGACGACAACGGTAAGCACCACAACCTACTAAACAAGGGAAGAAAGGGCAGTTACATACCCACCAACTCCCCCCACCCTACAACTATCCCACAACCCTTCACAGCAGCACAAGCCATACACCACAAAGCAAGAGGTACTTACCCGACACAAGGCAAATCCAACCTGCCCAAAGTACACACATGTGCCCAACACCCCCAAACAACAAAACGAGAGACCACAGATCCAGAGTGTGCCTCAAACAATACAGGCCACCCATTAACTTTTATTCTGCTCACAGAGCAACAGAAATGCATAGAAGGCCAATGGCCAGTCCATAGTGAAAGAAGTCTGATGGGCCACAATGGCCCCAACTTGACTCTCACAAGTGCAATGGTACTCCACCTCAGAGGGGCAACAATGGGACATCCAGGCACCTCTGGGAACAGGGGGTGGTGAGGGTGGGGATTTACGACTGGGAGGGGGGGATTAGATTTCCGTTTGGAAGGTGGAGGGGGCTTAGGTTTAGTCACAGCAGCTGGTGGAGTGGACTTGGCCTGGGGTGCGGCAGATGTTCCTGGGCCAGCACGGGATCTCTTCCTCACAGGGGAGGTAGCACAGGAATGGGAAGGGCAGACAGGGGGCGGGCTGTGACGTGGGAGGAGTGGACAGGGCAAGGAGGTGAGCACGTTTAGGGACGAGGTGGGGTGGGCCAGTCGGTTCAAATAGGTCAACACGGGATAGGAAAGGTTTCTTAGGTGCAATTGGGGTGGACCTGGAGGAAGGTGTGGGAGAGGAGGTAGAGGGAGTGATTGTGACAGGTGTAGGTGTGCGTGACGTGGCTGCAGGTGACTGGACAGTATGCTGAGGTGTTGTGGATGTGTGATGGGTGGGTGTTTTGGTGCATTTGAGTGTCTTGGGAGGAGGGGGGTGGACACAGTGGGACAAGACATGCTGCCAGTGTAAATGTATGTTGTCTGGGTGTCTGCAAGTCTGGTGAGTGTGCTGCATGTGTCAACTAAAGTTGTTGTGGTGAGTGCAGGTGTGGTGCCTGGGGTGCATGAATGGATGTGTGCTATTGTGGTGACTGCAGGAATAGGGTCAGCAACATTGAATGAGGGTGCAGTACCTGTGGGTGTGCATGTACTGGGGACAGACAGGGAGGCGGAAGAGGTAGACACACTGAGGGAAGTGGATGTTGGTGTGTGTGCATGTGGATGTTGGCTGTGTATGCTTGTGGTGGGAGGTGTGGTGCTTGTGTTTTGAAGTGTGCTTCTTGTTTGTTGAGGTGTGTGCCTGCATGTCAGAATGTGTGCTTTGGATGGGTGAAGGGAGTGGGGTAGTGGAAGGGGTAGAGGTGGTTGGAGGGGGGACAGAATGACCAGGGACACTGGCTGCCATCCAAAAGGAGGCCAGAGCCTGAAAAGATTTCTGTAGGCCACGCACAGCACCGTGAATGCCATCCAGATAGGCATTGGTCTGCTGCACCTCTGATGCTAGCCCCTGGATGGCATTGACAATGGTTGTCTGCCCTACAGAGATGGTTCTCAGGAGGTCAATAGCCTCCTCCGTGGGTGCAGCAGGGCTGACTGGGGCAGGGGAGGAGGTGCTTGGGGCGAAGGAGACGCCCACCCTTCTGGGTGAAAGGGCAGGGGCAACTCGGTGGGGAGCAACTGGGAGGGCGGTGATAGTATGAGGGTAGCGGAAGATGGCACAATAGGGGTGGGCCCACTAGGGTCAGCCACCACCAGGGAGCTCCCATCTGAGGAGGTATCGGAGTCACTACCTCCAGTGGTAGTTGCCTCCCAGTGGTACTCCTTTCGCCCTCCAACCCACTGGTCGCCTTGGCGTCGGACGACTCTGCCTCCGAGGATCTGTGGGCCGATGCCTCCCCACTCGCCAGTGCCCCAGCTCTCTTGCCAGATGATAGTGATGTACACAGACAACACAAGAGAACAGGGATGGGGAGACAAAACAGGAGAGACACTTGTAAATAGCTGAATGGAGGTACATTATTGGTTCACACATACACCCACCCAGAAAATCTTCCACCAGGCAGCACCTACCGCTATACACATGGCTATGCCCCTGACTAGTGGCCAGAACCCTGCTCTACAGCCATTCCCCAACTAACTTAAGGACCTGACGTACTGCAGACTTGACCCAAACACCCCTACTCCCCACGGGGGCCATTATGTAGATGGACATCAGTCATAGTCCCTGCCACTAGACAGCATAAATACGAACGCACACATACACACACACATCCATCAAGGGGCCAAAATATGGTATATATACTCTACTCACCCCCTTGTGACTGCTGTGCAGCCTTCAAGCACCCATCCAGGTCCGGGTACGACATCGCCAGGATGCATTGCATAAGAGGGGTCAGTGCCCGACGGGCACCCCTTCCTCGTTGGGAGGACTTCCCCAGCTGGGCCTCACAGATCTTCCTCACCCAGCGCCGCAGGTCCTCCCACCTCTTCCTGCAGTGGGTGCTCCGCCGGTTGTAGACCCCCAGGGTCAGCACCTCCTTGGCAATGGCGTGCCAAAGCCCCCTCCTCTTAAGGGACACACAGAAAAGTAACACTGAGGTCAGACACTGGACAATCATATAAAGCTGGCTATATGTCCACTATGGGACGGACATTTCAAACAGCCTAACAGCACACACACACACGCAGCATGTCAGGAACCCTGGACCATACAGTGTCACAAGTGCACACATGTATGCAGCCAACACCCACCACTACACACACCCATGCACCCCAATCCTCCTACTCACCTGTACCTCTGGCCAACCATAGAGCTTGGTGAACAGGGGCAGGACCCCGTCCACGAGCTTCTCCAATTCCTCGTTGGTGAAGGCCGGGGCCCTTTCTCCTGCAACACGTGCCATTTCCATTACCAGAGGCAGGACACAGCAGTACACTCAGTGGAGTACCTGCATGCACGAGATCAGGGAGTCAAGTCAAGTTGGGGTGATGAGTTCGCGTACGCACCGCGACGGTGTGTGCACCGTCACCGCCGGCGGCGATCATTATACGCTAAGAATGCCCATTGACAAACATGTTAACCAATGAATTTGCACACAGCGGTAAACACTGCCTTAAGCTATTACATCAACCGCTAGCGGTATGAGGTCACTTCCACCACAACACTTCTGGATTACAGGGGGCAGACATTGTGGCCTTAACTACTCAGTTGTAAAACCCTCATCAGCACAATGCAGGTCCTATTGTCCCCTAAACATCCATAGGCACGTAACAAAATACATTACCTCACCTGACCAGTCCTGATATATAATTGTGGTCATGTTGCTGTAATGTCAAACACACTAAGCATTTGTGTCATCGACAATCATGCCAGCAGTGCTGAATGAGAAACAATGTGTGCATATGTATGTGTGTTTTCAACTCCTCCTAGGTACAGACCCTTGTGGTGAGTAAGGGCCCCATTGGTGTACAGACTACTTGTTGATTTGCGGACCATGGTGGAGCGTCACATCATTATCAATTACAGACTCACTTGTGCAACTATTCATGAACTTTGTGCATTACTGGATCCAGCACTGAGACCGGCAAATTGTAATCAGCATGCCATCCCTACTAAAGTGCAGGTGCTCTCTGCACTCCATTTCCTGGCCACAGGCTGATTTCAAGTGACAGTAGGCATGGGTGCAGGTTTTTCACAGCCAATGTTAAGCATTATACTGTCTAGATTCCTGAATGAACTTGTACTACACCTGCAGTCCTATGTGAGGTTTCCCAAAAGTGCTGACCTCCCTGCCATCAATTCGGACTTCTATGCCTTTGCCAACATACCCCATGTGATAGGTGCCATCAATGGCAACCACATAGCTATCATCCTCCCAAAAGTCAGTGAACAGGTGTACAGAAACAGAAAGAACTTTCATTCCATGAACATTCAATTGGTGTGTACTGCAGACTAGTACATCTCACATGTGAATGCCATGTTCCCTGGATCAGTCCATGATTCCTTTATGCTGAGGAACAGTAGTGTGCCACACAAGATGGAACAACTAGAAGAGGACAGAGGGTGGATCATATGTAGGTGTTTCTGACACTTATTGCCACATAGCAGACAGCCAGGCTGTCTGCCTCTGAGGGTTGTCAATGACAGTCCTGTTTTGCACCATTTTCTAGGCTATTCTGGCTATCCCACCTTGTGTTGGCTCCTGACATCAGTGAGGAATCCTGGAACAGATGCAGAGAGGAATTACAATGAGGCCCATGGACGTACTAGGAGGGTGATAGAGCGCACAATAGGTCTCCTGAAGGCTAGATTTTGTTGCCTACATATCTCTGGCGGTTCCCTGGCCTATGGGCCTGACATGGTGTGTAGTATAGTGGTGGCCTACTGCATGCTGCACAATGTGGTTGTGAGAAATTCTATCCCCCTCTTGGAGGAAGAGGGTGCTGTATATCCAGACCAGCTTCCTCAGAGAGGGGATGAGAGTGATGGTGATGATGAGGAGGGGGAAGATGTAAATACCAGGACCCAACTGATACAACTCTACTTCCAGTAACTTTGTGGGACAATTGGATGAGATTGCTGTCTGTGCATCACACTGTCAGTGTGCCTTGTCATCTAGGGGGCTACTAATACCAATTGCCACTGTGACCAGGTCTGCATAGGACAGATTACAATTGAGTCCATTATTTCAACACATATTCAGGCACAACATGCAAGGTGTGTGGTGCGTTTCATGCTACTCAGGCACAACCAGTTGCATCCATACTTCACTTTGTTTACACTTGATAACAGGGGACATTGTAACAGGTAAAAAACGTGTTTTATTTGGTCCAGGGATAAAATCGTGCTGATTACAGTGATGGGAGTGGCTCAATGGTAGTTATCCAAAAAGGCCTTGTCATCTAGGGGGGTGTTGCGTCAATACTCATTGCCACTGTGACCAGGTCTGCATAGGACAGGTTACAATATAGTATAATAGTTCAACACATCTGTAGGCACAACAACATGTAATGCGTGTGGTGCATTTCCTGCTACTCAGATAATAATAAAAGAGTTATCATACAGTTTCATCCATACTTCACTTTGTTTAAACTTAATTACAGGGGACATTGTAACAGGTGAAAATGTGTTTTATTTGGTGCAGGGATTAAATTGTGCAGATTACAGTGATGAGAGTGGGCTACTGGTGGTTGTACAATATGGCAACATGGTCGCAGCATTTATTGGCAGTAGTGGTAGATCCATCAATGTTTACAAGAGTTTGTTGTAGTTTTCACACGGTTTGGTCGTTGAATCAGTGGGGCACTTGGAGGACAGTTCTTGCCAGAGTCACTTCTTTGAGGGGGCCTTGGTCTTGGAAGGTGTTCCTGTGCCATATCTGGGCCTGAGGGTCCGTTTAGGTGCCTGCTGTTGGCTGGTACGGGTTGAGATGGATGTCCCCTGTGTGTCCTGAGAGGGTGGTACATGTGCAGTTGCTGCTGATGCTGTTGTTGTCCGGTGTTTATCCTGGCCTGTACTAGGGGCTTCAGGGTCTGTGTGGACCTCAGACTGTGTTGGGACACGGTGCAGCAGTGCACCTGCTATGCTGGCCAGTGTGGCATTGTACAGTTTCCACTGCTCCATGGCCTCTTGGTAGTGTGCTAGCTGCATCCTTTGAATCTGCTCCAGGGTGGATACTATCTGGGCCAATCTGTCCTGGGTATGGTGATATGCACCCAGGACCTCAGAGATCACATCCTGGGCTGCAGCATCCATCCTGTGGCCTCCCCCCTGGGCCACTGATGCCCTCCTACTGGGCCTAGCACCCTGTGCCTGTGTCCCTTGTGGCCTCTGTACTTGTGTTCCATCAGTCTGTGGCCTGGATACACAGGTGTGGGGACGGTTGCCCTGGGCTGATGTTGTTGGCTGGTTGGTAGGGGTGTCACTGGTATCCTGGGTCAGGCTGCTGGATGGTGACAGTCCAGGGCTGTGTGAGGGGCCAGGGTGATCATCAGTGTCCAGGGTTCCATCCCCAGTGTCCTGAAAGGTGCTTGTGTCTCCCTGTGGGGCACTGCCACTCCTTGTCCTGTCTGTCAGGGTGGCATGGGTGATGGTGCCTGTTGAGGGGAATGGACATGTCGGTTACATTAGCATGATCAGATGGGGTGCACAGGACTGGGCGGTTTTGTCCAGGTTTTCACACGTTGGGGCCATGCAGGTTGCTTTCGTGAGGTTAGCATTGCTTTTTGCTTAGGATGTGGAGGTACTTTGTGGGTGCTGTAGGCCATTGTGATTCCTTGCAGGGGTAGGTGGCTGTGCACAGGGGGAGGGATGTGGGCCTCTTAGTGGGTTTGTGGGAATGCAGGGTGACTGGATGTAGTGATTGTGGCCTGGGTGGGGTTGTGGTCCTGGTGGTAGTTGGAGGGATGAGGTGGTGCATGCATTCCAGACGTGAAGGATATGGAGTGATTGTAGATGACTTACCCGAGTCCATTCCTCCAGTGAGTCCCTCAGGTTGCAGGATGGCCAGTACCCTTTCCTCCCAGTCAGTGTAGTCGGTGGTGTTGATGGAGGTCCTCCCTCAGTCTTCTGGACTGCAATGTGGTGCCTGGATGCCATGGACCTGACCTTCCCACGCAGGTCATTCCATCTCTTGCGGATGACATCCCTGGTGCGTGGATGGTGTCCCACTGCATTGACCTTGTTGACTATTGTCTGCCAGAGCTCCATCTTCCTGGCGATGGGTGTGTGCTGGACCTGTGCCCCGAATAATTGTGGCTCGACTTTCAGGATCTCGTCCACCGTGGTCCTTAGCTCCCTTTCTGTGAAGTGTGGGTGTTTGGGGGAGGTGCCATGGTGAGTGTTGTGAATGGTGTCTTGTGTGGATCTAAGAGGGGGCTCTTGTGTGGTTGGATGTATGTATGGATTGTGGCGTTCGGTGTCTGCTTCTGGGGTTCTCTCTATTAGTTGGTCTAATGTCATTGCAAAGGATTGTGGGGTATGTCTGTGAGTGTTTTATAGTGTTGTGGATGTGTGTCAGGTGTGTGGGTTTCAAACTTGCCAATGTATGCATTTCTTGCTGTTGGGTCCACTTCCTGCCCGTGGCAGTCTGTACCGCCAATGGTCGTTCAGCTTCCACTGACCGCAGAGGTAATTTGTGCTTCGTTATTTGGAGGGCAGGGTGTTTGTGTGCTCGGAGGTGGCAGGGTGGGAAGTCCAGCATTTCCGCCGACAAGGTCCTGGCGGTGACTGGGGGAAGAGGGATTTTTTGTCAGATTTTGATTTTTTCTTCATTACATGGCAGGTTTCTGTTCGCCGCCAATGGCGGTCTTCTGTTCACCGTCGCCACGCCGGTCGACCGTGTTTACCACTGTGTTCATAATGAGGGCCATAATGTCTCCACTCACGAAAGGTTTCTTTGACCTCCAAAAGCTCCTTATCAGCAATTGAATAGTTTATCTCTGGCGAAGTTAATTTTCGGGAGAAAAAGCCAACAGGGTGCAATTGACCTGTGTTTTTATGACGCTGGGAAAGAATACCTCCTATAGCGACGTCTGAAGCATCTGCTTCCACATAATAAGGCTCATCTGGATTGGGGTGGAGCAATATTGGAGCTGTGGTGAAGGGTTTTCCAAACAATTCAAAGCGTCATCTGCTTCTTTTGTCCACTCAAACTTCTCTCCTTTTTGTAACAAACGAGTGATGGGAGTGACTGTTCGAGAAAAGTTGGATATGAATCTTTGATAAAAATTGGTGAATCCCAAGAAACTCTGGATTTCTTTAACATTACAAGTAGAAGGCCAATTTTGAACTGTCTTTATCTTAGCTGGGTCCATGCTAACTCCTTCCGGTGACAAAATGAATCCTAGGAACTCTACTTGTTCTACATGGAATGCACACTTCTCCAATTTCACATAAAGATTGTGCTGTTGCAGACTCGTGAGGATGGATCAAACATGTGAAACATGTTCCTGAAGATTGTCAGAAAAAATCAAAATATCATCTATATATACCACAGCAAATCTGTCGAGAAATTCTTGTAATATGTCATTGACAAAATGCTGAAAAGCTGCAGGAGCGTGGCATAATCCATATGGCATCACTTGATATTCAAATAATCCATATAGAGTTCGAAAGGCTGTTTTCCATTCATCTCCAGATGCCACTCGTACCAAAAGATATGCCCCTCGCAGATCTAATTTGGTGTAAATTTTGAATTTTTTTGTTGATCTAGAAGAACTGACACCAAAGGCAAAGGGTATTGATTCTTGATGGTAACCTGACTGAGGGCTCAGTAATCAATGCAAGTCCAAAGTCCCCCATCCTTCTTGGATATGAAAAACAGTGGGGAGGAAACCAGAAATTAAGAGGGGCGAATAAACCCATTAGCGAGATATTGGACTTCGGTCATTGCATATATTCGACTACATGGCAATATTGCTCCCGGCTCCAATTCAATCTTGCAGTCATATGGTTGATGTGGCAGCAATTTCTCAGTCTCCTTGTCAAAGACTGTAACTAAATTTTCATATTCCTCGGGATTTCTGTTGTTTCAAGTGCACAAATCATTGGAGAATGTGATGATAAACAGGCTGCTTACGACTTTGTGAACGTTCCTACTTCACCATGAAAGCAATTCTCTTTACAATAGGAGGAACTCAATCTATTGTTCTCTTACTCCAATCAATTTCAGGATTATGCTCAGTAAGCCAAAGCAAACCCCAAATTAATTGAAATTGTGTAGCATCTATTAAATAAAAAATTATCTGTTCCTGATGTCCACCAAAGCCTTGCAATTGAATCGGTTCGGTGTCATGAATAATTGGACCTGAAGAGAGACTGGTACCATCTACTGCTCTTACTACTTCCAGAGTTGATTTCTTGACAAATTGAATTCCCATCTTACGAGCGTATTTGATTTCACAAAAATTGCCTGTAGCTCCAGAATCAATTATAACTAATACTCCCTGAATTTCCTTCTCAGGAGCCTTGACTGACACGGTTTGTACCAAATGTGGCGGTGCCGTCTGTAAAGTATTTGCCACTTGCTGCTCTGAGGGAGTTGTCTTAGGTTCAGCTTTCATCAGGGCAACTCCCCCTACTGATGAAACTGGACTTTTCCCGACTGAACAGTCTTTGGTTTCTTGGGGCAGTTTTTAACAAAATGTCCAGATGCACCACAGTATAAACACAGTTAATTCATTCTTCATTTTTCCTTTACTTCCTAAGATAACTGACCTCGAAAGGAGCTAATTTGCATTGGTTCTTCCACTGCTATCCCTTCTCCTAATCTCGTATGATAATTTTTTACTCAATCGAATCTCGATGGGAGGGGCTGATAATCTCTCCTTTTTTCTGCTCTTCATTCAGTTAACCGATGGTCACTTTGCAATACAAGATCAATTAATTCTGAAATTTCAGTGGATCTATTTGGAACTTGCGCCAAAGCATCTTTTAATTCATCCTTCAACCCACGCTAAAATATTGCGGCCCTCTTTGACTCTGGCCAATCGGTTTCTACTATGAGTTTATTGAAATGAGCCAGATAAGCTACTAGATCACTATTACCTTGCTTAATTTCCAACAGCTCATTGTCAGTGGCTTGAGCTGTAGTTCGGCCATCAAATATTCTTATGAACTCTTCTTTGAAATGTTGAAAATTATATAAAACTGGATCATTTCTGGAAACAATTGGCATGGACCATGCAGCTGCATCACCTGTCAGATTAGACAATATAAATGCCACCTTGTATTGGTCTTCTGAAAAAATGATGGGTCTACATAGAAAATGCAATGAGCATTGAATTCGAAAAATGTGCGCCTTATTTGGCTATCTACCAAAATGCTCAGGTTGGGCCAGGGGAAAAAGCATGAATTACTTGAGTAGATATACCTGTGGACTGTGAAGTACCAGGGGTCTATGAAAATGCTGAGTCACTAGACTTGGAAGTGTTTACCAACTCATTTATTCTCTGTTTTATTTGGACTGTTTCTTCTATGGTATTATTTAATTGCTTCTGCAGGCCTAAAATAAAAGTTGGCCATCTTGGATTCCTTTCTTTGTAACAAACGCAACATGACTCGGAAAACCTTCTTCCAACTAGGACGTCACAGTCTCCACTGTGGATACTTCTTTACCTGCATTCTTATTGTTTTTCTTGGACTTTTCACCATTACTGCATGGCAGATTTGAGGATTTGTGACAGTATCACAGGATGGGGGCAGGCCTGGGAAAATACAAAATTGATTATTTAGCTAGTTTCCACGGAGGGTGCTACAGCTAGTTTACCCGAGTCTTGGCATGATTGACAATGCCTGGAAAGGGTTGATGGGGTTCAGTGTCAGCAAGGATTTGGATGTGTATGGAGATTGCTCCCAGAGGGACAGGAATTGTTCAGGTTAATTATACCAAGAGAACTAGAGGAGCTGCCAAGCATTTCCTACATAATTAAGCCTCTAGGAACATAAACATTAGATGTGCCTACCCAGGAGACAGGCTGAGTTTGGATAGAGATCCAAATATCAATAGCATTCCTACTCCTCCAGTTTCATTTGGTGACATGCGCTTTAGCAGTGCTAACTGGATGCTCTAAAGTGTGCATGTCACTTTGGCCATCTGTTTTACGCTGGCCAAAGTGACATGTGAACTTTGAAGCTCTCCACCAAGAACAGGCCTCCAAGGCCTGAAGGCTCATCCAGCCAGCCCACTCCATCCAATCCAGGCACTTCTCTCATGCTGGTTAACAGCATGACAACAGTGACAGATTGGTTAGGGGGAGCTCTTCCTCTATCAGACAGCAGAAGAACACTGAGGAGGATGTGCAGCCTGTGGGTAAGTGTAGTTTTATTTTATTTTATTTAAAATGTGTAATGCATGTAAGTGTGTAATGCATGTAAGTGTAGTGGTTGTGTTTATTTTGTAGTTAGCTGTGGCAGGCTGTGTTACGAGCGGATCAAGTAGAGTCAAAAGAATGGGGTGTCTTTATGTTTGAAATTTTATTCTCTGTTTATTCACAGGTTATTCTCTTAATCATTGTTTGAAGGCTTTTTGGTAAGTCTTGGGGTTTCTGCTTTTCTCAATTTCTTTCTTTTCCCTCCTAGGTTTCCTCTTCCCCCGGTCTCCTCCGGTCTGTGAAGGATGTGGGCGTCTCCCTCGAACCCCGGCAGAAATAAAAAAAAAAAGAAAAGGAACAGGTAAGTATTTCTGAGGTACTGGGTGGGGTATTATGCTCGTGAGGGAAAAGGCAGCAAGCGGGCAAGTTCGTGAGGGGTTGATCAGTGGTGGGGTTTAGCGTTCCTGGGGTCCATAACGTGCCTGGTTCCCTTCGTGCCCCTTCCCTTGTCTCTCATTCACCCTCCCCGTCCTTCCTCCCACTTCCCTAGTGCCTTTCCCTGTGCCCGAGATTCCCCGTGACCCTTCCTGTCCCTAGGAGGGACCGTACCTTGTCAAGCCACGACCCTCCTGGGTCGTGGCGGCTTTCTCGTCTCTCCGGCGTCTCTCGCTTCTCCGGTTCCCGCGTTTCGGCACTTCCTCTGTGGACCTCCTCCTGGTTTCTCGCCGGGGCTGCCAAAGACTCTGTCCTCTTCTCTCCGTCCTGGTTTCTCGTCGTGCTCCTCTCTTCTCCTCTCTGGTTTTCCGTCGCGCGCCTCTCTTCCGGATCAGCGTCCTTCTTCAATCCCCTTGACCGGAAGTCGTCGATGCTGTAACGACGTGGCGTCTCCCCGTTGCCAGGGGAACGCCGCGCCGTTTCCGTGGAGCCAGCCGAAAGATGGCAGACTCGAGGTGAGTAAGACGCGGCCTCCGGGACCCGTCTACAATCCCCTACCCTTGATCGGGGCTGTTCGAGGTCCAATGAAGGAGGAAACCGGGAGAGGTAGTTGGCTGGACCTTGCAGGGAACCAGGGATATGGCGAACCTGGAACGTAAAGGGTTGCAGTTCTAGGAACCATCTCAAGATTCTGGAGTTGGAGTCTTTGTGAGAGGCAAGCCAGGTGAGAAGGGCATGGTCAGTGAACAGAACGAAGGACCTGCCTAAAAGATAATACTGCAAGGAGTCCACAGCCCATTTAATGGCGAGACATTCTTTTTCGATCGTTGGGTAATGGGTCTCTCGTGGAAACAGTTTCCTACTTAGAAAAACCACTGGGTGGTCAAAACCCTCGTCATCGGGCTGTGTGAGCACGGCTCCGAGACCTACGTCCGATGCATCAGTATACAAGTGAAAAGTGTTTAAGAAATCGGGGCATTTTAGTATTGGGTCTGTGATAAGGGACTGTTTCAATCGTTCAAAGCTACTCTGTTGGGAGTTGGTAAATGGAGCCAATTTTGTGGGGTTTTGTTTGGTCAGGAGGTCAGTCAGAGGGGCAGCAATGGTGGAATAATTGGGGATAAATCGGCTGTAGTATCCTACTAAGCCTAGGAACGACCGTAGGTCTTTCTTTGTTTTGGGTTTAGCTGTTTGTAGTATGGCCTCAACTTTGTTTTGTTGTGGTTGTAGAGTGCCACTTCCTATGATATAACCCAGATAGGAGATTTCAGTGTTTCCTAGTAAACACTTCTTAGGGTTGGCAGTTAAACCGGCTTCCGTTAAGGCAGAGAAGACCGTATCCAGATGTACTAAGTGATCTTGCCAGGTTTCGCTAAAAATGACTATGTCGTCCAGGTAGGCGGCGGTAAAAGTCTGGAAGGGTTTTAAGATTCGATCCATCAGACGCTGGAAAGTCGCGGGAGCGCCGTGAAGACCAAAAGGTAAAACCGTAAATTGATAAAGGCCGGAAGAGGTTGAAAAGGCTGTCTTTTCCTTGGCATCGGGGTGGAGGGGTATCTGCCAATATCCCTTGGTTAAGTCCAGGGTGGATAAATAACGAGCCTTTCCTAATTTCTCTAAGATGTCATCCACTCTGGGGATAGGGTATGTGTCAAAAAGGGAAATCTCATTAAGTTTGCGAAAATCAATGCAAAATCTTATCGATCCGTCTGGTTTAGGAACCAACACTACGGGGGAATTCCAGGGACTATTAGAGGGTTCAATAACCCCTAAGGCTAACATTGCCTCGACTTCGGCTTCAATGATAGGTCTTCGTGCTTCAGGGATGCGATAAGTGCGAAGACGTACTACGTGTCCTATAGGTGTGTTAATGTGATGATATGTTAATGAAGTTTTTCCTGGTGTTTTGGAGAAGAAATGGGGATGTTGCTCGATTAGGGTGTCTAATTGTTTTTTTTTAGTATCAGTTAGCTTTTGATTAATACTGGGTTTTTCTTCTGGATGGGTTATTCTTATAGGACATATCTCTAGTTCTCGTTCTTTGGTATAAGAGACCAAACACCCGATGTCCGTCTGGTCTTTAGTCTCTTCTGCAGATTTCCATTGTTTTAACAAATTTATGTGGTAAATTTGGGTTTTCCTTGGGTTGGTACTTATCTCTAATAGATAGGTAACAGGGGAGACTGATCTAATAACCCTATAGGGTCCTTGCCATTTAGCAATCAGCTTATGGTCAGATGTAGGTCGCATAATGAGGACCTGTTCATTAGGGAGAAAGGAACGTATTTTGCTTCCCTTGTCATAGTATGATTTTTGTTGATTCTGAGCCGTGACTAAATGACTATGAACATCTTCCCAGAGGGTTTGTAACTGACTTCTGAGTTGATGGATATAGTCCATCAGGGGTTTCCCTTCTTCCTGTTCTTCCTCCCATGTCTCGGCAGCCATATCCAGGAGACTGCGAGGCTGCCTCCTGAAAACCAATTCAAAGGGACTATGTCCCGTAGAGGACTGTTCGTGGGTTCTTATGGCATATAGGACCAAGGGAAGCTTCTGATCCCAGTTGCGACCGGATTCATCCACGGTTTTCCTTAACAGTGTCTTTATTGTACGGTTATATCGTTCTACCAGCCCATCTGTCTGGGGGTGATAGACCGAGGTGCGTAGCTGGGTGATCCCTAATAACTGACATACCTGTTTCATGAGTTTTGACATAAAGGGTGTACCTTGATCCGTCAATATTTCCTGGGGGAAACCTATTCGGGAAAACACTGTTATCTTGGCATGGGCTATTGGTTTGGTGGTCATGCTGGAGAGGGGTATGGCTTCTGGGTATCTAGTCGCATAGTCAACTATGACTAAAATCTAGGTATGTCCTTTAGAAGAGGGAAGGAGGGGTCCTACCAGGTCCATGCCCACCCGTTTAAAAAGGGATATCAATAATGGGTAAAGGGTATAATGGTGCTTTCCTGGGCATTCCTGGCTCAGTTAATTGGCATCTAGGACATTGGGAACAGTACCTGCGTATCTGAGCATATACTCCTGGCCAGTAGAATTTTCGCATCAGATATTCTTCAGTTTTTTCCTGACCGTAATGGCCTCCCCCGGGTTGATTATGGGCTGAAAACAGTACATGAGCTCGAAATGGTTCTGGAACTACTAATTGTTGCTTGGTTTCCCCTTTTACAGTTCTAGTTATTCGGTATAGGAGGTGTTTCTTGATAAGAAAATAAGGACCCACCTCATTAGTGATCTCTGTTTTGGCCGAGCTCCAGGCATGGGAAAGGGTAGGATCTTCTCTCTGGCTGCTTGGGAAGGAGATGGGCCTGCTACTAATCTCTGCTACTAGTTTAGGAATATCCTTTGTCTTTCGGGTTTCCTGATATTGTCTTTTCTCCCGTCTTTTCTCGTTTCGTGTAAGTTTCTTTCGGTGCAGTGGTACTTCTATGGGGACATTGAAAAAAGGGGCTTAGGTCCACCACTCGGGAGTCTCAGCGGGTCCACGGACTTGATCTAATAGGTCATAGAATCGATTATAATCAGTCCCGATAATAGAGTCCTCGATTAGTCGATCCATAACCCCTATCGAAACCATATCCTGAAAGGGACCCCATTCTATCTTAACCGTGGTGAGGGATAAGTTCCTTTGTCTCCATGTATACAACATATGGATACCCAGCGGTTAGTGACCGAAGTATCCACAGGGATTATTTCCTTCCGGATTACCGATTGGCTGCATCCTGAATCAATTAGTGCCGAAATGACCAGTCCATTTATGGTGATCAGGTATCTAAATTTCTCATTCCCTTTCCCTGTACATAGAACTCTACGTCGTGTGACCCCAATTTCCATGGGTTCCGGTCCTTCGGATTTCCTGGGACATATTCTGGCAATATGTCCCCATTCTCCACAGTGGAAACATTGTGGGGACTGCATAGGGTGATGTTCTACGGGTTTAGGGAACCGCGTTTCTTCGGGGAAATACCTGGGAACTGGTTTTGGTGGAGGGATGGTTTTTTTTTGGAAAGGCCTCGGGGCCACGGGTTTAATTTCTGTGGAGCAATGGAAAGCACAAGCCAAATCAATAGCAACCTCAGTGTCCACCTTTGGATGTTGTCGGATCCAATTCTTAGTACTCAGGGGCAGGGAATCCAAATACTGTTCTAAAGTAATTGTCTTAATGACATCCTCCCGGGTTGTCCCTATGGGTCCCAACCATTTTAGAGCCAAGTCTTTCACCCTAAAGTAGAAGGAGCGAGGGTCCTCATTCGTACTCCATTTTATTTTTCTAAATCGTAAACGGTAATATTCCGTATCATGCCCAACTCGCCCCAGGATACTTTTTTTTATCTCTTTATAGGGGGTAGAACCATCAGGGTTTGCGGATTGGTAGGCAGTCTGCAGGAATCCCGTAAGCAAGGGGGCCACATACTGACCTCAGCGGTCCTCTGGCCATTGAGCAGATGAGGCTACCCTCTCAAAATTCGTAAAAAATGAGTCTGGGTCTTCTCCTTCTTGGTACTTTTGGAGGACCGAACTGGGAACGTTTGGATGTACCTTACTGGTCGCGATCGTATCGGTTAACTTTTGTAATGCAGTCTCATTTACTAGTTGATTATTGGCTAGGATTGTAGCCTGACTTTTTAAAGCCGATTGTAAGGCCTCTCGGTCTTCCTTGGCCTCTCTTTGGTGTGCTTCCCACACCAACTGCAGATGTCTCTGTCCTTCTGCGAGTTGTTTAATCATATCCCCAAGGGATGGAACCTCACTCATGATGAAACGCTCGTAAGCCCACCTGAGAACTAGATCCCACTTCTGACACCACTGTGGCAGGCTGTGTTACGAGCGGATCAAGTAGAGTCAAAAGAATGGGGTGTCTTTATGTTTGAAATTTTATTCTCTGTTTATTCACAGGTTATTCTCTTAATCATTGTTTGAAGGCTTTTTGGTAAGTCTTGGGGTTTCTGCTTTTCTCAATTTCTTTCTTTTCCCTCCTAGGTTTCCTCTTCCCCCGGTCTCCTCCGGTCTGTGAAGGATGTGGGCGTCTCCCTCGAACCCCGGCAGAAATTTAAAAAAAAAGAAAAGGAACAGGTAAGTATTTCTGAGGTACTGGGTGGGGTATTGTGCTCGTGAGGGAAAAGGCAGCAAGCGGGCAAGTTCGTGAGGGGTTAATCAGTGGTGGGGTTTAGGGTTCCTGGGGTCCATACCGTGCCTGGTTCCCTTCGTGCCCCTTCCCTTGTCTCTCATTCACCCTTCCCGTCCTTCCTCCCACTTCCCTAGTGCCTTTCCCCGTGCCTGAGATTCCCCGTGACCCTTCCTGTCCTTAGGAGGGACCGTACCTTGTCAAGCCACGACCCTCCTGGGTCGTGGCGGCTTTCTCGTCTCTCCGGCGTCTCTCGCTTCTCCGGTTCCCGCGTTTCGGCACTTCCTCTGTGGACCTCCTCCTGGTTTCTCGCCGGGGCTGCCAAAGACTCTGTCCTCTTCTCTCTGTCCTGGTTTCTTGTCGTGCTCCTCTCTTCTCCTCTCTGGTTTTCCGTTGCGCGCCTCTCTTCCGGATCAGCGTCCTTCTTCAATCCCCTTGACCGGAAGTCGTCGATGCTGTAACGACGTGGCATCTCCCCGTTGCCAGGGGAACGCCGCGCCGTTTCCGTAGAGCCAGCCGAAAGATGGCGGACTCGAGGTGAGTAAGACGCGGCCTCCGGGACCCGTCTACATTAGCACTCTGTTTTTATTTGACCTTTTGGAGAGAGGGGGTATTTTATTTTGGGCTTTTGGAGGGGGGGGTGGTTTACTTTGGGGTTTTGGAGGCAGGGTGCACTTCACTCACCCCCACCACTTTCAAAGGGTATGAGCCACCCTGTGATACCCATAACCTCAAAGGCTTGATACTTAAAAGCTTCCTATTGAAGTCAACTAATCAAAATTCAAGAGACTAAACACCTTAATAATACAATACAGTCTATCCCGTTGTGCTTGATATAAAGACCCACTGTCACAGAGAAAGAGACTCCACAATCCAACCTATCCTATATTGGACACTACAGGGCAACATAGAACAGATGGCCTACTGCTCACAACAAACAAACTTCAGGCCCCAATGTCATTGTCTCAAAGGCTGCCATAGACTGAATCACAAATGTGAAACCCTTACAGATCTGTCGGCCATGTCAAGATCACCTCCCAATTCCAGGACATTCACATCTGGGACAATTGTTAATTGTCACTGAAAGGAACAATATGACACAGACTTACTGTTTCACCTCAAGCGAAAGCAAAATGAGGAAAATAAATCTACGTCTTACAGTGATCACCACACTCTGCAGCTGTTCTTGCCCGGGTTCCTATTTCTCTCCATTTCACCAATACATTATTGAGCTATGCAATGAGTGCTTTACAGGAAAAATAATCATAAGCGTTCAAAAGATGATGGAGGGTGCCTGAGTTGTGAATGAAAGCTGTGCATTCATTCTGTGGGTCTTTGGTATGCCACTTGAATGTTGAATAATTGTAATTTCAACCTTATCTTGACAATGAAGAAGTGTGTGATTATGCAAGTAAGATCACCATAATCCTCTTTATCATTGTGCCATTATCAATTCTGTACGACCAATGGTTAGAGGCAAGCAAGGGTTGTTAGATGCAGATATGACATTAATGACTCTAATGTCTGGTTACGAAGCCCCATTTGTTTCCACAGAATGGAAGAATTTAGGCAGATCTTGTATCTGGGTGTAGCTCTTGTATGCAAGATAATTGTATGTGGTTCTTAAGGGCAGTGTAAGAAATTGGGTTACTGGTTGAGCGGGGTGGAACCCTACTCAGGTAGTAACCACAATTCTTGAAGTCACAAGCAAACTCCAAATTAACCTGTGCTTGGCATAGAGCATTCAAGCTTAAGTTACAGGCAATGTGTAAGGTATTTGTGCAACACTTCAAACAATAATAAAGTGAAACCACAACACAAGAAGAATCATTTACCACTTTAGAAAACTAAAGTACATTTTAATAAATAAATCAAGACTAAAATGACAAAAATCCAATTAGTAGAACTGGAGGCAGTGAAAATAGCTCCAAAAAGCATATTGAATCAACTATGGATATCTGGGTGTACTAAACTAGGACAAAGTCAATCGTACAGGTTGACTGTGATGGAGCATGGGCCAAGCACATGGACCCAGTTAGGCCCGCTGAACAAGAGTACATTAAATCCTTGTTGTGGAGTGTTGCTGAGTCCCTCATCAAGGATGCGTCACGCAGTGGCGATTCTTATGAGATGCGAGGTCCTGCATTGTTGATGAGGGACTTGCGGTTCACAGTCCTACATGACGATGCATCATGCACCGGCTGGTTCTGAGAAAGCTGCGGAGCTGGCAAAGTGGATTTCTGTATCTTCATCGAGGATACTGTTGAGGAATTTGATGAATAACTTGAGATGCGAAGGCCTACGCTGAGGATGCATCATGCAATGGCAGTTCCAGGGAGGCTGCGGGGGTGATGCGAAGTCTTTGCATCGGGGAAATCCATGCAGCAGAGGCAATGCATTGGTTCAGCTGAAACCACAGTTGGACTTGCAGAGAAGCTCCAGGTCCACTTCCAAGGGTTCAGGACTAGGGTGGCACAACTTGACAGGGTAAGACTCACAAAAGGCAGAGTTCAGGTGCTTAGTTCAAGGTTGTCTGAGCCTTCTGTCCCTGATGTTCTAGTCAGGAGGCCTGCCAACTAGCCCTTGGAGTCACTCTGGGGTCCTAGGTTCAACAGATGCAAGCCCAGTCCTTCTCATCCAGGCAAGGAGGCAGCAGGTCAGCACATCAGGATAGCAGTTCTTCAGAGCAGCAGTCCAGCAGAGTGATAGTCTTTTCAGTAGATCAGCTGTCCGTCTTACTGAAAGAGTGCACAGGTGCAGACGTGTACTGAAGAGTTGGGGTCTGAGGCCCAATATTTATACCTGGGGCCCACTTTGAGGTTGAGGACGCTTCTAAAGGTTTCCACCTCCCCTGAGGTGGCATATATCCCCTTCCTATGGTCTTGGCTCCAGCTTGTCTTGGATCACAATAGACTAGTGACAAACCCTTTCTAAGCGTGCTCAGGCAGAGCGTTTGTGTTGTACAAGTGTGGTGGGTGACAGCTCCTGCCCCACTTTAAATCAGACTGGCCCATCCTGCGAACACCTATCTTCCTTTTGTCTCAGTCTCACTGTCTGGGACTAATACACAAAGACCAACTGCCAGCAATACCTAGTCATGTGACCTCGAATCACACACCAGACACCAAATGGTTAGGACAAGAAAATACCAGCTTTCTAAAAGCGCCATTTTCAGAACTGTGATTAAATATCTGACTTTAGTATTAAAGGGGGCTTTTAATAACAGTTCTTTAGACACCAAACCTAACCCGCCTACCTGTTCCCAATCGGAAGTTACAGCTTTTTAAATGTAGTAACTCCCATGTTATCCTATGGGAAAGGTAGGCCCTGCATTGGTGAAAAACGTCTTTAAGAGTCTTTTGCCACCAGGACATTTAAAACTTTAAAGTATTTATCCTACTTTTTAGAAACACTGCACCCTGCCCTTTAGGTTGTTCAGTGCCTATCCTAGGGGTGAGTGATATGCATTAGAACAAAGGTTTACACCAGGCAAAAGGTTTATTTTGCCAGGTTGAAATGACAGTTTAAAACTACACACATAGGCTGCACACACAGGCAGCAATGGCAAGCCTCAGACATGTTTCAAGGGCTACTTAAGTGGGTGACACAATAAGTTCTGCAGGCCCACTAATAGCATTTAAGTTACAGGCCCTGGGTACAAACATCATCACTTTACTAGGGTCTTACAAGTAAATTAAATGTGCCAATTGGGTGTAAGCCAAATCCACCATGTTATAACACAAGCACTTTAGCACTGGTTAGCAGTGGTAAAGTGTGCAGAGTCCTAAAGCCAACAAAAACAAAGTCAGCATAACAGGAGGATTGAAGGAAAAACTTAGGGCAGAACCACGCCAAGGATGGTGGGTCTAACAGGCAGGTTACAGCAATTAAGGCCTGTGGTTGGCTTATTCCAATGTAGGTGCTACAGGTTTTTTTTTTGGGGGGGGGGTAACTATGTTCGGAGTGGGCCATGCTAGACCTTGGCTACATCAAACCAGATTAATAAATGCTGAAAGGTGATGCACTGTGAGATTTTGGCTGCATAGAGGTGGAAAGATGAAAGCACCATGAATCGTAGTGAGATGTGAGTTGCATGTTGTCAAGACTCTCTGGTAACAGCCTAGCTCACCCATTGATCAGTAGACATATAGACCACTGATCATTGCTACACAGCATAGTGACCTGAATAGACTTTAAATGCACATATTGAAATCTAGGCACTCCTGGCTGTCCAGTGACAAACAGGTCACATTTGTACCCGATGAAATCAAGACATTTGTGGCCTGTTAAAAAGTGGGTCCTTTTGACGGCTTGTAGGGTGTTTGTTTTCTTACTTGAAACTTAGGGGATCTGTTAACATCTATGCCACTGAGACATCTTTTGAAATCTATACCTGGAATTTGGGTGAAGTGGAGGCCACATTGAGTTGTTAAAATGTAAAACTTGTGGAGGTCCAGTAGGTGAACAGTGAGGCATAGGTAAGAAATTGACTATATGGGAGAGAAGCAAGTACAATGTAGGTCAGGCAGGAGTTTATGCTTGTCTAGGTGATTTAATCTGTGAATCATGGTCAAATTTAGTGGTATGAGACCTTAGACCAACTGAGGTTGTGTTGGGAGGAGGGGTCTGATGGTTTTACTGCCCTTGTGGAATTCCGAGCTAATTTTAACTTGCCTTTGGGGCCACAGACCTGGCTCAGAGGGTCTGGAGCACCATTGGTCCACCTGGTGTCAGAAGCAGGGTTTAGGAAAGAGGAAGGTGAGCAGTGCACAGCACAGCTATACTGAATGAGTGACAAATGCTGTGTTGTTCTTGAGGCTACAGCCCTCAAGGAAGATGGCAATAGGTGGGAGTCATCTAATTGTGTATGGACGTTGATTTTGTACCTAGGTCACAAAAAAGATGATTTTAAGGGTAATTGTTAAGTAGTTTTCTGCTGCGCCATCTGCTGGGAATGCTAGGTTGCTTGTAAAAGCTTAAAATACGACCCCATATTTAGGGGTTGAAGTGATACAATGTTACTTTGTCTAGGGCGTTAAATATTTTAATCACTTGCACAGGATACAAAGCATGATTGATCACAGGGTGCCAAGGGATGGTCCTCCTGGTGTGTCTATGTGATCAAATAACACATATGGAAGGTTTCTGTGAATATGTCAGACCTCTTTTGCTGTGGCATGTTGTGTTTGTTCATAAGGTTTATTTTAACCAGAACAGAGTAAATCAAAACATAAATGGTACATACTGAAATTAAATTGGGAAGCAAAAGGATACAGATGAAGTAGACCAGAATTGTGGATACTATAATCATATTAACAAGGGCATTCTGGGGCTCAGTTTCAAGTCCGGTGGCTCAGGACAGTGCAGCTAGTGTCTTGCTGTGCTGCCTTGCGCCACCGGGAAAAGGCAGAAATGCACATTTCTGTCCTCTCCCCCTGCGCTGGTGCACAAATTGCTGCCACGTGCAGGGTTCCTGACTTGTGGGGATGATTGTTTTTGTGCAGGAAGGAACACCTTCCTTACAAAAACAATCAAGAAAGGTGTTTTCCTCTTTCTATGTGTGCTGCAGAATGCAGCACACATAGAAAGTGGAAAAAACGGGGAGAAGTAAAGATATTTTTCCCCATTCCGTCACTTCTACGCCGCCTCTGAGGTGGCGTAGGAATCTGACTCATTCCCAGACTTGTAAATGTGGGAATGTGTCAGATGCCTTAGCATTCTATGGGGGTTGCATTGGAACACCCACAGCAACACCCATGGAACGTCCCTTTCATGCAGTTTTATGCATGAAAGGGGCCCATATTAACAAGGTCATGAAAAGCCAATCAAGATGGCTTTGTGAGGCCTTGTAAATATTGGATAGCACACTGCACTCCCAGAGCATAAAAAAAATGATGCTATGACGGCGCAGTGTGCAGATAGGGGATCGTAAATGAGGCCCTATAGTTCCTCATTTACAATAAAGTGGTGCAGTGGGGTGATGCGGCAACTTTGGCAGTGCTGTGATGTGTCACTTCAGAAATGCAGGGATGCGCCATGTTTACGACAAACAATAGGGCGCACCCCTGTGTTTTACCTAAATTTACAGGCACTAAATTTCGCTGCCTAGCGCCAAAGCAGGCATCCTTGCACCACAGTGCATGAAATGATTGTTTATGTGGAGGAAGGTGTCCCTTCCTGCACATAAACAATCAATAATGTCGATTTGTTACTTCTATGTACGCTGCAGAGTGCAGCACACATAGAAGTAGCAAATTGTTATTAATTAAAGATTGTTTATGTGCAGGAAGGGACACCTTTCTACACAAAAACTATCCTTCACAGTGTTTTTCTCTTTCTGTGTGTGCTGCAGAATGCAGTAAACATAAATAAAATCAAAAACAAGGAAAAATAAAAGTATATCTCCTCATTGCGCCTTGCTAACGCCAGCTTGGGGTACATTTGTTTTTGGTGCTGCTTCAGGTCAACGATTTATCGTAAATCTGGGGCAGCGTCAATATGCAAAGGGTGTTGCAGTGGAATGCCCAAAACAACACCAATTGCACGCCCCTTTCACATCTGAGAGATGTGTGTAATGGCGCCGTATTTACAAGGCATCATTAAGCCACTTTTTGTGGCTTAACACTGCCTTGTAAATACGGTGTAGGGCATTGCACCAACAGAGCATCGCTGAAAGTGACGCTCCAGTGGCGCAAGGACCTCATAAGGGAGGCCCTATGTTTCTTTTCTGACTTTTCTTTTATAAATTGGCATAAAATAGTACTTTGTTCAACTTGGTTAAATTGTCCAAAAATTCACAAAGTCTCTTGTTGCTAAATTAATGTTCATGGCCTGAAACTTGGTGCCCTTACTAACCTGGATGCAACAAAAACTCTAACCCACAGCCTGTGTTGTTGAACCTTGCACAAATGTGATTAATTTTCAAAAATTGTCTTGAATGAAGAAACTTTACTTACTTTCATAGACAAGAATACTCAGATTAAGACTGGCTCGACTCCTGATAACTCCTACTTTTATAAAACATGCATTGGTAAGAATATTTTTGCAGTTCAGAAACGCATCCTGTGTGTAAGGAAATGGCTCCCTGTTGCAGTTACCCCCCACTTTTTGCCTGATACTGATGCTGACTTGACTGAGAAGTGTGCTGGGACCCTGCTAACCAGGCCACAGCACCAGTGTTCTTTCACCTAAAATGTACCATTGTTTCCACAATTGGCACAACCCTGGCACCCAGGTAAGGCCCTTGTAACTGGTACCCCTGGTAACAAGGGCCCTGATGCCAGGGAAGGTCTCTAAGGGCTGCAGCATGTCTTATGCCACCCTAGGGACCCCTCACTCAGCATAGACACACTGCTTGCCAGCTTGTGTGTGCTGGTGGGGAGAAAATGACTAAGTCGACATGGCACTCCCCTCAGGGTGCCATGCCAACCTCACACTACCTGTGGCATAGGTAAGTCACCCCTCTAGCAGGCCTTACAGCCCTAAGGCAGGGTGCACTATACCACAGGTGAGGGCATAGGTGCATGAGCACTATGCCCCTACAGTGTCTAAGCAAAACCTTAGACATTGTAAGTGCAGGGTAGCCATAAGAGTATATGGTCTGGGAGTCTGTCAAAAACGAACTCCACAGCTCCATAATGGCTACACGGAATACTGGGAAGTTTGGTATCAAACTTCTCAGAATAATATACCCACACTGATGCCAGTGTTGGATTTATTAAAAACTGCACACAGAGGGCATCTTAGAGATACCCCCTGTATTTTACCCAATTGTTCAGTGCAGGACTGACTGGTCTGTGCCAGCCTGCTGCTGAGAGATGAGTTTCTGACCCCATGTGGTGAGGGACTTTGTGCTCTCTGAGGACAGAAACAAAGCCTGCTCTGGGTGGAGGTGCTTCACACCTCCCCCCTGCAGGAACTGTAACACCCAGCAGTGAGCCTCAAAGGCTCAGGCTTCGTGTTACAATGCCCCAGGGCACTCCAGCTAGTGGAGATGCCCGCCCCCTGGACACAGCCTCCACTTTTGGCAGCAAGTCCAGGGGAGATAATGAGAAAAACAAGGAGGAGTCACTGGCCAGTCAGGACAGCCCCTAAGGTGTCCTGAGCTGAGGTGACTCTGAGTTTTAGAAATCCTCCATCTTGCAGATGGAGGATTCCCCCAATAGGAATAGGGATGTGCCCCCCTCCCCTCAGGGAGGAGGCACAAGGAGGGTGTAGCCACCCTCAAGGACAGTAGCCATTGGCTACTGCCCTCCCAGACCTAAACACACCCCTAAATTCAGTATTTAGGGGCTCCCCAGAACCTAGGAAACTAGATTCCTGCAACCTAAGAAGAAGAGGACTGCTAAGCTGAAAAACCATGCAGAGAAGACGGAGACACCAACTGCTTTGGCCCCAGCTCTACCGGCCTGTCTCCCCACTTCTAAAGACACTGCTCCAGCGACGCTTTCCCCAGGGACCAGCGACCTCTGAATCCTCAGAGGACTGCCCTGCTCTAGAAGGACCAAGAACTCCCGAGGACTGCGGCCCTGTTCACCAAAGACTGCAACTTTGAAACAAAGCAGCAACTTTGAAACAACTTGCGTTTCCCGCCGGAAGCGTGAGACTTGCTACTCTGCACCCAACGCCCCCGGCTCGACTTGTGGAGAGCAATCACTTCAGGGAGGACTCCCCGGCGACTGCGAGACCGTGAGTAGCCAGAGTTGCCCCCCCTGACCCCACACAGCGACGCCTGCAGAGGGAATCCCGAGGCTCCCCCTGACCGCGACTGCCTGCTCCTCAGATCCAGACGCCTGGTAAAGACTCTGCACCCGCATCCCCCAGGACCTGAAGGATCCGAACTCCAGTGCAGGAGTGACCCCCAGGAGGCCCTCTCCCTTGCCCAGGTGGTGGCTACCCCAAGTAGCCCCCCACCTTGCCTGCCTGCATCGCTGAAGAGACCCCTTGGTCTCCCATTGAAACCTATTGAAAACCCGACGCGTGTTTGCACACTGCACCCGGCCGCCCCCGTGCTGCTGAGGGTGTACTTTCTGTGCTGACTTGTGTCCCCCCCGGTGCCCTACAAAACCCCCCTGGTCTGCCCTCCGAAGACGCGGGTACTTACCTGCTGGCAGACTGGAACCGGGGCACCCCCCTCTCCATTGAAGCCTATGCGTTTTGGGCACCACTTTGACCTCTGCACCTGACCGGCCCTGAGCTGCTGGTGTGGTAACTTTGGGGTTGCTCTGAACCCCCAACGGTGGGCTACCTTGGACCCAAACCTGAACCCCGTAGGTGGTTTACTTACCTGCAAAAACTAACAAACTCTTACTCCCCCCCTAGGAACTGTGAAAATTGCACTGTCTAGTTTTAAAATAGCTATATGTGATTTATATGAAAACTGTGTATGCTATTTTGATCATTCAAATTTCCTAAAGTACCTACCTGCAATACCTTTCATTTGAAGTATTACATGTAAAATTTGAACCTGTGGTTCTTAAAATAAACTAAGAAAAGATATTTTTCTATACAAAAACCTATTGGCCTGGAATTGTCTCTGAGTGTGTGTTCCTCATTTATTGCTTGTGTGTGTACAACAAATGCTTAACACTGCTCCTTTGATAAGCCTACTGCTCGACCACACTACCACAAAATAGAGCATTAGTATTATCTCTTTTTGCCACTATCTTACCTCTAAGGAGAACCCTTGGACTCTGTGCATACTATTCCTTACTTTGAAATAGTGCATACAAAGCCAACTTCCTACACTGTGGATAAGACGCTCAAAGAGAATAAGAAAAAGTATAGTCCCATCTCCTACCAAAATCACAAGCGAACTGACTCTCAGTTTCAACCAACATCCTATCAGACCATGGAGAACAGATGGAGTAGTTGCTCTACGAACCAGAAAGTGCTTTTAAGCCCTGAAAAGGGATAGGAAAGCTCCACAAACTTACTACAGTACAATATTTAGGCCCAGATTTAAGAGAGCCTAGCGCCATTTCAATGCCACATTAGAGGCATTGCGCCACTTTGTAACCCTTTGCGCCACATTATGCCTGCTCCAGGCATAATGTATGCAAGGGGGCGTTCCGGCGCTGGAGGAGGCAAAAAATGGGCCAAAGAAATCTAAGAGATTTCTTTGCTACATTTTAATTGACATTTTTAATGCCTGATGAGAGGAGGCGTTAAAGGGAGGCTCCCATTATTTTCAGTGGGCCTCTAGGTGCTTTGCAGGATTAGCTTCCAAATTCTTGATGCTAATCCTGCAAAACGCTGGACTAGCGTAAAAAATTATGACGCTAGTACCCCTGACTACCGCCATGGTGTGCCATATTTCAAATATGGCGCACACATGGTGCTGTTAGGGGGTGCTAAGGGGCGCAAGCAAAGTGGTGCTGCACTAGGGGCAGTCCCACTTTTCATAAATCTGCCCCTTAGTTTAATTTACGAGTTAATAATATACATGCAATAATGTGCATTCTGCCATATGTTATAGGAATTTTACAAGCCACCAAGTAGTTTTGTGACAATCGGAAAGATGTGTTTCATGACTGGATAGATAAATGAGTTTGCAGGATGAGTTCCCTTATAAAGACATCCGATTTCAAGATGACTCAGAGGTATTTTATTGCTTATAATACACCATCATGCCATTAGCCTGCTCCCAACACGTTTAAAGCCTTGTTCACGTTCTCCTTTATATGAATGAGTGTGGTTGTAAACATGTAGAATAAATGTTGAATATGTAGTATATTTTTAAGCACTTCAACATGCAGCTAGTAATTTGTGCAAAAACATTACATATTAAGTGTACTATGTTTAATTTGCGTGACTTCCAAAAATAGCTATATCTCTTAATGTGCGGTGCTGTGCAGACAGATTCCTACTTTCCTGCAATAAACTATAACTATGCAAATAATAATCATTCTGCCATAATACGTTCCTGTTTGCTAATGACTGCTTACTTTCCTAAAACAACACAAATGAACTGAAAAACTAATTGTTTTGTAATTCCGCTCCATGATCTACCTATCAAATTGACTGCTGGCTCTGAAAGCAGGCATTGTGATTTCACAATTCAACTATAATAAGCTAACACAGTTGAGTAGTATTCAGGGCTTAATTTGTAAAATAATAATTGCTGGTCCCCAAAGTTGTTCTCAGAAGCCCACAGCTGGCACGGTCAAGTACTAGCGTTACTGAGTACCAAGGCTGGCGAGTCTTATTTCCATTACATTACATGCCTTTTTCTGCCACCACCAAACACTCCCTGTCCCATTTATTTCACTCTTGCAGGGCCTTTTTCATCTCTGCTTCCTCCCAGTGTCACTGTTTTTGCATCTATCTCTTCCTCCTTCTTTCCTTCTTGTGTTTTTCTCTATCTTGTCCCAAGTCAATGTCTGATGAGGAAAAATAAGTTCTGGTCCTCAAAATCGAATGCGGGTGGAACCCACCTGCAACACCTGCTCAAATTAAGCCGTGGTAGTAGTATCATTGTAGAATTGTCACAACTAGGCTATAGAAAATATTATCATATAAAATTAAAGATTGCAAATCAACGAATAAGCGAGAAAGGAGACATGAGACGAACTGCAAAAATGAGAAAAAGAGAAGTGTAGGGTGTGTTGTGAAAAGGCACACATGAGGCCGAACAAAAACAAGCAGTCTTGGTGTTGGGCGGTGCGGGCATTCGCCATTGGTTGTAGTCGGTTCTTAAGAAAACAAATACTTTGTACAAACTAAGCACTGCAGGCACGTGTAGTTGATTGACGCCACACCCACAAGCTCTAGGCACGACTTGGTTAACACGTCTGTGACGTGAGTCCGAGTCTCTTTGGTGTGCTGATTTAATAGAAGGAGTGGACAGAAAGCACTGGTTCGATGGGGGATGGGAGGGAGGAAGATTGCCTTCTGAATGACAAGCCAATCCACTGGCTCCAGTCTGGTGCAGGGACATTATGTGCCATACTGTGTGCTTTACAGCATCGCAAGAGGCGTCTAAACAAGTCAGAAAATTCCATCCACATTCCGTTCAATGGAGGGGTCAGGAGCGAACAAAAGGACAACTGATAATAAAGGGCAGGAAGGGAAGGGCGGAGGAGGCTTGTAAACTGTGACTGCACAATGGGACGAGAAATAGGGCTGTGACCAAGAGCTGTGCTCCATCCACGTGAGGGGGCAGCAAAGATATATTATTGAAGCACTGCAGGATTTAAGGACGAACAACCACCATCTTACAGTGAACAGAGAGGGAATGGAGTAATCCGAAAAAAGTACAATTACACCCCTTTAATGGATGGGTAAAGTAAAAGTGCTTTAGAGGAAAAGGAGGGAGGAGGGCCTGAAAAAAGGAACGTACATGCAGACCTCCTGTACGAGTATAAGTGCTATTTATCTCACCTGATAATTTTTTTCAAAAAACACATTTTATTGAGTATTCTAAGAACACAAAAAAGGATACATATCGACATTCACAGCGATTATTACAGATTGTCAGAAATACAAACTACGCCATCTCAGTGATCGATGCGTAGAAGAGTACGCCACTCTGGCACATAGACATATTCAAACAAGCATTTGCAATGGTCTCACATTTGCTTGAGTTAAAGCTATTGGTGTGGTAAATGCATAAATGGACTTTTCTTGACACATAAATTGGTCAACCCTGCTGCATAATTTGGTTATATCTGCCACATAATTTTAGTGGCCCTGCATATAACTGAAGCACTTCCATTTACCTTCTTCCTCTATCTACAGGAAAAAATAAAAATGTTTTCCTTATTTATTATACTTTTTTATATTATTATTTTGTTGTCTCCCACCCTCCAACCTAGTGTGGGTGCTAAGAGATTATCTAGACAGAAAGAGCATATCGGCCCGTATTTATACTTTTTTTAGCGCCGCATTTGCGCCGCTTTTTGACGCAAAACGGCGCAAACCTACAAAATACAATGGCATTTTGCAAGTTTGCGCCGTTTTTGCGTCAAAAAACGACGCAAATGCGGTGCTAAAAATTTATAAATACGGGCCATCGTGTGGTGAGTTATGGGCAAAAATGTTTTGTAAAAGAAATGCCTTGCAAAGCATTATTGGGCAAGTTTCCGAGTGCAGCAAATATTGTAATATCGTAAATGTAATGCTCAAGAAAGCACCTAGAGAACACCGTAATAAAAACAGCATTTGTAAGAAACATGGTCATGTAATACATTTTCAATGCAATACTATTACAAACAAGGCCCTTAAAATACAAACTACTCCAGGCAGTAAAACAAAACTTCCAGCCATGAGAGGGGTTAAATAGACATTGAATGGTGGGAGAGGTTACTATTTTGGGGTCCCCCCAAACCTAGTGTGGGGATCCAAAGATGACCTAGACAAAAATAGCATTGTGCTGAATGGTATGGTGGTGGTCCCATTGTCGTAGGACCACCACAAGCTGATTCAGGGCAAAAATGTTTTGAAAAAGCAATGCCCCGTGGAGTGCAGTGAATATTGTAGTATCGGCTTTCCTGCTGTGCTGGGAAATCCGCTTTAAGGATTTCTGTGTTTTTTCTACTTAGTGGCTTGCAAAATCCCTATAATATACGGCAGCCTCCAAGGCGATAACAAAGCAGCCTCAAGGCGGGACAAATATAAAGCATTTACCTACGAAATCAAGGGAGTTTTAAAAGACAGCCCAAGGAATGAATGAAAGTGATGGGCGTAAGTTGGCGTGTTGCAAGCCCACAGATGTAGATTACAACATATCGAGAGACAGCGCTTGCACGCTACCTACGCTCAACCTAAAAAAACACTTTTTAGCATATATGTGAATTCTGTACCCAGAACATGTAGGTGTTTCGAATATCAAAGTTAAGACAAAGAGAAAAAGGGAAAAGGGAAACAATACATATCCTCCACTCTAACCCCAACTGATCTTCTGTGTGATGCAATTGGTCGGACTGTGATGTTGCATAGGAAGGCCATCAGAAGGCAGGAGGGAAGGTGGTCCTGCAAGGACACTGCGAGGTGTCGGAGTCTCGTCAAGTGAGTATGTCATCCTACTTATGCAATGTGGTCCTAGTGTTTTGTCAGGGAGGGAACCTGGGAACTGTATTTGAAAGTCCTGGCCTGTCCCAGAATTACGGTTAGGTCTCATCCACCTGGGACCTAAATCTTTCCAGGAGGGCATCCCGCTCCAATACTATGGGTATTCTTCCCTGCGTAAGGCCTGACCTTCAGCTGTGCCCAATGTAGGACTTCCTCGCATCAACTAGTCACTAAGAGGGCCCGGGGGATACCATTGTCTAGTACTCTGGCACTTGACTAACAAAAGTACAAGATCTGTGAAATGGCATAGAGTTTTAGAGGTTTTCGGGTGTGAGCTCAAACCCAGCAGGAAATGTTCCTTTGAGTTCTAATGGGCGGCCTCCGCCGTGTCTACTAAAGCAGTATGTACATCCTCACAATAAACTTGCAAACAAGAGCATGACCAAAGCATGTGCACCAAGTCTGCCAGTTCAGTTTGACACTTGGGGCATCCTGAGGGTGCCGTACGGTAGATTTTGTGTATCTTGAGTGGTGTGAAATAAGCTCTGTGTAACATTGAGAGTTGAATTAACTTGAATATGGAATTATGGGGAATTTTGGTGGATATTCATGGAGAAAGCTCCATTATTCATTGTATGGAGCCCATCCATAGGCTACTTTCCACCGAGCCCACAGGGGTGCTTAGGAAATGTGTAAGTGTGCGTGCAAGCCTCTGGAAAGCCACTTCAAGAGAAGTCAACCAGTGCCCATCTCGTATAGTGCTTGCGTGTAAGAGTGTGTTCCCAGTTCAACCCCAGTTGATGCCCAGTGCTTATGAATGCTTACGAAGATAACAAGTAGCATTGGCATGAGCCTACAAGGCCCTCCACAACATCGGACCAACAACCCTCAACCACCGCCTCACATTCCACACAGGCAATGCCGTTCCACTCACCTGGCCCTGACCATCATCCCAAAGATCCGCAGGACCACAGCTGGAGGAAGATCCTTCTCCTACCTTGCCAGTACGACCTGGAACTCTCTTCCTCTTCATCTCAGGCAATCTCCCTCTCTGCCTCAATTCAGAAAGGGCCTCAAGATCTGGCTCTTCAACTGACCGGCTTCCACCAATTCAAGCGACTTGCAGCCCCCATCCCAGAGCCGGCCTTGAGACCCGAACACATGATTAGCCATGTTTTAGAAGAACCCTTTGTTTGTTTGCGTTTGTTTGTTATCTGAGTCGTGTTGGACTCCCGTGGGTGGGCACACAGAGCGAATGGGAGTGGAGGATAGAGGTGGGTGAATAATGTGTGCCAGCAGTGCACCTCCTTTGTCACCGTCTGAGTGTGGTTTTTGTGAATATGTATTATAGTCTATGACCCTCAGGCTCTCAAAAGTTCTGCACACTGGATGCAACAGTCCTGCAGTTCAACCTTATGGGAGATCTCAAGTGCTGCCTCATGCTCCAGCACCCTATGCTGCGTTTCAATGTGTTCATTGTCACACACTACTGTGTGTCATGCCTCAGACATGGCTGCAATGGATGCCCTCCGTACTGTCACATTGAACGCCTCCCACTCTATTATGGGAGAAGAGGCAGTGCTGGAGTAGTTGGCAATGGTGGTATGTAGCGTGTCCTTAAATAACGCTTCCTCCAGATGGTGGGGACATAGGCACCAAATGGGGATCGGTGTGGGAATCTGGCCCCAGGACAAAGTAAGTTCAAGGGGGATGTGATCAGAAAGGGTCTTCCCTGGATATGTGTAATTGGTGGCATTTGCCACCTTAGTTGTGACAATCAAGTCTGGAATGTAGTTTGTCCAGCAGTGAGTGAAATTAATATTCTCACAGTCCCATTTTATGTTCCATCTATGCCTCAGACAACGACCACCCTGATGGCCATTCTGTTAATGCCCTGGCTTGTTGGGATGGTGGAGCACTAGGGATGGGAGGATGCGAGTGATCTAAATGTGTGTTCATAACTTCATTGAAGTGCCCGCCAATCATCCAAGGAAGGTGGGAGCAATCCGCTAATAGGGTCAAGACATGGTAAAGGAAACAAATCTTGTTCCGAATTTGGGGTAATTTGGGGCATAAACGCTACCCAGTACCATTGGTGTACCATCCAATTTCGCATGTACGAACACATACCGGCTATTGACATCTACCCTTGATGACACTACATCAAACAGGACACCCACCCATACCCAATCTGTTGCCCCTGTGCACAGGCAGGTAAGATTGTCGCAGATAGCTGCCCCCTCCATTTTGTAGGCAATTATGCAAATTCTGTAGAGAAGAGGTGCGTCTCTTGTACAATATGAGCCTTGCGGTGCTGTAGTTGAGATTGGACACAGTGACGCTTGTGGGCCTAGCCGGGACCCCCGTCATTCCATGTTAGTAATAAAAAAAATTCAACACTGTGCATATTTATAGCACAAGCAAGCAATATGTATTTCGTAGAGAGTAGTATATACAATGCATGACATCAGATAAAGCACAAACAAGTGACTCCCAATAGGCGGTCCAGCAATTTACATTCGTTCGACTATAATTGTAAACATAACATAATAAAGTGTGAACTGTTGTAACTGCTTCGTGGAAGGCAAGCCAGCCAGAGACAATGAACAGAGTACATCTATAAAAAGGGTAAACATTAAACACTTCAATATACTCCCTAGTGGAGAGCCTCAGAAAGGAAAAGTGAAAAGAGAGGAGACAATTACACAATAAAACAATATAGCCACTAGTGATACAATATGTGTATCCAGGGAAACAGGGTTGTCTCCAATTGCCAGCTGGGCCTTCAATGGGTGATAGGTAGCAAAGCCCACAGGAGCTAGATAGGTGAGGTAAATTAATGATGTCAGATGTTTGCAGAGTCACAGTGGGGAAGAGGGCTGCACTGGCATTAGAGTCTGGCACTGCCAGACAAGCTGGTTGGGGAAACACAGGGCTGTTGGTGCCTATTCGAGGTCACCGTTGCTACAGCTGAATGGCGTTCCTCCAGGATTTGCTGCGGAGAAGGAGCCACTGTAGCAAAATTGATGCCATCCAGGAGTTCCATAGCAGTGGCATTGAGGAAGGTGTCATGAAGTGTCACTCTGATCCTCAGAGGGCGGGGTCCATCGGGTGTTGGTGTAGCGTGTCTCCAGCCAGTCCTACACTGCCTCTAGCATGTCTGCGCCCGTCCGTGCCTGGACCGTGCCCAGCGCCAGTCCTCCTGGTCCCCCTAGCCAAGACCCTCCCAGACAACACTACTCCTCACACACTCTCTACTCCCTCAACCCAGGACCACGCCCCGCCTGCACCCAAACCAGCCCCACACACACACACAGGGTCTCTTCACCTGCTATGCCTGCCTATTCTCCTGCTCCACCTCTCACACCCCCAACACCCACATGCCCCACACCAACCCCAGCGCCCCAACACCAAACACAACAACCTCAAAGCAACAAACTCCCGCACAGCCCCCACACACACCAACTGGCCCCACCACAAAAAAAAACCACAACCTGTACACACCCCACGTCAACACCACCACAACCCACAGCATCACCACGAGCACCCACAACAACACTATTGCACAACACAACAACAACACCCCCACAACCATCTCAACTGCTTGCTCCTAAACACCCGCTCCCTACACAAACATGCCATAGAACTCTGGGACCTCATCACATCACACTCACCTGACATCGTCTTCCTCATGGAAACCTGGACAAACCACTCTTCTGAGCCCGACATAGCTACAGCCACCCCGGAGGGCTACAAACTCCAATGCAAAGACCGCCTTAACAAACCAGGAGGTGGCATCGCCATCCTGCACAAAGACACCATTAAGGTCACCACCAACACCCACGACACCCTCAACAACGCAGAACACATGCACTTCCTAATCAACATAAACAACAACACCACCCTCAGAGGTACACTTGTATACAGACCCCCTGGGCCATAACCCCCCTTCTGTGACACCATCGCTGACACCATCAGCCCGTACGCCCTCATCTCCACAGACTACATCCTCCTCGGCGATTTCAACTTTCACCTGGAGAACCCCCACGGCCACAACTCCTCTTCCCTCCTAGACAACCTCAACCTCACCAACCTCAGACTCAAACAACTGGTCACAGCACCCACCCACTCAGCAGGACACTCACTTGATGCAATCTTCTCTTCGAGCCAACACATAACCTACACCCACACCACGAACTCCACTGGACCGACCACCACTGCGTCCACTTCTCCTTCGCCAAACCCCCTCCCACACACCACCACCAACCCACCACCCCCTACCGCATGTGGGACAGGATCCCCTCAGAACGCTTGAACTCCCAACTGGCACAGAACCCCCACCCAATACCAACGACCTCAACACTGTGGCGCATAACCTCACAAAATGGATCACTACCTGCGCAGACTCACTCGCCCCCCTCAGAAAAAAAACTACCACCCGCAACATCAAGAACGCCCCATGGATTCCAAGCACAAATGCCGCAAAGTGGAGAAAGTCTGGAGAAAGTCTGGCGACAAGAACCCTCTACCACTAACTTCTCCACCCTCAAAACCTCCACTCGCAATCACGACCAACTCATACGCACCACCAAAAGAGCACACTACAAGGAATGCATAGACAACAACTCCCAAAACAGCAAAGAAATCTTTACCATCATCAAAGAGCTCTCCAAACCCAAAGCCAGCAACTTAGACCCCACGCACACACAAACCCTCTGCAACTCCCCCTCAAACCACTTCCACCGCAAAATCCTGGACATACACAACAGCTTCATACCACAAACACCCAACACACACACCACCCACCCGTCCAACACAGACCCCCCTCACGCTCCTCCCAGCCTACTCACCACCTGGGCCCCAGCCACCGACGAAGAAACTGAAAAACAATGATTTCCATCCACTCTGGATCACTCTCCGACCCCTGCCCCCATCGGATCTACAACAAAGCCAGCCCAACCATAGCCCCCAAGCTCCGAGACATAATCAACAGCTCATTCGACACCCCCACCTTCCCAGACCCCTAGAAGCACATGGAAGTCACTGCAATCCTAAAAAAGCCATCTCCAACTACTGCCCCATCTCTCTCCTCCCTTTCCCCGCCAAGGTCGCTGAGAAACTAGTGAACACCCATCCATCCCACTTCCGCGAGAAAAAACACACACTTGACCCCTCCCAATCTGGGTTCCGCAAGAACCGCAGCACGGAAACCGCCCTCATCGCATGCACTAACGACATCAGAACCAGAGTCGACAAGGGCGAGACCGTCGCACTCATACTGGACTTCCCCCGCCATGAACACATCTCACCACACCTCAAATCCCTTCACTGGCTCCCCATAGACAAAAGGATCACCTTCAAAATCCTCATCCATGCACACAAATCCCTCCACAACACCGGCCCAACCTACCTCAACAAAAGAGTGAACTTCCACACTCCCACCCGCCACCTCTGATCCGCCGACCTCGCATTCGCCACAGTCCCCCGCATCCAACGCATCACCGCAGGAGGCAGATCATTCTCCTATCTTGCCCAAGGCCTGGAACTCCCTCCCCACCAACCTTTGCAAGACGCAAGACCTCCTGCTTTTCTGAAAAAACCTCAAGACATGGCTGTTCGAACAGTGATCTCCCCCCCCCACCAGCGCCTTGAGACCCTCAAGGGTGAGTAGCGGCTCTATAAATTTCTTGATTGATTGATTGATTGATTGAAAAAACAAGGTATGTGGAACATGTATAACCCTCAAACGTGCTGGGAACAGTAAACTGTATGGCAGGCCTTCTTTGCAAAGTTGTTTCTTGACAGCAAGGAAGGAGGATTGTTTACGTTGGACAGCAAGGGTATAGTCTGGGAAGAAGGACACATTGGTGTTGTCTACAACAATGGGAGCATTTCCACTCACTTTCTGCTGTATAGTGTTATGGTCCCTGTAGTTCAATATCTGGGCGATGATGGGTTGTGAAGGCATTCCCATTGCAGTGTGCCACATGGGCACTCTGTGTGCACATTCCACAGAAAATGTATCTGACAGACCTTGCAAATCAACCCTGATTCTCAACCAGTCCTCAATTAAAAGTGTGGCATTGGAACCCTCCCCACCCTCAAACATTCCTGTAATGCATACAATATTTTGACTCGCCCCACCTTCAGCATCCTCAGCTCTCTCATATAGCAAGTGTACTTGGGAACATAGGTCTTCCACTCCACTATTTGTGCTTTCTGCTGAGGAGCCATTGTTGCCCAGTCAGTTTCCCCAGTCTTAACTCTACCAGATGGCTTAGTTGCGGAGCAGGGCTAGGTCGGACTCCAAGGCCCCATTGCAGCTTTCTATTGCAGCTCTTGACTCACTTATTTCCTGTAGGATCAAGTCTAGTTTGTCCGGACCTTCCCCTGGAGTTGTGGATGGGATATTGTCCGTCCCCAAACGGACTGGCGATCAATTGGTCTGTACACTCCTCAGCTGATAACTGTCACGGTCAGATGCCTGGGCCACTCTGACACTCTTGAGGGGACCCAAAAGGTCCCTCTATGTCAAGGGGCTGCAGCCACAGGAGGATCCTGGGGATTCACAACACTCCACTTCACTAGGGGGATCCCAGCATTGAGATGGCGCCCGCACCAGCTGCAACCCCGGTCAATGTCTTTTGTGGCTAACATGCTTTGGGTCATTATCAAATCCGCATTAGTATGTGAGAGCCACCTGCGGACACAAGAGAGGATGACAGACCTGATGAGGATCTTGGGCTTAACCAGCAGTGTGCATTATCTGGGTGCATCTCTGGAGCTCTAGAATGGTCAGCCCACCATCTTAGGTGGCTAGTCACACCTCCCCTCACCTGATAAATAACAATACTAAAGGATATGTTATTTATCTGGTGTGATAAGTAGCACCTATTATGAGTTTGTGGGGAACAACATGCCGATTTTGCTTTTTGTGCACCAAAATCCACATGATATGATAAAATACCGTATGCTCTCTCCCAGTTAAATTTTAGCAAGTTTCAAAGTGATTAAGTAGTTGTTGAAGCCCACTCGGTGTTTGTGATACTAATAAGGTGTTGTCTGCAAAGAGGAGAGTCGATATTTTTGCCTTGGCCACAGAATGAAGTGCCAAGAGATAGTACACAATTTCATTCATGTACAGCAAAGAACAGAGTGGGAGCAGGTACACACCCTTGTTGAATTCCCTTTTCGACAGGGATTGGATCTGTGAGCTGGCCCTGCTCTCTCCAATGAATTCAAGCATAACTGCCCTCATGAAACCGTACGAGGATTGATAAGAGATGCGAAGTCATTCCTATATCTTGCAATAATTGCCACAATTTCCGGCAGGGCAGTAATCAAATGCAGATTTCAAGTTGACAAAGGCCACATGTAGGAGAGCCTTGCCGATCAGCACTGTTTTCCAGTATAGGAGCAGGAACCAAAAGACTTTGGTGGTCATTCCGACCTAGGCGGGCGGCGGTTGCCGCCCGCCCGTCGGAAGCCGCCTGAATACCGCCCCGCGGTCAATAGACCGCGAGGGGTATTCTGACTTTCCCGCTGGGCCGGCGGGCGATCTGATTCAGATCGCCCGCCGGCCCAGCGGGAAAGCGCCTTCCACAAGGAAGCCGGCTCGGAATCGAGCCGGCGGAGTGGAAGGCGTGCGACGGGTGCAGCAGCACCCGTCGCGCTTTTCAGTGTCTGCATCGCAGACACTGAAAAGCCTAGTTGGGCCCTGTTAGGGGGCCCCTGCAGTGCCCATGCCATGGGCATGGGCACTGCAGGGGCCCCCTGGGGCCCCAAGACGCCCGTTCCCGTCGGCCAGGTTCTGGCGGTAAGAACCGCCAGAGCCAGGCCGGCGGGAAAGGGGTCGGAATCCCCATGGCGGCGCAGCATGCTGCGCCGCCATGGAGGATTCCCCAGGGCAGCGGGAAACTGGCGGGAGACCGCCAGTTTTCCCTGTCTGACCGCGGCGTTAGCGCCGCGGTCAGAATGCCCTTAGGGGCACCGCCGGCCTGTCGGCGGTGCTCCTGCGCCCGTTGGCCCTGGCGGATTGTATCCGCCAGGGTCAGAATGAGGGCCTTTGTCTGTCATACTTATCTTCTTCCTGAGCCCTGCTTGATATAGGGAGAGTATATTTTCTTCTGCAATCCACTCTTGTATTTTTCCTAATCCCTCTCGATAGAAGACCTCCTGAATGGAATCTATTAAGTTTATTGGTCTGTAATTTATAGATAATGTTTGGTCTCCCTTTTTATAAAGAGGAACTCCTTCCACCCCTTTCCAAGAGCCTGGGATAGGAGCCCGGTTTGCAATAGCATTACTTAACTTAAGAATATATCTAGCTCAGTTTTGTGTATCATAAGTCAAATTGTTGCCTGATTTACCATCACTGCTGCTTTCCCCTGAACAATGGCTTTTATACTTTCTTGTACTTCACTCAAACCAACCTTCATTTCACTTTGTGAAAGGCCACTGGGGATATGCTGTGCTTCTTAGTCTCAGTCATGTGTTTTATCTCTATGCAGTGCCTCAAAGTGTTTTTCCCATACTTGGGGCGAGATGTGGTTTGAAGGTTGCAATGCAGCTTCATTCCCTCCCCAAGTTACCAGGGACCAGAATTTCCTAAAGTTTTCTCGCAGAGGTTGTGAGAAGACTATGCCACTTTTTCTCCTCCCATTGCATTTTAGACTTCTGCTGTACTTGTTTATACACCTTCCTTGAAGAACTCATTTGATTTTGGTACTTTATCTTAATAGCTAATACTAATTGGCTTCTAGCACTTTTGCAGGCCTTATCAAACCATGTATTGTTTAGGGGTGTTCTTTCTTTTGTGCGGGGTTGATGGAAAATAAGAAATCGTGTGTTTGAAAAAGGATGCATGGATATTTGTTACTTCCGACATGTTATTGTTATCCATTGCTATTTGTAATCTTAGTGGGGTGCTAGCTAGATCAGAGCCTACAGAAGACAAAGGGTATCTTTCAGTAACTATAAGTCACCATTTAAGATGCTGCTTGTTATTGTGTATCTCAGCATCCTTTGCTACGCAATATAAGAATTGATCAAAAGGCAATTGTCCCCAGAATGGTAACACAGACAGGAATAGCGGGTTGTGGTCACTCTCAGTGCTTCCACAGCAACCATGTCCTCTAACTATTTCCAAAGCTTGAGGTCGGCCAGTACATATTCAACGCAATTCTTGTGGTTAGCTTTATTATATGCCTCCGGCGTCTGATTTTGTTCTGCCATTCGCTGCCCTAAGCCCATGTTTAAGTGTCAAAGCCTTCAACTGTAGGGCACCTTAAGTCCACATTTTTCAGGGGATAAATCAAGCTGGGGGATGGCCGATTGCTCATCTTCTTTAACAGTCACATTAACATCTTCTCCATCTAAGGGTTCGAAGGTAGTATTGAAATCCTCTGTCAGTATAATGTGTGCTGTATAGCTCCTCTTTTCCCAGTAATTTTCTAGTGTTTACAAAGGTTCTTATAATTTGCCTCCCTGGTCTCCTTTTGCATAAATGTTGTATATTTCCACATTGGGAATCGTTGGTGAGCTTAACTGCAGTATATTCAGGGAATCAATTTACAGTGTCAATTTACAGTGTGCAGTTAAGGGGTGTTTGTACCCATGTTGTCAGCCTCCCTGAAGGCCGCACACAATGATTTGTTTTAGCTGAAATGTAACCTGCCCTAAGCAGTGGGTCGGTACACCAGGTTTCCTGGAAATAGACAAATGTCGAATTTATTGACAAAATTGTTCGACCCAGCTATGTTCAATGTTGGATTTTAACCCTGACACATACCAGGAAACTATAGAGACCTTATCGCTAGTATTACTGCTTAACTTTTCGCAGGCGTCGTAAATATCCTATACCTAGATCCACATCTATGTACCTTGAAGATGTATATATCTCACCAATCAACATATACCTGGAGTCTGGTATAGAAAATCTATCCCTACTTACCTTTTCACATTTTTGGATTTAATATTTCGTCCTTGATAGTTGCATGCTTTGTTTTTCTGTGCGCTCCCTCGCCTGTATTTGTCAACCATCCCCCCATTCCATCATGGTTACGGTATGTTACAAGTAGATGTGAAGCAAACATCTAGCATTTGAATGATCCAATACTGCTTCCCACATCTAGCATTTGAATGATTCAATACTGATTCCCTAGTTTGGCACCCATTATGTTTTTCTACTTCGTTTTTATTTGATTCAAGGTGGTTGTACTTGGTTGCCTCTGGTATTGTGTAGTAATGCATCATATACGAAAGTGGAAGGGCAGGCCAGATTTGATAATATATTGTTTATGTTTATAACAACTATATGGATGTTTATATTGTTTATGTTTTGATAGTATAATGTTTGGTTGATTGGATAGGTCCTGTCATGGATGTGTATAGTGCATTAAGAGCATAGGTGTTTGTACTGACGGACTTTGAGATTTGCTTTGTTATAATAGAGTGGATGGCTATCCACTGCTCAGTTTAAAGCGGTTGCTTGGTCTTGAGGCTACAAAGCCAATTATGCGTTTCACTTACCTGGAGATAAGCAACAACCATCAAAGATGGAGGATGACAAGGCTGGATGGACTGTGCATACCAAAGGTGCCAGCCAGATGTCAAACTGTGGAGCGTGTGGCAGCTAGCTCCTTTCCCCTATGCTGTGGTTTCATTTATTTCTATCTATAACGTTCATGAGCCACTAAATTTGATCACTTCTCTTACCACAGCACTATTCTACTATGCTGTGTCCCGGAGATCCACTCCCACCTCCATCCTGCTTAAAATGTTCCTCAAATCAATGGATTCCCTGGTGAATGGGCAATAACATCTACCCTACTAGATGTATAGCACCCTAAGATATGCTTGGCAGTAACTCACTTGAGAACTGCTCGGATCAGTGCCCGAGCTTCCTCAGAACTTGGAGATCTTTTGTCACTATGACTCAGAGTGTTCCCTCTCCTTCCTAAGCTTCAAGAACAAACTTATTGTGTTTAGTTCAGAGAAAATAGACATAGCTCCGGCATCTTCAATACGTTTGAGATGTTGATACAAAAAGTCAAAGTAAATAAACAAGCAGTTAATTTGCTTTTCACCAGTTACAATTTTGTTTTCATGGTATCCCCAAGCTACCTAGCCAGTTGGTACCAGCATCTTCAAATCTATGGGTTGTGTTTAAGACGTTTCTCAGACGTTGTACCTGCTACTGGCCTGATTACGAGTCTGGTGGGGCAGTATCCCAGTGTGATATACCGCTCCTCCTGATCGCGACTTTCCTTGGTGTTCCCCACTCAGTTTTCCCTGGGCAGAGGCATCAGACCTACTTTTACCGGCCAGTAATTCTGGCTAGTAGAATGAACTGAGGCGTAGCTGCTTCACCCTGACTTTTTTTTCTTTGTCAAGGATGGGGGGAGCACTCAATGTGTCTTCTAGTTTTTGTGCAGGTGGAGTTAATCACATGCAGTGTGTTTTCTACAGTGTGTGGATAGCAGAAACAATTGCGCTTTAGTTCCCGTTATATTTTGTGTTTTTTACAAAGTGCAGATTAGATGTTTGTACTCATTTTGGGTATTTTACTTACCATGAATATGGATAGTATATACATACAAATAACGACAACGGACTTGTAAGCTAGGTCCAAATCTTTTTTGGGCAAGTAGTCAATCTATTTATCTCGTAATAGGCGTGAAAATTTCCAAGGATACTGTTCACAAACGGTACATTTCAACCATCCGGAATACTTTCACATCTTTACTCCTGGCTCGTAATTGGGTCGTAAGAGTTTTTTGATTTGTGATATCCCAACACATAAGCAGGCTACTTCTTTTGGATTTCAGAGGCAGCCTATGTCTTCTAACACCAAACATTGATCAGAGCACGAGCCTGTTATTTCCCATTCCGGATATATTTAAGAAGAAATGCTACTTACCACACGTACAAGATGCTGCACATGTCCATCATCATTGAGGGGACAAACACAATACCCTTGGTTTCATCTTAGGCATCATGTGTGAGTGCTGGTCGGAGTAACTGAGAACACAGAGAGGCTGCCCTGCAACTAAGTCCTGAACCATCTATCCAAGCCCTCTTTTCAGAATGCTGACATGTTATCTGAAACCAGAACAGCTCACTCACAGTCACCCTTGAGTTGACACACTGCACAGTAGGAATGTGACTTCGAGAACCATAGAAGTGCAGAGGATACAATTGCTCAAGAAATCAGTCTAACAATTAACTGGGTTATAACTCAATTTCAAAGTTCAAAACTGAGCTATGCACCCAACCAAGAACAGAAGGCTTTGACATTTTAACTATCCTATTATTTATGACACGGCTGTTGCATCAGCACGTCTGCTTGACTAATTATAAGAACCGAGCATTGGCTAAGGCATATTATGAAAGTGCACATGTGGATTAGACTTCATGTCGGGATAAAGCTGGGATGTTATGTGTTCTAATAATGTCTGAGAAGAGGAAAGAGATATCACTACTCAAGCAAAAGAAGGTGTGAGTACCAATTCTCTTTATATTATTGCTAATTCAGGAATAGTTGTGTTATGCCCTGATCGTTATTGGAGACGTGTGTTGTGCTACCTTTTGTACCAGGGTCACCTTGTCATCTTTTGAATGCTGTACATAGATGAGGGTATCCCAGGTGATTTCCCTCATTCTCCCTCTCTCATTTACTCCAGTTTATGCGTTGTGTCTTGTATCTTGCAGTTGTGGTTGCAGACGAGCCCACACACCACCACACTTAAACTGACATAACAATTTTCTGAAAGTACGTGAACAATGTCATTTTTACCTTCCTATCCTAACACGTCTGATATTTTTTGCTTCATCTTAAACAGATCTTTTGAAATACGACCCGTTAACCCTTTCCTCACTGCATAACTGGAAATATCACGCAGTGGAATCAACCAAGCAGGCTAACTGATTTTATGATTTGGAGTAAAGTGTGGCTCAACCATAGATTCAGTGGGCAAGCCAGTGATGCTGCAGATTCACAGCTGGATGTTTTCCTGATATTCGAGCACAGTCAGTACAGTGCTTTTTAAGAAAATGTAGGGCAGAGAGAATGCTCATTAAATATAGTCTCCTCAACGCCTTTATTTCTTAGTGATTCAAGAGAAGCATTTCTATCGAATGCTGCATCTTTGGCACTAATGTTAGTGATGTAACCATAAGCACTGCTGTTTTTTTAGTGTTGTCTTTGTTCAAGAATAACTGTAAATGTGGGACTAATTCTGCTAATGTCTTAAAGGTTGCGATATGATTTAGGTGATTAGTCATCATCCCTGTGTTTATGGCGTGGCGGAAATCACCAAGTTTTTAGTTGTAGAGGTCTTCTGGGCCATCCATTTTAGAATGATCAGCATAGATGTAACATTGAGGTTGAATTAGTTACTCTGGTCTGGTAAGAGGGTTAAGCAGATGCTGAAGATATAATGAACTCCTTTTGTAGATTCTTAGATGATGGAGAGTTTGTAGAAGCCTTTGATAGTGGACTGTGTCAAATGCAACCGATAAACCCAAAAGCAATAGGGCCACTGCTCTGTTCTTGTCCACTGTGAGTTTTAGGTCTTCCAAATCCTTATTCTAGCTGAATCTGTGAATTGCCTGGTCTGAATCCAGAATGTTGGTCTGACATTGTCATTCTTTTCCTGTAAGAATTGAAAATTGAGTAAACACTGCTCTTTCAAATATTTTACCCTAAGAATGGAATATTTGATAAAGGCCTGTAGTTTGGTACATAAACATATATTCATAGATGTCTATTGACAAACATTTCCCAAGAGCACACCTGAAAACCTGTGATTGCTGAAACATTTGTGAATTCCCAAATCCGTAATTCTACATCAATATGAGCTTACTAGCAACGGAGTTCAGATTTACTGATTTGTTTGTAGATTGAAGATTTGTGTAGAAGCCCCAAGAACACACTGAGATGCACACTGTTAGAACTGGAATAATATTGGAGGGGGCAACCCACCTCAAGGAATAATCACAACTCTTGTGAAAGTGAACCTTCAAAGTCAGTAAATTAACCTGAGCTACATCTTCCCACCCCGAAGTAGCTATGAAGCAGAGTAGACAGGCTTAACGTAGGGGGGCAATATGTAAAGTATTCACGCAGTACCAAAACAGCAATGAAATCAAAGTGCAAAACAATAAAAATCCCAACCAGAATAAGAACACTGTAAAATGAAATAAACTGAACATCAACCAAATGACAAAAATCTAAAAAGGGGAACCAGAAATATAATTTGATTTTTTTAGTGTTTCAAGTAGGAATGGCACCAGGAAGCATAAAGTGCCAATGATAGTCAATAATCGCAGTAGACCAGAATGTAGATGCAATTTGTCTCTGGCTGCAATAGAGCATGAGGTGGATATACCAATCAGGTTTGTGCTGGTCAAAGATTTTAAATTCTGACTTTAGTCTTTTAATTCCCATTCCACCACAGGACTACGCTTCTAAAACCCCCTGGACAACAACAGAGGCTCTTAAAGTCTCATGGATATCATGTGCATCGTAACACCCTCTGAACCACCTCCTCCCAAGCCCGACACACCTGCCTCAAAACTTATATAACCAAGGTGGGTGCTCCTCCCCCAACATCAAGAGTTCAGGCAGCGGCATCTCACCACATGTGCCACGCAGCAACAGTTTTTCCCAATTTTCCCCTTTGGCCAGCCAATGTACCACGTGTTGGAGCGGCAAAGCTACAGGCAGAGGAAAACATTAGGGTCCAGCCCAGATCCAGTTGCCCCTTATCAGATGGGAAATTGCAGAATATGTATCCAGCAGCTTTTTGTATCCCTGTAGCTTGAACAGGAGGTTAGCCTTATGACCCTGGGAGTCCCCATCTTTGTCCTGAGTAAAAAAGAGAGCAGGTCTAGTCCTCCAGGACTCTTCTCAAGTCACATACAGCAGGTTCAGTTGTCTTATAATATTCCTGAGTTTCAGGAGTGTTCTGATGTGGGTGCCTGGAATTGTCACATTCATGTTTGGCATGAGCTAGTGGGTAAGAATGTCTCCTGGGCATGTCCTAATCAAAAAGTACCAATCCTACCTACTTTGGGCATTTTAAAAGTGTCAAAATTCTTTGACCAATCTAAACTTGGGCTGTGAGGACTGGGTGTGTGCTGCATCTACTAGGTAATCCTAGTGTCCCCCCATATCTAACATAAAAATCCAGTTTGGAGGAGTCACTGTACCAACAATAAACCCTAAGACAGATGTCTGGCAGAATAAAAGTAGAATTTCCAGCAACCAGACAATAGGTAAACAAGAATTGTTTGGGCATCCTGTTTCCATTTCTTTTAGGTGTGCATCAGAGTTATATGTAAAACACAAGTACATATGTTTGGTAGAAATGATTAGGGTTTTCAGCAACTAGATATTGGATATGAAATAGTTGTTTTGAAAATCTGTTTCCCTTCTTTTCAAGTGTGTCCCAAAGTTTTATACGTAAATCCTGCAGACCTGTCAAGCTGGATTTGACATTCTAGTAGGATTTGACACTGTAATATCAAAAAGTATGCTCACAGACTTACCCTGCGTATTTTGTCAGGTTTATAGGAGTCATCCCTGTCAATTCAGGTCAAACTATTATTTGCTCTTGGGAGGAACTCTGCACCTTTTCACACCTATTCAAATGCTAATTATTGGTTGTCAGAAGTAGGGGAGCAAAATCTAAATTAAGCCTCCCGGAACTTCAGGCAGAGAAGGGCAACTTTCTAAAAGTTACTTTTCCTTAATTCATATTACAAATCTGACCCCACCATTGAATTGGATTGAAGACTATTAAAACAGTTGTTGAGTTACTTAACTAGCTCAATATTTAAAAGGGGGGTTTTGACTTGTCAAAAATGTTTATTTTGACAGTTCAAATTGTAGTGTTTAACCTGCCAAAGTCATGCTACAATGGTAGGCCCAAAGCCATGTTTTACACTGTCACTGTTGTGGATGACACAATTGGTGCTGCAGTCCTCTAATGACATTTAATTACAGAACCAGGGGACATTTTGAACCATATACTAAGTATGTCTAGGTAAATTAAACATACCAATTCAGAATGTGCCAATTTTAACATGTTTAAAGGGGGAACAGAGGTACTTTACTACTGGTTATCAGGATTATAACGCACAGAGTTCCAACATCAGCAAAAATATATGGTCCATCAAAAGGTGAAAATACGGGAAGACCATGCAGAAAAGTCATATTTTTGACAAACACTCTCTCACTCTAACTTATAGTCCCTTTACCAAAGTATGAAAATGGTGATAAATTGTTACATATGAATCACATATGAAGCCCTGATTGCAAATCAGCATGCACAAATTGCACGTCTTCTGGTTTGAGGCCTGATGTGGCTGATTTTCTAAGCCGACACGTTTCACAAAGTGGATTCACAGGCAGTCATATAAAACCTTCTGTCTACTGAATACTAATTAGCATTTCAGTCCCTTGCATAACTTTGTGTCGGGAGGTGTCCCATGGGGGGGCATGGGTGTTCTCCTGCATTCACCCATGGATTTTGATGTAAACTCATATTTACAAAGAATTGTAGACATACGTTTGCACCAAAATGGTGCATCTGCATGAAGCTGGTGTGAAGAGGAGACATTTTTCCTCATTGCATGTTTGCTGCACTTTGAAGCACACATGCAAAGAGAATAAAGACTCAAAGGGTAGTTTAACCCTTTCGGCACACAAACTATCCTCATCACGTCAAAGGCACCCTTGCACTATGACACAAGGGTGCCTGCATTGGCCTTAGACAACCCAAAGTGTGGCAGCGAACGAGTGACCAGACCTGCTCCATTTCTTTGAAATATGGCATTGTTCTCTCTCTCTTTCATGCAATGCGGCGCAATACTGCAACTTCATTTGCCTCCATGCATTGCATAAAATGTTTGTAAATCCGGGCCTAAATGACTAAGCCAAGTGAACGATCCCAATCCTTCCTATGAAAGCCAGTGAGAATTGTTTCCCAAAAGAATTGTTGCAAAAAGGAAGTAAGAATGAAAAAGGCATTTGGCCAAATATTGCATTTAACTTTATTGACTTCTTTTTTTCCTTCCTTCCATCTTCTTGCTTTTCTTTTATTCTTCTTACATCGTCTCCTTTCCTTCCTTCTTTCTACAGTTTTCGCTACTTATTTGAATGAATTAATTCTTCACACCATCCTTTACTTCTGCCCATCCTGCTTTCATTCCACCGAATTATTTCTATCATTCTTTCCTTCTTTAAATTCCTATTTCATTCCCTTTTTCTTCTTTCCAAGTTTCCTTACTTCATCCCAATCTTTCTTTCTTTTCTTGCTCATTAGTTTATTGTATTTTATGCTCCCCTGAATTCAATTTTGTGTATTTATTTCTCTTCTTTCCTTCCATCGCCCTCCCTACCATCTCTCATTTCTTCTTTCCACTATTTCATTCTGTTTTTCTGAAGTCCTTATTTCTTTCCCGCCTTCAATTTTAGTTTGTATTTCTTTGTTCCTTCCATCTTTTCTTCTTTCTGTCCTCCTTCACATTCATAATCCTTCATTCGTTTCTTCCTTCATTATTTCCCATGTCCTTCTGTTCTAGCTGTATTTCCTTAATTCCATTCTTCTTGTCTGTCTTCTTTTTTTCAAGCTGTCTTTTTTCTTTCTATCTTTCTTCGCTTATTTGAATTCTACTTTCCTTCCTTCATGCTCACTCACTCCAATTGCCTCTCACTTTTTTTCTTTACCATTTGAACTATTTCTCTGTCTCTCTGTTATCTTTTTTTTATTCTTTGGCACTGTTTGACCTTCACCCCGCTATAGCATCATGGGCTTTATTTTTGCAGGATTTATTAGTTTCTGTGTCTGGTGACTCCTTGGAGCCAAAGATCAGCCTAGAAAGACCCTTAAAACAGTTCAATGCGTCCCAGCTTAAGTTTAACCATTCAAACTTAGTATTCTGAATTGCAAATGGGAGGTGTGTGCCCTTTTCATGCCACCTCTGTTCTTCGAGTCGAAGGTGTCGCAAAAGTTGCTTTGCAGGACACAGGGTGTTTCTCTGTATTTACAGGAAATGAGTTCTGATATGGTTTCAGGGTATTCTGTGTATGTACTAAAAGCAGCATTTGGAATACTGCTTTAAACGGTTTTCGGATATTTTAAGGAAATGTTTCTATCAGTATAGTAGTGGGAGATCCTCACTCCATTCCAACCCTGACATGTTTTCCAGTCCTAAACATTTTACTTACAAATCATTGTTTTCAGGCATGACAGTCAATTAGTGCAACTGAAGCCAACCAAGACTACAACATCTAAAATGCGTTAGTCTAACGCAGAATAGCCAGGGCTGAAAAGATGTTCGAAATTACCTGTAGCAAGGTGGCCCTCCTACAGGATACTGATGGAAGATGGAGATACTGCTCGACACCCGCACAATGGGGATTGTTCTAGCCTTCCAGTTACTACGTGAGCTCTCTAGATAGATTGTGGATGAATGATGAACTGATGTTGTAACCATCTGGTCAGTAAAATAACGGTGAAATTAGTTGTTGTAGCCTGGTAGCCTGAAGATAAGGTGAAAACATAAAGATTTAGTTGAAGACAGTTTAATGAAAACAGATAGCGGTTCTTATGAGGGATGAGGGGCACATCGTTGAGAGAGCAGTTCCATGTGGTTTTGTAGATAAGGGTAACACCACCGCCTTCTGACCGAAACTGTTGAGCAGGTCGTAATGGCTGAGAGTTATTTAATCAAAGAGGGTAGTAAAAAGAGGGGAGAACCAGACCTTAGCTGTGAAAAGATCATAATTGTGAATTATGGTGATGGCTCTCTCCCAAGTGTGGGTTTCAATAGTGTGTGCATTAAGACACATATAACTTAGTTGTGTCGCACATTTCATTTGAGATTTATTGAGGGAGAAAGAAGCACTTGAGAAGTGGCTATGTGGAATGATTTCTTGGGTGAAGCATCTGAAGAATTCATGGGGGTTGTAATTATTGGCTCTGGACTGAACAGGAAAGGGTTAAAGTATTACTGCTGCTTAATGGCACATGATGGCTGAGATGCAGCAAGTTTAGCAGCAGAAGAAGAGCACCTTGATCCAGTATACAATGGTTGGTCACATCACATGTAGAATACGGAAGGGTCAATAGTTAGTTAAGGACACTTGATGGATAGCTTCTGGCCTTGGTGAAACACTTGAATAAGATAGTGTAAGAATGAATAGAGTGACTGGAAGATAAACAGTCAGGCCATAACTTATCAAAAAGCAAGCAATTCGTAGTATCCCCATAGAAGCAACTAATATGCACTGTTTCAATAAACGTTTGACTGTGGAGCATATGTTCGATTGATATGACTTTGCAGTTGTGATGTCTGGAACCTGTGTCCCATGGTTGCTCTATGTTTATTATGCAGTTAGAGTCTGGGTTTTAGAGGTCAGATGTGGTTTCTGTGTTGCAAGTATTTACAAAAAGACTGGTATGTTGGGAAACATGGCCCAGGACTGTTTGGTTTTCACTGGCTATAGGTCTGTGTGGGTGTACTTGCAGGCTAATATGTGAACCACTGTTGCCATAAATGGCACGTTCATGTGTTGACTGCCTCAGTGTATTTTTTGTCAGCAGGTTATGTACATGAGGATTAAGTTTGCATAGAAGTGAACTGAGAGGGACTGCTGTGGTCCTCGATTTGGTTCAGAGTCCTTACTCACAGATGGTTCTTGATTTAGTGCAAGAGCTGTTAGCTGCAAGCTGTTTGGCTATTGCCACTGTACTGCTTGCATGAGAGTAATGTTGATGCATCTGGATTGCCAAGTTTTGTGGGGTCAGATCAAACCCTTTCTGCAGTCTGGTTCTCAAACAAGGGATTTTCTGAGCATTTTAAAAATTATTTTAAATGTACTATTGATGAAAATCGGATATCATTTGGTGGGGTTGCTTAAGATTGGTTTTGTTGCTTGAACATTTAGCAGTGTTTAAGACTAAGGAATTATAGTCACTCGCAGGGTGGCCAGGTGTGCTAAAGGCAGAGCAGGAACCACCACAAACAACAAGCATGATTGGAGCAGCAGCAATTCACTCACCCATCACACACAATACAGGACCTGCTTCCACAAATGCAGGACAGGTACGCACAGCACATGTAGCAGCAGTCTAAGCTTCTCTCACATAAAAAAGGATTAGCAGGAGTGCAGGCTTCCCTCACACACAGAATGGCAGTTGCGCAGACGAAAGCTGTTCAAGCCTTGATCAAGCACACAGAACAGCTAAAGGATGGAAAGCAAAAGTACAAGCTCCTGCAGGACACAGAGTTAGAATATGTGTGGAAGCAGTGGAAGCATCAATCACACTTTTGGAAATGGCCCTTTCTGTAGAGTTTCCCCTGTCTTTTTGGCTTCCAACCTCCTATTTTGATCCTGTACTGAATTTCGTTTTGGGGGTTTAATTCTCTGGGTACTTTAACACTGCTAACAAGTGCTAAAATGCAAGTGCTCCTTGTCTAAATTGTATTGATGCTTGGTTGTCCATGATTAGCAGATTTGATGTACTAGTAGGTCCTTAGTATAGTGCACCATGTGTGCCCAGGGCCTGCAAATCAATTGCTCCTTTTGAGCCTACAGCACTGAGTGTGCCACTCACATGAGTAGCCCTGTAAACATGCCTCAGACCTGCCACTTCAGTGTGCAGTTTTGAGCTGCCAGTTTGACCTTGCAAGTGCATCCAATTGCCAGGTCCAAACTTTCCGTTTTACTACATGTACGTCACCCCTAAGGTAGGCTCGAGGCAGCCCAAAGGGCAGGGTGCAGTGTATTTAAAAGGTAGGACATGTGCTGGTGTGTTTTACATGTCGTGATAGTGAAATACTGCCAAATTCGGGTTTCACTATTGCAAGGCCTATCTCTTCCTTACGTTAACAAGGGGTTACACATTGATATACCTGCGCAATTGCACAACCTCGCTCCAGGACCTACTGCAGCTATTGGACCTATTTGGGGACCTATCAGGCCTGCATGTGAACTGGTCGAAGTCCTGCCTGTTCCCACTGACACCAGGTTCCAGAGAGTCTCCGCCCCACTATCTCGACACATGTACTATCATGGTGTTATACCACTTTTAAATACCTAGGTATACAAATATATCACAGTGCAGTCGACCTTAGATAGGGAAACCTGGGACGTACAATTAGATCGGTTAAGGCTCCTTGCCGTTTTGGCGCTCGCTCCTGTTATCCCCAATGGGGAGGGTGACAATCGCGTAGATAATACTCCCACAATTGCTATACCATTTCTCCGCACTTTCGACAATAATCCCCCGTGTCTTCTTCACATCGCTGAACAGTCTGATGACTGACTTGATGTGGGGCAGCGGATGACGGCGAGTAGCACTTGCCGACACATACTTACCGCTCACACAGGGGTGCCTAAGTACCCCTCATTACGAGCTGTACTAGGCAGCCGCGCAGTTACATTGGACGTTGCACTGGATGCAGGACCCCCCGAATGGAATAAAGAGGCAAAGCTGGCACATGCCACCCTGGGTCACACCAATGTACTGCGATAGCTATTAGACCATAACAGCCCACCACGTCAATACAATATCCTGATGGACGCAGCTTGCAGGTGCCGCTATATACTGGAGGGGCGCCAGGATCCACCATACTCACCCAGGATCTCATCCCAGGGGTCTGGATATTGGCTGGACAACACAGGCTGACTTTATGGCCTGCAAAGGGCATACAGATAATTGGGGATATATTCAAAGAGGGCTGCAAAGATGTCCTACACTGAGCTCATGCTAACACACGACGTGGGACGGGATGGTTCATAACGTATTGTGCTCTACAACAGCTCATACACAGAACATGGCGTTGAGGGGACAACAACCCCCCGACCTCCCCTCTCTTACACGACCTATTAGCTGGCCTGGGAACTCACTGCAGCACATCTCAGATATGTGGTGTTTTGCTTGGAAGCACGGACGTGGTTCAAGCAAGCGCGAAGGCTAGATGGGACCGGGTTCTTCCTACGCCGCTGACACAACAGGCATGGCGCACCGCACTCAGTCTGACACGAGAAGTGTTGAGCAGCCCTAGATTCCGTTACACACAATTCAATTATTTACATCAAACCTACCTATCCCCGCATAGGCTCCAGCGTATGTTCCCCCAGGCTAGTCAGAAATACCCACAATGTGGCGACTCTTTACCACATGACGTGGGACTGCCCGCCAGTCCTGCGGTCTTGGCATGCCATAACTTCATTAACCATCAAACTAATGGAACACCCACTGTCCCCCACGCCTGAATCCTGCCTGTTAGGTATCCGCCCGAGACCCAAGGGGGGGAAACAGGTGCACAGGTGCATGGAACTGGCATTTGTGCTGTTCCAATGCCTTCTGGCAATGCAATGGAAGGCACCGAACACACCGTACACACACCGCTGAATGAGCGACCTATTAAAATGGGCAAAGGCAGAGGCACAGGTATTACACTCACTCCGAGATAGAGGGTTGACGATCAAGGGATTGGACACATGGGATACCCTCTCATCTCACTCGAGAATAAAGATGACACTCGCCCAACACGAAGCCACTAGCGGTACTGCCTTATACATGTATCTTGCACGTCAGTAGCATTACTTAGGTGAGATGACAATAGGGTATGCACATGGGTAGACGACCCAACATAACGCTTCATATTTCACGCAATGGGGTTCCATATAGCTAACTAGAGCGCCTCAAGGTACACACCCTGGGCCTGGCACAATTGTCACCTGTATCCACGCCATTTAGTATACACGTAGCGGAATAGGAGACACCACGTGCCAGCCATGACATTTATCACCCGGATCAACAACACCCACAGAATGACACAGGGCACAGGGCATTACCTGAAGTGACCACATTGATAGGCCTTCTGTAGTTGCCTGCCTCCAGCTATCAATTGCTAACGTTAGTGGATGAATCATTTAATTTGTCAAAACATAACGTTGCCAGGGGTGTAACCCCTCTGTCTCCCCTACCCCTCCTCTCCCCACCAGAGATCACCCACAAGCTGTCACTATCTTACCACCTTCTTCTTGTTTCTACTCTTTCTTATCTTTCTCGACCTCTCTCCACTGTTTCCTTCTCTCTATTGTTGATCTCAAGTTGGTATTATGGTGAAGATAGCGCTGTGGTGCTCGAATGTACATGATGTTGTATATCAAATAACAATAAAGAGATTTTTTTTTTTTAAAAGGTTAGCATGGGGTTTGCCTTGAAATATCTTCTAAGTGTAATTTCCCCTTGGGAGCACATGGAGAGGAGGAGTTTGGGGTCTCTGAACTCACAATTTAAAAATACATCTTTCGATGAAGTTGATTTTTAATTGTAAGTTTGAAAATTCCACTTTTTGAAAATGGGCATTTTCTTGCTTAACTATTTTGTGCCTCTGCCAGGCTGTGGGATACACATCTGGGTCAGGGTGACAGTTGGGCTGTTTGTGAATTCACTCTAGACAGTCACACAAAGGGAGCTGAGGTGTGCCCTGCATATCCTGGGGGTTCTTCTTGGGCTTGAGTGGTGGGAGGAGCTGACACTTGCACCTGAATAGGACAGTGCCTGTCCTTACACAAAGCAGTCTCCAACCCCCTGGGGTCTGTCTGGGTACAGGTCAGGAAAGGCAGTGCACTACAAAGACTTTCCTATGAAGTTTGCCTACTTCAAAGGCAGAAATTATTAGTATAAGTATTGGACCTCTAAGAGCACAGCTTCAGAACACTTCTGGACTGAGGACATTCTGCCAGGAAGAAGAGCTGGATGCCATAGGAGGGACTGCCACTCTGCCTGGTGCACATATTCCAGTTGCTATGTAGTTTGTGCCCAGTATGCACTTATCAGGTTCAGCCAGTAGTGGGTCTGCACTGCACAGCTGAATGTGTTGTATTGAAGTCCTTCAGCATAGGCTGTTTATTGGTGTTCACCCTGCATCCATGTCTTAGTGAATTTCCCGTGTGTAGGCTGATCCTTAGTTTTAAGTAGGAAGGCAAGGTAAAAGAGTTCTTCCACCTAGGTGTAGGCAGAAAGCCAGTTTTTGATCAAAAAGCATATTGTACATTTTCAAATTTGAAAGTTGAAAGAAGCATATTGTACATTTTCAAATTTGAAAGTTATACCTGTGTCCTAGATCGATCTGGGCCAGGTGTGCAAGCATTTAAACTCAAAGAGAATGAATTGATCATGTTCGCAGTCTGCGTTTCTCTGGGTTGTGTTAATTTTAACAAATTCAACATATAGTCAGGTTTTGTCTACCATTTTTTTTATTTTTGAAGCATTTGATCACTGGATTTGTCATCATTTGGAAATTAAATCCGGGCCGAAATACAAGAGATAAATGTGAAAACGCAAAGCATGTGTTCATAATGCTCTATGCCTGTAAGAAATTGTTCTTTAAAAAGGAGTTAATGTCTAGTATTAGCTATGGACAATGCTGGACATCTACAGAAAATATATGTGTAATAGTGAGAAGACTCAGCATATTATGCACAGTGTGGCCCTAATTATCCCTATTACTTTTCCCAGGGTGTCTAAACCCTTGAAATAATATCATGTGCATGATAACGTTTTTATTTACTGTAATGTTCATGTTACATGCTTGTGCGGGCTTTGTAATTCAGCCTTGATAGCGTTCAAAATGTTCCTATGATACCAAATGAGCGCACAAGATAATTCACAGTAAATGGCAAAACTGTGCAGGTGAATGACTAAGTGATGGAAAGATTTCTTGGTGCTTACTGTATAAAAAGAAGACAAACAAATCATTATGTAGGAAAACCAGAAAAAAACATTTGCACATCCTTGTCGAAATAGCCAGGTTTTAGCTATGTGCTGGAATGCAATGTAGTTGGATTAACTCCCAAGAGGAGCAGGAATTGTGTTTCAATAGTGGGATGTATTGACCTGCTAAGGCTTGTCCCCTTAACCGAACTTTGAAAAACAAAGGCGCAGATACCACATAAAAAAGCTGTGTGCGTTATTAGAGAAAGCATTGACTATTATGTCTAACTACCTGTGAGGTTTTATAAGCCAAGACTTTTTTTGTAGTGTTACTATACAGTGCGAACTCGACCCAAAAGCATTGGAGCGCTTTACATGAGTGCCATTAACATTACACAACGGCATATTCATGTGTTTTTAGGCATGGGGAGATTAAGCAATTTGCCCAGAGTCACAGGATGTTGAATCGACGCCGGGACTCGAGCCTGTTCGCCGGCTCCAAAGTTGGCAGCTCCGGCTGGTATGCCACACTCTTACCTGCAAAGCATCAGGGCGCAGCGGTTTGAAGGTGCTCGCCCGCATGCTCATATAGTAACAGCTCTTTAAAAACGATTGTTGGAATGTATTCCAGAAAACACGGTCACCGTTGCATAAACGGAAACTACACACTTAAATAGCAAAGAAAAGGTCTTCAGCCAGTCGGACACCTAGACACCTAGGTTTTGACATGGCGAGCTGGAGATCTCAATGGACCTTCTGAACTCAATCGCGCTGGAAATTAATAGCGGGGGCAGCAAAATAGGACTGTCCTGATTAGGCCATGAAATGCAGATACTTGTCCTATTCAAGGATATTCCATTTCAAGCTATGTTTGGTATTTCCTTCTGTACCTCCTTATATTCTGCTTCTGTAACTTGTAGTTTGTCACTCACCTCTCAGGTTACTTATTTGCCCTCTGAATATGTTGTTAAAGGCTAAACATGAAAGCTCACCTACGACCCTCTAGACTAGGTATAGATTCACACTATCAGGCCCATTCAAAAGTAGAAAAATACCCAAAGCGCAAGAGATGCTGGTTTTTATTAGAATTTCATTCAAAGATCTCTGTCAGAAGTCATTTGAAACAAATAACTGCAACACCTTCAAAGGATTGTTACCATACATATAGGAATTATGAGTAGTGTTTATTTTATCGCACCTGATAAATATCAGGTGCAATAAAATCTGCATCCTTTAGAATAATTTTGTCAGCTCAAGCTGCTGAGATATACCTGGGGAGGATTTCACGGAAAATACTTGGACTTTCAGATTTTAGTGGGGGAAGCATAAAAATCCACATTATTCGCCATTTTTCAATCAAAACTAGTAATAGGCGATAATTATTGCACTCGACAAATTCCATAAAAACACAGTGTTGGATTTTATCTCATACTGTAATTCTCATAGGTCACTCGTTATGGTGAACTTTGGACTGATCTCTCTCTGTTTGGCATGCTCATTCCACTTCTTTGCCATTTTCAGAGAAATTGTTATTGTTTGACCTCTATAGCACATGAGTTGCCATTTATAAGTCATCACAGCACTTTTGGCATAGCAGCGAGGACTTCCCAAATGGGTCCTGAGTTTAAGAATTCAGACAACAGTCCAAATCGGTTTGTGAGTATTGTTTAGGAACTTGATCTCCTATTTCAGGACACCGTGAGACTCGTGACTTCTATTTCGGTCCATGGTTTTTTTTAAAGCTTCACTTTGTGATTCCTCTTTGCTACTTTGGTTTTCTTCTTGACCGTCAACCTATCTAATGTGCATGGTTCAGCTAGTTATTTCAGAATCCCTCTATAAAAGTGGAATGAGTGATCAAGACAAGGGGCATCGCAGAGGGAGCATTGGTGGAGGGTTGTAGTTTGGAGAGATCGAGGACACGCTACACACGCTAAGCACGCGCAGAGTACAGGGCGCAGTGAACGCAGGGAGGACACCATGCCACTTGGGCCTCTGCCCTTTGCCTCCCACAGGGCCCATAGGGCCGGACAGGTGGAAAGGAGCACAGGAGCTCGGGGGCACGGAGGCAATAGTGTGGATAGTGCGGGCGCCCCCTGAGCGGCGACAAGCGCCAGAGACTTCTTGCACCTGCACACCACCTCCCCGCAGATCCCCCGAGCACCTCTCTCCAGCCCGAGCACCAGTGATGGCTGAGGACTGTGGGGCAGGGCAGGCAGAGCAGGTGAGGAGCATGTGAGGAGGTGAGGTGAGGTGGCTGTTGAGAACTGTGAATTCACTGAGTACACCTGCTGCTTTTTGCCTGCTCTGACAGCCCCTGTCTTGCTCCCCCCAAATTCACCTTATGCTGGGCAGTACTATGCAGCTGAGCCTTTGTGCCCAACCCCTGACTTTGCTTTTACCTCTGTTTCTTCGACCTGCTGCAATCAGGGAGCTTCAAACTGCACCTCTGACTTGAGCGCAGAGGCCTTAGCTGATCTCTGCTGAGTGCATGCCTGGGCCGCCAGCGGAAGTGGCCCGGTTAGTCTGGGTGCAGCTTGCAGGAGGGCTGTAGTCCTCTGCTCACTACTCATTTTTTTTTCAACCATCACACAGGCACCACCAGCAACGTTTTAAGGGCGTGCTCATGCTCCCATCTCAGGGGAAAGGTGAGGAGAGGCGGCGTTCATAATAAAATCTGTGGCATGCTCCTGTCCCCACCAAAGGTGCAGGTGGAGCGTGGCGACGCTTCTGCGTGACTATTTGCGACAGCATTCCTCTTCCATCAAATAAATCGGAGTTGCTGGAGAACCAAGTTACTATAATCATCTAACGCTTACAGCCCACCTGCCACTACTCCGAGTGCTCAGTAAGTAACGTTGCACCACTCTCCCAGTCATTCACTAGCATAACAACAAGGCCTTGAGTGCCAGACCAAACTAATCTCCTGTTGCCTTCTTCCACCACCTGCTATTCTGCGTAATGAGGTCTGGCATGGTGTGCAGTGCATCGAAACCTGCTAAGAAACGTGGGCCAAAGGTAAAGGCTACTCCCACACTTACTGAGGCACCTAGCATGTGTACATTGGCCACTTCAAGTCCAGGGTCCAAAAGACTGAGAAAAGAGAAGTTTACTGATTTCCTTAAAGCCCCTACAGGAACTCTTGCTCTCGCTCACGGCCGTTCGTCAGTCAGAATGTTGGCTGGGGTCTGCCCTATCTCACCGAGAAGGTACCTTCAATCCCAAATAGGCCAAGCAACTGGAAATCCTAGCTGATGTGCACGTATCTGACAAAGTCTTATGCTCGATGGGGTCACCTCCAGCGTCATCTAGGAAAATAATATCCTCCTCAAGCTTGTCTCCCCACAGAGAATCCCTTAACCTCCTGTGTGAACCATACCAAGCAAACTACTCCACAAGAAAATCTCTGGATTCTTCTGCCTTACGGCAAAAACTATTTTTGAGCCCATTCGAGGACAGCCAAGAAGGCCCCATTGTGCAGCAGGACACAACTATAACTTCAGGTCCCAAACACAATTATAATGTCCTGCTCTGTTCCAATAAAGATCCAACGGCCAAATGAACCTGCCCAATCGAATTTCTGTTTTCCAGGGAGTGTAAATTTTAGTGGTAGCCTAGAGCTTATCACAGATCCATCTCCCTATAAGGACCATAACAATGAGACTTCTCTCCTTGAACTTGGCAGCAAGTCGGGGACCACAGTACAGACTTCATCACTTCAGCAGGCCTCCTCCATGTTGGGACTATGTCTAACGACCAGGGGGCCTCGCATGACATGGGCCACAATGCACTGGTGCCGCCGCCTCTCTGGGCCCCTTTGTTAAATTTAATGGAGGTGATTTCCTCGGCCCTTTCCTATCATTCAGAAAAACTTGACCTCTAAGTCGACATCCTCAACTCCCTGGCCACTCATGTCAGTGGCATCGATCAAAAGTTGCAAGATCTTAACAGACAGATGCAGAAAGATCCGGACACAGTTTAGCATTCTTGCAAATGCTCCTCTTTTTTGGATCATCTAAAAACAATGCCGTCCATCCTGTCAGAAATCTTGGCCGCTGTCAAGCTCTCAAAACGTTCTTGGGTACCTGAGCCTGCCACAAAATCCGTTAATGAGAATCTTCATTAGGCAAACCATGAAGCATGTCAGTTCAGGAGGGTGCAGGACATTTCTGATCAGAAACTAAGTTGTGAGCCCTGCCAGTGTGACGTGCTAATGCAGGAAAAGACGGTGATGGGTTCCCTAAGCAAAGAAACACTGGGATTCCATTAGAATCTCTGGGCTATAGTTTTTACAGAGCTCCCCTACGAGGTCCCAGCAGAAAAGCAAAACCACTTATGACTAAGAGTAGAAAAAATAAATAATTCCTATATCATCACCCATAGGTCACTCACACTCTTCAAAGGAGGACAATGACCTACTGAAATTATGGCTACTCTACCAGCTCTTCCAACAAAAAGAACCACACAACCTCTGACAATCTAAAGAACTCATATCACAAGAGCCCACCCAATCAGAAAGGTCAGACATGGCTCAAGCAGCTCCAGACATTAAAGACTGGCCAGTAGACACAGTTCCTCGACACCCAAGGACTTAAATCTAGAGGATCAGAGTAAAGTGCCTCCTCATAACATCCCAAAGGACCAGGGCAATCAACAAAAGGGCCTCAACACAAGGCAGGCCTCCTTTGCTCAGGTTCAAGCATCAGCCCAGCCCCCTGGCCCTGGTAATGATCATCCTTGTAACTTCAACATCAGTTTATTCCTCCATGACACTCAGCCTTGGTAGGCCATTCAACCCAAGTAGTCACTTGTGACCTGTTAGTGAATAATGGTGCAGAACCCCCATTTCCAATGCACACGTCAGTCTCCACATTTTTTCACTGAGGTCCGGGACAAAGCTTAGCCTTCCAGTTTGGCCAAAGATCAGACCTTTAACCTTAGCCAAGTACAGCAGCACTCAAACCATTTAACCCACTCAGCCATTTCTGAACATCCCCATGACTTGCTAGTGAACAACGGCTCGGAACAGCCATCTTATCGCCCATGCTACCCCCTACAGAATTCTCCACACAGCCACCAAGAGGGCCATCAATGGTACAGAAGTAGTTTCGAAGCTGAATCAGTGAGGACTGAGATAATTTCCCACTAAAAGTCTAGAGGAGGGCCCGACATCTTAAATAGGGCAGCCTTCTTAAAGCTGGTCTGGACCAATGACAATCTGAAACATCTTCAGTCAGATCACATTGAGCATATTCAATTCAAGGCTAATCCAGCGTCACCAGGAAGAGAAACAACGGTGGTCACCTGGTCTGATAGTAGGACTGCTGTACTAGTATAGCAAAACAGGGACAGTTTTCTAAGATGGGGCATGGTACTGACCAGGACCGTATCAGAGCCCTCTACTAGCCCCCTTCATCCAAAACAGAGTCTATTAATGAGGAGTAACAACCAGAGCAATGGGGTGCTAATTGGAGAAATCAGCCCTCTCAAACTGCCTCCTTACACTCCCTCGAATATTACGATTCAACAAACAATGGTTCCTGGTGCACCCAGTTACATGAGACAAGTTTATTTTGCTAGTGAACCACGTGCCTCGGGAAGGGACAGGAGGGAAGCATGAATTTCAAGCATCTATAACCCGAGCTTATTAATCCTGTGCTCTTGGAACGTAAACGGCCTAAGCAGCAAGGTGGAAGAAGAAGTTTTCATCAACCATCTGTCAAAATATGACATTGTGCTATTGCAGGAAACATGGTGAAAGAAACCAATTTCCATCACAGGCTTTAAGGAATACCGCCTAGCTGCCAAGAAACTAACAAAGGCAGGCAGAGCAGCAGGTGGAATGTCAACATACGTCGGATCACATCTATTATGGCCACATGCTCCGATTGACTTGGCCCTCTCATGGGCCCAATGTGTTAAATTTACATCCCTAACTATCTCACATTTAGACCATGAGCCCTGCCTCTTACTGTGCAATGCTTATATTCACCCGAACAAAAAAGGCAAAGCGGGGAAACTTGAAGTTTTATATGAACTAGTTAAATCTTTACAATATACATTTCCCCTCGCAGGGGGCTTTAACATGCATTTACTAGAAACTCAAATCAATTATAATCAATCTTCACTGTTGAATTCAGACAACAAATTTCACCCAGTAATAACATCATTCAAAAAAAATGAGTGGTTAGGGAAAGAATGCGTCATGGCTTTGTAACGCAGGGGTCTGTACACACTCAATGGCTGTCTCCCTCAGGATCAACCAGCAGCCTTTACCAGAGTTATGAAGATGTCCTCTTCCACCCTGAATTATACTTTCGTTGACTTGGAGTTGCTTCCAATGGTCACTCACTACAGTATCCTCGATAGAGTAGAGAGGGACCACTTCGGCCAACACATTGAACTGCTGTTAAATTCTTCCAGAGCGCCTCACGCAAATGATTTGCTGATCACCCCAAGCACCTATAACCTACGGCTTTTGACATGGAAAGGAGTAGAAACCGAATACTTAATTAGGTTTATACTCAACTTTGCACAATAGTATTACCCCATATATGGTTCTCATTTGATACACTTCTGAGAGACCTTAACTATGACACTCAAGAATCACTTTGCAGCAACTAGGGCAAAAAATCATAAAAACACCAAGGGAGGGGCCACATAGTTTACCAATGCCCTTTGGCCGGAAAAAAGAAAACTAAACAAGATCGTCAGAAAGTTTTGGCAGTATGTCCCAACTGCTGTTTACGATTCCAGACAACAAATCATGCCCTTAAGACAACACTGTAAGAACAACATTTGATCTGCTAAGTTTGGTTGAAGCTTTTTCACAAAAGCAAAACGAAAAATAGCCACCTCTTTTGGCCTGAAATTAATTCCTTTGCAAACGGGAGAATCAGCCATTATAGTGCAGTAATTTCGGAAGCAGAATGGTCAACTTTCATTATGGCAGCATTCTCAGGGGACCTGGAAGTAAGGAACACGCTGGATGCCCTGCATAGACTGGAAAGCACTTCTCCAACTTGTCAATTTCAATCCCCTTTGGAAATACATTGTCTGCGTAAGGCACAACTGCGGTTAACCCTCAAGAAGTTAAGATCTGATGGGGCTCCCCATCCGAATGGTCTTCCTAACCATTTATTCAAGAAAGCCCAACCTTTGTGGTTCAATCAGGGTTTTTCTGCCAATGTAATACCACCGTCATGGAGAGGCAGCATTTTGCATCCCATACATGGTTCGAGATCAGACCCATCAAACGATCGCTTAATTGTACTGATAGACGTGGAAGACAAGATCTTTCCCTCTAATCTACTATTAGACTTGGAAGCATGAACTTCCGCTTCCAACATCATCTCAAAAACACAGACAGGTTTTAGGGCAGGAATTAATTCCTCGATCAATCTTTTAGTGGTCTCACTTCTCGCTGAAAAAGCCAAGAAAAAACACATGCCACTTTATGCCTGCTTCGTTGACTTAAAAGCCGCCTTTGACAAGGTGGTGTGCCAGAAACTATGGTCAAAAATGGCCAGCTGTGGTATACCACAGAATTTGCTAGATGTAATTAGAAACCTACACACAGACACCTGGGTGCAGGTTAGAACTGGAAATGGCGATAGAATCACCCAGACGATTCCCACGTATAATGGATTAAAACAGGGGTGTGTGCTCGCTCTGGCCCTATTTAACATCTGTATTGCAGATCTTGACTCCAGGTTAGCAAAAGTGGCAAGGGACCCCCCCAAAACTAGCAAACCAACAGGTGCGCGTCTCACAATACACAGATGACATTGTGCTTTTCAGCCAGACACAGTTGGGACTTCAGAGCTTAATTACTAAACTGGTGGAATACTTGACTACATGGGGTCTCGAGCTAAATCACAACAAGACCAAAGTGATCTACTTTTTGGGCACACATAACACCAGTCGCATCAAGTACAAATGGGTGGCTGCTGTCAAGCACATAGCGCTGGTCAAACATTACAAATATCTTGGCGTAACAATGGATGCTTCGTTAACTTACAAAGAGCACTTATTGCAAATATGAGGGGTGGCTCACAAACTACGTTTTGCTTTCTCGCAGCTACAAAAAAGCTGGACTGTACACAGCAGAGTTATATTTTGCAGGTTATTAGAGCAAACTTTCTTCCATTATTAACCTACGGATAGGAGCTACTTTCAAAACTCTCCCTCCAGCTCTTTGCTTCACTTTGTAGGTTTGAGTCTACACCTACTATTGGCTACGGCACTTATCAAAAGACCTCTGGTAAGGAGCCCCCTAGAGGGGCCTGTCAGGCACTGCAGAGCCGGCCCAATGAGGAGCAGGCCCTATGATGAAGCATGACACCCATTGGGTGTGTGAGGGTTCTTACTTCTACTTATAGAAGTGCCTATCTGACCTGTGGTTACCCCTTGGAACAGTGTTGTTAATTATTTGACACAGAAACCCAGACAGATGGTTACAGACTTTAGGATAAGCAGGCACAGACATGAGATAGTGACAGACATGGTACCAGACTGGGCCAAAGATAGAAAGGGTCAATATGTGTTAAACAGAAAGGCACTAAAATAAGTATGATACACTAGGGGCAAAGATGTCGATGGTGAGATAGAAGTTACAGATGAGAGACAATGGACCTTGTGATGAGTTTGGCGGAGGGGATTACTCCATCACAAACGTGCTGGATATTCTTTCCGTCGTATTACAAGTTCCATTATATCCTATGAAACTTGTAATACAGTGGACGGGATATCCGTCACGTTTGTGACAGAGTAATCGCCTCTGCCAAACTCGTAATGAGGCCCTAAGTCTTTGCCAACACATGTTTGGAGGGACAGAGAAACAGACAGATGGATGCATACAAGTGCTTAATATGTAAACCAAAAAAATATATATTTGTCTTGTCCCAAGACATTTCTCAGAATCAGCTTTTACCATTCAATGGCCCTGCCACCACTGCAAAATAACTGCACCAACACTACCTACAAGCTATCATGCTTCTTCCAAGGTGACAATTTGGGCTATTCGGGGTCACCTTGTGCTTAAGAAATAGCCTGGGTACATTGGTATTAATATTTTAAATTGTTGGACCTGGCCTTTTTTGCTGGGTTATCCCCAAACATTTTGCCTTCTTCCTCCTATTTTATTTCTGATCTGTTTTTGTTTGCTTTAGGACTCAGCAGTTTACCACAGCTAACCAGTGCTAACTTGCATATGCTCTCTGTCTAAAATGTATTGGTGATTGGTTTCCCCATGATTAGCATATTTGATTTACTAGTAAGGCCCCAGTACAGTGCATGAGGTGTGTCCTTGGCCTGCAAATTAAAGGCTACTAGTGGACTTGCAGCACTGATTGTGCCTCAGCATGAGTAGCCGAGCAAACTGCAAATCAAAGGCTACTAGTGGACCTGCAAACATGTCTCAGGGCTGCCATTGCAGTGCCTGTCTGTACAGTTTTAAACTAAGGTAGGCCCAACACAGCCCCATGGGCAGGGTGCAGTGTATTTAAAAGGTAGGACATATACTGGTGTGTTTTACATGTCCTGATAGTGAAATACTGCTAATTTTGTTTTTCACAATTGCAAGACCTATCTCTCCCATAGGGTAACATGAGGATTCCCTTGAAATAACTTTTAAGTGTAATTTCCCATTGGGAGCAAATGGAGATGTGGTGTTTGGGGTCTCTCAACTCACAATTTAAAAATACATCTTTTGGTGAAGTTGGTTTTTGAACTGTGAGTTTGAAAATGCCACTTTTAGAAAGTGGGCATTTTCTTGTTTAACCATTCTGTGCCTCTGCCTTTCTGCTGAATACACATCTGGGTCAGGATGACAGTGGACTGTTTGTGAATTCACTCTAGACAGTCACACAAATGGAACTGAGGTGTGCCTTGCATATCCTTATGGCACATCACCAGGATGATGGCCCTTCCTGAGCTACACTTGTGGGAGGAGCTCATAGTTGCATCTGAATATGGGTTTGCCTGTCCTCACACAAATCAGTCTCTAACCCCCCTGGAGTGAGACTAGGACCAAGGCAGGGAAAGGTAGTGTCTTTTGCACTAAAAAGACTTCTCTTTGAAGTTTGCCCACTTCATGGACAGAAATGGGTATAAGTACTGGACCGCTGATACCACATAGTTGCAATTCTCCTGGACTGAGGACATTCTGCCAGGAGGAACAGCTGGATGCTGCAGGAGGGGCTTCCTGCAGCGACCTGTCTTGTGGTTGCAAAATTGATGCAGTGCCTGTTCCACTAACACACCATGTCTGGATTTTCCATGCATCGTCTCTGGTTGTCAATTTTTCATCGATCCTGCACCACAGTAAGGAACCGAGGTCGAGTGTCTGGAAATCGATGCATCGCCTTTGCTGTGAGGAAAGAATTAATGCATCACCTTCCCTGCCAGTAAGGAACCGATGCATCGTCTCACCTGCAAGGAAAGAATCAATGCATCATCTCCCCTGCACAGTAAGGAACTGTTAGACCTGGCAGCTTTTTGGCATGTCTCCCCTGTCTTTTTGCCTTCTGAACTCATAGTTTTGGACTCTGTTTTTGCTGGTTTATTGTCTCTGCGCACTTTACCACTGCTAATCAGTGCTAAAGTGCAAGTGCTCCCCATATAAATTGTACTGTGGATTGGTTTATCCATAATTGGCATATTTGATTTACTAATAAGTCCCTAGTAACGTGCTCTAGAGGTGCCCAGGGCCTGTGAATCAAATGCTACTAGTGGGCCTGCAGCACTGGTTGTGCCCCCCATATTAGTAGCCTTCTAAACATGACTCAGACCTGCCATTGCAGTGTCTGTGTGTGCAGTTTTAAACTGTCAATTCGACTTGGCAAGTGTACCCACTTGCCAGGCCTCAACCTTCCCTTTTACTACATATATGGTACCCCTACGTTAGGCCCTAGGTAGCCCCAGGGGAAGGGTGCAGTGCATGTTTAAGGTAGGACATATACTAGTGTGTTTTATATGTCCTAACAGTGAAATACTGCCAAATTCGTTTTTCACTGTGCAAGGCCTCTCTCTCTCATAGTTTAACGTAGGGGCTGCCTTTAAATATCCTTAAAGCACAGATTCTCTTTGAGAGCAGATAAAAGTGTGGATTTTAGGGCCTTTGAGCTCACAATTTAAAAATACATCTTTTAGTGAAGTTGGTTTTTAGATTGCTAGTTTGAACATGCCACTTTTAGAAAGTAAGCATTTTCTTGCTCAATCCATTTTGTGACTCTGCCTGTTTGTGGATTCCCCGTCTGGGTCAGTTTGACAGTTGGGCTGTTCACACCTCTCCTCTAGACAGTGACACAAAGGGGGCTGGGGTGTAGCCTGCATATCTTGATTAGCCATCTGTGCTGGAGGGGAGGAAGGGTCCCTCACACCTGAAAGCACTGTGTCTGCCCTCACACAATGCCATCTCCGACCCCCTTGTGAGTGTTTGGGGCCTGGCCTGTACAAGGAAGGATCTTGAAAACACTTGAGACTTTGCTTTGAAGTTTGCCAACTTCAAAGGCAGAACTGGGTATAAGAAGACCCAAAACCCCAGACTGGTAGAATCTTTCTGGAATCAAGAGGAACCTCTGCCCAGGAGAAGAGCTGAAGAGCTGAAGGAGGAGTACTGTCCCTTTGCTGTGTTGCTTTGCTGGACTGGCCTGCAGTTGCTGCTTCTGCCTGAAAAGAGTGCAAAGGGTGAACTTTGCTGTGTGTCCTGCTTGAGAAAATTCTCCAAGGGCTTGGAGTAGAGCTTGCCTCCTGTTGGAAGTCTCAGGGACACCAAAGACTTCAGTTTCCTCGACCTACAGCACCGGGAACTGTGTGTGTTTTGTGCTGTTCAAGAGAAGAAACCACTGCGATGCCGCCAACGACGCTGATGGCATGTACCGCGACCTGCCGAAGCCACACAGAGTCGCATTGCCCCGCTTCGCACCGCGACCCTGGTCTCCCCGTTGCCGTCATCGGACGACTTCATGGAGCCGCTGCTTGCAGCGCGAACTGTGGGCCCTGCACTCCAGCATCGCCTGCTTACACTGCAGCCCGGGCATCCCCGATGCCACCGCTCCTGCTGACACCGGCGCCGCTGCCTGCACCGTGGCCTGTGGACACCGCTCGTGAGGTACACAAAGCACCGTCCCGTCCCGCGCTGCAGCCCCGGTCCACCGACGCCAGCACCATCGACTCCTGTGTCGTCACCAGGCATCCTGCCTGCACCGTGGCCTGTGGACACCGTTTGTGAGGGTCACGAAGCACCGTCCCGTCCTGCACCGCTGGCTTGGGCCTACCAATGACAACGCTTCAACAACGACAACGATGCTGCCTGTACCGTGACCTGTGGACACCGCACGTCGCACCGCCCTGCTTCACACCGCAGCTCTGGTCTCACCGACGCCGCTGGATGCCATCACCGAGCCGCTGCCTGCACCGTGACCTGTGGGCACCGCACGTCGCATCGTCCCACTTCGCACCGCAGCCTCGACGCCATCCACGCCGGCGCACCTGACTTCATCAGCCTGGAGTTCGATCTGCAATGCGTGTGACCTCAAGGGCCCGATGACTCCTGCACAGACTCCGGACCCGACACCGCGAGTCAGTGACGCCGCCTCCAGAGCTTACTGCGAGGATCACAACGCCCTGCAAATCCAAGGTACTGTTTGCGGGTCTTCCCGACACCGTAGCTGGCCCGCAATGCCTCTGCCGGCCTGAACTGTTGGTTTTGTTGATCATGATGCCGTTATAGCCCCAGATGGAGCTATTGACTTCAAGGAACTGTAGTTTTGAGTAAATCTTGCATAATTCATATTTTTCTCACTGTATGTTGGATTCTTATCGTATTTGGTCTTGTTTTATATAGATAAATATTGGCTATTTTTCTAAAACTGGTTTGGTGCCCTTTTCTAGTGTTTTCACTTATTACTGTGTGTTATGTGCATATGCTTTACACATTGCTTCTGAGATAAGCCTGACTGCTCGTGCCAAGCTACCAAGGGGGTGAGCAGGGTTTATCTAAGTGGGTATCTCCTTTATCCTGACTAGAGTGAGGGTCCCTACTTGGACAAGGTGCAAACCAACTGCCATCTAGAGACCCCATTTCTAACAGGAACCAATGCATTGGTTTGCTTTTCCATTGCCTCACCTCCCCAGTGGCCCACATTGCCTCAGTTTTGGATGCATCCCAGGTACTTTGTGCTAAAGAGATACATCCACTGATTCTTATGGATCAAGACTTGCTTAAACTTTTAAAAAGAGATATTTTGTCTTGTGGAGGTTGGATTTTTTTGTTTTGGTTTTGTTTTACTCAGATAAATACTGGCTATTTTTCTAAATTGTTGTGGAGTCCTTTGCTGGTATGTCCACTGTGTTACTGTGTGTGTGTGTGCAATTGTTTTACACATTGCTTCTGAGATTAGCCAGCTTGCTTGTGCCAAGCTACCAAGGCGATGAGCAGGGTTATGTTAGCTGGGTGACTTCCTTACCCTGCCTAGAGTGAGGGTCCCAACTTGGACATCGTGCAAACTACTGCAAACTAGAGACCCCATTTCTAACATTAATGTTTAGTGAATTGTTAAAATGCTGCTGTTGTTTTCTGTTTAAATTACACAGGCAGCACCACCGTGTGGGGAAATGTCATAAAAACGTGCTGGTGTTAAGAATCAAGGGCCAGATGTACCAATGTCCCGAATTGCGACTCGCAAATTGCGAGTCAGAGCAACTCGCAATTTGCGAGTCGCAATTCAGGATGCAGGATGGTGTCCCTGACACCATCTGCGACTCGCAAGGGGGTTGCAATGGCCCACCTCATTAATATTAATGAGGTGGGTCGCAATTTGCGACCCCCTTGCGACTCGCAGCATTCACAGGGATGGTTGGCCTGCTCGAGACAGCAGACCACCATGTCTGTGACTGCTTTTAAATAAAGCTGTTTTTTTTTTTTTGATGCAGCCCGTTTTCCTTAAAGGAAAAAACGAGATGCATTACAAAATGAAAAAATGAAACGTTTCGGTTTTGTGTTTCAATTTTGAAAGCTCAGTTTTCACAGGTTCTTTGAGTGTTGTAGGGTAGTTATTTCTGCAGCTGCAGTATATTTTACAGTAGCCAAAAAATATGCTGTAACTCATAACATTCCGCACAAAATGTCCCTTGGGACACATTCATTTGGAGTCAGTTCTAGTTTGCTTGGAGAAAGATCTCATATGAAATCTAGACCCCTGTACATTTATTGTAAAACACCCTTATACCTAGATTGCATAAACTAACTCTGATGCTCGCAGAATTTACTGTATTATGGCAAGATAGCTTACTCTTGCTCGGAGAGTTGGTTTTTGAGGAGAAATAGATTTTGGAACCTATGAAACCAAATGCCTGTCCACATGTGGCGCACTAGCAATGTTCACTGTGTGACCTACAGAAAATGGACATTGAACAGCTGAGAGGTAAAAGTGCATGAGATAATTTATACTCGTAAACAGATAGAGAAAATGAGGGTTTCGTTATAAAAAGAATTGTGAAAGACTTGATTTTCACGTGGATGTCCACCCATGAGAGGGGCACCTAAAACCCATATCCCTAATGAAAATTGAATATGCTATGAAAAAGAACAATGTTCATGTAAAAGATAAAGAGTGGCTCTTGGGCAAAGCTCTGAAAATGCAAAACATGGCAGTCAACTAAACTTAAAGAGCAACTTTCTCAATACAACAACGCTTACAAACATGTTGATGTTTTAGTGTGTGCTTTCAGGACCTATTTGAAGAAATAATTCTCACTGCACCTTGAAGCAAGCAACTTATCATGAATGGTAATACCAGGATAAAATGTGAACGAAAGATTTAAGTATGGGTAGCAATGTGTAGTGAGTAAGCAGAGAGGTAGCACAAAAAGATACCCTTTCCCCAGCAGAATGTGATGAGGAGCCCCTGCGTCTCCCATAACTCATAGATATTCATTGGCCCTTGAATCGTGCCCCTGAAAACTTGGAGGCCCCCTGAACGCTTCACCCCCGCCCCTCTGCTGAGGGACCTGCAGGGGGCCCAGGATACGTCCCGGAGGTAAGATCTCACATCAAAAACGAGTCTTTCGGCATATTAGCATTTGGCCTGGTTGTGTTTAAATACAGGTGAAAAATAGGGATGTACAAAGTCTTTTTTCCTTCCACAACTTTACCGAAATGCTTTTAGAAACTCGCAGCCTTTGTAAACTTTATGAAATGTACTTTAATTGTAGAACGTATTTTTCAGAAATGTTTCCCTGCGAAAAGGTATGATTGTGCAGAAAACACATCCCCAAGCAACTTGTGAAGCTGCAGGAAGAGTAAAGGTGCCAGCTGTGCCCAATTCCGAGGGGAAACTTTCAAACTTCGTCTACCCACACACAGCTAGGCGGCGAACTTGACTTACAATGTTAATATTATCTCATGGAGGGCTCCATGTTTTCAAAATGTCTGGTCTAGCAAGATAATATGAAAAAGGCAAAACAATTGTGAAATAAAATATGACCTTGGCCTGCACTGTACAGCATATAGTGTGTAAAATAGGCGTATTTTTAGGGGAGATGGATCCAGAAAGAAGTTGGTTGAGACACGTTAATACTCATTAGGTTCATGGACACCTAGTGTATGTTACAATAAGCCTTTGTCGTTCAAGCTGCGTTCAATGATGTCAACAGACTCTAGCAGGCCTTTATGCACTGCAGGCTGTTCCATATCTACATTGTTTGCCAGTGTAAGTCTGCCAGCCATTGTGTTTTATCTTCTGCTGCTAGGGCATTCGTTTTACCCCTGCCCATCTGTCTCTGGAGGATATAGCCTTGAGAATTGAGTAGGAGTGTTTTGTATGAAAGAAAGCCCTGTGCGCCTGTGTCTGTGCGTGTGCGTGGCTCGCGCGGAGGCAGACAAAGGGGTCCACAGTACACCTACCAGAAAGAACCGCAGCGCCCTTTCAATGGCTTCTTTGTCCGGACTTCCCAGCATCGTTGACTAAAAAGAACAGTAAGTCAAAACGAAGTGCATTTGTTCTGTTGTATCAAGCCATTCGGTTAGAAACGGTTGGTAGAATCTTTGTGGCGACGCAGCTCAAACGGCTTCTTGGTAACACCTGCATATAAATATCTGCCTCACTTTCCCCCTGAGCTCAACCTGGGATTTTAATGATGTTGACATGATACCAGCGTGCCGCCATGAACAACGGCAAATATAGTGTTTTTTAGGTCTGGTCTAGGGACAGCTTTAGCTCGTTTGCCAGCTTCAGGTTTTCCAAACATTGTTCATAAAATTGAATACATTTAGGGGCTTTAGGTCAGCCCTCTTAATAGCGTGCACCATGGGGCAGTGGATGCGCCCATTTCAGTCACTGGCTGGTTCTAGCTGGCTCTTTTGCACTGTGTATAATGGCATTTTTCACTGTGACTAATGGCCTTTTGCCTGTTCCATAGAGCCAATTTTGAAAGATTGCTTGGACTCTGTCATTTTTTACGCGGATAATAGCCTCATAATTACCATTATCAGTTGCTAGTTTTCACTTTCACAAGAAGTCAGTATTGCTCTGAAATTAAACTCTATGAAGTTGATTGCATAAAAGACTGACTGGGGTTCTACTATTTTCAAAAGCTTCATCCGTATGACCCTATTCCTGGTGACCGTCCTAGTCTGGCATCTCACCTACGCTAGTTAGATCGACCAGGACTTTAGGGATAACGTTTGATTACTCATTGACCTTTTCGATCTGTGATAAGCAGCTTACGGCTTCGTGTGTCAACATCGCCAGAGTTCTCAGAGAGAGTTTCCCCTTCATTCATGTGTCATCAGGGAAAGCGGGGTGCCTGGCATTTATTTCCTCGCACCTCGAGTGGAATGCTATAATGCTACTGTAATTCTCTGGATCTGGATATCAATCAGGCGTCCAAGAACAGTCTCCCAGTAGCACAGAATGCAGCAGATCATCTTATCTTACACATACCAAAACAGTCAGTTTCTAAGGAGCTAAAAGTGCTTCATTGGCTACTATTTTGGAACAGGGCGATGTTCAAGGTGCTTTGCACATAAAGATCTTCACAAGACAGGCCCCCAACTTTTTAGCATCAAGGTTTCATTGGAAAAATTACCACTGAAAATTAAACTCAGTCATTGGGGAGGAAAATACTTCTGCTTGAAAGGAACACTCTGAAGCTCCATGCCAAAGGAAATCTGTGACCTGATGGAGCAACCACACTTCAAATTTAGAGATATTCGCTGCCTCAGCAGACATCTCTTATATTGCTAAAATCAGCCGTCACATTTGTTCCAGTCAATGCAATGGAAGTGTGCCATACAGCTCCGTCGACATGACGGAGTGTACGGAACACTTTCAATTTCATTTTTTTGTTTTAAAAAAGAAAACCCAAAATTGGGATTTTATTTTTGAAAATAAAAAAAAAGCTATGGCCCAACCACCCTGGGAGTATTTCTCGTGGCATGAGGGTAATTGAAATGTTTCAACTTTCACTTAGCACCACGTCTTTGATGGGGCTACGCAAAAGTAAAAACTTGCCATTTGTTCACCCACTCTATGTGGACAAATAGCAGAAACTCCAGCAGCCCTTACTCCATTGGACTGTCAAAGTTGTATTTTGGCGGCTGAGACAAAGTTGTCTCCATCGCTGACGTACTGAAGGTCCGCCCCCCTCGAAATGAGGTGGGCCAACCTTCAGTACTAGTGGAAAGGGTATTCCGTTGCGACTGAGTACCCTTTTGCCACAATTTAAATTAGGCTGTAAGTCCTTGGAAAGCCACACATACTTCCGAAAAATTTATAAAAACGTGGCTTTTCACACTATGACAAGGTTAGGTCTTTTTGTTAGTCTTTTTGACTGGGGTGTGGCTGATAGATCCAAGACTCCTCTGGGTATTCAAGTGTTTTATGTCTTTTTTGAATATGTACTCTTAGAAGCCTCTCTGAATGGACTTCAACCTTCTAAAAGGGAAATATTCAGGGACTATTCATATACAGTTAGTACAATTCTAAAGGACTGTGCCTTCTTTGCACTTTTGAGATGGAGAGTTGGCATTTCATGGCTATTTACAAAGCCATTTGTGAGTATGGGACAATGCACTCTTTTACTACTTTGTGCATTTATGAATGAATGAATGAGTTTATAAATTGCAACAGTGCTGTAAGAGGAGCATTCCAGCACTAGGTAATAACAGGATGCAAAAAATTAAGAAACCTCAGAATATAAGGATTGGCCCAATATTAGCTTTCTTCAAATAGTTAGGTTTTCAGAAGGATCTTGAAAGTAGCCTCTCTTGTACTCCTAACGTTCAGGGAGAAGATTCCAAAGTTTTTAGGCTAGAAAAGAAAAATAACGACTTGCTGCCCATTGATTTGTTGATTTTAGGAATGTATAGTAGATTATGATTGTCCAAATGAAGTACTCTGCGGGGGTGGTATCTCTTCATCTTATCACAGATGTTAGTCAGGCCTCTCATTTCAGTGGCCCTAAACATTATCATAAGAGCTTTAAATTGTATTCTTTGGTTGATAGGAACTCAGTGGAAGATTTTCAAGCCACTCTATATTGATTGATTTAAAGGGATATTCAAAGCCAATCTGGCTGCTGTTTTCTGAACCCACTGTAGTCTATTTATCAGTGCTTGAGGAGAACGAAGAAGAAGCACGTGGATTATAATTTTCAGGTATGTTCCGGCAGAAATTTAAGTGTCTTTCTTAGAGATTTCAACAAAAAAGCAGACTCCTGCAATGGCATTAACCTGTGACTTAAAAGATAGTGCATTGCCTAGTTTTACCCCCAGAATTGTGGCTGTACTAGAAGGTGCCGGAGATTGTCTCAGTTCTGTAGGCCAAAGATAAGACAGATCCAATATACAAGATGTACCAAATATTAAACTCTTCCATCTCAGACCTTTCAGTGTTTAAGCAGAGGCAGCTTTTATGCATTCACTCCTCCACTGCTGATAAGAAGCACTGAACTTTACCATTACCAAGACATCCAATTGTTTGAAGGCATACATCAACTGGGCATGGGATTCCACGTTAAAGCCCCAAGCTTGTACGATGGCAGCAAGAGGGTCAATTTAGTTGTTAAAGAGTCCTGGGCTAAGGGCAGAGCTCTGTGGTACAGCCAGAGGAAAAAGGAGGAAGTTATACTGCTTGTTTTAAGTTGGAAAAGAAAGATTTGAACCATTTCCATTTGGTGACGATTATTCCTGCATTCTCCAATTGTTGTAATAAAACATCATCTAACATGGTGTCTAAGGCGGCAGATAAGTCAAGCAGGATCACTATGGTGTTTGTGTCCAGGTCAAGTCGAGTTATAATAAAATCTGTCACTTCTAGGAGAGCCGATTCCACACTGAAGGCAGCAGGGAAGCCAGATTGTGTAGGATGTAAAATGTTAGTCCCCTCAATGTAATGGTGTTCTGATGATTAACCAGGGATTCCGGCATCTTCCCACAGACTGAGAGAAGAGAAATGGGTCTATAGTCAGGACATGTAGGGTCCAAGTTAGTTTTTTTTTTAAAGATGGAGGATGAGTGCTACTTTACAACAAGCTGGCACTATGCCTGACTCAAGGGACAGGTTAAAGAGGGAGTTGATTTGTGGGTCCAAGAACTGAGAAGCCTGGACAAAGGTCCAAAGGAGAGCCTTGAATGGACTTTGTGAATCATACTCTCAGAGTCCTTTATGGAGTTCTTCTCGAAAGTAGAGAGTTGAAGGTTAGAAGTTTGGGAGATAGATGAGTTTCTCAAGGTCACAACTTCTTTAATATTTGTGAATTTGGAGTACATGTTGAAAACTTTATCATAAAAATTCTGATAAATTATTAACAAACTCCTGTGATGACGGAGTAGATTAGTTTCTCACAGACCGGGTTAAAAGAGAGTTACCAATGTAAAAAATGTTTGAGGGGCATTTTCTGCTTCCTTAATATGTTTAGTGAACAGACAGGCTGTATCTTTTTTAAAATATTTTTCCTAAACTGTTTAAGGGCTAGTTTATGACTGAGTTTGTCTTCCTCCAGAAAAATGCGCTGCCTTTCCTCTCCAATATCTTACAGTTAAATTTTTCCACTTTAAGCTTAGCAGAGAACCAAGCAGCAGAAATAGAAGTCCTTTTAGTGTTATTTTTTCTCAAGGGTGCTATATTGTCAAGATTGACAGTGAAGTCAGAATTGAAGGAGGAAACTGCTGTATCGATATCTGCCAATTGGTTCACAACCACCTGTGAGCAGACCATGTTTAGAGCCTGTATCAGAGATGGAGTGCCAGGTGCGGAATGTAGATGCCTTCACATTTTTCGGGGCCTGTGTGAAGGGTCGCTGTAAACAAAAAAGAACTGAAAAGTGAACTGACCAGGCTAAAGGGACCGAGGATGCCTAAAGAAGGAATGCTAGAAATAAATGTAAAGCACATGACCTCCTATGTGTGTGGGACCTTCTACTCTTTGAACTAAACTGATGTCAGAAAGGGCTTCAATGAGCTGTTCTGCAGCTTTGCAGCTGGGGTCATCGACTTGTATGGCACATTTGCACCATACCAAAAAGTTATCATGTTGGAGGCCAAAAGGTAAGATAGCGGAAGATAGGTTTTTACAGAACTTAGCACCTGGATTGGGGTGCGATAAATTAGTGCCCCCAAAATGGAGAGATTACCGGAAATTTTAATGGTAAAAGATAGCACCTCTGCTCTGCTTGCTAAATTCAAGAGCTGACTAGAGCAAAGGAGTTTAGGGTGGTAAATAATGGCTATCCCACCATCCGCTTTGCCTACTGTATCTATGTGAAACATAGAGTAGGCATTAGCAATAGCATTCGTGAGGTCAGGGCTCAAACTGGGCTTGAACCATGTTTCAGAGAGGAAAATAATATCCCAGTGATTGTAATGTAGGATATTCCAGATTTCAATTTTATGTTCGGAGAGCTATCTCACATTGATCAGGCATACATTTATGGTCCTATTCCTGGCCTCATTAGAATCAAAAAATTTAGAAGTGGACTGTTGGTTCCCATAGTGAAAGGGCTTGGGTGAGTAAGAAAACTAAAGCCACAGATCGAGAAGGTGAACGAGCTACCAGGTTCGATGGCTAAGGTGGGGGAATGAATGCACCTAGGTGTCCACATGATTGAGAGGACATCCTTCCTGTAGAAAATCCTCCTTACCGGGTCTGAGAGGCAACAAACAGCATGGCTGACTCTGGTGGCATCCTGGGCGCGGACGGGCTTGCCTCTGTCCCATCCGCTGATGCGTTCATGCTCGTATGTACATTAAATAGCAGGTGGTAGGAGATAGCCCTGTCCCGTCTCAGCAACTAGAGCAGGTAAATGTGGAAGCGCATGGACGTCATTTAGGCCTGGCTTGCCCCTTGCAACCCCTGACACTGCCTTTGCGACCCCTGGCATCAGAGATGGCAAAATCAGTATCAGGAACACATAGGTAGCTCGTGCTAAGAATGGAGTACAATTAGCAGGAATATGACCATCCCTAGCAGCTGAGGTGAGTAAAAATGCTGTGTATGTTGTATGTGTGCTTGTGCTTAAGACTGTGTTTAGGTAACAGTGTGTGTCTGTGTGAATGTTTGTGTATATGTAAGTGTGAGTGAGTGAAAGTAAGGATGGAATGGCGTATGAAGTCACTTCCGCTACCCCTGGCATTTCGGTGAATTGATGTTCATGCGGAAGTGGTGCTCGGACTGACTCTGTTAGTCCGGCATGAATTGCCTGCTCCTTTTAAGAACAAATTCAGATTCAGCAACAATGGCAAATTTTGAAAACAACTAACACAGTTTACACCACAGCCCCTCTGAAGTGTCTCAGTGCCTAAAATAATAAAAACAATACCGGCGCAAAGGTGAAAACAAAAAAAGAGTAAAGTCTTCACACTTATTAATACTAATAACCTATACACTTATAAATGCCTTTGTGAATTTTCTGATGATTTCACCATCAGGGTTCTAAGGTGAGGTCCTTCCTAATGTCAGAAGGTTCCGGTCCCTCTGGGAGCAAGTGAATAGCTAAGCGTGGGGCATGAACCTGTGACTTAGTTCTCATGGAGGGTAGACAGGGCATCCGTAGTGCCTCTCTGGTGTCCACGCCACAACCGTTCCTAGACATGTAATTCTCCCTTGTGAATCCATTTTGAATCGGTCACTTGAGTGTTGTGCTGCCCCTGCCAGTAAGTTGTGCCTTGTGCACACCTCAGTCTCGAGACAGAGGCTTTGTTAATTATTCGAGGAAATCTCCCGATACAGTCCTTTTTTTGCTTTCTGGGATTCCCCTTGGATGTGCAATCAGAATGCTGAGTAATTTTTATTGTATTGATGCCCTGAGTAGGAGAATTTAAGTGATGAATATTGCTTGCTCGCCTACATTGTAATAGATGTAACGGTGTTTAAAACCAAGATAAAATGTTATTTTGTAACAACCTCACTTTGGAATAAGGCCACATTTACCACATTTAGGAGCAATCTGGCGCCCAGTACTATTGATCTTCCAAATGCCCAGTATTTAACTATCCTAGAAGCTGCCTTGTAGGGGTGTGTAATCCTCCACAACGTTCACTATGGCTAGAGGTGGGCGTGCCAACAAATTACAGGGTGAGCCGAACCAGAGCAGAGACAATGGTCTGGCTCGGCTTTTAAAGCCCATGAATGAGCCGAGCCCTGTAAAATGTTTGCTACGTAATTTATACAACAGACATCACGAAAAAATATTCAGAAGTCTTGAAAATTCAAAAAGTGTATTTCCTCAACATGAGGAAGCTTTTACATGAATACATCACATTATAGCACTGCACTAAGAAATACCTATTAAAAGTGAAAATGTTTAAACACGAACCATTAGCGAACTAAGAGGCAAGACAGTTGTCCTGTAAACCATGTATATGGCCCAGATTATTACAGAGCAACATTATAGTCTGTCAAATGAAACACAAAAGGTTTTTTGTACAACTGGTATTCTGAACTCACATATTTGAAAGTGCTTTCATACATGATAATGATGAAAAATGAGTTTTGACGAAATAAAACAGTTGCCTAAGATCACACAATTTAAGCGAGGAAGCTCAATTTAAGCAGATTTTCTGGTTTAACTTTGTATAAATCAGCCACTAAATAGGTAACTATATGTCTCTTCTTTTTATGTTAATGCTTTGTTTTTGCCTCTTTGTGTACTTTTTATATAGCACAAACGCGACCAAAACGTACTGGAGAGCTGTACATGAGCACCAGTTATATTACACAAAGTCCTGCTCATTTCTTTAGGCTCAAGGAGATTGGATGATTTGCCCAGAATCACAGGCTGTTGACTCGACGCTGAGATTCAAACCTGGATCCCCAGTTCCAAAGTCAGCATCTGTGGCCCTGACACCACATCTTGAGGAGTGCAGCATAAGTCCCTTGAAAGCTCGGCTCGTAATGGACTTCAGGTTTCAACAGAACCTCGAGCTGAGACAGAGGCAGGCTTCAGACTCGAACCTGGTTCGAGCTTTTAGCGGCTCACCCACTTCTAATTGTGGCTCATCAGAGGGAAAGTCCTCTTCAGCAAGGAGGCAGTGCTTAAAACGTGGATTAAGAAATTACACTCACTGAAAATCAAAGCATTTTACTATACTCTTCCTTTTACGTCTATCTACTAAGCATCTCACGAACAAGAAGGCGTCATGGGAGGTATTGTAATGATTCCTTTACGGAATGGGGCTGGGTAAAAATGTAGTTGCATCAGAACCTGGAGAGACTGTGAAGCACATTTGCTAATGGGTAGCATGCTAAATTGTGGTAGGAGTGGGCAAAATTACAAACAATTTTCTTGTGAAATGTACGTAATTTTCATGAAAATTATGCATTTAATGTAAAATCCATTTGCCTGTTATCAGAGTTTAAATTGCCCGTGAGAGCACATCTCGCATGCAAAAGTCACTTGAAATATTAGGGGAGTCTGATTCCAGCATCAAAGGCCTTACCCCAGAGGCACACATCGGTTTCACGGTTATTCTGAGATAGTTTCTTCTTGTACGAGTCATCCACGTACAAACGTAATGTGAAAGCACTTATCTAGGAGCGGGTAAAAATAATGCAAAGTACACAAAATGGAGGAAAATGGAATTATATGACAGTTGTGCGTTTATTGTGGTCTTTTTACTGTGCCTTGTAATGCATCGAAGCTAAAAAAAAATGAGCGATTGAATGTATATACTTATAAAGGCGCTAATGTATTAATTCATAACATGTAAAACCGTACTATGGTTCATGTGCTAAGTGTTTTAGTTTCATACATTTATTGTAGAGGCTGATTTGATGACCATTAAAGGGTTTGGTGAAAGCAGGGGCCCTGAAATGATTAATTCATTTGGACTGCATATTATAAGTTTGGGGTTGGTTGAATTAGTTCTTCCTTTCCAAAGATATTAGCACAAAACCCTCTTTTTCCAGTAAAATTATATAGTAAAATCTTTGAATTCCACGTATTATCATCAGCAAGTGACAGGAACCTTTATGTACCATTCGAACATTTCGCTGAAAAATACATTTGCAAGATGTTAGTTTGAGGAGTTTTGATGAAAGAAAACTCGTTTTGCGGTTCTTTTCTTCCACAATTTAATGCACATCTGCAGTCTGGATGAAGTCCTGTTGCTTTGCACAGCACTAATTTAAATGCCACCCCAAGGTCAACCACGCAGTTAAAGATTGCTAAAAGATAATGTCTTGTGTATTTAGATGGCCTTTTCCCACGGGCTTCGATAATCTCTAAGTACATATCAATATTCCTATTTGAGTCATGCATTGAAAATGTCTTCATTATGCATTGACAAACGTCTGCTTTCCATTTCTTTAATGGCAGCAGATTGTTGATTGTGCTTATGGACTATCAATAAGTTGATTTAAATTGATGATAATGCCCAACATTGTATTGATAATGCTCATAAACAATGTCTCTTATATTCTGTTCAGCAAGGAACTAATGCCTGAGTTCAAATTAACTATGACTGGATCAAAATGTCTAGCATTAACACGGTATGCACCAAATGGCTGAAAAGCTACACAATTTGCATTTCCAAAGGCACAAATCCAGAACAAATATAACAAAATTACAAACAAAAAATGTAAAAGGAAATTGTGCACAAATGTCCAAATTTTGGAGAGGAGACTCTTCTGCTATAGGAGCCGCAGTAGATTTGGCCGAATTATTTTTTCTGCCCCTCAAATTAATGGATTTGGCATTGTGTGAATTAGTCAAAATGTTTGGAGATACACAGGTGTGAAATGTTGCATATTGTTTCTCAATGGAACACATTTTCTTTTTTTTATTATAACTGTTTTGATTACGTTTATTAAACTTATACAGAGAGATCTTAAACAATACTATATGATCAGCATTAGTAGACAAATGATATACCTTGAAGTTACAGTGTGTCAGTCTCGAAACGGTTAGACATTCATAACCCTTTAACTCAAGACGATTAAGGGGGGTAGTCATTCACCCCTAAAATAGCAGATCTCCATGCCACATGAAACGTGTTCAAGCTGAAAATGTTTTGCTGCAGACATTTTATCCTCACTAGTCTTATGACCGTACCTTGTCTCATGATGGCATTTTGCATGACTTTTTTTTAAAGGTAGTATGTCCTTCTGTTCAATTTCCATGCCAGATAACATCATGTACATTTTGCAAAATTTCAATTGGTATTCAATGCTTTTCTAAAAATTGACAAACAACATTTATGATTTTGCATACTCCTCGAAGCAAGGCCCAGATGCTTAGTCACCAGAAAGGCATTCTGCCTTTGCATCTGAACAGTGTTTTAGAGGAAGAGGACCTCCTGCAGACAGGATTTCAGTTTTCAAGCCTCCATCTCTTTATTCTAAATTCAGTTTATTGTGTTCGAATATAAATGTCTTTTGGTTTCTTCCCATCTTTTAAATACTCCCTACGATTTCAGTGGCTGGTGGACAGCCAGAACTTAATCAAAACACTTTGTAATCATAGCTCATTGCTGCTGGGGACTGGAGCAGCCAAGTCACGTTTATTGGCAATGGATTGGTGGTGATTTACCATATCTCTCTCTTTCGTCTTACATCTGTAACAAATTGCTTTCTCTGACTCCAGCACCCCACCCTTCCGCCCCCCCGACATCTCCCCAACTGCCTTCGTCCTTGCATTGACATCCCTAGTAATAACAGGAATTGAGTGGAGCATGGAAATGCTTTATGGCAGGGCTCTTCAAACTGTTGACCAGAGTCCTTTGGGCATGAAGGGTTTCCGGACGGGGGTGAGGAAGGAAGTGGGTTTATGAGTGTGGTACAGTAGTGTGCGAGGTTGTGGCAAAATTAGGGGTTAACATTTCCTCAGACTCCACTAAAGTATCTTTAAATTACAATATAATTTACTAATCTACTTGATAAAATGTGCTTTTGAAGGGAAACTCTAAATATCAGCCCTATGTCTGAATTATTTAACATGGCAATGAGAAAAAATAAAAGATTACAATAAACATTAAAGAATCGGAAATTTAAGGGGGCAAAATATAGCTTCTGCTCCTAAAGTCCCTTTTACACTATGGCTCTAATACATGCACTAAATTTCTTATTTCACATAGTGTCATGGATGTCAATAAGGGGTAATCAAGGAACGTATCTGCTACCTCTGGAAAGCCATTTGGTACCCCTGGCTCTGTCCTTACTTCTGCTAGTCCCAAGAGCAGCAGGAGGCGAAAGTAAGCAAAGCTGGAAGAACCATGTTTACTTTCTCTAACTTCTAATCCTTGCCTTCTCCTACCTGACAGTAGCAGTTAGAAGACTAATGAAGGGCAAAGAGGGGGACAAGGTATCAATCCAGTAAAGCCATTGGGATCAAAGGCTGAGTGAAGACACTCCAACACCCCCTGACGTTTTATTTCATGAGCACATATTAATTGTATTTACTGTAGGAAAACAGCAAAGCAAAACATAGTTTTTGGACTTCAAGATGCCCACCAGCCTCTGATCACACTTGAAATTATTTGTTGGATTGAAAAGTTCTCCTTCTGCATATTTTTAGAGTGAAAACTTGAAAAGCTTTACTGAAAATCAGTCTTGACTACTTTATTTGGGACAAATTCCCTTAAGGCCCATCACAATGGGTTTTATCAACCTGAGACTAGGAATCATTTTGTTTGTCAGAAAATATGTCATATTGGGACATAACCAAATAATTTTGTGCTAGGGTGGCTTGGCATGTAATCAGTCTAAAACTACTTCTTCGTGGTGCTCCATCTAAGATAAAGAGGTGCAGGGAAGAGTTGTTTGATGATTTTTTGTTTTTATTGGGATGCTGGTGGTTTGCACAATGAGGACTCACTGTTGTGGTAAGCACTTGGACAAAGAAAATGTGGACTTGGAGTAATGAAGATAATAAATTAATAATTGAGTCATTACTGTTTGTCCATTGGTTATTGATTCCCTGCAGGATGAAGATGTTCCAAGCAGTCCCAGGTAAAATAGCACATTTTTTAAAACGAGAAATACATGTGATTTGAATGATAATTATGTATGCTTATGCACAACTGGGATCCTGTGTGGAAATCTAACTCCCGTGACTGTTTTCATCTTAAGATGCCTATTTTTACCCACCATTTGCATGTTTCTTTCCCTCCCTTACTTGTATCTGTAATTTGTCCACTGTTTTATCAACCACTAAACAAACATGTGTGAGGTATGTGCTTGCGTTCCGAATCCTCACAGGTAATGTCATCACATGATGTCATGGACACGGTTTAGACATTTTGGAACTTCAGAATGGATCTGACATTATCTCAGAATGGATCTGACATTATCCTGCCTTTCAGAGTCAGAGTTTGATGAGCTTCGTCTGCCTTACCAGGTTTTCTTTTTTAATTAAACTGATCTGCCTGCTGCTGAGTAAATGCTGAGCTGACTTCTTTAGATTTATTTTTGGGTGATCCTACTTTTGTTATTATTTTTTAACTCATTACCTTTCAGGTACAATGAGAACAGACATAAACCACCTGGCGTAGCTGCCTCTTTGTCAAGTTGGGAAATATTTTTTCGGAGTGGGAGAAAGCGGTACTATGTTTATGAGTCAAAACGCCTCACTTGGATTTTGTGAGAAGGGAGCAGAACTTGGAAGGGTAATTCCATCTCAGAAAAACAAGTCCACTGGAGTCGTGTGCTGTACTGAATGTCCGGAAAACCCAAACACCACGATCTTCCAGTTACATGTACAGCACAGATGGACAGATGTGGTGAGGCAGGCATGGGACCTTCAGAAGCACATCATGGTTGAAGCGGTGCTGTCAGTTCCCAAGTCATTTTTAATAGTTCTTAATTAATACAATTAATTAGGTAATTATACCACAAATGGAGGATTGTTTGTTCACCAATAATACCCCCTGCACTGTTGTCACATTTATAAAATGTTCAATATTCTTGCAAACTTACATTACACGTGTCACACTGAAAATGTAAAGAATGTGTGTTAGAAGGACATGTCTTCAAAGGGAAAGGGACTGCCTGTAGGATAACAATGAGGGAAGGGTGTGAAGAATGGGTAAGGTTACTAGACCAGTAGAGTTGTGTGAGTATTGAGTAATCAATGCCTTTTTCTTCCCACCTTTAGAAGAACAACAACCCACTGGTGGTGTGAGAGCTCCTGTGATGCAGGTAGGGGTGCAAGAGGAGACATGATGGTAAAACAGGGTTATTGTTTCTTGATCTTAGCACTAATCAACTGTTTTTTAACACAACTTCAGATATTGTTTAAAACTTTCACCTGACCTGTACAGTTATGAAGACGGCAAAACTAAAGAAAGTAAAAAAACAGCAAAAAAGATGCTGGTGCCACCCACTGTCTTGAGAACACGCTCTCAGCTGTAGCTCATTGTCTCTCTTGCCCACGTTTTGAGCAGCATTCTCTGCTATTCACCTGTTACCAGAAGAATATAAGAAACAAGAGTTCCATTTGAAATAGGCTGCTATTTGGGCACTAGTTTTTCCAAATGTGCTGCCCAAATGCATGCCACTCAAGGGTTAAACTAGTGGCACCCATGAGTAACAGCGCGAGCCCGATGTCTAACAGAGGGACTTAGGTAGCAAGTTTAGGGGCCGGGGATCCAGCGCTGCAAAACATTGCCTTAGGCATAGCAGTCAGAGAACGTTGACCGGCATGTTTAAGGGCAAACCTTTGCTACTTTGCAGGTAACCCTTAGGCCCAAATTTAAGAAGTGCCTAGCGTCAGCTAGCGCCACATTAGCGTCATTTTTGTTTACGCTAATGTGGCGTCAGGTTGGCAAAAACACTGAACCAAACTTACAAAGTGGGGCAATGCACGCATTGCGCCACTTTGTAAACTCATGCGCCAAAAGCACAATGTATGCAAGGGGGGTGTTCTTACATTAAGAGGCCCAGAAAAAATAGCGCAGTGGAATCTACGAGATTCCACTTTGCCATTTTTCTCGTCATTTTTAACTCTTGCTCAGTGCGGGCATTAAATTGAGGCACACCATTGTTTGTAATGGGCCTCTATGTACTTTGCAGGATTCCTGCAGAGTACCACAATAGCGTCTGAAATTATGAGGATATCGATCCTAACGTGCGCCATGGTGCCCAGTATCATTAATACGGCGCACTCATGGGTGCGTTAGGTGAGGTGTAATGGGGCACAAGAAATGAAGCGCCACTTTTCTGAAATCCGAGCCTTAGTGTGATAATAAAAATGCATGACGATGTCGAAGGAGGAAAAATATTTTTTCATAAAAAGGTCTGAATTGAGGATGTGGGTTACTCAACAAGCAAAATTGTTTGATTGTTGGTGTTTTTCTTACACTTGCTTACTCTCATTTGCACTATTAATTAGATTTTTTTTTTCTAGAACAACAGCAACAACAGCTGCCCAGCATCTGCTGACATGGTACGTGGGGGCAGGGAGTGGTTGCTGGGGAGAGAGAAAGGTCATGTTCCTGCTTTCGTAATTGTAATAATTGATCAATTCATAATTTAATTTTGCTGCCTTTTTGCATGTGAAGCCATCTGTAAACAAACTTCACCGAATTTGAGAGGCATCCAAAAAAGGTGCCACTGTCAGTCGGAGCCCCAAGTGCACTAATTGGCAGACAGTTCAAGGCCTCAGGCTGTAATTATACGTTTAGATTCATGCTTGTTCTGTTCTATAGCGCTCACTGCTGACATTTTTTTTATTTCAAACATGTTTTATTGATTCAATGAAATACAGAATAAGATTGATATAAGAACCGAGAGGTAACCTTGCATATTAAATTATTCAAGTTAATTTTCTAATTAGCACTTAATGAGAGTCACTCACTTATCAGATAACATGTATTTGAGTGGATGGAACCTAATTAGGGTGCAACATACAAAGAGAACCTGTGTGAGAGGAGAGAAGAGAGGAACAAGGGGAGAAAGATAGAGAAAGGGGAGGGCAGAGGTAAACACGCAGTGTTTTCTTTACGCGATTTCAGGGTAGGTTATTTTTTAGTAAGTACATGTCAAGTTTGGACCATAGGAGACGAGATGATGTTTTGTTAAACGACTGGTTGTGGAGTTTGTTGTCCGCAGTTCTGGCAAAGCATACCCAGCTAATAGGTATCCTACTCACCATAGGTGTCAAAACAATACTTGCTCACTGCTGAACTTATTTGCGAGGAGATGATACACAGAAAAAATTAACTCATTTTGCTACACTGTGGAATAGAAAGCAAAAGGGGCAACAAGGCACAGAACTTACTTCAACACTAGTAATATTGCAACTTCCCTAACTGCAACCATTACCAAAGCCCTAAAGTTAACCCTAACAAAAGAGAAATACATAATGGACCATTAGTAGGATCAAAATAGGGATAAAGGCTGTGGGACAAATAGGGTAAGCGTCCTGAACAAGCAGCTTTGGGTAACTTTGCAAACGTGATTACTGCAGGCAGCTCTATGAATCAGTGTTTTTTTCTTCTCTACTTACGTACACCATAGCCTGCATCCATGGAGGGCCACAAGGCTGAAGCAACAGCAAGGCATTGGATTTGGTAGGAAACCACCACATGGCTGCAGATGAAACAAGAATTGACAAAGCCAATAAGCCTCGTCTATGCAGGAGTTATTGTGTTTTAGCCATGCTGTTCACCAGTGTGGCTGCTGTTCAGCATGGCTAAAAGTTAGAGGCATAGAGGAGAGTGGCATAGAGTGTCATAGAGTGGAATGCTGAAAAGTGAAATAGAGTGTTGTAGAGTGGCTTGTCAGAGAGTGTTGTGTGTTGGAGTGGAATAGTGTGGAGTCACATAGAGTGGCATACACTGGTGCCACATAGAGTAGCATGGACGGGTGTAGAGTGCATTGGTACTGAGGGTTGCAGAATATAGTGGCATAGAGTGCAGTGGCATTGAATTCAGAGGCATACAATGCTGTGTCATAGAATACATGGCATAGGTTAGAGTGGTGCATAGTAGAGTGCAGTGGTGCAGAGTGGAATGGTGAAGAGTAGAGTGCCCAGGGTAGAGTGGCACAGAGTAGAACAGAGTGGCATGGAGTGCAGTGGCATAAAGTGCAGTGACATAGAGTGCAGTGAGTAGAGTGGGGGAGAATAGAGTGGCATAGAATTGAGTGGCATAGAATGCAGTGGTGTAGAGTTCAGAGGAGAGTCAAGTGGCATAAAGTGCAGTGGCGCGGAGTGGTGCATAGTAGAGTAGCATAGAGTGGTGCAGAGTAGAGTATATTGACATAGAGTGCAGTGCTGTGCAGTGGCGTCGTGTACAATGGAGTAGTGCAAAGTATAGTGGGGTAGAGTTCATTGGCAGAGAGTGCAGTGGTTAAGTGGGTCAGACTACCATGGTGTAGAGTGGAGTAGAGTGACATAGAGAGCAGTGGTGCAGATTACAGTGATGCAGAGTAGAGTGCAGTGGGAAAGAGTGCAGTAAGATAGAGTCCAGTTGTGTAGAGTGCATTGTTGTAGAGTGCAGTGGTTAAGAGTAGAGTGGCGGAGAGTGCAGTGGCATAGGGTTGAGTGGCACAGAGTGGAGTAGAGTGGCATAGACAGCAGTGGCATAGAGTACATTGCTTCAGATTAGAGTAAAGTGACATAAAGTGGTGTTGTGCAGGGTAGAGTGCAGTTCCATAGAGTGACATGTAGTGTAATGGCATGGAGTAAAGTGGTATAGAGTACAGTGGCATGAGTGCAGTAGGGCAGAACAGATTAGAGTGGCATACAGTCGACTGATGTAGAGTGCAGGGGCATAGAGTTGTGTGTTACAGAGTAAAGTGCTTTGGTGTAGAGTGTATTGCCATAGACTGCAGTGGTGTAGAGTGCAGTGTTACTTAGTGGCATAGAGTACATTGGGGTAAAGTGGAGTTGTGCAGAGTAGATTGGTGTGACCTAGACTGGAGTGGTGTAGAGTGCAGTGGCAAAGAGTGCAGTGGGGAAGAGTGCAGTGGTGTAGAGTAGACTGATGAAGAGTGCACTGGCATGAAGTAGAGTGGTACAGGGCAGAGTAGAGAGGTGTAGCATGAAGTGTCGTAGAGTGGAGTGGCATAGAGTGGAGTATTCATGGTGTGGTAGCACACTGCCATTACAGACAACATATTTGCAATTGAAATGACCATTACTTTTGCACAGACATACAGTTTTACTAATAAAACTATACAGTGCACAGGCGAAAATGTGAAGAAACTGCATCACCTGGTGTAATGATTTGTTTTGATCAAATTAAAGTATTTGTTTCCAACACACTTCAAAAATAACACAAATGTGCTTCATTTGTGTTCCTAATTCTGATATATTCTGAAATGTTTATACAGTTAAATCAAAAGTTGTTCTGTGCTAAAAAAAAACTATTTCATGCCCCTGTATCCAGCAAGATTATCAAATAAATCCTCTCATTTTTAAATCAGAGAAAGCAAAGTAAACAAGCACCCCCCGGAAGACATGGTCTGACATTTGACCTCAGTCTTGAATACACTGCAAATGTGATGAGATAAGAACAAGATTTACAGGCCTTTTTATAGAAAGGGAGCACTCAGAAGGCTACTGTAAATAAAGTTTGAGCAACAGACGGTTCAAACTCAAGCTGCACAGCTTAAAACAAATAAAGCCAGCAAATGGAAAGCAAGAAAATGTTAGTTACAAACCACAATGCCAATAGCAAGCAATGGGCCGAATGCGTTCCTAGGTAAGCTTTCTGAATGTCCACAAGATGCCTTTACTAAACCAGACAGCTGGATGAATGGCTTTGCAGCAGCATCATACGAGGAAAAGAAAGCGCAACCTTTAAATAGCCCTGCAAACTGTCTAGCAATAGTTGCAGCAATTGTCCCTGCTGTAGATCCCATCCCTCACAGTTGTGTATTTTACTAGTTGCAGAGGTCCATCATTAAAAGAAGCATCAATCTTTAGCTCCTCTCCCTACATAAACTTCTATCCCAGGCACCCCAAGAGGCTCCCATGCACCTGATGTGAGAGACAAGAATTAATTGCTGCCTTTCACAGAGAGCGTTGTCACAGGAGAAGAGCTTTACAGCTTCCTGCGCGAGCTGAGGAACTCATAAAGCAGCAGTTGTTGGCCTAATGCCTGGGGTCCGATGGGGCTTCGGGTGGTGCCCTGGCAACAAGGAGCGGAGTGTGTGTGAGGAAAGGGATGCAGAACAGACGAAGGGTGCCTCAGGAGCTAAGACTTGGGTGCTCGAGTTCCAACTCCTTGCACTTTGCTGGGCCTGCCCGGGGACACCTCAGGCTCCACATAAAGCATAAGGTGACTGGTGGTGAGGACGGCATCCTAAGAACTGGGATCCCCACCCCTCTACATGAAAGGAGAACTTCTGAGATAGTAGGGTACAGTCTACAGAGTTATACCAGGGGTGGGACGAGCACTACAGGGTCCGCACTGGACAAGTCCAGCAAACACTGCATTTCTCCCCCCCCCGCAGGGTATAAAAGAGGCCCTCAAATCACTGGCTGGATGAGAGGCCGATATAGAATAGAAACCTACAGGATGTGAAAGCTATGTGGAGTTGCTGGGACTGTTGGTAATCTCCGGGCTCAGATCTCACTGCAAGAGCTGTAAAGTGGCTGAAAGGTTGAGTTAGAGGATCCTGAAAGAAGATATGGTGACGGTAACTGCAAATGTGCCACTGTGGACACCTAGGCCAGTCTGGGAAATATAAATGGCCCTGGGGTTGGGATGACCGGAGAGGTGTTGTAGGAAGTTGGCTCTGTATGTACTATTTCAAAGTAAGAAATAGCATGCATAGAGTCCTAGGGTTCCCCTTAGAGGTAAGATAGCGGCAAAAAGAGACAATTCTAATAAGCAGTAGGCTTATCAGAGGGTAGTGTTAAGCATTTGTTGTACACACACAGGCAATAAATGAGGAACACACACACTCAGAGACAATTCCAGGCCAATAGGCCAATAGGTTTTTGTATAGAAAAATATATTTTCTTAGTTTATTTTAAGAACCACAGGTTCAAGATTCACAAACAATACTTTAAATGAAAGGTATTTCAGTTAGGAACTTTAGGAACTTTGAATTAGCAAAATAGCATATACAGTTTTCACACAAATGACATATAGCTATTTTAAAACTAGACAGTGCAATTTTCAACAGTTCCTGGGGGAGGTAAGTGTTTGTTAGTTTTGCAGGTAAGTAAACCACCTACGGGGTTCAAAGTTGAGTCCAAGGTAGCCCACCGTTGGGGGTTCAGGGCAACCCCAAAGTTACCACACCAGCAGCTCAGGGCCGGTCAGGTGCAGAGGTCAAAGTGGTGCCCAAAACGCATAGGCTTCAATAGAGAAGGGGGTGCCCCGGTTCCAGTCTGCCAGCAGGTAAGTACCTGCGTCTTCGGAGGGCAGACCATGGGGGTTTTGTAGGGCACTGGGGGGACACAAGTCAGCACAAAAAGTACACCCTCAGCGGCACGGGGGCAGCCGGGTGCAGTGTGCAAACAGGCGTTGGGTTCGCAATAGGTTTCAATGGGAGACCAAGGGGTCTCTTCAGCGATGCAGGCAAGCAAGGGGGGGGCTCCTCGGGGTAGCCACCACCTGGGCAAGGGAGAGGGCCACTTAGGGGTCGCTCCTGCACTGGAGGTTGGATCCTTCAGGTCCTGGGGGCTGCGGGTGCAGTGTCTTTACCAAGCGTCGGGTCTTTGAAGCAGGCAGTCGCGGTCAGGGGAAGCCTCGGGATTCCCTCTGCAGGCGTTGCTGTGGGGGCCTAGGGGGGTCAACTCTGGCTACTCACGGTCTCGTAGTCGCCGGGGAGTCCTCCCTGTGGTGTTTGTTCTCCACAAGTCGAGCCGGGGGAGTCGGGTGCAGAGTGCAAAGTCTCCCGCTTCCGGCGGGAAATGTGTGTTGGTTCAAAGTTGCTTCTTTGTTGCAAAGTTGCAGTCTTTGTGGAGCAGAGCCGCTGTCCTCGGGAGTTCTTGGTCCTTCTAGATGCAGGGTAGTCCTCTGAGGCTTCAAAGGTCGCTGGACCCTGTGGAACGCGTCGTTGGAGCAGTGTCTTTAGAAGTGGGGAGACAGGCCGGGAGAGCTGGGGCCAAAGCAGTTGGTGTCTCCGTCTTCTCTGCAGGTTTTTCAGCTCAGCAGTCCTTCTTCGTCTTCGGTTGCAGGAATCTATCTTTCTGTGTTCTGGGAGCCCCTAAATACTCGATTTAGGGGTGTGTTTAGGTCTGGGGGTTAGTAGCCAATGGCTACTAGCCCTGAGGGTGGCTACACCCTGTTTGTGCCTCCTCCCTGAGGGGAGGGGGGCACATCCCTATCCCTATTGGGGAAATCCTCCATCTGCAAGATGGAGGATTTCTAAAAGTCAGAGTCACCTCAGCTCAGGACACCTTAGGGGCTGTCCTGACTGGCCAGTGACTCCTCCTTGTTTTTCTCATTATCTCCTCCGGCCTTGCCGCCAAAAGTGGGGCCGTGGCCAGAGGGGGCGGGCAACTCCACTAGCTGGAGTGCCCTGGGGTGCTGTAACAAAGGGGGTGAGCCTTTGAGGCTCACCGCCAGGTGTTACAGTTCCTGCAGGGGGAGGTGCCAGTTACAAGGGACTTACCTGGATGCCAGGGTGTGCCAATTGTGGAAACAAAGGTACAGGTTAGGGAAAGAACACTGGTGCTGGGGCCTGGGTAGCAGGCCTCAGCACACTTTCAAATCATAACTTGGCATCAGCAAAGGCAAAAAGTCAGGGGGGAACCATGCCAAGGAGGCATTTCCTTACACAACCCCCCCCAAATGAAAGAGGATGAGACTAACCTTTTCCCAAGAGAGTCTTCATTTTCTAAGTGGAAGAACCTGGAAAGGCCATCTGCATTGGCATGGGCAGTCCCAGGTCTGTGTTCCATTATAAAGTCCATTCCCTGTAGGGAGATGGACCACCTCAACAGTTTTGGATTTTCACCTTTCATTTGCATTAGCCATCTGAGAGGTCTGTGGTCAGTTTGAACTAAAAAGTGAGTACCAAAGAGGTATGGTCTCAGCTTCTTCAGGGGCCAAACCACAGCAAAGGCCTCCCTCTCAATGGCACTCCAATGCTGCTCCCTGGGGAGTAACCTCCTGCTAATGAAAGCAACAGGCGGGTCAAGGCCATCATCATTTGTTTGGGACAAAACTGCCCCTATCCCATGTTCAGAGGCATCAGTCTGCACAATGAACTTCTTGAAGTAATCTGGAGCTTTGAGAACTGGTGCTGTGCACATTGCTTGTTTCAGGGTGTCAAAGGCCTGTTGGCATTCTACAGTCCAGTTTACCTTCTTGGGCATTTTCTTGGAGGTAAGTTCTGTGAGCGGTGTCACTATGGATCCATATCCCTTCACAAACCTCCTGTAGTACCCAGTCAAGCCAAGGAATGCCCTGACTTGAGTCTGGGTTTTTGGAGCTGCCCAGTCCAGAATAGTCTGGATCTTAGGCTGGAGTGGCTGAACTTGGCCTCCACCTACAAGGTGTCCCAAGTAAACCACAGTTCCCTGCCCTATCTGGCATTTGGATGCCTTGATAGAGAGGCCTGCTGCTTGCAGGGCCTTCAAAACCTTCTTCAGGTGGACCAGGTGATCCTGCCAGTTGGAGCTAAAGACAGCAATATCGTCAAGATAAGCTGCACTAAAGGACTCCAAGCCAGCAAGGACTTGATTCACCAACCTTTGGAAGGTGGCAGGGGCATTCTTTAAACCAAAGGGCACACCAGTGAACTGATAATGCCCATCTGGTGTGGAGAATGCTGTCTTTTCTTTTGCTCCTGGTGCCATTTTGATTTGCCAGTACCCTGCTGTCAATTCAAAGGTACTTAATAATTTTGGCAGCACCTAGTTTGTCTATCAATTCATCTGCCCTTGGAATGGGATGGGCATCTGTCTTGGTGACAGAATTAAGTCCTCTGGAGTCCACACAGAACCTCATCTCTCTCTTTCCATCTTTGGTGTGAGGTTTGGGGACTAAGACCACTGGGCTAGCCCAGGGGCTGTCAGAGTGCTCAATGACTCCCAATTTCAGCATCTTGTGGACTTCCACTTTGATGCTTTCCTTAACTTGGTCAGACTGCCTGAAGATTTTGTTTTTGACAGGCATGCTGTCTCCTGTGTCCACATCATGTGTACACAGGTGTGTCTGACCAGGGGTTAGGGAAAAGAGCTCAGCAAACTGTTGCAGGACCTTCCTACAGTCAGATTGCTGTTGGCCAGAGAGAGTGTCTGAATAGATCACTCCATCTACTGAACCATCTTCAGGGTCTGTGGAGAGGAGATCAGGGAGAGGTTCACTCTCAGCTTCCTGGTCCTCATCTGTTACCATCAACAGATTCACATCTGCCCTGTCATGAAAGAGTTTGAGGCGGTTCACATGGATCACCCTTTTGGGGGTCCTGCTAGTGCCTAGGTCTACCAGGTAGGTGACCTGACTCTTCCTTTCTAGCACTGGGTAAGGGCTACTCCATCTGTCCTGAAGTGCCCTGGGAGCCACAGGCTCCAGAACCCAGACTTTCTGCCCTGGATGAAACTCAACCATAGCAGCCTTTTGGTCATACCACAACTTCTAGAGTTGTTGACTGGCCTCAAGGTTTTTGCTTGCCTTTTCCATATACTCTGCCATCCTTGAACGTAGGCCTAGTACATAGTCCACTATATCTTGTTTAGGCTCATAAAGAGGTCTCTCCGAGCCTTCTTTCACAAGTGCTAGTGATCCCCTTATAGGATGGCCAAACAGAAGTTCAAAGGGGGAAAACCCTACTCCCTTCTGAGGCACCTCTCTGTAGGCGAAAAGCAGACATGGCAAGAGGACATCCCATCTCCTTTTGAGTTTTTCAGGGAGCCCCATGATCATGCCTTTCAATGTCTTGTTAAATCTTTCAACAAGACCATTGGTTTGTGGATGGTATGGTGTGGTGAATTTGTAAGTCACACCACACTCATTCCACATATGTTTCAGGTATGCTGACATGAAGTTGGTACCTCTGTCAGACACCACCTCCTTAGGAAATCCCACTCTGGTAAAAATACCAATGAGTGCTTTGGCTACTGCAGGGGCAGTAGTCGACCTAAGGGGGATTGCTTCAGGGTATCTAGTAGCATGATCCACTACTACTAGTATGTATTGGTTCCCTGAGGCTGTGGGAGGTTCAAGTGGACCCACTATGTCCACACCCACTCTTTCAAAGGGGACCCCCACCACTAGAAGTGGAATGAGGGGGGGCTTTGGGTTTCCACCTGTCTTACCACTGGCTTGACAGGTGGCACAGTAGGCACAAAACTCCTTGACCTTCTGGGACATGTTGGGCCAATAGAAGTGGTTGACTAATCTCTCCCATGTCTTGGTCTGTCTCAAATGCCCAGCAAGAGGAATGTCATGAGCTAAGGTCAGAATTAACTCCCTAAACTCCTGAGGCACTACCATGCTCCTAGTGGCACCAGGTTTGGGATCTCTTGCCTCAGTGTAAAGGAGTCCATCTTCCCAATAGACTCTATCTGTTCCTGTTATTTTTCCATTGGACTCTTGCTGCCTAAGGCCTTCAAGAGAGGGACAGGTTTCTTGCCCCTTTCACAATTGCTCCCTTGAGGGTCCCCCTGGGCCTAGGAGCTCAACCTGATAAGGTTCTAACTCCATGGGCTCAGTTCCCTCAGAGGGCAGAACTTCTTCCTGGGAAGAGAGGTTCTCTTTTTCTTGTTGTGTTGAAACTGGTTCCCCAGTTTTCTTTCCTTTTCTCTTGGAGGGTTGGGCCCTTTTTCCAGGCTCCAACACCACTTTTTCACCCTGAGCCTTGCACTGTGCCCTTGTCTTGACACACACCAGTTCAGGGATACCCAGCATGGCTGCATGGGTCTTGAGTTCTGCTTCAGCCCATGCTGAGGACTCCAGGTCATTTCCAAGCAAACAGTCTACAGGGATATTTGAGGAGACCACCACCTGTTTCAGGCCATTGACCCCTCCCCACTCTAAAGTTACCATAGCCATGGGATGTACTTTAGTCTGATTGTCAGCGTTGGTGACTGGATAAGTTTGTCCAGCCAGGTATTGACCTGGGGAAACCAGTTTCTCTGTCACCATGGTGACACTGGCACCTGTATCCCTCAGGCCTTCTACACTTGTCCCAATAATTAAGAGTTGCTGCCTGTATTTTTGCATATTAGGGGGCCAGGCAGCCAGTGTGGCTAAATCCACCCCACCCTCAGAGACTAATGTAGCTTCAGTGTGGACCCCGATTTGCTCTGGGCACACTGTTGATCCCACTTGGAGACTGGCCATTCCAGTGTTAGCTAGAGTAGAGTTAGAAGTGGAACCTTTTTAGGGACAGGCAATGTCTCCAGTTTGGTGTCCTTGCTGATTACAGCTACAACACCAGGCCTTTTTGGGATCAAAGTTTTAACCCTTGTACCCAAAATTGGATTGTGAAGAGGCTCTGGACCCTCCCTCCTGAGCAGGTTTTTGGGGCCCTGTAGAAGACTCTTTACTTTTCCCTTTGGATGTCTCAACACTCTTCCCCTGGGGAGTCTTTGTGACCCCTTTCTTTTGGTCACCCCCTGTGGAAGTCTTGGTCACCCTAGTCTTGACCCAATGGTCCACCTTCTTTCCCAATTCTTGGGGAGAAATTGGTCCTAGGTCTACCAGATGCTGATGCAGTTTATCATTGAAACAGTTACTTAACAGGTGTTCTTTCACAAATAAATTGTACAGCCCATCATAATCATTTACACCACTGCCTTGAATCCAACCATCCATTGTTTTCACTGAGTAGTCAACAAAATCAACCCAGGTCTGGCTCGAGGATTTTTGAGCCCCCCTGAGCCTAATTCTATACTCCTCAGTTGACAATCCAAAGCCCTCAATCAGGGTAGCCTTCATGAGGTCATAGGATTCTGCATCATTTCCAGAGAGTGTGAGGAGTCTATCCCTACACTTTCCATTGAACATTTCCCAAAGGAGAGCACCCCAGTGAGATCTGTTTACTTTTCTGGTTGCACAAGCCCTCTCAAAAGTTGTGAACCATTTGGTGATGTCATAACCATCTTCATATTTAGTTACAATCCCTTTTGGGATTTTCAACATGTCAGGAGAATCTCTGACCCTATTTATGTTGCTGCCACCATGGATGGGACCAAAACGCATCTCTTGTCTTTCCCTTTCTATGGCTAGGAGCTGTCTCTCTAAAGCCAATCTTTTGACCATCCTGGCTAACAGTAGGTCATCTTCATTGAGGTTGTCCTCAATGCTTCCAGAGTTGCTGGACTCTCCTGTGAGAGAAGCAGCATCTCTGACTATCACATTTGGAGTCAGGGTTTGAGGGACCCTGTTCTCCCTAACTAGGAGTGGGGGTGGGAGATCCTCCACTTCACTAGCTTCTCCTCTGGGAGGGCATCCTCAGAGGGGTTGTTTTTAGCAAACTCTGCCAAAAGCTCCTGGAGCTGTGCTTTGGTAGGGTTTGAACCAGTTTTAATCTTTTTGGTTTTGCAGAGAGACCTTAACTCTGACATCCTAAGATGCAGGTAAGGGGTGACGTTGAGTTCCATCACATTCTCTTCTGCATTAGACATTATGGTGGTCATTACGACCTTGGCGGTATAAGGCGCTTACCGCCGTGCAGAGGACCGCCAATACACCGCCGCTGCAGACCGCCACAGCTATTATGACACACATCTCGGAATCCGCCGAAATTCAGACACCCACACAACACCGCCACACCAAAGGTCAGCGATAAACATGCAGAAACAAATCCTCCACCTCCACGCCAACAGAAACACGCCCATGCTATTACGACCCATGAATCCACGCGGCGGTCTTTCAACCGCGGTATTCCATTGGCGGTACACACCGCTGCGCTCAAAATACACACACATCTCCAAAACACCGCCACATTGGACAATTACAAATACACACACCTGATACACATACAAACACCACTCCCACACACCCAATACAATATAAAACACACACCCACATCACACACAAACCCTTACAACCACAATTTCTGAGAGAAGGCCAGAGAGAGACAGCACAGAATAGAGAACCCCATCACACAGAGGCACACCACACCATCACCCACACAACACCCATGCACAAAACACCACATACCACTACACTCACCACACTCATCAACACATACACCACCCCACACATCACACACACCACCCCATGGCACGCCAAAGACACCCCCGCTTCTCCGAGGAGGAGCTCAGGGTCATGGTCGAGGAAATCGTCCGGGTAGAGCCACAGCTATTTGGCTCACAGGTACAGCACACATCAATAGCCAGGAAGATGGAGCTATCGCAAAGAATAGTCGAAAGGGTCAACGCTGTGGGACAGCACCCAAGAAATAGGGAGGACATCAGGAAGAGGTGGAACGACCTACGGGGGAAGGTGCGTTCAACGGTATCCAGGCACAACATCGCGGTACAGCGGACTGGCGGCGGACCCCCACCTCCTCCCCCACAACTAACAACATGGGAGGAGCAAGTCTTGTCCATCTTGCATCCTGAGGGCCTCGCAGGAGTCGTTAGAGGAACAGACACTGGTAAGTCAAATTTCAACTATCATATCCCCCACCCTACATGCATGCTATCACACACCCCCACCCTCACACCCTCCCCTATCACTCCAAATCCTCACCTATCTACCCATGACACCAACCACCCATCCCAACCCCAAAACCTGCATGACCTAACTAAGCATGGATACCCATCACTAAAGCATGTCCACTGCACAGACCCACAACACCCCCCAACTATCACCACACAAGCCCCCACACAGGAATGCCTGCACTGGGGTACACGCACACCCAAACATTGCACATCATGAAACACACACATGCAATAATCATGTACTCATACCCCCGCAGGAACCCGAAGGAACGTCACCACACCAGAGGGTCCAGACAACCCCACTCCACCCCTAGAAGAGGCCCACAGTGACGACAGCAGCTCTGCCCCACTGGATCTTGATGACCAGCCCGGACCATCGTGGGCCTCAGGACAGTCGGTTCCCCTTGCCCAGCCACAGCCCAACACCGAACTGCCACCCTCTGGGAACACCAGCACAGCACCCACCCAGCGGGCCCAAACCTCCCTACCCAGGACAGGTCAATCAGCGGTGTGTCCACCACTACAGGGCACCAAGGCTAACCCACCACCCCAACAACAACAGGGTATTGGGGGCAGTGGTAGTGGGCACACGGTCCAGGGGACGGAGGCACAGGAACACAGGGGAACTGGGAGGGCTGCTGTGCGACAGAGGGAGGACAGGCCAAGGGAACCTACTCTCAACGAGGCCCTCTCCTCCATCATGGGAGCATACCACCACTCCCAGGAGATGATGGCAACGGTACTGGACAAGTTGCAGGAGACCCTGCGTCTGCAGGAGGAACAGTATTTGGGGTTCAGGGAGGAGCTCAGGACCATCGGCTCAGCCCTGTGCACCATTGTAGGGGTGCTGACGGACATTCAAAAGACCTAGAGGGACACGTGGCACTCCCAGGGGCCCCTGACACTAGGCACGACGTCCATCACTTGTTGTTTTTGCATTTGTCGCCCTAAGTGGGAAGAGTATGCCCAGACGTGGGTCCCGTGCTTCCCATGCCACTGGATTCAAGCTAGCCTGGCTGATGAGGGGTGAAACCCCGAAACCGGTCCCAGGATGCTTGTTTCCAGTCCAGGGAAGACCTGGCCTAGCAGTTCGGGCTGGACTGTTCCCATGGGGAACAGGGTCAAGACTGATTTGCATATGGCTGGGTCCAAACTGGAATGGCATGGGCAGCAAAAAAACGATGGATTAAACACAGATCTGTGACTGGGGGTGAATGTTTGACAATGTTCTGCATTCCGTCCATCACTTGTTGTTTTTGCATTTGTCGCCCTAAGTGGGAAGGGTATGCCCAGACGTGGGTCCCGTGCTTCCCATGCCACTGGATTCAAGCTAGCCTGGCTGATGAGGGGTGAAACCCCGAAACCGGTCCCAGGATGCTTGTTTCCAGTCCAGGGAAGACCTGGCCTAGCAGTTCGGGCTGGACTGTTCCCATGGGGAACAGGGTCAAGACTGATTTGCATATGGCTGGGTCCAAACTGGAATGGCATGGGTAGCAAAAAAACGATGGATTAAACCCAGATCTGTGACTGGGGGTGAATGTTTGACAATGTTCAGCATTCCGTCCATCACTTGTTGTTTTTGCATTTGTCGCCCTAAGTGGGAAGGGTATGCCCAGACGTGGGTCCCGTGCTTCCCATGCCACTGGATTCAAGCTAGCCTGGCTGATGAGGGGTGAAACCCCGAAACCGGTCCCAGGATGCTTGTTTCCAGTCCAGGGAAGACCTGGCCTAGCAGTTCGCGCTGGACTGTTCCCATGGGGTACAGGGTCAAGACTGATTTGCATATGGCTGGGTCCAAACTGGAATGGCATGGGCAGCAAAAAAACGATGGATTAAACCCAGATCTGTGACTGGGGGTGAATGTTTGACAATGTTCAGCATTCCGTCCATCACTTGTTGTTTTTGCATTTGTCGTGGGTCCCGTGCTTCCCATGCCACTGGATTCAAGCTAGCCTGGCTGATGAGGGGTGAAACCCCGAAACCGGTCCCAGGATGCTTGTTTCCAGTCCAGGGAAGACCTGGCCTAGCAGTTCGGGCTGGACTGTTCCCATGGGGAACAGGGTCAAGACTGATTTGCATATGGCTGGGTCCAAACTGGAATGGCATGGGCAGCAAAAAAATGATGGATTAAACCCAGATCTGTGACTGGGGGTGAATGTTTGACAATGTTCAGCATTCCGTCCATCACTTGTTGTTTTTGCATACGACGATGAAATGCCCACCACCTCCGCCGGCGCTAGTGGACAGGAGGCACCGCCACAGGACCAACACACCAGCAACCCATCCCCTGCAGACGGACCACCACCACGCAAGCGGGCCCTGAGATCCAGGAACAGGACAGAGCAAGATGGCAAGACCCCCGCCAGGAAATAAGACCATCCTGATCGTCCTCCCACTGTCCCACTTTGTTACCCTGTCCAAATCGGAACTGCCCCAGCTCCACTTCCAATGGCCAGATGTGCAATGTACCTGTGAGACTAATAGACTGGACTCTGCCATGGACATTCCTCCGCCATCACCTAGCCCCATTTCACAACTCCCCTTCATTGTTATGCACTTAAATAAACACCCTTGAAACACTAATAAAACTGGAGTCAGTCAATGATTGTGAACTTTGTATTGTCAATTACAGTGTTAAAAAAGGTTACCCATTGGAAGGCCAACATACCAATGTCACACATTACAAGTCTTTCAAGGGTGCAAGCTGTTGACACGTAGGTTACCACAATACTGAAACTGAAATGGAAGGGGACAACTCAGTTAACAAATAGGGAGTGAAATATAGGTACAGGATAGAGGTAGACTTGTGAAAGTTAATAATATGTGAAACATGAAAATGTACTCACCTGTGTCTCACTGAAAATATTGCTGTATAACTGACTCCCTGTTGTCGTTTTCATCTTCATCAGCTTCCTCCTCATCACTGTCCACAGACTCCACAGGCTCCCCCGCTGCAACAACACCGTCATCTGGATCATCCTCCTGCAGAAAAGGCACCTGGCGTCGCAATGCCAAGTTATGGAGCATGGAGCAGGCGATGATGATGTTGCACACCTTCTTCGGTGAGTAGAATAGGGATCCACCAGTCATATGGAGGCACCTGAACCTGGCCTTAAGAAGGCCGAAGGTGCGTTCGATTACCCTCCTAGTCCGCCCATGGGCATCATTGTACCGTTCCTCTGCCCTGGTCCTGGGATTCCTCACTGGGGTCAATAGCCAGGACAGGTTGGGGTAACCAGAAGTCCCCCAATAGCCATACACGGCGCCTCTGGAGTTGACCCATCATATCAGGGATGCTGCTATTCCGCAGGATGTAGGCATCATGCACAGAGCCAGGGAACATTGCATTTACCTGCGAGATGTACTGGTCTGACAAACAGACCATCTGGACATTCATGGAATGATAACTCTTCCTGTTCCTGTACACCTGTTCATTCCTGCGGGGAGGACCAGAGCTACATGGGTCCCATCAATGGCACCTATGATGTTGGGTATATGTCCAAGGGCATAGAAATCACCTTTCACTGTAGGCAAATCCTCCACCTCAGGGAAAATGATGTATCTCCTTACGTGTTTCAGCAGGGCAGACAACACTCTGGACAACACGTTGGAAAACATAGGCTGGGACATCCCTGATGCCATGGCCACTGTTGTCTGAAAAGACCCACTTGCAAGGAAATGCAGCACTGACAGCACCTGAACGTCAGGGGGGATTCCAATCGGATGGCGGATTGGTGACATCAGGTCTGGCTCCAACTGGGTACATAGTTCCTGGATTGTGGCACGGTCAAACCGGTAGGTCACAATGACATGTCGCTCTTCCATTGTCAACAGGTCCACCAGCGGTCGGTACACCGGCGGATTCCGCCATCTTCCAATATGTCCCAACTGACGGTGCCTAAGAAGGACAACAGCGAAGAAACTGTCAGCATTCCTCCAGGTATGTACCCAACGTCACACACAAGACTACAACAGACAATTAACCCATCCGGGAAAGGTTTTGAGTGTAGGCCTCGGTATGTGTGATGCAGTAGTAATTGAAGCCATGTGGGCCCCTGAAATGGCGGCTGCCTGACCTCTAAACTGGGACAATGGGATTGTGGGGTAACTGCGCTGGCGTTGGACACCGTCGCGGTAGGCGGTCGTAGAGCGCAGCGCAATGCTGCATTGGTTAACATTGGACCCTGTGGGTCCCAGGAACCAATGAACAGGTGCGCCGCCGGTGATGATGCGCACCGCCGCGGATGTCACCGCTGCGGACGTCACCACCATTTTCTATCTCTTCAATCACTAGATACCTGACCTTCGACAGGAGAGGACCTACACTGCTAGTGCTGCTGTGACCTCGGTCTGGAAGCGAAGATGGCTGCTGCGTCTGGGGAAAGGGCCCCTGCCTTCACCGCACAGGAGTTGGAGAAACTTGTGGATGGGGTCCTCCCCCAGTACACGCTACTCTACGGTCCTCCAGACCAACAGGTTAGTACACAGGGAGCACGTTGGATGGGCTAGGCTTGGGTGGAGAGGGCTGGGTGGATGAGGGAAGGGGGCAGAGTACATAGAACAGTTATGCATGGAGATGAATGGGCCACAGGGATAGAGTTGGGAGGGGGCCAATCACAACGACGGTGCAGTAGGTAATGACTGTCCTCTTTCCTTGTGTATGTCATGTAGGTCAACGCCCACCAGAAGAGGGACATTTGGCGTGCCATCGCCAAGGAAGTCCGGACCCTGGGGGCCCACCAGAGACGGGGCACCCACTGCCGTAAGAGATGAGAGGACATTCGCCGCTGCAGCAAGAAGACGGCGGAGGCTCAGCTGGGGATGGCCTCCCAACGTGGGAGGGGTGCCCGTCGCACCATGACCCCCCTGATGTTCCGGATCCTGGCGGTGGCCTACCCAGAGTTGGATGGGCACTTAAGGACATCACAGCAGACACAAGGGGGTGAGTACTACCTCATCATATGGACTTTGCGTGCAGTGGAGGTGTCTGGGTGGGGGTGGTGGGTTGTGGGTGTCCCTAGGCCAGGGCGAGTTAGGTAGGCAAGGCCCCTCCATTATGTAGGCCATGTGGCATCTCTACCCCAGCTCAAAACAGAGGGAAGTTGATGTATAGTTGCCCCTTTGCCATCCATGTGGGCAGATTACTACCATTGCCATGTAGGCCATTTCCCAGAAATAGCATGTGCAGAGGTCAGGAGCACGGCGTAATGCATGGGGCTGCTGCGTCTGTCTTGTCCGCCAACGGTAGCGGTATGCCATGCACTAAAACTCTCTTTCTTCTGTCTCCCCCCTTTTCCTTCTCTCCCTGTCCTTTTGTCCATCAGCATCAACAGGCGGAGGTACAGTGGCACCGGAGCATGAGGGAGCTGCATCCCACATGGCCATGGAGGGCCACACCGTAGACTCTGAATTCACCAGTGGGACGGAGGGCGAGGGGAGCTTCACGTCAGCCACCAGATCACCATCCAGCGACACAGACTCGTCCGCCGATGGGAGCTCCCCTGTGGTGGCGGCACCATCTGTGCGCCCCACTTCTACAGGTACAGCCGCCACCTCCCCTACCAGCACCGCCCTCCCAGCAGCCCCTCAGCGTGTGTCCCGTGCCCACTCACCCAGGAGGGTGGCCATCACCTTCGCCCCAGGCACCTCAGGCCCTGCCCCAGTCACCCCTGCTGCCCTCAGTGAGGAGGCCATTGACCTCCTCAGGTCACTCACTGTTGGGCAGTCTACCATTGTGAATGCCATCCAGGGTGTAGAACGAGAGTTGAAACACGGTAATGCATTCCTGGAAGGCATTCATTCTGGTCAGGCTGTCCTTCAGCGAACCCTGCAATCTCTGGCTGCAGCACTGATGGCTGCCATTGTCCCTGTGTCCAGCCTCCCCCCTCCAACCTCCTCCACCCAGACCCAATCCCCTGTACCCCAGCCCATCCCAAGCACACCTACAGACCAGCGGGCACACAAGTCAACACACACAAGTAGCTCAAGCAAACATAGGCACCACACACACCACAGGCACACACACAAGCATCAGACCCATACAGACACCGCAACATCCACTGTCTCCACTGTGTCCCCCTCCTCCTCTTCTCCCTCCTCCCTCCCAGTCTCGCCTACACACACACCTGCATGCACCATATCTACATGCACTAGGACTCGCACCAGGACACCCAGCACCACAAGCCGCTCACCTGCACTCACCACCTCCACTGCCATTTACACGTCCCCTGTGTCCTCTCCCAGTGTGTCTGTGACGCCCCCTCCCAAAGTACACAAACGCCGGCAATCACTCACCCAACATCCATCCACCTCACGACAGCCTCCAGTACCTGCACCTGCACCCAAAACACCTAAAGTGACACCTCCTACAACCACCTCCTCTACCTCCACTCCCAGACCCCCTCCAACTACCCATCCCAGTGTCCGTCAGAAACTGTCCCTGTCAAATTGACCTGTTTGCCCCCCCCCCCTCCAGTTCATCAGTCCAGTCGTAGCGCCTCAGGCAAAAAGCTTCCAGTACCAGTGGTGCGTGTTCCAGGTTTTTGGAGTGCACCGTCCACCAGGGCAGGCAGTAGGACCCGGAGCCAAGGCACTGTCAGCCCACCCCCTGTAAAGGCACCGAAATTGGAGAGTGGACGACGGGACCGTGTCAAGACTCCTGGTGGGACAACAAGTGAAATGGGATCCAAGGCGATTGGTGAGTCAGCTGTCACTCCAAAGAAGGTGGGGAAGGTTCCGAGGAAGTCTGCCCAGCCTGTTGTGAGTGTCACGGCGGAGAAGTGCGCCATCATTTCCGGCGGTCCAGACACAACCGCCAGCACCGTCGTTACTGGTCAGGAGACCACCGCCAGAGTCATTGCCCAGGAGGGCCCAAGTATCGTTACTGGTGAGGAGACCATCGCCAGAGTCATTGCCCAGGAGGGCCAGAGTATCGTTACTGGTCAGGAGACCACCGCCAGAGTCATTGCTCAGGAGGGCCCGAGTATCGTTACTGGTCAGGAGACCACCGCCAGAGTCAGTGCCCAGGAGGGCCCGAGTATCGTTACTGGTCAGGAGACCACCGCCAGAGTCAGTGCCCTGGAGGGCCCGAGTATCGTTACTGGTCAGGAGACCACCGCCAGAGTCAGTGCCCAGGAGGGCCCGAGTATCGTTACTGGTCAGGAGACCACCGCCAGAGTCAGTGCCCAGGAGGGCCCAAGTATCGTTACTGGTCAGGAGACCACCGCCAGAGTCATTGCCCAGGAGGGCCCGAGTATCGTCACTGGTCAGGAGACCACCGCCGGAGTCAGTGCCCAGGGGGGCCCAAGTATCGTTACTGGGCAGGAGACCGCCATGGTGAAGACCGCTGAACAGTCCATAGTCAGCCATGGCAAAGCACCGCTGAACAAGGCCAAGACCGCCATGGTGAAGACCGCTGAACAGTCCATAGCCAGCCATGGTGAAGACGGCTGAACAGTCCATAGCCAGCCATGGCAAAGCACCGCTGAGCAAGGCCAAGACCGCCATGGTGAAGACCGCTGATCAGGGCAAACACCGTGTGGGTATGAATATGCCGCCACATCAGGCATCCTTCTCCCATGTGCAGCTGGGACAGTGAAAGGACAGGAACTTTCACGGGGAGACTCATCCAGTCTGGCCACCAGTCCCACCCAGTACCAGTTGAGAACTGCATCTACTTGCGTCAATGTGGCTTTGCACTCCCCAGGATTGTTCAGTGGGCAACCCACCCACTGTAGAGACTTGAGAGACTGTGGCTTTGCACTCCCCAGGATGTAACAGTGGGCAAATTACCCACTGTAGAGACTTGAGAGACTGTGGCTTTGCACTCCTCAGGATTGAACAGAGGGCAAGCCACCCACTGTAGAGACTTGAGAGACTGTGGCTTTGCACTCCCCAGGATTGAACAGTGGGCAACCCACCCACTGTAGAGACTTGAGAGACTGTGGCTTTGCACTCACCAGTATACATCAATGGGCATGGAGCCCTGTCGTGGATCTGGCTTTGGTGTCATCCGGCTGAGGTGCCCCCCTACCCTTCCCCCTGAGGTGCCTGTAGTGTTTCAATCTGATGCCCCGGCAGTGTTCTCTCGGATTTTGGTCAGGTATCTATTGTGGGCCTTGCCCATGCATTTTTGGACTGTTGGTGCACGGACATTGTTGTGTACATATCTGCACTACTTCTTGTATTGTATATGTAAATATGACAGATTTCGAGATATGATTCAGTATATTTTATATGACATGTATATTGGCACATTACAATATTTGAACGGATCTTGCTTTGTCTTTGCATTCTTCCGGGGGGATTGTGGGTTGTTAATGTGATATTTTTGACTGCATTGGTGTGTATGATGTAATATGCGAGGGTGGGGGTGGGGGTGTTTGGTGGGTGTCCCCTAACTTTTGCCTCCCCCCCCCTGTGTTGTAGATGCAGTACTCACCGGTATGTTCTGCGCCTATGTCGCTGTTGTTCGTACAGGACCAGAAAGACAAGGGCAGGTAGGATTTGGAGTTCCGGCTCCATGGAGTCGTCGTTCCTCGTGGAGTGTGTTGAGGTGAGCGTTTTCCCATAGCAAAGGCTGTTTCCGCCGTGTTTTTATCCACGGTGAATCCGCCCGGAAAAGGTGGCGGGTTGTTGTGTTGTAAAAGTGTGGGCGGTACTTTGTCTCCCGCCTGTCTGTTGGCGGTGACCGCCACGCTGTTTGTCTGTACCGCCGTGGCGGGCGATGTGTTAAAGTGGCTGTCTTTGTTGGCGGTTACCGCCAGGGTCGTAATTCCCTTTTTTTTTCCGCCGGCCTGTTTGCGGTATTACCCCACCTTTTACACCGTCCGCCAGGGTTGTAATGACCCCCTATGTTTCTAAAAGTTGGAATACTTTTTAAGAATCTAAAATTATCTCTAGAACTTAATTCAAACTTTTAAACTCTAAAAGAAATGCTAACAGGGACTAACACAAGGCCCTTGCAGGACTTTTAAAAATTTAGAAAAATAGCTCAAATTTCAAAAATCAGTTTCTAATGACAATTTTTGGAATTTAGTCATGTGATCAGGTATTGGCTGAGTAGTCCAGCAAATGCAAAGTCTTGTACCCCACCGCTGATCCACCAATGTAGGAAGTTGGCTCTGTATGTACTATTTCAAAGTAAGAAATAGCATGCACAGAGTCTAAGGGTTCCCCTTAGAGGTAAGATAGTGGGAAAAAGAGATAATTCTAATGCTCTATTTTGTGGTAGTGTGGTCGAGCAGTAGGCTTATCAGAGGGTAGTGTTAAGCATTTGTTGTACACACACAGGCAATAAATGAGGAACACACACTCAGAGACAATTCCAGACCAATAGGTTTTTGTATAGAAAAATATATTTTCTTAGTTTATTTTAAGAACCACAGGTTCAAGATTCACAAACAATATTTTAAATGAAAGGTATTTCACTTAGGAACTTCAGGAACTTTGAATTCGCAAAATAGCATATACAGTTTTCACACAAATGACATATAGCTATTTTAAAACTAGACACAGTGCAATTTTCAACAGTTCCTGGGAGAGGTAAGTGTTTGTTAGTTTTGCAGGTAAGTAAACCACCTACGGGGTTCAAAGTTGGGTCCAAGGTAGCCCACCGTTGGGGGTTCAGGGCAACGCCAAAGTTACCACACCAGCAGCTTAGGGCCGGTCAGGTGCAGAGGTCAAAGTGGTGCCCAAAACGCATAGGCTTCAATGGAGAAGGGAGTGCCCCGGTTCCAGTCTGCCAGCAGGTAAGTACCCGCGTCTTCGGAGGGCAGACCAGGGGTGTTTTGTAGGGCACCGGGGGGACACAAGTCAGCACAAAAAGTACACCCTCAGCGGCACGGGGGCGGCCGGGTGCAGTGTGCAAACAGGCGTCGGGTTCGCAATAGGTTTCAATGGGAGACCAAGGGGTCTCTTCAGCGATGCAGGCAAGCAAGGGGGGGGCTCCTCGGGGTAGCCACCACCTGGGCAAGGGAGAGGGCCACCTAGGGGACGCTCCTGCACTGGAGGTCGGATCCTTCAGGTCCTGGGGGCTGCGGGTGCAGTGTCTTTACCAAGCGTCGGGTCTTTGAAGCAGGCAGTCGCGGTCAGGGGGAGCCTCGGGATTCCATCTGCAGGCGTCGCTGTGGAGGTTCAGGGGGGTTAACTCTGGCTACTCACGGTCTCGTAGTCGCTGGGGAGTCCTCCCTGTGGTGTTTGTTCTGCACAAGTCGAGCCGGGGGCGTTGGGTGCAGAGTGCAAAGTCTCCCACTTCCGGCGTGAAATGTGTGTTGGTTCAAAGTTGCTTCTTTGTTGCAAAGTTTCAGTCTTTGTGGAGCAGAGCCGCTGTCCTCAGGAGTTCTTGGTCCTTCTAGATGCAGGGTAGTCCTCTGAGGCTTCAGAGGTCGCTGGACCCTGTGGAACGCATCGCTGGAGCAGTGTCTTTAGAAGTGGGGAGACAGGCCGGTAGAGCTGGAGCCAAAGCAGTTGGTGTCTCCGTCTTCTCTGCAGGTTTTTCAGCTCAGCAGTCCTTCTTCATCTTAGGTTGCAGGAATCTATCTTGCTGTGTTCTGGGAGCCCCTAAATACTCGATTTAGGGGTGTGTTTAGGTCTGGGGGTTAGTAGCCAATGGCTACTAGCCCTGAGGGTGGCTACACCCTCTTTGTGCCTCCTCCCTGAGGGGAGGGGGGCACATCCCTATCCCTATTGGGGGAATCCTCCATCTGCAAGATAGAGGATTTCTAAAAGTCAGAGTCACCTCAGCTCAGGACACCTTAGGGGCTGTCCTGACTGGCCAGTGACTCCTCCTTGTTTTTCTCATTATCTCCTCCGGTCTTGCTGCCAAAAGTGGGACCGTGGCCTGAGGGGGCGGGCAACTCCACTAGCTGGAGTGCCCTGGGGTGCTGTAACAAAGGGGGTGAGCCTTTGAGGCTCACCGGCAGGTGTTACAGTTCCTGCGGGGGGAGGTGAGAAGCACCTCCACCCAGTAAAGGCTTTGTTACTAGCCACAGAGTGACAAAGGCACTCTCCCCATGTGGCCAGCAACATGTCTTGTGTGTGGCAGGCTGCTAAAACTAGTCAGCCCACACTGGTAGTCGATTAAGGTTTCAGGGGGCACCTTTAAGGTGCCCTCTGGGGTGTATGTTACAATAAAATGTACACTGGCATCGGTGTGCATTTATTGTGCTGAGAAGTTTGATACCAAACTTACCAGTTTTCAGTGTAGCCATTATGGTGCTGTGGAGTTTGTGCATGACAGACTCCCAGACCATATACTCTTATGGCTACCCTGCACTTACAATGTCTAAGGTTTTGCTTAGACACTGTAGGGGCATAGTGCTCATGCACTTATGCCCTCACCTATGGTATAGTGCACCCTGCCTTAGGGCTGTAAGGCCTGCTAGAGGGGTGACTTATCTATACCTATAGGCAGTGTGAGGTTGGCATGGCACCCTTAGGGGAGTGCCATGTCGACTTAGTCATTTTATCCCCACTAGCACACACAAGCTGGCAAGCAGTGTGTCTGTGCTGAGTGAGGGGTCCCCAGGGTGGCATAAGACATGCTGCAGCCCTTAGAGAACTTCCCTGGCATCAGGGCCCTTGGTACCAGGGGTACCAGTTACAAGGGACTTACCTGGATGCCAGGGTGTGCCAATTGTGGAAACAAAGGTACAGGTTAGGGAAAGAACACTGGTGCTGGGGGCCTGGATAGCAGGCCTCAGCACACTTTCAAATCATAACTTGGCATCAGCAAAGGCAAAAAGTCAGGGGGTAACCATGCCAAGGAGGCATTTCCTTACAGGTGTAAAAAGTGCTCCTGAAAACTGAGGCGCAATAGCGGCTGAAGCACTCCAATTTGCCCACCCTCCTTTCTACCACGGAATGGATAAAGCAGACGTAGCAGCCAGTGACCTGAAGATCAGTTCTGGAGCAGCACTTGGAGGCTAGACTTTTGGGTGCAGCCTTTCTCTTTCCTCTGCATGCAGGCTCCCCTGGGGATTGGTACATTGGTGCCTGGCTCAGCATAGAGCAATTAGATGCTATTAGATGAGCAAAGGGGACATTGTGAACTGTGCGTAGTCGCACTTAAACTCAGTGGATTACCGTGACACCTTGGGCATCAGCATGGTTAAGCAGTGCAATGTGAAGGGGGTCCCACCGAGGTGGCAGCCAGGGACAATAATCAGGACACAGAAGAAGTCACCAGCAGTTTGGTGGCACATACAGTGGCAATCTTAGAGGCCAAAAAATACACTAAAACTTTGCCAGAGACATAAATTGCAGTGGTGGTGGGAGAGGTGGGTCACTGCGGGATGACCACAGAAATCTGGCTGACCAAGTCAAGGAGACGGAGGACACCCTGGGGACTACCCTGCAGCAGGTGAAGGACCTCACCCAGAAAGTTTCTGCTATGGTCAGGGAGGTACGACAACTAGCAAATAGACTTGAGGATAGGGAGAGCAGATCCCAACACCACAATGACCGGTTGGTGGGGGTATCGAAAAGGCAGAGGACCCTTCTCTAGATCCATATGTGGGAGAATGGCTGGCTGAGACGGTTCTATGGGGCAAGCTGCCCTGTTTTTTTCTCAGTGAAGTGTGCACACAGGATTCTGTCACTCCTGTCACTGACTGCTGCAAATCTGCGCCTGATCATTGCCCGTTTGATGAACTTCAGAGACATGATCTTTCAGGCAACAAGGAATCATGGTCCCTGGATGATAGACTGGCCAGAGGTTAATCTATACCCAGATTACACCAACCTAGTCCAAAAACAAAGAGGAACATACCTCCTAGTCAAGAGGGTGCTGTGCCAACTAGATCTGAAGTATGTGCACCTCTACCCAGCAAAGCTACGGGTAGTGCATGAGGAAAAGGCTCACTTTATGCCAATGTCGCAAGAAGCTTGGGTATGGCTTCAGACTTGAGGCCTGTGGTCTGGTCAACTGCCCGGTGTGGAGGCTGAGGATGGATGGAGAAAGGCGACGGCACAAAGCAGGAAGAATAAGTAGAAAACAAGGCCTCCCCAACTGAAGAAACAACAAATGAAAGCTGCACAGGAGACGGCAGTCCTAGAGATCAAACATAATAGAGACGTTCTGGGAAAAAACAGGTGATCTCTTGTTCCTGAGCGAGGGTGCAACAATCCTGAACCCTCCCAGATGGAACATGGCTCAGAAAACAACATGTTACCTATAGTAACACCCATGACATTGGATCAACTGGGTTAGTGGGTGCCAGAAGGATTACAAGTCTTAGTAATAGCGAACTCAGCTCTGGGGCACGAACAACATGGGAGGCGAAGTGGCCTGCCATGCAATCAGAGTAACTTGGAACTATGAGTGGACCGTTGGACAACTGAAATGCGGTGGCCATTTTCTGAACCCCAGTGACGTAGTCGGAAACAGTTTTTTTGTGTATCAGATTTGGGGACTACACGTACAGTGTGTTGGGAGGGTGATACATTTTGAAATCACAACACAGTTAAGTAGGGTGGGGGTAGTTTTTAGGGTAATATTTTCTATTTTAGCATGCAACACTTTGTCAGGGAACCTCGAGCTAACGCCTACTAGGAACACATTTGACAATGGGAATGAAGACACACCAGACATGACAAAGTCCAGACAGTTATCATTATTGACATGGAATGTTAAAAAAATTGGACAATAAGGTCAAAAACGGGTTTGGGCCTCAAAGGCCCTAGTAGATATTAACTGGACATAATATATTTGCAAGAGGCACACCTGATGGATGCACAACATTGTAGTATGTGGAAGGGCAGGTACAAGCTGATAGATAGCTCAATACACATCTGGATCCTGGGTAGTGATGATTCTTACTCGTAGGTCGATCCCGTTTCACATACTGCGGTCTTGGACCATTACAGAGGGGTGCTATCTGGTGATATTGGGTGAACATGAAAATGAATCCCTACCACCTTTCAATATCTATGGACCTCCGAGGCTCCAGTGGGTGACAATTCAAAAAGTGGGTAGCTTACTAGCAGAGACCCCACAAGCACACATGGTCGTTGGAGGTGACTTTAATCTAGCACTAGATACACAACTAGATAGAATGAGTTAATTTATGAAATCTTGATTTGGAATTAAGCATGTGGATGTTTTGTGTGCCAAGTTGAACCCAGTTCTTTAAAAAAAAAAAACTTGATTTAAGACGGTGGAGTTGCATGTTATATCTGGGCAGCACTCCGTAAGAAGCTTGGGCTAGATCGCTCATTATTATACCCCCATGCATCAAAATCCCTGTCTGCCAGAAACGTTTAGTGGACCCGTGATTCAGGAATGGAAGGCTGGTGGTATTGCGAGACTTGGAGACATCTTAGGCCAGGGGGCTATTATTTCATACGAGGAGTTGCGAGATAGATTTGATGTTCCCTGGAAATAATTTTTCAAGTATCTGCAAATCTGGGATTTTGTAACCAGAAAAAACGAGGTGCCTGCTGATTCCAGAAAACTGCCCAACATTACAAAACCTTTTTTGACCTCTACTATACACCCCAGATAACAGAAAGATGGGGTGACACAGCTGGCATCACCTGTCTGCGGTGCTGTTGTAGCAATGCCAACCTCATCCATATGTTTACTAGCTGTCCCCTCTTGACTTCCTTCTGGAACAGGATTGCTGAATTCATAGATAAGTGCCTGGGTAGGAGGGTGGTGCTAACTGACCAACTTGTTTTTCCAAGGGTAGAGGGTGATGCGATTCCTGGTCCAGTTCAGAAGTTCATCTTTATCGCTTTGGTAGTAGCCCGGCTGTGCTTTGGGTCTCTTTGGTTGGAAAAGGCTTCTCCAACGTTTCATCTTTGGCTTGCCTGGCTCCTGCCAATCTTTTAACTGGAAATGGGTATGAAAAAAGGGGTAACAAAAGCCAACCAGAGGGGGAGGAGGATATAGGTGCCCTTGGTAGACTGGTGCAGCCGGGCTTCTCCACATTTAATATTTTCTCTGGGGGAGATGGTTGTAGTTAAATCTGATATGTTAAATTCTTGTTAGTTCCCAAATGCATGGTCGTGTGGCCGCATGCTCTTTTTTATCTCACTTGGTCAAAACTTGTATGTGCTTTCTCCTTAAATACCTTTATTTGTGGGTTAAAAAAAAAAATTATATATATATATATATATATATATATTTTTTTTAAATAAGTTCAAGAGTAAAGGGGAAAGCGACAAGGGGGAAACTGAGGGGATGGGACTGTGTTATATATGGAGGGCCATGCATGGGAAAGAGAGGACATACACTCTAGGCTGGACTACTTTTTTTACAGCCAGTGACGTACTACCCAGTTTCAGAATTGTAGTGTATCTGGCTCGCGCAATCAGTGGCCATTAGCCCCAAAAGGTAACACTAAACACAAATTTGAGGCCACTCCAAAATAGGTGGAAGATTGGGACATGGCGCCTAATGAATGAGACTGAGGTAAAATGCGTGGACAAGGCTTCCAAGCTCTACTTTGCAGAGAACGCTGAGTCAGTACAGAGTTGCAGTACACTTTGGGAAGTGTAAAAGGCCATGATTAGGGGGCCTATCATAGCTAGAGAAATTTGGGATCAGAGGGAGAGATGTCACCGACTGGCCACACTAGAAGATAAATTGATACACTTAGAGTGGGAATATGTGGAGTTACCCACACCCACAGTGAAAATAGTGGTTGACTGGAAAAGAGGCGAATACCAGGCAGTGGCTAAACACGAAGTTTGGATGGCATATCTAGTGAAAGAAAAAAGGATATACAAGGCATGAAACAAAGTAGTTACCTACTAGCATGGAACAGGTAAAGAATGTTCATCAGGGAATTGAGGGAGGAGATAGTGGGAGATAGTCAGGAAATAGCAGAGGTGCTCGTGGAACACCTGGAGGATTTCTATAGTTCACAACTGTGTGTTGCCGACCAGGATGTCCTAGACTTTATAAATGAATGCCCCATGAGATGCCTTAAACACAACAAAGGAGGGATCTTAAGGCCTATATATCAGTGGAAGAGATTTCCTCAGCTGTACAGCAGATGCAATCAGGGAAGGCCCTGGACCCAAATGGTTCTCCTCTGCAAACTAAACAAGTGGACAGCGGCTCCTGTGTGCTTGGCCTTTGAGCAGGCATTCCAGAAAGGAGAACTCCCAGCAGAAAAGCAATCAGTGACAATAATTATCTTTCCTAAAGCTAGTAAGTCCTGAAACAGGTGTGATTCTGAATGGCCGATATCCTTACTCAATGCTGACATCAAAATCCTGGCTAAACAGCTGGCTAATAATCTGGGGGTGGTTGTCACTGGGTTGACACACCCAGACCAAAAACAGGTTCTCTCCGGGTTGGTCGACTGTGCTAAACCTGCAGCGACTGCAAAATAACTTGGTGGTGGTGCCAGCTTCACCTGTGGGATGGGTGATAGCTTTGCTGGACATCAATAAGACCTTTGATTCTGCGAAGTGGACATATCTTTTGGGGGTTTTGACCAAGATGGGCTACAGCCGCAAATATAGGAGATGAGCCAAACTACTCTATGATAGACCAACAGCAAAGGTATGGGTTACCGGGTAATCCTCTGGGGAAGTCCATGTGCAGAGGAGCACGTGGAAAGGATGCTCTCTCTCACTGATGCTATTTGCATTATCTATAGAGGGCTTAGCAGAGTGGGTGAGATTGGCTGCACAGGTCCAGGGCTGGCTGGGGAGAGGGTCCTCGATGGGAGGAGCACATTTTGATGTATCCAGATGATATTCTACTATACCTGACGTAAGCGACCTCGACACTCCATAGGCTGAGAGATATATTCCACAATTTTGGAGAGGTTTCTAGGTTCACCATTAATTGTGACAAATCCTTATTCTTTCCGGTAGGAGACTGGGTTCGGGAGGAGACACTTGCCCTCCCATTGAGGGTGGAAATGGGTAGTTTTAAATACCTGGTGGTATGAATCACTAGAGATCCGGATTCGCAATATGAGGCGAACCTGGCTCCCCTCCTAAAAAGGTGAGACTGAGATGTCAAACATTGGCAGTTGCTGCCACTCTCCCTGCTGGGTAAGGCAGCAATGTTTAAGATGCTAGAACTTCCTCATTTTTTTTTAATGCTTTTCAGAACTCACCGTTCAAGATTCCAGATTTCTTTCCTTGTAAGGGTGGACATGTTGGTGCGACTACTGTTGTGGGCAGGAGGTCAACTCTGTGTGACCCCATGAGTCCTCCAGAGAACCAAGTATGAGGGAGCAATAGGACTCCTAAACATTTGGAAATACTACGAGGCAGCACAGGCGATTGTGGTTAACCACTGAGCATGTACGGACTCGGAGGACCCAGTGTTTCATCAAGATAGACAGGGAATGGGCGAGAAGAGTTACATGCATGCACAATATGAGAGCAAGCTGAGACCTGACGCTTGTCCAGCTAAGGGGACTGTGGTAAACATGTGGTGGAAGTTGACTAAAGAGATGAGGTGGAGGAAAAGGTTGACCTCAAAGAAACTATTGTGAAAGGGTTCGAGGCTGCGCCCTGCGGTAGTGCTTGCAGGATCTCGAAGGTGGAATAGTATTGGTATCTCAACTCTGGCAGATGTGTGGGACGCCGAAGGGTGGTTCCCTTTGCCCATTTACAGACTGAATATTAGATGTCATGGACACAATGGTTGAAATATGGTCAGTTGAGAAATGCCTTTAAAAAACATGTGTCACCTGATGAGGAGACACAAGAAAACTCCCTATTGGAAATGAGATGGTTAGATGAGCCGGTCAACAAAAAATGTATCTCATTAACGTATGGGACCTTAATTAGAAACACAGAGGCCCCTCTAACAAAACTGTTGGATAACTGGACATAGGACTGTGGGGACCTAAACAAGGAGGACTTGCGGGAGACATTGGTATTTCCAATGGAGGTGGTAATTTCGGCGAATCACCTCCTTATCCATCTCAAACTTGTACACCCAGTTTTCTACACAAGCACACTACTTTATAGACTTGGCAAAGCCACAGACGCACAATGTCTTAGAGGGTGTGGGCAAGAGGACACCTTTATTCATACGCTCTGGAGCTGTCCTGATATTAGAGGTTTTTGGGAGATAGTGCGGGGAGCACTTGAGAAGGCGGCGGAGTGCCCTTGGACCTCCAACCCAGGTTTGCTCTATTGGGAGTATGGGGACAGACTGATCATACGCGATATCAGAAAATCTTGGCAAACCTGGATTGCATGAAAACAAAGCAAAATATTGCTCAGAAATGGAGCTAAATGAGCCCCACACAATACCAGAACTGGGTCACAGGCATGGAACACTGCAGATTCATGAAGAAGGAAATATTCTGGGGTCGAGGATGCCAAACAAATGTGATAAAGTTTGGGGCTGTTGTGATGTCAAGCCTACCTAGGCTGGGGAGTAAGCAGGGGATATGTGATACAGATTCCATCAGGGATGGGTCATGAAGGAAACAGAAAGAATATGAACAATTTGGGGTGACAAAGTGAACTTGATTCTGTATATCCTGTACAAGGACACTGTGAATCCATGGTGTGTGTGTGTGAGGTGTTATGGTACAATATGTTGGTTTTGTGGGTGTCATTTGTAAAATCACTAAATATAATTTCTTTTTTTAAAAATATTTGACTACAGAACTATCCCAGGGAGCTTCAGCTAATTCTCAGTTGCTTGATGTTTCTGTGACCGAAATTATTTGGTGCTGCCCTGTTGCCCACAATTTACTAGGTTCATTTCAATAGTGGTGAAGCCACCTACGGGATTTCTGACATAAGGCCTCTAGATTCAGGCAGGAGATTACCAGATGTTCCCATGTACACAAGTCATTTACAATTTTGAGACTTTAATTTGTAAGGCCCAGATTCAGGGGTGTAGATAGTGATTGGAATTTGTCAATTATGCTTCCTATGTCAAATGGGTTACTGTAGCTGTATGCTCTCAACTCAGTGAAAGTAAAGCGCCTGCCTCGTTTCAAGTCAAAAGCAGACCTGGACTGGTTAAGGAGTGCTGAGAAGAATACAATGCAGTACAAAATTTAGACACTTAGGAGTTGGGAAACTCCAGATCAGTATGGTAGTCTAAGAATTTCAAGGAAAAGCCCAATGAGAGTTGATTGAGGTTTGTTGAATTCTACCACACAAATTCACTTCACTCGTGATCTAGCAACCTAAGAACTTCTGGTTAGAACCATACATCGAGTAGGTAGAACTGTGTTATATCCACCCAGGTACAATTGAGTTGTAAGGGAGAGGAAAACAATCCAAAGAGGTTATTAAAAATATACAAACTTTGCAAGCCACAGCAATCAAACAACATTCAATTCTTCAGTTTTTACTGCTTGTTATTTTTCTACTGACCATCAGATGTGGGTCCAGAAGTCAACCACAGTATATAAGTACTGTGGAGTTCATTCCTCTGCAAAATACCTCTAAATTACAAGAATGAGAATTGAAAGGCAAAGTAAATAAGGGAGTCCCAAAAAACAAAATACATGACAGACTAAGCATCCACAGTCAACCATTCACTAGTGTCATTGGATTAGATTTCAATTAGGGTCAATCAAGTACTAATCCCAGACATGCAACAGAAGGTGTCCTGATTACCCAAATATTAAAAAAGGAAGTTTAGCTAAACCCCTGATGCCACATCAATCCTTTTGTATTGCGACTCGAGTCAATGGACATTGATTATTCCAAATCACCAGTATACAGTCAAGTGTGGTGTGCCTCTCTTTTTCCAGGCTAGGCAGCAGAGAGTAGAAGATCGTTCCTCTTGGTTGGGGTGGACTGGATAATATGTTGATTTTCCCCAAAACACTTTGAATGAGAAGAATGATATTTGAAAGGGAAGCTAATCATGGAGGTCACAGAAAAAAGATGCGGGTAACAGATTGACAGGTAACATTGAGGAGTCCCTGGTGCACAGGTAACACTTCCAGACATGTAGCAGGATGTAATGTAATAATCCAAATAACAAAGGAATTTTAAATAAGCCCCTCCTGTCACATAATCCATTTTTCATTGCCATTTCAACCATTAATCATTAAGTATTGCAAATCACCTGTTTCCAATACAGAATCATGAACCTCTTTTTCTCATGAAAGCCACACAAGCAGTGTAGTCCTCTCAGTCTTCACTGATGACAGCTGATCCTGGCAATTCAAAGTTAGGGATGGGGGACACATCAGGGATCTGGTTATAGAAGGACATTGTAGCACTCATTGCAGACTCCATTGTTCATGGTAATGTCTGTGGTTGATCTAAGGGATTAATTAAGTGTCTTTGTTTGTCACAATGCCAAAATCGTTGCACCCTTAATGCCTTACATACTAAGCATACTAGTCCATTTTTCTATTCAGTTTAATTGATGTTGTCTTTTGTACTCTTTTTTCATAGAAGCCATTGAGCACTAAGTTGGTTTTATCCTTTCATAGACTGCTTCTGATGTTCCTGGTGGAACTTCACAATGTCTATGGATAAAATTCTTGCTCACTGTGATCATGGTCAATCTCGCCCCAGTCTGTGAAAAAGACTGGTCCTACTGACGGTGACAATTGCCCCAACTTCAGGGGAAATAAGTTCGGAGGCTACACTGGCATCAGAACGTGACATATGTTTTATTGTCAGTCTGTAGTGTTTTAGTCACTATTCCAATGTTCCTATGCCAATACATCAGTTTCTCTGGCTCTACAGGAAACTTGTTTGGTCATCCAAATACTCTTGCAACATCTTCTGTTGTGTCATAATTGACAATTATTCCTCTTGAGTTTCCTTCAGTGGTGAGCTTGATGTGTGTCCTGAAACATCGAGGTACTTAGCGAAAAAGAACTGATATTTGGGCTGATACTGGTGGGTTATTTTTCATTGCTTGAAGAGGTTCTGCCAATCAGGTTAATGCAAAGGGCAAAACAGAACCCTCAGACGTAATTTCTCATCTGGCACTACACAGTCTAAGCGTACTCAGTTGGTGACAACAAATCCAATCCTGAAGCAGCTGGGATCAAGACTTTAGCATTTTGACATTGGATTGTTCCAGGATGTTGCTCCTTGTGTGTGTTTTCACCATGAAGAACATCAAATGACAACCTCTGGACATGTTCGCTATGGTCCCTTTGGGGAGTTCACTAAAAGCATTCTAATTTGGGGATGGGTGTTGGTTCCACTACTGTCTAGTTTATTCCTAAATGATATCGGCAGCTATTTGGAGTGCCTCACTCTTGACCCCCTAATGCTGGGAAACACAAAGGTACCTAGACTTTTGTTGGATGGCAACTCTGTGCTACTGGCTTTCGAGAGTACTATCAATGCACACGTTTAGAAACCAAATTATGCTCGGCTGATTTACAGATTATTGCATGGAGAACGATTTGACTCTCAATGCAGCAAAAAAAAAAAAAGAACCCTCCCCATTCGAAAAGACTGATCAGAGTAAATTACCTTTTGAACACTGAGGTCTTCACTTCACCTGCAAGCTTGATTGGACATCGCATAGAGAGAAAGCTGTGAACACACTGAGACATGCAGCTACAGCAATCCTAAGGTGCAAACAGAGAATAAGCAGCCAGTCAGCCACTCAGTACGATCCTCCAAGTGTAAAGTGCATAGGCAGTAACAGCAACCAATTATGGGGACAATCTATAGTGGTGTACTTAGGCAAGAGAGTTACACATGGTGGAAAATACCTTCCTAAGATCCCTCCTTCAAGTAGTGATAGAAAGGGTAGCCTCTCTCTGAACACGAGCCTCTAAGTGAAAATGGCGAAGGTAGTAGCATCAACCATTAATGTTGCTAACCTATGAGGGTGTACCAAGACAAGAGAGTAAAACATGGTAGAAGGTAACTTCCTAAGATCACTCATTCATTTGGTGTGGGTACTCTGCTGAAATCCCATATGCATCAAACCCATAGCTGATATAATTGTCCTCTACCCTGTTGTATATTGGATGTGGCAGTGTTGTAACTCGCAGGCCAGAGCGTTTCTCAGCTCCATGATACAGGTGGCATCCCACAGAAGAGCTACTGCAAATCTTCAGATGGCACATGCAAAGAACACCCCTCTAGCACTGGGATTCAGCCAGCTCCGGAAAACCCCCACATTAATCACAGATGGCACAACCAACCTACTAAAGGAGAGATATTGGATCATAACAAAAACTAAGGAAGCAGTGTGTGCATCATAACTTGACTTACAAATTACCGTTTTCACAAGAGAAGCATTGGACCTGGTGCCTTCTTGGACTGGAACTAAATTGAATTACAAGTTTAAGCCTCGAACCCATCCAACACGAATCTACAGGGCCAAGTGGGGCAAGACAACCTTTGCAGTTGCAGCATGGGAGGGAGGGAATCTGTTCAAGTTTTCATGCTTTTTTTAAACAAAGACATTAACCAACTGTAAAAGGTAGGTGTTACCATTATTCGAAACTGATGCTGTCACTCGACCTACAGATGGACTTCACTTTGTTATAGGACAGTTTGAACACCCAAAAATTTTGCCGTGGCATTTTACATCTGTCTCCACGGCTAACCGCCTGAAAGGTCAAAATGTCAAAATGAGAGAGAAGCGGGTAAGAAAGCGCCAGATTATTGATGAGCATGCACACTGTTTTATTACAAGTATTTTTATCTATAAAGCATTTCTTTTACATAGCTTACATCATTTTAATTGTTGTGGAAAATGCCAATAACAATAATTAAATAAACACCTCTTGAACTCCACTCTTCTCTTTCTAGCAAAGAAAGCAGAAGTAAGTTAAGCAAAAATCTTTGGCCAGTTTCCCATCATTTAACCATACCTGTTTATGGTTTTGGTGCTTGGTTGGTTGTGATGGTCCCACCTAGTGACGTCCATGAAGAAGTGGTGATTAGGCACTTTACGACGACCACCACAATATCCTTTTGCTTGTTCATTACCATTATCTCCTTTGACCACTTTGGATTCCTCATCCTTCCAACATGAGAAGAAACACTGAAACAGGGATGAAGTCTTTTTTTCAGTGCCAAAGCTACGAGACAGAGGCAGAATCGATAGGCTTGGGGCAGGCTGGAGTTAATTAGGAGGTTATTGCTACTTTTTTTATTTTCAAGAAGATGGAGCCTGGTAGTAGTGAAACTGCTTTAATCCGAACAGGAGTGATTTGTACTTCATCAGTGTGGCTCTCAATACTAACAATGCCAACAACGCCTCTGTTGCTTGCCCCTTCATAGAACTGTATATTGTCTGTAAAGTAAAGAAATATAAAGAGAACGCTATGGACCTGATTCCCAAACTGCACCTTGTAGTGCGTGTGTAGTACTATAAAAAGTATTATGGAATGCAAGTTTTGCCTATACTTATATGTACAGAGTTCTCACGCCCTGACTGTGGAGTCTCCGCACATGTAAGTATAGATTTTAGTAGTAAATGTGGAAGGGACGCAGGTGAGTGGGTGAGAAAAAGGGCAGACTTACTACTAAAGGTGATGGGATTAGGGAGGAGTAAAAGGGGTCTTGAGAGGATTGGAGAGTGGTTTAGGGAGGGTTGTCATCTACCCTCACAAGAGTAAGCCAATTGCATTACTCTGTGGGGGGGAAGTGGGGTGTGTGGACATGTAACTTACACTTTTCTTGTAAGTTTACACTCAGAGTTTGTGAATACCGAAAGGAGTAAACTTACCACAGAGGTGTAACAAATGAAACTCAGAATTAATAAATAAGTTAATGATTTCTAGGAGGTCCTGGAAGGGTCTGGTATGAGCAGTGTAGGGAGAACAGCCCTTGGCTCTCACCCGTGACTGTCAGGGTTTTTTTTCTGATGTGATGAGTCTCTAGGAAGCAGTACAAGTGGCATACACCCACAACAGAGAAGCTTGATACTCAATGAGAAACATCCGATGAACAGCCTGCTATTTCAGTAACATGGATCAGGGACCACAGCCAACATTATAGGGCAAAAAATGCAAGTGGGCCATAACTCCTGATGCATGACTCGTACTTAATACTAGGATACATTCTGGTAGGATGATTCTTGAGGGTTTACAATAATTTAAGAAATCTGGACGACTGTAAGTAGGAAGGAGGCAGTTCTACTCTGTATGTATTGCCTCAGCAGTTATGCTCTTGATCGCAGGTGATGTCTTTCAATTTAATAGAATGGAATGCCCTACAAAGGGCAAAGTGAGGTGTGATACATTGCATTAAGAGTCCAGTGATAGTTTACACTGGATTTCCTTGAATCCTCCATGTGCAAACAGTTCGAGCTCTGTTTTTAATATCTAGCTCGTGTCCTGAGTCTTCAGCAAGGGTAGGGTGGCATACATCAAGATTAAGGGTTAGCAAGTATGTATGGAGTATGTACAAGCATGTTTGAAATATGTATTAGCTATTCTATTTGAGTATTTTGAGAAGCTGTCAATAGCAGCAGCAAACAAAGGGTTCCTTCACCAACTGACAGCTGCCAGAAAATACAGTCGGCAATTTGTGAAGATATGAACGCCTCTAAAGGGTTTAGAGAATTAACTTTTTCAAAAATATTGCAGACATACATATCTGCAATCACCACTTGCTCGTTACTGCTAAGAATCGTGGCATATTCCGTAGACTGACTGCAATCAGAAGCATATTTACTTCAATGCTCTCTGCATTGTGCACAGCTTTCTTGATGCTATACCTTATTTACCACTAAGAAATTAATCAAATATCCTCCCCGGCGTTTGCTCTCATCAGAAGCGCGAGACGTTCAGTTGTTCTCACGCCAAATATACTGACTTTTGAGATGTAGACTCAAACTAAAATCTTTCTTCACAGCAACTATGTGGGTCCTGCGAATGGTGGAACAAATAACACATGAGGTAAAATATGCGTTTTCCACCCTGATATCACACGATCATCACATGGTAACAGGAAAGTTATAAAGAAACAGATCCATCGAACTTTCATATGCCTGCTCAGAACGCATTCATCTCAAGGGCGAGGCTATCAATGGTGCAGCAAGTGCAGTGTCACCGGGGTCCAGAGTCCTGAGGTACCCACTGAGTACTGATCACTTCTGTAGCTACACACGCAACAACATAGGGGTCCATTTTACTGGCTTGCACCGGCGCCCGGGGAAGCCTTCCCATGCCATTGATTGAGCTTTCGTTGCACTGTATTACATGACTGTATGTATGAAGGTGTTTTACCTCTTTGTGGGCGCCGAGGCGAATTTTGATACGGGTAGTCGCTAAACGTGCGGGTGAAGCCGTTGAGCAATTTTTTTCCTGCGTCACACTGCTCCCTCCGAACAATTTCGAGGCATGCGAAAATGAACCATGGTTTCCTTATTCTTCAACATTCCAAGCACAGCATGGCGAGATTAACCCAATGTATGGAGGCTGCATTGATAGCATTGTTTGATTTAACTTGTGTTGTTACTCTGGAAACACTGGTCTGGCTTGTAATGGTAGCAAATCACTATTGCCTTGTACTGACACGTATCACCTCGACCTCGCGGCTTTAGAAAGCACAGGGAGCACCTTCGGTTATCAAGTTCACAGACTATCTGGCTTGTTCTCACATTGTGTGGGTTACCGGGCAGCAGCAAAGCTTGGGTCAGGTATGCGGGTGTTTCATACACTTGTTTGGTCTTTCCACAGTAATTAACTCAATCATACAAGAGGTGGAGCCAGGTTGGGGGGGGTGGAGTGCTATGATGAGGTGGGATAGTAAACAGGTCAGCACTATTACTCATTGCCCAGAGGGGCAGCGGGTGTACGTTTTCCCACATGATACCCAGCTTAGCAAATAAAAGAGCTATTCAACTTTGCTTATTGACTTTGCAGTCGAGAGTGAGAACTGATACACATGGGAGTGGTTGGACAGCTGCCCATTAACAGCTATAATTTCTTTGTTTTTAATCGAAAATCTCGTTATCAGTTTATCTGATTTATTGTGTTACTCGCTTCTCTCAAATTTGCAGTTCCTATGATTTGTTGTTGTTCTAGTAATAACAGATCGCAGTGTTTAATTTGTAAAATGAATACATAAATAAAATATAAGCGCCAGGGCTCTCGTCAGGAGGCCTGCAGATTAAGCCACCTATTGCAAATGTCAGCACTGCCAATGACAGTGCAAACACAACTACTAACAATCACACTCCTGCAAGTGTGACAATTCAGCCTATTCCAGACCCACAAAATTATTAGAAAGGCTTGGGTGGCAGGTATTCGTCATTATTAATGTATATTGAATTACTAAACAACTGTTGTGCTCATCTCTAATGGAAATCGACAGAGGCACCATGTGACAGACTGTGATAAGTGTCAGTGTTGACAATGAAGAGCTGATGCCAAACACGGACACCACCAACTCAAATTAAGCACTGACATGTTGCCTTTTACACATTGATACCTTGATGGAGTGCAGAAATTGAAAAGATATTCTCCAGGAACCCATATATTTGGGGCAGAGTCATGATAACCAAGATCTGACAATCAACCTACTTATTTTGTCTAATAATAAAACTAACACAAATAAATTGGCAACATCTGTTCTGGCTTATTTAGAGGTCAGAAAGAGGCGGATTTTGACTCATAAAGTAGCATAGAGTTAATATGTCTCGAGCAAAGCACACTGTGTAAAATGTAGAACACGGATTTTTTTTTATGCATTTGGCTCAGTTGGCAATTGCTTTTTAGACAGAGATCATTATGTTACTTGTAGTTAATTATTTGCAATCTTTCTAATATAGCCTACATGCAAACTGCAAGGTATGGGTGTAGAACCTTATTTTTGTATCTCAATCTGCTATCCTAAAGTTGCTATAAAGGGTTCCTTTGGGTAGAAGTAAAGTCTTACTAGTACAGAAAACCCCAACCACTGTTACTTTTAAAACCTGGTTTTGTGTTTCTCTGACCGTACACTCCTAAAATATATTGACTACCAGTAAGGATGATTTGTTACTCCTATAGCTTGAAATCCACATTGTCCTATGTAACACATCCTGTACATTGATTTACACACTTTTATGACATATTGTCTCTGTACAATGTGCCTGTGTGCTGTAAAGTTCTCTGACACCCTACATTGAGATGAGTAGTGTTAGCAAAGATTTAAATAAAAAAACATAACGAGCACTATTTATTTGTGTAATTACTTATACAGACAAGATACATTTGACGTCGTTGCAGTGCATACACGTCTCTTACATCCCGAGGTTGAACAAAATCAAAAACCTGCCTCCAAACCCAAGTTTCTTTTAGGTACTTGTGAAGCTATTACACGTTCTGTGCCTTTGTTTCCCTCCTTTCCAGTGACTTCCACATTTTTGGCTCCAGATAGCTCCCAGACAGGATGAGATTCCGTCAAAAGGATGGCTAATAACCCTTTAAATCAAGCCTTTGTATTGAGCCAGCTGGAAGTGAAAATAAGAAAGCCCTTCACTGCCTGCAGGTTTCTGCTAAGAATGGAAAGCAGACAACAAGCAAGTTTTGGCGAAAACATCTTGATGTCTGCAAATTACACAAATGCAGCATATCTCACTGGGGTCAGGTGGAACCCCGGCTCAAAAATAGCTACCAGATCTGGTTTCCGATGGGATACCCTTCATTGCCTTCATTACCCTGATGATCCCTGATCTAACCATCCTTCACTGCAAAACCTGTCTCCTCAGGCCACGGACGGACATAGCGGAGAGCAAGGGTGCAGGACTCAGTGATGCAGCTGGACAGTGCTAGATGGCCCCTCTAGTTGTAAGCCGTCACCTGAGAATGAGCTCTTGTGCCATGATTATGAATAAGCCGTTCATTTCTGACCACTGTGCACAAGTGCTGTTTGCACATGATTGGAGGTATGAGTTGTATTGAAATGTTCGCCACCTTCAATTTTTTTCAGGTAAAGTGACATAGGTCAAATGAGATGGATTTTTTTGTGAAAGAATGCAAAGTAAGTCCTGAGAAATGTGAGATAACTGTGTTTCTGAGAAGCTTTCTCAGGGGTCCCTGCCTGCTTAGAAAATTAAATAATATTACCTAATTATTAGAGTGTATATTAATAAGGAAACAACGTGTAAAATTACATTTTTTTAAACTTTCTGTAAAAATGAAAGAATTTGAAATTGGAAGGTAAAAATTAAGTTAGTGTTAGAAATTGGGTTTCTGGTTGGCAGAGGTATTCACCCTATCCAAGAAGAAATCACAATTCCAGTCAGGGTGAGTCACAAACACACTCTAAATTAACTATGCTTACCCCCAGTAGCTTGGCACAGATAGTCAGGCTTAACTTAAGAGACAAAGGTGGGGATTCCTAGTTTGGCGGCCGGCAGTCGCCGCCCGCCAAGCGGGAACCGCCAGAAGACCGTACCGCGGTCAAAAGACCGCAGCGGTCATTCTGGCTTTCCCGCTGGGTGGGCGGGCGACCGCCAAAAGGCCGCCCGCCCGCCCAGCGGGAAACCCACAGCAACGATGAAGCCGGCTCTGAATGGAGCCGGCGGAGTTGCTTTTGTGCGACGGGTGCAGTTGCACCCGTCGCGATTTCCAGTGTCTGCTATGCAGACACTGGAAATCAATGTGGGGCCCTGTTAGGGGGCCCCTGCAGTGCCCATGCCATTGGCATGGGCACTGCAGGGGCCCCCAGGGGCCCCACGACACCCGTTCCCGCCAGCCTGGTTCTGGCAGTCGAAACCGCCAGAACCAGGCTGGCGGGAAGGGGATCAGAATTCCCATGGCGCCGCTGCCTGCAGCGCCGCCATGGGGGATTCTGCAGGCCAGGGGAAAACCGGCGGGAAACGTGGTCAGAATGGGCCTGGATGCACCGCCAGCCTGTTGGCGGTGCATCCGCGGTCCCCTACCCTGGCGGTCTCGGACCGCCAGGGTAGGAATGACCCCCAAAGTGTCAACTATTTGTGCAATGCTTCAAATAGGAAAACAGTGAAGACACTACACAAAAAGATACCCCAACTGGTTACGGAAATAGAGCTTCATTTAATGAACAAAACTAGACCAAAATGACAAAAATCTAATAGGTAGAGGTTGTGATATGAATTTCTAAAGAATAAACTTGGTTGTAGTGCTTAAAAGCATAAAGTGCCAACAGGAGCTATCTGGTCACGCTGGATCTGGTCAAATCTGAAAAGTCAGGTGGACCGTGATGGGCGCAGGTTGGATACAGGGGACAGGCCTTGGTTTACTGAAACAGTACCTTTGTTCGCGGTTGTGTTGGTATTGATAACAAGACATGAGTATCAAAGGAGGTGATGAGTCATCGTTGGAATTTCGGAAGTAGACGGTGCGTCAGTTCCAAGCTATGTTAAGTTGGAGATGTGTTAGGAATGGAGGCACCACTGTAATATGTGTTTACTTTGTATTTATTGCTTAACTGTGTATTTATTGGGTCTGGGATTTGTTCAATGACACATGCATTCTATGTATGGCTTTTCTTTGTTTTCTGCTTTAGAACTGTAATATTCATGCATTCTAAGTTCCATGTGACATTGGTGCCCTCGGGTTCTGGAGCCTGGTGTGAAGGAGTTGGAGGTTGGCTCTGAACCTCTGAGGGTGTCGATGTCTGTCGTGGATTCAACAAATAAACTACAACTAAATAACTTACATAGGAGTGTGAGTGGAATCCCTTGCTTTTATTTCTGCCTCTGTGTACTACAATTTTGGTACCAGGAGTGGGGTAGATTTTGTTTGGATCCACCGACCTACCGGATGCGACCCATCAGCGATTTCCTGTGTTCCTGACTCAGAAAAAGAAAAATTTTGACATCGACGGTGTATTATTCTTCTTTTCCGTTTCCGTTTCATGTTTTGACAAGGTGAGCCTCTTTTTTGGGAAAGAAAGAAACAGATTAGCGCTCGAGCGTTTTCCGTTCTCGGCGCGCCTGACATTCTGTGCGCGAAGTTAGCGCACTTCAAAAGAAATTAGAAACAGGAAGTGCGCGAGCGCGTTTAAGGCGCGTTGCTTAGCAATGACGGCGTGCACTTGTGCGCACTCTCTTAATGTGAGACGCGTGCGAGTTGTGTGAGCGCGCCACGCCCAGTTTATGCCGATCGCGTTGCCCAGCGACCTTGGACTCACGTTATTCTCCGGAGACGCTTTGTTATTAGCAACTTCATAGCAACCTCTTGTCTTTAAAAGTCCGTTTGGTCGACAACTTCGTGTTATTTTTTTTTCTTGGCAAATTTGGTTGCAGATTAAACAGATTAACACCAGGGAGTGTCACTTACATCGAGAGTGGAACATTTAAGTGGAACATTTACAACAAAAATGGAAACATTATATATAATGATATAAAAATTAAAAAAAATATATATATATTTTATGTACAATTTTATGTGAATGAAATACATTTGAAGGTCCGTACATTTATTGCTGCAAATTAAGCGTCCTTTAAAAAAAAAAAAAATAATAATTTCAACGAGCCAACTAGTAGTGCAACCGCCTCCTTTCCTGCAAAAAGCTGGTAAGCCGGAAATAAAGTGGAATGAGTGGCTTAGAATTTTTGAAAATTATCTATCGGCGATAGATGCTATGAGATATCCACCGGTAAGAAAACTGGCTCTTCTTTTTAACCATCTTGGAACTGCTGGTCAACGTGTGTTTGACAACTTGCCAACTATTCCGCCACCCGTGGGCGAGGACATTATTTGGGACGTCTACATTGAAGGAAAAGAGAGACTCAGAAAACAATATTCAGATGACTGAAATGTTTTGCTTGAGAGGTTTAATTTTGCTATGTGCAGACAATCTGCTGATGAGTCGGTTGATGAATATTTGGCTAATTTACGGGTGCTTGCAGCAAGGTGTGATTTTGGCAACATAGTAGATACATATCTGAGAGACCAATTTGTTTTTCATTGCTATTCAAAGAAGATACAAGAACGTCTTTTGGCTTGTCGCAACCCATCTTTAGATGAAGTGGTGGATTTAGCTAAGGCCATCGAGAGATCTATTCTTACTTCTAGAGTTGTGAGTGGACAGGGAGCTTTGTGTGTGCCAAATGAACAAATGAATGTTGGACAGATAAGTGAAGAACTAGGAATTAATTATGTTAAAGAAAGATCGTTTAAACAAAAGAAAGTTCTCTCTCAAACAGTTAAGTTTTGTTACCGTTGTGTTTCCCACAATCACATTGGTAACAATCCTACCTGTCCTGCAACTGGGAAAAAATGTTTGAAGTGTCACAAAATAGGTCACTTTCAGGCAGTCTGTAGACAGGTTACCCACAATGTTAATTCCGGGAACAAGGTGAGAATCAGTAATGTGTACACGCCTGACTATAATGATTTAATCCATTGTTCTAGCAGTCTATCCAACATGATTCTCACAGTTAATTTTCCAAGCGATAATATTAAAAATTGTGACATGGGACATGTTAAGGGCCCATTTTGTGAAGCTTTAATAGATTCCAAGGCAGTCCTGGTTATGGCTGATTCTGGAGCACCAGTTACTATTTTAGGCGATGAAACTTTCTTTAATTTGTGGGAAGGTAAACGAAAGTTGGAAACTGCGGACATTGCACCTAAAGCGTTTGGCGATCAAGACATTGATTTGTTAGGATTTTTCCATTCTTCTTAGGAGATTTTAGGAAGGACAGTGTATAAAAAAATTTATGTAGCTGTAAAAGGAAGAAACATTGTGGGGGGGAAAGACCTAGGACTGTTGGGAATTATATTATGTCCTGGTCGGAAGAATCCCATTGTTTTAGGTCAGATGCCTCTCCTCAGTGATGGTAATTCTGTTTTACATATCACACCCAACAAAGGAGTTCCTGAACACTTTACCTTAAAATATCCGGATATTTTTGTTAATAAAGTGGGTACAGTTAAAGGGTTTGAACACACCATTAGACTCAAAGATGGAGCTATCCCTGTTTCACATAAAGTTAGACCTGTTCCTTTATCTATCAGAGATCAACTTAAAGCATTGCTTGATAAATTAGTTTCTGACAATATCATTGCCCCTACTAATGCCTCTGAGTGGGTTTCTCCTATTGTGGTTACGAAGAAAAAAAATGGTGACCTTAGGCTATTTGTTGATTTGAGATCACTTAATAAGAACGTTCTGGTAGATTGACATCCACTACCCCACATACAAGAACTTATAACCACTTTGGGAAATTCTAAATTCTTTTCTACCATAGATTTGCATTCAGCTTACCATCAAATTCCCCTTAGTGAAGATTCTCAAGAATTAACTACATTCATTACCCCTTATGGAGCATTTAAGTTCCTCAGATTACCTTTTGGTCTAGCTTCAGCTGCTAGCGTATTTCAGAAAATGATGGATGCATTGCTTGGTCAAATCAGAGATCTTTGTGCATTCCAGGATGATATTTTAATACATACTGAAACCATTGAAAAGCACGAAGAAGTTTTAGATGAAGTGTTCAGTATCCTAGGAGCCAACTTGGCCCTAGCAGGCCCTGTGATACTCAATGACAATTGGGCCTGCTTCTGTTGAACACTGTATAAGGCTAGATTAGCTAGGCCTTTGAGATGTGTTTATCTCTATTGAAACGCATTATACTGCAAGGCTTGCTAACGTTACAGCCATCACGAGACATCACTGCATGCTAGCTTGAGCAATCCTCACTTTCAGAAGTACTAATGTATGCACTTATTGTTCCTATTTCTCTTAATATAGATGTATAACGTGCTATTAGATTCATAGGACATATTGTGCAAGTTCCCTGTCTATGATCTGAACCCTTATAAGGAGAGTCATGAAGAATAAATGATAATCACGTGTGCTGTATTGTAAAATTGATCATAAGTCAATGTTAAGAACCAATGAAATGTATTAATGTATCTGCGGTTTGATTGTATAAAATATCATGTATTACTTCTTTTCTTCAGACTGTCTGAGCTTTCTTAGGCTGTTCAGTCTCTGTGTACACGTACTATTAAACCTTATCTAACAAAGAGCAGGCTGCTTTGTGGTTTGATATCCAGATTCCCTGTGGTCACGAATTTGGCTTCGACAATGCAAGGAGGGCAGCAGGTCAGCACAGCGAGAAAGGAGTTCTTTCAGAGTAGCAGCCCAGCAGAATAGCAGTCCTTGTACAGCACAGCAGTCCTTCTTCCTGAAGGAGTATCCACAGGTCCAGAATTCTACTGAAGTGGTGGTGTCTGAGGTCCAGTATTTATACTTTGATGCCCTGGTTCTGGAAGGTGGGAGAAACTTCTAGACAGTGGCTTTGATGTGCAAGAAATTCCCCTCCTCTCCTGCCCTGGCTCCATGCTGGCTGTAGTGACAATACAGGGTCATTAAGCCTATTGTGAGGAGACAGGGCACAGCCAACTCAGGCACAATGGGCTTAGCCGCAGCCCCCATCAAACCTGTTAATGGCCCATCAGGGCCCATCAAGTCACACCTAAGCTCCTATTGTATGTGACTGTCTAGAGGGAATGCACAAAGCGGAGCTGTCACCCCACCCATAACGGGTACTGGAGACAGGCTTCAGGCACACAGGGCTAGAAGCAGGAAAATGCACACTTACTAAAAGTAACATTTTCAAAATTATAGCAATAAATCTGACTTTACCATAAAAGAGGATTTATTATTAAAATTCCATAGGTACTAAACATGCCATATCTATCCCTTCTAAATTAGGAATTATATCTTATTAAATGTAGTAGGGAAATCCCATTGTTATCCTATGAGAGGGTTAGGCCTCAGACTAGTGAAAAACAACTTGAGATTTTCACTACCAGGACACGTAAAACTTAAAAGTACATGTATGTTCTTTTTAATTACAAGGCACCCTGCCCTTGGACTACCTAGGGCCCACCTTAGGGGTGACATATGTAATAAAAGGGGTCTTTAAGACTTGGCAAGGGGTTTTAAATGCCAAGTTTACATGGCAGTTTAAACCGCGCACATGGGCCCTGCAATGGCAGGCTTGAATCAAGTTTAAAAGACTGATTAAGTGGGTGGCACAATCAATACTGCAGACTCACTGGTAGCATTTAATTTACAGACCATTTGCACGCGTAGTGCACTTTTCTAGGGATCCATAAGTAAATTAAATGGTGTATATGCCAATCAAACCATGTTTAAGGGAGAAAGCACAAGCACTTTATCACTGGTTAGAGTCCTGAGGGGGCAACAAGAAGAATTCAGCAAAAAGTGGAGGGAAAAAGGAAAAACGTTTGGGGGGTGGTGACTCTGCACAGAGGTTCATTTCCAGTCATTAGTATTCACAGATTGATTTGTAGGAGCAGTCCAAATGCATCAAACAGATTAAAGCATGGACGATTAGTGGCCTCAATTAAATTTAGAAAAGCTATAACTTTCCCATTTAAATTAAAAATGTAATTTGTTTTTATATGTGTTTGTAAATTTAATAATATGGCTTATATGTTTGATGAATACTTGTTTCTGTATATTTTGTGTATAGTTTTGTGGTTCAAATCATAAAAAATGCTTAGTCTTCTCCTCTCGTCCAATCAGTAGGAGTATTCGGATTCCAATATTAATTCAAAGGGGTCCCATGTTTCCAGTAATGATTAAGTCGAGGTTCACAGGAGTTAGAAGGTTAAGCACCACTGGTCCAGACAAATTTTCAGTTTATTGGTGGTGTGATGACAACTGATAATGAAAGTTCAAACCTGCTCATTGCCGCCATGCTTAAACATTATCTGTGTTGGAGGCAAATGGAAGTCCCATAAGGTCACTGATGAGAGGACTGTTAGCACATGAGTCTTCAGTACCAGATCCTTTAATAACAAAATATGCATGCTATGCCAAAACCTTGCAATAATATTAGTGGGTCTAAGTAGAACAGGATGTGCGATTTACACTAATGTATCCTTGTGGTCTGCTTGTTGCATAAATGATGTGTTTGCTTCTGTTGGCCATTGTGGCTTGTCTTCTTGGAGGGGTCCTGAGTTTCTACTCCAGTCGCATTCTTCAGGATGGCCTTCTAGCATGCTCTTGTGCATGTTGGTACAGTTACCAAGGCATGTACTAAAGCATACCACTCAATCTCTGTCTTCAAATGTGGGGTGCTCAGCTTTAAGATATTGTGAGTTGTCACAGGGCTCCTATGAACCCCATCATGTCTTATTCTTAGAGATGGTACTCATAGTAAGCAAGCAGGGTAGGACAACTGTGGCAGACTGTTAGATCTGGCATCCATAGAGTGGTCTTACCCCAGACTTTTAGCCTTTATCTCTTGTTTTGCTGCTGTATCTTTTTGTTGGCCTTAGGACTCTGGGTACTTTACTACTGCTAATCAGTGCCGAAGTTCATGCCTTCTCCCCTAAAACATGGTAACATTTTCATATCCCCAATTAGCACATTTAATTTATCTGTAAGTTCCCCGTAGAGTGGTATAGATATACACAGGGCCAGTTAATTAAATGCTACTAGTGGGCATGCAGCACTGATTGTGCCACCCAATTAAGTATCCTTGTTAACATGTCTCAGGCTTGCCACTGCAGAGCCTGTGTGTGCAGTCTCACTGCCCCCCGACTAGGCATCTAAAACCTCTTGCCAAGCCCATAACTCCCTTTTTCTTACATATCTCACCACTAAGGCAGGCCCTTGGTAGCCCATAGGGCAGGGTTTCATGTAAGCAAAAGTCTGGACATGTCCTAGTAATAAAAAACTCCTAAAGTCATTTTTCATTAATGTGAGGCCTGCCCCTCCCACAGGCCAGCATTGGGAATTCCTTATAATATCTTTAAGCTGTATTTCCTGATCTGAGAGGAGTAGCTGTATCAAGATTAGTACCATTGTAATGGTAATAATAAATTATCCTTACTGGTAAAGTTGGTTTTATTATTGCTATTTCAGAAATACAACTTTTTTTAAAGTGGACATTTTTCTGCACTCTCTGCCCTGTGAGCCTACATCCTATCTCCAATACACGTCTGGCTGGAGTTATGTTGTAGTTACACTTGTCCATTCCCTTCAGACACCCACAATACAGAATACTCAGCTAGATCTGCATTCATTGCATACTGAAGGTCTTCCTGGGGAGGAGGTTGGGAAGGCCTCACACCTATATCTCAAAGGTTAGAGACCCGAGCCCACACAAAGGTGCTGATTACCCCACCACTGATAGTCTGGTGTGGAGGCATAGCTGAAAATGGGACCTTTGCACTTCACAGAAATCCTTTGTAGTCCTCCCACACACCAAAAGCACTTTCTAGTACAACTACTGGGTCTCTTGACCCATTAAGACAGTACACTACTGAACCTGTGAGAAACTCTGCTGGAGTAAAGACTGTGGCACTAGAAGGATTGCCACTCTGCTGTGCCGGATTGTTCCCGGGAACTGCTGCCCTGCTTTCTGTGTTGCCTTGCTGCCTGCTGACATTTGCTGTAAGCAAAAGGACTTATAGATCACTCCAGAAGTGACTCCAAGGGCTAGCTGGCATGCCCCCTGTTCTCTCTGAGGACTCAGAGACATCAGAGACCTCACTATCCACCTCAGTTATTTCACCCCTGCTAAAGATTGCCGAAATAACTCCAGTGCTCCACTCTGAGAGAACCAGGAGCCTCATCGGGTAAACACTCAAGCTGGACTCAGCACACCGTGAGTGACTTGGCAGATGTTCTGCTTGGCGGCCTCTCTGCTGGTCCACAACTGCCTTGCACCGAGAGATGATCAGCCCATCTGACCAGAGTGCTGAGTGGAGGCACTGCCGGCCAACTTCCATAACTGGCGCTGCATTGGAGGGACCTTGTAGTGACAATCAGCCCAGCAGACTGGAGTGCTGAGCGAAGGCACCACCTGCCAGCTTCCCAAACAACTGCTGCACCTTGGGAATCCCTCAGCACGGCCCCCTTCAACTGCAACTGTTCTAGGAGGGACCACTACAGTTTCCCTCGGGATGATACGGAGACAAATAGTACAGTTGGACTCCTAGCAAAGCCATGGTGTTCCTGAATGCCCATGAGATGAATGCAGCACCCTGGTCCACATGGAAAGCCACAACTGCATATGTGCCGATAAAGACTTACAAATGTCTAATAACAGTTCAGCTGTCAGCTGAGCATTGTGGCCATACCCATAGAAATCTGGAGCATGAGTCGTCAGCGACTTAGATTTATTTATATGCACCATCAGGTGTCCAGGGACCACAATGGTCCAGGTACACACATTGTAGAGGTTTGTTGGAAATTAAGAGGGGTGTCTGCGGTAGGCATTTGATGGGGCACTGTCACAGCAAAGGACATACTGTTTGGTCTGTTTGTATAGACTTGGCCACCAGTAACATGCTTGTAATAGTGAAATAGGAGCCACCACACCAGCATGGGCAGAAACAACTCCCTCATGCGCTGCTTCAATCAACTCAGATCTTTGATCTTGGTTGGGGATCACACGATCACCCACCCCTGGTATTGTTACTAGGGTAGTATTTAGGCTAGATATGTGGTAGGAATATTAGGCAAGATATGCCTTTGGCATGGGCTTGCTTTCAGCTGAAGCTTTCACAGCAGCCAATGTTTAAGCATCCAACCTCGTCGGCCAACAAGTTAATGCAGCAACAGAAGCTGTAGCTTCTGCTGATTTGGCCGCTTCATCAGCCAAGGTATTGCCTGTAATATGTATTCCAACATGTTGATGTCCCAATGTATGAACTACATGGACACTGGGTAGCGTTTCTTTCAGATCCAACACTTTCACCCACTATATTCTGTGTTTGGTGGTGGTGTCTTTTGAATCTCTGAACCCATTCTGGTGCCAATAATGCAGATATTCATTGACGGACCGGGCACAGTAGTATGAATAACAGACAATTAGTTTTAACTGTCCTGGATCCGTGTGTTCCAGTGCCACCAGAGCCTTGAGCTCTTTTAATTGTGCAGTGCAGTCCCCTAAGGTCTGCGTGTAGGTATGTGGTGGATGGAATTAACCATCATCCATGTAGCCACTCACAACCGCGGAGGCGGCAGAGTATTGATGTTTAGTGCCTATCGCTGGTTGGGCTGATCTATCAGTGTAAATAATTGTATGATATTGTCCAGTAGGCAAAGTGTTTGCTGGAACTGGGCATTTTTAGTTCATATAGGAGAAATTCTTGACGTTGTAATTTAGGGCTGAAAACATAATCAATATCAGTAGCTGTCAGAAATGCTGCTCATTGAATCCATCGTGGATGTAGTGCCTTGGTGTTAGGAATGCTGGCTTTTGTGACAGCCTCGAGGACTGGAATCAGAGATACGACAATGATGCGTTTCCTCTGGGCAAGAGGTCTCTCTTTAATGACAGTTTTCTGAACAGCAGTCCGATTTTTTTTGTGGGGGCAAAGCATTGTTCAGCTGTGGAATACAGATGTGATTTGTGTGCTATAGGGACGGCATCACCCTACTTGAACGTTACATAGGAGAAACCAATGGCACCAGAGATTACTCTGATGACCAAATGTTTTTTGTTGTCCCTTGTGTGTAAGTGTTTAGCTGCAAGCATGCCTTGTTGCAGTGCTCTAAGAACGCGTGTCTGTTCAACTGTCCAATATTTACTTGAAAAATCTGGACGTATTAGATTATATAATGGTTTAATTCATTGTGCATAATCTGTAATGTAAGTTCTGCCAAAGTTTAAAAAGCCCAACAATGACTCGAGCTTTTTGATGGTGTCCGGTGGTTGTAATTGTGCACATTTTACTTGAAATTGAAGCACTAGTCTTTTGCTTTCAATTCGTATCCCAAAAATAGGACACTAAGGAAGATTATTTTTTTTAAATTACATTTGTAGCCTAATTCAGCAAATCCCACAACAATGCGGCTCACCCATCTTATATGTTGAACAAGATCATCATCCGCAAGGTAGATATCATTTACGTAGGACTATGCCTCAGGGTCAGTGTCTTATAAAACTGAACTAACACGAGTTGAAAAAAATCCTGGACTATTTTTATACCCCTGTGGGTGTCTGCAAAACATTTTTGTGAGCCTAAATGCTAAAACTTGTTTAATCCCTACTTTCAGGTATTATATTTTGCCTGAAAAAAATGTTGGAAATATTCAAGGTCCTTTTATATTTTTTGCTCACTGTATTGTTAATAAGTACAGTACTGTGTGCATTTTGAATGGCAAATGTGTGTGCATGACTAGTTAAATGTCTGTAATCTAAGATAATTCTATATCAGTGGTCTGGTTTAGCTACGGGGAACAATGGGTTGTTCATAGGTGAGACACAGGGTTCAATGATGCCTTGTCACTATAACTGTGTGAGGATTTCGCTCACAGGTGCTTTTGCTTCATGTTTAGTTGGATATTTTGGTTGAGGTTGTGGTTGGCAACTAATTGGTATTAAATGGTAGGGAGAATCTTTATCACACCTTACATGGTTGAGATACAGCGTGGGTGCCTGTGCCAATGCCCAATCAATAGTGCAAGTTCTGTTATAACAAGGGGTGAGAAAGACGGTTCAATCACCTCTTCCCCATATTAGGGAAAATACGGACAAATTCTGGTTGCCAATCTTTTTTGGCCAATAAAATATCATAAATGGTAGTTACGCAATCCCAAAAGATAGCGTCAATTGTGCTCTCAATGTCTCCTTCTAACTTTATTTTTTGTTTGTACACCCTAGTGGGTGTGTAGACACGCATGCCCGCAATCTCGACTTGTGAAAAGTTGTTAGTTGCTTTCACCTCCAGATGCTCTTGAAGTTTCCGGCAAACTATTGTGACCTCTGCCACTCTGTCTAGCAGGGCCAGTGCCCACTTCCTGTTCTTCAATAAAGCTCTCATTCTGAGTGGCATTTCATATAGAAATCACTGCCACCTTCTTCTTTTTGGATTGAAGTATTTGTTGGGGAAATTTCTATTCCTTCTTAAAAAAACATCTGATGAATCATTTTTCGGTTTCACATACTCAGTTCACTGTTTTGACTGCCCACCTCTCTCACTGCTTTTATCTGGTGAGCCCTGAAAGGAACAAGATTGGCATGTGTCATTATATTGACATCTATTGGGTTTTTATATATTCCCTATTTCGAAGATCATAGCGGTTTTGAGGGGGTCCCCAAATGCGGAGATTATCCCCTTTATTTTTTAGTTTTTTGTTTATCCTAGCATTTTTTAGAACCCCCAGGTGCTTGCTTGGTAGAATCCTTATTGGATTTCCCTTGTAATTGTGGTCTAATAGGTCTGGCTTCCAGACTATCCTGTCCAATACTAGAGTACATATCGGTGATAATCTTTGGCAGCTCGCATTCTTGTCTAGTGCTACTGCATCCGCTTCAAGATGACTTAATATTGTTGAAAACACCATGGCAAAATTGCCCATTGATTGCATCCCCAAATCCAGGGCTGGGGCAGCCTATATTTATCTCGAATTTGTTTTAACACTTCTGGAAGACTGGCAAGTGTGCAGTAGTATAGAGCGTGGCAAATACCATGCCCTAAGTAGTGCAGTTATCCACTGCGGGAACCATCCCAAATGGCAATCACATAGTGAGAATTTTATGTTTATCTTGAGGCCCCGTATGGGGAAATATTGCCTACAGCGCATTTATTTTTTGAGCTAACCAAAACGGCATTTCTTCCCGTTTGGAAGGTACCGTACCCCTAATTGAATGTACAGTTGCAGGGTTAATGCCTGGTGTGACTGCGAGCGGTTACACTGGAGCAGCACATACGGGGTTAGTATTTACTGTTTGCAATACAAACTGTACTACGAGTCTATGTATTGCTGTAAACTCAAAATATAAGCGGAGAACCTCAGCTACCGCTAAGATGCCTGCATCTGGATGTGGCGTGTATATGGCCAATAAGGGCCAGGTAGGACCATCATTACTCAGAGGACCTAACCTAACATGGAGTATTGTGGTGGTTTTGAAAGGATAGAGGTATCTCTAACTATGTATATGCTTTGTATTGTGCAGGTATATTAGCAGGTGCATAATGATGAAATGTATTAGTGTTCCCATCGACTGCTGGAAAGTTGACCCAAGAATAAAATGTTTCTGTCCTATAGGCTGGGTGGGCCTCAACTACAAATTTAACCTGGCACCCCTGGGCTGTGAGGCCATTAGCTAACAAATGAGCAGTGAGGGAAAGTCACATATTTACTGCAAATACCTCCTGTTGCTGGTTCGCCATGGTCAATGTACCTGTTCAGAGATAAGGACACCAAATGGGGATTGATCCTTTTAAGGTTCAAGCTTGAACAACCTACAGCATCGACTAGGTACTATCTATCTAGCTGAGGAGGAAATCCTCAATACCATGGACATCTCTGTATATAGTATTGAGATGCCTTTAGCGCGTAGTGAGACTGAGATACTTAGGAAGATCTTAAAATCAGTGCCTGACCAAATGTTGGTGGCACCATAGTGCATTGGCTCTCATTGTACCAATGACGTTGCTGGATTTGGGAGGCAGCATCACCTGAATTGTGGGGAACTGAGTCCAGTCCCACACCATGTGACAACTGTCGGCCTAATCCATTTCCGGCCGGTCAGCAGAACCTCACCTATGTCTAAGAGTAGTGGTGGTCTGTGGCAACTGGGCGCATAACATTGCGACTTCTCAGGGAAACCGTGGTGGATCAGATCTCATATTTTTCTGTCAGTTACATTCATCTCACACATGCAAAGACAAGCAGAAGCAGGGAGTGATTTAGTAAGGTTTATTGAATCAACTGTGGCTTAGGTAAAATAACATGAAATGCAATAATTAGGCTGATAAAACATATTAGAAGCAGAATGGTCATAAGAAAAGTGAAACACAAGAAAAGTCCTACCATACTGTCACTATTCAAGATGTGTGATTCCTCCCTATGCACAGCAGGATAAGCTGTAATCCACCCTTCAGGACCCCTGGGAAGACATCATCCCCCATACCTGAGTTTGACATTAGTGAAGGAGTCTGTCATCTATAGAGACACGCCATCCCCATGAAGGCCAAGAAACCATTAGTCTCAGCGAGCAGCTGTAACAAAGTCAGACAGCATGCAGTTGTGGTCACCTGGCTGGAGCCTCCCTCTAGCATGCAGGGACAGAGAGATGTTTTTATATTAAAACAGCTATTGTTCTGAGAAAGTGTCACCATGTAATAATACGTATGTTTCTGTGAAATGTTAGAGATGTGGTGTACCACTTGTGCCGGCAATACTATCTTGTCGCAGCCTTGAAGAAAGCACAGCGTGAAAGAATGTTGTGCTAAGAAATGTAAATGCTTACCTAAGCAAAAGGACAGCAAAATAAAGGAAAATAAAACAGCACAACAAATGTGATTGCTAATAAAAGAATAAAATAAAATGAAACATTACTAGGCTAAAGGGCATAGGGAGCAGGCCTAGCTGTGCCTAGTTGCTATAATAACATTCCCACAAGCATCACTAAAATGGCTTCACAACAAGCCTGCACTACCCACCATCCCCATTCTGAGTGGCCTGAGTATGATACTAATCTTCAGCTCGCTCTGGCCAGCGGGCAACGATGTTGATCCCCCAGCTACCATCAGAGTCGCTGCGTGCTGCAGGGCCCAGAATCAAATACCGTGTATGAACACTTGATGTATTGGGCGTGAAGCGGACCAGTGGGGTGATTATGATTGGCTCGCTTGTCTGCCCCAAGTCGCCCAGTCTAAACTGACTCACTCTGGTAATATGTATGTTCTGCAGCTGTACCAAGTCTCTTTTTCCACTTAAATCCTCCCTGGAGTAGCTATGCTTTCTTTGTTACAACAATGATCACACAAATTGAGTCAGTAATAATATTTACAGCACTACTTGTTCCTGTATGCCTAATTCACTATTCACTAATTGGATCTGTGTTGCTTTGATTTTAATTCTCCTTACATATATAAAAAGTGCCTTTTTAAATAATCCTGTGTGGAGACTTTTTTTCTGGTGTTTCCACTGTAACTGTTGCTTGAGTGTTGAACAAACAGTTTTAACATTGCCTCTTAAGTTAAGCCTAACTACTCTGTGCCAAGTTACCAGAGGGTGAGCACAGGTTAATTTAGATAATCACATAACCCACGCCAGCTGTTGGCAGAGACGCTGTTCAGAAAATGTGTGCTCAAAGGTAGTTTTAGTCAGTAGTATAGAAAGCCAGATAAGAAATCAGGGAACATATCTGAGGAGGTAAGTTTAATGTTTCAAAGTTCTGTCAGGATCAAGATAAGTGGAACCAAGAGGAGAAGGACACAATTTCAAGGATGTAGGTGGTGTGATGGCTATGTGGAAATATATCAGTAACTTGTATTACTCAGTGACTTGTTTATTGCTTTTTTAAGATAATGTGCACAAATTCATTGTACCTTTTGAGTATATAAGGAGCTGCCTGCAAGCAGTACTTTGAGAGTAGCTTCAGTTCTGCAGGGCTGACTGACCTCCCGGATATTAATGATGAAGCCTATATTTTATTGCCAACAGAATTGTGTCTTTGTTTGCTCTTAGTCAACGTTCGGGAGCCAGATAGGAGTCAATTAATCTTCACTGGCTGCAGCCAATGGAGAACTGTAAGCCCTGACTGAATAGGTTACTGCAATAATAAGGTAAGCCGACACCCTGTTTAAGGATCTGCTTATTCACATGGGCAGGTAGGTTCCAAGGTTGCCATCATATGGATGAGGACAACTCAGACCCTCTACCTTAAAATTTGCAATTGCATGACTCTTTGGCAATGACATTGTGGAAGATTAAAAAAACACATGCATGATTGGATATTTCCTAATACTATAATGTATGTAGGGAATGAAATGTGGTAAGATAGGTTCCAGCTGGATGATAGTGGCAATCCCGGTTCCAACTGAATGATAGGTAGATAGTGCCTTCCCTAGGGGTTTTCACCTGGATTGGACATTTTCCCCGTAAAGTGACTGAGGCTGGGAAACCAGCATGTGGTGCCAGACATTCAGTTCATGGACCGGCAAGGAGTGGCCAGATTACAAAACAGTCCGATTAGGTCCAGAAGTGAGGAATAGAAGTAGTGAGTCAGGGACCAGGCATGCAGTGCTAAGCTGGGCATTTCTGTAAGGAGACAGTCACATGACTGGTGCTGGCAGGCTTTACTATGAGCAAGGTCAGACACTGGGCTCTCAAATTCCCAGATTAAAGACATTTGGAAGGTATCTTTAAGGGAACGCCGACCAAGGCTGAGGCATCAGTGGGAGTCTAATGTTTTGGTAAAGGTACAACCAGATGGTGTCAATTGACTTTACCCTGAGCACTGTCAGACCCTTGGTTGCAAAGCCTGAAAAGCTCATTAGTTTATGGATGGATATCCCTCCTTACGGAAGGAGGACACACAAACTGTATAGTAAATCATAACCATAAGGTAGGCAGAGTTACTGAGTTCCCTACACTGGATATTTGTCTAATTACCAGTGGCATCTTCCCAGAAGAGAGATTTCAAGACTTTGAATTAATGTTCTATGTTAAAATCCCCAGGCATAAAAGGGTGAAAGTAGGTCCAACACCCTGGAAATCGGTATAGGTTGCAAACAAGATCTAGTTAAACTTAGATTGTCAGAGAGAATGTGGCAAGAACGGGAAGAAGATAAAGTTATTACAGTGGGAGGCATTTCATGTATGAAAGGTTAGGTGAGAGGAAGACAGTGGGCGGGGTCAAGAGATACTTTTGGGAAAGTAATGAAATTTGAAGGGGAAAGGGTGGGTAAGGTACATGATACAACCTGTTGAGAACATGACTTGACAGTAGAGAGATATTTTGTACAAAAGGGGCAAGATACAAAGGCAATAGTACCCCTGTTAGGAGACACAGGTTGGGGTGAAGTTAGGGAACAGGTTTCATTATATTGTCCAACTACAGCACTGCACTCAGAATTTAAAGTAGTACAGTTGCTGCAACAACAAGAACAGTTAACAGGGGGACAGGGAGAACAAAATACTAATCAGAAAGCAGAAAAGGCAGTCAGATAGACATATTTGTCCAATGCACTAGATAAAAAGACTGAATTCAAACTAATGCTGAGATCAGCTATGCAATTATTATTGTTTCATGATGGGCTCGTTAGGGGTATGTTGACAGTTCAGTATTTGAAGAAAGGGTTTTGATACTCTTAGATGTCAAGATGCTACATCATTAATGAAGTACAACATTATTTGTTATTGTCCAGCACTGCTTAAGAACAGTGCACAACAGATACTATACATTTACTGAATTTCTTAAGCTGCCAGGGGACACAAGGTGTCTCCTGAAACGATACAATTTATTCAATAAGAACGTTTCTGGAACCCATTTTGGTGAAAGGGAGGAGACATTTGGACACTGAGCGCATAAAATAAATTTTGGCTGTGCCACCTCTAAACAAACAAAAAACAGGTGCTCACATTTTTGGGAATGACTGACTGCTCCTGCTATTGGATTTCAAATTTCCAGTTTTGGCAAAACCATTATTGCCCTTTACCCAAAAGTACACTCCCAACTGTGGACCATGAACACAGCTTCCTTGCCAACTGGCAAGCTCTCTGTGAATCTCTTACTTTGGGGATTAACAATAATATTTCTCTGCATGACTACTCAAAAGACTTTTCCATCTTTTTGCTCAGGAATCTGAAGGGTGTCCTCTTGTGATATCATCCAGCCGCAGGATGATTGCAAAAGACCATGTGCATATTTCTCTGCCATATCATATGTGGATGCAATATTTTGAATGCAATTACACTACAACCTCATGTTGAAAGTGCACACCAACCCTTTCATAACCATGACTGCAGCCACAAAATGGAGATGCAGAAAAGGGACAGGATAGGTATGCAGGACACATCATTTGATGATGCTGGAAGGAAGTGATGTTATGGATGAATGTATTAATGCTTGTGCATATAAAACATTGAATTGGTTTAAACAGTCTGCACTGAGACCATATTTCTCAATTCATCTACAGTTAACTTATGTGACTGGCATATAGGCCCAGATTTAAGAGAGCCTAGTGCCTCCTTGCGCCACATTAGCGTAATTTGTTTCTTCGCTAATGTGGCCCAACGAGGCCAAAAGTGCTGCACCAGATATACAAAATGGTGCAATGCATATATTATCTGCAGGTCCAGAATACTAAAATAAATATCATGTTGTTCCTATCAGAATACATTACAACTTTTAAAGGAAACACAACTGGCATGTCTGTTTTACAGGGCAGGTGTAACTGAGCTGTTTTTTAAACCTATTTTGTACTATCTGACAATTACATAATGCATGACTTTTGGAGTTCTTCACTTCATTTACTTGTATGAATGTGTAGGCCAGGCAGATTTATTTTTCTGAACGATTGGATATTTATGAGATAGAAATATATAACAACCAGTTTGCTAGGCTTTTATTTTGTTAGGTCACAATTCTTTGAAAATGCCAAAAGTATGCTTCTTAATTATGTATACATGTAAAATGTTTTTTGCTGCAATCTCTCAAAATGAGATCTAACCTTTCATTATTGGTAATCTAAATGACACAGGGTGTGAACATAGCAGGTTGTGAACTCATTTAGAGGGATAAACTTGCTGCTAATATTTCATAATGTATAGCAGTTTCCTATTTACTGAGTTAGCTGGATCATCAAGGAACAAAAAATAATAGTGATGTATTTGCACTGATTAAAAAATATGACTATGTAAGCAATTTTACCATTTCCATAGGGAGAAAGGCATGAAATATAATTAGACATAATGCCTCAGTCACAAGAGTCAACAGAACAATTTCGCTAATAGCATTATCATAGGAACAAAAATAACTTTCCATAGCGAAGAGTGGTGAACTACCGGAAGAGTTTATGAATACCCTCTCCTATATCGTTTGTTATTGTTTTGGGTGCACTAAATGTGCCAATGAGAATTCTCTTTGGCAATAACAGTCCCAATAAAACCAGTATGAAGAACTCTGGAAACACTAACAGTTACAATGGGTCAATCGGGAGGAGTCAACAATAGACAAAATTACTATTACACGGTTTATAATGTAAACTTTTGTGACCTCTATACAAAGTGAATGTTTTTGTTACGGCACATGAAAGATTCTTTGGTAAGAGAATAGTGTGTTATCCCACCAATTCAACTTTTTTGTCTTGCAGACAATGCATCCCACATTCATAGTTAATTACACTTTTGAGACACCACTATATTTCAAAGAAATACATGGCTAATTTCTATTTGTTTACTCAGGATCTTATTTGTATAATTGGGTACCTCTGGGTAAAGTTTAACCTGGGTGTAACAATAACACCGATTAAGATACATTGTAGTTGATGAGGAGAATGTGACCTTCATAGGGTTTTCCCATAAGCAAGTAACAGTGACCAAGGTACTGGCTATTATGCTGCATGTTGTGATATTGCTATGAGTGTTACAGTTTTGAGGTTAAATAGCTCATGGAAATTGAAATACAAATGAATCTTGTTTTTTTATAACAAAGGTACCTGTAGACTATTGAGTGCAGTACCCACTACTATATAGCACATATTCTTAGTAGGCCCTTATACACCCACCCGAAAGTCTTTGTAATGGAACATATTCTAATATTTATAATGACTCTGAAGATGTGGCATTAGGAATGGAGTACTCTGTGTTGATATCTGTCCTCGCATCAGGTGGTATAAAAGGACACTTACTGCAGAGGTTTGTGATGAGATACCGTACTTGGAAGTAAATAATTCTAGTTAGAGGAAGACATTTGGATACATTTCGGCATCTATACTGACAGAAAGCATGCAAAATGTTCAGTGAAAGACAATGGGTCGCATTTTTCAAAATAAGTCAAGGAACTGGTGTGTGTAAAGTTCTGGGGGTTACGGTCTGTGACTGGCACACATTTGAATGGACGCTGGATGGACAACACAGGAATTCTGTACATGCCGCCAGACAAGTATCTTTACCCAGTGACAGTAACATAGCACCGTCCTGCACATTACAGTAGAGGTGAGTTATTGAACTGTATGACTATGTTTTGAAATTTTAAAAAAATCACAAAATATGCAATGGCTGCATGTCAGACTTGTATGGTGTATAAAGCTCTAGGGGGGAGCCCAAGTTCCACTGTGCATATCGCCCAGAAGCAGCGGATGCAATGAAAAGGAAGATTGGCATGTTCAAATTTCAAGATTGTAAATTATGTGTAGAAATATAATTAATGTGGATGGACGCATTGCTGATTTGCACTTAGACCAAACTTCTAAACTTAGACCAAAAGTCTAACTTTACTATGAGTAAAGTTAGACTTTAGGTGTAAACTTAGACTTTTGGTGTAAACTTAGACTTTTGGTCTCAGTTTACCTTTGTGAATCAGGCGGTATTGTTTTCCATGACTAAAGCATTTCACAGATGTGAAAGGAAAGGATTCCTTAAGTCTGATGGGTCACTAGTAATACACAAAAACGTACTATCGTAACTGGTGAAAACCTTAGCACTACCTTGTAAGTAGATTGGTTAATTCCCTGCCATTTACATTGCAGAGTGTGCAGTATGCCAACAGTACGGCACCAAACCCACTCTAAAAGTGATTACAGCAACAAGACCTCTCCTAACAGGCTCATTTAAAATATTGCACTTAAATTTTGTTGATGACTGACAGGTGCAACAACCGCAGGTATCTCAGATGAAGACTTGAGTGATAAAATGGGTTCCTATCAGTCTGAACCACCAAAAGTTACAAAGTGCAAAGGTATTTTCTAAACAGGTATCGAAGAAGGAGAAATGTACCACCGTAGCCCCCCAGCCTTGTCCCCCAGCAGCAAATGGCCAATAAGTGTACATCTGCTATTTCCTTTAGAAATAGGAGGATCCCAAATTCAACTGTGCCTTGTCATTGACAATTCCCCACAACATTAAAACTACACGGCAGGAAGCCATGGATCCAACTATCAGATGTTCGACTGGACCCTGCCTTGCATTATACACCTCCACAGACAGAAAAGGAAAAAGAGGGGGGGCGGGGGATCAACTGTAAAAAACCCTCCCTCCAATGCACAAGCGGGGCACTTTCTCGGCACTGATATTAGTTAGGATGCAATAGGAAAAAGTGCACGTACATGGGACAACAATATTGGAGAATACACTTGAGTGGATGGTGCAGTAAGCCCACTGTCAGTCATGAGATTAATATCTGTTTCTTTATGTTTCAGAATGAATGGCACTAACTGCAAAGCTACAATATACAATGCTTAAATGCATAGGGACACCTCCAGCCTGATGGGCTACTACCGGCAGTGTGGAGAGTGGCTAAACATGCAATTTCCTCCAGATTGGAGTGGCCTCTACTCTTTGGTCATCTTGCACACCCCCTCCCTGACGATTCCAGGGGTGGACATTTACAAGTTACATGAACATCCTGTTAGCTGTCCAACTACCCGCTTACCTTTATCTGAGAAAAAGAGCTGCAGAATGTTATAGAACTGTGACCTTGGAAGATGTTCCCCAAGAGAACAGGCTGTTCAGTGATGCCAAGCTGTTCTTTGGAAGTGTCCTACTGTTCGTTCAGGCAAAAGCAACTGCTCTATGGTTGCAAATAACTAGGTGGGAACTGATGAAGGTGATTAATGCCACTGAAGTTGTCCTCAAAGCCACCAAAGAGGAATGAGAGCCATTGAAGTAATGCTAATGCAGCACAGGTATGTACTGGACTTGATGACGGCAATGGAGGGGGGTGTGTGTTGTGTGTGTACGAAGATAGGATGTGGACAATGAAATATTGACAGAGGCCATGCAAACTCTGCATAACTTACAAAAAAGCACTAAAGGACGAAGGACGAAGTCGGTGTCCCAGATACATGGTTTAAGAGTGGATGTCGGGGCTATTTAAGGCCAATTATTGTGGTATTGCCTTTGATGTTTTGTGTTTTTCAGTTTGTGATAGCATGATGTAAAAAAGGTAGCACCAAGGTAGGAGGGGTGTTCACAGCAAAATCACCAGCATAGGTAACAGATGCCCTGAGAAACATATAATCAACTGATACCGAGCATAGATTCAAGGTCAGAGGAAATAGTTGAAATATCTACTAGATGGAGGAATGTTAAGAAAAAAATGAAAACTGACAGGAAAGGCCTACCAGTGCAGATATCAGCGAGGAGTACTGTAGAAATCTATGTGGTTAAACAACAATGCAGTCCCAAGCGGCAAGGACAGAGTAGGTGAGAACTCTCAGGAAAGCAGAACAGAAGGTCAGCAAGTAAAGTTAAACAGGAAAATCTGATTAACAAAGCCTTGAAGAATTTACAATCGCAGTCCACAAGCACTTACCCCACTTCCACTGTTAGAAAATGCTGTTTAGAAAATATGTGATCCGAGGTAGTTTTAGTCTGCAGTATAGAAAGACAGATAAGAAATCATGGGAAGAGAGCAATAAACACTTACGTACCCAGGGAGGGAGGGTTAATGTTTCAAAGTTCTGTCTTGATCAAGATAAGAGGGGCAGAGAGGAGAAGTATACAAGTTCAAGGATGCAGGTAATGTGATGTCTATATGGATATATACAACTAACTTGTATTATTCAGTGACTTGTTTATTGCTTTTCTAAGATAACATGCATGAAGTCGATATGCCTTTTGAGTATATAAGGAGCTGCCTGCGAGCAGTACTTTGAGATCAGCTTCAATTCTGCGGGGCTGACTGACCTCCTGGACATTAATGATTAAACCTGTATTGTATTGTCAACAGAACTGTGTCTTTATTTTTTTCAAAGTCAACACTGTACCAACAGGCAGCACAGTTCTGTTGGAAAATTATGTGGAGTGTTTAGGCCCAGCTTTTTCTTAGTCTCAGACCTCCACCCATTAGCAATTCAGCCCATTGGCCCTCTTCATTCTCTCTAAACATTAATGCAAAAAGGATTTTTTTGTATTTACGTTTGCATCCCAGCTCTGGGAGGTTTGCCTTGCAGGTTTATCTCAGTGCTTCTGCAGGCTATCTGTCCTTTCATACATTCATTCATTCATCCATTTCACATGGTGCTATTGCAGTCTATCAATGCCACAGAAGAAACACTTGCTGGCTGCTCCAAAGAACTGTCACCCACAGAGTTCAAAATATTTCCTAAAGCCTAGAGCACACTGCTGACTATCCTTTCGATAGCACAAGTGGACACCTTTGGTTAAAACGCTCAACGCATGCTCTCCACCCAGCACACGCACACACTGCGAAAGGTAACTCTCAACAAATGTATACACTTAACTATGTCATAAAGATTAAGATGGCTCGCTCCACTGTCTATCAAATCCAAACACTTGAGGGCTGCACATTATATTTATAAACCCCAAAACAGTTGGCCCTCATCTATGTAAAAGTGGTGCTGTGTTAAAGCTATAAGTAACTTTAAATGAAGAAAACACTGGACTTTGCTTTGCAATGGCACATGCAGGTACATACAGTACAGTGCTTTGCTCCAATTACACAATTCCAATTCAGCAAAGTGAACAATTTTAAGCAATGACAACATGACCAAATCATAATTCAAAATCTGCAGTGTCCTTGCTACATAAATGCAAATACGCACACTATAAGTGCTGCAACTCTGCAATGTCTCATTCTGAACCTCATATGTATGCACACTCTTTTTAATCCCCAAATGTGCAGAGCTGCATAATCATTACAAGCATATGTAATAAAAAAACATGGTGCACATGTGTGGGAGGGGGGTTGGGAGCACACTGCCTCACATCCCAGCACAGTTCGCCCCTTTGCATCCTGGTAAATGCAGTTCACAGTTAGCGCTTACTTGAAAATTATCTGTAGTTTTTCACCAAAGTTAGTGCAGACATTGCTGTATATCTCTAGACACGTGTTTCTGGGTTTAGCCCTTCAGTAGTAGAGAGTAGAGAACAAAGAAAATTCATCTGGGGTTGCTGGAAATGCTGCCAAAATCTTCTCTGGTCAAGTACCACTCACAGGCACACATGTGCATCTCCAAAGCTCATCAACTCACTGGCTCAAGGGAGCCTTTTAAACATGCTCCAGTCGGACTTCATGGTGCACATGTGTGCATAGCTCTGTTTGCACAATCAATGTAGACCTGCTGCCATTACAATTATTTTTTCATTTTGGAGTTGGACATGGGGCTGAACAACGAAATAATGTATTACAGTATTCCCTTTTAATTTTCCTTATCCCCACTGGGCTGCTTTCTACACTGCCCACTGTTCTGTAAATCCATCTTTGCTCTACCTACCAAATCTTTCAGCATATGTCATTAGTCCATAATGTGGGCACTGGTGGGTCATACACCAACTAATCATGTGGCTGAACATATCATCTGACTAGGCTGTGAGGAGGAGGAGTATTTCAGCCAATCGTAGTGAAGGCAGAGAATTGCAAAGTGGTAATTTGCTATGAAATCCACACCTGCCCTTGTCTAAGCTGTCTTGTTACTAAGGGTGGGCGGTAAACTCTGCCGCACAACAGTTAGCGGAGTTTTTGCCAAACTCTGCCCTCAAACTCTGTGAACTGCGCTGGGTGAGTGGAATTTACTGCTCATCCCTATTCTTTAGCTACCCCCAAGGTAATTCCCATAGGTACACTTTGGTGCCATTTATTTAAGGATCACCAGGCTCTGTTGGGGTAGCATCCCATTCCTAGGGTTGCACCTTAGTTTGACCCCCTATGCCATACTTTGGTGTCTATCTTCTCCCAAAGCTACACTTTACTGCTCCTCTATTAGTTAAAAGACCCACTACTGTGGTGTTTGTTTATTTCTCAAGACTGAGCTTAGTTGCCTCTAGGTAACCCACTGACATACTACTGTGTATTTTTTACATATTCTTGGCTATGTTTCGGTAGAAGTTTTATTTCTTGAAATTAAATTACTAGGCTTTATCAATTGCTACTTGCCTCTGCTAGCAAACTACTCCAAACAAGAGTTACTTTTGCCCTGATCAAAACCTGCAACATACACTATGGCTGCTCTAGGGAGTCAGGGAACCCTACCGTGCCCAACTATATCTTTTTCACATTTTTTATGGCTCAGGACTGAGTCCTAAGAGGGCTGCTGCCACATTGTTGTTGATATGGTGTTAGCCAATCAGCTCTCTCTATGAGATCAGATGAGTCTGCAGAACCTCCATGTCAGAGCATTAATTGTGCAAAAACTACGGAATCTAGCTTTCTGCCAAATTTGGTGCAAACCAGTTCAGCAGTTTGGGCTGTGTCTAAACTTCCTACAGAGAAATCAACAACAAAAACGGGTATTGGGATCCTTCCGCTTTCTCACACACATACACACACATATATATATTTATATATATGCATACACACACACACACACACACACACACAGTTAGTCAAAGTTAAGTACATGCAAATACTTAATTACAAGTACTTACTTGAGAAGTACTGACTTCTGATGAAAGTGTTGCAAAACTTTCCTGTGACGTAATGACTCCCGAGGTGATTCCGGCAAGTGTAATGGCGTTCAAAATGGTTCTGACGTAAAGGTATCACACCCTTAGGACTGTGCTTTTATCAACATTTAGATCGGTATCATCGCATGGACGCTGCTGAACAGAACTGTACTTCTCAACAGCAAATTTTTGAAAAGATCAGAGTTATGTTTCCTCCTTATAATTTCAAGGCCATAGTTCTGACCATTTTTCTGTCTTGCCAAATCTATCGAAAAATTAATTTCACAGGATCTGATTAATTCTAGATAATGATGTCGAACACACTAGGAATGGGGAGAATTTCCCCTCAAACTCTTGGTAAAAATTATTGACACGCTCACCACGTGAGCCATAGTTTTTATTAAAATGTTATGCAATATAAATATTACTATTTAAGTTTTCACTCCAGTGTGTCTGTAAAAAGATAAACCAATACATATGCCTTGTCTTAACAGCTCCAAGGCAGGATATGTGGGCTTTCTATGCTTACCATTTCACCCCTGCAGCAACAACTCTGTACTATTTAGAAACTGGCAGCCTATGCGGCCATTTCACGAACTTCACAGAGCATGAATGTGATAATAAAATCCTTTGCCCCAGCTGATTGGGAGTGCTTCTGATATTTCATTACATACAGAGAGGAAAGTTTGCATTTATTATGTGAGGATGGGTATTTGCCCTTGTGAATGCTTTGTCCCAAATCAGATTACCTAATCAGCCATGCTTTTTTTTTTTTTTAAGTGAAATTATATTTGTAAACTTTTATTTAAAAAAATAGTTAATTAAACAGATTTTTTATAAACTTACTAAATCTTATTTACAAATAAAAATGCTAAGGAGGTTGGGTATTTTAATTTGTTTAAAATTGAGGCCCTTATTTATCATTTATTCACTCAGCGCAACACAGCAAGCCACCTTGTTGCACTGCGTGAAAGGGAAAAGGCAGGAATGTGATGGATTTAACATAATATGGTGCACTCCTGTCCTTTCCTAGCGCTGACACACTTTTGTCTGCCTAGTGCCAATGCAGGCACCCTTGTGTCATTGTGTAAGGGTGCCTGCATTGTAGACAGGATTGTTTTTGTGCAGGAAGGGACAACTTTCTGCAGAAAAACAATCCTCAGAGGCATTTTCCTCATTCTGTGTGTGCTGTAGAATGCAGCACACTTAGAAAGAGGGGAAAATGAGGAGGAATAAAGACATGTTTCCTTGTTACGCCTCTCCTGGGGAGGTGCAGCATTTTAACACATTGCCAGGTCTACCGCTAATGGTTAATCTGGGAATGTGCCAAAATCCATGGGTGGATGGATGCGCAGGAACATCCATGCTCCACCCATGGAACGCCTCCCTGTGGCAGAGTAACTCAAGACAGCAAATAGCTCTGCCTTGCGTTACTCCAGGTTTATCAAGCTATGCATGGCCATGCAAGGTGGCCTTGCATGGCTTGATAAGTCTCACTTAGGTTTTGTGTCACCATTACGCCCCCTTGAGTGGAGCAAGGGTGACGCACAACCTTGATAAATCTGGACCTTAATATTTATAAAGCACATTATATTTCATTTTTGGAGAAACATTTATTTTGAAGAGCTAATGTGCATTAACAATTTATTTTTCTAGTTCTAGTGTAAAATATTTTTTTACTTTTTGTACATTAAAATTGTTTTTTAAATTAATAAACTGAGAGATCATTTTTCCTATACGTTACCATCTCCCACACAGTGATGTAGATCTCAACCTAAAGATATAAGGAGTAAATTCACACTTGTAAATTCAATTCAGGATGTTTCCACCCCCTCAACTGATGCAGGGAGGAACATGTATGTCTCCACCTACGTGTATATCTGTACTCAGGAATGGTGAAAAACAAACAAGTTTAGCTACACCAAGGTGTAGTAGTAAATATACATGAGTAAATGCAAAAGTGTATATTTACCTTTGTGAACTGGCCGTAAGAACTTTTAAAAAAATCAGTCACCCATGCAAGCTACTTTCTACATGAGATTTCTGCCTGACCTTTTACTGGTTGCTCGTGCTGCTCTTTTGCACCTCACTAGCACCTTCAGGGCCTGATTTATGAAAAATTAGCACTGCCTTAAAGTCATTTTTTTATGCAAAAGTGGCGCAAACTTACAAAATGTAAGTTTGCGCCACTTTTGCGTCAAAAAATTACATAAAGGCGGCGCTAACTTTTCATAAATCAGGCCCTCAGTCTCTCCTGCTATGTCTTTCACCACTAGAAACATTGAACTCCTTGTCATTCTACGCCCTCAATATTATTGCAACTGATAACTTGTAATTCTGCCTCAACGGAAATGCACATCCTTTTCCCCGTCACTGATAGTAATGAAAAGGAGCTTGTATTACACATAGTTCTTCTTATTACACTTCTGTCTTTTATAAGTGCTTTATATAAGAGATTTTACTATTGCCCAATTGATGCCATTGAAGTTACTGACATCAGAAGAATGAAAGGACACATCAGCCTTAGCCAGATTAGAAATCATGACCTCCAGAACATCACATTCGTCATTCGAAAGCACTGAGCTCACTGAGCCATCCTGCTGGCTTTTCAAAGAGCTCTATGACCCGATTAGACTAGTTGTTCTGGAACAATTGTAGATAATTTCTTTGCCAAAGCGAAATTGACAGAACAACGTGTGTATACAATCTTTTTCGTTTCTTTTTTGCTCACCAGCGAAATTTTTTAAATTGCACAATTTTCACAAAGTGCAGAGTGTCAGCTTGGCACAATGGTACGGGCAAATTTAAATTTCACATAATCCTATCCGGGTCCCTGTAATGGATTTCAGGAGGAGGGTTCCTGCTGCTTTGTTTAGAATCTGATAGTTTCCCGTCCAAAAAAGTAGTAATTCAATTTCTTTGCTCAGCAGCAAAATGGTAGTCCCAGGAAAAAGAAAAGTCAATATAGATAGACAGTTATGACTAGTCAACATTCAAGCACAGTAAACAAATTCAAAACGTGAAGCATAATTAGCCACTTTCTCGGTAATGATGTACAAATCTAAAATGCCAACCACCACTAAAATCACAAGGCAAAAGCACAAGCTAAAACCTCCTACCACTCTGCAAATTACCTTTCTCTACCTTTACTCCAAATTCTACCCACGTGTACCACCTTACATTTGTAAGAGGAACAGAAATTGATGACTTTACATTGCAAATTGCTGAAATTGTGTCCCGACCCGCTTCCCACCACCAACAACAACAATCAGTGCTGGAATTCACACATTTGGATGACCTCAAATACAGGAAAATGTTGCTGCCTCGTCTTTATACTATTTTGCTTTGTATGAATATGTGACGCATGCGTATGAACGCGTTTATGGCTAACTACCTCTCGTTCAACTGTATCAGACATCCGTATTGGTTATCTGTTACATGAAACAAAGTGCTCCGAAGTAGTTGCAATGACGTAGGTGATGACAAACAAAATCAATGAAATTAATAAAAATATCTTTGAAAAGTAATGAATGTGTACATGTCTTTTCTTTGTACAAATAAATAACTCATAGAATATCTACTGAATAAGAAATCAATTTTAAACTACCTAGCGCTGTATAAAATTATCTTCCAAATCGTAATAACAGCGTCCGCGAATGTCACTGGCTTTAGTTGTTTTAGGTAGAAGGCTGTAAACGTTTCAGTCTGCGTGTTTCGTCTGTTCCACATTGTCGCTTTAACAGAGGGCATCCTGACGCCACCCACAAAAGTAATCCGTCACGTGCTTATAAGGGGGGTAGGAAGGAAGTGGTTTGGCTTGTGGTGAAAGATTTTACCACAGACACGAGACCTGGCCTGACCAATAACACAACTATATTTTCATTTTACCTTTTCCAATTAGGAATGATAAATGTTATTTCGTCAGGAAGGGATTGAAAAGAGCTGGAGGTTGTCTCCCTAACCTTTGGAGGTTATACATTTACCAGCTGTGTGGGAGAAGGGCAAATGAGACAAGACTGCCGTGTTTGATCAGGGCCGGAAGCAGGGAGGTAATGGAAGACATGGACAATGGGCGCAGATAAGTGGATCTCTGCCCTGGGAAGAGCTCATTGCAGCAGGTCCTCCAGAGCGTGAAGTGTAAAGAAAGCAATTTCCCCTTGCTCCTTATCTGCCCTCTCAAACAGCTTCATTCCAGTACAGCAGCTTCTCCTAGGAGAAACATTTTGGGGTGTGTGTGTGTGTGTGTGCGCGCGCACACGCATGTGTGCAAGTGTCCACAATGCGTATTTGTGTGGTGGACATACCGAGCTTTTGGAAAAACTCTGCCTCTATCCACTGTGTGGGTCTGACACCTGTGAATCTACTGCTCTGTCTGCATTCGTCTCGCCAGGTTTTTGTGTGGTATTTACTCATGCACACATCATACTCCACACGTACTCCATCATGTATTATTGCAAATTAGAGAAATGTCAGTTTTGGTGAAAACCTTCCATTCATAAATTGTGCCATTTGACCAAATGTCTTAATTTATCAACCTATTAGGAATGACTGAATTTCTAATAGTGCATGTGTTCGGGAACCCTGAAAGATACGTTTTAGTTAATTTTCTACAGTTTCAGAATTTCTTCTGATAGGAGAAGGGCACACTGCCTTTTGGATGGACTTAGTGAACCATAGTAATTCATAATAGTTCTCAAAGCAGTTGAACGCTAGGGCTTGCAAAGTGTTAGTTCTGTAAACTTTGAAAAGGGCTAACAACATCTTTGAAAAATTCGCAAGTTTCACAAAAGTTAATTCTGTAATCGTTTCCATCTTATGCCAAATTTGGAGGTGGCTTTTGGGACTTAGATGATGAAATCAACTTAAATTCTTGAGGTTAAAGGTTGCCAATTTATCACCCTGAACGTATGCCTAGAAATCTACTCTCATTTGGTGTTATACAATGTCTAATGCAATTGCTTTAACAACTTGGATACAGATTGATTTCTCAAAGGCTGGCTTTGGTCTCTTCTTTGGTTTCATTCCATTCTGCCTAAGCTGGTGCAAAGCTCTTGGCCTGATACAGGTGCCTAATATTTTACTGGCAACTGCTACCACATATAAAATGGTGGGAGGGACTCAATTTCTAAGTTTTAATATTGACCTGCACAGATATCGACTCCACAATAGCTACTTGCACAATATTGTCAAGGTATATAGATATGACGTTAGAACAGTGAATGTACTCTTCTCTGTATAAGCTTATTTTAACAGTATAGCATTCGTCAATATTGTGATGACACTATATGAGAATGTTGATATTATTGGCCTCATTATTATGGCATAAAACCTCAAAATGATGTCTGTTAAAAATCTTGCTTTTACAGCTGATGTGTAGTCCTTCAAGTCTTCAATTTTCTTTACTGTAATATTTACCACAATATTCTTTTAAGGACTATGTACTGTGATCTATTGGACCGATGCAAGGTAATGATTCTTGTTGGTAATATTACTTTCAGCCTCATCCTAAAAACCATGGCAAAGACTTGAGGTGGGTTGGTCCCACTACTCAAACAGAAACTATGGCACACACTATAACATTTGCAAAGATTGATATATTTATCATAAGGAAAAGGAGCCTCACAAATAGTTGGGGTTGCACGCAGTCATAATACTCAAGCGAAGAAAATCTGGTAGTGACAAAGGAGTTAAGGGAGGGTATATATAAGTTTACAAACAAGAACTCTATGAAACTAGAACTTCCAGTAATTAATGTAGATGAACACCCTGGCATCAGACCCAAAGAATGCACAAATATATTCAGGTATTTATAGAAACAGTATGCTGGCCTAATACACAAGAAAGGACATTAGTTAGAAAAGAACATTAAACTGTCGCCATCACATTTTGTGGAAACCCATCATACATTGACAAAGCCCAAAGACGCAGTTGCTGAGTTAACCTGAATAAAAAGCAAACCTTCTGTCTTAACAATTACTCATCGATGGGCTAGCTTCTCTACAGTAGCTTGGGTCCCTTGAGTGATAACATGCTTCCTAAGGTGCTGTAAATACTGGTAGTGTTTGCAGGGCTGATGCCAGGGAAAAGTAGGTATCTCTCTCAGTGGTGGTTGGTGACATTTCAAAGTGGTGGGGCGTAAAAGTTGAGGATGGGTGCTATGTCATAAGCATAAGGGGATGTTCAGTGGGGGAGTAGGTGTCTCTCTAGAAAATGTTGTAAAAAAGGCAAATGGTGCCTTTTCATGCAAATTTGAGAAAACATGCAGGTTTATAATGAAATTGCGTATGTGTAGCCTAGAACAATTTAAACACATTAAAATCTGTCCCATATGGTACTGCCTTACTGCACCATGTGATTTCATCACTTATCATAGAGGTGAGGTGATGGGCCAGTTACACTTCAAAAAAATATGTCATGTTTTAACTAGATAAGCATCTTCCACTGGCAGTCCTGTCCAAGCTCAAGCAAAACACAGAAGTCATGGCCTCACAGATTCTCGATAGTCAATGCTAAAAATAAAACTCAAGCTTAGATATTGCTGTAACTCAAACACATATATAATTAACGTTCTATGTTTAAGTTGGTGTTCTATAGTCGAGTTACCAAAAAATAAAAATAACAAATTTCCTTTCCTTAAGTTTACAGCCTAGCCTATACATCATCATTACCACCACTTCCAACCCTATCAAAAACAGTTAGTCACCTGTTACCAGCCCCTGTGTTTATGTCCAGACATATGGTTTTTATTTATGACTCGTATTTTGAAGGGGCAGAAGTTCCAGCTTTCAACAAACCGCAGTTTAAGGTTGCAAGTAATTTGCCAGGACATTAACAGGGTCTCGAGCTTTAAACTTTGCAGAAGGAAATTCCAGCCTTCTTTTTGATGGGCAGAGGTCACAACAGCATCATGCTCCTGATTTGGCACATCCCTTTTGGTAGACTGTTGCACATCAAATAAAACACAAACTGTGAGCCTTTCCACCACACAGCTGACCTTCCTCAGTGCTGCACGTGGTATTTCCACATGTTAGATTCTGTCTGGTTAAACTGCTCTCGCACGCCTGGGCACATCGACATTTGTGCAGACAGTGAAAAGCTCCATGGGGCTGTGGCAGGGGGCCCCTGCACTGCCCATGTCATGCAGGGGCCCGCGACTCCCCTTTCCGCCAGCCTTTTCATGGCGGTTCTTACCGCCATGAAAAGGCTGGCGGGAGCGGGACTCGTAATCCCCTGGGCAGGGCCGGGACCAACGTGGCGGCAAACCGCTGGTCCCGGCGGCGCGACCGCAGCGCTTCCCAGCCGCGGTCGTAATCCCAAGGTTTGCGCCGCCAGCCTGTTGGCAGTGCAACTGTCGAAACAGCGCCAGGGTTGGAATGAGGGCCACAGAGGTGAGTTCTTGCTTTATTTTAAACAGCAGCCACAGTCAGGTGAAAAAAACACAATTCCCAAAAGGCCAGAGAAGCCCTCGGCCAATGGGAACAACGGAACAAACATAATGAACCAATCAATGTATGGCACAGCTAATATATACCTAACTTGACTGCAAGCAGCCCTCTTTTCTTGTGCGAGAAGTCCATGAGTAAGTCTTAAACATTTGAAAAATGCAACTAATTAACAAAAATGACAAGACCAGTGAAAAACCAGTCTTGAATAAAGTCTAGCCAAAGAAATCCAGGAGAAGCGAATGGAAGCCCCCCTACCGAAGAATTGTCTGAAGAAGAAGTCCTGGACAGTCGAGACCACGTGGGTGCAATTTGAAGGACTTGTTCCTTATGAATTGCCTGGTGAAGCAGCAGAAGATGAAACTGTTAGGGTGGGAAAGAAATATGGTTAATATGATATTGCGGTGGGATAATACTCGCCTCCCTGTCTTTAATAAAATTAAGACTTTCCTTCATAAATTACTAGGAAAATCTACATTTTATGTCAAGGTTGAAGTTCATATTATGCTTCTTTAAAGCATATCAATCACCACAGAAGAAGCTGTATTAACTGGTTTACAATAAAATGTACACAAAATTATATCATTAGACCAATCAGCCGATCTCAGAATTTCATCTATTCGAGAGCCAGCCCAAAAAGCTTTGGAAGCCATGCCACCCCTGGATGAGTGAGCACCAAATCTGGAGGTATCAGTACCAGCAAGGGACATTACCCATTTAACCCAACGGGCTAGAGTAGAAGAGGAAATTGGCTTATGAGTTTCTTGAAAGAAATGAGGAGTTGGAAAGTAGAGGACGTTCTGAGATGGATAGTCTTTTGCTAGTAAATTTTTAAACAATTTCCTACACACAACTTTGGTTCATTAGGGAAATAGGGGTAAAAAACGTGGAAATATTTGTTTTGGTACGTCTACTAATCTTAAATTGTATACCTGTAAGAGTAAAATGACAAGCAGAAATAGCTAAGTCTTTGATATCTGACAGACATTTAATGGAAACTACACATAGTAACATTGTCAATTTAGCAGAAAGCATTTTGAGAGATAAAGAGGAGTACTCAGGCCATGAGAGAAATAACTGTAAAACAACATTGACATTCCAAAATTCGCTATATTTAGGAATAGGCGGTTTAGAAAACATTGCTCCCTTTAAAAGACGACAGATAAGCTGATGCTCTCCAACCGGTTTCCCATTGATGTGGGTATGATTGCGAGATATCGCTGAACAATAAAGATTGTTCTGTAAGACTTCTCTGAACTTGCTTCAGCTGCTAGAAAGTTAGCGAAAATGAAAATATCTGCTGAAAAGGGATTGCAAGATTTTCCCACACACCAGCAATGCCATGAAGACCAGGCTGATTTGTATGCTTTTGTGGTTCCAGGAGCCCAAGATTTGGAGATATATTCCGAAGCTTCTTTCGAAATTCCTGGATAGGATTGGGAAGTCCTGTTACCTTCCAGGCTGATAGGATTAGAGAGTTGTTGAGGATCAGGTTGAATGGGTGCACCTCCGAGTTGAGAAGGAGTTGTTGGAAAACTGGGAGAAGGGCCAGAAAGTCCATTGCAAGTTCAAAGAGAGGAGGAAATCATACCTGGGATTGCCAAAGGGGAACCACCAGTATAAGACTGGCCTTTTGATGACATACTTGACAAAGAACCCTGTTGATCATTAGAAAAGGAGGAAATACATAGTTGATTGACTGAGACCAATCTTGTTGAAAAGCATCCATTGCTAATGCTAGAGGATCTGGTTTCCAACTGAAGAACTGAGGCAGTTGAGCGTTTAACCGGGACGCGTAGAGGTCCCCATTTGGGAAACAGGATATTGAAAATAGAATCACTGGAATCGAACAGGAATTGGGAATTTCAATCGGTACCAGATTGAGTTTCCATAGAATATATTCCGTTCTGACAGATAACTTTTGTTGTAGACAAAATTCCCAATAGCTTTTTGCTAACTCTGCCAAAGGTGGTTGATGTACTGCAGACAGATTGTCCATTCGGAGAAGAATGGAACATCGGACTTTGTTTTTTTACAAAACTTTGGATCACAAAGAAGCCTGTAAGCATCTCTAAACAGTTGATGTGCAATGAAGACTCCTGTGGAGACATGTGCCTCCAGTTGATATTTGACCACACCTTGCGCCCCAACTGGTAAGGCTTGCATCTGATTCTAATACACGATCTGGGGCGGATGTAAAGATAGTCATGCCGTTCCAAGCATCAAGATGATCTAGCCACCATTGAAGTTCCACACGGGATTCGTGGTCTAGGTGGATGGAATCTGAATGAGCAAGACCCTTGCGAAGGTGACGAATTTTCAGTCTCTGAAGAGCGCGATAGTCAAGAGGGCCAGGAAATATTGCTTGAATTGACAAGGAAAGCAGTCCTACAATTCTTGTAAGTAATCTCAGGGAGATTGAAGGAAGGAGTAAAGAGCAGGTTATCTCTGACTTTATAGCTTTCACCTTTGTCTCGGGAAGAAGAAGAGTCGCTTCTACAGAATTTATAAGAAATCACAGAAACTCCAAATTCTGGGATGGGACAAGGCTCGATTTCTCCTTGTTTATAAGAAAACCCAATTCTGACAGGAAAGAACAAGTGAGATGCATCTGTGAGAGAAGAGATTGAAAGGTTCTGACCCATTAAAAGAATGTCATCCAGATAGTTAATCAGTCATATACCTTATGCCCTGAGATGGGCCACCACAGGTCTAATTAATTTGGTGAAACACCATGGAGCTGAAGACAGGCCGAAAGGCAGAAAGGAGAATTGACACGTTTCTCCTTGTCATTGAAATTGAAGTAATCTCCTGTGATTGTGATGAATAGGAATACTGAAGTAAGCTTCTCGTAAGTCCAAATGAACCATCCAGTCATTTTGTTGGAGAGCATCTCTGAGATGCAAGATGGTCTCCATTTTGAAAAGTCGATATACCACAAATTGGTTGAAGTGTCTGAGATTTATGACCAGTGTCATCTTTTTGTTTTTCTTGTGAACCAAAAAGATGGAACTTAAGAAGCCTAAAGGATGTGGGGAAGAGCGTTGTATCACGTGCTTTTGAAGAAGGGATTGAACTTCCTGATTCACCAGAGAAGCCATTTCTGAAGAAACTTTTAGAGGGTGAGGAAGACACGCTTGAAAAGGAGTATCATAAAGCTCTATAGAATAACCCTGAACCGTGTCTAATACCCATGGATTCGAACTTATGGATTTCCACCTGTGGAGAATTTTTTTTAGACGGTTCCCCTACGAAAAGATAGGTTTTACGATAAGTTACACTTACTTGCGGGTTGAGAAGACCTGTGGAAACCTTGACTCCTTCCTCTGAAGCCTCTTGACCTTTGGGGATAAACTTGAGGACAAAATTCTTGTGATGATGAAGTGTTGGAGCCTCTGAATCCCTGAGACCTTGGGTTGCGGCCGGTAAAGCGACTCCTTCCTCTACCGGCCCTGGCAAAAACACGATTAGAGAAAACCTTCTATAGAGATTACTGAGCTTTATCCAAGGAAGCAAAAGTTGTAACACATTTGCTTAGCTCCTTAATAAAGGAGTCTCAAAATAACAAACCATTGGCCTTGATACCAGGATCCATCGTTGCCAGATCTGCCAATTTAGGGTCCAGTTTGACTAGTAAACCTTTTTGCCTTTCATACCTCATGGCTGAATTGGTGTTGCCCAGAAGACAAAAGGCCCTTTGAATCCATAAAGACAACTCTTCTGGATCAATAGAGATTATCAAGTCTTGCAGTTTCCACCAAGTCAAAAATGTGAGCCAAAGAACCCACTATATCCAACATCTTGTCTTGGCACATAGACCACGCCCTGTCAACCCCTTTGTGTGGATCTTTCCCAAATGTAATAAAGAAAGTCAGCATAGAAGGATCAATAAAAGGAGAGGCAGTAATATAAAGTGGTAAGGAGGGTCTTGGGTATTCAGCCTTCAATTTAGCTCTTGTTTGCTTATCCAAGGGCAAACGTAGCTTAGCTGAAATATAACCACCTACGTGTTGTGAAGGCAACCACTCTGTGGAATTGGGATGATGAATGAGTTTCGGGTCAAACAACGGATTACCCTCCGAGTCCAAAATCGATTTGGACTCCAGAAAGTCACTGTAAGTGCCAGACTTTTGTTTTTTGGAAGGTGGGCCAGACCAAATATCTGAGTCTTCTAAATCCTCATCATAAGCATTGTCTGAATCAGGGTCATTAGCATCATTGTCAGTATCTTGAATGGATGAAATCACAATCTTCTGGGCACTGTTGTCAAGGTGCTTAGTTTTTCCTTTACTTTTTTCTCCTGGAGGATTCCCCTCCTTAGAAGGAGGCCTGTGAGGTTCTATGACCTCAATCCCATGTGAGTTAGACTCACCTTCCAATGGCACAGATTTTTTAACTGATTGGTGACTAGGAGAAGCCACTGTGGTTTTGCGCTTTCTGCTTTCTCCCGCAGATAAGGCAATCTTAGACTGTGACATTAGGGATAATACAGAATTTTTTTAATTCTTAGAAATCCTGTTCATAGATGCTGAGACTGCTTTAGCTACTGAGGATTTAACAACGTCATTTAAATTATTTTAAAATTCTTCTTCACTGTCATTATTCTGCATGTGAAAAACATTAGGAAATTCTATGTTATCAAAGAAAAACCAAGACCGGTAGGCTGAAGAGAAAAAAACTAGCTTATAAAGAGTTAAACTGTGAGAGGGAGGGGATATGAGGAACAGCAAGAAGCAACGGGTGTGTCTAAAATGAAAGGCTGCGCCCCTGTGACAAATCCGGAAAGTGAAGCAGAGAGACGCTGATACACGCAAGCGAAGCGTCAGCTGAAGGAACGGAGATGGAAAACCTGCAGGCAGTCAGGCTTAAATATGAGCCGCGTAACAAGTGAAACTCCTGAAAAAGGGTTCCGCACAGCAAGGACAGTTTCCCTGAGGAAAGGAGGCCTTCGAACAGTTGCACGAGGAGGAAAAAGCGTAGCGAAATAAGTGCCACAGCGGGCGACACCAACGGTAACGAGTGGGAGGGGAGTAGAAAGAAAACACCACAGCGCGTTGCGAGTGATGTGCAAGTCAAAACAATAACCATTCGAAGAAAAAATACGTGAACACAAGTTATAACTACATATTAACCTTGCAATGTAAAATTTACCATTAATGAATAAGAGCAAACTGAAAATATATACTTCTCTTCACTGCAAGCAGCAAGAAAAGAGGGCTGCTTACAATCAACTTAGGTATATATTAGCTGTGCCATACATTGATTGGGTCATTATGTTTGTTCTGTTTTTCCCATTGGCCGAGTGCTTCTCTGGCTTTTTGGGACTTGTGGTTTTTTCACTGGACTGTGGTGCTGTTTAAAATAAAGCAAGAAAGGTAAGCAGAATCTGAGCCTCAGGCCTTGACATAATATCTACACTATCAGCCAATAGAACTGATTCTTAATTGTTAAAGTAAAGTGTAAAAGGAAACAGCTCTAGAATACAACCATGCCAGACACCTCTTCTGATAGGGAACACCTCTGTTCATTGACCATCGGTCTTAAATCTTACCTTTGGAGATGCAGGTCCCCAAGAAAATATACAATATCCGGGTCAACACCTTGTCAATACAATTCTCTATAGTTTGTCCCGATTTACTCTGCCAAAGGCCAAATAGAGGTCCATAAAGGACATGTACAAAAATCCTGATCTACAAACAGTGTATTTTTTTATAAGAGGATACAGGTTTAGGCACTGTTTAATGGTACCCAGACTAGACCTACAACCAAATTGTAAATCCGAGAGAATATTGTTATTTGCAGCCCCGGACTTTAACCTATTTAAAATGATACACCAAATAACCTTTACATAATAATCAACTAGGGAGCTAGATCTGTAGCAAGTAGGATTCGCCCTATACACTTTTTTGAAAACTAAAACATTGGTAGATTCTGACCTCATTTGAGTAAGTGTAGCTTTTACTGTTTTGTTTAAGATCAACTTAAGCAGAGGGGGGCAAATCTCAGGTTCCAGAACAAAGAGGTCAGTTTGAATTCCATCGGGTCCTGAAGCTTTATTCATTGAGAGCCATAAAAGAGCCTCTAAAACCTAAAACCTCATCTTTAGCTGAACAAAAAAAGTTAAAAAAATTCCCAGCCTGCCACTCTACCTAAATGAACGTTAAAATCCCTAAATAATATGCAAAAAGTGAAAAAAGAACTAACTAGCGTTCCAGACTTTCAAATCCTGGCAAGAAAAAAGTTACTTTTTAGTGGATCATTGTCAAAACTGATGAAAATAATCAGTCACCACAACTGTTGTCAATTTTACTAATATGTTTTATAAAAACATATTATACTTCTGGTTAAACTTCAGTAATATGAGGATATGCAATTTACTATTAAGAATTTTAACCAAATTACATTTTAGAAGGTGAGAATGTTTTGTTGGAAGGGAGGAGTTCAAGTGAGGTAAAGCTTGATCCTGATGCTCATAATTTTCACATTCTTACCAGGATTTAATATCAGGATGAATATGCTGGGAATGGGACATAAGTGCAAATTTGTTTGCATTGGAACAAGAGAGTGACGCAAGACCAGGAGAGGTTTGAGACTTCTGGCTCTTGGTGGCTGGCTCATAAATTGAGAGTCAAAAACAGATATTTTCAGGTTAAGGCAGTAGAGGGAGCACCACACTTCCTGTTCACTCTTTGAAGGATACAAACTGGCGAGGTGGTGCCTGGTAACTTACTGCTGGTTGCATAGCTACCACTCTGGCATAGTTTGTCACTGCATTGTGTTTCCTCCACGTTTGTTGTGTTATTCCCTGCCCTGCTTCGTGTTTCCTTTGGCCCTGACTGGCTTCCCTCTTTTCCTGCTTGTTTCCATTGCTTTATGTTCCTTGGTCATTTTGATTCCTATTGCCCATGCTGCTTTGCCTGACAGTCCTCTGAGTGTTTACTGGTGTCTTCGGGCTCGTTACTCTCAGATAGCCAGTCAGTTCCTTTGCCCTCCCTGTCTACATATCCTTTCATGTGTGATTCCAATATATATTTCTATTTATTTGTGCCACATGTTCTTTCAGGACCTTCAGCCAACCCTCTCAGATTCTGTATTCCAATACCATCCATTAAGGGCATGCAGAAGGACTCTCTTGTGAAGAGCCTCTTGCTCACGTGGAGTGTTTCTCTCTTGCCTTCTTTTACCCCAGTACCCATCTTTCACTATTCTGGACTGATCCAGAAGGTTAGGTTAGCTTTCTGCCTCTCGGGGGGACCTAAAGCAGGTCTTGTGCTCCCGCATCCAGTATCTGGCTTGGCTGCCAGTGCCCTGCCACCTCTGACCCGCTCACTCCACTCCCGCCTGTGTGCTCCATTCACTGTCTGCCTGCTGCCTCTTTGCCCTCGCTGTTTGTCTTCTGCCTCTTTGCCCTCACTGTTTGCCTACTTCTCTGTTTTCCCTCCTTATTGCCTCATGGTTTATCTGCTTGTTTTCCCTTCTTTTTGCCTCACTGTTTGTCTGCCTGTCTGTTTTCCCCTCTTATTGTCTCACTGTTTGTCTGCCTGTCTGTTTTCCCCTCTTATTGCCTCACTGTTTGTCTGCTTGTCTGTTTTCTCCCTCTTATTGCCAGTCTCTTTGTCGCCTCTTAGTGCTCTTTCAGCGCCATGTTCTGTTTTGTGCCATGCTTTTCCGTTCAATTGTGCTTACTCCTTCTGCACCTTTTCCCGCTTCCCACCTTTACCCACTGCCCCCTTCCTGCCCGCTTTTGCCACCCCTGGCTCCACCGACTGCCATCTACGCCTGCCCTCTCCAGGACCTACTTAATGGAGGCCTCAGGTGTCCCCATTGAGCAGGTCCTGTGCCAGCTCCCTCACGTGGTCTCTGGTCTAGCTGCCAGTGCCTTGACACCTCTGACCTGCTCAATCCGCTCCCAACCATGTGCTCTATTCACTGTCTGTCTTCTGCCTCTTTGCCCTCACTGTTTGTCTCCTTGTCTGCTTTTCGCCTTATTACCTCACAGTTTGTTTGCTTGCCTGTTTTCCCCTCTTATTAACTCACTGTTTGTCTGCTTGTCCGTTTTCCCCCTCTTATGGCCTCACTGTTTGTCTGTTTTCCCCCTCTTATTGACAGTCACTCTGTCGCCTCCTACTGCTCTTTCAGTGCCATATTTTACTTTGTGCTGTGCTTTTCCATTCAGTCGCACTCACTTGTCCCATGCCACTTCCCACTTCCTGCCTTTTCCCACTGCTCCCTTCCCACCCGCTCTCGCTGTCTCCGGCTCTGCCCACTGCCATCCGCACCCCTCCTCCTCAGGACCTACCTAATGGAGGCTGCAGAGCTGGCGCGCCACTGGTGTGCCCTTGTGCACCAAAGGCAAGCCTGTCAGCACCCATCCATGCCTGGACCATGCTTAGTGCCAGGAACCCTGACCCTCCCACCACTCACCGCCACACCACTGAGGAGCTTAGACCACAGGAACCCTGGGTGTCACAACTCCAACTGCTGCACCTGATCCCCCCAATCAACGAAAGGTCCCTTCACCTGCTGACACTTCTGCTTCTCCTACAACAAGGAGCCTCCAGTCCACACAGGACCCGTAACACACTCACTTGGAAGACCACAAACAACCAGGATCAACTCCATTGTGTTCTGATCACGTCCAAATCCTCTGCAAACAAGCCAAGGAAATCAGGGACGCCATCAGCTCACTCTCCTCTGACGTGGCATTCATCACTAAAAGCTGGTTCAACCCCTCCTGGAACCCTGACATCACCACCATAACACCTGAGGGTTACAAGATTACATACTGAGAATGCACCAACAAACAAGGTGGGGGCATCACCATCATCTTCAAAAATACCATCTGATGGAACCGATACATTGCCACCAACGACAACCTTACCTCCCCATGAAACACCTCAATTTCCAGTTACAAACCGATGTCAAGACAATGGTAAAGGCACCCTCATATACATACCTCCATGACCACACCCAGCCTTCTGCAACACCATGCCCAACATCATCTCACCACTAGCCATCCAATCCAACCACTTCATCCTACTCGGATACCTAAACTTCTACATCAACGACCCTAACTCCACCACTCCCCTCGAGAACATTAGCAACATTGGTCTCACCCAATTGGTCACTGCACCCACTCACATAGTCTGACACTCTCTTGACCCCATCTTCGCCTCCAGCGAGAGTCAGTTTCAACACTTTCAGCCACATCACAAAACTCTCCTGGTCTGATCACAGCATCGTCCATTTCACCACCCCTGGCGCTCAGCACACCACCACCAATACCAACAGACCCAACAATCACAGCTGGGGCAAAGTAACAGAAACACAGTGGATGCAGGTCCTCAGCACCTACCAACCCAAGGACTCATCCAACCTGGACCAGGCCGTCCTGAACTTCTCCACCTGGATCACCGAATGCGCCAACAGAGTTGCCTCACTGAAGTCAGTCAAAACAAACAAAACCTTAAGACAAGCTAGCTGGTACAACTTGGACTCAGAGCCACCAAGCACAGCTACTACAGACTGGAGAAACAATGGCGATCCACCAGAAACCCATCCGACAAAGCCGCCCACAATGCAGTCCTCAGCAACTACCACCAACGAATTAACAAAAGAGAGCAACCATCACCGCCCCCATTAATTCAGCAGCCAACCACACCAAAGAACTTTTCAGAATAGTCTAACCCAACAGCCACAAAGAACACCAAACACCATTTCCAAGAACTCTGTGACACCCTTACAGAGTACTTTCACAGCAAAATCGCCACCATCTACAACTTCGACCCACAATCTCCAATCTCAGCTCCCACGACCCGCCAGTGCACACCAACAGAACGATCACCACATGGACACCACTCACCACTTAATCCACCTTGGCCATCATGTCATCCATCCACTCCGGGGCTCCCACCGATCCATGCCCCCACCACCTGTTCAACCTCAGAACTGACCACATCAACACCGAACACACCAGAACCCGTAACTCCTCCATCACCTAGGCAGTTTTCCCAGACAAATTAAAACACGCAGGAGTCGGACCCCTCCTAAAGAAACACTCCACTGACCCCAGCGAACTCAAGAATTACTGACCCATCTCTCTCCACCCCTACCCTGTCAAAGTAATCAAAAAGCCATCAACCAACAGCTCACCAACTACCTGGAAGAAAACAACCTATTGGACATCTTCCAGTCAGGATTCCACTCCAACCACAGCACGGAGACTGCACTAATCGCTGCCACAGACAAAATCAGAGCACTCTTTGATCTCGGTGAAACTGCATCTCTGATCCTTCTCGACCTATCCGTGGCATTCAACACCATCTCCCACAACACCCTCATCAACACACTCCATAGCATCAGAATACAAGAGAAAAACCCTCAAATGTATTACCTCCTTCATGACAGGACACAGTCAGAGCATCCGGCTGCCTCCCTGCACCTCTGCACCCAAGAACATCATATGCGGTGTACCCCAGGGATCGTCCCTCAGCCCCACATTGTTCAACACCTATATGACCCCCTGGCCAACCTCGACAGATCCCAGACTCAACATAATCTACGCAGACGGTACCCAGCTCATCCTCTCACTCACGGAAAACCCCTGCACCACCAGAATAAACTTCTGCAGCGCCATGACCAATGTAGCCAACTGGAAGAAAACGAACTGCCTCAAGCTCAACTCCTACAAAACAGAAGTGCTGATATTTGAGAGAAACACATCCATATGGGATCACAGCTGGTAGCCAGCTGAACTCATTGCACTCCAATGCCCATGGATCATGCATGCAACTTCTGCATCATCCTCAAATGCTTGCTGACCATGATGTGGCAAATCAACGCAGTCACCTCCTCCTGCTTCTACACCCTCTGCATGCTCCTCTGAATCTTCAAATGAATCCCAATCAACACCAAGAAAACCATCACCCAGGTCCTCATCACCACCGCCTTGACTACGACAACACACTCTAGGCTGGCATCTCTACCCAGCTCCTCACAAAACTATAGACCATACAGAATGCATTAGTCAGACATGTCCTGGACCTCCCTAAAACACCAGCATCTCTCCCCACCTCAGAGACCTCACCTGGTTCCCTGTTCAGAACAGATGCCAGTTCAAGCTCCTCACACATGCCTACAAAGCTTTACACAACCAAGGAGCAGCCTACATCAACCACTGATTAAGCTTTCGCCAACCCACCAGCCACCTTAGCTCCTCCTTGCTGTCCCTCACACACACACACACACACACAGAATCCGCTCCTACATCACCACCAAGACTTGGCATGACCTGCCTCTCCCCCTCCAAATGGCACCCACACTTCTAACTTCAGGAAGAGACTTAAGACCTGGCTCTTCGACAGAGACACTGCACCCCACCACCCAGATACCCCTAAAAGTAACAGCTCTGTACTTTACAAATGAAATAATTGATTGATTAAAGGGGAGATTGGGGGATTATCGTTTTAAACCTGAGCCTGCATCATGGGTACAGGCACATTCCTCACAATTTTATAATTAAGATGTTCTGAATACTTTAGTTCCAATGAAATGTTTTCTACGTAGATACGATGGGATGCATATTCCCACTCTTTTATATTGATGGGTCCCTTCTGGTAGAACAAACAAACTCTTGCATTGTACTTGCAAATTATTGCAAACATTGAAACACATTACAATTATCCTAATCTGGGGCATGCTGTTGCCAAAAGAGGCAAATAGCTTTTCTGGTATCTGCAAAACTAAAGAGGGGAGGTGGTTCCAGTTTAGAGGTTCTCAAGCACCTGCTCTGAACAGGAACTTAAAGGAAAACTGGTTTAAAACAAATGAAACAAGAACCATTTCTCGAGGCTGGGTTTAAGTAGATCTAGAATTAACTGAATCTAGAATTGAATGCTCATTGAAAGTGCTCTATGAAAGTAAAACCTTCCTATACCTCCATATAAAGCTATTTTTAAAATCGTTACCCTCACTAAACAAGATAGTGTAAATTCCCAAACCACTGAAAAACAATGCATTTATTTGTCTCAGGTTAAAGAAGGGTTTATAAAAATCGACTTTTTATAAGCTCTTTTATAAAGGGATAAAGGAAAGCATTAACAGATTTCAAGATGACATGATTTTTTTTTAATATAAGAAACTTGGAAGGCTTTGTAAAATTGTGAGCTCAGGCAATGTTTTTTACAGGCCCAGGAGTTAGATAAAAGATGTTCAATTTCAAACTCGAAAATTTGACAGTTTCTTTGTATATAGCACATTGAGCAGGGAACCATATAATGATAGAAAATTACACTATTGTAAGTTGTGTTACACAGTTAAATTCAAGTTTTATTCGTATTTCCATAGCTGCAGGTCAATAGGAGAAAATTTTTATAACAGTTTATCTACTATGTCACATACATAATACAAGATGTTACATCAGCTTCGTTTGAGGCTGAAACATCTACATATGGTAAGCACATGAGATTTGTCTTAAGCTTTTGGTCTTAGAGGTGAGGTAACATAGATGCATAAAATTGTGTATGCTAGAGTTAATTTCTAGCTGTGTTACATATCTGTGTGATCAATAATAAAGCTTCGATCTAAGGTAAATACAATACAATGCAATACAATACAATAGATACAATCCCAGGCTACAGTGGAGAGCAGACAGAAATCTACTGCCTCCTCAGTCAGAATGTATACTTAATGCATGTTTACTGCGTGACTAAAATTTTAGGCAGATTATCTCTCTTACCTGATATATACATATATATGTTTTTGATCCTTGTCATACTTGCCACTTTGCCAACCAATCAACTGTGACTTGTTTATTATACTGTCGACCCTCTTTATTTACCCCAGTAGTCAGTCAGCCGTTATCAAGAGTGTGCAAAGTTAAGATGCCCTGCATTCAGAACTGAGGAGCACCTTACCAGAACACCCCTAAAGGAGCCTAGTCGGGGTTCAGAGGTTCCATATTCACAAATAAATCATTTCTCTTTTTTAATGCCTGCTTTCAAGTGGTGTTCATTTTTGGCGCAAGACCCTCGTCTACTGTTGTTACTAAATAGGGTTTTGCATCAAAAACCATGGGTCGTCACACAAGAACACCCAGCTACCACCCCATGGAACACTCCTTTGATGCACAATAACATAAAGCAGCGCTTCGCCCTGGTTTGAGTTACTTTTTGTTACAAGTCAACCCAAATACCAATTTGCATCGGTTTGTAAATCCTGAAAAGGATTTTGCGTTGGGTCTGCATTATAAAAAGTAACACAAAGCTGACACAAAACCTTTGATCTGGCCCTACATCCCTTCACTAAATAAGAATTACACTCAACAAATACATTGTTTACCCAACAAATTGTAAGATACGTAGGAAGCAAGCTAACCCTTTTCAGGAATATCATGCAGCAATGGGTCTACCTCCTGTCACTAAACAAATATTAAATTCATAGCATAGATATACGACGTACAATTACACATACAAGTACAGTCTTCATCAAACAAAAATCCTATTTTCAGCAAATAATTTGCCTTTCTTCATCAAACAAAAACTACACAACAGTACCACAATAGCATTTGCCAGGCAAAAATAACACTCTAACCAATGCACTAAATATTACACTTATAGCAAGATATCCACACCACTCAAGGTGATGAATAACTCTCAGAATGGAAGTGTTAACTCATAATATAAAGACTCCGAAGATGGAAAAGCTATTAAAGCTGTGAATTGATTTGCGGGTAGGTGAGCTACAACATATCAGCTTCTCAGGTTTCTTCTCCTGTGTGTAACCCCCTCTTTCCAAAACACATACCACCCTCAGGTGCACTACTCTGATTCTCACAATCTGCAAAATGATCAACATAATATTCGCTCAAGGTCATAATGCAAATGTTCACGTTAAAGACAAAACCAGACCTATTGGCATTGTCACTGCTTGTTTGCTGAATTCCATCTAAAAAACAAAGGGCCTCATTCTGACCCTGGCTGTTGAAAACCGCCAGGGCAGAGTGCCGCGAAAGCACCGCCAACAGGTTTCCCGCCGGTTTACCCCTGCCCCAAAGAATCCTCCATGGCGGCGCTGCTCGCAGCACCGCCATGGGGATTCCGACCCCCTTCCCGCCATCCTGGTCCTGGCGGTAAAAACCGCCAGGAACAGGATGGTGGGAACGGGTGTCGTGGGGCACATGGGGGCCCCTGCAGTGCCCATGCCACCGGCATGGGCACTGCAGGGGGCCCCTAACAGGGCCCCATTCAGATTTTCAGTGTCTGCAAAGCAGACACTGAAAATCGCGACGGGTGCCACTGCACCCGTCGCACACCAGCAACTCCGCCGGCTCCATTCGGAGCCGGCGTCATCGTTGCTGGGGCTTTCCCGCTGGGTGGGCGGGCGGCCTTTTGGCGGTCGCCTGCCCGCCCAGCGGGAAAGTCAGAATGACCGCCGCGGTCATTTGACCGCAGTGCGGTCTTCTGGCGCCCGCCGCCTGCCGGGGTCGGAATGTACAAAAGGCAGCTGATTGCTGAAGTGCGCAGACAGTGGGTGGAAAGCATGCAATGGGCCCGAGTGCAAGGAAAATGGCCCTTTCAAAAGGTGGCTGGGTAGCAAAATAAAACAGTATTCACGGATCAGTGGCCCCATGAGGTCTCTCGCCTAGGTGCCACTGCACGTTCTGCACAATGGAGAACTACGTCCCTGTGGCTAACTGTTATAACTCTAAAGGAAGTTCTCAATTTGCAAAGCTGACCCTCCTCTCATCTCTTGTGCAGTTCAAAATACACCTCTCATGACTGGGGAACGGAGTGCACAAAGGGTGGCTGTTTTGTGGTGGGCTAAAGGAGGAGTTGAGGGTTAGAAGGACACCTCCTGTGATTTAAACTCCATCCTTCCCTGCATGATGGCATATTTAATTGGTGTTGACCTTCATCTTTCGGGGTCATCACCAAAGAGTTTCCAGCTTGCCATGTCAACTGTGGAAAGCTTTTTTGCTTTCAGCTCTTCACTGCTGAGCGATTCTTGGATAAAGTGAGAGGAAAGTGGATGTGACTCAGAAGAGGACAATGATCTTAGCTGGGAAACTCACTGAGCTATATCCGGTTATGTCAGAGAGTCCATAAAGTGCCCTTTCAAGCAGAGTACTGGGTGTGAAGAAGGTCAAGTGCTGGCCGTGTTCTTTCCCTTTAATGCTATGTGGTCTCATGTAAGACAGAGGCAAGCTGTTTTATTCTGTCTGTATTAGTGCATTGGATTGAAACGATAGACCTCAGTGGGAAAAGGCGTGCAGTGAATAACTCACAAGAGGCTTGTGGCATTGCATTTGCTTTTTCATATTGCACATGTACGCCTTGGAGATTCTTTCAAGCGATTCAGTCAGAGAATTAGAATCTCAAAGCAGTAAAGGACTGATTATGTCTCAGTACGAGGATGAAAAGCACAAACCAGCAGAACAGAAAGGAAAAAAATATTTCTAAAGTGTACAAAACATTTTATTTACCTCTTCTGCTTATACTAACCACAACTTTATACTCGTACGTTATAGGCGCAAACAACAAACAATGCGATCAAAAGAGCCTGAATGCTAGATGATAGGGGTGTAAGTCTTATTTTAGTGTGAAAAATTAGACTCAAATTAACTTTACCTGAAAACGATCCTTAATCATACGAGGGCTATATAAAAATAAAACACTAGTGCAAGAAAGAAAGACAGACATGAATGCACACTAAGTTAAGATGCTACACATACACAAATCAGAATCGATTACGGCAAAAAATAAAATGAGGAGATAATACAGCCATGTACGCTCCGGACATGAGATATATAATGACATTTCTAAGTTAGAGGGCAATCGGACAGTCTACATCAACGCTGTCAGAGAGGTTAGTGGGTAGGCCAGGGAGCAGGTATTGGTAGCCGTGCACTAGAGAATAGTACAGCCACCTTAGAGTTCGCTACGGGGCAGTAGTGGAGCATCTGCCAAAAATTGGTAGATGATAAATCCACTAAGTTATCCGTTCACATGGCTCAGCTATGCTGTGTTTTCATTGGCATAGCAATAGCCTACTCCACCAAAGTTGCTGAGCTAAGGCAATCCTTACAAAGGCTCTTCCACCATGAGGAATTAAAGAAATGACAGCAAGCACTGAGAGAAACTCCCAGCAAGTCAGAGGCACTCCACACCTTGGGAATTTTTCTTTGTCAAGAGATGACAAGCTTTCCTTTGCTGTATTCTACGGTGAGGAGCTTTTCCCCACTCAGATCTAAAAGATGATCTCTTTCTGCTCTTCACCAAGTTTATGAAGACCAGGGTCGGCCTGGGACTAACATTAGACCCGGGCACGAAAATAAAAGTGGCCGCCCATTAATGAATTAGATAACTGAAAAAGTGGGGCACCTTTGCAAATTGTGACATTTATGGACTTGTAAAGACACACTATATAAGTGTTTTGCAAGATATGGAAGGCTGCATGGCTTTAAGCTTTCAGGCAACATTTGTGGTAATGTCAGGGAACCCAACAGTAAGAACAGACACTTCAGACCATAAAACCATCCCTCACACTGACCTGTCAGATCAGCCTATCAGACACTGTCTGATTTCCCTATAGACTAGTCCAACACTGATGAAACCTTCCCCTCCAAGAAACACCTGAACTGTGAGTTACCTTTTGGATGAATGACTCTAGATGGTAATCCAACTTTCCCCAGGGTACATCATCCCCCTTATCCTATGCTTCTTCTTCATCCCTTTTGTCCCCACTGCTCTTCGCTTCTAGTCTATTTCTATTTAAATTTCATTAGTACAAGGTGCTTCCTTTTTCCTGAAAGCAAAGTAGCCAGAATCTGTGGAAAGTCACAGGGAGTGAGGTACATAACCATTGTCATTGGACTGGAAAGTGCCTGAGCTCTCTTGAGCTGCAGGAAGGTGTGCTCATCCTATTGTATTCTGCTACACTTGTATGGAGGATAAGGGAGCCACTTCTCGGATTACATCTGTGCATGAGGCAGAGGACCCTGAAGAATGATTTCTGTGCCGTCTTTCTGCAACTATCCCGTGTTGAAAAATATGGAGTTTAGTGGCTCCTTGACAGCTAAAAAACACTAGGAGCCGATCTTCAAACCACTTACTGCATGGTATTTGTTAATTTTATATAGCAGTTTAGAGTTTGGAGGGGGTTATTATAGTCTTCTAGGGGTGGATGGTAGTTCTACCTTTAGTGCAAGGTCCTCTGCATGTACCAAAAGGGGCTATAACAAAGCACACCAATACCCTTTGCTGTCTATATATATTTAGCTCAAACCTGACACTTTGGAAAAAATGCTCCTACAAATTTATATTGTTTCTCCTTTCACAGAGGATAGGGAAGAAGGTCAAGTGTCAAGATATTGTCCAGCCTCCCATTGTGAAAACAAACAAATGGTTTTGGGCTGCTACCTAACGTTGGTGCAAACAGCCATGACTCTGGCTTGTTTTTTGACAGGTGACACGTTTGAGTAGTGTAATTTTGCAGAACCATTAGGTGTGGCAGTAACCAAAGTAGAAAATACTAGAAAGGCAACAAGAGCACGGAGGCAGAGCTACCATAGCTTGGCCACCTTAAGGATGCAGGCTTACTAAGATGTGGAAGCATGATACTTGACAAAGGCTCTGGTATTTCAGCATTGGCATCATCTTCTCTTATACCAACATAAGTGCTGTGGATACAGAAAAACTATCAGCTTCTACACATCTTGGCTTTTCTAGATGGTCATTTGTTACAATCTATGGTTGTTGTGCAACCCGCTGCCGTAATCTGATACCTGCTTCCTATGATACATGGGCTTATTGCAGAGTATGTAGATGACAAAAAAGGCTCACCTGGGGACGGTCTCACAATGGCTAGGTCAATAGTCATAGAACCTAGGCACCCTAGAATTGTATGAGTGGTGTCTTTTGAGTGGCTTTGTATGCCTACGATTATTTTCTGGGTTTGCTATTGCAATTGTCCAAGCCCTGAACATAAATTATGATTTGATACCTTTTTAACAAAAATCTGAATTTATTCTAACATCCGGTAATCCATTCTTGAGGATTTCTTCCAGTTCATGAGTACTACTTCTCTTTAAATGTGCAAAAGGATTATGTTCATTCACATCCCTAGGATTCCACATAAGTCACAGCTTCCATCAGTGGCGTAATAAAGACCCCTGCAGCCCCCGTGGCGTGTGGGGGGGGGCATCCAAGCTCCAAGGAGCACCTCAGCACAGTTGACTCTGCATGGGAAGCAGGCCCTGAGCGGGTCCAAGGCAGACTGGCCCCCTCCAGGTAATTTGGGGGGGGGGGGGGTTCAAGTTTTGTTACATCACTGGATTCCATATGGGCCATCCTTCGAAAAGTGGTGTTAGCTATGGTAGAGGGGGCCCGTGTAGGTCACTTAGCTGAATCGAGAATAAAGCAGAGGATAAGGTAGGACCACCAGTTGTTTGTGGGTGGATAGGCTAGTGAGGGGTTGTGATTTTAAGTTCTCCACATAAGGATAGCGACCAAGATACCACTGACGATGCCTAGTGCGCTGTGAGAGAGAGTGGGCCTGGGTTTTCTGTGACCTATTTGAGCAGGTGAGAAGGCACATATTTGGCCATAGTTTTATCGATAATTTTTTTTAAATTGCATACATTTTTATTGAATTTTGGGCAAAATATAAAAAAGAAAGAAACATTTACATGTACAGGTCATGGTATAGCAAAAGGGTCAAGCATCATAATCAGTGGTAATCCATCTTGGTGAAATAATATCTAGTAATGTAAGTCTGTTACACAAAAAGTGTATAGCAATCCGCATTACATCATTAGCCGGTTATGATGGAGAAGGTGCAGGGATAAAGAAGGAAGCAAAAAGAGGGTATAGTAGAGAGGAAGAGTGAAGTAAGATGGGGGAAGGAGACATAATTGTAGTGTGATGATGTAGGAATATTACTCAAATATATATAGTGGTATGTATGTTGGCGGCTTTTGATTAGATAGTGTGATTGGTCAGTTTAGAGGATTTAAGGTGGTCTAATCTTTTAAGGTAGTCCGACGTTTTGATGATGGGTGAGATCATCAACTGGCAAGGTGATTCAGAGTATGGAAGTGATTTTACTAAGGGTTATCTCTCCATGTTACCTCCAAATAAAACACTATTTTTCACATTTATGTTCCTTTTTAGGCACAAGGCGGTTAAGTGACTGGTACAGCAATGAATGATGTTGAGCCCAGGACAGGCCTGAAACCTGGTTCCATTCATTTGACAATAAGCTGCACCAGTCATTATGTCACATCTCTCCCTTTGAACTAGCAGCCCTTCGATATTTATCAGATTGGATTGGAAACATTGAGCTGGAAGCCCCTGGTTCAGATCTTTCAGAGTGGTCAAACAATCCCTTGCTCGTGCCTCCTAGTACCTGTATATTCATCTTATTTTTCTGGCTAACTGTTTATGTGTCCTAATCAGAAACCTTTACCTTTACAGGTATGTATAGAGTCAAAGGATATCACTTTTGCAATCTATGGGAAATATACAAAACGCAGATTTTGAAAACTTGAATGTGATTTTGTCATTTTCAATTCTCATTAATCCTGATTCTATTTCGAGCCTATGATTTGGAGTCCTGATTCAATTTGGTGTCCATGCACGTTTTTCAGTACCATTCTTGTTATGCTGTGAAGAAACAGTTCGCATTTGAATTTATTGTTTACCTCTTAAAAAAAAAAATCTTAATTTATTATTCATTTCCACCTATCCATATTTGAAGTTTACTTTTCAATGTATTTCCTAGTAATGTGACATTAAATTGTCTTTCTTCTTGCATTGAGTGTCTGCAATAAAATATGTGCCTTTCCCTTATCACTCCTTGCTTGACCACTTCCCTTTGTCTCTTTTTTCCTTTTCCAGGGAAATGCCTTTCTTGGCTATACCAAACAAAGAACACAGGGCACAAATGTTCATTCATAATAATAATAAAAGTCTGAACCATGTATTTATGCCTTGAATGGTATGACTTAAGGTGAGCACTGGGATGAGGCACTAGTGTAATACTTAGGGCCTGATTTAAAGTTTGGCCGAGGGGTTACTCAGATATCCTGTCTGCTGTATTACAAGTTCCACAGGAAATAATGAAATTGTAATATGGCGGATGGGATATCTCTCACGATTCTAATGGAGGAACCCCCTCCGCCAAACTCTAAATCAGGCTCTAAGTCAGCAAGATGTAAAGGATAAGTATTCAATCAGTATAATTGTAGGAGCTACAGAAATTGATACTATTATCAGGGTCCAGAAGCATGAGCGCTTACTGGCAGAGGTGTGTAAGGCCATTAGTGTTCCTCCATGCGGGGGAATGTTAAAATGTGGATACCCCTCAGAGAAGAATGCAAATAAGACCCACTGTGTTTTAACAGGATGGGTCGGCATTGCCTTCACTTAAATTACAGAAGTAGAATACAACTGTTTAGTAAATGCTAATATTCCCATCAGTTCTAAGAGCGACCCTCTGCCTCAATGATTGATGGTAAAGTCCTACTCTTAAAAATTTGAAAGAAAGGCCAAAGTTGTAGCTCTTGTTGGAGTATTAAAAGCAAATAGTAAAAACAAACTTCTGTATTTTCGTGGAAAGATTGATAGTTTCATGATTCTAATGCAGGTTTGCAAAATTGTGGCTTTAAAGGCATGGTTCATCATGACTTTTAGAAATAAAAAACGGATCACCTTTGAACTGTTTTAACCATCAAACAATATCTTAGGACTGCACAATGATACAAAAGTGATTCCCTTTGGATAACTAAAAATCGAAGTGCACCCGTTAGTCTACCCTGTGACTTTATTGCATGTATTTGCTGTTAGAGTCCACCAACTTAGGTCATTAACCTCCAAGGTTTCCTGCAAAGTATTTATCATAAAATAAACAATGCAATTATACAAGTCAGGGTGACTGAAAGCCTTGACAAACCTTGCATGCTGCAAGATAACAAACAAACGAGGGCATTTGAGATCGGGAGGGTCTAGGAAGCTGCACTTTCCTTCAAACTATTAACACTAGACATGCCACCTGCAGCCTCAATTCAAATACTGTAGAATCCACATAATCAAATTCTTAATTAAAAGGATTGCACTCACATTGGGTATATAACGTGGATCATTTTCACTGTAGAATAATTCATCTATCATGCAATGTACTGGAATGGTGTTTTGCATTTTGTCTGGGATTAACACGAGGACCCAAATCACAGAATAATCAGAATGTTTAATAAGATACCAGAACAAGACCTCAGTGAAGTGTGCAAGTTTTGGTATATATCAAATGTCTTTTAAAAGTTTGGGTTATGTGACTTTTAGTATGATTCGCCTGCAGTTGACACAGAAAACAACAGACTTTATTTCTCCAATCAGTCTCTTAGCTAATTCTTAGCATTACTCTTTTACATGAAGTAGGCTGTTGTGTATAACAGTCATGAAAGATAGCAGCAAATCACATTTGGCAGTTTAGGAGCAAGTTGGACAATAATCGTAAAAACAAATACTCAGTTTCACACAGCTTAACAATCACTACAAAGACCTTGGCAACCTTAAACTGCTTCCGGTTTCCATATCAAGTTGTATGGTCTGGCTTGACAGCACAGCTGTCACCAGATAATTATGTGAGCATCACTAGAAAGGGACTTTGGCTCCACTCACATGTTGGGAACCAGAAGTACAAACTTTGATTGAGCAGAAGTTGTATGCTTTAAAAAAAAGTGCTCGCCCTCCAGACAGCAGTGATCATTTTGTTTATTTATCCAGGTGCCTGAGCTTGAATTTCAGGGGTGCACACATGAAACTTCAATGTGATAAAAGTGTCTTAGATAACTAGATAGTGTATGGTGTTTTTGATTTACAGTATCACAGATGGGAGGGTGGCAGTCCTTAAACTACATGGATGTTTAGGTCTTGCTGGAAAGTGCAACTGTCACATGACCTTTTAACCTGCACCAGCATTATTCTACAGTTGTTTGCTTCCACACAAATACATATCCATTCCCATGCTATTTTCGTGCAATGTTTCACATTATTATATAACATTCTATTATAGCCAGACCTATCAGCATTGCCAGTGCTTGTGTTGTGAGCCTCTGTGAACAGTTCCGAGCCTAAAGCTTTTATTATGTGTGCGTTCGTCACTGATGCTGGAGGTTCCATATTAGATTCTCATGCTCAACCCAACCTGCCTCTATGTGGATTAGAGACAGGGAATATTTTACCACATTCTTTGTTAGAGATGCTTAATGTGATGAAGTCATGACTCCACCATGTGGGCAGAGACGACCTTGTCAAGCTGAAATCTTCATAAAAGAGTAAAAACGTGGTCATATTTAAAAGAAAACTTGGCAAGACAGAGTTGAGCAGATTTGCCAGTTTTTTCCGTTTTTCCTGTTCAAGAGACCAGAGACTAATTGATCGCTCAAGGGCTATGGAAAATATGTACCAAAAGTGCAAAAGTGTACATTTTACCTTGGGATAATAATAATAATCATCATCAACATCATCATCATAATAATCATATTTTGTTTTTATATAATGCTTCATGCGACATTGCTTCCACTTCTGAGCGCCTTAAACAATAGACGTTACTATTACCAATTCATGGTACTTAATAAGCCTATTCGAAGCGGAAGATTGTGGCAGGCTATGAGACTGGCTTACTCCAGTAGTTTTCTGTGTTGGCCACTGATGCACAGGCAGATCGATCGATCTATCTATCTATCTATCTATCTATCTATCTATCTATCTATCTATCTATCTATCTATCTATCTATCTATCTATCTATCTATCTATCTATCTATCTACATATATGTATATATATATTTATAGAGATGAGGAGAAGGAGGTTTGCATAGTGTTTTTTTCATCTACACCCCTATACTTTCCTTGTATAATGTGCCAGTTTCACAAATGTGCATTTCAGAAGCGGTATATTCGGAATTTATTATTAGTTTGTACACATTTTTGCAGAAGGAGAGCTGTACATTGCCTCATGTGCCATTATGCATGTACACATTTTTGTTGCTGAAAGTCGAACAACACTGCGTTTGCCCAGGTGTACTTATGTCTCCTATTTGAGGAAATGCACTTTAATGTAACTACATTTTTTGCAATTGAGATTTGCACAACATTGACTGAATGATAAATGATTTTGCATGTCTTGTAAGAAATGAATTGTCTCAACCATCCTGCATTTTCAGAACAAGTGACAGTCATGCAAAGCCCTTTTGATATCACAAACCTTTCCATTTAAAAAATCACATAGTTTGCACTGCAAGAAGGCTTTTCTTAAGATACAAAATCTTTTTTACGAGTCAGAATATTATTAAATATTCATTCTGACTCATGGCTCTCTTCATAATCGCAATGTGAAAGGAATGTTACAACCGTTTGTAACCTCAATTGCGGTTGCAAACCATTGACAAGTTACCGACCATAGAGCTTGGATGGTAAATGTTTTGCAAAAGAGGCATCTTGCCCATTTTTAATCATGTGGGCTGCCTCAAGGGGAGCAGGCAGAAGTCACAATTTCTTCCCAACCAGAACAGTTTTTTTTTAAAAAGCATAATTTGTTCCTATAATGGACCCAGGCTGCTTTTACAAAAATGTCATGGGCAGATTTAAGAGCCCCTTGTGCCATATTATTGCCACATTAGCGTCGTTCTTTTATGCTAATGTGGTGATATTATGGAACAATCGCAGCGGCAGATTTACAAAGATGAGCAATGCATGCATTTGTAACCCCTTGCGCCACATTATGCCTGCCCCAGGCACATCGTATGCAATGGGGTGATGGGGGCTACCGAAAAAATGGTGCAAAGGAATCTAAAAGATTTATTTGCATCATTTTTTAAAACATTTTTAATGCTTGCTAAGGTCAGGCATTAAAAGGGGGCACACCATTATTTATAATGGACCCCTATGTACTATTCAAGGTTAGTGCCAAAATGTTGGCGCTAACCCTGAACAGTACATTAATAGCATAAAAGATTCTGATGCTATTGCCCCGTACCCTGCTCCATGGGGAGCCGTATTTTTAATACAGTGCATGTATGGTGGCAGTAGTGGGGCGCTAAGGGGTGCAAGGAAAGTGACGCTGCACTGGGTGCAGGTCCACTTTTCTTAACTCTGCCCCTTAATGTTTTCCAATATTCTAAAGCAAATGTAGCAATGAAGGGCAGCTGTGCTCTGCAGGTCACCCTTCCTATACTAGCTGCAGATCACGGGGACTCACAAATTGAACCTACCTAATTAAAATTTATTTGGCAGGTCATTGTGTGACTCCCTGCAAATGGACAATTTGTAATGTAGCCTATTTCTCCGTAGGAGGTCTCATAACTAATTACATGCCCATTAGTAAATCCGGTTGGTGTTCAAATTGCACATCCCTGAACAATGAGTAAGAATAATACATCTGGCCCAAGATATCCCATTTTGAAGCAATTTCAAATCATTGCAAAAGGAGCCAGTGCTTAATTTGTGCAGATGGTTGCAGCTGGTGATACTAATTTCTAGGGATTATGACTTTCATGTTCATCATTAGACTGTCTACTGAAGCAAGACAGAGAAAGGCAGAAAAGGGAGAAAGAAGGAGGAAGAGAAATATGGTAAAACAGTGATAAAGGGAGAAAGCAGGAATGGGAATGGAAGAGTCCCCGCAAAGGGGAGATAAAGGGGTAGGAAATGTAGAGTGGTGGAAGGAAGAGGCATAAAAAGCCAAAATAAACATAGGAAGCCTCGGTACTTGGCAAGAATAATTTTGGATCCCTGCATTTATTTGATCGTTAAATAAAGCACTGAATACAGCTATTCTGTGTGCAACTAAGCTTCTCAAAAGGACAATAACAGCCACAAAAAGCCCTCTGACGTCACAAAGAAGAAAGCTGATGCCAACCGTGATCTGAATCCATCACTAAAACTGCACATTTGTATTTGTATGAATTTGAAAGCAACCAGGGATGAAAAACCCTGTTGCACTCAATGACAGCTCGAGAAATTATTTTTGAGGGTGCGTGGGATGCTTGAGCTGCCCCAGATAAAAGTGGTGGGTACCACATACAAGGGGCAATTATGAACATGATAATGATGATGAGCGTGATTTGTGAAGAGCACAGATGCTCCTAAGAGTCTCTTGCACTAGTCCATCAGCAGTCGTTTAGCACATAGTGAAAAATCATGTTTTTAACTTCTTTTCAAAAGGACACTCAGAGCTCTCCTAAAAAAGGATCAGGGCGAGTTTATTCCACTGTGAAGGACCAAGGAAGGAGAAAGAATGCCCACTGGTCCTGACCTGCAAGACTCTAGGACCATTGCTAAGGCCGTATTAGAGAACTGGAGATTCCTAGAAGGGCTTTAGAAATAGATTCTGCTGGACAAGTAGCTCAGGCCAATCTGATGTAGAGCACGAAAAGTCCACACCAGGGACTGGAAAAAAATTGCGTCCGTAACAGGGAGCCAGTACAAAGTATGAAGGTGCTTAGAGATCCTGGTTCTTCGAGGAAGATTCAATAAATGTTATGCATCAGCCTTTTGGACCACCTGAAGACTGCTGATGACATAGTCCAGCAGTCCAAGATGCAGAGCATTTGTATAGTCCAAACAGGAAGTAATGTGGACCTGAATAACAGTTTTTCTGGCTGCAAAGAACAAAAAGAAAAGGAACTTTTTATTGCTCGAAGTAGCCCACAAAATGGTCCAACCACCGATCTGATCTGTGGTTAGAAAGATAACTGATTACCAAACTTAACTCTAGGTTCTTGACCTCCTCTGCCTGAGAAACTGCGGGGTGGAGGGCGGCACTCAATCCGGCCAATATTTCTGTCTTGTCAGTCCTGCCAATTAGTAGGAGTCAGGGTGCCAAAAAGAGTATTTCTGTCTTGTCAGTGTTACTCATCAGCTGTTTCTGATGCGTTCAGGCAAACACAGCAGTCAGACAGGGCCTAATTGAAACAGGGGAAATATAATCACCTCCCTCAAAGGAAAAAATAATCTGAGTATCATCTGTGTATGATGTAATCTTAGTACCAAATGACTCGACCAAAAAGGTGAGCGGGATAAGGTAGATATTGAAGAAAGTGGGGATAATGTCAGAGCCCTGAGCTCCCCTAACCTTTATTCCCCTTATGGCCAGAAGCAAAAAGGGGATGTCCAAACCTTGTGTTCTCTATTACCTAAAAGGAGACCATCCACTTAAGTGACAACCCCTTTGCTCCAATCATCTGGAGGCTGCCCAAAAGAGAAGGATGAGGTAATGTGTCAAAGGCTGCTGATAGATCTTACAAAATCAGCACAGCCTATCCACCTCTATCCAAAGTACATTTGATTTGCTCAGCTACATCAAGTAGGGCCATTTCAGTACTCAAATTATGTCTGAAGCCTGACTGACTGGTGTGCAAAGGGTCATTTGTCTCCAGGTAGCAGGAGAGTTGCCTGTTCAGGAGTTTTCCACAGTTTGACAGTGCTGGGCACAGATAGATAGGCCTATAGTTGCCTGGAATGTTGGAGTCAGCCGATAGCTTCTTCAACAGAGGAAGAATTTTAGCCTGTTGCCAACCTGTTGTCAGCACCTTGGGAGCAAGAGAATCATTACACAACATGTTTGCCAGTGGGTTAATTACCTCAATCCGTAATTAGCAAACTAATAGGGTGGGGTCGCACTGGTGAGCCAGATTTAAGAATCTGATTAGCTGCTAGAGACTCTTCTAAGGAAACAGGCGGAGTTGAAGGAGGAGAGGGAGCATTTGACATCATTGGTCACCTCCTTAGAAGGAAGAAAGCTACTAGCTTCCAAAATGGAATCAGTCATACTCAGTTGGATTTTAAGAATCTTGTCTTGAAAAAAGTCAGAACATTTTTGCAACTTTCTAGGAAGGGTGACTCACCTCTGGTGCAAGTGGGCAGGGCATGAATTTATTAACTATCTTAAAGAATTCTAGTGCCTTGATTTTTGCCATTTCAATCTTGCTTTCAAAAAAGGCCTTTTTGGGTGGCCTTGAGTGAGGCATGATTTTCATTGTATATCCCTTATTCCAATTTCTTTCTGCCTGTTTACAAAGTTTTTTCTCTACAGTGAGGGCTTCAGTAAACCAGGGAGCAAAAGGTCTGCTTCTGCCAATTTTTCATGACTTATTAGGGCAAGCATGTTGACTGCTGAGCATATCAGTTGTTGACTCTGGTAGTGTTGCATAGGTTCTCAGTATCCTAATGAGACTACTGGATTTGGGCAGCAGAATCACCTGAATTGTAGGCTACTGAGTACAATCCCACACCATGTGACACCTATCGGCCTAATGCTGGTCTTTTTCTGGACAACTAGCAGTGCCTCATCTCCACCCAAGAGCAGGGATGATTGTGGCAACCAAGCGCATGACAGAGAAGACTCCTCAAGGGAATTGTGGTAGATCAGATCACATCCCTTTCTCTCAGTTACATTAGTCTCACACAGGCAAAGACAAACAGAAGCAGAATATAGTTCAATAAGGGTTATTGAAGTAATTCCATCTTAGATAAAATGGCATGTATAGCAATAAATGGGATGATAAAACACACTAGAAGCAAAGTTGTGACAAGGAGAGTGAAACACAAAAACAGTCCCACCATACTGTCATAAGGAATAATATATTTGTTTCCTACCTAGGCTCTGTTAGAACACAGCGTGATAAGCCCTAATCCGCCCTTCAGGTTTCCTCCCTGGGAAGACATCATCCCGATACCTGAGCAAGGAAGACTGTAGTCTGGAAAGACCCCAACCCCATGTAGGCCAGGTAATCAGCAGTATAAGCAAGCAGCTGTAGTGAAGACAGTCAGCAATCAGCATGTAGTCGTGGTCATCTGGCTGGAATCTCCCTCTAACGTGTACGGGATAGAGAGGTATTTTATAATAAAACAACTGATGTTCTAAGAAAGGGTCCCCAAGTAAGAATATGTATGCTTCTATGAATGTCTGAGGCACAGCGTACCACTTTTGCCGGCAACCCTATCTGACTGCAGCCTTGAAGAAAGCACAAAGTGAAATGAATTCAGTACTAAGAACGTGATGCTTTTCTAGGCGAAGGAAGAAACAGATAGAGAAAATAAAACAACACCGCAAATGTGGCTAATGCTGGAAAAATAAAGCAATGCTGAATAAAATGTAACTGGGCTAAAGTGCACAACAGCAGGCCTAGTTTTCTAAACTAATGTGTCCAAAACATGACTAACAAAGGTATACAATAGTGTCAATTTCAGTATTGTCCAAGAGCTTAGGGATGGTCTCATTGAGAGGCCAGAACCTCAGTTTGCTTCACTTTCCTGTAAACTACATGAGGAGAGGTCTATTCCACATGAACATCCTTCAGAAAAGTAGCTGGCCAGCTGAACCTTATTAGTAAGTGATCTGTCCATGGGAGGGGGAGAGGATCACTCATATGCAATTTGTCATTGATAAAAAAACCAATTGATCTTAGGACCAACTACGTAAGTAGGCTAGGTGACAAACTGGGCCACGGTAAGGAAGGACATAGAACATCATTTTTTTTTAATGCTCTAGTGGCACAGTGTGCTGTCCCATATTTGCAAGGCCATGCAAAGCCACCTTGTATGGCTTTTCATGGCCTTGTAAATATGGCCCCCTTTCGCGCATAAAAGGGGCATTCCATGGGTGTTGCTGTGGGTGTTCCCATGCAACACCTATGAAACCTGGCGGAATCTGATGCATTCCCAGATTGACAAGGCTGGGAATATGTCAGGTTCCTACGCCACCTCTGGGGTGGCATTAAAGTGGCACAACGAGGAGAAATAACATTGTTTCTCCCATTTTTTCCTCTTTCTTTGTCAGCTGCATTCTGCAGCACACATAGAAGGAGGAAAACACCACTAAAGCTGTTCATGCAGAGGGAGGTGTCCCTTCCTGCACATAAACAATAATCCCTGCAATGCAGGCACCCTTGCACCATGACGCAAGGGTGCCTGCATTGGCGTTAGGCAGCTGTTTGTGCACCAGCGCACTGGAAAGTAAAAGGATGCCTCATATTTGTGTAAATACAATGCATCTCTGCACTTTCAAAATGTAGCATGGCGCAGTAAGCAGGCTTGCAGTGCCATGCCACATCATTTCCTTGTAAGTGAAGCCAATAGTATCTAACCAGGATACCGACTCATTAGCTGTAGTGCAATCTAAATAAATATTAAAATCCCCAAGTACCATGAAATGCAAGAACCTGAATGCCAGACGAGAAAAGGGCATCCCCAAGGAGATGAGAAATGTTCCAGCCTGTCCTGGGAGTCCATAAATTAGGACACCACAAATAGATTGCTGAGGAGCAAGATATAGACAGAATCCAAAAGATTCAACACCAGCCAGTTCATTGACCTCAAAAACAGAACAATATTAGTTGTGTTTGTACGCACTAGCAATGCCCGTACTCCTCCTGCAGGGCTGGTCCAAGTTGTACATCTTATAGCCTATGGAATGGCCATTTCAATCACAGGATTTATAATACTGGAAAGTCAAGTCTCCGTGATACAAAGGGCATCAGGAGAATCATTGCAAAGTAGATTAAAAAAAAGGTAGCATGTTTCTGTAGGGTGTGTACATTGAGCAGATACACTGAGAAAAATACAGTCAAGGGCCTTTTAGCCAGAGATAGAGGAAGGCGTGAACAGAAGCCACACAAAGAACAAATTAGTGAGGCAACATCCTTGCTTAAATCAAAGTGTTGAGTGCAAGCATTCCTCGTACAGAGTACAGTGTGCAACTTTGAGGCATGGCAGATACGGGTATCAGGATCTGGCAGGCTTTGGGCATAGTTGCTGGTTCGTGCTGTGGTGCTGGCCACTGACGGGATGCTGATAGGTGAAGACAGGCTGCACATGCACGCCATGATCCAGGCTTTAAAGTGATGTTGCCCTGCCCTCTTGGGAAGCTGGAGTGTGCACCTCTAGCTAAACCCAAAGAAAAAATGTCCGCTCACCTGGGATCCATGCAAAGAATGCATGTACAATAATAAGGCTCCCTCCCAACATCCAAGAAAAGATGTTAGGTCAATATTAGCGGCCTGTTACCAGTAAAAATATAAAACCACACAAGAAGTAACAAGGTAACACCAATAAATACTAGACTTGCGAAACATGGCACTTTTGCGCCAATTTCCTTCCTTTAAAGTACCGGTGCTCCACTCCATTGGGAAGCAGTAGTGCACACTAAACCAAAATGATGCCTACAGCTATGCCAAGATTAAAAAGTTCACCCACCCGGACTCCCTGCAAAGAGTGAGTATAAAATTACCATCCACCTTCCAAGAAAAGATGTTAGATAAATATGAACAACCTGTAGCCAGTTAAAACATAAAACTACAGGACCAAGGTAACACCATTAAAAACTAGTGCGGCAGCAAACACGCTTTAGGTATGGTTAGAGTGACCAGAAATAGGGATTTTTCAGATTTTTGTCCCTTAATAACTTTGCACTCATTTGACGAATGTGCGTGAAACTCTGCAGACCTGCCGCTCTGTTTTATTTTTGGAGGGCTGTAAGTTTTGCTGTGTTTGGTCAAGGGGGTGCAAAGAAAAATGGGGCATCCCGAATCGGACTTCAAATCCAATGCATTTACCATAAACATTTGTATTTCACATAGCGCAAAAACCTCAGGCTAGATTTCTAGGAAATTTGGCACTATTTCATATAAGGGGATGCAGGTTATTCTTTGGGGGTGCTGCAAGAATGTAGAGTAAGTAAATGTTAAGTTGTAATGGTTTTCAACTTAGTGATATCTTGTAGCACAATACTTCTTAAAGTAGTTAAGAAGCCCAAAAAATAAACTAGACTGGATATGTAAACTTTCAGATGTACTAGATGCACAACCAAAAGACTCAGTAATGATCAAATGTTAATGGAAACATTAACAAATACATAACTAATAGAATACATCTTAATCTACATACGTTTTCTTTGCATTCTCTCTGGCTCACAAAATAAAACCGGTTCAAAATCATCTTTCTTATGCACCCCTGTGCAACAAAATGAAAAATTGACCTAGCAGTGAGCCACACAAACTACTATTTGGAGGGAATGATAATTGACCACTATTTGGAGGGAATGAAAAGTTAAAAATAATAATCTTGATTTTTCTAACAGAGTTTGCCTTTCATTCACTTTGACTTTGATGTGTAGCACAATCCTAGTGAAGTTGCCAAGGTAGGTCAAAAGATAAACTAGACTGCATATATAAAGTTTCGGATTTACTACATGGACAAGTGAAAGATCCATTTATGGTCAAATGCGAATGAAACCCTAGAAATAAATACATAATGAATAGAATACATCTTAATCTACATACGTTTTCTTTGCAGGTTCACAAAATAAAAATGGCCGAACAAACCAAACAAAAAACATCTTTCTTATACACCCCTGTGCACGAAAATGGAAAAGTGCCCTTGAGCGAACCACACAAACTACTATTTGGAGGACATGATAATTGTAGACTAGGAAAAAATAATAATCTAAATTTTAACAAAAATAACAATGATTGCCTTTCAATTACTTTGGCCTTCAGATGTAGCACAATCCTACTAAATGTAGCAAGGAAGCTCACCGAATAAACTAGACTGCATATGTAAAGTTTCAAATTTACTACGTGAACAACCGAGAGACCCATTTATTGTCACATACTAATGGAAACTTACAAACAAATACATCCTAATATACAAAAGTTTTCTTTGGATGCTCGTTTGCTCACAAAAAAAGCTGTGCCCAACAAGCCAAACAAAAACCATCTTCCTTATATACTCCTGTGCAGCAAAATGGAAAAATGACCTAGCAGTTAGGTACACAAACTACTATACGGACAACATGATAATTGGCCATTAGGAAAAAAATATTAAACTTAATTTTTATAACAACAATGATTAGCTTTGATTCACTTTGCCTTCATGTGTAGCACAATCCTACTAAAAGTAGCAAGGAAGCCAAAAAATAAACTAGACTGTATATGTAAAGATTTAGAATTTCTACATGAACAAATAAAAGACACATTTATGGTCATATGATTATGTAAACCAATAAACAAATACATAACAAATCTCATACATAGAAATAAATAAATCACATTAAATCTGATTGCTACTCTGTAGATATAGTTGGTATTCCCCAAAATAGGAATTCCTTTGATATAACCTCCCTAATAACTTTCCATCCATTTGCTGAATCACCACAAAACCTTCCATACCTATAGCGTTTTCTTCATTTTGAGATGATGTACATTTTTGTAGTGAATCATTAAGGGGTGGAAAGATAAATAGGGATCCCAAATGTCTCATTCCACCAATGCATTTTACATAGACTATTTTATTTTCAGTAGCGCAACAATGACTGAATAGATTTCCATGTCATTGCGCAGGATTATGCATTGTGTTGCAGAGATGATGCTTTTGAGTACTACAGTTAAGTAGGATCAGTATTTTGTAAGTTATAAGGCAATTAAATTTAGTGACATTTGTCACCACTGTACTTTCACAGAATTGCACTTATGTTTGTGAAACTATTGCAGTACATGGCTGTAAACGTATTAAACAATATATAAACAAATAAATACATTTCCTTGCCTATTATCACTTTGATAGGTAGGGACCTACTACTTACCTATACCTAAAAAGCCCTAACACTGAACTCAGCCAAAGTTTGGTAAAAACAATCTGGTTGCCTTTTTATTCTCAAAACACTGTCATTCCCAATTATATACTGGCTTGTCTTTGCCATGAACAACAGTATCCTGCAAAATGATCACGGTGTACCATAGCCCAAAATATAACTAAGACCAGTTGTATTATTAGGTTGTGGTACCCTTGCATTACTCATGGTGTTGCATTGGCAATGCTAGGGGTGGCTCTGCATTGATTGGTTAAGCTGTAAAAACACAAGGCAGCGCAATGCGCTGTTTTGCGGAACTTTGCACACCATTATCTAAATTGCTGCTAAATTTCACACACATCCTTATGCCAGGTTACTGTAGCCACTCCACTATATGCTATTCCACTCTTTGCTACTCTACTCTATGCCTCTCCACTGTATAAGATTCCACTCTGTGCCACTCCACTCAATGCTATTACACTGCACGGTACGCCACTGTACTCCACTCCAGTCTATGTCACCCCACTGTATGCCACTCCACTGGATGCTACTCCACTATATGCTATTCCACTTCTGTGCCATTCTACTGTACACTACTCCACTTTGCTCGAGTCCAAAGTACGCCACTCCAACTTACAACACTCCACTGTACACTATTCCACAGTACGCCACTCCACTGTAAGCTATTCCACTCATGCCACTTGAGTGTATGGCACTTTAGTCTATGCCACTTCATTCTACACTATTTGTTTTGACCTCACTGCTTATATGGCACTCTACTATATGCAATTACAATTTTCCCCACACCACTGTATGCCACTCAAGTCTACGCCACTCCATTATTCTTTACTTCACTGTATGCTACTCCACTATACGCTATTACGCTCTACGCCACTCAACTGTACAACAGTTGAATCTACGCCACACCACTCTACACATCTTCAGTGTCTGCCACTTTACTATATGCCACTCTGCTATATGTTACTCCAGTATATGCCATTCCACTCTATGCCATTTCACTGTATACCACTCCACTCTATGCTGTTGTACTGTATAACACTCCACTGTATGCTATTCAGCTCTACACCACTCCAGTCTATGCCACTCCAATCTAACCCATTCCACTGCACACTAATACATTGGATGCCACTCTATTGTATGCTATTACAATCCACCCCATTCCAGTGTACGCCACTCCAGGCTACACCACTTCACTGTCTGCCACTGCACTGTATGCTACTCCACTATATACTATTTCAGTCTATACCAGTCTACTGTACACCACTCCATTCTATGATATTCCACTGGTGCCACTCCACTATATGCTCCTCCAATCTACACCACTCCAATGTACACCACTCCACTCTAAGCCACTCCATTTTACGCAAGTCAATTGGACGCCACTTCCCTCTACTATATGCGAGTTCACTCTAACCCACTTCACTGTACACTACTCCAGTCTACACCACTCCACTCTATGCTGTTCTACTCTATGCTATTGCACTATATGCCATTCTAGTCTATGCCACTCCACTGTACTCCACTCTATGTTATTATATTTTATACCACTCCATCCTATGCTAGTACACTGTATGTAACTTCAATCTTTGCCTCTCAACAGTATGGTATTCCACTCTACCCCACTCTACAATACACCACTCCATTGAATTTTATTACGTCTGCCCCACCCCACAATACACCACTCAAGTCTAAACCACTTCACTGTATACCACTCCACTGTATACTCCTATACTATACTATACGCTATTAAACTTTACATCACTCCACTGTATGTTACTACACTATGGCCCTCATTACAACCCTGGCGGTCGGTGTTAAAGCGGCGGTAAAATCGCCAACAGGCTGGCGGTAAAAAAAATTGAATCACGACCGTGGCGGAAAACGCCAACATAGACAGCCACTTTAACACTCCGACTGCCACGGCGGTAGCAACAAACAGCATGGCGGTCACAGCCAACAGACAGGCGGAAGACAATGTACCGCCCACAGTATCATGAGAGGCTAATCCGCCACCTTTTCCACGCTGGTTCACCGCGAACAAAAACATGGCAGAAACAGGTCTTGGAAGGGGAAACGTTCACCTCTACACACCCCACGAGGAACCAGGACACCATGGAGCTGGAACTCCATATTCTACCTGCCATTGTCTTCCTGCTCTGCCAGGAGCACGAACACCGGCGGCGAAGACCACGGTGAGTACTACACCTACGACACAGGGGAGGGGGGGGAAAAGAGAGTGACACACACACGCAACACGAAACACCCCCACCCTCACCCACTACAACACACACACAAGTACATGTTGATACATTACATTTACACCTCCCAACCCCCCCTGGAAGAATGCAAGGACATAAGGAAATGAGTTGAACGATTGTAATCAATAAAAATCCAGTACTCATAAAATATATATACACTATTAACAAATATATACACCAAGAATTCAAGCCCATGTACTGCACATACATAGTCCGTGGACCACTGGGCCCAAAATGCATGGGCGAGGCCCACACAAGATACCCGACTAAAACGGAGAGAACACTGCAGGGACATCAGATCAAAATAAAACCGGCAGCTCAGGGGGAAGGTAAGGGGGGGCACCTCAGCCGGATGAGTGCACGATGCCAGATCCATGAGGGGGCTCCATGCTCATTGATGTATCCTAGGGAGTGCAAAGCCACAGTCTCACAAGTCTTTACAGTGGGTGGTTTGCCCACTGCTGCATCCTGGGGAGTGCAAAGCCACAGTCTCACAAGTCTTTACAGTGGGTGGTTTGACCACTGCTGCATCCTGGGGAGTGCAAAGCCACGGTCTCACAAGTCTTTACAGTGGGTGGGTTGCCCACTGCTGCATCCTGGGGAGTGCAAAGCCACAGTCTCTCAAGTGGATGCCTTTCTCCACTGGTTCTGGAGGGGGCTTCATGCCCAGAGTGCTTCATCTTGCCATGACTGAGGTAGTGGATGTACCGCTCACTGGTTCTTAAGGGGGCTCTGTGCCCAGAGTGCTTCATCCTGCCAAGGACTGAGGTAGTGGATGTAACTCCCCACTGGTTCTGGAGGGGGCTTTGTGCCCAGGGTGCTTCATCCTGCCAAGGACTGAGGTAGTGGATGTGATACTCCACTGGTTCTGGAGGGGGCTTTTTGCCCAGAGTGCTTCATCCTGCCAAGGACTGAAGTAGTGGATGTAACTCTCCACTGGTTCTGGAGGGGGCTTTGTGCCCAGAGTGCTTCATCTTGCCAAGGACTGAGGTAGTGGATGTAACGCTCCACTGGTTCTGGAGGGGGCTCTGTGCCCAGAGTGCTTCATCCTGCCAAGGACTGAGGTAGTGGATGCCTTTCTCCACTGACAGTGGGCCTACATGAAAGCTGTCCGAGCCCCTGAAACTGACCACCAGCTTCGTACGACTGACCACTGGGGATAGCAGCCATGTCTGCGGTGGTGCCACTGGCACATGATGTGGGGTGGCCGCTGGCAGTGCTTGCGGCAGCCTCAGTAGCAGCGGTGCTTGCGGCGCTCATGGGCCTGCGGTGCTGGTGGGAGGCTCAGTGAGCGTGCTGGTGGCGGCGGTGTCCTTGGCAGCGGTGCTGGTGGCGGCAGTGTCCTTGGCAGTGGTGCTGGTGGCAGCGGTGTCCTTGGCAGCAGTGCTGGTGGCGGCGGTGTCCTTGGCAGCAGTGCTGGTGGCGGCGGTGTCCTTGGCAGTGGTGCTGGTGGTGGTGGTGTCCTTGGCAGCGGTACTGGTGGCGGCGGTGTCCTGGGAAGCAGTGCTGGTGGCGGCGGTGTCCTTGGCAGCGGTGCTAGTGGTGGCGGTGTCCTTGGCAGTGGTACTGGTGGCGGCAGTGTCCTGGGAAGCGGTGCTGGTGGTGGCGGTGTCCTTGTCAGCGGTGCTGGTGATGGCGGTGTCCTGGGAAGCGGTGCTGGTGGCGGAGGTGTCCTTGGCAGCAGTGCTGGTGGCGGCGGTGTCCTTGGCAGCAGTGCTGGTGGCGGCGGTGTCCTTGGCAGCGGTACTGGTGTTGGCGGTGTCCTTGGCAGCGGTGCTGGTGGCGGCGGTGTCTTTGGCAGCAGTGCTGGTGGCGGCGGTGTCCTGGGAAGCGGAGCTGGTGGTGGTCTTGTCCGCCGTGCAGGTTGGTGGCGACTTCCCTTTCTTTCTCTGCCCCTTCCCCACCTTGTATGGTGGCGCAGCTGTCTTGCCACTCCCAACTGTAGTCCTGGGAGAGCCCTTGGTGGCAGGTGTTTTGCCCTTTTCCATCCGGGCTGTGGCCAACTTCTTATGTTTCTGAGGTGGGGGACTGTCCGTGGTCTGGCTCTGTGGCACACTGGCTGCCCTGCTGCTTGGCGCACTCCAGAAGCCGGTTACTGCTGCCACCACTGTTCCCGGTGATGTGGTGGCTGAGGTGCTGGGCTGGGTCCTGGAAAGGCGTGCCCTAGGGTACGGAAGTGATAGGGGAGGTGTAGAGAAGAGGTCAACATTTAAGAGGAAAAGTTTTTTAGACACACTGGGACGGGTAGATGGAGGGGGTTTGGGAGTGGAGGAAGAGGTAGTGGTTGTAGGAGGTGTACGTTTGCTGACTTTGGGTGAAGGTGCATGGGCTGGAGGCTGTCGTGCAGTGGATGGCTGTTGGGTGGGCGTGTGACTGCGTTTGGGTACTTTGGGAAGTGGGCTCACAGACACACTGGGAGAGGACACAGGGGATGTGTGAATGGTAGTGGGGGTGGTGAGTGCATGTGAGCGGTGTGTGGTGATGGGTGTGCTGGTGGTGGACGTAGTGGCTGAAGATGTAGTGCATGCAGGTGTGAGTGGAGACGTGACAGAGAGGGAGGAGGGAGACGAGGAGGAGGGAGACACAGTGGAGGCAGTGGATGTTGGTATGTGTGCATGGGTATGATGCTTGTGTGAGTGCCTGTGGGATGTGTGGTGCTTATGTTTGCCAGAGCTACCCTTGTGTGTTGAGGTGTGTGCATGCTGCTCTGATGATGTGCATGGGATAGGCTGAAGTACAGGGGATTGTGGCTGGGTGGAGGAAGTTGGAGGTGGGAGGATGGACACAGGGATGATGGCTGCCATCAGTGCTGAGGCCAGAGTCTGAAAAGCTTGCAATTGGGCTGCCTGACCAGAATGAATGCGCTCCAGGTGTGCATTCGTCTGTTGCAACTGCCTCTCTACACCCTGCATGGCATTCAGAATGGTAGACTGCCCAACACTGAGGGATCTGAGGAGGTCAATGGCCTCCTCACTGAGGGCAGCAGGGCTGACAGGGGCAGGGGCTGAGGTACCTGGGGCAAAGGAGATGCCCACCCTCCTGGGTGAGCGGCCACGGGGCACATGCTGAGGGGCTGCTGGGAGGGCGGTGCTGGTAGGGGGGGTGGCGGCTGTACCTGTAGATGTGGGGGGCACAGAGGGGCCCGCCACCGCACGGGAGCTCCCATCAGAGGAGGAGTCCGTGTCGCTAGTCTCAGCTCCTGTCCCGCCTTGGAGCTCCCCTCGCCCTCCGTCCCACTGGTGAATTCGGAGTCCGTTGTCTCGCCCTCCAGGGCCATGTGGGATGCAGCTCCCTCCTGCTCCGGTGCCACTGCTCCTCCGCCTGATGATGCTATTGCACACAAGAACAGGGAGACCACATAAAGGGGGGGGAGACAGAAGAAAGACATGTTCAGTGCATGCAATACCGCTACCGTTGGCGGACATTACAGACACAGCAGCTCTCTGCACTACGCCATCCCCTTAGAGTTCCCTCATTAATCACATGGCCATGGGGTACAAGGCCTATGCCCGATTGCTACACACATGGACGTCACAGGATCCTGACTAGGTGTAGTTGGCTCTTAACACTGGTGGGGTGGGGTGCCACATGGCCTGCCTTATGAAGGGACCTTGCCTACAAAACTTGCCCTGGCCTAGGGGTACCCACAGCCCACCTCCCCCACCCAGACACCTCCAATGCGCGCTGATTCAGCTGAATGACAGTGTACTCTCCCCCTTGTGGTTGCTGTGATGCTCTCAAGCACCCATCCAACTCCGGGCACGCCACTGCCAGGATCTGGAACATCAGGGGGGTCATGGTGCGACGGGCACCCCTCCCATGTTGGGAGGCCATCCCCAGCTGGGCCTCCACCGTCTTCTTGCTCCAGCGGCGAATGTCCTCCCATCTTTTACGGCAGTGGGTGCTCCGTCTGTGGTGGATCCCCAGGGTCCGGACTTCCTTGGCAATGGCACGCCAAATATCCTTCTTCTGGTGGGTGCTGACCTACAGGAATAGTACAGGGGAAAAGGAGAAGATATAACCGTCCGGACGGTCACAGTCATTGGCCCGCGTTCCTACCCTTCCCATGACGCACATACACTCACTGTTGTTTCATGCACACCTCATTCTCCCTCCCCCGTATCTTACAGCCACACCACTCCACACAGGCAGTGCCCATACAGCATGCTCACAGTGTACTTACCTGTTTATCTGGAGGACCATAGAGTAGCGTGTACTGGGGGAGGACCCCATCCACTAGTTTCTCCAACTCCTCCGTGGTGAAGGCAGGAGCCCTTTCCCCAGACACATGAGCCATTGTCGCTTCCAGACTGAGGTCACAGCAGCACTTGCAGTGTAGGTCCTCTCCTGTCGAAGATAAGGTATCAAGTGAGTGAACAGATAGAAAATGGCGGTCACGTCCGCGGCGGTGCGTACTGTCACCGCCGGCGTACATCGTCATTGGCTCCTGGGACCCAGAGGCGCCAATGTTAACCAATGCAGGATTGCGCTCCGATCTTCGACTGCCTACAGCAACGGTGTACAACGCCAGCGCAGTTACCTGATATCCCATTGTCCCACCTTACAGGTCAGGCAGCCGCCATTTCAGGGGGCCACATGGCATAATTTTTAATTGTGTCACACATATCTAGGCCTTGCATGCACACTAAGGCCAAAGCAGACTGAAAAATTTGTGCAATTAAGTTGTGTTTTCGTACCTCAGTGTTGGCTGTTCTCCTCCATACAGCACGTCTGCTGGGGCAGGTGAGAAGATGGTGGCATCCTCCGGTATACAGACCACTGGTGGACCTGTCGACAATGGAAGAGCGACATGTAATTGTCACCTACTGACTGGACCATGCCACAATCCATGAACTGTGTGACCAGTTGAAGCAGGACCTGATGTCAGCTATCCGCCATCCCACAGGGATATCCCCTCTAGTGCAGGTGCTGTCAGTACTCCATTTCCTGGCAAGTGGGTCTTTTCAGACGACAGTGGCCATAGCATCAGGGATGTCCCAGCCTATGTTCTCCAATGTGTTGGCCAGAGTGTTGTCTGCCCTGCTGAAACACATGCACAGCTACATCGTGTTCCCTCAGGTGGAGGATTTGCCTACAGTGAAAGGTGACTTCTATGCTTTGGGACATAACCCCAACATCATAGGTGCCATTGATAGGACACATGTGGCCTTGCCCCCCCCGCAGGAGTGAACAGGTGTACAGAAACTGGAAGAGTTAACATTCTATGAATGTGCAGATGGTGTGTTTGGCCGACCAGTACATCTCCCATATGAATGCCAAATTTCCTGGCTCAGTGCATGACGCTTACATTCTGAGGAATAGCAGCATCCCTTATGTGATGGGGCAACTCCAGAAGCACCGTGTGTGGCTATTAGGTGAGGACATGGACCCTATACAGTGTGAATAGTTGTCTGGGTCTGGGGTGTCCCTAAGGGTTAGTGTGTGTCTAACAGTTGTCCCTCAACATTTGCAGGTGACTCTGGCTACCCCAACCTGTCATGGCTACTGACCCCAGTGAGGAATCCCAGGACAAGGGCAGAGGAATGCTACAATGAGGGACATGGGCGAACTAGGAGGGTTAAAGGAAGGACCTTCGGCCTCCTGAAGGCCAGGTTCAGGTGCCTCCATATGACGGGTGGTTCCCTATTATACTCACCAACGAAGGTGTGCCAGATCATCGTGGCCTGCTGTATGCTGCACAACCTGGCTTTGCGACAACAGGTGCCTTTTCTGCAGGAGGGTGGTCCTGAAGGAGGTGTTGTGGCAGCTGTGGAGCCTGTGGACAGTGAAGAAGAGGAAGCAGAAGAAGAGGATATCGACAACAGAAACACCGTGATTCATCAATACTTCCAGTGAGACACAGGTAAGAAGACATCACTGCCTGCTACATCTGATACACTTGTTCTACCTCTCATCTGTCTGTAACTTTCACCCAGTGTATGGACCCTGATTTGTCACTTTCCCTTTCGATTTCACAGATGTGGGTCTCTCTGTGTGACCTCTGCTATGTTTCCTCATGGACTAGAGCTGTGTGACATAGGTATGTTGACAATACAATGGATATTGCTATTTCCCTCAGTTATTGCAAATACACATTTGTGAAAGCACAGACTGACTCCAGATAGTTTTGTGATTTAAGGGTGTTTGTTTAAGTGCTAAATAGTGGAGAGGGTTGTAAAATGGGCTGGGGTAATGGTGGAGGAATGTCCATGGCAGAGTCCAGTCTATTTGTCTCACAGGTGCATTGTCCAAAGGGGCATAGGAAGTGGAGCTGGGGCAGTTGATGGATGGACAGGGTGACAAAGTGGGACAGAAGGGTGACAATCAGGGTGGTCTCATTTCTTGGCGGGGGTCTTGGCATTGTTCTCTGTCTTTGTCCTGGATCTTAGGAACCGCTTGCGGGGTGGTTCTCCATCTGCAGGGGGTGGGGTGCTGGTGTTGGGGTCCTGTGGCGGTGCCTCCTGTCCACTAGCGCTGGCGGAGGTGGTGGGCAGTTCATCGTCCAGGCTAGTGTCAGGGGCCCCTTGTGGTGCCACAGTGTCCCTCCTGGTGTTCACGAGTTCCTTCAGCACCCCTACAATGGTGCCCAGGGTGGTATTGATGGATTTGAGTTCCTCCCTGAACCCCAAATACTGTTCCTCCTGCAGCCGCTGGGTCTCCTGAAACTTGGCCAGTAATGTTGGAGAGGGCATCATGGAGAGTGGGTTCCCTCGGCCTGTCCTCCCACTGTCACAAAGCAGCCCTCCCAGTTCCCCTGTGTTCCTGGGCCTCTGTCCCCTGAACAATGTGCCCACTACCACTGCCCCCAGGTCCCTGCTGTTCTTGGGTTTGTGGGTTAGCCTGGGTTCCCTGTAGTGGTGGACACACTGCTGCTTGACGTGTCCTGGGGACAGACGTATGGGCCCGCTGGGTGGGTGCTGTGCTGGTGTTTCCAGAGTGGGGAGGCTCTGTTGTGGCTTGTGCCAGTGTGAGGGGAACCGACTGTCCCGAGGTCCCAGATGGGCTGGGCTGGGCTGGTCATCTAGATCCAGCTGGACAGAGCTGCTGTCATCTTTGTGGGCCTCTTCTGTGGGGGGAGTGGACACGTCTGGAACCTCCTGTCCGGTGACGTTGGGTAGGGGTCCTGCAGGGGTGTTAAGGCATAGTTTTAGTATCTGTGTGTGCCATGGTGTGCAATGGGTGGGTGACCCTGTACCCCAGTGTTTGCATTCCTGTGTAGGACCTTGTGTGCTAATTGTTTAGGGGTCTGTGTGGGTATGTGCAGTGGACATGCATTGGTGATGGGTGTCCATGCTTTGGTGTTGCATGCAGGGCTTGGTGTTGAGATGTGTGGTTTGTGATAGTGGGACATTTGTGAGGAGTTGGAGTGATGGGGGTGAGGGTGAGGGTGGGGGTATGTGTTAGCATGCAGGTAGGGTGGTGGATGAAGTAGTTAAAGATTTGACTTACCAGAGTCCATTCCTCCAGCTACTCCTGCAAGGCCCTCCGAATGCAGTATAGCCAAGACCTGCTCTTCCCATGTTGTTAGTTGTGGGGGAGGAGGAGGTAGGGGTCCGCCAACAGTCCTCTGAACCGCGATGTGGTGTCTTGAGACCACGGAACGCACCTTCCCCCGTAGGTCGTTCCACCTCTTCCTGATGTCATCCAGTGTTCTTGGGTGCGTTGACCCTGTCCATGGTTCTGCACCATAGCTCCATCTTCCTGTCTATGGTGTTGTGCTGCACCTGTGATCCGAATAGCTATGGCTCTACCTGGATGATCTCCTCCACCATGACCCTGAGCTCCTCCTCAGAAAACCTGCGGTGTCTTTGCGGTGCCATGGGGTGGTGTGGGTGATGTGTGAGGTGGTGTGTGTTGTGATGTGTTGGGTGATGTTTAGGGGTGTGTGGTGTTTTGTGCGTGGATGTGTATGTGTGATGGTGTTGTGGGCCTCTGTATGGTGGTGTTGTCTTTGCTGTGCTGTCTCTCTGGCCTTCGTCAATATTTTAGGTAGTAAGGGTTTGTGGGTGATGTGGGCGGGTCTTTTATAGTGGTGTGGGTGTGTGGGAGTGGTAGTGTTTTGTAAGTGAGTGTGTATTTTGAGTGCGGCAGTGTGTACCGCCAATGGTTTACCGTGGTTGGAAGACCGCCACGTGGATTCGTGGGTCGTGATAGTGTGGGCGTATTCCTGTTGGCGTGACGGTGGAGGTTTTGTTATCGCCAGTTTATCACTGACCTTTGGTGTGGTGGACTTGTGTGGGTGTCTGGATTTTGGCGGATTCCGAGCTGTGGGTCGTAATAGCTGTGGCGGAATTCCGCAGCCGCGGCGGTGTGTTGGCGGTCTTCTGCACGGCGGTAAGCAGGATTTACCACCAATGTTGTAATGAGGGCCTATATGCTATTGCAGTATATGCTATTGCACTGCATGCCACTCCAGTATACACTACTCCACTCTATGCTATTCCAATTTATGCCACTCTACTGTATGCTACTCCACTCCACTGCAGTGTACTGTCCTCTTCTCCATATAGCTCAACTCTGCAAACCTCTACTACATTTGAAATCACTCTGCTAGAATCTCCTACACTCTATCCCCATACACTCCACTGTCCACATTTGCACTCAACTATATGCCCGTACACTCTATTGTACAACACACTACTCCATACTGTGGGAGTTTTCAGCACTGTTCAACTTAACACTCTACTCTACTGTATGAGATGCCACTCCATGTTTAAGTTTCCTCAACTCTATGCTATGCCACTTCAATGTGTGCCACTCCACTATACACTAAGCACTGTACCCTAATCCACTCTATGAAACTCCACTGTACACCACACCACTCTATACCATTCCACTCTATGCCAATCCATGTTTCTACACTCCATTGTACAGAATTCTATTGTATGCTATTCCACTGTATGCTACTCCACTTTACAGTAATCCACTCTACTCGGCTTCATTGTACGACACTCTCCTCCACCCTATATAACTCCACTCTATAAAAAGTCTACTGTGTTTTCCCCATACACTCCACTGTCCCTCTCTGTTTTCCACTCTACATCCATACCCTCCAACATACAGAAATCTATTTCACTATACAACACTTTTCTACACGATGCAGCACTCCACTCTACTGTATGGGACCCCACTGCAATTTACAACCATTTACTACTTATGCTACACCAGTTCACGTCACTCCATGCCACTCCACTCTACTCTACAATACACTAACACACTCCTTTATACTTTACTTCACACTACATTACACCATTCCATTCCACTCAACTCTACTTTACTGTACCAGACTTTACCTCAGTCTATGCTACTAGACAACAATCCACTCTTTGCAGCTGTACTGGTTCATACACTACTGCACTCTGTGCAACTCCACTCTGTTATGCTGTATTCCACTCTGCCATGTTACTACTGTCTATACTCCTTCACTCCACTGTACAAGACTGGAGTATACAATATACCAATTTATAACACTCTAATCCACTCTACTCAATGATACTCTAGTCCTCTACACATCACTTTACAAAACCCTTTGTATGCCACTGCACTCTACTTTATTTCACTCTATTCTGACACAGTACTCCATTCTACTCCACTTCTCCACCATACGCCACTCCACTCTATGCCACTCAGTGCCATTGTGCTCTATAACACTGTATGCCAATCCACTGTACCACACTCTACAACACTGTCTTGTACTGTACACCACTCCACTCTGTAAAAATCAACTAGACTGTATGCCACTCTACTCTACTGTTATCTACATCACTTTCCAATACTGTACGACACTCCAGTACACCCTTCTGTACAACACGGTATTCCAGTTTATGACAATTTACTCAACTGTATGCTACACTACTCCACTCTACTGCATTCCACACCACTATAGTCTACAACACCCTACTCCACTCTATGAAACTTTACTCCACTTTACAATACCCATTCCAGTGTATGCTACTCGACTATACTCACGTCTACTACACTTTATCCCACTCTATGCCACTGTACCATACTCCGCACGATGCTGCTCCTCTGTCTGAAACTCTACTCCACTGTAAGCAACTGCACTCTACCACATTGTAAAACACTCCATACCACTCTACTCCACTCTACTCAACTCTATACCCATCCACTCTGCAGCACTGTACTACACTGTACGACACTCAACACCACGCCACCAAAGTCTCTCCATGATATATCACTCCACTATATGACATGCCACACCACCTTGCGACACTCTCCTTCACGGCATTCTATGATACTTCTCTTGATGATATTCGACTCTCTGACACTCTACTTCATCTTACTCCGCTCTAAAACCCTCTACTCTACTCTATGGCAGTCTACAACACCCTACTCTCCTGTTCAACATGCCATTCTACTGTACAACTCGCTGCTCTAGTCCACGATATTTGATTCAACTATATGAGACATCATGCCACTACACTACATAACAATTTACTACACTGTACAATAAGCTACTGCACTCTAGTCTAGTCCACTTGATTCCAATCTACAATACTCCAGTCTATGACAATAGATTTTACAACACACTCCTCTGCTGTACTGCACAACACTCCACATAACAACTCTACGCTTGTACCAAGCTGCACTTTTAAACATATTTTTATTAAAAATTTTAAAAACATGAAAATTCTATAGAAAATCACAGGTTTAAGGTTAGTTATGGTTAGGAAAACTAATTTTCTCCATATAAACCAAGTTTAAACTACACAGACTTTAAAAGTTCAAAAGTTATAGTTATAATTTTAATTTACAATTTATCCACCACCTTCAAATTAATATCAGTAGTGGACCTCTTTTCACACGCTTTTCTGCTTGCTAACCAGACAACACTAATTTTAAATTGCCAATCTACCATGCACTGTGTTGTGACAAATAATGTCATTTGAGAAGTTATGTGTTGTTATGAATGCTATGATTTCACAAACTATAAGTGACATGGTATACAAGCATTTAAACAGTGCAAGTAAAGGGCATAGGTTATAGTGAATGTAGTGTGGTGAGGAAGGTGACATGACTGTGTTCGGAGGTGCATGACTTGTAGGAATTTGAAGGTGGTGCGTAAATAACTATAACTTTATATATATATATATATATATACATATATATATATATATATATAAATATTTATATCTACATATAAATATATATGTGTGTGAGTGCACATATATATATGTGTATATGTGTGTGTGTGTGTATATATAGCACCATAACATTATAAAAATTCTGCTGTTATAATTAGAGGTATTCCAAATAACTATAATTTGTGTCCTAAGGTAACTATAACTCACACCCTCACCATTTCGCATCAATAATTTTACTGCAAATATTACACTGCTATTATCAATGATGTTATCAAAGATGTCATGAGTGATGTAATATGTGGTGCAATTAGCAGTGTGTTCAATTATCCAAGTCCGTACCCCTGACCTCTGCCTCCCCACAGTATTCTAATGAACAACTAGTTTGCTAACATTCTATATTTATTACAAAAGTGTGGCACACCTGACATCATCTTGATGAAATCAAAACTCTAATACATAAAGCATTTCCTTTAGAAATTATAAAAATGAGAGGGTCCTATTTCCATAGAAATTATGGTTAGTGCTCTAAAAAAACAAAAATAAGGACATATTGGCCCTCATTATAACAATTGTGGTAAAAACCGCCTACTGCTGTCATGACGGCCGCTAACATACCATCACGAAGCTACCATCCGTCCTCCATATTATGATCACTGCTGGACTTCCGCCACAAGAAGGGTGGTAATCCCGGCAGTGCTCATACTGGTGGACTGTGGTAAGCTGGCGCTACTACCACCAGCACTGCCACGCCAGTTGAACGCCGCCAGACATATCATGACCTGTGTTACGGCCTGGTGTTGTTCTGCTGGTGGGGTGCTGCTGGCGGTAGCAGCGCCCCTTCCCGTTCCCTACCATAAGACCTCCTCGCCCAAGGCAATTCGGGCTTCCGACAGGGGAGGGAGGTGGGAGTGATGTGGGTGTTGTGGGTGTGTGTCTGAGTATATGCATGAATGTCTAAGTGTGTGTGTGAATGTGGCTGTGTGTGTTGTGTTGTTTGCGTGGTTGTATGCGGGTGAGTGTGTGGAACAATGGTGAAGTGAGTGCGTGTCTGCATGTCAGTGTGATTGTGTGTAAGAATGTGTGCGAGCATGTTTGAAAGTATAACTGTATGAATGCGTGTATGCCAGTGTGAGTGATTAGGTGTATGCATGGTGCATGTCTTCGGGTGTGTGCGTGTATGGGGGTGAGTGTGTGGATCGAAGGGGGTCAGGGAGTGTGAGGATCGGTGGGGCTGGGGTAAGAGTGAGGATCGGATGGGGGAGTTTGGATGGAGGGGGGTGTCAGGTGTGCGTTGGGGGAGCTGCCTACCGGTGACCGGGAAGGAATTCCCTGTCATCGGCAAGGCCTACCGCCATGGTTTTCCTGGTGTTGCTAACAACACAAAAACCATGGTGGTAGGCAGGGTCATAATGCAGCCGGCGTTACTATGCCAGCCGCCGGGCTGGAGATTGACATCTCTGGCCCAGTGGCTGATAGCGCCATGGCAGTATGAGTGGAGAAGTGGCGGGTTGGCTGCAGCCAACTTCCCATTCTCATAATGTGGTAGTTTGTACCGCCAGTCTGTTGGAGGTAATTCTGCCACATTACCACTCTCTGCCAGGGTCATAATGACCCCCATTGTCTGAGTTCTCAAATAGTGACAAAGCACATTTTAATTATTTGCTATCTGTATGTTTTTTATCTAGTTGGTTACTTGATTATATGTTTAACTTAGGGGGTGAGGGGCGGCATTCTGGTCAGAGCTGCAGACTTTGCAACTGAGGAACCAGATTTGAATTTCAGCGTCAGCTTGACATCATGTGGTACTGGGCAAAACACTTAGGGGGTCAATACGACCTCGGCGGTCTTCCTAGAAGACCGCTGATGCCGCGGGAGACAGAATACCGCCATTGCCGGCGGTATTCCTGCCTCCCTATTATGACATTTCCGCTGGGCCAGCGGGCGGTAACAGTGTTACCGTCCGCTGGCCCAGCGGAAATGTCACATCAACATTACTGCCGGCTCGTAATGGAGCCGGCGGCAATGCTGATGTGCAGCTGCACCCGTCGCACATTTCACTGCCCGAAATTCAGGCAGTGAAATGTGCGACGGGGCTATGCCTGGGGGCCCCTGCACTGCCCATGCCAAGTGCATGGGCAGTGCAGGGGCTCCCAGGGGCACCCCAAGTCCCCTTACCGCCAGCCTTTCCATGGCGGTGTTTACCGCCACGGACAGGCAGGCGGTCGGGGACTCATAATCCCCAGGGAAGCGGTGCTTGCACCGGCTGCCCTGGGGATTATGACCGCCAGGCGGAGACCTGGCGGTAAAGTGGAGGGGCCGGCGGTATGGCCGTGGCTTTTGCGCCACGGTCATAATAGCTGGCGGGACACCGCCAGCCTGTTGCCGGTGTTCCCGCCACCTTACCGCCGGCCGCCAGGGTCAAAATGACCCCCTTAATCTCCCCATTCCTAAAATCAAAATGAATGTGTTCTTGTGTAATGTAACTGATGCTGGTGTAAAGCACTCCCGTACCTTCAGGTCAAGTCTGAACTAGCTGCAAAAAACACAAAGAAATTAGGTGTTTTGCACACTTCTTTCATTGGGCTATGCCTGGGCTACATTTGGGTGATATTTGTGCCACATTTGGACTCTTCTTTCTCTGGTGGCTGTAGGAGGCTGGACTGGCTTGTAGTAAGTACCAAGGGGTACTTGCACCTTGCACCAGGCCCAGTTATCCCTTATTAGTGTATAGGGTGTCTAGCAGCATAGGCTGATAGATAATGGTAGCTTAGCAGAGCAGCTTAGGCTGAACTAGGAGACGAGTGAAGCTCCTACGGTACCACTAGTGTCATATGCACAATATCATAAGAAAACACAATACACAGATATACTAAAAATAAATGTACTTTTTTTTTTATGACAATATGCCAAAGTATCTCAGAGTGTACCCTCAGTATGAGGATAGCAAATATACACAAGATATATGTACACAATACCAAAATATGCAGTAATAGTATTAGAAAACAGTGCAAACAATGTATAGTTACAATAGGATGCAATGGGGACACATAGGGATAGGGGCAACACAAACCATATACTCCAAAAGTGGAATGCGAACCACGAATGGACCCCAAACCTATGTGACCTTGTAGAGGGTCGCTGGGACTATTAGAAAATAGTAAGGGTTAGAAAAATAGCCCACCCCAAGACCCTGAAAAGTGAGTGCAAAGTGCACTAAAGTTCCCCAAAGGACATAGAAGTCGTGATAAGGGAATTCTGCAGGAAAGACACAAACCAGCAATGCAACAACGATGGATTTCCAGTCGAGGGTACCTGTGGAACAAGGGGACCAAGTCCAAAAGTCACAAGCAAGTCGGAGATGGGCAGATGCCCAGGAAATGCCAGCTGTGGGTGCAAAGAAGCTACTACTGGACAGTAGAAGCTTAGGTTTCTGCAGGAACGACAAGGATTAGAGACTTCCCCTTTGGAGGACGGATCCCGCACGCCGTGGAGAGTCGTGCAAAAGTGTTTTCCCGCCAAAAGACCACCAACAAGCCTTCCTAGCTGCAAATCATACGGTAAGTGTTTTTGGATGCTGCTGTGGCCCAGGAGGGACCAGAATGTCGCCAATTGCATCTGGGGACAGAGGGAGCGTCGAGCAAGACAAAGAGCCCTCTCAGCAGCAGGCAGCACCCGCAGAAGTGCCAGAAACAGGCACTACGAGGATGCGTGAAATGGTGCTCACCCAAAGTCGCACAAAGGAGTCCCACGTCGCCGGAGGACAACTTAGGAGGTCGTGCAATGCAGGTTAGAGTGCTGTGGACCCAGGCTGGACTGTGCACAAAGGATTTCCGCTGGAAGTGCACGGAGGCCGGAGTAGCTGCAAAAGTCGCGGTTCCCAGCAATGCAGTCTGGCGTGGGGAGGCAAGGACTTACCTCCACCAAACTTGGACTGAAGAGTCACTGGACTGTGGGAGTCACTTGGACAGAGTTGCTGGATTCAAGGGACCTCGCTCGTCGTGCTGAAAGGAGACCCAGGGGACTGGTGATGCAGTTCTTTGGTGCCTGCGGTTGCAGGGGGACGATTCCGTCGACCTACGGGAGATTTCTTCGGAGTTTCTAGTGCAGAGAGGAGGCAGACTACCCCCACAGCATGCACCACCAGGAAAACAGTCGAGAAGGCGGCAGGATCAGTGTTACAGAGTTGCAGTAGTCGTCTTTGCTACTTTGTTGCAGTTTTGCAGGCTTCCAGCGCGGTCAGCAGTCGATTCCTTGGCAGAAGGTGAAGAGAGAGATTCAGAGGAACTTGGATGAGCCCTTGCATTCATTATCTAAGGAATCCCAAGAGACAGAGACCCTAAATAGCCAGAAAAGAGGGTTTGGCTACCTAGGAGAGAGGATAGGCTAGCAACACCTGAAGGAGCCTATCAGAAGGAGTCTCTGACGTCACCTGATGGCACTGGCCACTCAGAGCAGTCCAGTGTGCCAGCAGCACCTCTGTTTCCAAGATGGCAGAGGTCTGGAGCACACTGGAGGAGCTCTGGGCACCTCCCAGGGGAGGTACAGGTCAGGGGAGTGGTCACTCCCCTTTCCTTTGTCCAGTTTCGCGCCAGAGCAGGGCTAAGGGGTCCCTGAACCGGTGTAGACTGGCTTATGCAGAAATGGGCACCATGTGTGCCCATGAAAGCATTTCCAGAGGCTGGGGGAGGCTACTCCTCCCCTGCCTTCACACCATTTTCCAAAGGGAGAGGGTGTAACACCCTCTCTCAGAGGAAGTCCTTTGTTCTGCCATCCTGGGCCAAGCCTGGCTGGACCCCAGGAGGGCAGAAACCTGTCTGAGGGGTTGGCAGCAGCTGCAGTGAAACCCCAGGAAAGGCAGTTTGGCAGTACCAGGGTCTGTGCTACAGACCACTGGGATCATGGGATTGTGCCAACTATGCCAGGATGGCATAGAGGGGGAAATTCCATGATCATAGACATGTTACATGGCCATATTTGGAGTTACCATTGTGAAGCTACATATAGGTAGTGACCTATATGTAGTGCACGCGTGTAATGGTGTCCCCGCACTCACAAAGTCCGGGGAATTGGCCCTGAACAATGTGGGGGTACCTTGGCTAGTGCCAGGGTGCCCTCACACTAAGTAACTTTGCACCTAACCTTTACCAGGTAAAGGTTAGACATATAGGTGACTTATAAGTTACTTAAGTGCAGTGTAAAATGGCTGTGAAATAACGTGGACGTTATTTCACTCAGGCTGCAGTGGCAGGCCTGTGTAAGAATTGTCAGAGCTCCCTATGGGTGGCAAAAGAAATGCTGCAGCCCATAGGGATCTCCTGGAACCCCAATACCCTGGGTTCCTCAGTACCATATACTAGGGAATTATAAGGGTGTTCCAGTAAGCCAATGTAAATTGGTAAAATTGGTCACTAGACTGTTAGTGACAATTTGAAGAAATGAGAGAGCATAACCACTGAGGTTCTGATTAGCAGAGCCTCAGTGAGACAGTTAGTCACTACACAGGTAACACATTCAGGCACACTTATGAGCACTGGGGCCCTGGCTCGCAGGGTCCCAGTGACACATACAACTAAAACAACATATATACAGTGAAAAATAGGGGTAACATGCCAGGCAAGATGGTACTTTCCTACAGAACCCCCCCACCCCCCAAATGAAGGACAATAAGACTAGCCATGACCTGATGAGTCTTCATTGTCTAAGTGGAAATATCTGGAGAGTCCATCTGCATTGGAGTGGCTACTCCCAGGTCTATGTTCCACTGTATAGTCCATTCCCTGTAGGGATATGGACCACCTCAATAATTTAGGATTTTCACCTTTCATTTGTTTTAGCCAAAGTAGAGGTTTGTGGTGTGTCTGAACAATGAAGTGAGTACCAAACAGGGATGGCCTCAACTTCTTCAGTGCCCAGACCACAGCAAAGGCCTCCCTCTCAATGGCAGACCAACGCTTTTCTCTAGGGGTCAACCTTCTACTAATAAAAGCAACAGGTTGATCCTGGCCCTCAGAATTAAGTTGTGATAGGACTGCCCCTACTCCTAATTCAGATGCATCAGTTTGGACATAGAATTTTTTAGAGTAACAAGGGCTTTTCAGGACAGGTGCAGAGCACATGGCCTGCTTCCGTTCTTCAAAAGCTTTCTGACAGTTTGCTGTCCATAATACCTTTTTAGGCATTTTCTTGGATGTGAGGTCATTAAGAGGGGCTGCAATGGAGCCATAGTTCTTAATGAACCTCCTGTAATACCCAGTGAGGCCTAGGAAGGCTCTCACCTGAGTCTGAGTAGTAGGGGGAACCCAATCTATAATAGTTTGGATCTTCCCATGAAGTGGTGCAATCTGTTCCCCACCAACAAGGTGTCCCAGATAAACCACCTTCCCCTGCCCTATTTGGCACTTTGAAGCCTTGATAGTGAGGCCTGCCTTTTGCAGGGCCTCCAAAACTTTCCATAGGTGGACCAGGTGATCATCCCAGCTGGAGCTAAAGACAGCTATATCGTCCAAATATGCTGCACTGAAAGCTTCCAGCCCTTGCAGGACTGTGTTCACCAACCTCTGAAAAGTGGCAGGTGCATTTTTCAATCCAAAAGGCATTACTGTGAACTGGTAATGTCCTTCAATGGTTGAAAATGCAGTTTTAGGTTTAGAATCTTCTGATAATTTGATCTGCCAATACCCTGCAGTCAAATCAAAAGTGCTTAGATACTTGGCAGATGCCAGTGTATCTATGAGCTCATCTGCCCTGTGTATAGGGTGAGCATCAGTTTTGGTTACCTGGTTGAGACCTCTGTAGTCTACTCAAAACCGCATTTCCTTCTTTCCATCCTTGGAATGAGGTTTTGGTACAAGTACCACAGGAGAAGCCCATGGACTTTCAGAGTGCTCAACCACTCCCAGTTCTAACATTTTCTGCACCTCTTGCTTTATGCAGTCCCTGACATGGTCAGGCTGCCTATAGATTTTACTTTTGACAGGCAAGCTGTCTCCAGTATCTATAGTGTGCTCACACCAAGAAGTGGTACCCGGCACAGTAGAGAAGAGTTCAGAAAACTGACCCAGGAGATTTATGCAATGGTCTTTCTGCTCAGCAGTAAGACAATCAGCCAAAACTACACCTTCCACTAGAGCATCTTGTTCTGTGGAAGAGAAGAGATCAGGTAGAGGATCACTGTCTTCTTCCTGTCTCTCATCAGTTGCCATGAGCAGGGTGAGATCAGCCCTGTCATAGTAGGGTTTAAGGCGATTGACATGGAACACCCTAAGGGGACTCCTGGCAGTGCCTAAGTCAACTTAGTAGGTGACTTCACCCTTTTTCTCAACAATTGTGTGGGGTCCACTCCATTTATCTTGGAGTGCTCTTGGGGCCACAGGCTCCAAGACCCACACTTTCTGCCCTGGTTTGTACTGAACCAAAACAGCCTTCTGGTCATGCCATTGCTTTTGGAGCTCTTGGCTGGCCTGAAGGTTTTTACTGGCCTTTTTCATATACTCAGCCATCCTTGATCTGAGGCCAAGCACATAATCCACAATATCTTGCTTTGGAGCTTTTAAAGATTGTTCCCAACCCTCCTTGACAAGTGTTAGTGGACCCCTGACAGGTTGTCCAAAGAGGAGTTCAAAGGGGCTGAAGCCCACTCCTTTCTGGGGTACCTCCCTGTAGGCAAAAAGGAGGCATGGTAACAGGATATCCCATCTCCTGCGGAGTTTTTCAGGGAGACCCATAATCATGCCTTTGAGAGTTTTGTTAAATCTCTCCACCATTCCATTTGTTTGTGGATGATAGGGTGTAGTGAACTTGTAAGTCACACCACACTCCTTTCACAAGGCCTTTAAGTAAGCAGACATGAAATTGCTTCCTCTGTCTGATACTACTTCCTTTGGGAAGCCCACCCTAGAAAATATTCCCAGGAGGGCCTTTGCCACTGCAGGTGCTGTAGTGGTCCTTAAAGGAATTGCTTCAGGATATCTTGTGGCATGGTCCACTACCACCAAGATAAACCTATTGCCTGAAGCAGTAGGAGGGTCAAGGGGGCCAACTATGTCAACCCCTACCCTTTCAAAGGGAACCCCAACCACAGGCAGTGGAATAAGGGGTGCCTTTGGAGTGCCACCTGTCTTGCCACTGGATTGACAGGTTTCACAGGACTTACAAAATTCTTTTGTGTCCTCAGACATTCTAGGCCAATGAAACAAGGGAACAAGCCTGTCCCAAGTTTTCATTTGTCCCAGATGTCCAGCTAGGGGAATGTCGTGGGCTAGAGTTAGGAGGAACTTTCTGTACTCCTGAGGAATCACTAACCTCCTGGCAGTTCCAGGTTTAGGATCCCTTGCTTCAGTGTACAAGAGGTTGTCCTCCCAGTAAACTCTGTGAGAGTCACTGACATCCCCATTAGCCTGTTTGACATCTTGCTGTCTTAGACCCTCTAGTGTGGGACAGGTTTGCTGTGCCACACTCAGCTCCTCCCTGGCAGGCCCCCCTTCACCCAAAAGCTCAGTAGTGTCTGCTTCCAGCTCCTATGGTGTAGGTTCTGCACAGGGTGGAAATTCTTCTTCCTCAAACAAGAATCCACTGTAGAGGGAGGGATAGTAGGAAGTGCTTTACTTCTACTAGCCCTAGCTTTAGGGAGCACTTGGTCCATTGTTCCAGGATCCAAGCTTCCCTGTCCTTTTTGCTTTTTGGCCTGAGCCCTGGTTAAAGCAAAAATATGCCCTGGGATGCCCAGCATTGCTGCATGGGCCTCCAACTCCACATCTGACCAAGCTGATGTCTCCAAATCATTTCCTAGTAGACAGTCTACAGGTAAATCTGAGGCTACCACAACTTTCTTTGGACCAGTAACCCCCCCCCCAGTTGAGATTTACAACAGCCATGGGGTGGCTAAGTGTGTTGTTGTGAGCATCGGTTACTTGGTACTGGTGACCAAGTAGGTGTTGTTCAGGGTGTACCAGTTTCTCTATGACCATAGTCACACTGGCACCAGTGTCCCTGTAGGCCTGGACCTCAACACCATTTATTAGGGGTAGCTGCTTGTACTTATCCATATTAAGGGGACAAGCAACTAAGGTGGCTAAATCAATAGCCCCCTCAGAGACTAACACAGCCTCTGTGGTCTCCCTAACAAGACCAACCCCAAATAAGTTACCAAAAGTGAGCCCAGCTACTCCCTTGGATTGGCTATTAGTAGGTTTGCTCCCACCACCACTGCTATTAGTAGGGACACTAGGAGTAGCAGTAGGGGTTGTAGTGGTAGGAGGCTTGGTGCTTTTCTTTGGACAACTGGGATCTGTTGTCCAATGGCCTTTTATTTTACATAAATAGCACCATGGTTTCTTTTCTTTGTTTTAATTAGAAGAGGATTTGGGCCCACCACACCCACCAGAGTGTTTTTGTGGGCCTGATGAAGACTCATTTTTAGATTTGTCCCCACCCTTGTCAGAAGACTTACCATCCTTCTTCTTGTTGCCATCTTTGTCACCCCCTGTATGAACTTTTCTGTTCACCCTTGTTCTGACCCATTTGTCTGCCTTCTTTCCCAATTCTTGGGGAGAGGTCAGATCAGAGTCCACTAAGTACTGGTGCAACAAATCAGACACACAATTATTAAGAATATGCTCTCTCAGGATCAAGTTATACAGGCTGTCATAATCAGTAACTTTACTGCCATGTAACCACCCCTCCAAGGCCTTCACTGAATGGTCAATGAAATCAACCCAGTCTTGTGAAGACTCCTTTTTGGTCTCTCTGAACTTTATCCTGTATTGTTCAGTGGTTAAGCCATAACCATCCAGGAGTGCATTCTTAAGAACTTTGTAATCATTGGCTTCACTTTCTTTCACAGTAAGGAGCCTATCCCTACCTTTTCCACTAAATGATAGCCATAGGATAGCAGCCCACTGCCTTTGAGGGACATCCTGTACAGCACAGGCCCTCTCAAGTGCAGCAAACCACTTGTTAATGTCATCCCCCTCCTTATAAGGGGGAACTATCTTGTGCAGATTCCTGGAATCATGCTCTTTTGCAGGATGACTATGGAGAATACTGCTGCTGCCACCATGGGTTTCTAAACCCAACTTCTGTCTCTCCTTCTCTACTTCTAAGGTCTGTCTATCCAAATCCAGCTGTTGCTTCTTGAGCTTCAGTCTGGTTTGTTCCACTCTCAATCTATTGAGCTCCCTCTCTAACAATCTGTCATCAGGGTGGGTGGGAGGGACATGCCTTGAAACAGAAGTATGGTGAGAATGGACAGAAGGAGACCTGTCCCTTACAGAAGGCACCCTAACAGCTTGGTTAACAGAAACATCACTTCTACTGTGGTGAGAATGATTGCTCTTGCTATGATGTGAGACAACAATTTCTGTATGGTGTGACTCTACATCAGTACCAACTATGCTAGACTGTCTAGTAATGGGCAGGCTCTGAAGTTTATTTCCTGAATCTTTTCCTAGGGGTGTCCCTGGATCAGATTGGGAACCATTAGCTACTTTTTCAACAGATGGGGCCCTTTTGGCCTTATCTTGTTCTCTAAGCATGTTAAGCAATAATTCCAAGGAAGGATTCTTCCCTACACTCAAACCTCTTTCTACACAGAGACTCCTTGCTCCTTTCCAGCTAAGGTGGTCATATGCAAGTTTGGACAGATCAACATTTTGGCCTGTGCCAGACATTTTTAGAAAGAGTTTAAGTGATTGAAAAAGAGAAAAAAGTTTTCAGAACTTTTAGAAAGACAAGAAAAAAAATCTTTTTAAACTTTTGAGAACTTTTTAGAAAGTTTAGAGGTACTTTTCAGCACTTTTGAAAAGAGGTGAGAAAAGAAATGCAAAACTTTTTGGTTAGGTGTACATACACTGAACTTGTTTTGCATATTTTTCTCTTATGAAAAGTACAATGACAAGAGTGGTAAGTAGTCTCAAAGCACTTATCCCACCGCTGCACAACCAATGTAGGAGGCTGGACTGGCTTGTAGTGAGTACCAAGGGGTACTTGCACCTTGCACCAGGCCCAGTTATCCCTTATTAGTGTATAGGGTGTCTAGCAGCATAGGCTGATAGATAATGGTAGCTTAGCAGAGCAGCTTAGGCTGAACTAGGAGACGAGTGAAGCTCCTACAGTACCACTAGTGTCATATGCACAATATCATAAGAAAACACAATACACAGATATACTAAAAATAAAGGTACTTTATTTTTATGACAATATGCCAAAGTATCTCAGAGTGTACCCTCAGTATGAGGATAGCAAATATACACAAGATATATGAACACAATACCAAAATATGCAGTAATAGTATTAGAAAACAGTGCAAACAATGTATAGTTACAATAGGATGCAATGGGGACACATAGGGATAGGGGCAACACAAACCATATACTCCAAAAGTGGAATGCGAACCACGAATGGACCCCAAACCTATTTGACCTTGTAGAGGGTCGCTGGGACTATTAGAAAATAGTAAGGGTTAGAAAAATAGCCCACCCCAAGACCCTGAAAAGTGAGTGCAAAGTGCACTAAAGTTCCCCAAAGGACATAGAAGTCGTGATAGGGGAATTCTGCAGGAAAGACACAAACCAGCAATGCAACAACGATGGATTTCCAGTTGAGGGTACCTGTGGAACAAGGGGACCAAGTCCAAAAGTCACAAGCAAGTCTGAGATGGGCAGATGCCCAGGAAATGCCAGCTGTGGGTGCAAAGAAGCTGCTACTGGACAGTAGAAGCTTAGGTTTCTGCAGGAACGACAATGGCTAGAGACTTCCCCTTTAGAGGACGGATCCCTCACGCTGTGGAGAGTCGTGCAGAAGTGTTTTCCCACCGAAAGACCGCCAACAAGCCTTGCTAGCTGCAAATCATGCGATAAGCGTTTTTGGATGCTGCTGTGGCCCAGGAGGGACCAGGATGTCGCCAATTGTGTCTGAGGACAGAAGGGGCATCGAGCAAGACAAGGAGCCCTCTCAGCAGCAGGCAGCACCTGCAGAAGTGCCAGAAACAGGCACTACAAGGATGCGTGAAACGGTGCCCACCCAAAGTCGCACAAAGGAGTCCCACGTCGCCGGAGGACAACTTAGGAGGTCGTGCAATGCAGGTTAGAGTGCCGTGGACCCAGGCTGGACTGTGCACAAAGGATTTCTGCCGGAAGTGCACGGAGGCCGGAGTAGCTGCAAAAGTCGCAGTTCCCAGCAATGCAGTCTGGCGTGGGGAGGCAAGGACTTACCTCCACCAAACTTGGACTGAAGAGTCACTGTACTGTGGGAGTCACTTGGACAGAGTTGCTGGATCAAGGGACCTCGCTTGTCATGCTGAGAGGAGACCCAGGGGACCGGTGATGCAGTTCTTTGGTGCCTGCGGTTGCAGGGGGACGATTCCGTCGACCCACGAGAGATTTCTTCGGAGTTTCTAGTGCAGAGAGGAGGCAGACTACCCCCACAGCATGCACCACCAGGAAAACAGTTGAGAAGGCGGCAGGATCAGCGTTACAGAGTTGCAGTAGTCGTCTTTGCTACTTTGTTGCAGTTTTGCAGGCTTCCAGCGCGGTCAGCAGTCGATTCCTTGGCAGAAGGTGAAGAGAGAGATGCAGAGGAACTCGGATGAGCTCTTGCATTCGTTATCTAAGGAATCCCAAGAGACAGAGACCCCAAATAGCCAGAAAAGAGGGTTTGGCTACCTAGGAGAGAGGATAGGCTAGCAACACCTGAAGGAGCCTATCAGAAGGAGTCTCTGACGTCACCTGATGGCACTGGCCACTCAGAGCAGTCCAGTGTGCCAGCAGCACCTCTGTTTCCAAGATGGCAGAGGTCTGGAGCACACTGGAGGAGCTCTGGGCACCTCCCAGGGGAGGTACAGGTCAGGGGAGTGGTCGCTCCCCTTTCCTTTGTCCAGTTTCGCGCCAGAGCAGGACTAAGGGGTCCCTGAACCGGTGTAGACTGGCTTATGCAGAAATGGGCACCATGTGTGCCCATGAAAGCATTTCCAGAGGCTGGGGGAGGCTACTCCTCCCCTGCCTTCACACCATTTTCCAAAGGGAGAGGGTGTAACACCCTCTCTCAGAGGAAGTCCTTTGTTCTGCCATCCTGGGCCAAGCCTGGCTGGACCCCAGGAGGGCAGAAACCTGTCTGAGGGGTTGGCAGCAGCAGCAGCTGCAGTGAAACCCCAGGAAAGGCAGTTTGGCAGTACCAGGGTCTGTGCTACAGACCACTGGGATCATGGGATTGTGCCAACTATGCCAGGATGGCATAGAGGGGGCAATTCCATGATCATAGACATGTTACATGGCCATATTCAGAGTTACCATTGTGAAGCTACATATAGGTAGTGACCTATGTGTAGTGCACGCGTGTAATGGTGTCCCCGCATTCACAAAGTCCGTGGAATTGGCCCTGAACAATGTGGGGGTACCTTGGCTAGTGCCAGGGTGCCCTCACACTAAGTAACTTTGCACCTAACCTTTACCAGGTAAAGGTTAGACATATAGGTGACTTATAAGTTACTTAAGTGCAGTGGTAAATGACTGTGAAATAACGTGGATGTTATTTCACTCAGGCTGCAGTGGCAGGCCTGTGTAAGAATTGTCAGAGCTCCCTATATGCAGCCCATAGGGATCTCCTGGAACCCCAATACCTTGGGTACCTCAGTACCATATACTAGGGAATTATAAGGGTGTTCCAGTAAGCCAATGTAAATTGGTAAAATTGGTCACTAGCCTGTTAGTGACAATTTGAAAGAAATGAGAGAGCATAACCACTTAGGTTCTGATTAGCAGAGCCTCAGTGAGACAGTTAGTCACTACACAGGTAACACATTCAGGCACACTTATGAGCACTGGGGCCCTGGCTGGCAGGGTCCCAGTGACACATACAACTAAAACAACATATATACAGTGAAAAATGGGGGTAACATGCCAGGCAAGATGGTACTTTCCTACAGTGGCCATCTTTGGAGACTTATTTGTTATGAAGCTTCCTAATCTCCTCATTTACTGCAGTAACCTCAGTAGAAAATGCTTTCAGTTTTCGACTTTGACTTTGAATACATCAGGTTCAGATGTGTCACACTTTTGGCATACATACAGAATGTTAGAACTCTAGTTTCTCATTAGAACATTGTAGTAAAGTCGTTGCTGACCAGGAAGTTAACTGGTAGTCTACTGCTAGTGCTGAAAGTGCATGTTTCAGTCTGCATGGCAGAGTGTTTTAATTAAATATAAGAGGAAGATTTTTGAGAACTTACTTAAAACGTGTCCTAATTTTTCTTTGTACAGCACTAACCATAATTTCTATGATAAAATCACCCCCTCATTTTGTTCCTTTGTAAATTAAATGTTTTAAGTTTTACCTGTTTGATTCAATCAAGATGGCGTCAGGTGCATCACAATTTTGTCATAATTAAGACTGTTAGCGCTTTAGCTGTTTTTAGAACATTCGGGGAGACTGCTGAAGAACACAAGGGAATCAACTGACAGACTGCTCCTTATGGAAGTTAATGTTTTACTGAGAATGTCATACTTCGTTTTCATATGGCTGAGAAAGATAGTGTGTATTTTCAGCAAATGTGCTCTTATTTTAGCTTCTGGAGCACCTTGCATAATCTCCATGGGAAAATACTGAGAAAACAGATCCTCTCAGACATGATCCATGAACTCTCAGAAGGGTAAAATCATCTTAGAACACTCCACAATACATAAAATGAGTATGGTACCATCAACAAATGATTTAGATTGCAACTAAAATGTGTTATCAGCCTTTATACATTCTCCTTCTTGTGACCCTCAAAACCTGCCATCTACAATGCATTTCAGGGGGATGCTATCATGTATATTGGCCCCAAGACTGCTGCCATCACTTTCTGGTTGAAGTGCTGACAGCCAATCAGATCTCACCATGAGATCTGTGCATAGGCCCCGCCCAGATATACAATTTCCTTTAATATCTCGAAAACTACTGAATGGATTTACACCAAATAAGAAAAAGCATGATCTCTCAATGAAAAGCCATCTTTCTGCCAAATCTGGTGTAATTCCATCTACTGGTTCGGGCCGCAGGTGTGTCTAAAACTTTATGGGAATTACAATGGGAAATTCACTTTTTTTTTTTTTTACGCCCGCTCCTTTTTTCTCAGCCCCTGCTTTATGGATCATCCCGAAAATGTACATGCACAACAAGACCCTAGAGGGCACTTCTTTTGGAATGTTTCGTGAAGCTTCATCAAACGGTGGTTAAAGATATAGGCAAGTCAAAAAATGCTTCTTCTATGATAACTAGGCCCTAACTATAACTGCCTACTGGAGACCGCCAGCAGGTCATGAATATATACCTATATAAATATCTAATTGCCACATTATTCTGCCAAACAACTTTAAAAATGGGTGCCTCCGTCATGATTGTGGCTCCCATGTATTAATTCCAAAACAAAGTTCACCAAAGGAAATAACATAGAGCACTCTGCGGGTCTGCAATATCCATTTGATTTATTCCAGCAGAAGTGTTTCAGCATAAAAGTTTGCCTTTATCAATGCTGATTAATGCAAGTTGCATCACGATGTGTTTTTTAAAACGGGCATGCTTTCCTCACATTGGAAGCCAAATCACAGTTAGTGAAGACGGACTCTACATCCTCCACGTCATTGTTTTGAAAGCATACCATCCTTGTAATTCAGTAATATTGAAATGAAAGTCGCATTGCATAAAACAAAGTCTACATCACTCGTTAAATCGTATTTGCCATTCTTTTTTTTGTGCCCATACCCCACAGTGGTGGCCTCGTGACCCTTACTGTTCCATTATAGTAATGTCCCAACATCGTTTTGGCAGGTCTGACAATCATTCCCCCTTATCGGCTGCGGTGGTTCTGGCAAGGTATTCATACACAAAGTCCAATTGCCACGTTATTCTGCCGAATAACTTTAAAACGGGTGCCTCCGTCATGATCGTGGCTCTCATTTATTAATTCCAAAACAAAGTTTCCCCAAAGAAACAATATGGAGCACTCTGGGGGTTTGAGTATCCACTTGAATTATTTCAGCAGACGCGTTTCGGCATGGAAGTTTTCCTTTATCAATGCTGATTGATGCAGGTTGCATCAAACAATGTGCTTTTTTAAATCGGGCATGCTTTATCTCCCATTGGAGGCCAAATCACAGTTAGTAAAGTCAGACTGTGCATCCTCCTTGTAATTGTTTAAAAATCATATCATCCTTGTAATTCAGTAATATTAACATGATACTTGCATTTCATACACCAAAGGCTACATCCCTCGTTAAACCTGCATTTAACAGTACAATCGGGTATGTACACACAAAACACAATGACTTTGATTTGGCCTCCAATGGGAGGAAAGGATGCCCGATTTAAATTGCACATCAGGTGCTGACAACCAATTATGTGATTCTGCAGCTGTGGTATTTTTTGTGTAATTTTAGATTTTCCGCATTTGTCACATAGTCCACCATCTGCTGCATAATCTGCAGATTTTAACACACAAATGTTTCAGATCAAACCATATATAGTTACTAAAAATGCAGTGACGTGTTTCTGCACAGTGAAAGGCCCTTTGCAAAGGTTGATTGGTCACTTTCTGTTGCTTATTGCCACATTTGAGTATTAAAACTGTACTAATGATGTGCAGCCAATGCCCAGTCAGTGTTAGCAACTGAAAAAAATGGCAAAATAGTTAAGTAATACTATCACAAAACTGTGCTGTATTACGCTGCATATTTTGCCTTTTCTTGACACATAATTTACTCAACCCTGCCACATAGTTTGGCCCTCCTCTGCTGCATAATTCCAATGACCCTGTCTACACCCTATCTTTCCTCCTGCACCTGTAGTGCATCGGTGGGCAGACCGGGTGAATCTCTTTAGCCTCCGGACTCAAGAATACAAGGAGACTAACCTTTCTGTGACAATTGAACCCGGCAAGTGCTGGGGACGGGCCGAAGAGCCTTCTTAAACCCCCTGAGACTGAGAGATGGATGGGTTCCTCGCCCAGCCACCAAGATTAATTGACAGAACTCCCACCAAATCCTCATTACAGATTCACTGGGAGATTGGTGCTTCGTCATAACGCACACTAATTAATGGGAGGAATCGCAATGGATACATATCACACCTTCACATTAAGGCTATTATTGACCACCGTGATTAACCTTCATCACAGGTCCTGTGCGCTAATGAATTCCTTCACAAATGGAGCCCAGGTCAGGAGCACTTCTCCAGAGGTCCCTCCTTGATTCAGCACTAGTTAAAAAGCAATAAAGGGCCAGGGTCTAGGGCACTTACCGGGAATAAATGACTGACTCAGGGAACTCCACTGGCCAGAGAGACCTTTAACCCTGCAGTCCTTAATTTAATCCCTAGAAATAGATTTATGGGGTCCTTCATGAGAAAGGGGAGTGGAGCAAGGTGCAAGACTAGCAGGGCGCAAGACTAACTTGTGCAAGAAAGGTTGTTGACAGTTTTTTTTGAAAGGTTGCAATCACATACTTGTGAGTGTCCTATTGCTTTGAGAGTTGGTTTGTTCTCATCTATATATCAAGAAAGAGCCTGACTCCTAGAAGCTGCACTCGCAGATTCCAGCTTTGGGATTGCAGATTTCTGACAGCTTGGAATTCATAAAACAATTCCAGATTGTGCATGGATGGCTGCGCTAGCTGCAACTCTTAATGCAATGTTTTGCGAATTCCCTTTTCGCATGCAAAATATACACAAGTATATTTTGGGTATGAAATCACAAGCCCAAAGTTAGTGCTTTCTAACTTTGTGCCTGATGCCCTAAGCATTTTTCTTGGTTGCAAAATTGCGATTCTCAAAATCACAGGCTTTGTGACCATTCTCATTCATTGGATTCACTGTAACTCAGAAATTAGTTTCCAGTTTGAAAAATCCCTGTTGCGACTGTTTGAAAGGTGACAGGAGGAAGACCCACCTACAGAATTTCATTAAAATGCACCAATAGTTGACAACAACAATTGATGTCACAAACTGCTGTTTAGTTATTGACTCCCTAAACGGAAGGGTGTTCTACGGGCAAAATCAAAGGTGTTGCCTTGGGCTAGCTTTCACCATGTGAATTTGTGTTTGGCATCAATGGTAGCAGATCAATGAATGCCAACCTGCTGTTTCTGAAAGCAGCTTCTGTTTCTTTAAAAGAGAGGTCTGCTTTGAAAAAATACCACTGTTCATTGAATGTGAATAAGGTAGATGTGCAAAACTCACCTGTCCTATGTACATAGACCCGTTGTTTTCTCCATGAAGAAAATATATTTCCATCATGAAACCTCTTTTCATTTTTGGAGTGTGAGAGAGTTTGAAATTGAACAAATTCTTTAGATTATTTAAGATGACAAGTGTCCAGTGCATTCCACGAGCTACTCTTTTCGCCTTGATGGACCGCATTGGGTTTTTATGGACTACCTATACTGGACTAGAGTACGTGATTGTTTATCGCTCTCCTCTCACTCCTGCATGGACGGTCTATACCTTACTTCTAGCTGCCCAAACCACTGCACTTATGTGGGTTGACGTGTCTCTGAAAACAATAACATATTGCAAACGTACTTTACAAAATGTTGTTTTATGGAGGTAAACTGAACATTGGTGGAATGTTTGAAATGCTGCATAAGTTAAAATTTAAAAGGTAGCAATAAACAAAATGTTTGTCTGGATGTCTTTAATGAACTGTAACTCCTCCCTCCTGCCCTCCAAAGACACCCAGACATGGATTTATTTACGAAAAAACAGTGTAAAGTATTTTGGCTCTTCGTTCAAAAGACTGTCCTCTAACCTCACTTGAAGTGTATTATTTGGCATATATTTATAGCTATACATTACAAAGCGCATTAATATTTGATGGTCACTGTTTGTAATGTCTTTCAGTTATGCCCAGTTGTACCTCCTTTTGGAGATTAAATGGAATCAATCAATCAATCATTAGATTTATAAAGCGCGCTATGTACCCGTTAGGGTTTCGAGGCGCTAGGGGGAGGAGGGGTAGCTGCTATCGTTCGAAGAGCCATGTCTTGAGGAGTCTCCTGAAGGTGAGGAGGTCCTGGGTCTGGCGTATTGAGGTCGGGAGTGAGTTCCAGGTCTTGGCGGCGAGGTAGGAGAAGGATCTGCCGCCAGAGGTCTTGCGCTGGATTCGGGGGACGATGGCGAGGGCAAGGTTGGCAGAGCGTAGTTGGCGTGAGGGAATGTAGAAGTTGAGTCTGGTGTTCAGGTAGGTGGGTCCGGTGTCGTGTAGTGCCTTGTGTGAGTGGGTGAGGAGTTTAAAGGTGATCCTCTTGTCCACGGGGAGCCAGTGGAGGTCCTTCAGGTGGTGGGAGATGTGACATCGGTGGGGTATGTCGAGGATCAGGCGGGCGGATGCGTTCTGGATGCGTTGGAGTCGTTGGATGTCTTTAGTTGGGATTCCTGTGTAGAGTGCGTTGCCGTAGTCCAGTCTGCTACTGACGAGGGCCTGGGTCACCGTCTTTCTGGATCCTGTTGGAATCCACTTGAAGATTCTGCGGAGCATGCGGAGGGTGTTGAAACAGGAGGAGGAGACTGCGTTGACCTGTTTGGACATGGTGAGAGCGGAGTCGAGGATGAAGCCGAGGTTTCGTGCGTGGCTGGCTGGGGTGGGTGGGGGGCCCAGGGCGGTGGGCCACCAAGAGTCGTTCCAGGCCGAGGGGGAGCGGCCGAGGATGAGGACTTCCGTCTTGTCGGAGTTTAGTTTCAGGCGGCTGTTGCTCATCCACTCGGCGATGGATTTCAGTCCCTCGTGGAGGGTGGCTTTGGCGGTGTGAGGATCTTTGGTCAGGGAGAGGACGAGCTGGGTGTCGTCGGCGTAGGAGAGGATGCTGAGGTCATGCTGACGGGCCAGTTGTGCGAGGGGGGCCATGTAGACGTTGAACAGCGTTGGGCTTAGCGAGGAGCCTTGGGGTACGTCGCAGATGAGGTTGGTGGCTTCGGAGCGGAAGGGTGAGAGTCGGACTCTCTGGGTTCTGCCGGAGAGAAAAGAGTAGATCCAGTTGAGGGCTTTGTCTTGGATACCGCCTTCGTGGAGGCGATTTAGTAGGGTGCGGTGGCAGCGGAGAGGTCTAGGAGGATGAGGGCTGAAGTTTCGCCGTTGTCCATTTGTTGTCTGATGTCATCTGTGGCGGCGTGGAGTGCAGTCTCTGTGCTGTGGTTGCGTCTGAAACCGGATTGGGAGGGGTCTAGGATGGAGTTGTCTTCGAGGTAGTGGGAGAGCTGTGCATTGACGATCTTCTCAATGACTTTCGCTGGGAAAGGGAGGAGGGAGATCGGTCGGAAGTTTTTGAGATCATTGAGGTCAGCCTTAGGTTTCTTGAGGAGGGGTTGGATTTCTGCGTGCTTCCAGCTGTCCGGGAAGGTAGCGGTGTTGAAGGAAAGGTTGATGATCTTGCGGAGTTTGGGGGCGATGGTGACGTCGGCTTTGTTGAAGACGTGATGTGGGCAGGGGTCAGAGGGAGATCCTGAGTGGATGGAGTTCATGGTCTTTAGTGTTTCGGCGTCGTCTACGTGGGTCCAGGTGGTGAGGCGGTTGGCGTGGGAGGAGTTGTTGGGGGTGGGGTGAGGCGGAGGTGCGGTGTTGAAGCTGTCGTGGATGGCTGCGATTTTCTGGTAGAAGAAGGTGGAGAGATCGTCGCAGAGTTTCTGGGATGGTGGGACGTCGTTGGCGTTGGGGTTGGAGAGCTCCTTCACGATGCAGAACAGTTCCTTGCAGTCGTGTGCGTTGTTGTTAAGGCGTTCTGTGAAGTGGGAGCGTTTGGCGAGTCAGATCAGTTGGTGGTGTTCGCTGTTGGCTTCCTTGAGGGTAGCAAGGTTGTCTGGTGTGCGCTCGAGGATCCATTTTTTCTTGAGTTTCTGGCAGGTGCGTTTGGAGGTGGTCAGTTCGTCTGTGAACCAGGCTGTTTTTTTCTTTTCTTGGTTGATGGTGGGTCTCTTGAGTGGTGCCAGGATGTTGGCGCAGTTGAGGATCCATTGTTGGAGGTTGATGACGGTGGAGTCCGGGTCGGTGGGGTCGGGTGGTGGGTTTTTGTCGAGGGTGCTGGTTAGTTGGTCTTCGGTGACTTTTCCCCAGCGGCGGTGAGGCGGTAGTGGGGTGCGGTGGTGTTCGGTGTTTTTCTTGAAGGTGAAATGGACGCAGTGGTGGTCGGTCCAGTGGAGTTCGGAGGTGTGGCTGAATGAGATGTGGTTGCTTGCAGTGAAGAGTGGGTCAAGGGTGTGGCCGGCGATGTGGGTGGGTGTATTGACCAGTTGACGGAGTACGAGGTTGGAGAGGTTGGTGGTCAGTGATGCGGTGTTGGCATCATTGTTGTTCTCCAGGTGGAAGTTGACGTCTCCCAGGAGGATGTAGTCTGAAGAGGCGAGGGCGTGGGTGCTTGCGAGGTCGGAGATGGTGTCGCTGAAGGGGGCTCTTGGTCCTGGAGGACGGTATATGAGGGTTCCTCTGAGGGTAGTGTTAGGGTCCGTGTGGATCTGGAAGTGGAGGTGTTCGGCTGTCTTGAGGGTGTCGTCCGTGTGGGTGTGGATCTTGAGGGTGGATTTGTGGGCGATGGCTATTCCTCCACCGATTCCGTTGGTGCGATCTCTTCTGGTGATCTTGTAGCCGTCAGAGATGGCGATGGCGATGTCTGGGGCCGAGGAGTCGTTCCACCAGGTTTCGGTTAGGAAGGCTACATCTGGGGCGGTGGTGTCGAGCAGGTCCCAGAGCTCGATGGCGTGCTTTCGTGCGGAGTGTGTGTTAAGGAGGATGCAATGCAGGTGGTTTGTGTTGGTTGTTGCAGACTTCGTTGTTCTGTTGCAGGTGAAGTTGCAGGTGCGGCAGGAAAAAGGTCCTTTGGTGTGCTTCTGGGTGGCCTGGTAGCATTCTGTGGAGGGGCCAGGGTTGAGGGCGAGGGGTTCGCTGGCCGAGTTGCGAAAGGTGGGGATACGGGGGGCGTGAGGACCAGGGGGGGTGGCGCAGACGGGATTGCCTCTGGTGCGCCACCGGCGCGGACGCGCAGCGCCAGCCATTAAGAAGGGAGGGGGGCGGGAGGAGCAGCTGGGAGGCGGGAGGGAGTGGCGAATGGGGGCACGAGGGGGGCGGGGCCGCGGGGAGGCAGCAGCAGTGAGAGAAGGCAGGGGGGGAGCGCACAAGGGGCAAAATACCAGGAAACAAGGCACAATAAAGAATACGTCACAGTTTACAACAGTCACAAAACTAGGCAAAAATGGCACAAATACAAATGGAAGACAGCAATCAGAGGGGCACAATGGGGGCTAGAGCGCCAGGAGGCAGGCGCTAAAAAGTGGAAAAAACACTTACAGGAGCGGCGAAAAAGCGGCAGAAGCCACGGGACTCGAACACGCTAGCAGCAGCGTGGGCGGGGGCCAGGGGCACGAGACAGCAGGGTGGTGCTGCGGACGTGGGGGGCGAGCTCTGGACCAAAACAGGTCAGAGGTCGCTCACTCACGTCGCGCAGCACCACCCATTAAGAAGGGAGGGGAAAGGGAGGAGCAGCTGGGAGGCGGGAGGCGGGAGAAAGCGGCGAATGGGGGCGCGAGGGGGGCGGGGCCGCGGGAAGGCAGCTGCAGTGAGAGAAGGCAGGGGGGAGCGCACAAGGGGCAAAATACCAGGAAACAAGGCACAATAAAGAATACGGCAAAGTTTACAACAGTCACAAAACTAGGCAAAAATGGCACAAATACAAATGGAATACAGCAATCAGAGGGGCACAAATGGGGGCTAGAGCGCCAGGAGGCAGGCGCTAAAAAGTGGAAAAAACACTTACAGGAGCGGCGAAAAAGCGGCAGAAGCCACGGGACTCGAACACGCTAGCAGCAGCGTGGGCGGGGGCCAGGGGCACGAGACAGCAGGGTGGTGCTGCGGACGTGGGGGGCGAGTTCTGGACCAAAACAGGTCAGAGGTCGCTCTGAAAGTTCCATCAGAAACTATTTTTGGGCACTCAGTGGCCCACAATACAAAATCTAAGAATCACCCAGTCGGTTAATTTTTTACAAAGTAATTTCTCTCACCTTTTTCCAACTTTTACGGTTTATAGGTTAACATTTGGAGCCCGCCATCTTTCTTCCTCGTGCAATTCTCTGGCACATTTAAAGTGTATGTGAGACACGTGTTACTTTGTTGCTCTTTGTGGAGTACATAAATCTATATAGAGTAACAAAGTAAAATGGTGAGATTTTGTCTTGTGGGCCAATCGATACACATAGATTGACATTTCCCATTTAATGTTACAACCAATCCACACCTCACAACCACACACATTGGTGCTGATGGCAGCATACATGTGAGCTTCAATCTGATTTGGAATAGTGCCTCTAACACTCAGGCTGTAGCCATAGGGATAGCCCCCGTGCACATACACTAGCATACAAGAGAAAAGGGGGCTTTTATCATTGATGTCACCAAAAACTGTGTAGCAGTGCTTGTTGTTTCCGGTGCATAGCACCGGCACTTATTTTTGAGGGCCGGCACTTATTTTTCTGCCTCAAGCATTTACTGAGTACAAAAGACACATATGGGAAAGACGGAGGAAGAGAAAAATGAAAATGTGTCAGAAAAGGGGAAAGCATGAAGAGGCAAGAGTGAGTTGAAGGGGCAGGAATAGCTATAAATGGATTAATGAGGTCCGAGATGACTTCAGGATTACGTTGCCTCGGTATTCCGTGGTCGCACTTATTTTTAAGGGCGGGCACTTATTTTTTTTCCTCATGCATTTACTACAAGCTAAAGACACATACGGGAAAGACAGAGGAAGAGAAAAATTAAAAAGCCTCACAATGGGAGTATATGTAAGTGGAATTCAGCCCATTCCACCTCCGGAATCTGAGGCTAGACTTTCAGTCTCTTTGTTCAACCTGGAAAACCTTCTTGCTTCAATCTTAAAGCTCTTGGAGAAATTTGTAGGTGACTCAGACTGTATTCTTTACTCTGTTACAGCAATTTTAATGGAGATGACTAAAGATAAAAGGGGAGCCGAAATGTTAGATCCTATTCAGACTAATGCAGCCTCTTTGCAACTTTTTAAAGAATAGAGGTCTTCTTGGATGACCCCCAGGGCACCACCACGGGAGCGCCTGTGTGAAGAAGTGAGCACTCAAGCTGGTAGAGCCTATTGCAATCGCCCTAGTGAGGCAAAAGCATTTTCGGTTAGTCCCGTGGATTTCATTAGATTTATCTTCAATACTCCTCCGCTGAAGGGTAATCAATCTGCACAGAGCAACCAGTCCCCATTGAAGGTATTCCCCATCTTTGAAAGAACTGCCATCCAAAAGAGTGGGCAATAGCTTCTCTTCCTACGCAACCCTTGGAAGACGAATCAAAGAAGGGAAATAATGTTAAAGGTGGGAAAAAACCCAAGAGATCGAAGAAATTAAACCAACGGATTAGCAGGAAAAAAGAAGGAAAAATATTTTCCCCCATGTGATAACTGATGTGACAACTTCACCCCAAACACTCACGGAGTTACTCACGAAGCAATCTTGTTTACCTTCATCGCGAAGGCATAGTGTTTCTAGAAGGGGGTTTGAAAGTAAGCATAATAGTGACTTTTCTACCTCTTATGTCTTGAATCCAACTGCCTCACCTTTCTTGCCTCCCATACGGGAGGTTGCCCCTAACAATTCCTCCACTTTTTTGGCTAGGGAAGGAGGCCCTACAACAGCTTATAATGTGGACTCCCAGATAGTAGACCTTTTACCTATCTTTGATGCAGATTAAATTTTAAATAGATCCACTCTATTAAGATGCTTCTCGGAATCTAGTTCTCTGAAACACATTTCTAGTTATGACATTGATCTTGTTTCCCTAATGACGATTAATGGTGGTTTTAGGGCTAGGGTCGCCTTTCGCTCCTTTCACTCGGCGAACCTGGTCCTCTCACACACAGATTTTTTGCAGTGTCGGGGGATTGACGCAGTTACATTTCTGTCTCACACTGTTCCTTGTGGGGATAAGGCCTTGATTAATGCCCCTAATTGGCCGCAATCTCCAGATCATTTTAAAGGCACTGACCATTCTGTGTTGAGAACTAGAATAGATTTACAGGCTCTTAAAGTATCCCTAACAGGGAATGATAGACAGCTGCTACTGCAGGAGTTACGATCCGTACCTAATCAACTAGCCACTTCTGCCCCGGAAGATTGGGGTTGGCTTCCGGGTGCCCTTTATCAAGAGCAGGGGCCCAGGGTCTTAGCAGCAGGGTACCTTAGTGATGTTGTCCACAGGGCACCATCCCTTTTCCTAGCAGAGGATTAAAAATAATTTCCTTGAATGCAGCAGGGGTAAAATTTAGCAGGGAAAAATGATTTTATCTTAATTTGCTTAAGCCGGAGTTGCTTACAGGAGACTTGGTTATACACGGATTTATTAGGGGACAACTACTTCGTCATTGATTGTAAGACCTCCTCGTAGCGAAGGGGACATTCTAAAGGGGGGATAGCTTGCCTACTGTCTAATACACTTAAATGGGATTATACCTGTTATAAAGACCCCAGTAACCTCTTCATGGCCGTAACCATTCAATTGCATAACATTGCACTAAGCCCTACATCATTGTTAGTAATTAACGTTTATGTCCCCCCTGAGGCAGCATATGATTCTTTATTACAAAGGGTTTTCGCCTATCTTGAGGACACCCTAGACCCTGAGTTTCCCCCATAGCACAAATGGGAGACCTAAACTGCAAAATTTCGAATTTTGCTTTATGTCAAATGCTTGAATCTGAGAGAGAAATAGCGCTTCGAATTCCAGTCTGCATTTTCCCCCTTTATTTAAAACTAATAAAAGAGGAAAACTTCTCCTCAGCCTTCTAAAGAAAAATGACTGCATTATTGCCAATGGTATTTCCTCCTCTGATTCTCCCGCTTCCTTCACACATATATCCCAGGGGGGAAAGGCCATTTTAGATTACTTAGTACTTGGATATTCTTCATATTTTTTATTGGAAGATTTTAGGATTATAAGTACCCCCTACAGTGACCAAAATTTGCTTCTTATCACTCTAGAAACAATCAGATCATCACTAGATTCTTGGAAGTCTGGCAGGTTTACCCAGAGTTTAGATAAAAAGACAGGGGCGACCCAGTGGAATTTTAAGAGGGTAGCAGGCGTTTTAGCGATGCTAGCACCCGTGGTTGTTGACTTGATTAATTGGGAGGGGATGGAACTACAACATTTCTCTAATTTCATGAAGCAGTTGTTGGTTAACACCTCGTCCGGAGAGCAAAAAGTAGGCCAGAAAACGATTCCCTGCACACTGCTTGATTTAAATAGAGATATAAATATTTTGTTCAGGGCCCATTATTTAATTTATTTGGAGGATAGGAAAGTCAGGGTTGCCCTATTAAAAAGGAGAAGGAAGCAATTGAAGGCCCGCCTCGCAAAATAATCTAGGTATAGGCTTTGGATCGAACTCCTGGAAGCTGCTCCAAAGGGCCAGGCAAGGTGCTTTTGGGCATTAGAAGGTGAAGGGTGCGGTGTCGAGAATCCATCCCCCCCTGCCGCTATCGCTGAAGCCCACTGGTTTGAATTTATTGCCTTCCTGTATGCCTCAAATGGGGTCGAACCATTTAGATCACCTGAAAGTTCAGGAATATACTTTTTTTCCCCTCCGTCAATAAAAGAGATTGACTGTTTTATTTCTCTATGCACTCCTCTGCCGCAATAGGCCCCGACAAACTTCCTTTATCAGAAATAAGAGTCAGAATCAGAGTAAGATCTTGTATGTGTTTTTTAGAAGATGCTGCCTTTCTAGATGCATACCTACCTCTTGGTAGTATCATTGTGCCTTCATTTAAAAAGGGCGACCAAAATTGTCCTGTCAACTACCGTCAGATTGCCCTTCTGGATGCAGTGGGCAAAATTTTCACCAAATGCCTGCTTTCCAGACTAACGTCTTGGGCAGAGGAGAATAACATCATCCCCTGTAACAATCTGGATTTAGGCGCAACCATAGCACCCAGGATAATATCGTTGTGCTACAAATCATCTCAGAAAAATATGTAAAATTAGAGGCCGCCTTCATCGATTTTTCCACTACTTTTGACAAAGTAGATAGAGATCTATTATGCGCTAAGCTCTCCAGTCTGGGGATTCCTCAATCCCTCCTTGAGTTAATTTTAGCTCTTCACACTAACACCTGGTGTAGAATCCTTCTGGGGGCAATAGAGGTTTATCCTATAAGATATCTACTTTTAATGGGTTAAAACAGGGTTGCCTGTTGGCTCCCTTGCTTTTTGCCCTCTACATTTCAGATCTTCCCTCCTCCTTGGCTCAGGGCAAGGGTTGCCCCCGCCATTAGGTGGGCTCCCAATTTGCTGTCTGCTATATGCTGACGACATTGTAATCTTTGATTTAACCCCTAAGGGTCTACAGGCTTGTCTGCTGTGTTTATCAAAATATTCTGACTTACACTATTTAAAGATCAATGATTCAAAAAGTAAGGTACTCTGCTTTCTGGGGGGAAAAAAAGTTAATGTTTCCCGATTACCACTGGACATTGGGAAAGCAAAAACTTGAAATTGTGAAATCATATCCCTTTTTGGGGAAAATAGTTAGCGAGAACCTTAGTGATGTTGTCCACATTGCCTCAAATAAATCTAAGGCCGAATGTTAGGCAAGAGGTTTAGGGGCTCTACACACAGCTACAGGGAGAAGGCATTGTTTATATATTTTATCTGCTTACCGTGATCTTGTATGTGTTTTTTAGAAGATGGTGCCTTTCTAGATGCATACCTACCTCTTGGTAGTATCATTGTGCCTTTATTTAAAAAGGGCGACCAAAATTGTCCTGGCAACTACTGTCAGATTGCCCAGATTGCCCTTTTCCTATGCCCTTGAAAGGCTGGAGCTATATCGTAGCCTGGTCCTGGAACTATCGCTATTGCATTTGAAAGGTATTTTGAAGAAAGCATTGTGTGCAATGAGTTATCGTTTCTATCTTGAGAGCTAGAATACTCTAGTAATAACAAAATCACAACCTTACATCACATGGAATATTCCTCATAGTGTTAGGCGCTTTTGGATGCTGCTTCACCAGGGATTGCTCCCTTTGAATACCTTATTGGCGAAATGGCATGGAACAGCTAAAGAGTGTAATTTCTGCCTGGCTGAATCCCAAGATCTAACCCATGTGTTATTTGTTTGTCTATCTCTTGCTTCATTGCGGCGCAAATGGCTAAAACCAATTTGTCTTCAGCTCTCTTTGTTGTTGGCACCTGAGTTCCTTTCAACCTTGTATGATCCCCTAATGAAAGATTTTGTTTTAAAAATTGTAATTTTTTCAAATATTTTTTAAATTTATTTTAAGAGTATTTGTTGAATTATAAGTCGGGTAGTGAGGTCTATGTAGATGAATGTTGTCCCATTTCGTCTGTAACAATATAATATATGTGTGACAGAGGAAGCGAGGCACCTCATGTTAAAACTCGAAAAGAAGAATCAAGTTTACCCCATGAAAATACCGTTGTATGCATATGTGTTTATTTGTAATATTATGGTCAGACTGGCTGCGTTTTTAGACAGTCGGTGTTTGTATTTACGGTACTCCTTTTCTTTATTACTGTGTTTTATTTATAGTTTGGCACTCTGCACTTTCTTGTTATATATAGTGGGCAATTAATTTAAAAGCCTAATACTATAGTATTTTATGCTATTTTAAGTGCACTGATGTGAGGTTTTGCACTTTTTTCATCCTTTTGTATTTTTACAAGTGCAATGTAGTGTTGTAATTTTAAGTTTGGAAAACATTGTGGTGTGTTTCGATACAACTTTTATGGTATAAATGTTCTTATTGTGTCCAACTAGATTTTAGGTGTAAATAGTGGTAGAGACTGAAGTATTGTTCTATTGTCTATCTTTATGTTGACGTCAATTGAGTTCCAAATCATAAATAAAATTGTATTGATTGAATTGATTGCTATGCTATTTCAGTCGCCGAACTGAACGTAGGTAATAACAATGTCCCCCAAAAGCAGGAATACATTTTTAACATCCAAATTAAACATGTCCCTGACAATCTGGGAGTTTTCTCTTAACAATTCAATGACAATTATGTGCAGTCACACAGCAGTCTACCATTGAGAAAGCACTAATGAAAACAGTAGGGCACTAGCAGCCTTGGTGGTGCCTCACTGGCATACCCGACGACCACAAAATAAGAGCTGGGGAGGACTCCACTTGCTTATGGCGGCCTTTATCTACCCTCTCTATGGGAATGGGGTAGAGCTAAGGTAGATTGGACATCACCACTTTTTTCTGTGTATGCCCTTTTATCAAACACATCTAAATCAGGCTTAATATTTGTAACAGGAAGGACAGTTATTAGGAAGCTCCACATTATTGGAATGGAATCTCATGTGAAAGAACTTCCAAATTAGTGACTTACAGTTGAGCATAATTGAAGAATTTGTGCAAGATCAGTCAACAATTCATGGACCTTAAGTAAAGTACATTGTACATTTCAATATTTGAGAGAGGGGAATCAGGGGGCCTGGCCAAGGAGAGGGGCAGGGCTATATGCTAATTATTGACTGAGACCACACCAAACATCCCCGAAAACATAAACAAAAACATCTGAGTCTGACTGCGATGTCCTGTGGAACATAAACTACACAGAGCATCCAACCGTGAGCTAGAAACTAACTCTTTGCAAGGGTTTCCACTTCACCTTCTGCTGCGCTGTATGATATTGACTGTCCAATAGGAGATCATGTGACGACAGCCAATTTCACGTGACACAGGTGGCATTATGTGAGTTTGCAGGTCTGACATTATTAGCGGGCAGGATGGCCATGTGTATTAATGTAGCCTCTGCAGTTAATTTGTGGGAATACTAAGGGCCTGATTACGAGTTTGGTGGTCTGTTCACCGCCAATTGCAGCTTGGCCGTCAGACCACTGTATTACAATGTTGGTGGGCCTATTAAGGAAAGACCACCACGGTCCCACTGGCACTGCCAGGCAGCACAGTCTACCGCAGTGATGAGGCAGGAGAAACAGGCCGGCAGAGCCAGTGTTTCCTCCAGACTCATTATGAAGTTGCACACCATCAATGTGACTGTGGCGGTCCAACCACCATGTCCCAGCAGGCGGAAACGGAGAGCATAAAGGAAGCAACTCACCTGCAGGCAGAGTTACACGGCCTGTACCACCATGGAGCTCATCTCACATGCCCTGCCGCAACTTCTGCTCATCGAAGGTGCTCAAAATCCATGCCGCTGTGGATGCAACTGACGGTAAGTACACACACCTACCTGTGTCATAAATCTCAACAACAGATTGTCGTGCCGTCGTCCACATGATATAGAGGTCATGCTACGGGCACCAAGTGTCATTGCATCCACAGTCGGAGTCATTCACAAAGAAGGACACCTTCACAGTCATTAAATGCACCCTTTGGGCAGCTCACTAACACTGCACCGCAACACACCATAAAAACACACATCTGCCCATCTCAGGCACAGGGACAGCGAAGTGTACACAACATTGTGTCCCACAACAACACATCAACATCACATCCACCAATACAACTGACACCCTCACATTGCACACATGCCATGGGCTGTTGTCAGATTGAACAAACATATGTATGAATGTGTCATAGAACACTAACACTCCTCCTATGAAAGACAGACCTGCAATGGACCCACTCATCACCCACATTCCAGAACAATGGATGGACAGTGGGATGCACAATAGTTTGAGAGACAAATATCCAAAACTCACTATCCAAACAATATCTGCACAATGGGGAAAGCGGCACCAGGAGCACTGATAGGAGGATGCTGCCCTGGAACACATTACGCTTTACACAGGCCCCTAAAACAACATTTGCAAAGGGACTGGCCCTTCAGGTATCTCTGAGACAAACAATAGTAGAGTCAAGTAACATGCCAATCTGCATAATGTGTAAGTGAAAGTCAAGAAAAAAATATAACAACACCAGCATCTGCCATACATCTAGATGACGGAGCTGCAAGGTACACACATCAAACGGACACATGCAAAGTCAACTGCAAAGGAAGCTAGCACAATTAAACACCTTCCACGTCTGGACAAACAACACTGAAGCTTCCACACACAAGATGAATGTACAATCCATATCAGGGGGATACATCTAAAATCATACATGCTGACATTGGCACAAGATAGAATACTTACCATACCAATCATAAGACAATGCAATGACACCCCAATCGGATTAACACCCACATATCCATACAGTCAACATCTATCTTTGTCTTGGGTGACAACTGCACTGACCACAAAGTCAGATATTGCAAACAACAGCACATGGATCAGCAATCAGGGTGAAACACATACAACTGTAGGTGTACAACACAAATTGCTCAGGACCTACAACAAGGTAGAAAGGTAATGTCAGGACCAATGTGTACCCAACAAAACAACAACTGGGGTTTATTCAATCCAGAATAATGAGAATCAAAGGCCATTGCCAGTCCATTTGAAAGTCTCTGCACAGTACTATGCCCACATTTGACTCCAATCACTGCTAGGGGACCTCCACAGGAAAGGGCATCAAGTGGGCAGGCAGGCACCAAAGGGGCCATCCTTGGGTAGGATGGGGTAGAATTTGGTATGGGTGGTTTGGGTTTGGGAGGGTTTTCTTTTCTTTGGAGGGGTGGGCTTCCCCCGGGGGAAGGGGAAGGGGTGCTCACAGGGGGGAGGTGGCAGGTGTAACAGGGGAGGACTTTGATGTGAAAGGGATGGGTTGGGAAGTGGGCAGGCCTCTTGGTTTTGGGAGGGGGGATGGAGGGAACAGGGGAAAGGACAAGCTTGAAAAGGAAACTCTCCTTGGGAAAATGGGAAGGGTCTGCAAAAGGAGTTGGGGATTTGGAGGTTGAGGGAGTGATTGTCTTGTGTTTGGGTGTAGATGCTTTGAGTGTGTGCATGTGTGAGGTACGCTTCTGTTTGGGTGGTGTCTGTTGTGTGTGTGAGTGTAGACATTTGCGTGTCTTGGGGGCTGGGAGGTGAAGGTGCTGGGTGGTGGGTGTGTGTATGTCTGTTGGGGTGGTGTCTGTGGGTATGCTGGATGTTGTGGATGTTTGGGTACCTATTGGGGTGGTGTCTGTGGGTATGCTGGATTTGGTGGATGTTTCTGTGCCTGTTGGTATGATGTCAGCGGGTATGCTGAATGTGGTAGATGTGTCTGTGGGTGTTGTGGTGGTGTCTGGGTGGCTGTGGGGGGTGTGTCTGTGTGTTGTGCTGATGTCTGGGTGTATGATGAGGGTTGTGGATGTGTCTCTGGCTGTTGTGGTGCTGTCTGTGGGTATGCTGGATGTGTTGTGTGGGTCGGTAAGGGTGGTGGGGGTGTCTGGTGAAGTAGTTGCTGATATCTTGTTTGTCGGTGTATGTTGAGTGACTGCGTGCCGGTGTATCTTGTGGTGTTTGTGTCGATGTGTGCTGCTTGTCTATGTTGAGGTGGGTGCGTGCATATGTGACTGTGTGCTTGAGACTGGTAGGGGAAAAGGGGATTTGGATTGGGAAGAGGGAGGTGGAGGGAAGTGGGAGGAATGTGGGTGGTGACTGGTGGCTGTCAGTGTGGAGGCCAGAGCCTGAACAGATCTCTGTAGGCTAGACATAGCACTATGAATGCCTTCCAGGAAAGCATTGGTTTGCTGACATTAGCTGGCCATCCTCTGGATGACATTCACAATGGCAGTCTGCCCCACAGAGATACTTCTCACTCAGGGCAGCAGGGGCAACAGGGGTGCAAGTGCCTGCGACAAATGAGACACCCACCCTCTTGGGTGAGTGGGCGTGACCAACTTGGTGGGAAGCAACAGGGAGGTTGGCAATAGAACTGGGAGTGGCTTGCAAAGATGGTACAGGAGTAGGTCCTGATGGGTCCACTACCACTAGGGCGTTGCCACTGGAGGTAGAATCTGATGATGACAGCATTGATCCTGTCTCCTAAATGGCAGTCCCCTCACACTCTGGGCCACTGGGTCCCTCCATGTCGGTGATGACTAGAGGCACAGTTGCCAGATGCTTCCACACTTGGTTGTGCCCTGTCTTCCTTGCTTGCCTGGGCTGATGCTGCAAATACAAGGTGGAAAAGGGTCACCACATGTTTCTGATCACACTTGAACAACAGCTGTGATTACCAAACATTACCATGATGTCAAATAGGCCCCTGCAACAAACTACATCAAAGTGCCTACTGCACGTACCATACCAAATGCAAGCATGTCATTTGAACTCTCAACAGTTGCTCACAGGAAAAGCAGGATCTCAGACAACTACAATTGCAAAGCTGAAGTTGTGCAATCACAGTAACCATTGAACAAGTAGGAGACCACATCATCTTCAATACTTTGACTCATGGAGCATACCTCACTTACCTGTTGTCATACAACAGTAGGTCAATGCCAGCTTCATTCTCACAGATCCCACCAAAGTCACGCAGACATATATTTGTCACATACACAATAACACAACAATAAGAAATGATGCTCCTAAAACCTGCCATGTTGCTGACAACAGTATCGTAGCCTGGAGAAGGTGACATGGAAATACTCATGTCACACTGGAAACATCAACAATGCACACTTCATCGTGTGAAATCTGTCCTAATAGATTCATGGAGGTTGTACTAATGTTGCTCAGATATGCTACACATTTGGCATGGAAATGCACACTGTAGAAAAAATGAAATGTGCAAATTGACAGGGAGATATGTCCTTAAAATCCACAACCCAATGAATCAGCAAGCCCCAGGGAAATCATCACTAATGTCTGGCAACCCTTACAATGACATACTCTGATTGCATCAGTAAACACTATTAGTCCTTTATATGTTGGAGAGGCCCAGAGATTGCAAATACTTGTTGAAGGCCCTCAACATGTTACCCAATGGGAAGCTACATCACTGTCTCCATTTGGTCCTGTAAACACATATGTCTGTGGATGAATTGTTGTACCAAACCACATCTGATTCTTATATAACTGCAAGTCACTCCATGATGCATGCCAACAGTCCGGTAACAAACCTTACCAATTACGCATGTGCAGTGCACTTTTCCACATGATGCCACATCAATGGCATGGATTTGCGCATTGTGTGTAAAACTTCTAGTTCTACCCATCATGTCCTTCATTGCTACTGCTATTGTACATGCTAAATGACATGCTATGACGGGTGAGGGTATGTGTAAGACAGATCAATGGTCACCCACTCCTGTCTGAGGCACCACATGAAATGTAGCCCCATTGCAAATGTCCAATTCCAAACACAGGTTGGCATGCACATATATGTGAGGGGTTACAGAAATCATCCCATGAACACAGGTAGACCATGCATGAAACAGCAGTGGGCACATTTTGTCAAAAGAGAAAGGGACACATGCTAACATGTTGGCACAAGGAATGTTGACAACAGTGTTAGCATATAAATCATGTCAATGGGCATTCCCCACTTACCAAGGGAATGTTTTAATCTGTAACTGACCCAAAGAACAATGTATGCTCTGTCTTGTGTATGATGGCCATCTTCACATTACAGACAGTAGTGAGGCACCAGCACCCATCACACACTGAAGGCAAGTGGCCTCTGGGGGGCAGATGCCAATTTACTCATTTGACCAGACACATAACTGAGGACAGTGATCCATCACTTCTTTTTCTTTGGCCTGTAACACTGAGGGGTAATGGTCTGTAGCATAGAATTTACACCCACAACAACAACAAACATTATATGATTGATCAGTGTACACAGCCACGTGTTGTCCCTGGAGAGCAATATGTCAGTGGATTGTACACAGCTGTATTTTAGGTCCCTGGGCCAATAGGCAAGGCACATCAGTATGCACCACATTACATATCTACACAAACAGTTACTCATCTACTGTATCACACATAGCTCATCCCCAGTCATCAGGGGGATATGTCAGAACCTAACACATTAGCTTTGCAAAGTGACATGCTATCAACATCAGGGCAGTGCGCGCTCTAAGGGCGACTGGAATGCAAAAACCCAGCACTTACAAGATAATGTAATTCATGCATTATGCATATATGCTGTTGTTTAACCTTTAGGATTGCAGAGTTTAATCCTGAAGACTTATATTCAAGGTGCTTATAAACAATGTTAATTTGCAATGTATTGCTGCAGGCTTTCAGAGTGTTTCAGGGTGTGGTCCCTTTCCAGGGCCTTCTAGAAGCTTTCTCTGCAGCATGACTGGGTGTGGTTTGTGGGCTGGGCCAAGACTCTATATAAGGGAGCCAGCCCAGCTACATGTGCTCACTATTCAGAGGTCCCGGTGCAGAGCAGCAGCAACTTTCTGAGCTCCTGTTCCGGAGGCCTACTTTGATCTTCCAGGCCTTGCCCTTCATTGTGCTGGTGATCCTTGATCAGAGCGGTAAGACGGAGATCGGGCTGGGCCCCCAATCCCGTTCTCGAAGGTTTTCAAGTTCTTAGGCCTAATTTTCATGATAAAGGATTTTGCCTCGTGTGTGGATTGTGCTTAATCCATGTTATTCATTGTGCGCTACCATTTCATGGCATTTACAAGGTAGCATCCGAATCGGCAAGACGCGCGATTAATTTCTTGTGCTAAATCCATGTTATTCATTGTGTGCTACCATTTCGTGGCATTTACAAGGTAGCATTCGAATCGGCAAGACGCGCGATTCATTTCTTGTGCTTAATTCATGTCATTCATTGTGCGCTACCATTTCGTGGCATTTACAAGGTAGCATCTGTATCGGCAAGAAGCGCAAATCATTTCTTCTGCTTAATCCATGTTATTCATTGTGCGCTACCATTTCGTGGCATTTACAAGGTGGTATTCGAATCGGCAAGATGCGCGATTAATTTCTTGTGCTTAATTCATGTTATTCATTGTGCGCTACCATTTCGTGGCATTTACAAGGTAGCATTCTAATCGGCAAGACGCACGATTCATTTCTTGTGCTTAATTCATGTCTTTCATTGTGCACTACCATTTCATGATATTTACATGGTGGCATTCGAATCGGCAAGACACGCAATTCATTTCTTGTGCTTAACTCACAATATTCAATGTGCGCTATCATTTCATGGCATTTACATGGTGGCACTCGAACCGGCAAGACGTGTGATTCATTTCTTGTGCTTAACTCATGATATTCATTTAGCGCTACTGTAAGGAAATTACTCCTTGGCATGGTTACCCCCTGACATTTTGCCTTTGCTGATGCTAAGTTATGATTTGAAAATGTGCTCGGAGCCTGTTAACCAGGCCCCAGCACCAGTGTTCTTTCCCTAAGCTGCACCTTTGTCCGCACAACCCTGGCACTCAGGTAAGTCCCTTGTAACTGGTACCCCTGGTACCAAGGGCCCTGATGCACAGGTAAGTCACCCCTCTAGCAGGCCTTATAGCCCTAAGGCAGGGTGCACTATACCACAGGTGAGGGCATAGGTGCATGAGCACTATGTCCCTACAGTGTCTAAGTAAAACCTTAGACATTGTAAGTGCAGGGTAGCCATAGGAGTATATGGTTGGGAATCTGTCAGACACGAACTCCACAGCACCATAATGGCTACACTGAAAACTGGGAAGTTTGGTATCAAACTTCTCAGCACAATAAATGCACACTGATGCCAGTGTGCAATTTTTTGTAAAATACACCCAGAGGGCATCTTAGAGATGCCCCCTGAAAACATACCAGACTTCCAGTGTAGGCTGACTAGTTTCTGCCAGCCTGCCACACACCAGACATGTTGCTGGCCACATGGGGAGAGTGCCTTTGTCACTCTGTGGCTAGGAACAAAGCCTGTACTGGTTGGAGGTGCTTCTCACCCTCCCCCTGCAGGGACTGTAACACCTAGCAGTAAGCCTCAAAGGCTCACCCCCTTTGTTACAGCACCACAGGGCATCCCAGCTAGTGGAGATGCCTGCCCCTCCGGCCACTGCCCCCACTTTTGGCGGCAAGGTTGGAGGAGATAATTAGGAAAATAAGGAGGAGTCACCCACCAGTCAGGGCAGCCCCTACGGTGTCCTGAGCTGAGGTGACTCTTACTTTTAGAAATCCTCCATCTTGTGGATGGAGGATTCCCCCAATAGGAATAGGGATGTGCCCCCCTCCCCACAGGGAGGAGGAACAAAGAGGGTGTAGCCACCCTCAAGGACAGTAGCCATTGGCTACTGCCCTCCCAGACCTAAACACTCCCCTAAATTCAGTATTTAGGGGCTCCCCAGAACCTAGGAAACTAGATTCCTGCAACCTTAACCAGAAGAAGGACTGCTGACCTGAAGCCCTGCAGTGAAGATAGAGACAACAACTGCTTTGGCCCCAGCCCTACCGGCCTGTCTCCCAACTTAGAAGAAAACTGCAACAGCGACGCATCCAACAGGGACCAGCGACCTCTGATGCCTCAGAGGACTGCCCTGCAACCAAGGACCAAGAAACTCCCGTGAACAGTGTAGGAAAGTACCATCTTGCCTGGCATGTTACCCCCATATTTCACTGTATATATGTTGTTTTAGTTGTATGTGTCACTGGGACCCTGACAGCCAGGGCCCCATTGCTCATAAGTGTGCCCTGTATGTGTTCCCCTGTGTGATGACTAACTGTCTCACTGAGGCTCTGCTAACCAGAACCTCAGTGGTTATGCTCTCTCATTTCTTTCCAAATTGTCACTAACAGGCTAGTGACCAATTTCACCAATTTACATTGGCATACTGGAACACCCTTATAATTCCCTAGTATATGGTACTGAGGTACCCATGGTATTGGGGTTCCAGGAGATCCCTATGGGCTGCAGCATTTCTTTTGCCACCCATAGGGAGCTCTGACAATTCTTACACAGGCCTGCCACTGCAGTCTGAGTGAAATAACGTCCACGTTATTTCACAGCCATTTACCACTGCACTTAAGTAACTTATAAGTCACCTATATGTCTAACCTTTACCTGGTAAAGGTTGGGTGCTAAGTTACTTAGTGTGTGGGCACCCTTGCACTAGCCAAGGTGCCCCCACATTGTTCAGGGCAAATTCCCCAGACTTTGTGAGTGCGGGGACACCATTACACGCGTGCACTATACATATGTCAATACATATGTATAGCGTCACAATGGTAACGCCGAACATGGCCATGTAACATGTCTAAGATCATGGAATTGTCACCCCAATGCCATTCTGGCATTGGGGAGACAATTCCATGATCCCCCGGGTCTGTAGCACAGAACCCGAGTACTGCCAAACTGCCTTTCCTAGGGTTTCACTGCAGCTGCTGCTGCTGCCAACCCCTCAGACAGGTTTCTGCTCTCCTGGGGTCCAGCCAGGCTTGACCCAGGAAGGCAGAACAAAGGACTTCCTCTGAGAGAGGGTGTTACACCCTCTCCCTTTGGAAAAAGGTGTCAGGGCTGGGGAGGAGTAGCCTCCCCCAGCCTCTGGAAATGCTTTGATGGGCACAGATGGTGCCCATCTCTGCATAAGCCAGTCTACACCGGTTCAGGGATCCCCCAGCCCTGCTCTGGCGCGAAACTGGACAAAGGAAAGGGGAGTGACCACTCCCCTGACCTGCACCTCCCCTGGGAGGTGCCCAGAGCTCCTCCAGTGTGCTCCAGACCTCTGACATCTTGGAAACAGAGGTGCTGCTGGCACAGTGGACTGCTCTGAGTGGCCAGGGCCAGCAGGTGACGTCAGAGACTCCTTCTGATAGGCTCTTACCTGTGTTGCTAGCCTATCCTCCTTCCTAAGTAGCCAAACCTCCTTTTCTGGCTATTTAGGGTCTCTGCTTTTGGGAATTCTTTAGATGACGAATGCAAGAGCTCATCAGAGTTCCTCTGCATCTCTCTCTTCACCTTCAGCCAAGGAATCGACCGCTGACTGCGCTGGAAGCCTGCAAAACTGCAACACAGTAGCAAGACGACTACTGCAACCTTGTATCGCTGATCATGCCACCTTCTCAACTGTTTTCCTGGTGGTGCATGCTGTGGGGGTAGTCTGCCTCCCCTCTGCACTAGAAGCTCTGAAGAAATCTCCCGTGGGTCGACGGAATCTTCCCCCTGCAACCGCAAGCACCAAAGAACTGCTTCACCGGTCCTCTGGGTCCCCTCTCAGCACAACGAGCGTGGTCCCTGGAACTCAGCAACTCTGTTCAAGTGACTCCCACAGTCCAGTGACTCTTCAGTCCAAGTTTGGTGGAGGTAAGTCCTTGCCTCCCCATGCTAGACCTCATTGCTGGGTACCGCGTGATTTGCAGCTGCTCCGGCTCCTGTGCACTCTTCCAGGATTTCCTTTGTGCACAGCCAAGACTGGGTCCCCGAAACTCTAACCTGCAGTGCACGACCTCCTGAGTTGTCCTCCGGCGTCGTGGGACCTTCTTTTGTGACTTCGAGTGAGCTCCAGTTCACTCCTCTTTGTAGTGCCTATTCCGGCACTTCTGCGGGTGCTGCTTGCTTCTGAGTGGGCTCTTTGTCTTGCTGGATGCCCCCTCTGTCTCCTCACGCAATTGGCAACATCCTGGTCCCTCCTGGGCCACAGCAGCATCCAAAAACCCTAACCACAACCCTTGCAGCTAGCAAGGCTTGTTTGCGGTCTTTCTGCATGGAAACACCTTTGCAAGCTTCTTTTCGACGTGGGACATCCATCCTCCAAAGGAGAAGTTCCTAGTCCTCTTCGTTCTTGCAGAATCCACAGCTTCTACCATCCGGTGGCAGCTTCCTTGCACCCTCAGATGGCATTTCTTGGGCATCTGCCCACTCACGACTTGAGTGTGACTCTTGGACTTGGTCCCCTTGTTCCACAGGTACTCTCGTCTGGAAATCCATCATTGTTGCATTGCTGGTGTTGGTCTTCCTTGCAGAACTCCCCTATCACAACTTCTGTGCTCTCTGGGGAACTTAGGTGCACTTTGCACCCACTTTTCAGGGTCTTGGGGTGGGCTATTTTTCTAACCCTCACTGTTTTCTTACAGTCCCAGCGACCCTCTACAAGCTCACATAGGTTTGGGGTCCATTCGTGGTTCGCATTCCACTTTTGGAGTATATGGTTTGTGTTGCCCCTATACCTATGTGCTCCCATTGCAATCTATTGTGACTATACATTGCTTGCACTGTTTTCTATTGCTATTACTGCATATTTTTGGTATTGTGTACATATATCTTGTGTATATTTGCTATCCTCATACTGAGGATACTCACTGAGATACTTTGGCATATTGTCATAAAAATAAAGTACCTTTATTTTTAGTATATCTGTGTATTGTGTTTTCTTATGATATTGTGCATATGACACCAGTGGTATAGTAGGAGCTTCACACGTTTCCTAGTTCAGCCTAAGCTGCTCTGCTAAGCTCCCCTTTTCCATCAGCCTAAGCTGCTAGACACCTCTTCTACACTAAGAAGGGATAACTGGACCTGGTACAAAGTGTAAGTACCCCTTGGTACCCACTACAAGCCAGGCCAGCCTCCTACAAACAGCGGCCCTGTTCAACAATCTGCAACTTTCTTGCAACAAAGAAACAACTTTGAAGACTTCATGTTTCCCGCCGGAAGCGTGAGACTTTCCAATCTGTACCCGACGCCCCCGGCTCGACCTGACGAAAACCAACACTACACGGAGGACTCCACGGAAACTGTGAGCCCGTGAGTAGCCAGAGACGAACCCCCTGAGCCCCCACAGCGACACCTGCAGAGGAAATCCAGAGGCTCCCCCTAACCGCGACTGCCTGTAACAAGGGACCCGACGCCTGGAACCAACACTGCACCCACAGCCCCCAGGACGTGAAGGAACCGAACTCCAGTGGAGGAGAGACCCCAGGTGACCCTCTGCGTAGCCCAGGTGGTGGCTACCCCGAGGAGCCCCCGCTGTACCTGCCTGCATCATTGAAGAGACCCCTGGGTCTCCCCATTACTTCCTATACAAAACCCGACTGTTTTCACTCTGCACCCGGCTGCCGCTGTGCCGCTGAGGGTGTACTTTCTGTGCCTGCTTGTGTCCCCCCCGGTGCCCTACGAAACCCCCCTGGTCTGCCCCCGAGGACCCGGGTACTTACCTGCTGGCAGACTGGAACCGCGGCACCCCTGTCTCCATTGAAGCCTACGTGTTTTGGGCACCTCTTTGACCGGCCCTGAGCTGCTGGTGTGGTAACTTTGGGGTTGCCTTGAACCCCCAACGGTGGGCTACCTTGGACCCAACTTTGAGACTTGTAAGTGTTTTACTTACCTGTGAACTTAACCTTTACTTACCTCCCCCAGGAACTGTTGATTTTTGCACTGTGCCCACTTTTAAAATAGCTTATTGCCATTTTTACCAAGGCTGTACATGCTATTGTGAATATTCAAAGTTCCTAGAGTACCTAAGTGAAATACCTTTCATTTAAAGTATTACTTGTAAATCTTGAACCTGTGGTTTTTAAAATATAAAACCTATTGGCCTGGAGTAAGTCTTTGAGTGTGTGTTCCTCATTTATTGCCTGTGTATGTACAACAAATGCTTAAACCTACCCTCTGATAAGCCTACTGCTTGACCACACTACCACAAAATAGAGCATTAGAATGATCTCCTTTTGCCACTATCTTACCTCTAAGGGAAACCCTTGGACTCTGTGCACACTATTTCTTACTTTGAAATAGTATATCCAGAGCCAACTTCCTACATTGGTGGATCAGCAGTGGGATTTAAGTCTTTGCATTTGCTGGACTACTCAGCCAATACCTGATCACACAACTAAATTCCCAAAATTGTCATTAGAAACTGATTTTTGAAATTTGAGCTATTTTTCTACATTTTTAAAAGTCCTGTTATGGCCTTGTGTTAGTCCCTGTTAGCATTTCTTTTAGAGTTTAGAAGTTTAGTAAAAGTTTGGATTAAGTTCTAGAGATAGTTTTAGATTCTTAAAAAGTATCCCAACTTTTAGATGAATAATGTCTAGTACAGATGAGATGGTGGTGGAACTGAACCTCACCCCTTACCTGCATCTTAGGATGTCAGAGTTAAGGACTCTGTAAAATAAAAAAGATAAAAACTGGATCAAACCCTGCCAAAGTACAGCTCCAGGAGCTTTTGGCAGAGTTTGCTAGAGACCACCCCTCTGAAGACAACCTTACAGAGGGGGAAGCTAGTGACCAGGAGGATAATTTCCCCTCCTCCTGTCCTAGTTATGGGATCATCAAACCCTGACTCCACAAGTTATAGTCAGAGATGCTGCTTCTCCCACAGGGGAGTCCAGCAACTCTGGAAGCATTGAGGGCAGCCTCAATGAAGATGACCTCCTGCTAGCCAGGATGGCCAAAAGATTGGCTTTGGAAAAACAGCTCCTAGCCATAGAAAGGGAAAGTCAAGAGACGGGCTTAGCTCCCATCAATGGTGGCAGCAACTTAAATAGGGTCAGAGATACTACTGACATGCTAAAAATCCCCAAAGGGATTGTAACAAAATATGAAGATGGTGATGACATCACCAAATGGTTCACAGCCTTTGAGAGGGCTTGTGCAACCAGAAAAGTAAACAGATCTCACTGGGGAGCTCTCCTTTGGGAAATGTTCACTGGAAAGTGTAGGGATAGACTCCTCACACTCTCTGAAAAAGATGCAGAATCCTATGACCTCATGAAGGCTACCCTGATTGAGGGCTTTGCATTCTCAACTGAGGAGTACGGGATTAGGTTCAGGCGTGCTCAAAAATCCTCGAGCCAGACCTGGGTTGATTTTGTTGACTTCTCAGTCAAAACACTGGATGGTTGGATTAACCCCTTCTGTGCCCAGGACGTAATGGTTACGTCCTGAGGCACAGTGCTGCTGTGCCCAGGACGTAACCATTACGTCCTGTGCACAGAGCCCAGAGGGAGCGCTAGCGCTACCTCTGAGGGGTTCCCTCCCACCCCCCCAAGTCAGGGATGGCAGGGGAAGCCCTTCCCCTCCCACCCCAACCCCCCCAACCCCCCCTGTGACGTCAGCGCGCGAGGGCGTGCTGATTAGTCACAGGGTCTCCCTGCTTCCAGCGCGATTGAAAGAGAAATGCTTTGCATTTCTCTTTCAGTCCCATGGGGGAGGCCCCGAGAGGCTTCAAAGGGAAGGAAATGTATTTCCTTCCCTTTGAAGTCTCTCACAGGGTTTCAAAAGCCGGATTGCTTGCAATCCGGCTTTTGAAACCCCACTAGACACCAGGGATTTTTTTTTTTTTTTCATGCAACTGTCAAAAGGGAGCAACCCCTTGGGCAAGGGTCGCTCCCAGGGGGGACATATTTTTGGGAAGGCCTTTTCTGCCCCCCTGGGGGCAGATCGGCCTATTATTAGGCCGATCTGCCCCCAGGGGGGGGCAGAAACCTCTAGGCACCAGGGATCTTATTATTATTTTTTTTCTTTTTGCAATGTTTTCTTTTTTTTTTTAGGTGTGGAGCGACCCCTTAGGCAAGGGTTGCTCCCCTAGGGGGCAATATATATTTAGGCCATTTCTGCCCCCCTTGGGGGCAGATTGGCCTATTTTGATGAGGCCAATCTGCCCCCAAGGGGGGCAGAAAGCATTAGACACCAGGGAGGTTTTCTTTTGCGTGAATTTCACGCAAGGGGAGCGACCCCTTAGGCAAGGGTCGCTCCCTGGGGGGGGAATTATTTTAGGCCGTTTCTGCCCCCCTGGGGGTAGATCAGGCTATTTTGATTAGGCTGATCTGCCCCCAAGGGGGGCAGAAACCACTAGGCACCAGGGATTTTTTGTTTTTTTTGTTTTACAGATGGGGAGCGACCCCTTGGACAGGGGTCGCTCCCCTGGAGGGGCAAATTGCATTTAGGCCATTTCTGCCCGCTTTGGGGGCAGATCGGACGATTTTAGGTCAATCTGTCCCCAAGGGGGGCAGAAACCACTAGGCACCAGGGATCTTTTTTTTGCGCCGTCACGCAAGGGGAGCGACCTTGTAGGCAAGGGTCGTTCCCCGGTGGGGGGCAAAATTATTTTAGGCCATCTCTGCCCCCCCTGGGAGCAGATCGGCCTATTGGTATTAGGCCGATCTGCCCCCAGGGGGGGCAGCAACCTCTAGGCACCAGGGAAAAATCTTTTTTTGTGTTTTTTTGTTTTTTTAGAGATGGGGAGCGACCCATCAGGCAAGGGTCGCTCCCCTGGGGGGAAAATTGTATTTAGACCATTTCTGCCCCCCTTGGGGGCAGATTGGCCGATTTTAGGTCAATCTTCCCCCAAGGGGGCAGAAACCACTAGGCACAGGGGATTTGTATTTTGGGGCCAATGTCTAGCAGGGGGAGCGACCCCGTAGGCAAGGGTTGCTCCTGGTGGGGGGGTGGGGGTTGGGGATGCAAATTTATTTTAGGCCATTTCTGACCCCCCTGGGGCCAGATCGGCCTATTATTAGGCCGATCTGCCACCAGGGGGTGCAGAAACCTCTAAGCGCCAGGGCAATTTTTTTTTGGGTGTTTGTTTGTATGTTTTTTTAGAGATGGGGAGCGACCCATCAGGCAAGGGTCGCTCTCCTGGGGGGCAAACTGTATTTAGACCATTTCTGCCCCCCTTGGGGGCAGATTGGTCGATTTTAGGTCAATCTGCCCCAAGGGGGCAGAAACCACTAGGCACCGGGGATTTGTTTTTTGGCACCAATGTCACGTAGGGGGAGTGACCCCGTAGGCAAGGGTCGCTCCAGGGTGGGGGGGGCCGTTGGGGGGGCAAATTTATTTTGGGCCATTTCTGCCCCCCATGGGAGCAGATCGGCCTATTGTTGGTATTAGGCCGATCTGCCCCCGGGGGGGCAGAAACCTCTAGGCGCCAGGGAAAAATCTTTTTTTGTGTTTTTTTGTTTTTTTAGAGATGGGGAGCGACCCATCAGGCAAGGGTCGCTCCCCTGGGGGGGAAATTGTATTTAGACCATTTCTGCCCCCTTTGGGGGCAGATTGGTCGATTTTAGGTCAATCTTCCCCCAAGGGGGCAGAAACGACTAGGCACCGAAATTTGTTTTTTGGGGCCTATGTCACGCAAGGGGAGCGATCCCGTAGGCAAGGGTCGCTCCCGCGGGGGGGTGGCGGTGCGGGTTTGGGGGGGCAAATTTATTTAAGCCATTTCTGTCCCCCCTGAGCCTATTATTAGGCCGATCTGCCCCCAGGGGAGGCAGAAACCTCTAGGCACCAGGGCAATTTTTTTTTGTGTGTTTTTGTTTTTTGTTTGTTTGTTTTTTTAGAGATGGGGAGCGACCCATCAGGCAAGGGTCGCTCCCCTGGGGGCAAATTGTATTTAGACCATTTCTGCCCCCCTTGGGGGCAGATTGGTCGATTTTAGGTCAATCTGCCCCCAAGGGGGCAGAAATCACTAGGCACCGGGGATTTGTTTTTTGGCGCCAATGTCACGCAGGGGGAGCAACCCCGTAGGCAAGGGTTGCTCCTGGTGGGGGGGTGGGGGTTGGGGATGCAAATTTATTTTAGGCCATTTCTGCCCCTCTGGGGCTAGATCGGCCTATTATTAGGCCGATCTGCCACCAGGGGGGGCAGAAACCTCTAGGCGCCAGGGCAATTTTTTTTTGTGTTTGTTTGTTTGTTTGTATGTTTTTTTAGAGATGGGGAGCGACCCATCAGGCAAGGGTAGCTCCCCTGGGGGGGCAAACTGTATTTAGACCATTTCTGCCCCCCTTGGGGGCAGATTGGTCGATTTTAGGTCAATCTTCCCCCAAGGGGGCAGAAACGACTAGGCACCGGGATTTGTTTTTTGGGGCCTATGTCACGCAAGGGGAGCAACCCCGTAGGCAAGGGTTGCTCCTGGTGGGGGGGTGGGGGTTGGGGATGCAAATTTATTTTAGGCCATTTCTGCCCCTCTGGGGCCAGATCGGCCTATTATTAGGCCGATCTGCCACCAGGGGGGGCAGAAACCTCTAGGCGCCAGGGCAATTTTTTTTTTTGTGTTTGTTTGTTTGTTTGTATGTTTTTTTAGAGATGGGGAGCGACCCATCAGGCAAGGGTCGCTCCCCTGGGGGGGCAAACTGTATTTAGACCATTTCTGCCCCCCTTGGGGGCAGATTGGTCGATTTTAGGTCAATCTGCCCCAAGGGGGCAGAAACCACTAGGCACCGGGGATTTGTTTTTTGGCACCAATGTCACGTAGGGGGAGCGACCCCGTAGGCAAGGGTCGCTCCCGGGTGGGGGGGGGCGGTTGGGGGGGCAAATTTATTTTGGGCCATTTCTGCCCCCAGGGGGGACAGAAAGCTCTAGGTGCCAGGGCAAAAAAAAAAATTGTGTTTTTTTTTTTTTTTTTTTTTTTTTAGAGATGGGGAGAGACCCATCAGGCAAGGGTCGCTCCCCTGGGGGCAAATTGTATTTAGACCATTTCTGCCCCCCTTGGGGGCAGATTGGTCGATTTTAGGTCAATCTGCCCCCAAGGGGGCAGAAATCACTAGGCACCGGGGATTTGTTTTTAGGCGCCAATGTCACGTAGGGGGACTGACCCCGTAGGCAAGGGTCGCTCCTGGGCAGGTGGGGTTTGGGGGGGTTTGGGGGGGTTTGGGGGGGTGGGGGGTCAAATTTATTTTAGGGCATTTCTGCCCCCCCCCCCCGGGCCGGCTGAGCTAGAGGCCAAAATCCACAGGTAGGCACTTTGCAAAAAACACCTCTGTTTTCTGTGAAAAAATATGTTGTGTCCACGTTGTGTTTTGGGCCATTTCCTTTCATTGGCGCTAGGCCTACCCACACAAGTGAGGTACCATTTTTATCGAGAGACTTAGGGGAACGCTGGGTGGAAGGAAATTTGTGGCTCCTCTCAGATTCCAGAACTTTCTGTCACCGACATGAGAGGAAAAAGTGTTTTTTGGCCAAATTTTGATGTTTGCAAAGGATTCTGGGTAACAGAATCTGGTCAGAGCCCCGCAAGTCACCCCATCTTGGATTCCCCTAGGTCTCTAGTTTTCAAAAATGCGCTGGTTTGCTAGGTTTCCCCAGGTGCCGGCTGAGCTAGAGGCCAAAAAAATGAAAAAATGTGATGTGTCCACGTTGTGTTTTGGGCCATTTCCTGTTGCGAGCGCTAGGTCTACCCACACAAGTGAGGTATCTTTTTTATCGGGAGACTTGGGGGAACGGTGGGTGGAAGGAAATTTGTGGTTCCTCTCAGATTCCAGAACTTTCTGCCACAGAAATGTGAGGAACATGTGTTTTTTTTGCCAAATTTTGAGGTTTGCAAAGGATGCTGGGTAACAGAACCTGGTCCAAGCCACACAAGTCACCCCATCTTCGATTCCCCTAGGTCTCTAGTTTTCAGAAATGCACAGGTTTGGTAGGTTTCCCTAGGTATCGGCTGAGCTAGAGGCCAAAATCTACAGGTAGGCACTTTGCAAAAAACACCTCTGTTTTCTTTAAAAAAATTGGATGTGTCCACGTTGGGCTTTGGGGCGTTTCCTGATGCGGGCGCTAAGCCTACCCACACAAGTGAGGTATCATTTTTATCGGGAGACGTGGGGGAACGCTGGGTGGAAGGAAATTTGTGGCTCCTCTCAGATTCCAGAACTTTCTGCCACAGAAATGTGAGGAACATGTGTTTTTTTAGCCAAATTTTGAGGTTTGCAAAGGAATCTGGGTAACAGAACCTGGTCCGAGCCACACAAGTCACCCCATATTGGATTCCCCTCGGTCTCTAGTTTTCAGAAATGCACAGGTTTGGTAGGTTTCCCTAGGTGTCGGCTGAGCTAGAGGCCAAAATCTACAGGTAGGCACTTTGCAAAAAACACCTCTGTTTTCTTTAAAAAAATTGGATGTGTCCACGTTGCGCTTTGGGGCGTTTCCTGTCGCGGGCGCTAGGCCTACCCACACAAGTGAGGTATCATTTTTATCGGGAGACGTGGGGGAACGCTGGGTGGAAGGCAATTTGTGGCTCCTCTCAGATTCCAGAACTTTCTGCCACAGAAATGTGAGGAACATGTGTTTTTTTAGCCACATTTTGAGGTTTGCAAAGGATTCTGGGTAACAGAACCTGGTCCGAACCACACAAGTCACCCCATCTTGGATTCCCCTAGGTCTCTAGTTTTCAGAAATGCACAGGTTTGGTAGGTTTCCCTAGATGCCGGCTGCGCTACAGGCCAAAATCTACAGGTAGGCACTTTGCAAAAAACACCTCTGTTTTCTTTCAAAAATTTGGATGTGTCCACGTTGCGCTTTGGGGCGTTTCCTGTCGCGGGCGCTAGGCCTACCCACACAATTGAGGTATCATTTTTATCGGGAGACTTGGGGGAACGCTGGGTGGAAGGAAATTTGTGGCTCCTCTCAGATTCCAGAACTTTCTGCCATAGAAATGTGAGGAACATGTGTTTTGTTTAGCCAAATTTTGAGGTTTGCAAAGGATTCTGAGTAACAGAACCTGGTCCGAGCCACACAAGTCACCCCATCTTGGATTCCCCTAGGTCTCTAGTTTTCAGAAATGCACAGGTTTGGTAGGTTTCCCTAGGTGCCGGCTGAGCTAGAGGCCAAAATCTACAGGTAGGCACTTTGCTAAAAACAGATCTGTTTTCTGTGATGTGTCCATGTTGTGTTTTGGGGCATATCCTGTTGCGGGCGCTAGGCCTACCCACACAAGTGAGGTATCATTTTTATCGGGAGACTTGGGGGAACATAGAATAGCAAAACAAGTGTTATTGCCCCTTGTCTTTCTCTACATTTTTCCCTTCCAAATGTAAGACAGTGTGTAAAAAAGACGTCTATTTGAGAAATGCCCTGTAATTCACGTGCTAGTATGGGCACCCCTGAATTCAGAGATGTGCAAATAACCACTGCTTCTCAACACCTTATCTTGTGCCCATTTTGGAAATACAAAGGTTTTCTTGATAGCTATTTTTTACTCTTTATATTTCAGCAAATGAATTGCTGTATACCCTTCATAGAATGAAAACCCACTGCAGGTTGCAGGTCATTTATTGGCTCTGGGTACCTAGAGTTCTTGATGAATCTACAAGCCCTATATATCCCCGCAACTAGAAGAGTCCAGCAGACGTAATGGTATATTGCTTTCGAAAATCTGATATTGCAGGAAAAAGTTACAGAGTAAAACGTAGAGAAAAATTTATGTTTTTTTCACCTCAATTTCAATATTTTTCTTTTCAGTTGTTATTTTCTGTAGGAAACCCTTGTAGGATCTACACAAATTACCCCTTGCTGAATTCAGAATTTTGTCTACTTTTCAGAAATGTTGCGGTTTCTGGGATCCAGCATTGGTTTCATGCCCATTTCTATCACTGACTGGAAGGAGGCTGAAAGCACAAAAAATCGTAAAAATGGGGTATGTCCCAGAAAAATGCCAAAATTGTGTTGAAAAATTGAGTTTTCTGATTCAAGTCTGCCTGTTCCTGAAATCTGGGAAGCTGGTGATTTTAGCACCGCAAACCCTTTGTTGACGCCCTTTTCAGGGAAAAAACCACAAGCCTTCTTCTGCAGCCCCTTTTTCCCATTTTTTTGAAAAAAACAAAATTTTCACTGTATTTTGGCTAATTTCTCTGGCCTCCTTCTGGGGAACCCACAAAGTCTGGATACCTCTAGAATCCCTAGGATGTTGGAAAAAAAGGACGCAAATTTGGCGTGGGTAGCTTATGTGAACAAAAAGTTATGAGGGCCTAAGCGCGAACTGCTCCAAATAGCCAAAAAAAGGCTCGGCACAGGAGGGGGAAAAGGCCTGGCAGCGAAGGGGTTATTGGCAGTGGTGTAAATGCTTATGAAGGGCTGTATAATTTGTTTATGAAGGAACACCTTTTAAGTAATTGTTTCAATGATAAACTGCATCAGCATCTGGTAGACCTAGGTCCAATTTCTCCCCAAGAATTGGGAAAGAAGGCAGACCATTGGGTCAAGACTAGGGTGACCAAGACTTCCACAGGGGGTGACCAAAAGAAAGGGGTCACAAAGACCCCCCAGGGGAAGAGTGTTGAGACATCCAAGGGAAAAAGTAAAGAGTCCTCTACAGGGCCCCAAAAACCTGCTCAGGAGGGTGGGTCCAAAGCCTCTTCACAATCCTCATTTGGGTACAAGGGTAAAAACTTTGATCCCAAAAAGGCCTGGTGTCGTAGCTGTAATCAGCAGGGACACCAAACTGGAGACAGGGCCTGTCCCAAGAAAAGTTCCACTTCTACTACTACTCCAGTTAGCACTGGAATAGCCAGTCTCCGGGTGGGATCAACAGTGTGCCCAGAGCAAATCAGGGTCCACACTGAAGCTACATTAGTCTCTGAGGGTGGGGTGGACTTAGCCACACTAGATGCCTGGCCCGCTAACATGCAAAAATACAGGCAGCAGGTCTTTATTAATGGGACTAGAGTAGAAGCCCTGAGGGATACAGGTGCCAGTGTCACAATGGTGACAGACAAACTGGTTTCCCCAGGACAATACCTGACTGAACAAACTTATCCAGTCACCAACGCTGACAATCAGACTAAAGCTCCTCCCATGGCTATGGTAACTTTAGAATGGGGAGGGGTCAATGGCCTGAAACAGGCGGTAGTTTCCTCTGCTATACCAGTAGACTGTCTGCTTGGAAATGATTTGGAGTCCTCAGCATGGGCTGAGGTAGAACTCAAAACCCATGCAGCCATTTAGGGTATCCCTGAACTGGTGTATATGTCAAGACAAGGGCACAGTGCAAGGCTCAGAGTGAAAAAGAGGTGTTGGAGTCTGGAATAATGGCCCAACCCTCCAAGAGAAAAGGAAAGAAGACTGGGGAACCAGCTTCAGCACAGAATAAGAAAAAGAACCTCTCTTCTCAGGAAGAAGTTCTATCCCCTGAGGGAACTGAGCCTATGGAGTTGGAACCTTATCAGGTTGAGCTCTTGGGCCCAGGGGGACCCACAAGGGAACAACTGTGCAAGGGGCAAGAAACATGTCCCTCTCTTGAAGGCCTTAGGCAGCAAGCTGCTGAAGAAACAAAAGGAAATGTCAGTGGAACCCACAGGGTCTATAGGGAAGATGGACTCCTTTACACCCAGGCAAGAGATCCAAAACCTTGTGCCACTAGGAGAGTGGTAGTGCCTCAGGAGTTTAGGGAGTTCATTCTAACCTTAGCCCATGACATTCCACTTGCTGGGCATTTGGGACAAACCAAGACTTGGGAGAGGTTAGTCAACCATTTCTATTGGCCCAACATGTCCCAGAAAGTAAAGGAGTTTTGTAACTCCTGTGCCACCTGTCAAGCCAGTGGTAGGACAGGTGGCCACCCAAAGGCCCCCCCTCATTCCACTTCCAGTGGTGGGGGTCCCCTTTGAATGAATGGGAGTGGATATAGTGGGTCCACTTGAACCTCCCACAGCCTCAGGGAATCCGTATATCCTAGTAGTAGTGGATCATGATACTAGGTACCCTGAAGCAATTCCCCTTAGGTCCACTACTGCCCCTGCAGTAGCCAAAGCACTCATTGGTATTTTTACCAGAGTGGGATTTCCTAAGGAGGTGGTTTCTGACAGAGGTACCAACTTCATGCCAGCTTACCTAAAACACATGTGGAATGAGTGTGGGATGACTTACAAATTCACCACACCATACCATCCACAAACCAATGGTCTTGTTGAGAGGTTCAACAAGACATTCAAGGGCATGATCATGGGGCTCCCTGAAAAGCTCAAAAGGAGATGGGATGTCCTCTTACCATGCCTGCTTTTCGCCTACAGAGAGGTGCCTCAGAAGGGAGTAGGGTTTTCACCCTTTGAACTTCTATTTGGCCATCCTGTTAGGGGACCACTAGCTCTTGTGAAAGAAGGCTGGGAGAGACCTCTCCATGAGCCTAAGCAAAATATAGTGGAGTATGTACTAGGCCTACGTTCAAGGATGGCAGAATACATGGAAAAGGCAAGCAAAAACCTTGAGGCCAGCCAACAACTCCAGAAGATGTGGTATGACCAAAAGGCTGCAATGGTTGAGTTTCAGCCAGGGCAGAAAGTCTGGGTTCTGGGGCCTGTGGCTCCCAGGGCACTTCAGGACAGATGGAGTGGCCCTTACCCAGTGCTAGAAAGAAAGAGTCAGGTCACCTACCTGGTAGACCTAGGCACTAGCAGGACCCCCAAAAGGGTGATCCATGTGAACCGCCTCAAACTCTTTCATGACAGGGCAGATGTAAACATGTTAATGGTTACAGATTAGGACCAAGAAGCTGATAGTGAACCTCTCCCTGATCTCCTCTCCTCTGGCCCTAAAGATGGCTCAGTAGATGGAGTGGTCTACTCAGACACCCTCTCTGGCCAACAGCAAGCTGACCACAGGCAAGTTCTCCAACAGTTTGCTGAGGTCTTTTCCCTAACCCCTGGTCAGACACACCTGTGTACCCATGATGTGGACACAGGGGACAGCATGCCTGTCAAAAGCAATTTGTTTTAGCCAGTCTGATCAAGTTAAGGAAAGCATCAAAGTGGAAGTCCACAAGATGCTGGAATTGGGAGTGATTGAGCACTCTGACAGCACCTGGGCTAGCCCAGTGGTCTTAGTCCCCAAATCTCACACAAAAGATGGCAAGAGAGAGATGAGGTTCTGTGTGGACTACAGAGGGCTTAATTCTGTCACCAAGACAGATGTCCATCCCATTCCAAGAGCAGATGAGTTAATAGACAAATTGGGTGCTGCCAAATACTTAAGTACCTTTGACTTGACAGCAGGGTACTGGCAAATAAGAATGGCACCAGGAGCAAAAGAGAAAACAGCATTCTCTACAACTGATGGGCACTACCAGTTTACTGTGATGCCCTTTGGCTTAAAGAATGCCCCTGCCACCTTCCAAAGGTTAGTGAATCATGTCCTTGCTGGCTTGGAGTCCTTTAGTCCAGCTTATCTTGATGATATGGCTGTCTTTAGCTCCAACTGGCAGGATCACCTGGTCCACATGAAGAAGGTTTTGCAGGCCCTGAAAGCAGCAGGCCTCTCTATCAAGGCATCTACATGTCAGATAGGGCAGGGTACTGTGGTTTACTTGGGACACCTTGTAGGTGGAGGCCAAGTTCAGCCACTCCAACCCACGTTCCAGACTATTCTGGACTGGGTAGCTCCAAAAACCCAGACTCAAGTCAGGGCATTCCTTGGCTTGACTGGTTACTATAGGATGTTTGTGAAGGCATATGGATCAATAATGACACCCCTCACAGAACTTACCTCCAAGAAAATGCCCACGAAGGTAAACTGGAATGTAGAGTGCCAACAGGACTTTGACACCCTGAAACAAGCTATGTGCACAGCACCACTTCTAAAAGCTCCAGATTACTCTAAGCAGTTCATTGTGCAGACAGGTGCCTCTGAACATGGGATAGAAGCAATCCTGTCCCAGACAAATGATCATGGCCTTGACCAGCCTGTTGCTTTTATTAGCAGGAGGTTACTCCCCAGGGAGCAGCGTTGGAGTGCCATTGAGAGGGAGGCCTTTGCTGTGGTTTGGTCCCTGAAGAAGTTGAGACCATACCTCTTTGGTACTCACTTTGTAGTTCAGACTGACCACAGACCTCTCAGATGGCTCATGCAAATGAAAGGAGAAAACCCTAAACTGTTGAGGTGGTCCATATCCCTACCGGAAATGGACTTTATAGTGGAACATAGACTTGGGACTGCCCATGCCAATGCAGATGGCCTTTCCAGGTTCTTCCACTTAGAAAATGAAGACTCTCTTGGGAAAGGTTAGTATCATCCTCTTTCGTTTGGGGAGGGTTGTGTAAGGAAATGCCTCCTTGGCATGGTTACCCCCCTGACTTTTTGCCTTTGCTGATGCTAAGTTATGATTTGAAAGTGTGCTGGGACCCTGCTAACCAGGCCCCAGCACCAGTGTTCTTTCCCTAAGCTGTACCTTTGTCCGCACAACCCTGGCACTCAGGTAAGTCCCTTGTAACTGGTACCCCTGGTACCAAGGGCCCTGATGGCAGGGAAGGTCTCTAAGGGCTGCTGCAGCATGTCTTATGCCACCCTAAGGACTCCTCACTCAGCACATGCACACAGCTTGTGTGTGCTGGTGGGGAGAAAATGACTAAGTCGACATGGCACTCCCCTCAGAGTGCCATGCAAACCTCACACTGCCTGTGGCACAGGTAAGTCACCCCTCTAGCAGGACTTACAGCCCTAAGGAAGGGTGCACTATACCACAGGTGAGGGCATAGGTGCATGAGCACTATGTCCCTACAGTGTCTAAGTAAAACCTTAGACATTGTAAGTGCAGGGTAGCCATAGGAGTATATGGTTGGGAATCTGTCAAACACGAACTCCACAGCACCATAATGGCTACACTGAAAACTGGGAAGTTTGGTATCAAACTTCTCAGCACAATAAATGCACACTGATGCCAGTGTGCAATTGTTTGTAAAATACACCCAGAGGGCATCTTAGAGATGCCCCCTGAAAACATACCAGACTTCCAGTGTAGGCTGACTAGTTTCTGCCAGCCTGCCACACACCAGACATGTTGCTGGACACATGGGGAGAGTGCCTTTGTCACTCTGTGGCTAGGAACAAAGCCTGTACTGGGTGGAGGTGCTTCTCACCTCTCCCTGCAGGGACTGTAACACCTGGCGGTGAGCCTCAAAGGCTCACCCCCTTTGTTACAGCACCACAGGGCATCCCAGCTAGTGGAGATGCCCGCCCCTCCGGCCACTGCCCCCACTTTTGGCGGCAAGGCTGGAGGACATAATTAGGAAAACAAGGAGGAGTCACCCACCAGTCAGGACAGCCCCTAAGGTGTCCTGAGCTGAGGTGACTCTTACTTTTAGAAATCCTCCATCTTGTGGATGGAGGATTCCCCCAATAGGATTAGGGATGTGCCCCCCTCCCCACAGGGAGGAGGCACAAAGAGGGTGTAGCCACCATCAAGGACAGTAGCCATTGGCTACTGCCCTCCCAGACCTAAACACACCCCTAAATTCAGTATTTAGGGGCTCCCCAGAACCTAAGAAACTAGATTCCTGCAACCTTAACCAGAAGAAGGACTGCTGACCTGAAGCCCTGCAGTGAAGACGGAGATGACAACTGCTTTGGCCCCAGCCCTACCGGCCTGTCTCCCAACTTCGAAGAAAATTGTAACAGCGACGCATCCAACAGAGACCAGCAACCTCTGAAGCCTCAGAGGACTGCCCTGCAACCAAGGACCAAGAAACTCCTGTGAACAGCGGCCCTGTTCAATAATCTGCAACTTTCTTGCAACAAAGAAACGACTTTGAAGACTTCACGTTTCCCGCCGGAAGCGTGAGACTTTCCACTCTGCAACTGACGCCCCCGGCTCGAACTGCGGAAAACCAACACTACAGGGAGGACTCCCCGGTGACTGCGAGCCCGTGAGTAGCCAGAGACGATCACCCTGAGCCCCCACAGCGACGCCTGCAGAGGAAATCCAGAGGCTCCCCCTAACCGCGACTGCCTGTAACAAGGGACCCGACGCCTGGAACCAACACTGCACCCGCAGCTCCCAGGACCTGAAGGAACCGAACTCCAGTGCAGGAGCGACCCCCAGGTGACCCTCTGCCCAGCCCAGGTGGTGGCTACCCTGAGGAGCCCCCCATGTGCCTGTCTGCATCGTTGAAGAGACCCCCGGGTCTCCCCATTACTTCCTATACAAATCCCGACACCTGTTTGCACACTGCACCCGGCCGCCCCAGTGCCGCTGAGGGTGTACTTTCTGTGCCTGCTTGTGTCCCCTCCCGTTGCCCTACGAAACTCCCCTGGTCTGCACCCCGAGAACGCAGATACTTACCTGCTGGCAGACTGGAACCGGGGCACCCCTGTCTCCATTGAAGCCTATGTGTTTTAGACACCTCTTTGACTTCTACACCTGACCGGCCCTGAGCTGCTGGTGTGGTAACTTTGGGGTTGCCTTGAACCCCCAACGGTGGGCTACCTTGGACCCAACTTTGAGACTTGTAAGTGTTTTACTTACCTGTGAACTTAACCTTTACTTACCTCCCCCAGGAACTGTTGATTTTTGCAGTGTCCACTTTTAAAATAGCTTATTGCCATTTTAACCAAGACTGTACCTGTTATTGTGATTATTCAAAGTTCCTAGAGTACCTAAGTGAAATCCCATTCATTTAAAGTATTACTTGTAAATCTTGAACCTGTGGTTCTTAAAATAAACTAAGAAAATATATTTTTCAATATGAAAACCTATTGGTCTGGAGTAAGTCTTTGAGTGTGTGTTCCTCATTTATTGCCTGTGTGTGTACAGCAAATGCTCAACACTACCCACCGATAAGCCTACTGCTCGACCACACTACCACAAAATAGAGCATTAGAATTATCTCTTTTTGCCACTATCTTACCTCTAAGGGGAACCCTTGGACTCTGTGTACACTATTTCTTACTTTGAAATAGTATATACAGAGCCAACTTCCTACAGCTACCATTTCATGGCATTCACATGGTGGCATTCGAATCGGCAAGACACGCAATTAATTTCTTGTGCTTAACTCATGATATTCATTGTGCACAACCATTTCATGGCATTTACATATTCTTGTAGAAATCAGCAATGTGTGCGATTCGTGTTTCTGCATTTTAGAAAAAATAAGGGGGTCATTACGAACTCAGCAGTCTTTTTGCAAGACCGCCGAGGGACCGATGTGCGGAAGACCGCATGTGCAGGCGGTTTGCCGCTTGGCGTATTATGACTGTTGGCTGCTCTCCGTCGTTATTCCGACGGAGAGCCGCCAACAGCCATACTTGCGGGCGGCGGGGAAGTGGAGGTTGCTCCACCTCCACCGCCATGACAACAGAACACCGCCCAGCGAATCATGTGCTGTGATTCGCCGTGGCGGTGTTCTGTTGGCGTGGTGGTGTCGGCGGAGCTGTCCCCATGGCTCCCGTCCCCTCCCGGAGGATCGACGGAACAGGTAAGTCGATCGTCCGTTAGGGGAGGGGGGTGGGGGGTGTTGTGTGTTGTGTGCGTGCATGGGGGTGTGCGTGTGTGTATGTAGAGGGTGTGTGTGCGTGCGTGTATGCTTGCGGGGGTGTTGTGTGTATGGGAATGAGTGTGTGTGTGCCTGTGGGTATGTCTGTATGGATGTGTGCGTGTATTTGTGAATGTGGGTGTGCGTGCCTGACTGTGTGTGTGGCTGTGGCATGTATGTCGGGGTGTGTGCATGTGTGTGTTGGTGGTGCCTGCTTGCGTATCGTCTGTGAGTGAGTAATGTTATGTTGGGGGTTGGGTTGGGGAGGGGGGCCCTGCCACCGTTGGGGGGTGGCAGGGGTAGTGGGGGGTGTAGGGGAGGGAGTCGGGGTGGGGGGAGACCCCTATCAGTGCCAGGGAAGGAATTCCCTGGCACTGATAGTGCTTACCGCCATGGATTTCATGGCGGTTGAAACCGCTGGAAATCCACGGCGGTAAGCCGGGTCCAAATACCGCTGGCGGTATACTGACGGCCGCAGGGCTGGAGACCCAGGTCTCCAGCCCGGCGGTCGTTTCCGCCCTGGTGGGCGGGACGGAGAACCGGCGGATGACCATGGCGGTAACCGCCATGGTCATAATTTACAAAGGTAAGACCGCCAGCCTGTCGGCGGTCTTACCGCCGGTTCTCCGCCATCCGCCAGGGTTGTAATGACTCCCTAAGTATTAGAATTCTAGATGTTACATTATAAGTGCATAATAAGTCCCTCAATACAACTCCTATGGTGTTTCAGAAAACGTTCAGATTATTTACTTGTCCTCCTGCAAAAAGACTATGGCCCTCATTATGACCCTGGCGGTGTTGCACCGCCAGGGCCAACGGGGGCGGGAGCACCGCCGACAGGCCGGCGGTGCTCCCTTGGGCATTCTGACCGTGGCGCTTTGGCCGCGGTCAGAAATGGAAAACCGGCGGTCTCCCGCCGGTTTTCCGTTGCCCATTTGAATCCCCCATGGCGGCGCAGCTCGCTGCGCCGCCATGGGGGATTCTGACACCCCCTACCGCCATCCTGTTCCTGGCGGTTCGCCCGCCAGGAACAGGATGGCGGTAGGGGGTGTCGCGGGGCCCCTGGGGGCCCCTGCAGTGCCCATGCCAATGGCATGGGCACTGCAGGGGCCCCCGTAAGAGGGCCCCGCTAGTATTTCACTGTCTGCATAGCAGACAGTGAAATACGCGACGGGTGCAGTAACACCCGTCGCACCTTCCCACTCCGCCGGCTCGATTACGAGCCGGCTTCATGGTGGGAAGGTCGTTTTCCCCTGGGCTGGCGGGCGGCCTTTCGGCGGCCGCCCGCCAGCCCAGGGGAAAAGTCAAAATACCCGCTGCGGTCTTGCGACCGCGGTACGGTATTTTGACGGCGGGACTTTGGCGGGCGGCCTCCGCCGCCCGCCAAGGTCCGAATGAGGGCCTATGTTTGATTTTGAAAACATAACCCCGAGGATCTGGTGACTCTGACACAGGCAACGGTATGTCCTATACTCACCCCTTGTGGCTGCTGTGTTCCCCTCAAACATCCATCACTCCGGGTATGGCACCGTCAGAATGCGTGCCATTAGGTGGGTCATGGTCTGATGTGTTGCCCGCCCACATTGGGAGGACAGCCCCAGCTGGACCTCCGTGACCTTCTAGGCCCAGCATCTCAGGTCCTCCCACCTCCTGCAAAAGTGAGTGCTCTGCCGGTGGCACTATGCACATTCCTTACAAGATCCTGAAATTACTCAAACAAGATGCATACAAAGCTCATGCTGTCGTGCACATACATTTTGTCTAACGTTTATAACCATCGTAAACAAATTCGATGGCAGTAAAGTTATGTGCATCCAACAGAAGCAGGATCTAGGACCCCCAAAAAACTTCACACAACTCAATGTTAATGAACACAACATATAGTACTGGTATAGTTCATTGATGCCTCACAGACTATAACAACAGGCTCAAAAGAAGCCTAGGTGGCACATTGTAGCCTGTGAGGTGCTGAACATAGTCAATTGTGCACATGAGGTACTGACCTGCTCCTCTTGTGAGCCATAGAGCTGTCCATGCAGGGAAAGGACCTCATTTGCAAGCCTCTCCAGCACCTCTGGAGAGAAGGCAGGGGCCCTATCACCTACTGGACGTGGCATGATTTCTCCCAGAGATGGCACACAGCAGCTCAGGTAGTGGAGGTGTTGCTGGCCTCAGTCAGAAGTGAAGTGACTGATTTTTCACAACATGGCGGTCACATCTGCCACGTATGTGGTCATCACCGCGGACAGACATACATTGGGCCGCGACCCCCACAGGCAACAATGTTAGCCTATGGCTGTGTCCGCTGCGGATGGAACCCTCTATCGTGCAGACGACTTCAGCCGGCGGTTGCGGATGGTTCCTAATGTCCAGTGGAGTAGGTCAGGCATCTGCCATTTTGACGGTCTGAAATACTGTATATGGCTCCGTAAACTGAGTCACACCTACAATATATGTGTTAGATCATCACAAAAATCTTTATTCTGTCTTGTTATGTAGGTCCTACTACACAACCACCAGTGTAGTGTGGCACAGAGCACAGGTGGCATATAACGTCTGTGCACGGTCCACCACCGCCAACGGTAATTTTGGCGGTCGGAAAACACAATCACATTTCAATGGACAATTGTGTAGCAGATAATTGGGTTTGCCCGAATCCATGTTGTTGACAACCATGGGGGTCACATGTGACCCTTGGGTACTTGCCAGCTGGGATGTGTACTGTGTGTCAGGTCTATCCAGTCAGAAATGCTTTGTTACATGATATTGTTGGCAGGAATCATGTATGTTGCACTGACTAATGTTCCAAATCATGTCTTGTCACACATAGGTACCCTGGGAGAGGGAGAATGCGACAACCTCCTGTCTACCATCCACTGCCAGACCTTCAGACCATGGAGGACAGCCGCATTATCCAGTTATACCACCTGGAGAGGCAAACAATAGTGGACTTATGCCATCAGCTGGAGCCAGATCTGATGGCAGCTAATAGTAATCTAACCTGCATACCACTCATTGTACAAGTCATGTCAGTATTGCACTTCCTGGCCACAGGGTCCTTCCAACATACAGTGTCCCTATCTGCTGGAGTGTTCCCAACCTAAGTTCAGTCAGGTGTTGAAGGATTTTCTCTTTGCAATGTTGAAACACGTTGACAGCTATAATATGTTAACCGACGTGAGGATTTAGCCAATGTGAAGGCTGGCTATTATGGTTTTCCCCGCCTCCCACATGTGGTGTGAGCCATTGATGGCACACATGTTGACTTAGTGCCACCACAGGCCACTGAACAAGTCTGTTGCAACAGAAAGAACTTCCATTCCATCAACATGCAAGTTGTCTGTTTAGCGGATCTCTACATTCCAAATGTGTGTGCCCATTATCCTGGATCAGCCCATGATTCCTTCATAATGCGAAGCAGCACTATATCCAAGCTGATTTCACAACTGCACCCAGAGAGGGCCTGGCTGGTTGGTAAGTCACGTCTGTCCTGATTGTGTGTGTGAGCAATGTCAGGTGCTACAATCCTGAAGTGAGTGACTGATTGTTGCATTTATGTCCCATTCCTTAACAGGAGACTCAGCATATCCAATCAGTCCTTGGTTGTTGGCGGCGCTGAGGAATCCAACTACGCCAGGGGAAGTTTGCCTCATTGAGGCCCATGAGGAACACAGTGGCGCAGGCATTTTGGCTCCTGAAGGCCAGATTTCGGTGTCTGGACAGGACTGGTAGAGCCCTCCCCAGGAAAGTGTGTCAGATCACTGTGGCATGCTGCATGCTCCAGAACATCACCCTGTGATATCCCATACATTCCAGAGGAGGGTGAACCTGCAGTGCCACCGGGTGAGAATCCTGACATGCTAACTGAGGATGGCAGTGGTGAAGTGGAAGGCAGTCACTTGTGAGAAGATCTCATTCACAGCTACTTCTCATGCGTGTAAGTATGTCATGTGATGTCATGACTGTGACTGTACAATGAACTGTAGTTGTCAGAATGTGTGGAATTGAGTGTTTTGGATACAGCTAGAGAGCTGATAATCTACAATAATCAGCCAAAGGCTTCTTGATAAGATAGCTTTGACACCCCACCACCTTGATGATTTTGCTTTGTTTGTGTCTGTTTCCTTGCAATGTACTTTGTATACCAGATGCTTGCTATGTGATTTGTGCCATATGTATGGTTTCAAGCCTACACTCCTTGTTTTGTTTGTTATACAGGTACCTTCACCATGACATCTTCATGTGGGCATTTCAGAGTTGTGATGTTGGCAGGTATGTGATGCTGTTTTGACATATGAAGTGGACATGGATTGTTCCAGGTAATGTAGGTCACGAAGTTTGGGTGTATGAAACCTGTGCTAAGACAGCTTGCACAGTGTTTGGATGGAAGGTCAGAAGTGACCAATGGACCTTTTTTGTGTGCTGTGGTGGACCTGATGCATCATGTGTGTCACCATGTGGTCATAAAATATGTGGTCCTAGTTTACAACCAAGTCATTCTCCATTCACATTGGCTAAAAACTCTTTTGTATGACCTGTATGTAACTGTAGATGTGTTTCAACATTGTAGGCCACAGTGCCTATAACACAACGCTGACATATGTTTGTGTCATACCACCAGATGCATTGGCATTGGATTAGGATGACCCTGTGATCAGAGACTGTTGTACTGCTATCTGTCTGTATCTTGGATTATGTGATGTTGAATTACTTTGTTGTGGTATATGATAAGGCCAAGCTGATGACACCAACCACATCAATGTTTGCCTATTTTACTGGAAAATGTCTGACAAATCCCTTTCTTCCGTGGTCTGGTGGGTCTGTACCTGTCTATATGTTAATTTACTCAGTATGAGTCAATCATTCATGATTTCCAATAGTTCAGACATATTGACAGCCTATTTGCTAAACCCTGTAATACATTTTTTAGCTTGAGCAGACACTAGTATGTATGTTTATGTGTCGGAGGATAGTAATCCAGAGCTGTAATACAATTTTTAGCTTGAGCAGACACTGGTATGTATGTGTATGTGTCAGAGGGTTTTAATCCAAAGCCGGACACTGTGTACATGCAACATATCCCATCTTGAACAAGTACCTTGGATCATCATTGTCCGGTTCACATGGTTTGACATATCTACATGACTAAATATGAAATCAAAATCAGCAGATAATGAGTCAGTGAAGGGTTAGTTTATTGGGTAGCTATGATTGACATAAAATATATGTGACATGACTCAACAACAATTCAAATGTGAAGGGGTCAGTCATGGTGGATGAAATCATTGGAGCAGATGCCACACCATTGGAAGTCCAGAGCTCAGAGTACTCCTCCCATTGGAAATTGTAGAACATTCAGGATGAGTCCAGAGTAAGACACAAAGGAGGTCCTTAAGGAAGAGGGTTATTACTGGCAGAGGTGAGTGTCTTGCCATCAGCACCTCCTGTATTCTTTGCTGGATGTCCCTGCTTGCGTGGGAGGGGGATCTGCTGCTACAGAGGCAGGAGTGACTGCGGCTTGTTGTTCCTCTGGCAGGGCCTACCTTCTAGTGGCTGGCACCGATGTAGATGGGCCTGCTGTTGATGAGTCAAAGGAAGGGTTAGACTGGTGTTTAAAAGCCCTCAAGGTAAAGTGTATGTCCTTCAACACCCCTGTTTGGGAGGTCATGCTTGTATTGTGGGTTTCCATCTGTTCCTCCATGTCCCTATGCATGTCCCTCTGTAACTGCTGGAACTCCTGGAGTTTGGTCAACAACTGGCCCATCACGCCTTTGGACTCCTGATAGACCTCCAAGATGTGGCTGATGGTGTCCTGGCCAACAGCAGCCACAGTGGCCTCACCCCGCTGGCGCAAAGCATCCCTCCTATGCACCCTACCCCCACAGGCCTGTGCCCTTGCCACTGGGCACCCTCTCCAACTTGTTCTGGACCCTCATTGTCCGAAGTGTTGCGATGCAACTCAGGATCTAGGACGGGGGGCACAAGATGGTGGACACTATGCCAGGGTCACAGGTTGGAGGGCTGATCTGTTGCACTTTGGAGGATGCCCTGGAAATGACAAATTGCCACCTGTGTAGCCAACGCAGTGGAGAATCAAGATATGGCTTTTCCGTTTTGAGGCCTAGTTGAGTGTGATGCAGGCAGACCCAAGACTCATGTGCACAGCGCTGTATCAATGTGTCTGCTGCTGATGCCAATCTGGGGATGCATCTTGAGGCCTTAGGAATACTTGTTGAACACACTTGGTAAGGTGCCATTCCTGTCCTCAATAGTTTCATCTTGGCATAGCAAGTCAAGAAGGAGCTAGGTAGACAGACACAATTCTGATTTGAGCATGATCTGTGCTTGATCGATCCCAGGTGAGCAAACTTCACTTGTGAGTTGACAAACAGGGGTATATGGGCAAGTGAACACTGGGCTGGTGTTTGGAGTTACAGAAACAGGGCTTGCTCGGAGTTGCAGCCAGGTCACTCCCTCTACTTCCCACACTTGACAAATGTTCTACCCCTCAGGTGAGTAAACTTCATTTGTGAGTGGACAAACAGTGGTATATGGGCAAGTGAACACTGGGCTGGTGGTTGGAGTTAGAGAAATAGGGTCTGCTGGGAATTGCAGTCAGGTCACTCTCTCTACTCCCAATACTTGACAAATGTTCTTCCCCTAATGAGTAAACTTAATTTGTGAATTCACTTACAGATGTATTGCGGCAAGAGAACACTGGTATGATAGTTGGAGTTCTCGAAACAGGACCTGCTGGGAGTTGCAGTCAGGTCACTCTCTCTACTTCCCAATACTTCACAAATGTTACCTCTCAGGTGAGTAAACCTCATTTGTGAGTTGACAAACAGGGGTCTTTGGACAAGAAAACACTGGGCTGGTGTTTGGAGCTACAGAAACAGGGCCTGCTGGGAGTTGCCGTCAGGTCACTCTCTCTACTCCCCACTACTTGACAAATGTTCTCCCTCCAGGTGAGTAAACTTAATTTGTGAGTTCACTTACAGATGTATTGCGACAGGCGAACACTGGGCTGATGGTTGGAGTTCCTGAAACAGCGCCTGCTGGGAGTTGCAGTCAGGTAACTCCCTCTACTCCCAACACTTGACACCTGTTATGTATTAAATAGCTGATTGCAGCCTGCATTTAGGTTTGAGCATACATTTACATTTTGGTACATACCATGGATCCTGGAATGTGTTTTTGTTATTGTGAGATTTCCAGGCCCCATTTGGACATATGGCATGTGATGGGCCTTCATAACTGTGATGGTGGGTCCAATTATACACATTGAAAGTGTTAAGACTCAGCCATTCTGGGTATTGAATGTTGGTGGAGTACATAAACAAGGCAGTGGCAAAAGGTGAGCTGTGAGCATGCATAACATTGCATTTTTGTGACATTTTTCTTGTTGCGACTTCCCAGACTCTACTCCCCCATGTATTCCTGTCAAGCCTTCAGGATGCAGGATGGTCAAGATCTTCTCCTCCCAGGAAACGAGTTGTAATGGGGCACTGGGTGGGCCACCGCAAGTCTTCTTGGCCCGCAGATGGTTCCTGGAGACCAGGGAATGGACCTCGCTCCTGAGATCATTCCACCTCTTCCTAATGTCCTCTTTTGTGTGCAGGGTGGTGCCTACAGCATTCACTCTCTTGATGATCCTGACCCACATTTCAATTTTCCTACTGAGAGGAGTATGATGGACTTGTGCCCTAAACAATTGTGGCTCTACTCTTATGATTTTACACACCATGACTCTTAACTCATCTTCAGAAAAACAGGGATTTTTTTAATGTGACATGGTGGAAAAAAAGAAAAAGAGTGTCAGGGACTTACTTAACAGGGGAAGTGCAATAGGGTATGAATGGACAAAAGTGTGTGAATGGTGTTCTAGGGGATGGTGCACAAAAAGGGTGCTTAATCCATGTACTCTGCAAAAAAAGTGCTCAGGCTTTGTTGTCTTGCAGTGGAAATGTAAAGGATTGTGCTCTGTTAAGGGGTGTGTTTTAAACTGTCCTTAGAAGGTGTGTCCACTTGGCCAACGTGTGTCAGCTGTGTCATTTTTTAATTCCTCCAATGTGCAGTTGTCTGTTACTTTGCTGTCCGCGAACCACGGTGGTTGACCGCCATGAGGGGACCACCATGGTAACTGTGATTGTAATAAATTTGGTGGATGGCCGCTGCTCCAATGGCGCTGGAGGTTGTACTGCTTATATCCAGGCTGCCGTGCAGCTGACAGTCTGCCTTTTTTGCTTGGGGGTCCTGCCTGTATAACTCGTAATACTGCAGTCTGGGGAACCGCTGACGTCACAGTCCAATGTGACAGTCTGGTGGTCCGACTGCCAAACTTGTAATGATGCCCTAGTTGTATAGCCCTTTATTCTTATGAAATGGGTACCAACACCTTGCAGAATATTTTAGCTTCTTAATTACAAAAGTACGAAACAGTACGTAACAGCGACATATAGGAAAGGCAGAACTAAAAAAAGACTTCTTTTGTTTCTGTAATGTGCTTACTCGCATGTCCAGAAAATCGAAATTTATGATGCTTCCTGGTATTAGGCCTCTTTGCTCTACTCTCTGTACCCTCCGTGGTTAAAATGTCCCTTATGATCTTTTATCATTACAGAAATAGCTTGGGCAGTGCACAGCAACCTGGAAATTGTAGCTTTAAAGTACAACGCGTGCTTCAGATTATTTCTTTGAGGTGCACTATTAAAGTAATGTTGGTAAAAGGATGAGAAGGTTAGTCTTTGGATGACTCTGACTGCACTACTGAAACAGTGGCTCAACTCAAATAGTACATTGAAGTTTTGTGTGACATGGCCAGCAAGTGTGACTGTGACATGACCAGCACGTGTGAAGCGCACTTTTACAATTTAAACTGATCTCTAGGTTTTGCAGTTTGGTGTTTCAGTAGTGGCTAGAAGGCTACTCCTGTAATACCAAATGTGCAGCTAGGTGTTGCTTAGGTTGTCCATGCAAAATACACTGACATGGCTCATAGGCCTTTAAAATCTCTTTTAATAAGAAAAAGTGCTTATTTATTCCTCAGCAAGTTTGTGTTGCGAAGCTGCATGGATAAGCGTTTGAATGGTAAAATAGCTCAATGGTGGGATGAATGAGTGAGTGCATGAATGAAAGAATGAGTGAGTGATTAAGTGGGTGCATACATGGATGAACTGATGGGTGAATCTGGGTGTACATGCATGGGTGAATTAGTTAATACGTTGCTGGGTGCATGGATGGGTGGAAGTCTGTGCTATCCATCCACTCTCACCTATGTATTCAGTACACAATGTACCTATCCATCCAACTCATAAATACTTACCCCTCCATCAATCAACCTATTCTTTGCTTAATCCAACCTTCCACCTCTGTATGCTACCACACTGTCCAGTCATCTATTTGTGCACCCACACTGATGCATTCATCTAGACATCCATCTAAACATTCACATCAACACATCAATTGATCATCCACTCACACTTTCTTGCACTACCCATGTGCACATAGAGTAGAAGGGCCTGTATGCATTTGACTTTATTGTATGTGTGACTGAAAGTGTTGTCAGTATTTGTATTTTTCGCTCTCTGCATATTACTCCTATGTCAATGGATTTTGTATGTGCATTTTGGCCTATGCATGACAAAAGGGCTTGTAGACCTGTTTTGTGTTTTCATGGCTGAATGTTTATGAATGTGTTCATGTTTACCTGCATAATGGTAACCAGTGTGCATAAGGGCTTTATGTTACTCCTTCAATACACATATACATTGTGTTAATTTGCAATCTAAACCATAAATAGGGAGTTTATCATCTTTGTTTTTTTTAAAGCGGTTCTTCATGATCCATTCAGCAACGGAAACATTTTTTGTTGTATTTCTAAATACATTTCAATATGATATACAGGTTCCTATCTTCCCTAAGTACTCTGACCTCAAGTAGGTGATCTATAGCAAACTCCATGTAAATGGCCTATAGGCTGATGTAACCAACATTTATTGGACTCATGTCCTTCCACAGGAACCATTTCATAGTATTGAGTTAAGCAGCACTCAGATAAAAGCAATACCTAACAAAATGTACTACTGTGCCAGTGATTGGTGTGAAAGGCCAAATTGTAGCTGTATTTGGCTTTGGAACTCAGATTGGAAGAGACTAAGCAAAAGCTAAACAACTTCCGCTAGGTAAAACCAGCTCTTTGCCTGCTGCACTAGTTAATGTCTCAACCTTAATTTAATTGAGGCAAACGTGTATTATTGGTTGGATTGTGGGACTAGGTAAATTCAAGTATAATTTCTCAAGGGCAGGTGACAGGCAGTTTAGTTGCTCTAACATTTTAACATTTAACATGAAAGTTGTTGTTGGAAGTCTCCCTTTTGAGCAAACCACACTCCTAACAATAGCCTTTTGTGAAGTTAATTCTCTAGTCATCAAAATATGTTTTTTCTTTTTTTTCAGTAAAATCCTGCCTTAGAAGATATTCCTATGCTGGTCTTTGATAGATGAAAAGGTCCAATCACTGGAGTTACAGCTAACAAATGCTGTTACCAGCCTCTGTAGACCTAGCTTGGTTCAATCCAAAATGTCTGTTCCATCCACGTATTGTAGAACACCCAACTAGATTGGTAAAGTAAGTTTTAAATGTATTGTACATCTAAATCGACCATATTTCCCATCCCTCTACCCAATAAAATGGTTTTAATTAAAGCTAATATAACTATTTTAATTATGTGTCATAAACCATAACTCTAAATTCAATTAAATTACACGTAATTACTAACCATAACAATATCTATAACCTAAATGTTATGCTAATCATTTCCCTAATTATTCTCTATTTCAAGTTTTTTATATAAAAAGTCATCTCACCCAGTCTCTAATGTCCATTCTAACGATTACCACTAATTAACTTAAAGTCCATTAAATAGCATAAGTAATTACCTCTAACCCTATTTATGTTCCTTTAAATTATGTTAGATTATAATAATTAAGTAATGATTATCATAAATCTTAAATCATTGTAATATTTTTAATTTGAAATAGTTTGGTATAACGTCTAACCCTTAATATATTTTGTTTATTTAAAATTAAATGAATAAATTAGCCTTAACCTAGCTCTAATGTCAACATTAAGACTTAATTAGGTTAAAATAAATTATAATTATGTAAATAATAATCCCTAATCATAACCCTCAGTTAAGTGAAATTAAATTAAGTTATATAAAATAGATTGTCTGCACCCATAATATTTTTTTTAATTTACCCTAAATGGTATAGTATTACAATAAATAACTTACCACCATAGTCCTTTAATAATTTTAATCATTGTGCAGGAAATTAATTTAAATATGTAACCCAAACTATAGCCCTTCTTCAATTTAAATAATGTAAACTCAAACTAACCCTACTCATGAATAAATTACAATGCCTCAAAATGTAATGAATTTGCGCCCCTGCCATTATAACCTCACACTTTGCATCACTTTTGACATGTTAATTGACATCATTAATCATATCAGTGATAACATCTCAAATTACATCATTAATGACATTACTGATGATGTCACTAATAACAACATAGTCATATGAGCATAGAGTTACTGAGTGGAAACGTATGGGTCCAAATCAGGGAAATAGCGCACACTCTGAGGGAAGTGTGATTGTGAATGTTGAAAATTGGTGCAACATTTACAAATCGCAAAAATTTGGGGTGCAAGTATTTCTCCATGTTAAGCACAGTAAAGGCTGAAAGCACCTGAAGTAGGCTGCAGAGGTATGTCTAATTGTAGGTTAAGGATTAAAGCCAAAGCATGTTCCACAATATATGTGAGGAAGGCTAACGCTTCTATTGAAAATAGAGTATCCACCAGTGGATATGTGAGCACATACCCATGTTAAGTAGTTGTAATACAGTGATAGATGCAAATTCTATGTAATAAGGACTGTTATAAGTGTGGATGTTTATTTCCGGAACTTGGCTAAAGATTGTGAAACATTGCAGACATTGCAGATTTTCAAATAATTTAGAATGGAGGAGCCCACTTAGAGGTGGTGTATCTCACACTGCTTTTGTACCTAAGATTGTATGCCATTGTTACCATCTCAGGAATGTGTTTAGGGTATTTTGATAAACTCCTGAGGCTTGCCCTTAGGGCTGACAGAACATATCTTTTCAGTGGCAAATCTATACCTATAAACATCTTCACTTAAAATTGCGGGGGTTTGTAAAGTATTTATGAGGATAATCCCAATAAGGATAATAGAACATTAACTACAGGTGAATTTCAGGGTATCATGGGTTTTACCATACCTAACTAAAATGCCACTGTAACTGCTGATGTTTTCAGAGATGAGATTTTCAGGCCTTTTTGATCATATTCAGCAAACCACCCTGCCGTACACTGCCTTTGGATGTGATCAGTGAGGGGTTGGTGTTGGGCGCAGGGCCCTGCCTCCTACCTCTGAGAAAAGAAATGTGCCAATCTCAGACATCAGCTCTCGCATCAAGCATCGCCTGGCGGCTCTGAACTCCCTAACACCAGCGATGTGCTCTTACGATAACAAAGCCTCTTCCTAGAAACAAGCTCCGCAGATTTTTCATCTGAAACTGTGGCACTTCTTAGCAGTATTTGTGGGCTGTCGACTTGTCAGAACTTGCTATTCTTTCATTCCACCAAAATATTCTTACCACGCCGTTATAAGCAAGCCATTAAAAAGAGAGGCAGTATGTTACAACATACTCTCACATTCGTTTTTAAATAGGGTGCATTTAAGTGTTTGAGAGTGGTTATTTGAAAAAAAACATGCTCTCTAGGAGTAGGGTGTCTATTTGCGGCCAGCAATTGTAGATCCGTTCTGACTTCTACTAACAAAATACTATACATATTAAGGGAGAGTGAATTTATACAGTGAGCATTTTACTTCATTATTAGTTTTCCTGCTAGACCCGTCAAACTTTGTTCCTCGAGGCAATGACTACCTTCAGTGAGGCAGCACGTGCTGCACCTGTGCAAGCTAGGTTCATATCACAGTAGTGTTGCAGTTGGTGATGTCGCTTGCGAAATCCATCTAAAGCTTAAGCTCAGCTCAGAAATAAGGGGGACAGCACTGAAATGTTCTGTTTTTCAGAGAAGCCTTCAGCCTCTCCAACGTCTTGGCTTCAAAGAGTCATCTCAGGAGAGATGGGGCTGGTAAATAGTTTACTGGGTTGTGGGACACAAGCTCCCTGGGGGCTCTCGTTGTACCTGGTTAAATTGTTTTTTTATGTTGCAGCATTGTTTAATAGCAGCGTAAATCCTCACACAGACTTGTGATACAAGCATCTGTACTTCAGAGGCATTTTCTGCCCTTTGTCAAATTGTCTAATTAACATTTTCTATGCCTCAATAAACAATCATTGGGTGGGGGGCGTGGCCTGGTGCCATGGCGGTCGCAGCCTCTCCATGAGGCTCCCGCTTCAATGTCCCCACCCTCGGGTTCACGATAACCCAATTTACCCCAAAAGTGTTAAAAGTACAGCAGAAGGTGTGGTGACCCCCCCCCCCGGCCACATCAAAATTAAACTTAGGACCCAGAAACCTTTACATTGAGCCCCGACACGAATTGAAGGATTCCAAGTGACTCAGTGGCAAGGAAAAAGAAGATGGCGGCCACCGGGCTCTCCGCAGCTCCACTGCGAACATAGCGGGGGAAGAGGAGAAAACCCACGCTGTCCTCGCCGCTAATCGCCTGACCCGCTTCCAGACTGCTGAGTTGGCGACGGCGACCAGACGCGGCGGAACCTGCGGGAGCGGCGGAGCGCCGTAGCGGACTGATCACGGCAGGCCCGGCCGTGAAAAGGTGAGCGGCGCTGACCCGCGGCCCTCCACAGCGCATGGAGAAACAGAACCCCCCTACTGTCTCGGGGGCAGGGAGCACAGCGCATGAAGCCCCCGGCTTGGGACCCTTAATAAACTGCCTCGAAGGATTCGTACCTGCGGGCCCTGCTGGTTTTCTATGGAGGCGCTCGGAGGTGAGGCCTCCCATCAGGGATACCGGAGGGAGGCCCCAGTCTACACAGTGCTTGGCACCCTTGGTGCTGGCTACTACCTTGGGGGCGCTGGTGACCCCAGACCCCCGACAGCTCCATAAAATGGGCAAAACGGGCAGACGCCGCGACACAGACAACACTATTGACCTTTCTGCCAAGACACTGTCAGAACGGGAAGATCCGAGGAAATCTGCTCCAGGAGAGAGAAAGGAGTCAGACGAACCTACCCTCCAAGATGTGATGCAAGCCATTATTACCTCCAGAGTTGCCCTAGAAGGGAAAATAGACTCACTAGCGTCTGACCTTACAGTGCTTAGAGATGACCATTGTCGCCTGGCAGAAAAGGTGAACTGCGGCCTGAAATAAAGGATAATTCCAAACCAACATGCTAAATGAAGAAATTAATCAGAGAATTAGAATTAAGGGCTGAAGATGCCAAAAAAAGATCACGGTGAAACAATATCAGAGTCATAGGGCTACCTGAACGCTCTGAAGGACCTAACCTGGTAGAATTCCTTGAAAAATGGCTAAAGGAGACAGTAGCGGACGAAGGCCTATCCCAGTTCTTCGCAATAGAAAGAGCCCACAGGGTCCCAGCGCGCTCACCCCCGCGGGTGCTCCTCCTAGGAAAGTAATAGCCAGATTGCTCCACTACAGAGATAGGGATTGCCTACTAAGTCAAAGCAGGAAGAAAGGAGATTGCAAAATTGACAGTCACGTGATCCGTATCTTCCCCGATTTCTCTTGAGAAGTGCAGAGACAGAGAGCTTCCTTCAGAGATGCCAAACAAAAAGTCCGTAGGATGGGGGTCCAATACCGGATGTTGTTTCCAGACAGGTTAAGAATAGTGACTACATCTGGAGCACAATTGTTCAATACAGTGGAAGAGACTTGGAGCTGGATCAACGAACAACCGACTAGAGGGAAAAGTCACAGTCCTGAAAAGCGTCACATAGACTGCAAAGGAAACCATAAGCACAATAATTCCAGTAGACGAAACAGCCCATCCCCTCAAGAAATTCTAAAACAACTCCAAAAAGCTATGGAGGCGGCTACATCCCTCAGCGGCTCAGAACACGGTTCCCCCAAACAATCCCAGGACGACATAGAACAATCTGAATCGGAGCAAGAGTCAGAACTCTCGCTCGCGTCTGACAAGCAGGGCCCAGACGTGACGCCAGGAACTTCAGACAACATCATCTGAGGAGCAAGCAGGAATCATAACAGCAGAAACACAAATCCCTGAAGAAAGAAAAGCATGCTGCACTTACACCCAAACCTATGGCCTTTGACCATCCTGCGGAGTAACCCGCCAGACAACAAATAACTGTACTGAACACAGATTTGGTGGTATGAAATCCCCATATGATAATCTCCCGAGGGTTGGGGAGAGGACGCTTTGCTATGCTCTTAACTCCACCTCAGAGCACCCCCCACATTGTTGGACAGGTTAAATTTTTTTTACTAGTTTGGGCGAGAGAGGTTTCGACTTTTGTCCTGGGGATCGGGCGTTGGGTAACTACAGTTTTGGGGATTTTTCTGGGTCTAATTAAACTTCTGAGAACCCTTACGAAAATAAAAGAATTGTTCAGGGATTCAAATAACATGAAGGAGAGCTATGCGAGCCTATGCCCCCTGAAACTCACCTGATCAGGGGGAAAAAGCTAGCAACATGACAACGCCAAAATCATATAAGTTCCTTACGTGGAACATCAGAGGTATGCACTCAATGGTTAAGAGATATAGGGGGTAATTCTGACTCCCGCCGGCCGCGGTAACCGCAGGGCCGGCGGGAGCCGCCGAATGACCGCACCGCGGTCAAATGACCACGGCGGCCATTCTGGCTTTCCCGCTGGGCTGGCGGGCGACCGCCAGAAGGCCGCCCGCCAGCCCAGCGGGAAAGCGCCTTCAACGAGGAAGCCGGCTCCGAATGGAGCCGGCGGAGTTGAAGGCGTGCGACGGGTGCAGTGGCACCTGTCGCGATTTTCAGTGTCTGCTATGCAGACACTGAAAATCTTAGTGGGGCCGTGTTAGGGGGCCCCTGCAGTGCCCAGGGGCCCCACGACACCCGTTACCCGGTCAAAACCGCCAGAACCAGGCTGGCGGTAAGGGGGTCGGAATCCCCATGGCGGTGCTGCCTGCAGCACCGCCATGAAGGATTCCCCAGGGCAGCGGGAAACCGGCGGGACACCGCCGGTTTTCCGTTTCTGAACGCGGCTGTACCGCCGCGGTCAGAATGCCCATGGATGCACCGCCAGCCTGTTGGCGGTGCATCCTCCGACCCCGGCCCTGGCGGTCCTTGACCGCCAGGGTCGGAATCAGGCCCATAAGGTCTCATCATACTTACAAAGGAGGGGAATTCAAACAGCCATGCTCCAAGAAACCCACTTAACACTGACAGAGGGTAAAGCCCTGCAGAAAAGATGGAGGGGTCAGGCGTACTATGCCTCCTACTCGGCATACTCGAGAGGCACTCTGATTTGAATTCGAGCTGGAGTCCCCTTCCAAATGACAGATAGCTTTATAGACCATGAGGGGAGATTTGTGGCTGTCAAGGGCAGACTAGAGGGGAGGGAACTGGCCTTGATTAATGTATATGCTCCCAACACTGATCAGGGAGAATTCTTTACACGACTATCTAATTTATTAGTATCATACTTACACTCCCCTGTGATAGTGGGGGGGGGGGGATTTTAACTGCGTGGGAGACCCCAACATAGACAGATCATATCCTCCCCTGCCTAACTCCCTACTGGTGAGAACGGCGCGACAATTAACCACCTGGCAAACGAATTGGGGCCTAATTGATGCCTGGCGTAGCTTGCACCCATCTATAAGGGACTACTCCTTTTTTTCCCGTCTTCATGAACTGCATGTAGCTTAGATGCTTTACTCTGCTCACCTGATATACACTCACTAATTCTAGACACAGAATATCTGTCCCGCACAATTTCGGACCACAACCCTCTCTTATTGACTCTGAACTGGGGATCCATTGTTCCCCGTATCCCCACGTGGAGACTGAAGCCTGAGCTATTAGAAGATGCCCCCTTCTCTGAACTCCGCCAAAGTGTGCTGCGTTATTTTGAAGACAATGACGCAACCACTACTAATCCACTGGTAGAATGGGATGCCTTCAAGGTAGTAATGCGTGGGAAGTGCATAGCAGAGACAGTGGGAATATGCAGGACCTTACTAGGTGACACGGAACGAGCTGAGACTAAACTAAGAGAGGTTGAGAAAGACAGACCTGGGAACCCTCACCTACAAGCCTTAATGCAAGACCTTAGGACCGAAGTGGCACACTGCATTAAACGCCTTAGATGCTTTAATTACAAAAACGACCTTACCCGGGCACACGGAGAGAGAGATAGGACAGGCAGACTCCTCGCGTGGGTGGTTTCACAATCTAATAGATCTCCCCCCATTATGAACTTGACCTCGGAGACAGGGACCCACTTCTTTGAACCAGAACAGATTAATACCCAGTTTATGACATTTTACGAGGGCTTATTAAAAAAAAGACTCAGTCTTAATAGAGAACAAACTGAAGACTACTTAACGGAATTACATTTAAAATCCCTGGAACCTGAACTCACAGAATCATTAGAAGGGAACGTCACACTAGCCAAAATTAATGAGGCCATGAAAGGAATGCCTAGAGGAAAATCACCTGGCACAGACGGCTTCCCTGTCGAGTTTTATATTGCCTTCGCGGATATCCTTTCTCCGAGATTAGAAAACATATTTAAATGCGCTAGGGACCAGGGCCTATTGCCTGAATCCTCTCGAGAGGCAGTCAGAGTCCCCCTTCTCAAGCCCGGCAAAGAACCAACAAGGGTGGGAGCTTATAGACCCCTCTCCATGTTGAACCTTGACTATAAAATTCTTAGCAAGGACCTGGCATCCAGACTCCTCCCACTGATGTCCTCCCTGATACACCCAGACCAGGCAGGTTTCATACTGGGGCGCAATACAGCTGGGAATATCCGGAGACTAATTGCCATCATGAGGGACCTGGCTCCCAACGCCATGACATCGGGTATCCTATCAGTAGATATTGAAAAGGATTTTGATAGTCTCGATTGGGATTTCCTCTATATAGTCATGTCCAAACTCGGAATTGGACCCGAATATATCTCCTGGGTGAAATTACTATATACTGACCCCTCCGCCAGAGTCCGCACAGGGCACACAATATCCAACAGGTACAGAGTTGAGCGTGGAACGAGACAGGGTTGTCCCCTCTCTCCCCTGCTATTTGCCCTGGCAATGGAACCACTGGCTGCTGCGGCTAGGGCGGGGGAGGGATGACTGGGTATACTGGCAAGGAGCGAGAGACACCACATAGCCCTTTATGCAGACGACCTCTTAATATTTATGGAAGATATCCAAAGAGACCTACCACTAGTACATCTAATGCTTTCCAACTTTGAAAGCCACTCGGGATTAAAGGTGAATTGGGAGAAAACAGGTTTGTTCCCTCTCAAACAACAGCAGTTACCACCCCTGAACTTGGGATTGGTTAGATGGATGCCGAATGGGCTCCCCTACTTAGGAGTGAAAGTTTACCATGATTCCCGGGATACTCTAGATGGTAATATCGGTGGCACAATCCGTTCCATAAAAACCTGTATGGCATTCTGGCAAACAGTGCCATTATCAGTGGCCGGGCGAATTGCGATTCTTAAAATGATTGTGTTACCGAGATTGCTATACCGTTTCTCAGTACTTCCGATTTGGATTCCTAAAACCTTTATTGGGGAACTAAATACCACAGTAACCTCATTTATATGGGGTAAAGGTAGGAGGAGAGTGGCCCTGACAAAACTCCAAAGACAGTCAACAGATGGAGGTTTGGCAGCACATGACTTTGAGACCTATTATCTGGCAACACAACTATAATGGTTGGCACACTGATTCGCAGACAGACTACTCGCAACAACGAATGCGAGGATATCCACCCCACAGGAGGTTAGGCTGTTTGAGATACTCTTGGGGACCCCTAGTGCTGGGAAGCAAGATTCTCCAGAACTAAAAATCCTAACCAGATGCTGGAAAACCTTTCTATGTAGGAACAAAATAGAAACTCCCTACTCTGCGGAGCTTCCCCTTAAGTCCTTGCAAGCAATGACGTGGGGAAGAACACGTCTCGAACTGGGAGACTGGTTGGAAGCCAGGATTAATACAGTGGGCATGCTTTTCAGGGATGACAAACTGATGACATTTGAGACTCTCAGGACGGAATACGACATTCCGGCGAGACACTTCCTAATGTAGGGGGCTTTAAAAGCCAACATATATAAACATTGGCGAAAGAAAAGCACTGAACCCCCTCCCCAAGCGATCTGCACATATCTGTCATCCCCAAATGACAAAACTAAAGTAGTCTCAAAGCTCCATTGCCTGATGAGAGCAGACAATACAGCACCCTTGACTTATCTCAAACAAAAGTGGGAAAAAGATCTCAGTCGAGATATCCCGGAAGAAGAATGGGGGCAAATCCTGAGAAACCTTTCCAAAGCAACCCGAAATGCTAGATTTAAACTTATACATTTTTACGTACTGCACCAAGCCTACCTGACCCCAGCCCGTATAAACAAATACTTTAGTAAAACTACAGAGTGTTGCCCAAGATGTGGGTCGGTCGGCTCTGAGTTCAGCCACATGTTTTGGGATTGTCCCACCCTGGTGCCCTATTGGGTAGAGGTCTGCCAGACCCTGACACATCTACTAAATAGGAATGTGACCTGCTCCATGGATTACTGCCTCTTACATGCCTTCACTCACTCAACTAAACACAAAACCTCAGACAGATTCCAGGACTTAGCTTTAACATTAGCCAAGAGAGAGATTGCATCCAACTGGAAAAAACCCAGGGGCCCTAGATCATCAACCTGGAAAAGTGAATTACTTAAATGGGCAAACGCAGAGGGAATGCTTCTTCAACGGGAGACTAGGAGAGGGATCAGACCTCCGGAACTGTCGGAGGGCTGGGAAGTAATAATGGATACACTTAGAACAGAAACAACACCCTAGAGTTCCCTCAGTTAGTAACATCACGGACAGGATAACAAACGATAATGGTGGGCATGGCTTTCAACCCTTAATCATAGACCAAAATACACACCCAAACCTAAATTGAAAAACATAGTAATCTAAGCTCTACCTAAATATATCTAATCACTCTTCAAACATTGCATGATTCCCTTCAGAAACAATATCAACGTTGGAAAATGGTTCTCGGATGAAGGGGTTAGGGAGGGATCGGGAGGAGGGGTTTGGTATTACTGCTACTAATACTAGTTTTGCTCAACATTTAGATATTATCAACCAGACTGTCTGATGTTAATGCCAAAAGTTAATGATGCAGAAGCACTGTATCGCAAAGAGAACATATATATGAGAACTATCGAAAATGTTATAATCCTAATAATCTGGTTTGAAAAAAAAAACAATCATTGGGTGGTGGTTGGAAAACTGGTGGTGGGTAAGGTGAGGGTAGTGGTGGTGGTGGTGGACGTAGGGTGATGTGCTGGTTAAGGTGGTGGTTAGGGTGATGGTGGGAGTTTGGTTGGTGGTGGTTAGCATGATGGTGATTAGGGTAGGGTGTATGTGATGGTTAACATGGTAGTGGTGATGGTTAGAGTAGGGTAGTGGTGGTCAGGGTAGGATGGTGGTGTATAGACAGGTCGTGGGTTAGGTGGTGGGAGGGAGTTGGTCAGAGAGGTGATGTATGGTGGTGATGGTAGGGTGGTATTGGTTAGGGTAGAGTGGTGATGTTTGGGTTGGTTGTGGTGAGGGTAGCGGTGGTGGTGAAGGTAGTGGTGGTGGGGATGTGTTGGTGAAGATGGTGTGAGGGTGGTAGTGGTTGTTAGGTGGTGGTGGTAGTAGGATAGTGAGGTCAGGGTGGTGGTGGTGGGAGTAGATGGGTGGTGAATAGGGTGATGATAGTGGTAGGGTGATGTTAGAGTAGCAAGGTAGGGTGGTGGTCTGGGTAAGATGGTAGAGGTTTGGGTGGTGTGGTGCTGATTACATTAGGGTAGGAGTGGTGATTAGGTTGGGTGATTAGGTTGGGTGGTGGTGATGTTTAGGGTGGTGGTTGTGATGAGTGTGGTATGGTTAGTGTAGTGGTGGTGGTGTTTAGTGTGGTGGTAGGGTAGTGGTAGGGGTGGTGGTTATGGTTGTGGTAGGCGTGTTGGTTGCAGGATGGTGGTGGTAGAGGTGAAGGTAGGATAGTGGTAGAATGGGGTGGTAGTGGTTAGAGTGAGGGTGGTGGTGGTGAAGGTGGTGGAAGTTAGGGTGGTGGTTAGATTGGTTGTGGTCAGGGTGGTTGTGGTTAGGATGGTGGTGGCTAGCGTTCTGCAGTGGTAGCCGTTAGGGTAGGATGGTGGGTAGGGTGTTCAGTAAGGTGCTTGGTAGGATGGTGGGGAGAGAGGTGATAGGGTGGTGGAGGTAGTGGGGCGGTGGTATGTTGGAGGTAGGATGGGGGTGGTGGTAAGGTGGTGGTCAAGGTGGGTGTTAGGGAGGTGGTTAAGGTACCATTGCGAGGGTAGTGCTGTGGTTAGGGTGTTTTTTTGGTAAGGGTAGAGTGGTTGTAATTAAAGTGGTAGTGGGAATAGTAACGTGGTGGTGGGTAGAACAGAAGACAAACAGGAAGTTCTCTTTTTTTTAGGTTGCGAGCTTGACATTTTAATACCATTTACAATCAATATGTATGTTAAATTTCATAATACGTATGTTTTATTTTTCCCACTATATTAATTTTTTTACAGTTTTTATAGAAATATTATAAAACACAAGAAATGACAAGTGGCAAAAGCAGCAGAACAAGTTTTTTTACAAGTAGAATTGGACGGCAACAGTACAAGTGCACCTTCTTTGCAGAAAACGTAACTAGGGGGCAGCAAAATAAGCATTCCTCTCTCACCGGAGCAGCTACAGTGCAAGCGTATCTTCTTTGCATAACATAACAGTAGCTTACACTGCTCATGGAACAACTTAGTAGTTAGTGGCAGGTAGGCTACCTATTCAGGTCTCTGCAGTAGGTGCTTAATTCACTGTGATGAGTGTTTCAGTGATTGTTGCTCCTGTGTCATTTCTAGTCAGTATACTTGCTGCTATGCTCTGTCACTCATTCCGTTTTCAATTGGAATGTTGTCAGGGATGCTTACATGACTTTGTGAATGTCCTCCTTCGGCCAGGCAGTCCTCTTGTTAGCACAGTAATTATTTTTCTTATTATATCCTGCAGTCCCATTGCGGCCCCTGACTATAGATGCCATTGCCTGTTACAGGCAAGCGGTCCTGTCGAGAGGTCGGTTTAGGCGCAGAGCGAGCGCCCGCCTTTGATGTAAGTCTGACTATAAGGGGACGCTCCCTCTCCAGGACACCAGAGGCTAGTAGCCTCTAGTGGTAGGGTCCCCCCAGGTATTCCCTTGACAAGGTAGGCCCCCCACCCGTTCGGGAGATACTTATCATATTTCTTCATTACTATTAATTACTTAACATGTATAGTAGGGATCCTTCGCCCTGATGAATGCCCCGAGACCCTCTAGCTCCTCGTTGTGGGCAGAAACATGTTGGCCTTTTTCATTTAGATAGGAGACCCAGTGAGTCATTGCTGTCACTTGGTGTCCCAGCCTTCTTTTTAATCACACCAGACAGAACCTTCAATTAAAATACACATACGGGTATCTGTTTAGGTGTTTTTATTTCTTAGTCAAGCTGGATCCCCTTTTCCAGAATCAGAATCAGAATTGATTTACGCACTCCCTCTTGTTCCTTTAACAGAGAGGTTGAGTCCGCCCATGTGGCACTGCCCTACCTGGGTGGGGCTAGGTGGTCATATGATGAAGCATGACACCATTGAGTGTGTGAGACCACCTAGTCCGTAAAGGAAATTCCCCTTTTCTCATCCCACACACTAGAATCCACTGCTGTCCCACCTCCAGTCGAGGTTTACGAGGGGCATAGTGCAACAAATGTTACACTATTGACCTGCCCCCGGTATAAGAACCCCGTACTCTCATTTGTGTTTTTGTATTGCCTGTTACACAACATACTAGTTTGGCTGCCAGTGCTATTGCTGGCTCCTCGTCTGGCTTGGCCGGAGTAGGCAGACCATAAAGGATGTATATTTGAAATACAAAGAGACAGCAAGGGCAACTCAGCTTCTGGTTGCAAGAGGGGTGTTTGTGCACATGTCAAAATAACTCAGGTATGATTTGGACTGGTAGCACCGCTAAACAAAGTGGGACTCAGATCATGGCTCCTCCAGCATTTAAAGGGTTACCCTTATATGGCTCAGCAAGGCTGTCACCAATAGCTAATTCCTCTTCTTAATTGAATGGTCGTCACACATTCTCCTTTGTGAACCCCTAATTTATCTTTCTCTATCTCACATACACTCCCTTCTCACCCTCCTAGCCGACGTTCTTTCCTAACTTCTCAGTTTTCTAAGAAATCACCACACTATCTTCTCTCATGCACTGCTTTCTTATATTTCATTTTTCATTCACATATCTTCAAGTCTCGTCTTCTTCTCACACTCTCTCTAAGACCCTCTTATTTGTCCCATACACTCGTCTTACCATTTCACTTTCAACCACACTTTCACAGGCTATTTTACCAAAACGCCAACCCTCTCTTACATAGACAAACACACACGTCCTGCTCCAAAATCCTCCCTCCTCTCACAAATTCCTCATACCTGTCCTACTCACAAACCTTAACCTCCCTCACCCTCTGACTTTCTCGCCTCCCATTAGTGAAATACGCTTTCACTTTTTCGCTTAAATACGCATGTGCAAGGACGAGTAATCTGATATGCTCTCTAGGACCTGTGAAAATATTCAAACAATACCATTGTAAAACTTCTCATCATTGTGAAAACAAAGATATGGAAGAAGGAACTGAACTAAAGGTTTGGACCTTTTACACTTGGCTGTATTATGTGGTGAGTCTTCAGTTGTTATATATTGAAGAGTAGGTGTAATCTTTTTTGTCAATGTTATTTAAAGCAACTATGCCGGCTCATAAATAAGTATCCTCAAGTCAAGCACATACATGACAACCTCTTCACTAGTTGTTAGCGCACGTGCATTGCATAGCGTGCGATCCTTACCTAAGTGTTATCCCTGTTTAAAATGTGGAGGGTCGCCACTACCTCGAGGACCCTACTTAGACACCCCTGCATCAGGAAAGTGTGTTGCGGTGTGATCCCGGAAAAAAAGACAAGCCTAAAGTATGCTTCGTGGATTCCAGTTCGAACCCTACCCACAGGCACAGAGCAGTAAACAAGTTAACTGGGTGGCTTGATCACCGAGTAAAAAATATTCTTTTTTTACGCCCATGATATCAATTTCAGTAATAATGGAGTACACTCACTTGTTTACCACTCAGATGTTAATAAATCTAGTACCATTTATTTTAATATCAACAACTTCTATCAATGAAAGTGCTTTGAAGCTGCATATAGGAAAGTACTACAGAAATGTTCTTAGGAGTACCCACCGAACAGATATTTCTTCCAGAGAAGACATTGGGCCAGATTTACTAAAAAGTTGCACAGCGTGGTGCTGCGCCAAAATTTGCAGCACCACACCACTTTAGAAATGCAGGAATGCGCTGTATATACTAAAATACTGTGCACCCCTATATTTCCCCCTGCGCCGCCGCTAAATTTGGCTGGCAGCAAAAAATGCAGGCACCCTTGCACCATAGTGCAAGGCCTTCTGCGTTGAGGGGATTGATTGTTTATGGGCAGGAAGGTTTCCTTCCTGCCCATAAACAATCATTTGTGGCCTTTTGCTCTTTCTATGGGGCATATTTACAAGAAAGTGGCGCATCATAGATGATGTACCACTTTTCTTGTGCCCCCTTACTGGTACCTACTGACACCATGGTTGAGCCGTATTTCCAATACGGCGCACCATGGCAGTTGTTAGCACAATAGCATCCACTGCAACACCCACTGCACACCACTCTGACGAAGAAAACTGGGTCGGAGGGGCCCATATTTACAAGGTGGCGTTATGACACAAAAAGTGGCTTTGCACTGCCTTGTAAATGTGGCGCACTACACAGCGACACCGGAGTGTCACAAAAAGTGACACTTCGGTGGCCCTAGGGTCTTGTAAATCTGGCCCATTGTTTGCAGCTAGTTACGTTAAAGTGCACTACACTCAAGCACATCCTGAACTTCGACCTGGTAACTTCTGCAGCGGTCAAGGTATTTTGAAGTGTTAGAAAGGTGTTGTTCCACAGCAACAGATGCATATAAGTAATGTGTACTAAATAATTGGCTAATAAACAAAATGCAGATTGTAACAACACTAAGAAGTAGGCGTTAATCCCGTTTTCTGCAAGCACAAACGCCCAGTTGGCCAGAGTTAAAGTTTTCCATCGTGTATTAGTAAGCTTTTATTTTTCATCTGTCATAAAATGTATATTTTGGATTCGGAATGGGAAACCGCAACAAAGTTCTGGGATGTCTTATAGAAATTAGAAGTCTATCGCTTAAAGGGTTCCTACAGATTTTAAGACTAAACGCTTACCTGATGGCGCTATCTTGCTACTTAGATACAAGCAGTTAATTTTCGGCAGCGTTGTGTCCTACTGTGATGTATAGTGATCGCCAACTGACTGTGCTGTGCCTTGTTCTGAAGCACTGTTTATCAAAGTGTGGCTCTCTTCAGGAATTGGGTAACCATGAGCCTATGCTATATGTTCAGGTGAATCTGAAGTACTACAGGATTTTTGGTACTTCTAACATATATATTTCCTAAACAGCATCTAGTGAAATGAAGAAATATTAATTGAAAACATGAATACATTTCTTCCCCATAATACTTTGGCGCCATACGGTTGCCATTTTCTAAGCCGCATCACATCTTTGGTTGCAACATACTATCTCACTACATTTCCAATTAATTAGGCAACTGTAATAATGATTTATTTGGTTACATGTGACAACGCACTGCAGGATCACTGTATCTAAGGAAGTAGACTTAACATGCACACAGAAGTGCACCCACAGTTTAATAAGAAACTGTTTTCAGATAGGCCTACAAATCAGTTTATCAAATTCGTTGGAATGTTGAGTTCAGGGAAGCCAAATCAGAAACATTCCATAACTACTGGTCCAGCCTCTCCGATGCAACTCTGCAACAGGAGAGATCTGAGTAGTGGAGCTAGAGAAGACGGTTTAGGTGAACTTGCTGGAACATTTGTATAGCAATATCATTATTAGGTTTTATTTACAGTCAATTTTAGTGTACACGGTACTAATATTTACATTGGGTTTTGGATCAACCCGTTGTTTACCACTGGTGTCAGTCTCATTCAGTTGCTTCTTATTTAATGTTTTTCTGTCCTTTTATGTTTTTCCACCCGTGTAGTATAGCTTTGAGCACGACATGGGACTGATGTGTTTCTTTGCTCTTCCATATGCTTCTTTCCTCTTCGCATATCCTGCCCCGGTTCATTAATCTCCTGTCCCCACAGTTCCATTCTTTTTCCAAATTTTCCTTTTTTGGAGGGTTTTGAAGAGGTGTGTGCACCATCCTGGAATAGTAAGTTAAACGCATTTTGCAAAAAATTACCACCGAACCACCATCCTTATGTGCACATTCATGATGACTCCGGCATGTGTGTATGTCATCACAGTGGGCCACCTACCTTTATTTTTAGGTCAAGCGTGCAAGCGCTCTGACCTGTTGTAATCTATCTGTGGGCTTTTAACCACGCCCACCTCATGTTCATCACTATCACTCAATCATGGTCTTGCCTTTCAAAAATCCTTTGTTGTCATTGGTAAATGCTTTACGTTTGTCCCTCCTTGGGGCAGTTTTGTTACCACCTTGGGCATCAACCCTGCTACATGGATAATTGCACGATTGTCAATATGTTTGATGGCGAGCAAGTTTCTTCTTCCTTTTGTGTCTCTCCTTTGCGCTCATGATGGCCATGGCACTTTGAAACGGTTCAGTTATGTCAACTGTTTTACTTTTAATTTTACATTTTAGTGGCAAGAAAAGTCCAGTAAGGAATTTACAATGTTAACAGCTCTATCTCGAGCAAATGTGAGACCCATTGCATTGCAAATGCTTGTTTTCCTTTTTTGCCAGTGCTGTTTAGCATCAGCAGTACCTTTTTCCCATTTGGCTGTTGCTGAACAGCATTAGTAGTGATAATTCTCATAACCAAACGGTCTCCTTACAAAGGCAAGACCTTTTGGCTTTGCCAATATTTGTTTCCTAATGTAAGTGTACGCTAGCTTCATTAGGGCAGTGCCATGTTTTTTCTACCTTTATTCTTTTAACGTAACTAGCACATGCTTGTTGAGCTTGTGTGTTTTATTGTGGGTGAATAAGTAATTGAATGCAAGAATGAGTCAGTGGGTGGATAAATGGATGCACGAGGACAAGTATGAGTGGCAGAGTGCATGGATGATAAATTATTGAGTGCATAGGTCAACTGTGACTGAAAAGGCATTTTAGTTATAAGTCAGACTTACTGGCATAGCCAGTTCGTACTGGTTTTGAAAATGGGTTCACTCCACTCAGTGCAAGGAGTAGCCTAGCTCCAGCTTAAATTTTCCATGGCATGAATGGTTTAAAAAGGCCTTGACCTCCTTATTTGGAGGCATATTAATACTGATTCAGTTAAATGGCTGTATGCTGCTAAAGGGGCCAAATGCCATAAAGTATTCCGGACTGTTCCATTTAAGCCTGGCAGAAGAACATAAGCTATTCAATTTACTGAAACAACAAAAAATTGCTGGAGGCATGGGGAGCAGATCTTTAGCACCCCTCTCCCTTTGAATAGATTATATAAAATTCTGTGAGACAGCTAAAGCTGTCTCCAGCCAGATGTAAAAATGTGCCTTCCGTTATTTATATGGCAGCATGTTTCCAAGCAAATGAAAGAATAATATTTGCACATGCACATCATGCCTTTCAAGAAACAATCGCACAGCAAAACAGATCCCCATAGGTTTGCTAAATATCCACCACCCATGAGGTGCCAGACATTAGGTGCATCCTTGCTCTGTTGAGGGGCCATTGTGAGTGGGATAGGAGTGTTCCAAAGATCCTCTATACTGCCATGGGATGGGGGGGCAGTCACAGACTGAACCCCTCCACATTCTAGGGGGTCTTACGATGTTTCTGAGGGGTTCCCATGCACAAAGACTGTCAATCTGCTCTTGGTCAGTACTAGGATGTGCTCACCAAACACCACCCTATCTCTCTCTTTCTGGTAACTCTCTACTCATTGAATATCAGGTCCATCATCTGCTGTGCAAGGCTAACTAGGACTCCTAAGAATTTCCATATTGTATCTACACACCCTCTGTGCATACTAAGCATATTTTGTGCACTACTTTTTAGATCTGGCTGAAATAGAGTCATCTGCATTATCTATTGTTACCATTTCTTTAAAATATGCATGGAATGGGCTTTGCCTTATCCTAGAGCAGTAAATTGATCTGAACTCTTGTTATTGCCTCTTTCGGGTATCATTCCACCTCCCACGGAGTGCATTCTTTGGAATCCATATAAGGACTCTTTTACATCACAATTGTACACTGAATAATCATGTATTACATTTTTTGTCACATTAATGCAATTTATACAGAGAGCAATCACTTTTTTGTTTTGTTTTCATCACTGCAGCGGGAATATTTAGTATTTTAGTCAGGATACAAAATGCGAAAAAGGCCTAGTGGCTTTTTTAATGCTTGCTTGAGGCCCCAGCTTGGTGAGCCTAACCGAGGCCTTCATTTTTTCAAGCTTGAAAACACTAGTACCATTGGGATGGTTAAACTGAAAAGGATTGCTATTTGCTATAAGCGACACATTTGAGTTTGTAGTAAGCCGTTTGTTAATGTTTTATATGAGTACTTCCGGTTTAGTAATTGACCATCCAAAGCACATGTGTAAATAAAATGATTTCGATTCAAAGCCCAATAGCAGAATAGCCTAAGCCAGAGATGGTATTGGAGTGTTTATCAAGTGTTTGTGTTCATTGTGGTTTTTACCTTATTTTGATAATTTCTTAGAAAACGCTGTTTTGGAAAAGCCATGCATTACGAGAACCCTGACCATTTCCTGGAAAAAGAAGCTGTAATTGTTATGTAAATTATTGGTCTCGAGGAGATAAATTGCTAACGGAATTAAAATCATCTGACTCTAAATTAACACCAACATAATTAAATCGAGTGGCAAAGAGGTGAGAATGGAGAACAGTGATCCACATTATGCAAAGTTTATATCGTCGAACATTTTGGTTATCGCTACAGTAGTAAATGAAATCGATTTCAGTCCAACTTCATATTATTTAAATAATTTTGCATAAGGGTACGACCCATTTGCTTCATCCCGTTACACAACGGGAAAAAGCAAGCTAGTCAGAAGAATCCATAAAGCAAAACACATTCCCTGGTGAAATTGGCCCAATGGCACGTCCACAAAAACGGCAATCAAAATAAATTACTCCCAACACCGCACGCCCACAACTCTTTCCATACATGGGCTTTGATGCCAAAACATGAACAAATAACTACGATCGCGAAAATACTGTGTGCACCCAGAAAGAGAGCACCGTCCAAAAGCAACATTGAAACGGCTTCATGGCAACTACGCCACATTGTAAGTGCAAAATAAAAATATACAGGTAGTTCAGGCAAAGCAAAGTACACACTACCATTCATTCAGTACAACACGGTGTATCGTACTGTACTGCAACACTTATATAGGTCTCACTACCGCTGTGCGGGGGAGATGAAGCATGTGCCTATCCAGGAAACACACCACACCTTGTAAAGTTTATGGTTGGAAGTGTGTTGCCTTTGTTTTGATTTTTGGTGGGCATTGTTTCTCTACTGTGCACAATGACCATTGAGTTGCAGTTATTGTGTTGTGGGAGGCAGTATTTAGCAGTATGATGGATGAAGAAGTTTGAGGGGGAGAAATGCTCTAACTCTTGGAGTTCTTATTTAAATAATATTCAATTTTAAAGAGTTCCAGTTACAGAAATAACAATAGTCCCTATTGCAAGGACACCTCTATTCCTAAAGCTCCTAATTTGGGAAAATTCACCCTTTGAAACTGACAGTTAAGGGGACAGTTGTGTTCTAAAATTGCAAGTTCTATGGTCCTTTTTCTTCTGAGAGCTCTAGTTTTAGAATTTAGACCCAATGCTACAATTGTCAGTGAGGAGTACAGTTGAAAGGAAATTCTTACCTTCTGCTGTGTTATCACCATCGGCAACAGCACATCCTTAAGGGCTGAGTGGCTTTACACCCCCATCTTTTTCTTGACCTAAAGTATGTAAGTCAGTGTAAAAAAAGGTCATTCTGACAGGCACTCTTTATTTTGAGGTCAGACAACCAGGTGCTCGACATGCACTAAATGCACAGGTGCCTGGCTCGTTGAGCTGAACTGTACCGGGCTGATGATGTCACAGCTTCTGTGGAAGTGACCTCTTCATCCTGGCAAAGCACCTCGAGCCTCACCCCCCATGACATAGGGGAGCATCATTGATAGCCTCGGACCTGGGTGCTCCAGTTTCAAGCCCTACAGTGCCCAGGGCCAAGTGTCTATCACTGACACCTTATCACAGAGTAGGGTGTGGTCAGGGACTGTCAGTGGTCCCATCCCACTCTGTGAAGAGGTAGGGACAGCCGCCCAGAAAGGAGGAATGCATGTATGTGTATATGTGAGTGCGTCATAAGAATTGGGCGGTGTGTGCGTGCATGGGTGTGAGTGAGTGTGCATGTCTGCATGTGGGCCCCCATGCTCTAATTACGAGCCTCCACTGCTCACCTTCCATCCTGGCCAATGCTGCTTTGCCTTTACCCACCCCGATCCTCCCCACTCTCTTTCTTGGTAATAACCATCCACACACATTGTTTTTTCTCAAAGGTATGGGAACTAGTTTTGCAATATAAAAAACATAAGGCATAGATCCTGAGTTCTTTGATCTCTGGGTATGACCAAGTTTGACCAAAAAAATGTCAAATAACAATCATTTTTAGAATACATGACTGACTTATAGAAGCTGCTGTTACTTTCAAAAAAGCAATCATCATATGAAAGATTGACAGTCTTCCCACCGAAGAAGTATGTTGGTTGTGGCACCTAAATATTTTATTGTCTAAACTGTTTGGAAGATTGATTTGTATGAACTGATTTGAAGACCCACATCGTGAAGTAGTGATAGAAAGGTGACTATGTCTTGATGCAGTTTGGAAACAGTGTTCTATTTCACCAACCAGTTGTCCAAGTAAGGGTGTACAAACATTCGCCTCTTACTCAGTATGCCTCTAGAACTGCTATGCATTTTTGAAAGCACTCATGGTGCTAACTTTGGACCAAAGAGCAAGACTAGAAAGGGTACTGAATAACCCACTTTGAACTGCAGGAATTTCCAATGAGTCTTGAGGATTGGGATATAAAAGGAGGCATCCTGGGGTCTATTAATGTCAACATTCACCTTTGTGAAGATGGGTAAATATCTGGTATAGATCCAGCATTCAAAACACATCCCTGTTTATTCATTTGTTCAAATGTTTGAGATCTTGTGTTGGACGGTATTCAATTTTTAAAATTATTTTCTGAACTAAGAAGTAACAACAATACATCCCTTCGGATCTCTGAGGCTTGGGGACTTTTTCAATTGCAGTTGTGTCGTGCTTTTTCTTCAGCAATATGGAAGGCACTGAAGAACATAATTTGATTTTGTAACATCATTTGGCAATACTTACCAGATAAGTTGCTTGTTTTTTTCTGCCATGAGGTAAAATGATTGGTAACATTCCATCCCCCTGGAGTGCTGACCAATTGTAGCAAAGTGAGGCAGACGTTGCTTTACTGGAAGGAGCTTACCTGTAGCAACAGGAGTTTGTTCAGAACCCATTATTTCTTTCCAAAAAATGTGATTGTGGATACTGTTCTTGCAGATGATGTTGTTGCTGCCTTGTCCAAAAGGGAATATGGGAATGCAGTTAACCTTTATCATAACCCTTAATCCAGACTTTCAGGAAATCATTTTTCTTTTCCAATCTCACTAATTTAAGCGTCTCTGATTCAGTTATCATCTGTTGTAACACATTATCAGTGTGTGAGTTGAATGCAGAATTTCCCATTTAAGGGATGTTCACATTTTGTGCAGAGCTTAAGAAGAAAGCACAGTGATTCTAAGCCAAGAACTGGATCTGATAAACACTCCATGACACATATCTCTTGCTGCCAATTCTGCTGAATCCTTGGGTGCAGTGATGGTTGGATAAGAAGTAATCACCCTTTCATGAAGTATGTTCTTAAAGTCTTCTGTCTCCTGCAGGAAGTGTCTCCAAGAATTGGCCCGCTGAAATAAATAGCTAGTCCAGTAGAGGGAAGGCAACTCCAATGTCCAATAATCTAATGTACAAGTCGAATAAAAGTACATCGACAATGGTCTTGTAATGATGACCAGGAGACATACTACAGTCAGTTAATTGGAATGAACCAATTATATCTAGACCCGGTAAATGTTCAGTCTCTTTATTCTTTCCTCTTCTTTCAGTTTCCCAAATTTTACATTTATTTTACTATTCAATAACCACATCTCTGATCCAGCCAACATGTTTCATTCCTACCACGCGGTTTCATCAGGGCAAATATTAATGCTGAAATTCCAGTAATGAAAGCATTTCCCAAATATTGATCTGTCGTTCATTTGTTCAAGACTTTCTCCATAGGCTATCCACGTTTGCTATGTAATGCAGAGCTCTGAACTGATTTGAATGAATTAGCTGCCTGAAGAATTGGCTTAGTGGAGCTATTAAATCGGCAACCCTCACATGTTTGGATGAAGTCGAGCTAACCTTTTTCACAAAGGAGTCAGTTCTTTCCCTTTCCTTATCTGGGGGTGCAGATGAAGTTCATCCAGAGACTTTGTAGCACTTTCTCAGACACCACTACAGAATCTTTTGCTTGGCTTTCTCTCAGGAGGAGGGGATCTGACTCTGGAGCTCTATACTTCTTTTATTTTTTTTGCAACAGATCTAAGCCAGGGTCAGAAAGGTGTGCATTGTTGGTTTGATCAGCCATTGAACTAATGTCATCATTGGTCTCAATGGAATATTTGGAACAAAATGATTACTTACTTTTGTGAGTAGCTTTGAGTTTGATGCATTTTCTGGATTTGTATGCTGTGCAATATTTCACCTTCTATTGGTTGGATCCAGAATCATTTCTTTTATTCTTTTCTCTCTTTTTTTTTTTTTTTTTGCGGGGTCTTGTCAATGGTTGAACATTAGGGGGCATATTTATAAGCGACTCGTGCGGCTTTTCATGGCCTTGTAGATATGTAGTATGGCAATGCAGCGTAAGTCGCTGTGCTTCCTTACTCTGTGTCAAGATGGCGTTCCTTGGGCATTGCAGTGAGTGTTCTCACACAACACCCTTGAATTTTGAAGCATTCCCAGATTTAAAATGATTGTAAACTTGAGGATGTGTCAAAAGCCTATGCCTCCCCAGTGGAGGTGTAAAGAGGAGAAATAACGTAATTTCTCCTCATTTTTTCCTCTTTGTTTGGGTGCTGCATTCTGCAGCACACATCGAAGGCGAAAACACCTCCATTGATCATTTTTGTGCAGGAAGGTTTCCCTTCCTGCACAAAAACAATCATTGCGACAAAGCCGACACCCTTGCACCATGGTGCGAGGAAGCCTGCGTTGGTGCAAGGCAGCCAATTCTGCACAAGGACAGTGGAAGAGGACAGGAATGCGCAGTATCTGTTGTATACGGCACATTCCTGCCCTTTTCTTTTGACACAGGAGAGCGCACCAAAGTGACTAGCTGAGCTGCCCTGCATCAAAAAGTAGTAAATAAGTCCCTTGATGCTCTTCATCTCCTGGGATGATGTTAGACATACGTCCCAAAATCCCCTCAGCGTGGGTGACATCTTCAGATTCCTTATTCCCTTTGGTGACGTTCTTGCAGGTTTGACTTCCTCTTGTTCTGTACATGGATGTACTTTCCCTGGTTGCAAATGCATGTGTTTGTCCAGGGAGCAGGGCAGGTTGCCTATGATTGCAGAAAATTCTTCACGCTAAGAAATATAGGTAAGTTATCATTTCATTTTGCAGCACAAATTAATCTAATTCACATTATGTAGTGGCTTTCTGCACCCCAGGGAGTTTTGGTTGAAAAGAGTGTTTATTTGCAAAGTGGTATCTGAGTACTCTTTGTTCCACCTGTGTTACTTTGTTGGCTTGGATGTCCACACAGTATTGCTTAGAAGGTGTGCACTGAAGACCATGTAGCTGCCATGCAGATATCGGTAATGGACACATCAATGATGAAAACAAGCACCACTTCTTTTTTTCGTCATGGTGGACTCTCTTGTTTTTCCTTCCAGTGGCACTGCTGCTGTCTTGTAATATTTTTTTCATTATTAGGACTATTCATCTGATGACAGGCCATTTAGAGACTGGCAAGCCTTTGATCACAGGGTCAGAATGATGACAAATTGATTTCCCTTCCTGATTGTCTGTTCCCTGTGGTAATGCAGGACTTCCGTTCCGATTTGGGAAAGGTAAGTAGTGCCTGAGATTTTGCTGTTGGAAATAAAGTGTTTTTTGTATGGCTTGGTTGACATGAAAATCCAAGATCACCTTTGAAAAAACTCTGGATTAGTTCTCCTCACCAACGCTGTCTCTGTGAATTTGCAGGCAAAGGTTCTTGTATTGTAAGGTTCACTCACCTTTTGTGAACATGTGATAACAATGAAAAAGGCTGTCTTGAATGTTAACTATATGAAAGATGTGCTGTGCCAAGACTCAAAGGCTGGTCTCACAAGGTGACTTAGTACAAGATTTAGGATTTACATTAGATTACTGACCATGGTGTGCTATCCCCTGCTCCCTCTATGAAGCTCTTGAATACTGGTGTTTGGAAAAAGTTAATTCTATGACATCCCTTGTGTATACCACTATGGTTGACAGGCCGGCCTTAGGTGACACATACAACAGTCCTTCATCTAGCAGGTAAGTGAGGTATTTGAGGATGGTTGTCCTGAGTCCAGCTTTCCCCATGTCCTTTACTGTTACACCTGCACATATACCTGTTCCATTTTCTGGTGTAGGACTTCCTTGTGGTAGGTCTTCTTGCTTCTTTGAGGACCACCATGGTAGACTCAGAAGACTGAACTGTGTGTTTTCAGAAGCCATGCTTCTGTGGATAGTTTTGTATGGTATACCTGTCCCCCTGTAACATAAACAGTTCCTGATGCACTGGCAGTTTCACAACTCTGCCTTGTTCCATTTCCACCAGGTTTGAGAATCTTGTTTGTCTGACCCATTAGGATGCCATCAGGATTAGGGTCACAGGTGCTTGTTTGCATTTCTCAGCCACCAGTGGTATAAGTGGCACTGAGGGAAAAGCTTATGCAAATGTCTATGATAATTCTATTGGCAGGGTATCAGTGATCTTAATTCATAACAACTCACGATTATAATATCCTCTTAAAAGACTCATATTGCATATCATACCCCTATTCACAATAAGTTTTATTAACTTTATTATGAACTTGCATAGAGCAAAACCAGCCTACCCCAATAACATTTCGAAAAGATATCTTCAAATGTAAGCATGACAGACGGGTCTAGATAAAGTGACACATGTTTACCAAAGTTACAACTTCTTACCAAGAATTTGATAATAGATTCTTTCCCATCTTTCTCGGATGGAGAACAGCTCTAACACATATAAAATTACAATTCAGCAACAATAACTGGGGGCAGTAGCTTAAAATCCTAAACCTAAGTTTGCCCTTCCATTATTGCTTAAAATACACTTATATTCACATGTTAAAAAATAATTCACCCATATAAGGGGCAGTCGTGGCCCGCTTCGATCGAAAAGAGCGGGATGGGTGCGGTGTGTGTGTGTGTGGGGGGGGGGGTGGATTAGGGGTTGGGTTGGGCAGGACATCTGAAATTTAATAAAATGTAATTTAAAAAAAACCGTACCTTTTTGGCGTGGTCCCACGCCGCTCTCCTCTTCCTTCCAGGCTGCACACAGCCAGGAGGGAAGCACATAGTTTATTATGCCCTGGTTGTGAAGGTTTTGCAGCTTCTGCTGCTGGCGGGGGGGGGAAGGAATGCTCCTCCGCCCTAAAGGAGGAGCCGCCCCTGATAAAAGGCATTTACACTTTTGTACCCCACCTAATACACTCTTGCACTGTACAACACACCAGACAGCTCCATCAAGACATCTAATATTTCAGTTATTAATTGGCCTAAGGCATAAGTCACATTCAGAAATCTCATGTCTACCATTAGGTTGAGGGCATGATCTGGATTACTGACATTATATTCTTTAAAGATTGGCTTTAAAAAATCCTTTCACTCATCTAAAAACCATGAACAATTCAATACAATATGTTGGGTGTTACATTTCTGTTTTAAGCCTTATGTACACAAGCCCAAATCCTCTCAAATAATGGCTTTTCTTTTTAAATCCATAAAACAAGGGTTTAACCCGACCCTGAATTTTAGCAGCACATCCCTTAATTTAGGATTAGGTAGACCCTCATTTCTCCATCGCGTATCATAAACTGGGAGGATATTTTCCCCTCCAGATAGTCTAAATCTGCATCTCTAGTGCTGCACTTTACTACAGCACGCAGCTCCTGCTGCGGTATTTGTTCTTTACGCCACTGATTCCGTGACAAACCTAGGATGGCACAAATGTTCTCTAGATGTTTTCTCACTTGGGAAGCCCCTTCCAATTCACTCGTCATAATTTCCTTTTTACTTAATCGCACTATTTTAGTAATTCCCTCATCAGACAGGCTCAACCAAAATTTCAATGAGGCTTGCATTCTCTGGTAACTCCACTTCATCATTTGGCATTCCGCCCTTATCGCCTAAATCATACTTGAGGGGGGAAGCGTAAGCAAACATTTCAAGCATTTACTTTCTTCCACATCCCAATTCAGCTTCCCAGCGATGGTTAAGACTTTCACCTCATATTTGAATTGAGGACGCCCCTTAGCATTAAATGCTGAAAGACCAGGACAAAGAGATGGTCCGCCATACTTCTGCTTAAACTGCTGTAATCCCCAAACCGATGTTGGTGCCGTGGTTTTCAGTGACTCTACTTGCTCTTTCCATCTTAATTCAGAATCAAACCACATACCTAAATACTTATAATTCTCAACCAATTCTACTTTATCACATCCCAGATACCAGGAAAATGCCTATTTCCCTTTTCCCAGTACCATTATTTTTGTCTTATCCAAATTTACTGTGAGCTTTTTATTTTGACAATAATTATAGAAAACGTCTAATTTTCTTTGTAGCCCTAGCTCTGTCACATCAACTATCACCAAATCATCTGCATATAATAAGCAGGAGATATGGGTGCCCTGAGTCACTTCAACAAATCTTATAACAGGCTCCAGTCCACCAAATCAAAAGCGGCTTGAAAATTAACAAAACAGCACCATAGATGCCCTCGTACCTCTATCAACTTTTTTTCCAGTGCCTAAAGACTAAAACAATTGTCTATTGTTGAGTGGCCTTCTTTAAAACCACCTTGTTCTACTGGAATACAATTATTTTACTCTACCCAATCTTTCATTTGACATAACAGTACCTTTGCAAAGATTATTTCACTCACATCATTTGCTTATTTTTGTATCTCCCTCCGTGTTCTTCTGTGTTCTTCTGTGTTCCTCCGTCTTCTTCTGTCTTCCTCTGTCTTCTTCTGTCTTCCTCTGTGTTTTTCTGTCTTCCTCGGTGTTCTTCTGTCTCCCTCTGTGTTCTTCTGTATTCTTCTCTGTTCTTCTGTCTTCCTCTGTCTTCTTCTGTCTTCCTCTGTGTTCTTCTGTATTCTTCTCTGTTCTTCTGTACTCCTCTCTGTTCTTCTGTGTTCTTCTGTGTTCTTCTGTGTGTCTTCTGCTCTTCCGGTCTTCTGCTCTTCCGGTCTTCAGTCCTTCCGGTCTTCTGCTCTTCTGTTCTTCTTTTCTTCTGTTCTTCTTTTCTTCTTGTCTTCTTGTCTTCTGCCTTCGGCTCTTCTGCCTCCTCCGTCCTCTTCTCCCCGCGCCTGCCCTCCTGCTCCTGCCTCATCCCCCTCCCCCACTCGCATCCCCCCCCTCTATCTCCCCTATCTAACCCGTTCCCTTTCTACCTCCCTCACTCCTCCTATCTACCTATCTCTCCATCTCTCTATCCCACTATCCAACTCCCTCACTCTCCACCTCCTCCTATCTTCCTATCTTCCTATCTCTCTATCTTTTTCCCTATCTATCGATTTCTCTATCTCTCCCCCCCTCCCGCCACCCCCTCTATTACCTATCTTCCTATCCCCTCACTCTACCTCTCACCCTCACCCACCTCTACAACCCCCCCTCCCCTATCTTCACAACCCTACACCTATCTTTCTCCCTAATCTCCTAAACCTCCTAACACTCTCCCCCCTCCACCCTTAAACCCCCCTCCCCCAGCTCTTCTCACTCTACCTGTCCCCCCCCTCGCGCTTTCCCGCCGCGACCTCCTGCACGCCCCCGCCCCCCAGCTCCCATTCGCCCCCAGCTGACCCCTCCCCCCCCTCCTACCTCATATGGCGGCCGCTGCGCGACCGCGCAGCGGGTGCGCCGCTGGCGCACCGGAGGATTGCCAGAGGCAAGCCCGTCTGCGCCCGTCCGCGCCTGGCCCGCGCCCAGCGCCATGACCCCTGGTCCCCAGCGCTCCCAAGCCCCGATGATCCGCTATGACCCCACCACCCTCCTTGCCCTCAACCCAGGACACTCCAACACCTGCTTCCAAGCTCACCCCAAACGCACCCATGGACCCTTCGCCTGCAACTCCTGCAAACGCATCTTCCACCACGCAACAACTACGACCACAAGCCCACGCGCCATCAACCACCTCAAGTGCATCCTAGTCAACGCTCGCTCCGTTCACAAACACGCCGTTGAACTCTGGGACCTCCTAGACTCCACAGCACCAGACGTCGCCTTCATCACGGAGACCTGGATGAACGCCTCCTCTGCTCCAGACATCGCCACCGCCATTCCCGAAGGCTACAAGATCTCCAGGAAAGACCGCACCAACCAAGTAGGAGGAGGTATCGCCATCGTCTTCAAAGACTCCATCAGCGTCACCACCTCCACTGAAGACTCCCCTCTTGCCGCTGAACACCTGCATTTTCAGATTCGCACCGACCCGAGGACCACCCTCAGAGGATCCCTCGTCTACCGTCCTCCCGGACCTCGCGCCCCTTTCAGCGACACCATCGCCGACTTCATCTCCCCGCACGCCCTCGCCTCACCGGACTACATCCTCCTAGGCGACCTCAACTTCCATCTGGAACAAAACAACGACCCCAACACCACCACCCTGCTCGACAACCTCGCCAACCTCGGCCTCAAACAACTGGTGAACACTGCCACCCACATCGCCGGACACACACTCGACCCTATCTTCTCCGCCAGCAAACACGTCTTCTTCAGCCACGCCTCCGCCCTTCATTGGACCGACCACAGCTGCGTCCACTTCACATTCCGACGCCAGACGCGCCACCTCCGCACTCAACCCATCCCTCGCCGACAGTGGAACAAGATCCCTGAAGAGCAACTCTTCGCCGCACTCGCCGCCAACCAACCCACCCTCACCACCGACCCCAACGTCGCAGCCCTCAACCTCACAAACTGGATCTCCAACTGCGCAGACAACCTTGCTCCCCTCAAACGCTCGCAGCGACAGAACAACACCAAGAAACCCCTCTGGTTCTCTGACACCCTCAAAGAATCAAAGAAAACTTGTCGCGCACTTGAGAAAGCCTGGCGCAAGGACCGCACCGCTGACAACATGACCGCCCTCAAGAACGCTACCCGCAAACACCACCACCTGATCCGCACTGCCAAAAGGAATTTTTTCACCGACAGACTGGACAAAAACAGCCACAACAGCAGAGAACTCTTCAGCATCGTCAAGGAGTTCTCCAACCCCAGCGCCAACGCCAACGCCGTCACGCCCTCACAGGATCTATGCGAATCCCTCGCCACTTTCTTCCATCGCAAGATCAGCGACCTCCACGACAGCTTCGGACACCAGACCCAACCTAACACCACCGAACCCACATCCCCGACCATCACCCTCAACAACTGGACCCACATCAGCACGGAAGAAACCAAATCCATCATGAACTCTATCCACTCCGGCGCCCCTTCGGACCCCTGCCCGCACTTCATCTTTAACAAAGCCGACAACATCATCGCCCCGCACCTCCAGACCGTCATCAACTCTTCTTTTTCTTCTGCTATCTTCCCCGAATGCTGGAAACATGCCGAAGTCAACGCCCTACTAAAGAAACCTACGGCTGACCCGAGCGACCTGAAAAACTTCCGCCCCATCTCCCTTCTGCCTTTCCCAGCCAAAGTAATAGAGAAGACCGTCAACAAACAGCTGACCACCTTCCTGGAAGACAACAACCTGCTCGACCCCTCACAGACCGGATTCCGAACCAACCACAGCACTGAAAACGCCCTCATCTCAGTCACAGACGACATCAGAACCCTGATGGACAACGGTGAAACAGTCGCCCTCATTCTTCTCGACCTCTCGGCTGCCTTTGACACCGTCTGTCACCGCACCCTAATCACCCGCCTCCGCTCCACCGGGATCCAAGACCAGGCCCTGGACTGGATCGCCTCCTTCCTCGTAAACCGCTCCCAAAGAGTCTACCTCCCTCCGTTTCGCTCAGAACCCACTGAGATCATCTGCAGCGTACCTCAAGGCTCATCACTCAGCCCGACACTCTTCAATGTCTACATGAGCCCCCTCGCTAACATCGTACGCAAGCACGACATCATCATCACCTCCTACGCCGACGACACCCAACTTATACTCTCCCTCACCAAGGACCCCGCCAGCGCCAAGACCAACCTACAAGAGGGTATGAAGGACGTCACAGATTGGATGAGGCTCAGCCGCCTAAAGCTGAACTCTGAAAAAACTGAAGTCCTCATCCTCGGCAACACCCCGTCCGCCTGGGACGACTCCTGGTGGCCCACGGCCCTCGGCACCGCACCGACCCCCGCAGACCACGCCCGCAACCTCGGCTTCATCTTGGACCCCCTTCTTACCATGACCAAGCAAGTCAACGCCGTGTCCTCCGCCTGCTTCCTCACCCTCCGCATGCTCCGCAAGATCTTCCGCTGGATCCCCGCCGACACCAGAAAAACCGTGACCCACGCCCTCGTCACGAGCCGCCTGGACTACGGCAACACCCTCTACGCTGGGACCACCGCCAAACTCCAAAATCGCCTGCAACACATTCAAAACGCCTCAGCCCGCCTCATCCTCGACGTACCCCGCAACAGCCACATCTCCGCACACCTGAGACACCTGCATTGGCTCCCAGTCAGCAAAAGGATCACCTTCCGACTTCTCACCCACGCACACAAAGCCCTCCACGACAAGGGACCGGAATACCTCAACAGACGCCTCAACTTCTACGTCCCCACCCGCCCCCTCCGCTCCTCTGGCCTCGCACTCGCCGCCGTCCCTTGCAGCCGACGCTCCACGGCGGGTGGGAGATCTTTCTCCTTCCTGGCGGCCAAGACCTGGAACTCCCTCCCCACCAGCCTCAGGACCACCCAGGACCACTCCGCTTTCCGGAGACTCCTAAAGACCTGGCTGTTCGAGCAGCGATAACCACCCCCTTTGTCCCTAGCGCCTTGAGACCCGCACGGGTGAGTAGCGCGCTTTATAAATGCTAATGATTTGATTTGATTTGATTTGATTTGATTTGATTTGATTTGATTTGATTTGATCTAGCTAGCTAATTAGGCGATAATTCTTTGGTTGTGTGAGATCATCTTTCTTAGAAATAGGCCTAATTATGGCACCCTTCCAATTCTTGTGGAAGCGTCCGGAGTCTGGGATTTTGTGAAAAGTAACGTAAAAGAGTTTAGCCCACCAATCAACATTATTTTTTATTATAATCATTGGAAGGTTCTCTGGTCCGGCTGCTTTTGTTACCTTTGAAGCCACAATTATGTATTTTATCTTTTGCAGGGAGATAGATGACCTTAGGACTCAACTTACCTCAACTTTATTTCCTTTGGTATAATCCAGCATCCTTCCCTCAGTACATAGTACACAGGTGCTTATTCCAATCATCTTCTCCCATTAGGCACCGCATATTCCCAGTAGCTTTCCCCTCCCTCACTAGCTGCCAAAAACCCCTACCATTGTGAGTTTCTATCACCTCTAACATAACTTTCCAGTTTCTATTCCTACACTCCCATTTCCTCTTCCTCACAGTGTGTTTATAAAATTGCTTATCCAAGCAAAGCTTCTGCTCTGTGCCCTTATTACTCCGTTTCTTGAGTTCCCTTTCTAACTTCTGCACCTTCGGCTTCTGGGTCCTACACTCTTGATTGTACCAGGACTTTTTATGATTCCTTCTAACTTGTCCCTGGTCTTTATTCTCCTGTGTTAATTTTAATTTTACTTTCAGGCAATCTAGTACTAGTTCTATTGCCCTTTCGTATTCCATAAATATATCATAAGGGTCTTCCATCACCCTAAGGTCCCTATAATTTACCATCACCTCGAAGAGTACCTTTAGGCTCTCTTCTGTGATACAGGTAGTTATCCGACATGGGTAATCCAACTGCAACGGCACTACTCTTTCTCATAGAACTTTATTCCCTGACTTAAAAGTTAACTGTAGGGGCCTGCAATCACTACCCTCTAGCTGCATGACTTTGAACCCTGCCACTACCCCAAAGCACCAGGCATTTACAAAGGCATACTTGATAGGGCATGTCGCGCCGCACCGCGCGGCGCGAGCCGAGCGTTCGGCACAAGCCGCGCGTTCAGCTCGGGCCGCGCCTCGCGTCCTTAAGACGCGGCGCGCCCCGAGCCTTTCCTGCACCCTACGAGGCCCCAGAGCTTACTTGGGGCCTCGCTCTGTTCTCTCCCTCCGTTTCTGTTAGTGTCTCCTGACCCCTCTTACCTGTTGTGGCTTCTTTCTTCTGTCTTCTTTCTTTTTGGGTCTGTTTTTTGCACTTTCCTTTATGTCTTTTCCCCTTCCCAGGTTACCCTTGTCTTCCCAGCATTCCTCCTTCCCTATTCTCTATGGTTTCTATTCTATTCTATTCTATCTACTTTTCCCTATCCAAGATGGTGTCCTTTTTCTTCCTGTGGGTCACTTCCTGTTTTGTGGTATTTAAGGGTGGTTTTTTCTTCTCTTCATTGCGCTGCAACACTCTCTGTTCAGATGGTGTCCTCGCTCCTGATTTCCTAGCCTTTGGTTCTGGAATTCGCCATTTCTGTGTTATTTTACGTCAGTTCTTTTTGATTCCTGTTCCTCTGTTCTTGTTTTCAGGAATCCTCTGTGAATCTTCTCTTGGAGGTTTTTTCCCCTTCTTCTGAAGGTTTTTTTTCCCTCTGGCGCTACTTTCTTCAGGTCACGGTCTGTTCTTGGCGTTCCATTGCCTACAGCACCGTGGCTACCAGAAAGAGTCGCCCCTTTTTGGGCCAAAGCCGAACCCTCAAGATCCACGCCTCAAGATCTGCAAACTCCAGGCGCAAGCAGCACGTGAGTCGTGACAGGGCAAGCTTGGTTACCTATTCGAAAAGTCTGCTTTGCAGGGCGGTCTGTGTTTATGCGTTCATTGATGTAGAACAATCCTAGTGAGCCTAAGATTCTTGCTAAGGCTCTGTCCCGACCAGTAATCTCTGATCTGTGCAAAATGGCTTCCAGTACTTGTGCAGTAGTCAGTAGATCTTTATGTCATTTATCATCACATGTTGGGTCTAGTTTATGATTAAAGTCTCCAAATATCAATACTAACTTCTGTGCTTTACCTAAACATATTGCCTCCAAATCTTTCTCAAGCACACCCAGCTGGGTATCATTATCTGTTATCCTACACCGGCTGAATATATACATTGATTACAGTGGGCTGCCTTGACCCCCCAATATCATTATAAAGTTCTACCTGACCGGCTAATGGCCAACGACTTTTCGTTTTTATCTTTATTAGACTGTTGGCTATTCTGGTCGAGGACAAAATACCTAAACTGCCAAAGGGATGATCTTGACCTAGCCTAGTGACATCCTTGTAAGGCCTAAAAAAAACATCAACTAGTTTGGGTTCTTCGCACAGCCAAGTTTCCTGGAAACACATTATATCATACTTTCTCAACTTCTCTTTAAATAAGTCTTGTTTTAAATGTTTCCTAAGTTCCAGGAAAAAAAACAAAGGGCTATGAGAGTGGTTGATCCCTAGTCCAATTTGCTGAGCTCCCCCGGCTATAATCAGCATGGCAGTTTAAAAGGGGCTTGAAGCGATTCTTCATCATTGGGCCTTTAGGGTCGGCAGCTATAGTCACACTTAGTCTGCCCTTTCCTTCATCCATACACGTTCTTACTTTTTTAGGGCCTTCTAGCCTATACTGTACGTGGTCTGGGAGCAGCCCTGCATGGCAGTTGAGGGCTCTATGGTTACTCTCTCCATTCTCCATTTCCCTTATATAGACTAATCTCATGCTCTCCTTCTCTAGTTACTTCTCTGCTCTCACCACCAGTTGTCTAACACATCCTGAATGAAAAAGGGCCTTTGTCACGTCACACCCTTCAAGATTTGTAGTGAATCCTATTTGCCTTAGATCCTCTGACCCAATCTCACATAGGCTAGGGCATTTAGTCATCACTTCTAATAGTTTTGAACTATTCAAGGGCTTAAGCTTCCTCTGCCGCTTCTTCCCAAACACTCTTCTCCAGGGTTCTAAGAACACCCACATACTCTCACTTCCATTGTTACCTTCTGATCTCCTCATAGATCCCAGACCCCTATATAGTAGCAAGGGGCTACCCCTCTCCTGTCGTTCTAATCTTTCTTCCCCTCTGCTTTTACTGCTTGTTACATTCCTTTTAATATCACTGGCTGCCTTGTTCTCCTTACTTTCCTTCATTACAATCCTTTGGGCGTACCTCTTCTGTTTTACTGGCTGGTTATCTTCTGTATCTGCTACTCTAGGTCCCATTTGAAATGCGATCCTTTTTTTCGGGATACCCACTTCTTGCCTCTGTTGTGGAATAGTTCCTAATTTCTTTGCTGAACTGTCCTCCCCCCTCTTTTCGTGGGCCTTTTTCTTTTAAGATTCCTCTGTTTGCTTTTTAGTATATCACAATAAGGTATGTAGCCCCCTGTTCCCCAACTTTGACAGCACAGGCTGCCTAAAGACATATTCTGAACGGAGCATTGTTAACTTAGTTTCATCTATTAGTTCTATTTCACTACTTTCTACATGTGTGCCTGTCTCCTGATCCCTTTTACTCTGGCACTGGCCACACCAATATCGGCATACAGCTATTTATTTGTTTTAACTCTTCTGTAATCCCTTGTAGCTGATTTTTATGTGATATACCTAGACCGTTATTCACTGTCAATACTTCTAAAATGGCCTGTAGGATTTTCTGCATTAAAAACATTATTTCTAATAAGGATGTTTCAGAGACTTCAGTGGTATCTATACCAAGAATCGACTGTCTATCACTTGGAGAAGAAATATGTATTTTACTTGTACTTCTACCTTCCCCTCCTATTCCCTGCTTCTCTAATGCAGTATAAAACGGGGATCTTTCATCCAACATGGAGTTATTCCCCATGAGGGGGGAAAGGCAAGTTGAAGAGGCTATCCTAGGACCTGGTAAGAGTCCCCCTGATTTCATGTCGAGCTCTCCTCCAAAAAATAAATCCTCATTCTGTGGGGGGGTCTGAAGTAATAGAACCACTTGCTGTAAACCGTTCATCTTCTCTTTGATCAGATTTTAGACATTTTTTCCTTTCTATCACCTGAGATCCATTAACGGTCCTTTTAAAATATTTCCCCACAAATTCTTTAATTGACACAACCAATGGCGTTGCAGCTGATCTTTCCCTGCAGTCTTTCGGGGCGTACTCCTGCAGTGGTATTGAAAGAATGCTTCCTCCTTCAAGACTAATATTAGTATCTCCTAAGACATGGCCCTCCTTGGGAATTTCCTTTAGCCTGGGGAGACCCTTCAAGCCCTTCTTTGGGCCACTCGCCCCACATGTCCTCATTTTGTTTGAGGGCATACTGTATTTCTGTTCTCCTAGAAATAGGTGGACTATATAAGTTATAAGACTTTTCCTCTAAATGCTTGTTCTTGTGCCACTACCGCTGCCTCCACACACTGTGAATCTTATCCACCAGCAGATTCCAGTCACTAATACCCTGCCTCAATACAATCAACAGTTCCGACTCTTACACCTGCTTCTCTGTAACTACCATGTTTTCTGTGAAACCTGTCGCTTCCACCTAGATGCGGCCACTCGTCATTAGAGTCATAGACCCGTCAGAAAGGGTTTACAGGGCACAAAAGGTGGCAGGCACGAGCACGGTAATAGCAAATTATTGTGTCTTTCTCCAGGTAGAGGGTGTCAACAATTTCCAGGTTAACCGCTGGTAATTCCAATAACGTAGAATAATGTAGAATAATGTCGAATAATATAGAAAACAAGGGGTAAGTCAATTACTTCAGCCAGCGACAACAGCAGTTAGCACTAAAAGATCATCTTCTTCTCCTTCTGAGGTTTTCTTCCTTGGGATGTAAACGTAGCCCTTCAGCATCAGGCTTATCCTGCTCGGCAGGCATGGTCCAGCGGCCCAGCTAATCCCAACTCCACAACTTTATTCAGGGTTGGGAGAACCACTGGAGAAATTGAAGAATCACAGAAGTTGGTGAAAAGAAATCTGCACCACCTCCCTTGATGGCTGCAGCTCCTCCCAAGCTTCCGTGCTCTCCACAGCCTGGGGACAAACTGGAGGGGCTGCCTCGACAGCGGTTCTTTTTGAGCTGGCCGCAACATGGCCCGGCCCTGTCCAGCTGCTGCAGGCCCCTGAGTCCCTGGCTCTAGTCTCTGGAGGTAGAATTCTGCCTCCCACGGCCCGCGGTAGAGCTCCGCATGAACTCCAGGCGTTGTGTTGCGGCTCTCCTCTGGTCAAATCTCTTGGCTCTCCCCGACCCTCCTGATCCCCCGGTTCGGGTCCCGGGAGAACCATAGGGACCCTCAGGCACAGGTAACCCCTGGTGAGGCACTGCACACTAGGGCTGATGGGGCCGAGAGGCTGTCGAAGAGCGAAGGCGAGATGCTCGCCCTGCAGCTGCGATGATGGACATCGCCAAAAGCAGCCAACAGCAAAAAAAGTTTAGAATTGTGTGTTAGACATCTCGAAGATGCCATCACACTCATCAGTTTCTCAGCTGTCCTTATCATCAGAGTCTTACCCTTTCAGTAAATGTGAGTTTGTTCTATAAGTGTCAGTACCCTCTTTGCCACCAGGAATATCCTGGCTGGTCTAGAGTTGAGTCTCTCTCCCGAAAAATATGTTTTCTCTCTCTGCGATTAGGGAGTATTTCCCTTCGGTTTATATAGAACCCTAACATGTGGAGTTTCTGTATCACAGTGTGTGTGACATTTAGCCCGGCCTGAATAGCTTTGCCTTCCCTAGCCAATCCTCCAGATATGGGTATTCATGTATTCCCTGTCTTCACAAATGTGCTGCACTACCACAGTCTTGAGATTGCCATATAGTCCCCCCAGCTTGTAGACCTGTCTTCTTGAATTTTTGCATTTGAATGCACTTGTTCAGCAGCCTTAGAACAAGGATGGGCTGGAGTGCCTTGTCCAGATGTGGAACCAGGGAGTATGTGGAGTACACTCACAGATTCTTCTCTACTGTAAATAATTTCTCTATGCCATGTGGTATGTGACCTTGTGTTGAAGGTGAATGAGCTTCTTCTTATTGGATGTCTCTGTCTTTGGCCTGATCAGTGATGGTTGTTGTAACAGCCATGTTTAAGGATGTTTAAGATTCATTTGTCAGAGATGACTGTCCTCCACTCTTGGACACATCCTCCGAATCTGGCCACTAATGTTTTGTGCCAGGGCACCTCCTTCAATGAGTCATGTGCACATTGGGCTCGATCCCTGTGGAGGAGTTCTTTTCCTATGGCCTTGCCTCAAAAGCGCTTCCTTTGAACACTGGGGTACTCCCACCGTGGTGGTGCTGTCTGTCTACTGCTATGAAGAGGACTTGAGGTGTGGTATTCCCCCTGAACAGACCTTTCAGCTACAGACCACCGATGGAAGTAGCTGTGTCATTGTCCTTTTTCATTCTCTGGCTAAGAATTGTCCGATGCGTTCCCAAAAAAGGTCTCTCAAGGAGTTACCTGAGGAGAGTTGTCTGTTGGCCATATCGGTTTCACCCAGCGGTGACCTGAGGCATGTGTTGGCAATGGTTTTGTCCTTGTTGGTAATTGCCTTCAACCTTTTTCTATTTTCCTCTGGGAGGTGCTGCATGAGTTTTTTTATTGCCTCCCACTTCTGGTGCCAATATCTACTGAGCAGCGCATCAGAGTTGGCAATGTGCAATTGGATGGCTTCCTTCCAGTTAACCTTCCTTCCCACTATTACAGATCTTTTAGCTCTTGTACAGTGGGTCCTGGTAGAATGTATATTCTTTTTTTCCACCCTGGGAGTGACCACTTTGGCAGAAACAGATTCTCTGAAGGCTTCCAGCCCTTGATAGAGCACACAGGGCAGCATAAAGAAAAAGTGATTCCTCTATTGTGGACGTAGTTTGCATGAAGCATCACTAAGCCTGTTCTTCTTCTAATTGGACCTATAAGTGTTTGTTGCACTTTTCCCAGGGGGTTGTATATTGTAATGTCTAGGAGTGATGGCTTTGATTGGCATGTGTCAACTCTTTTTTCAGGTGAATTGGTGTCATGGTCTTGCCATGACTCCACTGTTGTCCTCAGCTTCTGTGCAAGCTCCTGATACTACAACAAATATTGAAGAATTATTCTATACTCTCTGTACCCTGAATCCTACCGGTAGTGCATCATAAGGCCTTTTTATTAGGGTCCTCACCCGCAAGTACCACCAGTGGTATACTGCATAATTGGATCTTCACCCACTCCACCTAATGTGAGTGGGTGGGCTTGACGCACTTTGTAAGTGGAGCCCTTTCAAAAAAGGGATTATCCTAATTAAAATTGTTTGCAGTTTCCTTCTTTTGTGTCTTTAATCTGGGTACCTTTGGCAAGGTGGAAAACAGAAATAAAAATTTCACTGAGTTTATTGGTCCAAACATCACAATTAGGTTGACATGTTTCAGCCCCACTAAGCGCCCCTGAGGGCCAATGGGCTTTTTTCAGGACCTATATGAGCAGATTTCCTACTCTACCGTGGTGTGTTTTCCCACTAATCTACTACTCTAATGGTGCATCACTATCTCACACACAAATAGCCTGCACAATAGTCCAGACTTTAGGAAGTTTTCCTCTATTCGTCTAGAATGAGAGAAAGGGGGAAATCATCTATCATTTATTCATAATTAGCACAGTATTGTGCCTTCATGCTTCAAAGTTAAAGTGCAACAACATTATAAGTGTGTGTGTCATGGCATGCACAAAGGTGAAGTGCCCACGCTAAAACACTCATAATAAGGCACACTTCACACTTAAAAGTTTGACACGCCCTGTGTAATGTGATTTCATACACACACACTTGCTTAAGCAGTAGTCATAGTGACTTACGCTGTTAGTATGTAGATTTTGGCTCCATGAGGCGCCGAGGGAGGACAGCCCCTGTAGTCACACACTGGAAAATTAAAAAGACAACCACCATAGTGATTTGGTGATTTGTAGTTACAAAAGTCTGTAGCAATCCCCCTTCCCAAATATGCCCTCGAGACTTACTTCGTCAAGGTAAGGTAAGGTAAAAATGTATTGTTTGAAGTTATTTAAAACCATAACAATATGCTGTAAAATTCATAGACAGTTAAAAACAGGATAAAATCAGGTGAAAGCAATGAATCAGTACGACCTTGTAACCAATAGTTCAATTTGGCCAAGGGAGTATGTGGATCTTCAGTTAATCAATAGCCGGCAGGATTACACCGCCCAGGAGTGCATAGCCACGAACATTGATATGTTCAGCTTTACCCTGCCCCACTCATTTTAAACTAGGTTCGATTGCTAACACAAATTGTAGTGGGCGTGAAAATTGTAAGCCCTGTGCAGCTTTGTTAGACATGTTGAACAAAGAATCCAAACTCTTGTTCAAAACGTGAAGTGCAGGTTGTACAAAAGAGATGGCCTTCCAGGCCTCGTCCCCACTGTCCCTTGCCAGGCTGTTACCGCAGAACTATAAGGGCGAACAACAGCAGTGGCTTAAGTTCATGACTGGAGCTGTGTTTTTTTAGTTGTCAGTAGAGCTCAGTTTAATAGATTGAGTGCTACCCTGAGAAATGTCATACATCTAGCTGAGAGCTGTACATCAGCACAACTCAGGCATGCTGTAACCACTTTGTTACATTGACTGATGCCCAAGTGCCTGAATATCGGTTTTAGCCAGTAGCACCCTTGGCTCTTAAAAGCAGTAGTAAGGATTCTTTTCTATAATTACACAGTCAACAGTTATGCTCTGTGGAGCCTTTTAGATGCCCAAACGTAAAACATTCAGGGGAAATCATCCTCATGAAATCCTTTTTAGTGCAATTTCCAGGGGGCTGGATAGGTATGAAGCTTTTCCCTGGTGGCGATAGAACATTGCACATAAATCAGCATGGGCTTTTTTAGATAGCTCTTCCAATCTTGTTCCCCTGATTTTATTTTTGCATTTTTAATCATCATTTTGAAAGTTAGCTTTGAGGGCAGATTTTGTTGAAGGATACTTTTGGCTCCCAAAGGTTCCATTGCAGTTCTCGCATTGGATTCCCATCTGAATGTCTTTTCCTGAATGCCTACCAGATCAACTCTTTCAGGAATCATTTAGGGGCTACGCCTTGAGCTTGATGTCTTAACCCAGGACTCAGACTTTCATAACAATTGGTTGTTTACTCAGACCAATTTTCAGCTGAATTTTAGAGGACTGAGTGGAAACCAGGAGACAAAAGAAGCTCCTAAAGCATCGCGTTTTCGTTTTTTCCAGCCATGAATTGATTTGATAGTTGAATATTACTGAACCTTGAGCTAATGTTGCCATAAACTTGGCCTTCATCACTTTAGATATGCCTGTGAGTGCCGTTCTGTGCATTTTCATTTCCAATTTTTTAAAGCACGTTGTCAACGACATGGCGGCTCCATTTAAAGCAGTGCTGAGTTACATGTGGCCCACAATGGTTAAAATGAAAAGCCAGGTACTTTAGACTTGAGACTTGCTCCAGGTCTACCCCATTTATAGTGAACTTAAATTCAAGGGTTGGATTGCGGTTTCTGGAAATTTTAGTTTTGAGTGGTTCACCAACCAAAGAGCCTCCACTGAGCGCTGCAGACTCACAGCGGTGGGGTCAAATAGCAATGTATCGTCGGCGTACTCGAGATAGTGGATGTGTGTGTCCGCAAACTTGGAAGGAAAGGCACGGACTGAGGTTAAGGGACTGTATATGTCTGCCACATAAGCATTAAACAAAAGTGAAGTTAAGATGAGTCTGTGTTTAATACTTGTGTTAGTCCAGATCTTATGTGTTGTATCTCTATTTGCTGATGTTTTCACTCGGACCCATGCCCTAGTATAGAGGCTCTTGATGGCCCTGAGTAGGATATGTGAAATGTCCCAGTTGGTCAGCTTGTGCCAAAGTCTTGGTTTGTCCACTTTGTCAAATGCAGTAGTGAAGTCACTTGGAGCGACATAGGGCGGCAGGGCATCTTTGATGTTAGTGACGTGAATTAGAGAGGAAAGGATAATTGATTATCTTCAATACCGTGGCCAGGTCTAAAGCCTGACTGGGTAATGGGAATTCTAGACTTCATAGTAGCCCATTCCTCAAGCTTGTTATTCAAGATTTTTGCAAATCATTTGCCCTCAATGTTCAGGAGGACAATTAACCAGAAACTGGCCAGTTGATCGTATGACCCCTTTTCGTGAATTGGCAAGGAGCAATTAATAGAAGAGGGGGCTTAGCAGGGCTCCCATTCCTTGGGAGCGGATTTAAACATTTTAGTTGGGAGAACATTTTGTCCTGGGGATCCAGCAGAGCGAAATGATGCCACTATTTGTGTGATTCTGTTTTTGTCAGTCAGTGCTTTACTCCAGTGTTCCATCTTTTCTTGTAAGTGCTCCTGCGTGTTGTCTGGTAAGTGGACTGGAACAGGTTTATATTCCACTAAATTGTAGAGATTTGAGATGTATTTGATCTCCTTGAGAACTGTGATTGAGGGGGAAACCTTTGGGTTGTTGTTGGTTCTTATCTGTATCAATTTCCAGAATTTAGCAGTTTTTTTACTTTTGATACCTCATGTAGATCAATCCATAGTGCTTTCTCCTCTTGCCTGCCACATCCTATGTTTTTGCAGGATAGGCCTTCCTTGCGTTCCTGATCACGTCTGGTCTCATTGGGGTACTTCTGTTCTTGCAGGCTGCTCTCTGCAGCTTATTAAGGTTTATGTTTCAGTTCTCCTGGTGCCGGCTGGCGATCTATGATTACTCCTGCCTCCTGAGGCGCTCTCCTTACCGGTGATCATCTTAAGCAGCTTCTCCAGGAATTGAGTCCAGTGTTGGGAAGACAATAAATGTTCTCTTGAACCCAGAATTAGGATTTCCATCAATTCCTCTTTTGTCTCTATTTACAGAGATTTTGACCATTTTATTTTTCGTGAGAGTAGTGGTAATTTTATCTCCCACCTTATCCTTTTTATTTTCCCCAGTAAGCTTTCAGGGATGTGCCAAGTGTTGTCTTCTTCTTATTGCCACAAAAGAGAGTCTACAGCTCCAAATATTAAATTCCCCCGTTATTACCCACCAGTCTGTGAAAATATAATTGCCATAAGCTTTTGATGGTATGTGAAATTTGTTTGGTAAGTAGTTTTTTTCTTCGGCTGTTTGGGATTTATGTAGATACTTCCAATGACCATAGGGGTACTTTCCTGCATTGTTTTTTATTTCTAGCTGTGGCCTGCACGAACATATAAGCCCCCTGGCTGCTTGCTAGCACTTTTGCTTTGAAATCCAGTGCTTTGTGTATCAGTATGGTGATTCCATCCAATGGGTCTCCCTCCTTGGCTGCATGTTCGGCTGCTGTTGCAAATTCAAGGTGAACCTGCCAATTGAAGAAGTCCAGTTGCCAGGTTTCTTGCAGGCAGATTATGTTTTACGGATTTCTTCCATTGAGTCGTTGCTGGCCAGGAGATTTCTGAAGCCTCGAATATTCCATGAACACAGTTTCAGGTTCAAACTTTGAGAGAGAGAGCTCCTGTGAAAGGGTTTGGTTACCTGCTGGTTCGCAGTGTGTGACGCTGACATTCACTGGATGCTAGTAGCCAACCAGCAGGCTCTTTTATTAACAGCAAGTTCCATGGAAATCAAGATCGATTCTACAGGAATTTTTGGATGTTGTGGCCCCAGGAGCAGCAGAGGACAGAGTCCTGCTCATGACTAATTTTGGCCAGTGGCCCTAGGATATTTTGGTTTTGCCAATTTGCTAATACAGGTAACACTTTAGACTGGTACCACACACAACTTACTATTTCTTCATCACAGAACAACACTTTGGCTGCCTCCTCTGGGTGGTTCTTGCTCTCTTAGATGAATTAAAGGAAGATCAAGTCTTTAGGTGCCTGGTTTGTCACCCTGCCTTCACTTAGTTAGGGTTTCCGATCCTCGAATTTGAATAGCTCCTGTCTAGAGCTTCTATATATATTCAAGCACACACCTATTTTGAAAGTGATCCTGATGCGTCCCTGCACACAGAAATGGAATGTGTTCTGCGTGTATGCCAACACATTCACAATGTGTAGCTGACATTAGGGTGTGTAGCCGTGTGCTGCTTCTCATGCATGGATAAGCATCACTATGTGGAGCCTGGTGGGAAACGAAGTCCCATCTTGGTCCCGTGCCCGTTTCAACCTTGGCTGCTTCAGAAATAAGTGGCGATCACTGGGGGACTCTCCCTCAAGTCTGTAAATGTTGTATCTAGTTCCAGACTGATTTTGCTGGCATGATTGTTTACAAAACTTCAGGGTATGATGTGTAACATAGGAGAGTCGAGTATAGGGAGACTATGCCAAGCCTATAAATATCTTGTCTAATACCAGACTATATTGTTTGGCACACTTGTTAATAGAGTTCAGGGTATGATTTTTATATAAGAGGAGGAGGGGCCTATCATTTTCCTCACTGTGAAAACTCTTTCCTTTTAGGAAAATCTCCTCAGACCATTGTGGTCAATATACCAGTGATACATGGTCATTGGAACCATCAGGAGCACGTAATGACTCCCTATGCGCTAACACATCACCCACTATAGGACCTTAGAGATGGAAATGTGCCCTACAGTATATTCCACCAAGGAATGTTGTAATTTAGTACTTGCTTATGGGTGGATAGTTTATACATCCAGAGCTGCTCTTTTTCATAGAGGATCTTTGGAATATGTCGTTTATCCAGGTCCACTTATTCCAATACAATCCATCTGAGATCTTGTGCAGTGTGGGACCTGGTCATGAAGAGTTGAGCCATTTTTGTAGTACTCCGCTTACAGAGAAGGTCGCTCCTGTGATTGCATATCCTGATCTTTACAGGTTGTAATACCAATATTCCTAAGGTCACCTGGGCTGGTTACCATATATAACCTTCTTGGTGTTAGAGTTGGTGTGTCTCAACTGCCATGGAAATGGTAAACCCAGGTCTAGTTCTTTAGTGGGTGATGTTAGATGACAGATACTCCATTGTCCACAAGGGTAATGTCCCACAACATCTAGAAGACCCAGAGAATGGTCTATGGCATTTGTCATTTTCCTCATCTGTCTGAGTTTTGTGTGTACTAAGATATCCTTCCGGCTCCCTGCCCCTTTGTGTGAAAAGATTGGGTAATCACACTTCCTGGGTCCTCTGTTGTAGACCAGCTTTTCTTGATGATTTACTTGACACAATCTAAAGCAATATTATATGTTGTAACACATGCCAGGGTAGGTTGTTGGTTTCTTTTATATGGGTCTCAATTACGGTCTCTCGATTTGGGTTTCTAGACCTTTTCTTTGTTCTCTGGATAATCTGTTCCGGATAAACCGGGGCTCTCAGTTTTTCTGCCAGGGACTCAGCCTGTTTCTTAAATTCAGGACCCAGCTGCAATTCCATCACAGCTGGAGGAACTGCACATATTGGAGACTTTCTCTCAGTGGACATGGGTGAAAGCTGTCAAATCTCAAAAGGCTACTCTTGTCTGTCGGCTTGTGAGAGGTATCAGTTTGTAGTGTCCTGTCTATTTGAACATGTTATGACCTTAATGGAGGTTTGTATATCACCCTTCCACTCCACAATATAGCACCTCCATGTTTTAATCATGGATTAACTTGAGCTGGTTGTTTTCGGTTCTCAGCACCAGCACTTATTTTATAGGGTTGGGGCTAAAACTATTTTCCTTCAGTTAGTGGTGGTCCCATATTAAAAATGAAAATAAAGATGTACCTTTGAGGATATACTGCTTTGTATATCTTCAGGCTTGCCATTGTTGATCCAAGAACTGGGCAATGCACATGATTTAATCACACCTCTCATGGTGACACGAAGACGTCCTGTCCTCATATCATTAAGCAGTGCTTGAAATGGAAAAATAGAAGTGCGGGTACTCTGTACCAGAGTACCTGCTTGTTTCTGAGAAATGCTGGTACTCTCCAATTAAAAGTATTGCGTTTTTCTTGAGAAGTGCAGGTATTCGTCCTCTCAAAATAAAAAAGTGCGGTACTCAGTACCGGACAGTACCTGCCCATTTAAAGCACTGCTCTAAAGTCACTGCACCTGGTGCACCTTAAACCTGCCTTTGTTGTAACCTCCCAGGGGGCTGAATCATGGCTGTATTGGAGCGAGGCAGGCTAGGAGAGCAGGGTGAATTTGGGAGTTACGGCTTGTGCAGTAATTTAAACAAGCGGAAATGTGGACGTTGCACTTGATGCCAAACCAGTCCAGCTGCCAACTACCCTGAACGTTCTTGAGGCATCCGCCCTCACTGTAACTTTCACTCTTCTTGGACAGAGTAAGTGGCATTCAACTAACCGACTGGTACAAACATTTCCACTGGCTGGGTGATACTAAAGTCACATCTTTAGGTACCGGCTAATGTCACTGAAGTGTCGTTTTTGCACTGGTGGCCGTTATGATGGTAAATGGAAAACTGTACTGCTTGTGCAACACGTCTTCTGCCCCTGGATGTTTACAATGCTGTTATTTATCAAACACTGGAGGCAAACCCTATATGAAAACACGCATTATTGCATTTTAAGTGGACTTTCTGAAGCTTTCTGGTGCCCTCTCTTGTTGTGTGGTTGTGTGGTTCTGTTCGAAAAGGATGTCATGGCTGCTGGCTTGTTTGTGGCTTGATGAATCAGAAGACAACTCTTGTCTTCACCACTTTGGCAAAACTGTATGATCTTAAACACATCTCATTGTGTGTCAGTGCCCATAACTCCCAGTTGTAAGGATAGCCTTAACCATTGTTGAATATAATGGTTAAATGGATGAAGGGCTAGAGAGTAAGGTGGTGGTAGAAAGAAGCATGAAGTGGAATCAACAGCAGATAGACTTGGCATTTGGCAACCCGGGCATTCAGAAGTGCCGGGCTTCTGAAAAAAGTGTGGGCCTCAGCACTTATCCTGAATGTCCTCCTGTGGAAGGCTGGTGTACAAGCTTTCAACATCTAGACTTATGAAGAGATCATGATGTTGATCAAATTCTATCTCTGTTATATAGTCCTAAGTGTTACTTATGTAGGTCTATGTTTTGTGTACCATAGGTCTCAGAAATAAGTCACAGAACTGGGGCAATTGTTAACAATTAATCAATTCGTGACACAACTGGCTGGCCTGGAAGATGGTCATGGTTTTTGTGGATCTTGGGGAGGGCAGAAGGTCCACTTTTTCTGTAAGCCAGTGACTGTCCTTTTAACTTATCCTGATCACTAAAGAATGCCTCAAGTGTCGTTTCTTCAAAAAAAGCTGCTAATTCACAGTGTCGGCAGAACTGATCGATGGTAGAGGTAGGGGCAAAGCCCAGTCCCTTATTCAATACCTTCTGTTGAGTGTCTGTGAGTGTCTCCTCTGAATTACACTGTACCCAGTTCTCTTTTTTATTTTTGCTTCTGTGGCCTTGACCTCTGCCTAGAAAAGGTGGACAATAGTTTTATGGGAACCTAGGTGGCATCATTTGATTGAAGAGATTCCTCCAAGGCATCATCGAACGTACTTGCGATTGAAAGGGGAGCTGATAGAATGGTGGGGTATGCAAAAAACTGTAAAAGCCTTGCCATGCTGAGCCACGTTTTCCTCACATTCCCAGTTCTTTGGCTACCCCCCTGGTCACTTTCACTCAACCACCCTTCTGAATCGGATGATCTATCAGCTGAGAAATTGGTGTCCATCTGGTCACTGTTCACAGCTGCTGGTGCCTTATAATCTGGCACTGAATATATTTTTACTCAATCATCTTCTTATTTATCATGTCAAGGCTCTTTTTGAAAGTGGTAATTGTTGTCTTAAGATGGTTCTTGCTGGCCTGGATGTCTATGAAAATTGACCCCGCTAGTCTCTCTGCTGTTTTTATGATGCATATCAGCTAGTCCCTAGTACAGTGCAAAGCTATTTTAGACCACTCCTTTCTGAACGTGGCATTTCTTTGGACATTGCTTACCCATAGGTCTCTTGGGGCTGCATTTGCCCTGAGGTACTCTGTAATTATAACACCATGCAAGATGGTTCTAATGCGCTTTCTTTTAAGCTCAGTCAGTGAGTCCCAGTCTTGCGTTTGGACTATAGACTGGACTATATTCAAATCAGACAGGAGAGATGGACCAGGGAGAATCTGGTTTATATCCTCGTAAGTAAAGGCCAAATCTAAGTTTTCTCTCATTGTATAAAACGTTGGGTGCCTGAATAGTGATATGATGGAATGTTGTGCAGGGGATCCCTAGTGAGAATGCTGGCACCAGGACTAATAACATGGGATTTCTGCTTGTATAAACTAGTCCCAAATGGGGCACATTTCCCTACTCCTACAGCTGCACGCTGCTGACAATATCTTTGTGTCATAGATTCTCACTTCTCATTATTGTGATATATAAGTTCCTGATACAACATACCCTTTTCCTTTCTTCCTCATTTAGGAAAATGTCTTTCTTCTAATGTTCTTGTGGCTCTGATGGTAAAGGAGGCTTGAGTTCTGTTTGCGCCTCTCTTAAGACTTTCTCCCGCTGGGGTTTCAGAAGCATTTGTTGAAGCCTTCTTTTCTTGAGACTCCTTCCATCTCTCACACTCTTGATTGCCTTTCAGGGGTGAGGACGGTTCTGTGGCATTACAGCCAAAAGTGTCCTTTGACTTTGTACCATTGGGTTGTTTGGGTTTTGGCTTGCCCTCGATCTCATGCGGTTTTGATTTCGGGGGTACATTTGAGGAATTCAACTCTGAAGGTCACGGCTCGGTCCACTGCACCCATGGGGTGTTTCCTGCCACTTCTAGGAGTTGGTGTCCTTGAAAGATAATCTCCTTCTCTCTCTCCCTCAATGATTTCCTAAGCCTTTGTTTTTCATCGCTCAAGTAACCCAGGTCTTTGAGAAAGGCATACTTCTGTGACTGCGCCATGGTGTAGTGTACCCACCTTTGTTTCTAATTTTCTTTCTCCCTGGGCTTCCATATCGTTGCCTGGAACTCTCCACATGCATTGAGCCTCTGTGAGATGTGGTCCTTGACAACCTAATGGTGGCATATCGGGCAGAACCTGAAGAGAGTGAGCTCCATACCCATTTTTCATTCCCCGACCGACATGGTTGATGGACTCTTGGTAAAAAACAAGCACAATTTCTCTATTTTTCGGTCGTGAAACCTAATGTGATAGAAAAACAAACCGAACTGCAATATGATTACAATCGCCCTACACACTATGCAGCCCAAGAACTGTTCATTTTAACGTTGTAATTTATTGTATTGAAAATCCACATTCACAGGGAAGATATCTGCCAGCTGCTCAACAAGCAACTACTTCACAAAAAATGTGATTGTCTCTCATTCGTACCTGACAACCAAGCCCAGGAGACCGCACTCCAGAAGCACTCCCTCATCAACAGACATTGCCACCACACTCTTAGGTGCACAGCATTGATGCAGTAACTTTCAACAATGAGCTAGATGCATAGGTCTTGTGAGAAAGAGAGAACTTGAGGCACATCCAGGATTAGTGAACCCTCAACTTAGAAAAAGTCGAACACAGGAGACAGAACCCAAAATACTCAAATGACAAGAACACCCTCAGAGAGGCTTACAATGCATCACCACACAGCAGAAGAAATCAGTCCTTCACCAACCTCCCCTCTGGAGCCAAACGTAGGGTAGTACTAACACAGAAATTGAGACCAGCCAGATCATCTCTCCCAGCAGTGACCAGAGAGGGGCTGCACCCAAAATGTGCACCACAACAAGTAACGTAGTAGCTAGCAAGGTGCTGAACTTCACCAAAGAAGATATTGTAATCCTGACCCAGTGATACAATCACATGCTCTGTTGCCTTTAATCCTTTGCAAACTCATCTTCTCAGTCATTCAATTTGTCCCATTTCTAAGGCAAATACAAAGGTGCAATAACATAAAAAAAGTGTCTTAAAATAAATTGGTATCTGTGCTTCTGCTACAGTGCTCTGAGAGCATCTCAATACAGAAAGAGAAGGTTCTGCAGAACCATTAAGAAAGACATGCAGAACATTTCGTAACTATGAAATATGTGTATAACTAATAGCTACTTTGGAATTTAAGAGATTGAGCCTTTAAAAGAGATGACCCTGTTTTGGATGATTTTTTCTCATTAGGGACTACTTCAGCCTCTCTCTGTTATACCATTCTGCCGCTGTTAGGGAAAACATAGTTGCACGCACTTCCTGTAATAAAAGATGTGTCTCATTTATTCTGTATATCCCAGTCCCAGTGTATGTACAGTTGGATTTTACCGGTGTACACGCCCTAAGACCTCTTGAAGGACATTGTTACATAAAAAAAAAGAAATGGAAAAACATTGGAGCATGTTTCAAATGAATTATGTATTTGTATCACTAGGAGGTATGTTATCATTCAAAACATTAAAAGTTAAAAACACAGATAAACTGTGTTTGGAATTTTTCTTAAAGGGGAATAATGAAGCTTCTCCCTCTGTCGCCATTCTGAGCTCCTTGGAAATGTTGATACAAAAGTGAACTCCGCAAAATCTATGATGGAGTGAGCACATTAATAACGTTAATAATAAGCGTGTTAAACAGTTGTTAAATATATTTAATTCCCCTATGTGGTCCATTAGCGGGGTGAAGTGAGCACAGCACTTACTGCCAGAACTCATTTTATATAGAGATCTTTCATTATATATTAGCACATAATTGAACTGAACACAGTGCGAGTAAGCATCTGTTGCAAACTCTTTCACTATAAGGTAATCCTGTGCAAGTTAGGGTCCAAATTGCACAAATGTAGCCCTGTTATAAGCCGCAGAGGTCAACCGTGTTTTCCTTTTTAATAAAGGTCTGGGATGGTCCTGTAATACTCTGGTACCTCAAACATCACCAACTACCTTCAGACGTGATAGCTTACTCCCATAGTGGCTTGTCCCTACTCTCAGTTGCACACACAATTGAGAAAAACTTACGAACATTATGTTACTACATATAGATAAAAACAATTAGCGAACAATTATCGCATGTGAAGCTTCTACCTTTCAGTCAAAAGTAGGTTGCCCTCCAGCAAACCACATTTAGCAACATCTTCAAAGCAACCTGTGCCTTGGTACCACACAGCAAACAGTATACAAAAAGTGATAAAATGTTGGGATTAATTTCAGGCACTGGCAATTACTGGGGCACATCCCAGTCCATTGTTATTTGCACACCATGAAACCTCAGTGGGGCCATATAAGGGGTTTTATCTTGCCATACAGCAACCTTCAGGTTATGGTGGCACACTGATGTGTTCAAGGGCCTTGTATTCCGGCCTAGCATTGTCCGTGACGCAAGATGTACATGTGGTGCTTTAGAGTATAATATCCAAAGGTCACAACCTCTGTTAATATCCTTCCAGATATGGATCCCAGCAACAATAAAGGCAACTGTAGGAATCAAAGCTGGCTGCAGCAGTAACTATGGTAGTGAAAGGTAAGTTTAATATAAATCCATGACAAGAAACCCCAAAATTAAACTTGCCATCCTCTTTTACCCACACATCACAAACTTTCAGAACCCTGTCTACAGCTGGCTCTAACTTCATTGATAATCTCCATTGCCATTAATCATACTGGCATGAACATACCAAATGGTATCAAATGTGACTGAGTACTCCTATGTTTCATGCTGTCTATTAACCAGAACTGTACTGACTATTTACACCTAACATTTCACCTTTTGTATGTGTATACGTTCACTACAGTGCGTCACAAATTCTCGACTTTCCATTGAGCTGTAACTTATCTAATTTGGACAGATATGTAAGTATGCCATATGCAAAGCAGTGACTGCGGCATCTCCGAATAACAAGTTATATGTCGGGAGGGCAAAGACAAATATGCATGATGATGAAACTACTAGTGGGACATTGCCTGAGGATGTTGGCAGAACACTGACTCTTTGAACTGAGAGGGTGCATTGTCATATGTAAGATACTCTATAGAATTGGGAAAAAAGGGGTGTAGTCATTTTGCAGGGTGCAAGTTACTCAAGTGATGACGTAGACAAATATCCCTTACACATTAGCAGGGAGCAGACCATAGGCATCTGAGGAATCAAGTGCAGTTACAAGAAGGGAATGGAAGGATGATATAGTGGCTGGTGAAGCTTCCTTGGGGGCTATAGTGCAATGATAGGTAGTTCAGTCTGTTGCAACACGGATCAGCATAGTGATGAGTGCAGTCACAAACCAATAATGGAAGCTGTGTGACTAACACAAAGTAGCCGAGGAAAGACCGCCAGAGACCGGGGCAGAACATGCCGCTGTAAAAATGGCAAAAAGATTTGTCACTTTTTGAGCTCAGAGTGGATGGCACTGAGCTAATCTTATACTTAAAACTCAGCTAGAAGGGCGTGTGTGGCAGACTGCTGGCGGAAAGGGCCCCTGACTAAAGCAGCTCCCGGCCTTTACCTAATCAATCCCCAAAATCCATTCCACCTGCTGTCTCGCACAGCTCCAGCTAGGATGCCTTGTGCACTGTAGACTGCGGGGATACCAGAGTGGTCCATTTTGGGGCCCCACGTCGAGGGATGACCGACATTGTTGAATGCAGCCTGCTGCGGCAAGGGAGACCGTGGCTGGAGGCTCTGTGCAGCACTGCTCAGAGTTGGAGTGCGGTGCGGAACACCGATGAACAGCAGTGCAACATAGTAGCTCCTACAGAGATCTCTGTGAAGGCTGCCATGAACTTGATCTCCGGCAGCTTCACCCGATGACAAACAATGGAGCAGGCCTCTCCGGAGCACTATGGAATGGCCCTGCCATCAGCAACCATCCCGCTGCTGGGCAGAGGCTGCTAGGATTTATTTACCACTGTGAGCAAAGTGACCCCACCCTGCAGCTGCTCAACTCTCTTCACTGTGGCCCATGTGTGATGAGCAGCTCCAACGAGGCCACCTGAGGAGTGACAGGGCCCATAGACAAACTCATACATGTGTACTGGCGATATGCGGGAGCTGTGCAGCCCGTGCTGCAAAAGGTAAAAAACACCGCCCCTGTACACACCCCTGGCCTGGCTCAGGCTACGTGGGCCAAATATTGCTGTCCCCACTGGGGGCTGGGCAAACTGACTGACCAATATACTTTGCTCTCCCCCACCCACAAGCTGCCTGGAGGGCCCAGAGAAACAAACTATCCCCCTTGGGGTCCCTGTGGGGATCAATGAAAAGCTCTGCAACCGCCACCATTACCCAACGAACAAAGACTGGCGATCAACCTTCGGAGTTTACTCCCCCCCACTCATGTCTCTTCTTAAATTGTGACTCTAGCCTATGCACAGTGACTATGATGTGACATCAGTTGAGGCGGAGGACTCCTGCAAGGGAGAGCACAAACACAACTGCCTTTGATGATGTACCTCTGTGACCTGTGCTGTCTCTGTGCTGCTGGCCTTTATCTATGTATTATGGAGGGATCGCTCTGCCAGACATTCATAAATGTAACTGGGTGGCACAATTAATCACCATAAATGGTGGGTCTTCCATAACTTGGAGGAACCCGCTTTCTGGATGGACAGAATGGTAATGCACCCAGGGGGTCATCTCAGGGCTCTCCATAATATCCCAAGACACGTCGATCTTTCAGGACCCAATGGCATCGTGATTACCCTTTGACATACATCGACGAGGGCTGTGGGCTGGAAGGATAGAATCACACAGGCCACTCCCCTCTGGGACACAGCTAGGCTAGGTAACCTGGGAAACCTACCAAGGTTTGACAAATGGGACCTCATTGGCCTTTCTTGGGTAGGAGACAAATAGACACAGGGAGATGTTGTTCCTCTAGCTGACTTACAATGAGAATACCAATTGGCACTGGCCAAAACATATCATTATCTACAAATGTGTCTTGCACTGTGAGTGTTGTTGGAGGGAGCAATGCTCTCATAATCCTCATCCCTGGAGGACAGACTCCTTGATGAATACATGCCCTGCAAAGCCACCTTCTTAACATACCAAAACGGATAATAATGCTCCCGACGCCCTTATACGACTGAAAGAGCAATGGGACAAGTCTTTGTAAGTCTGGAGGATGTTGAGTGGACGGAAGCCTTGGTGTCCCCCAGGGAAGTGGCTATACGGATGGGTTTCTGACTAGTCCAATTAAAGATCCTCCACTGCTCCTATTACACTCAGACTACATTTGTGAAAATGAGTTAAACATCTACTTAAAGTTGCTGTTGTTTCTTTGCACACACTGGCACCTTTTACCATACACTATGGGACTGTCTGATACTTCAAAACTTCTGTGCGGCAGTGGTTGCATGCATGGGGGAGCTGTGTGGTGGGCCGCTCACTGTCTCACCAAAGTGATGTCTTTCTGGGAAGGGACGGACAAGCTCTGCATGGAACGTATGTGAATCACCCTTGGATTGGCGGTCACTAAACTGAATATGCCTAGTTTGTGGAGGCAGAACATGTACTGCCATTGGAAGATTGGAAATGTGACATCCGAAAGTGTTGTGAATGAAGGTCGAGGAGGCCCCAAAAAGTGGGCAAAACTTAGGGGACACTGGAATAGCTATAGAGGCAATGTGTGGAATGATCTCACCTCTGTCAGCTCAAGACTTGCCATTTGTTGTGGTTTAGTCAGTGTCTGTTGGCGGTTTAGATGGGAAGGGGGAGATGGGGACAGACAGGCTTGACTTCGAGTATGACCGGGTTGGTGAATTTAGCAGTTCACTGTTTGATCTCGTTTTCATTGAAATGTCATTAAAAAGATTTAAACAAAAACTCTGCTAGAAAAACAAATATTTGAGGTGATCAGATTTAAAGTGTCAGCGTTGTTGTACAGTGCTTCATCTAAAGCAGTTGCTGTCCACCTACAATTTGGTAACTGCCCAGGTTTCCTACTTCCTTATAGGGAAAGTAAGGGTCATAATAATGGTCGGTCTGTAGTTAAAAATCGGTGGTTCCCTCCGCATTTACTGGAAGGCACCTCTCCTTTATGTACCAGTAACAATATTCATGTACGTTAGAGGGGTGATCTACCCATAACATTTGCCTTTTGTATATGTTCCTGTCCTTGTCCTGAATGCAACGGTGGACCAAGTGAGGTAGTGGTGATGGTTCTGATACACAATGTAATATGTGAATTTAAAGAAAACAAAAAAATATAAATCCATTTCTGAGAAGCCAACTAATAGAAAAAACACATTTAGTAGAAAAATAACTAAACAGAAATACTGTTTAGTTGCAAATAAATGAAACATGCACGAACAGTTAAAAGATGAATATTAATTTACTAGATAATCTATTAAATGTAAAAAAAAATGGAAGACATTGTGAATGTGAGTATTATTCATTGTTATAATATTAAAGCAGACAATAAGAAGTAAAGAGCAAAAGATAAAGAGAGCAGTATAGGGATAGGGTTTAGAGGAGAAAAGCGAGTAACGTAAATATAAACTGAAAAAAGGAGCATGAGTGAGGTAAACTAATTTAAAAAAATGAATGAATGCAGTTGGGTAGGCGCCTTCCAAAAAGGTCACTCGGGTCGTAGTGATGGAAGAGTGCGAGTATGAGTGAGACGGAACATGGAGGAGAAAAAAAAGCACCCGGAATTATCATTTACAAACAAAACTCTTCACTTGCAGTCATGTGACAAGCATAGAGAAATGATTTGAAAGGAAAATGACCTATACAAACCTTGGAAAAAGGAACAGAGAGAACTCATTTTCAAATTTAATGGCATTGACACATTAAAAGAAGCAAGTAAAGTGCAATTTTGAAAAAAAACAGACATTCCCTGAACATAGTTCCACTAAATAATGCATGCCATTTGTCCTGAAAATATCTTTTAAACAGTTAGGGCAACGTGGTTTCTCAGAACCGGTATTTTATAAAATCACATACAACGAATACATAAAAGGAGACACGTACATGTGCGTACGTTTTATTAGCATTAGCCTGGGTCCCCAGAATTGCCTGCATTTCAATAGGAGGTGCAAGTGTTTTATTTCACTGTGCCGGTGATGCAGTCATTGAGAGAGTGCATTAGCAGCTGTTCCAGGATGCTGCTCTGGTAACAATTCAATTGTTATATTGGTCCTGCTAAGGCTTGTTCTAGGTCACTCAGGATAGTGGGTTATCTACTGACAAACATTCTATGCATGATGCAAGGTGCAGACCTAAAGTGCGACCCCTGTCTTCAGTTGCTGGACATGACTCCTTCATATGCCATGGTACAGACAAATATATGTCCGGTTGACCACTCTGAAAGCCCTCACAAAAAAGTAATTTGTCTGGAAATGTAACGGCTGTACTGTCTCTTTTCCCTATTTTCTAGGATTACTAGGGTGTCAGCTACCACCATACCTTCAGGGATTGTCCACTGCCATTTATAGGTGGCGATGTCTGTTTCTGGATTGCCATGATCATACAAACGTTGTGGTAAACACAGGACTTGGGTTCCTTTTGTGCTAACAAGAATGGTACAAGTGGATGATCCTGCACTGTTTGTTGGATATCCACTTTGGTTTCTACTGGCAAAGGCAACAGAATTTGTGCCATGTCTGACATCCTAACTTTACCCTCACTGTTTGTAGGTCTAGGCTACCAGAATACATAGCTGTTTTGGTTGCAAAAGACCTGTTTAGGGCTTACCTAGAGATTACTTACAGAAAGTTTACCTGGGATTGCAGCCACCCACTGCTTACCACTGATAGGCATGTCACTCTATTTGATGTCTTCTTATTCAATGGCTTTCAGTGTTGCATCTTGTGTATACCCCTCCCCAGGAGCTTAGGCTCTTTACCATCTCTCGGGTTAGCTAACATTTGTACCTTGTACTTCTTATTTTTATTGAATTGCTTTTTTTTCTTTTAGCTTAAGCTCTCCATGTGAGTGCATTTGTTTTCCAGCTGTGTCCCTTGTGTGCTTCTCTCTCCCACTAATGACTGTTTTCATGTCTCATGCCACCTTGGACTCTCACTGGTGTGCTTCTTTTCCACTTCCCTCTTGCTCTCTCTTGCCCGTGTGCTTCTCACTTTGTCCCATGGTGCTCTCTTGTGTTCTTCTCCAGCTGACCAATATGTTGCTTTTCCTCCGCCACGTTGCTTTGTCTCCATGCACCTTCGACCTCGCAATGTTGCTGCGACCTCATTATGTGGCTTTGCCCTCCTGCGTGGCACTCCCACCCACTACCATGTTTTCCTCCGCCATTGAAAGATTAAAAGAAATGCTTTCTCCCCTTTTTTTATGTTTATTGACTGATCCATAGCAGGCTGGTAAATAAAAAGAAAAACAGTGTCATTTTGTAGGAGTGCACATGCGCTTGTCTATAAAATGGTGTGGCCACGTACCACGGTACCTTTTTCTTTTTTCATTAGCCATGCTGCAGAGCAGCTTCGATGCTGTACCGCATCATCAAAAAAAACATTGGCAAACTCAATAGGTCCCAAATGCGAGACTACTTGTAACATCTGTAGATATATTTAGATCATTGAAGCTTTAATGTCATTGTTTCACAATGTATGCCAAAAAAGTGTTAGAAATGACTGAGGCTCTGAATAGACAGTAAAATCACATTGATTTTCTCTCTTTCGCCATAATGCCCACTGATTGAAAGGAATGCAGACTTCTACTCAAACATGGTCAGAAAAATGTTTCCCTACATAGGAATATGGTGCACAAGTAATGTTTCCTTCAAGCATGTTAGAGGAGAAGATTTGCATAAAATGCAGGGATCGTGATAAAGTTCCTAACCCCATTTCAAGAAGTCATTTCAACAACAAACTGAACTCATAGTGCACTCAGCGGACTAGTGAAGTCCACAATGATTTAGGGGCCCAGATTGGATTGTCTCCCATTCTTTGGTTCATGAGCATCATGAAATAGGAAGAAAATGAATTGTTGCATTCAGTAGATTGAATTCGTGAGTAGAAACACATGTAGAGTAACTGGGTGATAGTTTGCACCCCTTGGCCTCCTAATAGTGTAGGAAGAACGCGTACTTCCCACTGTGCAACTCAAGATCAGACCCTTAGTGGGCTAGTCCAAGAACGTGACTAGGGTGCTGTTATATTGTCCTAAAGAAAGTATGGATCCCAAGTTCTCGGCTTCGAAATCTGTTGACTGCTGTGTAATAAAGATTGGTTGTCCTAACAAGCAGGTAAAATTGCTTTTGATTGCTGTCATGTTTTCATCAACTTTACTGACCCAAGGTGTTCTAAAAACCCATCTGGTAGATTATATGCATTTCACTTAGTGGAGAAATGATGTCCAGTAGTGATAATGTTTGTAGACTAATGTATTTTAAAATGTTCCGTTTGCACATAACGTTCTCTGCAAATTCTTTGTGTGGGAACCTTCCAGCTCCCTGTGAAAGAGTCATTAACAAGTGTCACTAATGTAGTATGTTATTGAATGTCTTATTGCCACTTAATTGTCTAAAATAATATGGGAGGGAGAACCAAAAACCTGCTTACAAATGTTTAAAAGTTTTTATACAGACGTCACAATCCTCACCCACCACCACAGTCATCTTGACCACATTCTGTGGTAGATGAGTCAGTTAAGTATTCACGACCTTGCTCCCATATTTATGGAGCAGTGAATTCGCTTTAATTGGCTTTGAAAACCTGTCCTCTGACAAAGCCAGCGTGCCATACTCTTCTTTCTTTTCAGGTAGCTGTCGCAGTTTGTGCCACTTGGACATTTGCATTTAACTGTCCTGGAGGCTGGCTTTAGGGGCTGGGCGTGAAAATGCCATTGATTCACAGGATCCAGCATCTTCCATGGAAACGCGGAAAAATTTGTGAGCGGTGAACGATCCTCTACCTAGGCGTGCATTAGAAAGGTACTGTAACATGAAGACACTTTTGTCATGCTTCTTCTGCCAGCTAACTGACACGATAGAGGCTTGTTCTCCCTGGACACAGGTGCATGTAAAAGTGGTCCTGCCACCTGTCCAGCCCTTTTCATTCACAAGCTAAAGTGCATCAGTCCGACCCTTAAAAACAACTGCTGCGTGGTCATGGAATGCCTGACCTTTTCCAGGTCAACCAACCACATCACAGAGATGCCGAACCATTTAACAATGTCAATGGAAAGTTTTAGGAATGTCACCGTTTTTACAGTTGTTGAGCACATTAATAGTTGTCTTCAAATGGTCTTCTTGCCTGGCAGCTCTCATGGTTGGATATTGGGTCTTCGCTGATTTACAACTTTAGTCACCAAGCACATGCAGTTGGGGCCACCTACTCACACTACTGATTTAATGACCTTACTGCCTTCCACAGCTGCCATGTGGAAATGCCAGCCATTTTACATATAAGAAACAGAGGTTCCAAAATAAGATTAGCAATATTGTACTGCTTCAGGAGAAATTTCGCGAAACCCTGCATCATACTCAATCTACAGTCATATTCCCATGCGTAGGCTGACCCTATTTGCAGGATCAGAATACCACCTTCTTCTCAACAGTGACATTCTCATAATAATATTACATAGGTGGTGTTGCTAATGTACCAATATTGGTTTTCCATCCCATAATTCACTGGTATTACAAGGTACCTACAATAGTGACAAATATTTTAATGGTATCAGTCCTGTAAAGCTTTCAACAAACAATGCTAAGAATACAATGGAAATATGAGCAGTATATATGATTCTGTGTTGAGTGTGGTGTACTATTTATTACTATTACCGTTGAGTGTGAGGAGGAGCCTTAATTTATGAGAGGGAACACTTTGAGTGGATGCTGATGCACCATCCCTCTTTCAGCAAGTGTTAATAGTATATCAGCCTCAGCAGATCCGCCTGCATGGTTTATGCCATGTTGTGTTTTCATGTGCAGTAGACAGTACTGTATGTGGGCAGGTAATCAAGGGTACTGAGTACCTGCAGTTCTAAAAACTTCAAATGGAGAGTACCTGCACTTTTCAGGGGGGGTTCAATAATTTTAATGGAGATGTGCCAGCACTCAGTAACACACAAGTACTCCGGAACAATGAGTACCTGGACTTCCTCAATTCCAGTTAAATCACCGGTAGCAGTTATAAAGAGAGCATTTAACCAGAACAAGTGCAAGTAGAAAGAATCACAGGAGGTGGGCCTGGTGAGTGTTGATCGTGTTGTTGTCTTTTTTACCGTGAGTCTAGTGTGATTCTGCAATTTAATGTTGAGGCGTTGAGCATTGTTTTTCAAGCCAGTTAAGCTGTACTGCACTAATACATAAGTAAAATGATATTTATGAGCACTAATCGTAGTAATGAGTCTCATTTATTTTCACCGACACTGTAGAAAATCATAGTTGTACTTTAGGGAAATACTGTGCAATATGTTAACTGTTATGTGTACTACACCTATCCATATCTGAAGGTACTGAAACTGCCAGACTGTCCTTTCCCTTTCGATGTTTGGATTTATATAGCACTTTAACACTTATGTTTCAGATCATATCACCACGTTGGGCACTAACTGCTATGTATTTTAGTTAGCATTCTGAACGTATATACCACTTAAATGCTCAGGTCTCATGTCACATGACTGAGCAGCAAACTACCACATGCAGCAGGTATCCTACAACTCCATCTACCAGAATAAACAGTTTATTTATCTTCTACAGAATGCCTTTTAAAAGTTTCTTTTAACATTTTAATAACCCACATTACCACGTCATAAAAGTATGGGACTCCACCTTTTTATGCAAGCTTTTGGAAAAAAACCGTTTGATACTCTTGCCACAGACTGAAATTCTAATTTACAGAGCCAATTGTGCTAAGTTGAAGCGTGATGGGAAAATGGATTGGCGGGTTTGCAAATCCACTTTTGAACAGCAATGTAACATGGCAAATTCATAACTTTGCCTATCTATGGAATGGCACACACAGGCGCTAAGGAACAGCTACGACTAAGAAAAACGGGAGGAGGGGGATGGCAGTAGGGAAAAGGCGCTAGTGGGATAGAAATGACGCCAGGCTGGTTAGCAGCAATTAATATGCCGCTAACCATCCTTTTTTTTTTTTTTTTAATTATTATTTTTAAAAAAAATTATTTTATTGAAGATGCACAGTGTACAAATACCAAAGCAAAAAGAAGGCTGAATAAATACAATAAATACATTAGATAAATACACATCATGACATAAATTCATTTCATCGATCTACAGCAGACATCAAGACCACTGAAAGGGGGCATATGAAATAACCTATTCAAGACCTTTAGAATACAAATAAAGTGTCAAAATTGAACATGATTAAATAAATAGATCCCCTATGAACATGATTTAATTATTACCTAGCCACTGTGCAAACGGGGCCCAGATAGCTTCACCCATCCGTCTACACCCGCGGCCCTTGCACGCATAAGAACCCATCTCTAGATAAAACATTGAGCACATCCGAGCCAGCCAATGGTTAAAAGTTGGTGGAGTTGACTCCAGCCAGTCAGATGCAATACAGCAGCGGGCCACAGACATGGCTAGAAACAGGAACCTCTGTGAATATTCTATGTGCACCACTCCATCAATTCCCAGCAATACTAGTTGCTGTGTAATTTCCACCTGCTGATGGGTTAGCCTATTTAAAAAGTTAGCCATATCATTAAAAAATCATGTAGCCTACTGCAATTAAAAAACATATGTACCAGGTAGGCCGATACACTCTTGCATCTGGGACACACCACCCCCCTTGAGCTGCCCCAGTTAAATAACTTAGCGGGGGTATAGTAAAGATGGAAAATAGTCTTATAATGTTGGGATTGTGGCCCAGCGGATAATATAAAACGCTGTGCCATATCTAAAGAGGTACGTACTGACACTTCAGAAGCTCCAATATTCCGAGCCCACCTCTCCGCCTGTTTACTCAAGTCATCTGGCATTAAGTTCAAGAAGAGCAGATAAAGCAAGCAAACCCGCCATCTAGTGGAGTTATGAAGAACCTCCATAACTGGGATTCTATCCCCCACCTGCCCAGATGCTGATCTAAAGTTTGCCCCCCAAAAATGTCTGATTTGCAAGTATTTAAAAAATCCTTAGTGTTCAATGAAAATTCACTTGTCAGTTCTTCAAATGATTTAAGGTGGGTATGCCCATAGAAATCACCAATACACCGAACACCAAGCTGTGCCCACCTGGCACAGTATTCATCCTTAAAAATATCAGGAAGCACCGACGAATTCAAAATTGGGGTGTAAAAATTAATCCGGCCGATTCCAATTTTTTTTTTAACATTGGTCCACACCTTAAATGCAGCCCAGACAGTCTTGAACTTAACTTTTTTTAAATAGCTAGGCTCCACTGTTCTCAGAAAAGCTGCATTGGCATAACTTCCCCAAATCATATTATATATAGGAGGGCAAATTTCACCAAAATCTCTATCATCAGCCTGTCGGTTAATTAATGGTTGGATATATTGCAGTGCAGATACCCAGTAATATAAAAGAAAATGAGGGGCCGCCCACCCCCCCTCTCTCTGGGTAGCACTAAATACTTATATGCCCGCCGTACTTTTTTAAAAGACGAAATAAAATTACTCGTTAAAACTCTCCATATGCTTAAACCATTCTTTGTTAATTTCCAGCGGAATAGTACGGAAGAAATATAAGACCCTAGGTAAAAAAATCATTTTAATAAGATTGCATCGACCAATAATCGTTAAATGCTAATTGTTCATATGATGCAGCTCTTTCCTGGTTTTAGCTAAGACAGGGGCAAGATTACTCTCCACTATCTGGTCCAAATTGGCCGACAATCTGACACCTAGATAAGTCACTTGATTGGCCCTCCTGTTGTCTTCAATAATGGCCCACTCAGTGCCCAATATTTGGCATTTACTCCTATTTAATGCATAGCCTGAGATCTCGCCAAACTCCGCAGCTAGTTTCTCTATTTGTTCGATCGCCTTCCCTGGTTCAGGAGTAGTAACGGCTATGTCATCAGCATATGCCAAAATTTTAAACCTGCCCTCCGCCATTACCATAGGCGAGATCAATGTATTTTGCATTAACTTCCTAATCAAGGGGTCTATATAGAGTGCAAACAATAAAGGGGAGCAGGGACAGCCCTGCCTAGTTCCTCTTGTAATATAGAAGGGTTCTGAAATTGCCCCGGCTAGTTGAGTTCGAGCAAGGGGCTTCTGATATAAACCTTGTATAGCCTTGATAAAACCAGCCCCTATATTAACTTTACTGAGCACTGTCCATAAATATCTCTAGTTCACCCGATTAAAAGCCTTTTCGGCATCTAATAATATTAGTGCCATAGGGGCTGCCAAAACCTGAGATGCATTTAACATGGTAATAACACGCCTGACATGATCGGCGGTTCCCCGCCCAGGAATAAACCCATGTTGCCAAGGGGCGACAAACCCACCAATGACTCGACTAAGCCTAACCGCAAGGATTTTGGCATACCATTTAGCATCTGCGTTTATCAATGAGATAGGTCGGTAGGAACCTGGTAAAAGTGGGTTCTTCTCTTTTTTAAAAAATATAACAATATTAGCCTCCAGCCATGAGCCCGGCGCCCGCTCTCCAGCCTGTACTGACGTAAAGAGTGCCCTAATATCCTCCTTCAATTCCTCAAAAAAAGTTTTAAAGAATTCTATTGGGATCATATCAGGGCCAGTAGCTTTCCCATTAGATATAGCATTTAGAGCCGAGATAACCTCATCCAACTCAATGGGGGCAGTCAACTGACAGCCCTCATCTTGCGATAACTTTGGGCACGACATATCACTCAGATACTGAGCAATCTTTTCGTCTCTATCATCCGAGAAGAGGCTTTCCTGCTGGTACAATACGGAATAATATTCTTTAAACACCTGTAGTACTGACGTATCTCCATACACAATCTGCCCCAACCTATCTTTAATTGCCAAGATGGCACTCCGAGCCGCCTTTTGTCTAGTCTTATATGCAAGCACCTTGCCCACCCTCTCACTAAACTCATAACATTCCTGCATGCGAATCTGGGCTTTAATAATGTCTTGGTCTAGATACAGCTGAATGATCTTGGCCTTTATGACCGCCATCTTATCCAAAGTGTCTTGTATTGGAGCACTATTCCTTGCAAGCCCCACTATCTGACTCTCCAGAGAAGCCAATTCAGTCTGTGCCGCAGAGATAGCTAGATGCCGTTGTTTCTCCCGCCTAAGGGCGTAACTCAGAGTTTCCCCGTGGATAGCAGCCTTTAAAGCATCCCATAACATCCCCGGTGGAACCGTACCCCTGTTAAAACCCAAAAACTCAGTTAACCATACTTTCATCCGTGACACATAAGCTGAGTCAAGCAACAAGCCCCGGTCAAAAGACCAGGGTTTCAAATGTCGTTCCTCACACAAGTCCGAAAATTGTACTACCAAAGGATTATGGTCAGATATGACCCTAGGGAATTTTTCCACCAAAAGTCCTTCGCATAGCGATGGAGACAAAAAAAAATAGTCTAACCGGACAGACTTTCGGTGGGGATATGAAAAGAAAGTGTAACCAGGATCCATAGGCATACAATACTGCCATGCATCCACAAGACCATGAGTCTGCACCAACATTTGTAAGGCGCGAAACACCTTAGGTTTTCGTCCCAAGTATGAACCCTGATTCTGTAAGGGGATATTAGTCTCAGTATGTATATTAAAGTCCCCACATATAATAAGCGGTAAGGCCCAGAGCACAAGTTCAGTATTTAACATATTAATACCAGCTGGATCATCAAAATTAGAGCCATAAGTAGAACACACAGTAAAATTCGACTGTCCCATAACACACTCTATTATAACCCATCGGCCCATGTTATCAACCCTCTTCTTAACCACCTTAAGAAGATCTCGCCGTGTAAGTACTGCAACCCCTCTAGTGTTAGTTTTCTGAGTAGTGTACGCAACTAATTGGAAACCAGGAAAATCCAACAAATACTTCTTAGCCGGGGTAACTTGCAAACAAATTATATCTGCCCTTAATGTTTTGAGCTCATGAGTGACAAGACATCTTTTCTTGGAATCGTTTAGCCCACATATCTTTAAGGTGGCCACCCGTAAAACATTACGGTCCCCCATTGAAAGCTCTAACAAATATACCCAAACTTACAACTTGTTTCATCATACACCTAATAATCTCCTGTGCCTTCAAATACATGTTTCTGTGCATCTCCCATGCAAAACCTGCCCAGCCCCAACCCACCCCACCCATCACCACCCCACCCACAAAAGAAAACCCTACCTCCCACCCACCCCCCACCCAACCAAATGAGGCTTCCAGACTGTAGTCTGTAAGATGGACAAGCAACCCCCCCCCTTGAAAGGCTCCTGCGGCGACTCCTAAATTAAGCAAATTTACTAACAAGAAAAAAGTTGTTTCCCCTAAAGACTAAACCCCCATAAACCAACCATTTCAACAAGAACAACCCTCCTCCTTTTCTTCTCTCTCCCAGGCTACCCGCCTCTATCACCCGCCCCTTTTCATTTTTCCTTCTCTCTTTTTTTTTTTTTATAATAAGTCCTACCCCTTTTTTTTTTTTTGCCATATATAAACAATTAAGTCAAAGACTGCAGGTACTCCTTGGCTTTGATCTCGGATGCAAACACCCGTATCGTCCCTTTATATATAGTCTTAAGTCGAGCCGGGGACAGTAGACAGGCTTCCGCACCCTTCTCCTGAAAGGGGCTGATCAGTTGTCTCAAGCGCCATCGTCTCTCTACCGTAGCATGACAAAATTCAGGGCGGGAGAAGAATGTACAGCCCTCACAACTAATCCTTGCATCAGGGCGGGCTTTCTCAAAAACTATTTGGCGCAACAAATAGTTGCCAAAATAAACTATAAAGGCCCTAGGCTGTTGTTGGGCCGTTCCACTTGCTCCTGCTAATTGTTGATTCCTCAGATGTAGTGGAAACCGATGGGCTCTCTGTATCTCTTTCTCCCATTCCCATCCAGTCTGCTCCGGGAAAGCTGCTTTAAGCAATCTAATTATAAAGGCTCTTGAATCCTGCACTTCTACACCTTCTTGTATCCCAATTAAGCGCAAGTTGTTACGACGTTGCCGGTTTTCAAAGTCCTCTACTTTCCACTGAATATCAGAGAGCTGAGTCTCATGCATAGCGGCTTGTTTTGTCACTGCACCCAAATCTGACTCCAGTACATCCGCCCGACACTCAATAGCAGCAATCCACTCCCCAATTTCAGAGCATGTCTTCGCCACCTTACTGATTGCCACTTGTAGCTGCTTCGTGGCCACCCTGGCTTTCTTACTGTCCCTCTGCGTTGGCTTATGCTGTGACGTGATGGTCTGATAAATAAGATGCAGAGAAGGGGAAGGGGGCGCAGTCTCTGTATTCACAACATTAACCTCTGTCTGAGCTGGAGCCACTGAAAGATCACCCATACTATGCAGTAGTTGTTGTATTTCTGTATAGTCCCAGGACATAGCTCTCGTCCTAGACACCTTCTTTTTTCCCCTCTTCTCACTAGACTCACCAGCTTTGTCTAGTCTAGAAACCTCAGTCTGTTTTGATTGGCCTTTAACTGCGGTGCCCCTCAGCACAGAAATAGGGGTTAGAGGTGCTGTAGAGCTATCACATGTCTCTGAGTCTATGGAGGAGCTGGTGCTGTCCTCGCCCGAATCTTGAGATTGATCCGACAGGGAAAAAAAATTCTCCCCAACTTCACCCTGAGCCAATGAGTCCTCTCTACCCTGCCGATAATCCCGGATCACCTCCAGAGTACAAGCCAGAGTTGGCGGGTCGGTGTTTGGCAATGAGTATGCTGCTGCTACTTGCTCGCAATACCCTGCCCCTGTCACCACCTCTTGCGCCAGCCCTACATTGCTTTGAGACCCGGGGGCATATAACGGCTGGTCGATTTCCTCTTCAAATGCTGCTGCAAGCCCATTACCCCCTACACAAGAAACAGAAGCCTGTGGAAGTCCCCCAGCAGTACAACTTACAGTTTGGTGTGTATCCATGAGATGGCTACCAACATCGATTTTCACCTGAAGCAACCCTCCACTATCTGAGGAAGCCAGACGTCCTGGATCAGTGCTGTCACCATCCCCAGTCAATTCCGCTCCATCTCGTATAGGCCCAGTATCGGAGTCCTTTATAGTAATGCTGCCCCCAATAGGGGCTGAATTATGAAGAATTTTAAACATCCGGGGTATAGTCACCGCTTCCTCCTTTTCTCCAATCTGTTTTGCGCCATTCTTCGCCCTGTACGTCTGCCCCAGAGCCGCGGAACTCCCTGGAGCTGGCTGCCTGCCCTCAGGCACATTCTCACCACTGCCGGCGTTTCCAACGCCGCTATTCCTGGAAATCCCCCCACGAACAAGGGGCTGGGGATCCAGAGGTCATCGTTCCTGTGACCCTGGTTTTAGCCGGCTGCTGCGTGCAACTTTAGGGGCCATCTGCCGCTGTTTGCCGCGAGGGGCTAAGAAAATAGCAAATGTCCAGATGAGGAAGCCGCGGAAGCCGCAGCCGTTATGGCCAGAATTGCCGAGGTCACCCAAGGAGCTCCTATTAAATCCACCGATTCCACGCGTAATACCGCTTAGCGGGTAGTTACCGCAAATATAAGCGGGAATGCCCCCGTCTGATGCCGGCCGCATAATCCTCCCCGCGGGGGAAACAAAAATGCCGGACAGGAGCCAGGGAGGAGGAGAGCTTTCGGCTGCTAGCAGCTCGCGGCCGCCATCTTGGCTCGCCAACACAATTGTGTCGCCGCTAACCATCCTAGTGTCATTTCTGACGCACTAGCACCCAAAAATAACTCCTGCCTTAGTAAAGACAGGAGTCATGTCCACCACCCTAATGGCCACCACAGGGGGCCAGTGTCCCCTGGGAAAGGCCATAAACCCAGTGCCAGGCAGGGGGGCCCATGTAATGTCCCCCCAAGGCACATTAAACAATAAAAAATATACTTACCTATACTTACCCCCCATCATATGGTGTCCCTCTGGTGTGGGTGGGGGTGTTGTTGGGGATTGGACCTGGCATCTGTGGGCTCATTCCATGGTGTTTGGCCTGTTCTGACTCAGGAGTTAAATAATGGCACTTAGCAGGCTCAGTGCCATTATTTGGGTCCGCCTACTCCGTGCGCATTGTTTCTGCGCCGGAGTATTAATAAGGTAGGGTCTTAGAGTCATGTCGTGGATGGGAATGCCTACCTTGCATCTAATTAGCGCAAGGTGTTTTGCCACTTCCACTATATGTTGCTAACTCCAATATCTTGACGGTAGACGGGTCTAGCATCAAAATATAAATAAGGAGTTGAGTTTCTGCCGTTTTAGTGTCAAATGAAATGATGCTAAAATGGCTCAAAGAGACCATAAATATGGGCCTATCTCTATCTCCTTGAAAGGTGGCTAATAGTTATAGGATACATCCTGTGAGATGACACTTGTGTGAATAGATACTCACTGATCAGTTTTCCAGTGTTCACATCTTAGAAACTTTGAAGTCCAAGCAAACAGCAGAACCTAAGTGCATCCAGCACCTTAGTGTCACTACTAATCATGCCACAATTGCATGATTGAGTTCCTGAGGAGAGCATTTTGTGCCTGTGGGTTGCTCTTTTTGGATATTGTTAATTAATCTGCTGGAAACATTTTCCTGTTTTTGAGGAACATTTACTGGCAATGTCAGTTCAAGATAAATTATTTAACTGCGTTTACTATAAATACAAATTGCAATACAACAGTTTGTAAGATTTAGCTCTCAAATTGTCTACTATTGAAATAGTTTTTGCTTTCAAGAACTTAAAAACTATTTAGAAAATGTCATGAAGTTTCATAAAGTTCTGAAAGGTTTTCAAAGAATGTCATCAAACATATTGAACCTGTTGCCCCAATGTTTCACTCCCTAACTGAGCAACTGTTAATTAATGAACCAAACTTATAAAATATAGTTCTTATTTACACCTGGGAGGAGGCAAATTCCACCTTCGGGACTAGAAAATACCATCCAGCACACATCCTTTAATCAGCCCTGCTTGCCTTTAATTACAACGATAGGCAGGAGATTGTCAGGCTTTGGTGGATTTCAGCTTGGCCTGCAAGCATGTAATGCAGATGTCCTTGTTCTGACTGGTAGCCCTGAATCCCTATCAGGCAGAACTCATAGCTGGCAGACCCTAAGTTAAGGTGGCTTGTTACCATGACCTGAAGAAACCCTGAGGCTACCTCTACACTGCCTTGCACAGGCACACATGTGCCTACTGGTGAAGACCTTCCTGGGATTCACATTTTAGCTGGGGGTAGTTGCGCACACAAGAGAAGGTTATCCTAAGGATCCAGCTCAGTGAGACTTTGGGCCCCCCATGCACTTAAGCTACTGCATGTACAAGGCGGGCTGGAGGGAAATACAGGGGACTCACTAAGAGCTGTGGAGGAAGAAAAGGTGGCAGGACCCACTGTCACCCCACTACCTTCCAAACTGCTAACTTGACCAACTAGACTATGATGGTATTATGCACTGAAAGCTGCCACCTGATTCCAACAAAGCAGGAGTAGATAGCATTCTGGTTGCTGCACAGTGAAGGGACCTTGATGGCGGTAGTATTATGTTTTGTTCTTGTAAATATATCCTCTAGTGTTGTCTTGCTCAGTGTACAGCTAGTCCGACACTTGTAACACTGGACATCGAGAATCTGAATATTGTAATACAAAACTATCAGGGACAAAATAATAAAGATAAAAGTATCAAAAGGTTCTCTTATTCACATTGTTGACTCATCCTAAATATGCATCTTGTTTACGTTCTCAGATCTGGATTTTCCTCCTTGATCTGCTGCTTGCTTCTATTCTTTTCATTCTCTTTAATACTTTCCTTCTATTCTCTTAACATTCTTAAGTTTGTGAATGCCAAATAGTTGTTTGATATACAGGTAAAAATATTTCATAACCATTTTCATGTCGTTAATCAATGGAGTCATTTTGTCTTCCTTTATTGTTCTGCAGATTGTCATCCATGATCCTGTTCCTCCATAATTGTTTCCTTTTATGTTTAACATTCGTGCTTTGGGCATCCAGATAAAAGATAAAAGGTACTGTCTCACTTGCCTAAACTTAACCCACATTTGTTTTTTTAGAGGAAACCCACTGTAATGATGTTGAATCGCTTACATTGAAATGCCAATGGGTTGGTCAGGTATTTTTCTCCCCAGCAGTTAATCGCAAGGTTGCTGTTGCTATTTTATGTCACAAATCATTAAATATACAAGTCTAATCTTCAGAAGCTGACACTGATGGATGATGGGCATTGGCTACTGCTAAAATTGGTAATACATTCATTTCACTTTTAAATATGTATGGGCCTGTCACACCTAATCCTGAAGTTTGGCATAATATCAAAGTAAAACTTTCATCCTTTGATAATCCAAATATTTTTGTAGCAGGTGGTTTTATTCAATGGTTGTGCCCATATACAGATAGAAAGTCTAAGTGCAAATTCATTCCGAACAAATCCTACAAAGCATTCAAATCAGCCACTAACACTCGTTGGTTATTTGATGTTTGGAAAACGTGCAATGCTGATTTATGTGAATTTACATTTTTTCTAACGTTCAGATGACCCAGTCTAGAATTGATTATATTTTACTTTCCAAATCATTATTACCATCTATAATATTGTGAGAAATTGGCACCATTTTTATTTCAGATCATACCCCTGTTAAATCCTCTTTTGAGTTATCCACTGATACAACAATTTTATAAAAGAAGCTAATGTCTTAATCATAGAATACTTTCAAAACAACAACCCTATTGATACTTCTATTCCTAATAATTGGGATGCTTTTAAAGCAGCTTTCAGGGTTTCCACCACTGCTTTTAATGCAACCATGAAAAATACTTTAAACTCACAATATCTTACTATTCTTCAACAAATTAAATCATTGGAACATGCCTATTTTACCTTTAAAACTTCTAATGTTTTACATGAGTTAATTGTGGCCAAATCGAATCTTAACAAAATCGCCACTATTGATGTTTGCAACATTCTTCTAAAAGTTCAATCTAAATATCATGGACTTCAAAATAAAGCAGGTAAGATGCTGGCAAAGTGCTTAAAATGAAAGCTGAACACAAACCTATTGGCCCTATCTGTAATGAATCTACTAACACTATTGTGACCTCTGACTCCAATATCTCTGCAGTTTCCTAGCTTTTTTCCAATCATTTTACACAGAAGATACTGTTCCATCTGACACAAATATACAGAAAAATGTAGTGGCCTTCCTAAACCTCCCTCCCTTCCTCACATATTCCAAAAAGTACAAACAGATATTAGACTTTGAGAAACCATAAATGCCATCAAACTTTAAAAAAAAAGTTAAAGCTACTGGTTTAAATGGCTTCTCCACTGAAGTTTTATTATCCTTTTCCTCTAGTATTGGTCCTAAGTTACAAGAACTTTTCAATTATTTTCTTACTTCTGCTAATACTAGTGGTTCTTTTATGATGCCCTAATTGTTTTTACCCCCAAGTCTGATAAAGAACATTCCCTCTATAAGCCTTTTCGACCCATTACATTAATTAGCTATTAATGTAAAATATTTGCTAAGATTCTGGCATCTGACCTAGAAAATGTTATTCCTTTACTTGTCAAAACTGACCAATCAGGGTTTATTAAAGGATACTTGGTTCAGATAATGCTAGAATGTTTTCCAATTTCCTTACATCTATAACCAACCCCTGCAGCCTTATCTCTGGATGCTGAAAAGCTTTTGATCGCTGAAACTGGCACTTCATCTTTGCTACTCTTCAGTGGTTTGGTTTTGGTCCCAAATTTATTTCCCAGGTAAAACTACTCTACTCGGAACCCAAAGCTAATGTATTTGTTAATCGTAATTTTTCCCCCTAACTTCAGCTTACATAGAGGCACTAGACAGAGTTGTCCCTTATCTCCTTTGCTTTTCATTTTTTGTCTGGAACCTTTTTTGGAGCGTATTCCCTGTAATACACTGCTCTCTGGATTCAAATATAAAACCCTTTAGATAAAACTCTCAGTGTATGCTGATGATGTACAATCCATTGACTTCTTTAAACCTTTTTTTTTTTTTTACAAGATATTGATTTATATTCCAATGTTTCAGGATATAAAAACAATTTTTCAAAGACTGAAATGTTACCTTTACATTCCTGCTGTTATCGTTACATGTTTGACACCACTAATTTCACTTGGTGCCCATTGAAAATTAAATACCTTGGTATTTGGTTTTCACTATTCTACTATTTCTAAAACCATCAAACATTATTTTAATGTTTTAAAACTTAAGGTCAGGCATCACTCTTATCCTGCTCACCTATGCATCTTTCATGATGGGGTAGATTAGATACTCTCCATATGATGATTGTATCATATATTATTTTTACATTGTCTATGCTGCCATTCAATAACCCTAATTATTATTTTTCTCAAATTAATTGCAACTGTACAAAATTTCTTCAGAACAATAAACACTCATTTGCTGCCCTAGCCAGACTAAAACTCCCAGAGAATAAATGTGGTGTTCGATTCCCAGATATCAAATTATACCACTCGGCCTTTCTAATTAGACAATGTTATGCATTAATCAATGATTTTCCTGATTCTTCCATCCCACGCTGGATTGCCTTTGGATAATCCTTTTTGAAATAATTTTATTCACAGATGAGATCTATATGTCTAATTGCACTTTTATTTCCAAGCATACTATTTAAAAATACTCCCAATACCTCTTACATAACGTGTTCACAGCTAATCATGATTTACACAAAATTTTTCCACATCATTAATTTGGTATAAAAGAATTAATTTAATTAAAACATTAATCTTTGGAAAGAGAAGGGGATTATGTTTATTCAACAACTGTTAAAGGATGACTCGGTTATACCCTTCTCACAAGTACAATCACAATACATTTTGCCAGATCATTTCTTCAGGGACTATGGATTAATACTGTCTTCGCTTCACTCTATTTAAAGACTAACATTATGCACACTCAACTAATCCAACCTGTACCCAAGACAACTCTTGACAATATTTAGCAAGACAATGGTGGTCATTACAACCCTGGCAGACGGTGTTAAAGCTGCGGTAATACCGCAAACAGGCTGGCGGACAAAAAAAGGGAATTATGACCGTGGCGGAAACCGCCAACATAGACAGCCACTTTAACACTCCGACCGCCACGGCGGTACAGACAAGCAGAGCGGCGGTCACCGCCAACAGACAGGCGGAAGACAATGTACCGCCCACAGTATCATAACCTGCCAATCCGCCACCTTTTACGGGGCGGATTCACCGTGGATAAAAACATGGCGGAAACAGCTTTTGCAATGGGAAAACGCTCACCTCAACACACTCCACGAGGAAGGAGGCCAACATAGAGCCCGAACTACAAATACTCCCTGCGCTTGTCTTCCTGCTCTTCTACAAACACCAGCAACGTAGGCGCAGAAGACAACAGTGAGTACTGCACCTATGACAAAGGGGAGGGGCGAGGGGGGAGGCAAAGTCCGGGACATACACACGCAACACCCCCCCCACCAACCCAACCCTCACCCGCTACAACACACAAACCAATGCATTTCCAAACATCACAGTAACAACCCCCCCGGAAGAATGCAAAGACAAAAGGAAATGACTACAACCATTGTAATGTATCAAAATACAGTAACCAAATATATACAGATATATAAAAACATTCGAAAATCATACATCACGATTACTACTGCAGGTATGCACATATCAATGTCCGTGGACCACTGGGCCCACAATGCATGGGCGAGGCCCACACTAGATACCTGTCCACAAACAGAGAGAACACTGCAGGGGCATCAGATAGAAATACAATGGGCACCTCAGGGGGAATGGAAGGGGGGGGTCACCTCAGCCGGATTACAGCACCACACCAGATCCATGACGGGGCTCCATGCCCATTGATGTATCCTGGGGAGTGCAAAGCCACAGTCTCTCAAGTCACTCCAGTGGGTGGGTTGCCCACTGCTTTATCCTGGGGAGTGCAAAGCCACAGTCTCTCAAGTCACTCCAGTGGGTGGTTTGCCCACTGTACTATCCTGGGGAGTGCAAAGCCACAGTCTCTCAAGTCATTCCAGTGGGTGGTTTGCCCACTGTACTCTCCTGGGGAGTGCAAAGCCACAGTCTCTCAAGTCTCTACAGTGGGTGGTTTGCCCACTGTACCATCCTGGGGAGTGCAAAGCCACAGTCTCTCAAGTCACTCCAGTGGGTGGTTTGCCCACTGTACTATCCTGGGGAGTGCAAAGCCACAGTCTCTCAAGTCATTCCAGTGGGTTGTTTGCCCACTGTACTCTCCTGGGGAGTGCAAAGCCACAGTCTCTCAAGTCTCTACAGTGGGTGGTTTGCCCACTGTACCATCCTGGGGAGTGCAAAGCCATAGTCTCTCGAGTCTCTACAGTGGGTGGTTTGCCCACTGTACCATCCTGGGGAGTGCAAAGCCACAGTCTCTCAAGTGGATAACAGTCTCCACTGGTTCTGGAGGGGGACTGGTGCCCAGAGTGCTTCATCTTGTGAAGGACAGACAGAGTGGATGCAGGTCTCCACTGGTTCTGGAGGGGGACTGGTGCCCAGAGTGCTTCATCCTGTGAAGGACAGACAGAGTGGATGCTGGTCTCCACTGTTTCTGGAGGGGGACTGGTGCCCAGAGTGCTTCATCCTGTGCAGGACAGACGGAGTGGATGCAGGTCTCCACTGGTTCTGGAGGGGGAATGGTGCCCAGAGTGCATCACACTCCCCGTGACGGTCCCAGTTCCATCACTGTCCCAGCTGCACATGGGCTAACGATGCTTGATTTGGCGGTCTTCGCCCTGTTCAGCGGTCTTCAACATGGCAGTCTTTGCCCTGTTCAGCGGTGCTTGCCTTTGCTGTCTCTGACCTGTTCAGCGGTGCTTTGCCATGGCGGTCTTTGCCCTGTTCAGCGGTCTTCACCATGGCGGTCTTTGCCCTGTTCAGCGGTGCTTGCCTTTGCTGTCTCTGACCTGTTCAGCGGTGCTTTGCCATGGCGGTCTTTGCCCTGTTCAGCGGTCTTCACCATGGTGGTCTTTGCCCTGTTCAGCGGTGCTTGCCTTTGCTATCTCTGACCTGTTCAGCGGTGCTTTGCCATGGCGGTCTTTGCCCTGTTCAGCGGTGCTTGCCTTTGCTGTCTCTGACCTGTTCAGCGGTCTTCACCATGGCGGCCTTTGCCCTGTTCAGCGGTGCTTGCCTTTGCTGTGTCTGATCTCTTCAGTGGTGCTTTGCCATGGCGGTCTTTGCCCTGTTCAGCGGTGCTTGCCTTTGCTGTCTCTGACCTGTGCAGCGGTGTGTGGCATGATGGTCCCTCAGTGCCCAGCGGGGCTGTGGCTGCCGGGGCCCTCCAGGTCACTGACTCTGGCGGTGGTCTCCGGACCAGTGACGATACTGCTGCCTTCCAGGGCACTGACTCTGGCGGTGGTCTCCGGACCAGTGATGACAGTGCTGGCGGTGGCGTCCCGGCCAGCGGGGTGGAAGGCGGCCTTCTCCGTCGTGCTGCTCTTACCAGACTTTGGAGACTTCTTCTGCCCCTTCACCACCTTGGGAGGAGTCACAGCTGACTCGGCACTCCCCCCGGGACCCTTGTGAGCTGTTTTGCCGGCAGGAGTCTTCACCCTCTCCCGTCTGCCACTTTCCAACTTAAGGTGCTTTACAGGGGGTGGACTGGCAGTGCTTTGGCTCCGTGTCACACTGGCTGCCCTGGTGGCCGGTGCACTCCACACACCTTTAACACGCACCACTTTACCGGACATTTGTTGGCTGAGGTGCTACTACGGGACCTATGAATTGGAGGGGTGGGGGTGGTGGGAAAGAGGTCAACGTTGCTGAGGAAGAGTTTCTGACGAACACTGGGATGGGTAGCTGGAGGGGGTCTGGGAGTGGAGGAAGAGGAGGTGGTTGTAGGAGGTGTAACTTTAGGTGATTTGGGTGCAGGTGCAGGTACTGGAGGCTGTCGTGAGGTGGATGGATGTTGGGTGTGTGGGTGCCCGCGTTTGTGTACTTTGGGAGGGGGCTTCACAGACACACTGGGAGTGGACACAGGGGACGTGTAAATGGTAGTGGGGGTGGTGAGTGCAGGTGAGCGGGTGTGGTGCTGGGTGTTCTGGTGCGAGTCCTAGTGCCTGTAGATGTAGTGCATGCAAGTGAGAGTGTAGACGACACTGGGAGGGAGGAGGGAGACGACAACGAGGGGGACACAGTGGAGGCAGTGGATGTTGCTGTGTCTGTATGTGGGTGATGCTTGTGTGAGCTCCTGTGGGATGTGTGGTGCCTATGTTTGCTTGAGCTAGTTTTGTGTGTTGAGGTGTGTGCATGCTTGTCTGATGGTGTGGTTGGGATAGGCTGGGGTACAGGGGATTGGGTCTGGGTGGAGGAAGTTGGAGGGGGGAGGCTAGACACAGGGACAATGGCTGCCATCAGTGCTGAGGCCAGAGATTGCAGGGTTCGATGATGGGCAGCCTGACCAGAATGAATGCCCTCCGGGAATGCATTAGTGTGTCGCAACTCCCTTTCTACACCCTGGATGGCATTGATAGACTGCCCAACAGTGAGTGACCTGAGGAGGTCAATGGCCTCCTCACTGAGGGCAGCAGAGGTGACAGGGGCAGGGACTGAGGTGCCTGGGGCGAAGGTGATGCCCACCCTCATGGGTGAGCGGGCATGGAGCGAAGGCTGAGGGGCTGCTGGGAGGGTGGTGCTGGTAGGGGGGGGTGACGGCTGTACCTGTAGAAGTGGGGGGCACAGATGGTGCCGCCACCACAAGTGAGCTCCCATCGTCGGACGAGTCCGTGTTGCTGTTTGCTGATCCGGTGACCGACGTGAAGCTCCCCTCGCCCTCCGTCCCACTGGTGTATTCAGAGTCTGTGGTGTTGCCCTCCATGGCCATGTGGGATGCAGCTCCCTCGTGCTCCGGTGCCACTGTACCTCCGCCTGATGATGCTGATGCACAAACGAACAGGGAGAGCACAAAAAGGGGGGGGACGACAGAAGAAAGACAGGTTGAGTGCATGGCTTACTGCTACCGTTGGCGGACAATACATACACAGCAGCCCCCTGCACTACGCCGTGCTCTTGGCCTCTACAGATGCAATTCCTGGGATATGGCCTACATGGCTATGAGTGTCATCTGTCCACATAGATGACACAGGGGTATGTATACCTGTACTTGGCACTCTACAGAGGTGGGGTGGAGGGCCACAGGGCCATGACTTACGAAGGGGCCTAGCCTACGTAACTCGCCCTGGCCTAGGGAAACCCACAGCCCTCCTCCCCCACCCAGACCCCTCCACTGCGCGCAAAGTCCGCAGAATGAGAGTGAACTCACCCCCTTGTGTCTGCTGTGATGCCCTCAAGCGCCCATCCAACTCAGGGTAGGCCGCAGCCAGGATCCGGAACATCAGGGGGGTCATGGTGCGACGGGCACCCCTCCCACGTTGGGAGGCCATCCCCAGCTGAGCCTCCGCCGTCTTCTTGCTCCAGCGGCGAATGTCCTCCCATCTTTTACGGCAGTGGGTGCCCCGTCTCTGGTGGACCCCCAGGGTCCGTACGTCCTTGGCGATGGCACGCCAAATGTCCTTCTTCTGGTGGGCGCTGACCTACATGACATGTACAGGGGAAGAAGAGAAGTCATTAGCAACTGCACCGTCGAAGTGAGTGGCCCACATCCCTACCCTTGCCATGTGGCACATGCATTCACAGTCCTTCATGCACGCAGAACTGTGCCCCCTTCATTCTTACAACCAGCCCTCTCCACCCAGCATAGCCCATACAACGTGCTCCCTGTGTACTTACCTGTTGGTCTGGAGGACCGTAGAGTAGCGTGTACTAGGGGAGGACCCCGTCCACAAGCTTCTCCAACTCCTGAGCAGTGAAGGCAGGGGCCCTTTCCCCAGACGCAGCAGCCATTGTCTCTTCCAGACCGAGGTCACAGCAGCACTTGCAGTGTAGGTCCTCTCCTATCGAAGATCAGGTATCGAGTGATTGAACAGATAGAAAATGGCGGTCAAGTCCACGGCGGTGACGTCCGCGGCGGTGCGTATCATCACCGCCGGCGCACTTCATCATTGGCTCCTGGGACCCATAGGGTCCAATGTTAACCAATGCAGCATTGCCCCGCGGTCTACGACCGCCTACCGCGACGGTGTACAACGCCAGCGCAGCTACCTCACATCCCATTCTCCCACTTTAGAGGTCAGGCAGCCGCCATTTCAGGGGCCCACATGGCTTCATTTACTACTGCGTCACACATACCTAGGCCTACACTCAACACACATACAGAAAGAGTTTTCTATTTGGTGTCGTGTTCTGTGTAGCTGTGGGTACATACCAGAGAATTTGTTGACTCTGTGCTCGCTGTTGTCCTTCTTAGGCACCGTCAGCTGGGACATTTGAGGAGATGGCGGAATCCTCCGGTGTACCGACCGCTGGTGGACCTGTTAACAATGGAGGAGCGACATTTGATCATCACCTACAGGTTTGACCGTGCCACAATCCAGGAACTGTTTACCCAGTTGGAGCCAGACCTGATCTCACCAATCCGCCATCCCACAGGAATACCCCCTGAAGTGCAGGTGCTATCAGTGCTCCATTTCCTTGCAAGTGGATCATTTCAAACAACAGTAGCCATGGCATCAGGGATGTCTCAGCCTATGTTTTCCAACGTGTTGTCCAGAGTGTTGTCTGCCCTGCTGAAACACGTGAGGAGCTACATCGTTTCCCCTCAGGTGGAGGATTTGGCTACAGTTAAAGGTGACTTCTATGCCCTGGGACATATCCCCAACATCATAGGTGCTATTGATGGGACCCATGTAGCTCTGGTCCCCCCACGCAGGAGTGAACAGGTGTACAGGAACCGGAAGAGTTATCATTCCATGAACGTACAGATGGTATGTTTGGCAGACCAGTACATCTCCCAGGTAAATGCTATGTTCCCTGGCTCTGTGCATGACGCCTACATCCTGCGGAATAGCAGCATCCCTAATGTGATGGGTCAACTCCAGAGGCACCGTGTGTGGCTATTAGGTGACTCTGGTTACCCCAACCTGTCATGGCTATTGACCCCAGTGAGGAATCCCAGGACCAGGGCAGAGGAACGCTACAATGAGGCCCATGGGCGGACTAGGAGGGTGATTGAACGCACCTTCGGCCTCCTGAAGGCCAGGTTCAGGTGCCTCCATATGACAGGTGGTTCACTATTCTACTCACCAAGGAAGGTGTGCCAGATCATCATCGCCTGCTCGATGCTTCACAATCTTGCTTTGCGACGCCAGGTGCCTTTTCTGCAGGAGGATGGTCCAGATGGCGGTGTTGTGGCAGCTGTGGATCCTGTGGACAGTGATGAGGAGGAAGCTGAGGAAGAAGACATAGACAACAGGGAGTCAGTCATACAGCAATATTTCCAGTGACACACAGGTGAGAACAATTTTTTTACTATTACATTCACTTTCACACTTCTACCTCTATCCTGTCTGTCAATTAGAAGCAGTATTTGGTAACTGAGTTGTACATTTCCATTACGGTTTCACTGGTGTGGTTACCAACGTGTGTCATCTGCTTGCATCCTTCATGGACTTGTGATGTGTGACATAGGTATGTTGGCATTACATTTGAAAAGGCATTTTGTCACTGTCATTGCTAATACACATTTTCAAAATCACAGACTGACTCCAGATTGTTTTGTGGTTCAAGGGTGTTTATTGAAGTGCTAATTGTTGGAGGGGGTGGCAAAATGGTGATGGGTGATGGAGGAGGAATGTCCATGGCAGAGTCCAGTCTATGAGTCTCACAGGTGCACTGCCCATATGGGCATAGGAAGTGGAGCTGGGGCAGTTCCAATCTGGACAGGGTAACAAAGTGAGACAGTGGGATGACAATCAGGGTGGTCTCTTTTCCTGGCGGGGGTCTTGCCATCTTGCTCTGTCCTGTTCCTGGATCTCAGGGACCGCTTGCGTGGTGGTTCTCCGTCTGCAGGGGGTGGGGTGCTGGTGTGGTGGTCCTGTGGCGGGGCGTCCTGTCCACTAGTGCCGGCGGAGGTGGTGGACAGCTCCTCCCTGAACCCCAAATACTGTTCGTCCTGCAGGCGCTGGGTCTCCTGAAACTTGGCAAGGATCGTAGCCATCGTCTCCTGGGAGTGGTGGTATGCTCCCATGATGGAGGAGAGGGCCTCGTGGAGAGTGGGTTCCCTTGGCCTGTCTGCCCCCTGTCACACAGCAGCCCTCCCAGTTCCCCTGTGTTCCTGTGCCTCCGTCCCCTGGACCGTGTGCCCATTACCACTGCCCCCAGGTCCCTGTTGTTGTTGGGGTGGTGGGTTATCCTGGGTTCCCTATAGTGGTGGACACACAGCTGATTGACGTGTCCTAGGTACGGAGGTATGGGCCCGCTGGGTGGGTACAGTGCTGGTGTTACCAGAGGGTGGAAGTTCAGTGTTGGGTTGTGCCTGTGCAAGGGGAACCGACTGTCCCGAGGCCCATCTGGATCCAGTTGACCAGAGCTGCTGTCGTCACTTTGGGCCTCTTCTGTGGGTGGAGTGGAGATGTCTGGACCCTCCTGTGTGGTGACGTTACATAGTGGCCCTGCAGGGGTATAAGAGCATGATTATTGCATGTGTGTGTGTCATGGTGTGCAATGGGTGGGTGTGAGTGTACCCCAGTGCAAGCATTCCTGTGTGGGGGCTTGTGTGATGATGGTTGGGGGGTTGTTATGGGTATGTGCAGTGGGCATGCTTTAGTGATGGGTGTGCATGCTTAGTTGTGTCATGCAGGGCTTGGTGTTGGGATGTGTGGTTTGTGTTATTAGTACCTTAGTGAGGAGTTGTAGTGATAGGGGAGGGGGTGGGGGTGGGGGTGTGTGATAGCATGCAGGTAGGGTGGGGGATATGATAGTTAAGATTTGACTTACCAGTGTCCATTCCTCCACCGACTCCTCCGAGGCCCTCTGGATACATGATGGTCAAGACCTGCTCCTCCCATGTTGTTAGTTGTGGGGGAGGAGGTGGGGGTCCGCCGCCAGTCCGCTGAACCGCGATGTTGTGCCTGGAGACCACGGAACGCACCTTCCCCCGTAGGTCGTTCCACCTCTTCCTGATGTCCTCCCGATTTCTTGGATGCTGTCCCACAGCGTTGACCCTGTCGACGATTCTTCGCCATAGCTCCATCTTCCTGGCTATGGAGGTGTGCTCCAAATAGCTGTGGCTCTACCCGTAAGATTTCCTCCATCATGACCCTGAGCTCCTCCTCGGAAAACCTGGGGGTGTCTTTGGCGTGACATGGGGTGGTGTAGGTGATGTGTGGGGTGGTGTATGTGTTGATGAGTGTGGTGATGTGTGGTGGTGTGGGGTGTTTTGAGCGTGGATGTTGTATGGGTGATGGTGTTGTGTGCCTCTGTGTGGTGGGGTTGTCTATTGCTGTAGTCTCTGTCTGTCGCCTTCGTCTTCAGTTTTTGGTCGTAGGGGTTTGTGAGTGATGTGGGTGTGTGTTTTATATTGTGTTGGGTGTGTGGGAGTGGTGTTTGCATGTGTATCAGGTGTGTGTATTTGGAATTGTCCAATGTGGCGGTGTTTTGGAGATGTGTGTGTATTTTGAGCGCAGCGGTGTGTACTGCCAATGGAATACCGCGGTTGAAAGACTGCCGCGTGGATTCGTGGGTCGTGATGGCATGGGCATGTTTCTGTTGGCGTGATGGTGGAGGTTTTGTTTTCACCAGTTTATCACTGACCTTTGGTGTGGCGGACTTGTGTGGGTGTCTGAATTTTGGCGGATTCCGAGATGTGGGTCATAATAGCTGTGGAGGAATTCCGCAGCCGCAGCGGTGTATTGGCGGTCTTCTGCACGGCGGTAAGCACCTTTTACCGCCAATGTTGTAATGACCCCCAATATTCCTTAAACTGATCATATTTATAACCTTTTACTAACATTACCTTATCAACTAACCAAAACTCCACTTGAAGTATTATTGGAAAGACCTTTCCATCTCTTTCCTTCTAGATTATTGGGACACATTTTGATTTAAAGTTTTCAGTACTTCTAAAGATGCACAAATTACTCAGTACCTATTTTTTATTTACAATAGAGCTATTATTACCCCAGTCTCTATTTCTAAATTTGATTCATTGATGTCCCCACTATGTTGGTGATGTTCCCCTTCTAATGGTACTTTATAAGTCATTTACTTTATCACTGTTAAAGGTTTCTAATTTTTGGAAAGCTTTGGTCTAAATGTTTAAAACTCTTTCAATGTAACGTTCCACTTACCATACAAATTGTTTTTCTTAAATCAATGTCTCCTTATTTGGATCATTTATCTCCTAAGCCTTTGTTATCAGATATTTGTATTGTACTTGCTTTTAAAGTTATACTCTCCTGTTGGAAAAATACGTCTAAGTTATCTGAATTGACATGGCAGAATTTTATTTGCGAAGAACATAGAATATCCACTGTATCTTAATTATCAATACATCATGAAATGAATTTGGATCTATATTGCTTACCTTTCACTTCTCAGCTATTTAAGCATTCACTCTCCTCTTAACCTCTTAGCTGCTGGGCCTTCCCACCCCCCCAAGTGCTGAGCCCTTTTTTGGCTATTTGGGGTAGTTCGCGCTTAGGCCTTCATAACTTTTTGTCCACATAAGCTATCCACGCCAAATTTGTGTCCTTTTTTTCCAACGTCCTAGGGATTCTAATGGTACACAGAGTTTGTGGTTTCCCCTGGAGGAGACCAAGAAATTAGCCAAAATACAGTGAAATTTTTTATTTATTTTTTTAAATGGGAAAAAGGGCTGTCGAAGAAGGCTTGTGGTTTTTTCCCTGAAAATGGCATCAACAAGGGGTTTCTGGTGCTAAAATCACCATCTTCCCACCTTTTGGAAACGGGCAGACTTGAATCAGAAACACACATTTTTCAACACAATTTTGGCATTTTAATGGGACATACCCCATTTTTACTACTTTTGGTGCTTTCAGCCTCCTTCCAGTTAGTGACAGGAATGGGTGTGAAACCAATGCTGGATCCCGGAAAGCTAAACATTTCTGAAAAGTAGACAAAATTCTGAATTCAGAAAGTGGTCATTTGTGTAGATCCTACAAGGTTTTCCCGCAGAAAATAACAGCTGAAATAAAAACATATTGAAAGTGAGCTGAAAAAAACAGCCATTTTTCTCCACGTTTTACTTTGTAACATTTTCCTGTAATGTCAGACTATTTAAAGCAATATACCATTACGTGTGCTCGACTCCTCCGGTTGCGAGGATATATAGGGCTTGTAGGTTCATCAAGATCCCTAGGTACCCAGAGCCAATAAATGAGGTGCACCTTGCAATGTGTTTTCATTCTATACCGGGTATACAGCAATTCATTTGCTGAAATATAAAGAGTGAAAAATAGGTATCAAGAAAACCTTTGTATTTCCAAAATGGGCATAAGATAAGGTGTTGAGAAGCAGTGGTTATTTGCACATCTCTGAATTCCGTGGTGCCCTTACTAGCATGTGAATTACAGGCCATTTCTCAAATAGACGTCTTTTTTACATACTGTCTTCCAGTTGGAAGGAAAAAATGTAGAGAAAGACAAGGGGCAATAACACTTGTTTTGCTATTCTGTGTTCCCCCAAGTCTCCCGATAAAAATGGTATCTCACTTGCGTGGGTAGGCCTAATGCTCGCGACAAGAAACGCAACATGGACATATCACATTTTTACATAGAAATCTGACGTGTTTTTTGCAAAGTGCCTCGCTGTAGATTTTATGCCTCTAGCTCAGCCGGCACCTAGGGAAACCTAGCAATCCTTGCCATTTTTTAAAACTAGACACCTAGGGGAATCCAAGATGGGGTGACTTGTGGGGCTCTGACCAGGTTCTGTTACCCAGAATCCTTTGCAAACCTCAAAATGTGGCAAAAAAACACCTTTTCCTCACATTTCGGTGACAGAAAGTTCTGGAATCTGAGAGGAGCCACAAATTTCCTTCCACCCACCGTTCCCCCAAGTCTCCCGATAAAAATGGTACCTGACTTGTGTGGGTAGGCCTGGTGCCCGCGACAGGAATAGATCACACAACGGTCAATGTTGGTCCTTACATGAGGCAGCTGTTGACCCTGGGGTGATCCATTCCTGACGCAGGCACTAGGTGTAGGCACTCAAGTGGGGTAGTGTTTTTATCAGGACAGGTGAGGAATCACTGGGTGGTAGGAATTTTGTGGATCCCAGCACATTCCTGTAGTTTGTGTGACAGAAATGCGAGAAAAATTGAGTTTTTATTCAACATTTCAGCTTTGCAGGGTATTCTGGGTAAGAAAACTTTGGGGAATCCACACAAGTCACACCTCTGTGGACTTCCCAGAATGTCTAGTTTCCAGAAATGTTTGGGTTTAGTGTGTTTCTCTATATGGCCACCGAACCCAGGACCAAAAACACAGGTGCCTACCTTACAAAACCAGTTTGTTTTGCGATAGATAATTTTGATGTCTCCACAATACGATTTGGGTGGTGAAATTTGGGGCTGAACTAAATTGGGGAGCTCCCAAGAGAGCACTCTCTCTCTCTGCTTGCCGCCGCATTCACCTGCTCTCTGGGTTGGGCTAACCCACTATTACCCCGTTGCACAGACTGTGCTTGCGAAGGGACAGCAGGACTGTCCTCATCACCTCCCTCATAAGTTACTGGAAGAGGAGTTATGGAATGGAACTCCTCCGACTGAAAAATCACTCCCAGAGTCTGCGCCATTGTCCTATCCCTCAGATGCTGTCTCAGTATCTGATGTCTCAGTCTCTGATGCTATGTCAGAGCTGTCCTCTATAACCCGAGTGACGGCAGCAGTCATCCATCAAGATGCCATCTCTGCTATTGGATAAACTGTTGCTCTAAAACACTAGCCTACGTAGAAAATCACAAAATCGATGGTGTGTGTGAGATACGTGCAACAGCAGAGGCCACCTTACCTGCGCTTCTTCCCTCAATCAGCACGTTCTTTCAAGACACTCAAAAAACACCTTGTCACATACCATTCGTCACAGTCTTTAGCACCTCCTGCGCCCAGTCCAACAATCATTATTGGTGCTCCCACTCCCTCCTCCTCGGATTCCCTCATTACCACCCAGCAAAAGTGCCCTTCATCTCTCCATAGCCGCCCTCCACCCCGCACATACATTTCATTTGTATTATAGCGCAGGTAATGGCTGACTTTGCTAATGTACTCAGCTATTTACATAAAAGACAGATTTGCTCTTTGCAGTAGGCATATAAACCTTCTGCACTTCTTTATGGCACTAAAACTGCCACTAGACAAGTCTGACCCTTTTGTAGCAGAAACATAATCACAATACTTACTTGACTTTTTTATTGCTGCCTAAAAGCTACAGTTGAAATGCGTCAGTTGAAGTATGTGCATTGCTTTGAAGACGCAAGCTGCAACTGCAAGACAACTGGTGGCAAATATATATATATATACATATATATATATATATATATATATATATATATATATATATCACTTTTATATGTGGGTCTGGTTTTCCTGGGGGCTGATCGCATCCCCCAGGGAAACCACACACGTATTGACAAAAGTGATTTATATATATATATATATAAATATATATATATATATATATATATATATATAGAGATCTATCTCTATATATATATCTATCTACATGGATATATCTATAGATAGGTCTATATATATATATATATATATATAGATCTATCTATAGATATATCCATGTAGATAGATATATCTACATAAATATATATATATATATATATATATATATAGATCTATATATTTTTTAGTTGTTGTATGGTTTCCTTGGGGGCCAGGGAAACCCTACAACAACTAAAAAAAATATTGCCCCCACAGGGGGTCGCCCTGCCCACAGGCGACCCCCTGTCCATTTCTTTTTTTAAATAAAATTTAGCCACTGGGGGGGCGCGATCGCGCCCCTCCACGGGACACCTAAATTATTATTATTTTTTAAATATGCCCCCGGGGGGGCGGCCTGTTTTCTGAGGGGGCCGACCCCCCCTAAGTGAAAACCCTGGTGTCTAGTGGTGTTTCCTGGCCCCCGATCGCAGCTCTGCTGCGATCGGGGGCCAGTAAACACTTTCAGGAAGGCCTCCCCTTACTTACGAGGCCTTCCCGAACGTGGGGAAGGCCGTTTGGGGCCGTATTCCCCATCAGAGCAGGAAGCGACCGCTTCCTGCTTCGATTGGGAAATCTACAAAGTGACATGAGCGCGCCTCGCGGCGTGCTGACGTCACAAAGGGGCGGGCGGGGGGAGACACGGAAAAGCTTCTGTGTCTCCCAGGGAGAGGAAAAAAAAAACGTTGCACCTGAGGATTTATTAATCCCCTCCCTGGTGTCGCCAACTGGTCGTGACCCGCACCAGGGAGGTAGTGCGGGCGTCGGCCAGTGGCCGACGCCCGCACCCAAGGGGTTAGTTCATTATCGCTTTTCCATCTCTATACTCTCTTTTTTCTTTGCTTTGCCTATTTCTTTCTGGTCTTTTTCTATTTCTTCTCTTTTGCTCTTCTTTCTTTCTTTCTCACTCTCTCTCTCTTATATAACAAATTGTATTTTTCGGGCTTTTCATTATTGCCTAAATAGTATATGACTGTATTATTCATGATTACTATTATTCTTTTTTAATATGTTACATATTCTATTTTTTTCTTATTGTTACATTTTATTCTTAATAAAAAATTACTAAACAAAAAAAAATCAAAACATAAGTGCATATAGAAGAAGTATAGGTTTGCTATTCCTAACTCCACATGTACATACCTTGAAGAAATATATATATATATATTGTTAAGGTATATATTTGTGGAGTCAGGTATAGAAAATCTATATTTACCTTTTGATATTTTGGTGGTCATTACAACCCTGGCGGACGGTGTTAAAGCGGCGGTAAGACCGCCAACAGGCCGGCGGACAAAAAAAGAGAATTATGACCCTGGCGGGAGCCACCAACAAGGACAGCCACTTTAACACACCGCCCGCCACGGCGGTACAGACAAGCAGCGCGGCGGTCACCGCCAACAGAAAGGCGGAACACAATGTACCGCCCATAGTATCACAACCGGCCAATCCGCCACCTTTTCCGGGGCGGATTCACCGTGGATAAAAACATGGCAAAAACAGTTACTGCAATGGGAAAACGCTCACCTCAACACATCCCACGAGGAACGAGGACTCCATGGAGCCCGAATTACACATTCTTCCGGCCCTTGTGTTTCTGCTCCTTTACGACCATCATCTACGTAGGCACCGAAGACAACGGTGAGTACTGCACCTACGACATGGGGGAGGGGGGGTGCAAAAGTTAGGGGGACACCCACCAAACACCGCCACCCCCAACCTCGCAGTATACAACATACACACCAATGCATTCACAAAAATCACAGTAACAACCTACAATCCCCCCGGAAGAATGAAAAGACAAAGCGAAATTCAGTCAAACATTGTAATGTGGCAATATACATGTCATACAAAAATATACAGATATATATGAAAATCAGTCATAATTATATACAGTACGAAAAGTAGTGCAGATATGTACACAAAAATGTCCGTGCACCAACAGTCCAAAAATGCATGGGCGAGGCCCACAAAGGATACCTGACCACAATCGGAGAAAACACTGCCGGGGCATCAGATAGAAATACTACAGGCACCTCAGGCGGAAGGGAAGGGGGGGGCACCTCAGCCGGATGACTGCAAAGCCAGATCCACGACGGGGCTCCATGCACATTTATGTATCCTGGGGAGTGCAAAGCCACAGTCGCTCAAGTCTCGACAGTGGGTGGGGTTCCCACTGTGCCATCCTGGGTAGTGCAAAGCCACAGTCTCTCAAGTCTCTACAGTGGGTGGGGTGCCCACTGTGCCATCCTGGGGAGTGCAAAGCCACAGTCTCTCAAGTCTCTACAGTGGGTGGCTTGCCCACTGTGCCATCCTGGGGAGTGCAAAGCCACAGTCTCTCAAGTCTCTACAGTGGGTGGCTGTAGGAGGCTGGACTGGCTTGTAGTGAGTACCAAGGGGTACTTGCACCTTGCACCAGGCCCAGTTATCCCTTATTAGTGTATAGGGTGTCTAGCAGCTTAGGCTGATAGATAATGGTAGCTTAGCAAAGCAGCTCAGGCTGAACTAGGAGACGTGTGAAGCTACTACAGTACCACCTAGTGTCATATGCACAATATCATAAGAAAACACAATACACAGTTATACTAAAAATAAAGGTACTTTATTTTTATGACAATATGCCAAAGTATCTTAGAGTGTACCCTCAGTGAGAGGATAGGAAATATACACAAGATATATATACACAATAGCAAAAATATGCAGTATAGTCTTAGAAAACAGTGCAAACAATGTATAGTTACAATAGGATGCAATGGGGAAACATAGGGATAGGGGCAACACAAACCATATACTCCAAAAGTGGAATGTGAACCACGAATGGACCCCAAACCTATGTGACCTTGTAGAGGGTCGCTGGGACTATCAGAAAATAGTGAGAGTTAGAAAAATAACCCTCCCCAAGACCCTGAAAAGTGAGTGCAAAGTGCACCAAAGTTCCCCTAAGGACAAAATAGTCGTGTTAGAGGGAAAATGCAAGGAAAACACAAATCAGCAATGCAACAACGATGGATTCCTGACTGAGGGTACCTGTGGAACAAGGGGACCAAGTCCAAAAGTTACAAGCAGCTCGGAGATGGGCAGATGCCCAAGAAATGCCAGCGGTTGGTGCAAAGAAGCTCTTACTAGGCTGAAGAACTGTGAATACTGCAGGAACGACAAGGGCTAGAGACTTCCCCTTTGGAGGATGGATCCCCCACGCCTTGGAGAGTCGTGCAGAAGTGTTTTCCCGCCGGATGGACGCCAACAAGCCTTGCTACACGCAAATCGTGCGTTTGGCGTTTTTGGACGCTGCTGGGGCCCAGGAGGGACCAGGAGGTCGCAAATTGGACCTGCAGAGAGAGGGGACGTCGAGCAAGACAAAGAGCCCTCACTGAAGCAGGTAGCACCCGGAGAAGTGCCAGAAACAGGCACTACGAGGATGCGTGAAACGGTGCTTGCCAAAGTTGCACAAAGGAGTCCCACGTCGCCGGAGACCAACTTAGAAAGTCGTGCAATGCAGGTTAGAGTGCCGTGGACCCAGGCTTGGCTGTGCACGAAGGATTTCCGCCGGAAGTGCACAGGGGCCGGAGTAGCTTGCAAAGTCGCGGTTCCCAGCAATGCAGCCCAGCGAGGTGAGGCAAGGACTTACCTCCACCAAACTTGGGCTGAAGAGTCACTGGACTGTGGCGGTCACTTGGACAGTGTCGCTGGATTCGAGGGACCTCGCTCGTCGTGCTGAGAGGAGACCCAAGGGACCGGAAATGCAGCTTTTTGGTGCCTGCGGTTGCAGGGGGAAGATTCCGTCGACCCACGGGAGATTTCTTCGGAGCTTCTGGTGCAGAGAGGAGGCAGACTACCCCCACAGCATGCACAAGCAGGAAAACAGTCGAGAAGGCGGCAGGATCAGCGTTACAGAGTTGCAGTAGTCGTCTTTGCTACTATGTTGCAGGTTTGCAGGCTTCCAGCGCGGTCAGCGGTCGATTCCTTATCAGAAGGTGAAGAGGGAGATGCAGAGGAACTCGGCTGAGCTCATGCATTCGTTATCTAAAGTTTCCCCAGAGACAGAGACCCTAAATAGCCAGAAAAGAGGGTTTGGCTACCTAGGAGAGAGGAAAGGCTACTAACACCTGAAGGAGCCTATCAGCAGGAGTCTCTGACGTCACCTGGTGGCACTGGCCACTCAGAGCAGTCCAGTGTGCCAGCAGCACCTCTGTTTCCAAGATGGCAGAGGTCTGGAGCACACTGGAGGAGCTCTGGACACCTCCCAGGGGAGGTGCAGGTCAGGGGAGTAGTCACTCCCCTTTCCTTTGTCCAGTTTCGCGCCAGAGCAGGGGCTAAGGGGTCCCTGAACCGGTGTAGACTGGCTTATGCAGAATTGGGCACATCTGTGCCCAACAAAGCATTTCCAGAGGCTGGGGGAGGCTACTCCTCCCCTGCCTTCACACCATTTTCCAAAGGGAGAGGGTGTCACACCCTCTCTTAGAGGAAGTTCTTTGTTCTGCCATCCTGGGCCAGGCCTGGCTGGACCCCAGGAGGGCAGCTGCCTGTCTGAGGGGTTGGCAGCAGCAGCAGCTGCAGTGAAACCCCAGGAAGGGCAGTTTGGCAGTACCAGGGTCTGTGCTACAGACCACTGGGATCATGGAATTGTACCAACAATGCCAGGATGGCATAGAGGGGGCAATTCCATGATCATAGACATGTTACATGGCCATATTCGGAGTTACCATGGTGAAGCTACATATAGGTAGTGACCTATATGTAGTGCACGCGTGTAATGGTGTCCCCGCACTCACAAAGTTCAGGGAATTGGCTCTGAACAATGTGGGGGCACCTTGGCTAGTGCCAGGGTGCCCTCACACTAAGTAACTTTGCACCTAACCTTTACCAGGTAAAGGTTAGACATATAGGTGACTTATAAGTTACTTAAGTGCAGTGTAAAATGGCTGTGAAATAACGTGGACGTTATTTCACTCAGGCTGCAGTGGCAGGCCTGTGTAAGAATTGTCAGAGCTCCCTATGGGTGGCAAAAGAAATGCTGCAGCCCATAGGGATCTCCTGGAACCCCAATACCCTGGGTACCTCAGTACCATATACTAGGGAATTATAAGGGTGTTCCAGTAAGCCAATGTAAATTGGTAAAAATGGTCACTAGCCTGTCAGTGACAATTTGAAAGTAATGAGAGAGCATAACCACTGAGGTTCTGGTTAGCAGAGCCTCAGTGAGACAGTTAGGCACCACACAGGGAACATATACATGCACACCTATGAGCACTGGGGCCCTGTGTGACAGGGTCCCAGTGACGCATACATATAGGCCACAAACTTATGAGCACTGGGGTCCTGACCAGCAGGATCCCAGTGACACATAACAAACATACTGAAAACATAGTGTTTTCACTATGAGCACTGAGGCCTGGCTATCAGGATCCCAGTGAGACAGTGAAAACAGTGACAAACACTCTGACATACACTCACAAACAGGCCAAAAGTGGGGGTAACAAGGCTAGAAAGAGGCTACCTTCTCACACAACCCCCCCCCAAACGAAGGACAATAAGGCTAACCTTGGCCAGTTGAGACTTTATTGTCTAAGTGGTGATAAGTAGAGAGTAGCTCTGCAATAGACTGGTTACTCCCTTTATCATCTACTATATGGTTACTTCCCTGTGGGGATGTAAACCACCCTGTTTGAAGTTTTTTAGCTAACCAACAATGTGAAGATGTATTTTCAGAGTTTCTATCAGTAAGTTTTAGTTTAGAGCAGTGGGAATTATCCACTGAACCTATTTGTAATGATGGAAATGCCAGACAGGGATGCTGTCTCAGTAAAGCCATAGCTGGGCAAAAACTTTGTCCATTTGGCTGGAAGAGAGAACAGGGATGCTGTTTCTCTTGAGTTGGAGCAGGGCAGGGATGCTGTCCTATGAGCTCCACACTAGGGCAGGGATGCTGTCCTAAGTGTTGTGAGGTAGTGCAGGGTTTCTGCACTAAAGTTTCTCTGGGAGGGTTGGAGGGATGCTCCATGTTAACTAAAATGGTGCTGTTTTTCTCACCAATGTTAGTTATCCCACAGAGAGGTACTTCCACCTCAGGGAGTCCAGCTTTTCCAGCTGATGATTCCCTTGGAACAGGTGCCACCCCAGGAGAGGTTTCTCCCACCACAGGAATAGTATCCTGAATGGTAGGGTGGTTAGGGGATACTGTGATACCCTTTTTACCTGTTGATGGAGAGGGATCCTGAGTTTTCAGGCCTTCTCTCCTTTGCTTTTTCATTTCATTTGAAATGAGAGGGAACAATTCCTCAGGGATGCCCAGCATGGCTGCATGGGCATAAAACTCTACATCAGCCCAACCTGAGGCCTCTAGGTCATTACCTAAGAGACAGTCTACAGGTAAGCTAGGTGATACCACCACCTGCTTAGGGCCAGTAACTCCACCCCAACTAAACTGAATTATAGCTAAGGGAAGAAACTTAGTGGAGTTATGGACATCAATAATCTTATACTGTTGTCCAATGATGTGTTGTTCAGGAGGCACTAGGTTTTCAGTCACCAAAGTGAAACTGGCACCTGTGTCCCTGTAGGCCAAGGCCTCAACACCATTTATTGAAACTGTCTGCCTGTACTTATCCATTGTAAGGGGACAAGCAGCCAGTGTGGCAAGGCCAATGCCACTAGGTGTGACAGAAACTGTCTTGGGACTGATTACATCAGTTTCCACTATGGACCCATAAGTGAACCCAACTACACCCTTTGCTTGACTGTTGCCAGCAGTCCCACCACTAGTACCACTACTGCTAGGGGCACTAGAGCTTGATGTATTAGTGGTGGTAGGCTCAGGGGGTTTACCTGGACAGGACTTATCCCCTGGCCTATGGCCTCTGTTTTTACACACAAAGCACCAAGGCTTTTTAATGTGTGCATGTTGGGAAGAAGAGGAAGAATTTGTTTTATCCCCACCCTCTGAAGAGTGTTTAAGATTTGAAGTGGGATCTTTGGTTTTACCCTTATCCCCATGCTTATCTTGAGATTTTTCACCATCTTTCTTCTTATTGCCATCTTTGTCACCCCCTGTATGAACTTTTCTGTTCACCCTTGTTCTGACCCATTTGTCTGCCTTCTTTCCCAATTCTTGGGGAGAGGTCAGATCAGAGTCTACCAGGTACTGGTGCAACAAATCAGACACACAATTATTAAGTATATGCTCTCTCAGGATTGTGTTATACAGGCTTTCATAATCAGTAACTTTACTGCCATGTAACCACCCCTCCAAGGCCTTCACTGAATGGTCAATGAAATCAACCCAGTCTTGTGAAGACTCCTTTTTGGTCTCTCTGAACTTTATCCTGTACTGTTCAGTGGTTAAGCCATAACCATCCAGGAGTGCATTCTTAAGAACTGTAAAATTATTGGCATCATTTTCTTTCACTGTAAGGAGCCTATCCCTACCTTTTCCACTAAATGATAGCCATAGGATAGCAGCCCACTGCTTTTGAGGGACATCCTGTACAGCACAGGCCCTCTCAAGTGCAGCAAACCACTTGTTAATGTCATCCCCCTCCTTATAAGGGGGAACTATCTTGTGCAGATTCCTGGAATCATGCTCTTTTGCAGGATGACTATGGGGAATACTGCTGCTGCCACCATGGGTATCTAAACCCAACTTCTGTCTTTCCCTCTCTATTTCTAAAGACTGTCTATCCAAATCCAGCTGTTGCTTCTTGAGCTTCAGTCTGGTTTGTTCCACTCTCAATCTATTGAGCTCCCTTTCTAACAATCTGTCATCAGGGTGGGTGGGAGGGACATTTCTAGATACAGAGGTATGATGGGAATGAACAGAAGGAGACCTGTCCCTTACAGAGGGCACCCTAACAGCTTGGCTACCAGTATAATGTGAGAGCACATCATCAGTATGATGTGATTCAACCTCTGTACCAACTATGCTAGACTGTCTAGTAATGGGCAGGCTGAGAAGTTTCTTTCCTGAGCCTTTTCCTGGGGGAGTCCCTGGATCAGATTGAGAACCATTAGCTACTTTTTCTACAGATTGGGCACTTATGGCCTTATCCTGTACTCTAAGCATATTAATTAACAGTTCTAAGGAAGGATTCTTCCCTACACTCAAACCTCTCTCTATGCAGAGACTCCTTGCTCCTTTCCAGCTAAGGTGATCATATGCAAGTTTGGACAGTTCAACTTTTTGGCCTGTGCCAGACATTTTTAGAGAGAGTTAAAGTGATAGACAAAGAGAAAAAAGTTTTCAGAACTTTTTGGAAAGACAGAAAAAAACTTTTTAAACTTTTAAGAACTTTTTGAAAGTTTAGAAGTACTTTTCAGCACTTAGAAAAGAGTGAAAAGAGGAAATGCAAAACTTTTTGGCTATGTGTATATACACTGACCTTGTTTTGTATATTTTTCTCTTATGAAAAGTACAATGACAAGAGTGGTAAGCAGTCTCAAAGCACTTATCCCACCGCTGCCACCAATGTAGGAGGCTGGACTGGCTTGTAGTGAGTACCAAGGGGTACTTGCACCTTGCACCAGGCCCAGTTATCCCTTATTAGTGTATAGGGTGTCTAGCAGCTTAGGCTGATAGATAATGGTAGCTTAGCAAAGCAGCTCAGGCTGAACTAGGAGACGTGTGAAGCTACTACAGTACCACCTAGTGTCATATGCACAATATCATAAGAAAACACAATACACAGTTATACTAAAAATAAAGGTACTTTATTTTTATGACAATATGCCAAAGTATCTTAGAGTGTACCCTCAGTGAGAGGATAGGAAATATACACAAGATATATATACACAATAGCAAAAATATGCAGTATAGTCTTAGAAAACAGTGCAAACAATGTATAGTTACAATAGGATGCAATGGGGAAACATAGGGATAGGGGCAACACAAACCATATACTCCAAAAGTGGAATGTGAACCACGAATGGACCCCAAACCTATGTGACCTTGTAGAGGGTCGCTGGGACTATCAGAAAATAGTGAGAGTTAGAAAAATAACCCTCCCCAAGACCCTGAAAAGTGAGTGCAAAGTGCACCAAAGTTCCCCTAAGGACAAAATAGTCGTGTTAGAGGGAAAATGCAAGGAAAACACAAATCAGCAATGCAACAACGATGGATTCCTGACTGAGGGTACCTGTGGAACAAGGGGACCAAGTCCAAAAGTTACAAGCAGCTCGGAGATGGGCAGATGCCCAAGAAATGCCAGCGGTTGGTGCAAAGAAGCTCTTACTAGGCTGAAGAACTGTGAATACTGCAGGAACGACAAGGGCTAGAGACTTCCCCTTTGGAGGATGGATCCCCCACGCCTTGGAGAGTCGTGCAGAAGTGTTTTCCCGCCGGATGGACGCCAACAAGCCTTGCTACACGCAAATCGTGCGTTTGGCGTTTTTGGACGCTGCTGGGGCCCAGGAGGGACCAGGAGGTCGCAAATTGGACCTGCAGAGAGAGGGGACGTCGAGCAAGACAAAGAGCCCTCACTGAAGCAGGTAGCACCCGGAGAAGTGCCAGAAACAGGCACTACGAGGATGCGTGAAACGGTGCTCGCCGAAGTTGCACAAAGGAGTCCCACGTCGCCGGAGACCAACTTAGAAAGTCGTGCAATGCAGGTTAGAGTGCCGTGGACCCAGGCTTGGCTGTGCACGAAGGATTTCCGCCGGAAGTGCACAGGGGCCGGAGTAGCTTGCAAAGTCGCGGTTCCCAGCAATGCAGCCCAGCGAGGTGAGGCAAGGACTTACCTCCACCAAACTTGGGCTGAAGAGTCACTGGACTGTGGCGGTCACTTGGACAGTGTCGCTGGATTCGAGGGACCTCGCTCGTCGTGCTGAGAGGAGACCCAAGGGACCGGAAATGCAGCTTTTTGGTGCCTGCGGTTGCAGGGGGAAGATTCCGTCGACCCACGGGAGATTTCTTCGGAGCTTCTGGTGCAGAGAGGAGGCAGACTACCCCCACAGCATGCACAAGCAGGAAAACAGTCGAGAAGGTGGCAGGATCAGCGTTACAGAGTTGCAGTAGTCGTCTTTGCTACTATGTTGCAGGTTTGCAGGCTTCCAGCGCGGTCAGCGGTCGATTCCTTATCAGAAGGTGAAGAGGGAGATGCAGAGGAACTCGGCTGAGCTCATGCATTCGTTATCTAAAGTTTCCCCAGAGACAGAGACCCTAAATAGCCAGAAAAGAGGGTTTGGCTACCTAGGAGAGAGGAAAGGCTACTAACACCTGAAGGAGCCTATCAGCAGGAGTCTCTGACGTCACCTGGTGGCACTGGCCACTCAGAGCAGTCCAGTGTGCCAGCAGCACCTCTGTTTCCAAGATGGCAGAGGTCTGGAGCACACTGGAGGAGCTCTGGACACCTCCCAGGGGAGGTGCAGGTCAGGGGAGTAGTCACTCCCCTTTCCTTTGTCCAGTTTCGCGCCAGAGCAGGGGCTAAGGGGTCCCTGAACCGGTGTAGACTGGCTTATGCAGAATTGGGCACATCTGTGCCCAACAAAGCATTTCCAGAGGCTGGGGGAGGCTACTCCTCCCCTGCCTTCACACCATTTTCCAAAGGGAGAGGGTGTCACACCCTCTCTTAGAGGAAGTTCTTTGTTCTGCCATCCTGGGCCAGGCCTGGCTGGACCCCAGGAGGGCAGCTGCCTGTCTGAGGGGTTGGCAGCAGCAGCAGCTGCAGTGAAACCCCAGGAAGGGCAGTTTGGCAGTACCAGGGTCTGTGCTACAGACCACTGGGATCATGGAATTGTACCAACAATGCCAGGATGGCATAGAGGGGGCAATTCCATGATCATAGACATGTTACATGGCCATATTCGGAGTTACCATGGTGAAGCTACATATAGGTAGTGACCTATATGTAGTGCACGCGTGTAATGGTGTCCCCGCACTCACAAAGTTCAGGGAATTGGCTCTGAACAATGTGGGGGCACCTTGGCTAGTGCCAGGGTGCCCTCACACTAAGTAACTTTGCACCTAACCTTTACCAGGTAAAGGTTAGACATATAGGTGACTTATAAGTTACTTAAGTGCAGTGTAAAATGGCTGTGAAATAACGTGGACGTTATTTCACTCAGGCTGCAGTGGCAGGCCTGTGTAAGAATTGTCAGAGCTCCCTATGGGTGGCAAAAGAAATGCTGCAGCCCATAGGGATCTCCTGGAACCCCAATACCCTGGGTACCTCAGTACCATATACTAGGGAATTATAAGGGTGTTCCAGTAAGCCAATGTAAATTGGTAAAAATGGTCACTAGCCTGTCAGTGACAATTTGAAAGTAATGAGAGAGCATAACCACTGAGGTTCTGGTTAGCAGAGCCTCAGTGAGACAGTTAGGCACCACACAGGGAACATATACATGCACACCTATGAGCACTGGGGCCCTGTGTGACAGGGTCCCAGTGACGCATACATATAGGCCACAAACTTATGAGCACTGGGGTCCTGACCAGCAGGATCCCAGTGACACATAACAAACATACTGAAAACATAGTGTTTTCACTATGAGCACTGAGGCCTGGCTATCAGGATCCCAGTGAGACAGTGAAAACAGTGACAAACACTCTGACATACACTCACAAACAGGCCAAAAGTGGGGGTAACAAGGCTAGAAAGAGGCTACCTTCTCACAGTGGCTTGCCCACTGTGCCATCCTGGGGAGTGCAAAGCCACAGTCTCTCAAGTCTCTACAGTGGGTGGCTTGCCCACTGTGCCATCCTGGGGAGTGCAAAGCCACAGTCTCTCAAGTCTCTACAGTGGGTGGGGTGCCCACTGTGCCATCCTGGGGAGTGCAAAGCCACAGTCTCTCAAGTAGATACAGGTCTCCACAGGTACTGGGGGGGACTGGTGCCCAGAGTGCTTCATCCTGTGAAAGACAGAGGTAGTGGATGGATCTCTCCACTGGTTCTGGAGGGGGACTGGTGCCCAGACTGGTTGAGTCTCCCCGTGAAAGTTCCTGTCCTGTCACTGTCCCAACTGCACATGGGATAAGGATGCTTGATGTGGCGGTCTATTCATTCCTACCCGGTGCTTACCCTGTTCAGCGGTGCTTCGACATGGCGGTTCAGGACTGTTCAGAGGTGCTATGCCATGGCGGTCTTTGCCCTGTTCAGCGGTGCTTTGCCATGGCGGTCTTTGCCCTGTTCAGCGGTGCTTTGCCATTGCGGTCTTTGCCCTGTTCAGCGGTGCTTTGCCATGGCGGTTCTGGTACGGGCATTGGTGTGTGGCATGACGTTCCCTACACTGGGCATTGGTGTGTGGCATGAAGTTCCATCATAGCCCACCTGGGCTGTGGCAGCCGGGGTCCTCCTGGGCTGTGACTCCGGCGGTGGTCTCCTGACCAGTGACAATACTTGTGCCCTCCTGGGCTGTGACTCCGGCGGTGGTCTCCTGACTAGTGACGATACTTGTGCCCTCCTGGGCTGTGTCTCCGGCGGTGGTCTCCTGACCAGTGACAATACTTGTGCCCTCCTGGGCTGTAACTCCGGCGTTGGTGTCTGGACCAGTGATGATACTTGTGCCCTCCTGGGCAATGACTCTGGCGGTGGTCTCCTGACCAGTGACGATACTTGTGCCCTCCTGGGCAATGACTCTGGCGGTGGTCTCCTGACCAGTGACAATACTTGTGCCCTCCTGGGCTGTGACTCCGGCGGTGGTCTCCTCACCACTGACGATACTTGTGCCCTCCTGGGCTGTGACTCTGGCGGTGGTCTCCTGACCAGTGACGATACTTGTGCCCTCCTGGGCTGTGACTCCGGCGGTGGTCTCCTCACCACCGACGATACTTGTGCCCTCCTGGGCTGTGACTCCGGCGGTGGTCTCCTCACCACTGACGATACTTGTGCCCTCCTGGGCTGTGACTCTGGCGGTGGTCTCTGGACCAGTGACGATAATTGTGCCCTCCTGGGCAATGACTCTGGAGGTGGTCTCTGGACCAGTGACGACGGTGCTGGCGGTTGTGTCTCGACCGCCGGAAATGATGGCGCACTTCTCTGCCGTGACCCTCACAACAGGCTGGGCTGACTTCCTCTGGCCCTTCACCACCTTTGGTGGAGTCACAGCTGACTCTCCAATCCCCTTGGAACCCATGTGAGTTGTTTTCCCACCAGGAGTCTTCCCACGGTCCCGTTGTCCACTCTCCAATTTAAAGAGCCTTTACAGGGGGTGGCTTACCAGTGCCTTGGCTCCGGGTCATACTGCCTGCCCTGGTGGCCGGTGCACTCCACAAACCTTGAACAGGCACCACTGGTATTGGAGGCTTTTTGGCTGAGGCGCTACGACGGGACTGATGAATTGGAGGGGGGGGGTGGGGGCAAAAAGGTCAACTTTACAGAGGGACAGTTTCTGACGAACACTGGGATGGGTAGTTGGAGTGGGCCTGGGAGTGGAGGAAGAGGAGGTGGTTGTTGGAGGTGTCACTTTAGGTGTTTTGGATGCAGGTGCAGGTACTGGAGGCTGTCGTGAGGTGGATGGATGTTGGGTGAGTGATTGCCAGCGTACTTTGGGAGGGGGCGTCACCGACACACTGGGAGAGGACACAGGGGACGTGTAAATGGGAGTGGAGGTGGTGAGTGCAGGTGAGCGGCTTGTGGTGCTGGGTCTCCTTGTGCGATTCATGGTGCCTGTAGATGTGGTGCATGCAGGTGTGTGTGTAGACGAGACTGGGAGGGAGGAGGGAGAAGAGGAGGAGGGGGACACAGTGGAGGCAGTGGATGTTGCTGTGTCTGTACGTGGGTGAGGCTTGCCTGAGTGCCTGTGGGTTGTGTGGTGCCTATGTTTGCTTGAGCTACCTGTGTGTGCTGACTTGTGTGCATGCTGGTCTGTAGGTGTGCTTGGGATGGGTTGGGGTACAGGAGATTGGGTCTGGGTGGAGGAGGTTGGAGGGGCGAGGCTAGACACAGGGACAATGGCTGCCATCAGTGCTGAGGCCAGAGATTGCAGGGTTCGCCGAAGGACAGCCTGACCAGAATGAATGCCCTCCAGGAATGCATTACCGTGTTGCAACTCTCGTTCTACACCCTGGATGGCATTCACAATGGTAGACTGTCCAACAGTGAGTGACCTGAGGAGGTCAATGGCCTCCTCACTGAGGGCAGCAGGGGTGACAGGGGCAGGGCCTGAGGTGCCTGGGGCGAAGGTGATGCCCACCCTCCTGGGTGAGCGGGCACAGGGCGAATGCTGAGGGGCTGCTGGGAGGGCGGTGCTGGTAGGGGAGGTGGCGGCTGTACCTGTAGAAGTGGGGCGCACAGATGGTGCCGCCACCACAAGGGAGCCCCCATCGGCGGACGAGTCCGTGTCGCTGGTTGGTGATCCGGTGGCTGACGTGAAGCTCCCCTCGACCTCCGTCCCACTGGTGCATTCAGAGTCAGTGGTGTGGCCCTCCATGGCCATGTGGGATGCAGCTCCCTCGTGCTCCGGTGCCACTGTACCTCTGCCTGATGATGCTGATGTACAAAAGGACAGGGAGAGCAGAAAAAGGGGGGGAAACAGAAGAAAGAGAGTTTTAGTGCATGGCATACCGCTACCGTTGGCGGACAAGACAGACACAGCAACCCCCTCCATTACGCCGTGCTCCTGCCCTCTGCACATGTAATTCCTGGGATATTGCCTACATGGCAATGGTGGACATCTGCGCACATGGATGCCACAGGGGCAACTATACCTCAACTTGGCACTCTGCTGAGGTGGGGTAGAGTGCCACATGGCCTACATTACGGAGGGGCCTTGCCTACTGAACTCGCCCTGGCCTAGGGACACCCACAGCCCACCTCCCCCACCCAGACACCTCCACTGTGCGCAAAGTCCGCAGAATAAGAGTTTAATCACCCCCTTGTGTCTGCTGTGATGCCCTCAAGCGCCCATCCAACTCCGGGTAGGCCACCGCCAGGATCCGGAACATCAGGAGGGTCATGGTGCGACAGGCACCCCTCCCACGTTGGAGGCCACCCCAGCTGAGCCTCCGCCGTCTTCTTGCTGCAGCGGCGAATGTCCTCCCATCTCTTATGGCAGTGGGTGCCCCGTCTCTGGTGGGCCCCCAGGGTCCGGACCTCCTTTGCGATGGCACGCCAAATGTCCCTCTTCTGGTGTGCGCTGACCTACATGACATGAACAAGGAAAGAGGAACAGTCATTAACAACTGCACCGTCGTTGTGAGTCGCCCCCTCCCTACTCTGGCCATGTGGCCCATTCATTCCCATGCATTAATGTACTATGAACTCTGCCCCCTTCCCTCTTCCGACCAGCCCTCTCCACCCAGGCCTAGCCCATACCACATGCTCCTTGTGTACTAACCTGTTGGTCTGGAAGACCGTAGAGTAGCGTGTACTGGGGGAGGACCCTGTCTACCAGTTTCTCCAACTCCTGTGCAGTGAAGGCAGGGGCCCTTTCCCCAGACGCAGCAGCCATCGTCGCTTCCAGACTGAGTTTACAGCAGCACTTGCAGTGTAGGTCCTCTCCTGTCGAAGGTCAGGTATCTAGTGATTGAACAGATAGAAAATGGCAGTGACGTCCGCGGCGGTGACGTCCGCGGCCGTGCGCATCATCACCGCCGGCGCACCTGTTAATTGGCTCCTGGGACCCATAGGGTCCAAAGTTAACCAATGCAGCATTGCGCCGCAGTCTACGACCGCCTACCGCGACGGTGTGCAACGCCAGCGCAGTTACCCCACAATCCCATTGTCCCAGTTTAGAGGTCAGGCAGCCGCCATTTCAGGGGCCCACATGGCTTAATTTACCTCTGCGTCACACATAGCTAGGCCTACACTCAACACACATACAGTAAGGGTTCTGTGAGTGGTGTAGTCTTGTGTGTAACTGTGGGTACATACCTGGAGGAATAATGACTGATTCTTTGCTGTTGTCCTTCGTAGGCACCGTCAGCTGGGACAGTTGAGAAGATGGCGGAATCCTCCGGTGTACCGACCGCTGGTGGACCTGTTGACAATGGAAGAGCGACATGTCATCGTCACCTACCGGTTTGACCGTGCCACAATCCAGGAACTATGTACCCAGTTGGAGCCAGAACTGATGTCACCAATCCGCCATCTGACTGGAATCCCCCCTGACGTGCAGGTGCTGTCAGTGCTCCATTTCCTTGCAAGTGGGTCTTTTCAGACAACAGTGGCCATGGCATCAGGGATGTCCCAGCCTATGTTTTCCAACGTGTTTTCCAGAGTGCTGTATGCCCTACTGAAACACGTAAGGAGATACATCATTTTCCCTGAGGTGGCAGATTTGCCTACAGTGAAAGGTGACTTCTATGCCCTTGGACATATCCCCAACGTCATTGGTGCCATTGATGGCACCCATGTAGCTCTGGTCCCCCCCCACAGGAGTGAACAGGTGTATAGGAACAGGAAGAGTTATCATTCAATGAATGTCCAGATGGTATGTTTGGCAGACCAGTACATCTCGCAGGTAAATGCTATGTTCCCTGGCTCAGTGCATGACGCCTACATCCTGCGAAATAGCAGCATCCCTGATATGATGGGTCAACTCCAGAGGCACCGTGTATGGCTATTGGGGGACTCTGGTTACCCCAACCTTTCCTGGCTATTGACCCCAGTGAGGAATCCCAGGACCAGGGCAGAGGAACGCTACAATGAGGCCCATGGGCGGACTAGGAGGGTGATCGAACGCACCTTCGGCCTCCTGAAGGCCAGGTTCAGGTGCCTCCACATGACAGGTGGATCCCTATTCTACTCACCGAAGAAGGTGTGCGAGATCATCATCGCCTGCTCCATGCTCCATAATTTGGCTTTGCGACGCCAGGTGCCTTTTCTGCAGGAGGATGATCCAGATGACGGTGTTGTTGCAGCTGTGGAGCCTGTGGAGCCTGTGGACAGTGATGAGGAGGAAGCTGAGGAAGAAGACAACGACAACAGGGAGTCAGTCATACAGCAATATTTCCAGTGACACACAGGTGAGAACATTTTCATGTTTAACATTACATTAACTTTCACACGTCTACCTCTATCCGGTTTGTCGATTTCAAACACTATTCGGTAACTGAGTTGTACCTTTCCATTACGGTTTCACAGGTGTGGTTACCAACGTGTCATCTGCTTGCATCCTTCAATGACTTGTGATGTGTGACATAGGTATGTTAGCCTTACAATGGGAAACGCATTATGACACTGTCATTGATAATACATAATTAGTAAATCACAGACTGACTCAAGATTATTTTGTGTTTCAAGGGTGTTTATTGAAGTGCTCAGAAATGTGAGGGGGTTGTAAAAAGAGGATGGGTGATGGCGTAGGAATGTCCATGGCAGAGTCCATTCTATTAGTCTCACAGATGCACTGCCCATCTGGGCATAGGAAGTGGAGCTGGGGCAGTTTAAGTATGCACAGGGAAACAAGGTGGTACAGTGGGAGGACAAACAGGGTGGTCTCATTTCCTGGCGGGGGTCTTGCCATCTTGCTCTGTCTTGTTCCTGAATCTCAGGGACCGCTTGCGTGGTGGTTGTCCGTCTGCAGGGGGTGGGGTGGTGGTGTGTTGGTCCTGTGGCGGGGCGTCCTGTCCACTAGCGCCCGCAGAGGTGGTGGGCAGTTCATCGTCCTGGCTAGTGTCAGAGGCCCCTTGGAGTGCCATGGTGTCCCTCATGGTGTTCTGTATGTCTTTCAGCACCCCTACGATGGTGCCCAAGGCGGAGCTGATGGTCCTGATCCCCAAATACCGTTCCTCCTGCAGGCGCAGGGTCTCCTGAAACTTGGCCAGGACCGTCGCCATCTTCTCCTGGGAGTGGTGGTAGGCTCCCATGATGGAGGAGAGGGCCTTGTGGAGAGTGGGTTCCCTTGGCCTGTCCGCCCCCTGTCGCACAGCAGCCCTCCCAGTTCCCCTGTGTTCCTGTGCCTCCGTCCCCTGGACCGTGTGCCCACTACCACTGCCCCCAGGTCCCTGTTGTTGTTGGGGTGGTGGGTTATCCTGGGTTCCCTGTAGTGGTGGACACACCGCTGATTGACCTGTCCTAGGTAGGGAGGTTTGGGCCCGCTGGGTGGGTGCTGTGCTGGTGTTACCAGAGGGTGGAAGGTCAGTGTTGGGCTGTGTCTGTGCAAGGGGAACCGACTGTCCCGAGGCCAGCGATGGTCCGGGCTGGTCATCAGGATCCAGTAGGGCAGAGCTGCTATCGTCACTGTGGGCCTCTTCTGGGGGTGTAGTGGTGTTGTCTGGACCCTCTGGAGTGGTGACGGTCCTTCGGGTTCCTGCAGGGTCATAAGAGCATGAATATTGCATGTGTGTGTGATGGTGTGCAGTGGGTGGGTGTCTGTGTACCCCAGTGCAAGCATTCCTGTGTGGGGGCTTGTGTGATGATGGTTAGGGGGTTGTTCTGGGTATGTGCAGTGAGCATGCTTTAGTGAGGGGTGACCATGCTTAGTTGTGTCATGCAGAGCTTGGTGTTGGGATGTGTGGTTTGTGTTATTAGTACATTAGTGAGGAGTTGGAGTGATAGGGGAGGGGGTGAGGGTGGGGGTGTGTGAGAGCATGCAGGTAGGGTGGGGGATATGATAGTTAAGATTTGACTTACCAGTGTCCCATCCTCCACCGACTCCTCCGAGGCCCTCTGGATGCATGATGGTCAAGACTTGCTCCTCCCATGTTTTTAGTTGTGGGGGAGGAGGTGGGGGTCCGCCGCCAGTCCGCTGCACCGCGATGTTGTGCGTGGAGACCGTTGAACGCACCTTCCCCCGTAGGTCGTTCCACCTCTTCCTGATGTCCTCCAAATTTCTTGGGTGCTGTCCCACGGCGTTGACCCTGTTCACTATTCTGCGCCATAGCTCTATCTTCCTGGCTATTGATGTGTGCTGTACCTGTGAGCCAAATAGCTGTGGCTCTACCCGAATGATTTCCTCCACCATGACCCTGAGCTCCTCCTCGGAGAAGCGGGGGTGTCTTTGGCGTGCCATGGGGTGGTGTAGGTGATGTGTGGGGTGGTGTATGTGGTGATGAGTGTGGTGATGTGTAGTGGTGTGTGGTGTTTGGTGCGTGGATGTTGTGTGGGTGATGGTGTTGTGTGCCTCTGTGTGATGGGGTTGTATATTCTGTGCTCTCTCTCTGGCCTTCGTTCGTGATTTTTCGGTCGTAGGGGTTTGCAGGTGATGTGGGTGTGTGTTTTATATAGTATTGGGTGTGTGGGAGTGGTGTGTGTATGTGTCTCAGGTGTGTGTATTTTGAATTGTCCAATGTGGCGGTGTTTTGGAGATGTGTATGTATTTTGAGCGCGGCGGTGTGTACCGCCAATGGAATACCGCGGTTGAAAGACCGCCGCGTGGATTCGTGTGTCGTAATAGCATGGGCGTGTTTCTGTTGGCGTGGAGGTGGAGGTTTTGTTTTCACCAGTTTATCACTGACCTTTGGTGTGGCGGAGTTGTGTGGGTGTCTGAATTTTGGCGGATTCCGAGATGTGGGTCATAATAGCTGTGGCGGAATTCCGCGGCCGCGGCGGTGTATTGGCGGTCTTCTGCACGGCGGTAAGCGCCTTTTACCGCCAATGTTGTAATGACCCCCCTTTGTTTTTGATATTTTTGTCCTTGATATTCTTATACTATGATATTCCATCATCAAAATTCAAGGGCACATCAGTCCGACTAGAACGCTGCTTGAACAAGTGATGTATCATGAACATGTGCGATGGTGCAAAGATGTGTACCACTTTTTAAACATTGCACTTTTTAAAGCGCATTCACATATCCCAGAAATTCTTTGAATTACTATACGAGTTACTTAAAGCATATCTCAAGAACAGTGAAGTCCAACTAATTCTCCATGTTTTCCAGATTTGCTGCCTACAGATAATGCAGTGATTTAGACTTTCTCAATTTAGTATATCTGTTTTAGATAGTCCAATGTCTTAAAGAGAGAAACACAACTGTGCTTTACCTCAGTGCACACTTTAATGATGCTGCCTATGGAAACTCCTGTGTGTTTACAGTTGACGCATTGGGGGTTATTACAACTTTGGAGGAGGTGTTAATCCGTCCCAAAAGTGATGGTAAAGTGACGGATATACCACCAGCCGTATTACGAGTCCACTATATCCTATGGAACTCGTAATACGGCTGGTGGTATATCCGTCACTTTACCATCACTTTTGGGACGGATTAACACCTCCTCCAAAGTTGTAATAACCCCCATTCTATTTGACAGCTAATCCCTGAGTTTGTATCCTCAAAGTGTTCTCTTGGCAATAATAATGCTCTAACTTACTTTAACAGAGTTCCTGTTTTCCAAAACAAAGTTAACATGCTGGCCTATGTGTAATTATCTGTGCAAAAACTAATGAGATGGGTGAAATAAACATTCATTGGCAGTGGAAAGGTGTCCAGAGTTCCTATGGCATAATGGATGTATACAAAAGTACTGTTTCTTAACATCATCCTTGATATTGAATGCAAGCATGTTTACAAGCACTAGGTAAGGGGAATACAGAAATACAGTTGTTAAAACTGGGTGCAAACCCAACCCTTTGAAAATATATTTGCAACAGTCATCAGACCTGTTATAGAGCTGATTGACACTTTTTGCATATACAAGGCTTGAGTGTGGAGAATGCTCTGTGCATGCTAATGCCCCATTTTTAAATCAAGGCGACCAGACAGCACAAGCTGTCTGCTTGCAAAAGACCTATTGTGGGCTTACTAAGAACTTACAGAGGTATCCTGCTCGTCTATTGCTTACTATTAATTGGCTTTATTGTCACTCTCATTTGCTTACTTCTTATTTGATGGCTTTCCTTGCCCCAACTTTCACATCTTGTATTGTCCCTCCCTTCAGAGCCTCTTTACCATCTCTCTGATTAGCTGGCTTCTGTCCTTCTACTGCTCACTTCTAGGAATTTTTTTTTTCTTTTTGCTCACTCCGTGAGAGTGGATATATTTTCCAGCTCACCCCCTTGTGTGGTTCTCCCCCATCTCTCTTCTCTGCTTTGCCTCTCCACCAAACTCAAAGATCCCCACGCTGTGCGTTGCTTACTTGCTTGTGTGGTTCTCTCCCTTTCTGCTCTCCATTGTGTGCTGTTTTTTCTCTCCTCCGGCTCTCTTCCTATTGCTTTCCAGGTCTGCTGTTGTCCAATGTGTTTTCTTAACTTTTAATTCTGTATTATTTAATTTATTTTGGGGGATTACCAGGCTGCAAATTGGTATTAGATACTTTGACTTAAAATGTTGCTTTTTCGCTTCTTTTTCATTTGTTTTATTTACCAATCCATCTGGGATCTGTAAATTGAAAGGAAGTGCACCCGCATCATTTTGTTGACATGTGTGCGTAATGATGCATACGTGCAACCAGAAAATGGCTCTGCTATTGTGGTGGTGTCATCACACCTTTTTAAACTTTTGGCCATGCTACATAGCACTTTGCTGATGCTTTACAGTGTTGTAGCAGAAATGTTATTGCTACCTTTGATGTCACAGAAATCATCTGTACGTGACAATCTTTGCATTTCGTTATTTGAAAGACTAATAGATTAACTGTAAAGTGGTGCACTGAAAGCCTATGTTAATGTGCATTTACTGCAGAATAGAAATTTTGAGTGTTGTGGTAAAGCCAGTTTAAGTAATATTTTAAATCATACATGCAAATGTTTAAAATGCAGTTTTGTGCTATAGTCAATTAAATGTATTTACAGAGTTATTTCATTTTAAATCTACTGTAAAAAGAACAAAGCCTATTAATGATGGGTTTATAATTTTGAATGTTATATGTGCCTTGTTTAGTAGAAATGAATGTGCCATTTTAGTTCTCGTTACTTAGCCTTAGAGATGCCTGCAAGACCCTGTTTTTTGACTGTGTAGAAAAATGTTTATGAAGTAGTTGGAACCTCGCCAGGTACCAGGCTTTGGATGCACAACCATAATATAAATTTGAAGGTTGTATGAAATCTTGACTCAACTTTGACAATTTTCTCCGTAATTGTAATCTAATGTGTGTTCTTTCTTTAATATTCCAAACAACAAGTTCAAACAATATATTCAATAAGATACCAATTCAGGCCTTTTTCTAACAGCATATGGCAGGTCCACCATTCTATTTGAATCAACGTAAAACATCCTTATCTAATGCATTTCAGGCCACTGTCCTTCGTCGGGGTAACTGTAATAAAAATAAATACTCATATCAGAATAGGCTTTTGCTGGCACTTAAACAAATTATACTTGTTGTATTGCCACATATAAAACGACCAAAGATTGTTTTATGGTGTAAAAAGACCTGTTCCAAACACATCTTAATGTGAAATAATTTAAACAGATATGTAAGTGGTGACAGAAAAACCCAACTCATCGCATAATAAATGAACTAAGAACCTGAAATCGAGTGAGTAAATGAAGTTCCCCCAAAGTTACAAAAAAGTGCTTGTGTCAAAAACACTGTTCAAGGGTCAAGCCTCAGTCCAGACCACCCTTGCTTAAGCAACTCAGCCAACGGCCATGTTAAAAACCCCTTAATTTACCTCCTGGGATTGGATGAACGGAAACTCGTCAATCACTAGGACAAAATTCAGTTAATCAAAATGAATGTGGCATGGGGTTTTAAATGGTACTAATTGTTTAATCCATGACACGTGACCTATCCCCTGTGTGATGAACGTAAATAAAACCCTTCCAACATGTTGTAAGTGTCTTGGCACAAAATTAACAAAATGTGAATAAATCATGTAGAGTGAGATAAAATGAATCACTCAAATACAATTAATCATTGAACTGAACATCGCACGAAATTACAATAAATAAACCCAACATATTCCCAATGGATACAAAGTCAATTATATACGTCCTATTCATATGATTACTTTGGCTTAACAATTTTGAATATGTATAAGCATGTTACAACATGTTTTAGTTGTTAAATGACCAAGGGGGTGATTCTGATTCTGGCGGGCGGCGGAGGCCGCCCGCCAGAATTCCGCCCTCCAAAATACCGCGCCGCGGTCAAAAGACCGCGGCGGGTATTTCAAGTTTTCCCCTGGGCTGGCGGGCGGCCGCCAAAAGGCCGCCCGCCAGCCCAGGGGAAAACGACCTTCCCACGAGGATGCCGGCTCGTAATCGAGCCGGCGGAGTGGGAAGGTGCGATGGGTGCATTTGCACCCGTCGCGTATTTCACTGTCTGCCAAGCAGACAGTGAAATACTTGTAGGGGCCCTCTTACGGGGGCCCCTGCAGTGCCCATGCCAGTGGCATGGGCACTGCAGGGGCCCCCAGGGGCCCCGCGACCCCCCCTACCGCCATCCGGTTCCCGGCGGGCGGACTGCCGGGAACTGGATGGCGGTAGGGGTGGTCGGAATCCCCTCGGCTGCCAGCTAGCTGCGCCGCCTTGGAGGATTCAACAGGGCAGCGGTACCCTGGCGGGAGACCGCCAGTGTTGCCGGTCTGACCGCGGCTTTACCGCTGCGGTCAGAATGCCCTGCGGGGCACCGCCGGCCTGTCGGCAGTGCTCCCGCCGACCCTGGCCCCGGCGGTCTAAGACCGCCGGGGTCAGAATCACCCCCCAAGTGTCCCCTGGTTTCCTCCATTAGTCAAGCCATGAACAAAAGTGAGTCTCCAGTGCTGTTAACTTTGCTTGTGCTGTTTCAACCAGTCTTCCCTCTAATCATGTATTGCAATGACGGTGTAAATGGTCTAGAGGAAGGAAATGTATGTACATAGTTCAAGAAATGGCAGGATGCACACAATTTTTCATCTGAAACTTGAATGAATGTTTGGATGCTCAAAGGCAATAATTTGGTGTGCAACCCCAGTATCGTGCTCTGTCCATGCACATATAAATATATGTGTATCATGAAGCTGGAATCTCGTCGGGAATCCCAGGCCTGGGATGCACAACCATAATATAAATTTGAATGTGGTAAGCAATCTTTAGTCAACTTTGACAATTTTCTCCATAATTTTCAACCAATATGTATTGTTTCGTTAATCTTCCAAACAACAAATTCAAACAATATACTCAACAAGCTGCCAATACATGCCTTCTTCTAACAGCATAAGGTTCACCATTCTCCATAAATCAACATAAAATATCTCTACACAATGCATTTCAGGTCACTGCCCTTCATCGGGGGCAACTTCGAAAAAAGAAACACTCATATCAGAATAGACTTTTGCTGGCACTTATCAAATTATATGTGTTGTATTGCCACATGTAAAACAACCACAGATTGTTTTATGGTGTAAAAGGACTTTGTTCCAAACGCATCTCAATGTGACATAATTTAAACATATCTGTAAGTGCTAACAGAAAAACCCAACGCATCGCATAATAAATAAACTAAAAAACTGACATAGAATGAGTAAATGAAGTGCCCTTAAAGTTACAAAAAAAGTGCTGTTCAAGTGTCAAACCTGCACTCATACCACGTTTTCTTAAGCTACTCAGCCAACAGCCATGTTTAAAAGTCTCTTAGTTTACCTACTGCAATCAGATGAGTTGAAACTCGTCAATCACTCGCAGAAATATCAGACTTTAATATACCGTTCCCCAGATAGATTTTGGTCAGACTTCCCCATTCCACTCTTCCTTCTGCATCCCCTTGGACTCTGAGAGGTACAGACCTCTCTACCCTTACCCTTCTTTTCCAAATGCTTTGCTGTGGCTAAGAATGTTTCCCCTGACCTGAGAAGAAGAGTCTTGCCTGAGCTTCTGAAATGCTGACCCTTTCCCTTTTTTAAACATATTTTATTGAGTTTTCAACAATACAATACAACATTCTACACCTAAGAGGAAAAGATTGGCATGTCATCATATATGCCGCTCTTGTTACTCATTCTTAGTTACATTGTAATATCAAATGATCTCCGAACCTTTTCTGATCCCACCCTTCCCACCCTCAGCATCCTCTGAGTGCAGCATCTACTGACATGGTGAGGCAGTCCAATCAAATTAGTACACAGTTCTGTCATAATATGTGCCTGATCATCAATATTTGTGGCCTAGTATGCATCAAAGGTGTCCTGGGCTGTGCAGTATGGCTATTTGGGGACCATAGTAAGACATGTTTTACCAGCTCTTGGCTTAAAGGGGTAGTTTACAGATCTCTGGGTTATTGATGGGTATGTATGGGGGTGCTGTTGTGTGAGCTGTGGTCCACGTCTCTTGGACCATTTTTACTAGATCCTCCCATGCTCTAGCAATATCTATTTTGCCAGTACCCTGCCAAGCTTCTCTAATCAGCAAAGATCCCTCAGATCGCCCCCACTTTTCTAATTCTCACCTCCATGCTGTCAGCTAGGGACCATTTGGGTTTTTCCAGTGGTGCGTTAGCTCCCTTTTAGCCAGTAGTAATGGCAAGTCTTGGAATTTTGGGTGATTCTGTTTTTAGATGTGTGTGGGAACCAGTGCAGTAGGCAGTGACCTGGTGCTGTGGGAACCGTTTTTTCCGTCAGCCTCGCCAGTGTTGTGGTCATCGCGTCCCAGTACATTGTAAGTGAAGGGCAGGTCCAGAACATATGGAGAAAATTGGCGTTCACCTCCCCACATCTCACACAAGCAGCATCAGTAAGACCAAAAAATGTATTAATTTTTTCAGGGTGAGATAAGCCCTGTGTAGTGTGTAGAACCCTATCAGTTTAAAACAAGAGATCCTAGATATTTTGGGCATACGTTCTAAGATGGATTCCCATGTGCTCTCCGGTATTGGTGTTTCCAAGTTGTCTTCCCAGCGAGCTCTTAACGTGTCCAATGGCCCTAGAGAATCAGCTTGTATTGTATTGTATATTGTCTATAGAGACATGAAATGGCCTTGTATGTTCCAGCAGAAGTTGCAATGTAACTAAAGCTTTTCTGCGTTGTGGGCTCACACCTGAAGCTGTTCCAGTGGCAGGGGATAGCTGCTGTTACTGGTCTATGTAAGAGGAAGTGTCCCGGGGCAGTTCTATTGTTTGCCCAAGCTCATCAAATGTAAGCAAGGCTGAGTCCCCATATCATTGTCTCATGCTGGCAAAGCCTGCCATGGACTCCTCCGGGATTCCCCGCCACTTCCCTTTATGTGGCAGTTTTATCAGCAGATGAAGCGGCGGTATCTTTGGAGAGGACAAAGATCTAGTATACGACTTTCGCAGCAGTTGAGCCCAGCATTTTTGGGTGACAATATATTCCTTCGAGCCAGGTTGCATTGCTGAACCTATCCTCAGTAGTGTTTTGGCTAGAGCCGATAGCGTGGGGACCAGTGTGCTCATTGCCCCCACCTAATTTTAGTCTGCTTGCCATCCATTGGGTGTACCACTGAAGCTGCGCCACTAAATAATAGGTTTCGAAGTCTGGCAGTGCTACCTCCCCAGTCGGCCGCTGCATGGTTGCGAAGGCTATCCCGCGCCGGCTGCGTCCCAGATGAAGGATCCCAGTACAGCATTGAGTGCCCTAAAGAAGGACGGTGGGATCCATAGGGAGAGTGCTCCAAGTAAGTACAGGAACCAAGGTAGCACCACCATTTTCAGGAGTGCTATGCGTCCCTGCACTGTGAGTGGTAGTGTTTTCCAAAACTATATGTGGTTCTCTAGCTTTCTAATTGCGAGCTCTAGATTTCCCTAAAAAATGTCTGGTAGAGTATGATAGATCCTTACCCCCAGGTAGTTTAAGCATTTAGGTTCCCAAAGCAGCACATTTAGCATCTCAGGAGGCTGTAGCTCAAACCTTGGAGGGAAGAGACATTATTTTTGCCAGTTGACCTTTAATCTGGACACATCCCTAAAGTCCCATAGCAGTGCTTCCGCCCCTACCAGGTAATTGTGGAAGTCGCTGAGGAACAATAGGAGGTCATCCGCGTAGAGTACTATCTTTTGCGGCAACCCCCAATCTTGATTCCCCAGTAGTAATTATCTCCTCAGGCCATGTTTGCCAGAGGTTCCATTGCTATTGCGAAGAGGAGAGGTGAAAAGGGTCATCCCTGCGAGTTCCTCTCTCCACTGCATTGCTCTCTGAGATGGTGTGTCCCGTGCGGATCCGAGCTGTTGGTGACGTATAGAGTAGCTTTGTTCACCGAACAAATCCTGGCCCCAAGCCCATATGCAACATTACACCACATAGATACTCCCCTTCCAGGCTGTCAAAAGTCTTTTCTATATCTACTGCCATAACTACCAACTCCTCCTGCTCCTCAGTACATCCTTCCATTATATTAAGGATTATCTGTTTATAATGGGCTGTGTTACGACCTGGGATAAAGCCAGTTTGATCGGGTGTATGATTTGGGACATAAGAAGGAGAAGTCTGTTGGCCAGGACTTTGCTTAATATCTTATAGTCTACATTGAGCATAGATAACAGTCTGTAAGCTGCCACATCCGTTGCTTGCTTCCCCGGTTTTAGAAGTGGTAATTACTATGGCCTTCCGAGTGGTATCTGGGAGGCTTCCCGACTGCTTAGCAGCCTTGAAGACATCCACCAGTCAGGGAGCCAACTCTGCAGCATAGACTGCTTAGAATTCAGCTGGCAATCCATCTGAACCCGGGGTCTTTCCTTTTGCGAGTTCCTTAATTCCTACGAGGATCTCCTGCATAGTAATCTCTGAGCCCAGAGTCCTCATCAGCCGTCACCGGGGTTATATTGGAATGCATCAAAAACTCCAGTATCATGGTGCTGTCTAGGCTGAACTTGCTTGCATCAAGCTTTGTGTAATATTTCAGAAAGCGATCATTAATATCTGCTTGAGAATAGAGTGATTCCCCTGTTGTAGCCTGTATTTCAACTATATGGGGGTCATTACAACATTGGCGGTATAAGGCGCTTACCGCCGTGCAGAAGACCGCCAATACAGCGCTGCGACCGCGGTAGACCGCCACAGCTATTATGACACACATCACGGAATCCGCCGAAATTCAGACACCCACACAACACCGCTACACCAAAGGTCAGCGATAAACAGGCGGTAACAAATCCTCCACCTCCACGCCAACAGAAACACGCCCATGCTATTACGACACACGAATCCACGCGGCGGTCTTTCAACCGCGGTATTCCATTGGCGGTACACACCGCCGCGCTCAAAATACACACACATCTACAAAACACCGCCACATTGGACAATTCAAAATACACACACCTGATACACATACACACACCACTCCCACACACCCAATACAATATAAAACACACACCCACATCACACACAAACCCCTACAACCAGAAATTCTGAGAGAAGGCCAGAGAGACAGCACAGCTATTGACAACCCCACCACACAGAGGCACACAACACCATCATCCACACAACATCCACGCACAAAACACCACATACCACTACACTCACCACACTCATCAACACATACACCACCCCACACATCACACATAACACCCCAGGTCACGCAAAAGACACCCCCGCTTCTCCGAGGAGGAGCTCAGGGTCATGGTGGAGGAAATCCTACGGGTAGAGCCACAGCTATTTGGCTCACAGGTACAGCACACATCAATAGCCAGGAAGATGGAGCTATGGCGCAGAATAGTGGACAGGGTCAACGCAGTGGGACAGCACCCAAGAAATAGGGAGGACATCAGGAAGAGGTGGAACGACCTACGGGGGAAGGTGCGTTCAACGGTCTCCAGGCACAACATCGCGGTGCAGCGGACTGGCGGCGAACCCCCACCTCCTCCCCCACAACTAACAACATGGGAGGAGCAAGTCCTGACCATCTTGCATCCTGAGGGCCTCGGAGGAGTCGGTGGAGGATGGGACACTGGTAAGTCAAATCTTAACCATCACATCCCCCACCCTACCTGCATGCTATCACACACCCCTACCCTCACACCCTCCCCTATCACCCCAAATCCTCACCAATCTACCCATGACACCAAGCACCCATCCCAACACCAAGCCCTGCATGACACAACTAAGCATGGGCACCCCTCACTAAAGCATGCCCACTGCACATACCCAGAACACCCCCCCAACCATCACCACACAAGCCCCCACACAGGAATGCCTGCACTGGGGATCACACACACCCAACCATTGCACACCATTACACACACAGATGCAATAATCATGTGCCTATACCCCTGCAGAAACCCGAAGGAACGTCACCACACCAGAGGGTCCAGACAACACCACTCCACCCCCAGAAGAGGCCCACAGTGACGACAGCAGCTCTGCCCCACTGGATCCTGATGACCAGCCCGGACCATCGTGGGCCTCAGGACAGTCGGTTCCCCTTGCCCAGCCACAGCCCAACACCGAGCTGCCACCCTCTGGTAACACCAGCACAGCACCCACCCAGCGGGCCCAAACCTCCCTACCCAGGACAGGTCAATCAGCGGTGTGTCCACCACTACAGGGCACCTAGGATAACCCACCACCCCAACAACAACAGGGACCTGGGGGCAGTGGTAGTGGGCACACGGTCCAGGGGACGGAGGCACAGGAACACAGGGGAACTGGGAGGGCTGCTGTGCGACAGAGGGAGGACAGGCCAAGGGAACCAACTCTCCACGAGGCCCTATCCTCCATCATGGGAGCATACCACCACTCCCAGGAGACGATGGCCACGGTCCTGGACAAGTTGCAGGAGACCCTGCGTCTGCAGGACGAACTGTATTTGGGGTTCAGGGAGGAGCTCAGGACCATCAGCTCCGCCCTGGGCACCATCGTAGGGGTGCTGATGGACATTCAAAAGACCTTGAGGGACACCGTGGCACTCCAAGGGGCCCCTGACACTAGCCAGGACGACGAACTGCCCACCACCTCCGCCGGCGCTAGTGGACAGGACGGCCCGCCACAGGACCAACACACCAGCACCCCATCCCCTCCAGACGGACAACCACCACGCAAGCGGTCCCTGAGATCCAGGAACAGGACAGAGCAAGACGGCAAGACCTCCGCCAGGAAATAAGACCACCCTGATTGTCCCCCCACTGTCCCACTTTGTCACCCTGTCCAGATTGGAACTGCCCCAGCTCCACTTCCAATGCCCAGATGGGCAGTGCACCTGTGAGACGAATAGACTGGACTCTGCCATGGACATTCCTCCACCATCACCCATCACCATTTTGCAACCTTCCTAGATTTTTTTAGCACTTAAATAAACACCCTTGAAAGCCAAAAAAATCTTGAGTCAGTCTATGATTTGGAACTTTGTATTATCAATTACAGTGTCATAATGGGTTACCCATTGTAAGGCTAACATACCAATGTCACACATCACAATCCCTTGATGGATGCAAGCAGTTGACACGTAGGTTACCACACTTGTGAAACTGAAATGAAGGGTACAACTCAATTAACAAATAGTGAGTGAAATGTAGGTACAGGATAGAGGTAGACGTGTGAAAGTTAATGTAATGTTAAACCAGAAATTGTTTTCACCTGTGTGTCACTAGAAATATTGCTGTATGACTGACTCCCTGTTGTCGTTTCCTTCATCCTCAGCTTCATCCTCATCACTGTCCACTGGCTCCACAGGCTCCACAGCTGCCACAACACCGTCATCTGGATCATCCTCCTGCAGAAAAGGCACCTGGCATCGCAATGCCAAATTATGGAGCATGGAGCAGGCGATGATGATGTCGCACACCTTCTTCGGTGAGTAGAATAGGGATCCACCTGTCATATGGAGGCACCTGAACCTGGCCTTAAGAAGGCCGAAGGTGCGTTCGATTACCCTCCTAGTCCACCCATGGGCATCATTGTACCGTTCCTCTGCCCTGGTCCTGGGATTCCTCACTGGGGTCAATAGCCACGAAAGGTTGGGGTAACCAGAGTCCCCCAATAGCCATACACGGTGCCTCTGAAGTTGACCCATCATATCAGGGATGCTGCTATTCCGCAGGATGTATGCATCATGCACAGAGCCAAGGAACATTGCATTTACCTGCAAGATGTACTGGTCTGCCAAACAGACCATCTGGACATTCATTGAATGATAACTCTTCCGGTTTCTGTACACCTGTTCACTCCTGCGGGGGGGACCAGAGCTACATGGGTCCCATCAATGGCACCTATAACGTTGGGGATTTGTCCAAGGGCATAGAAGTCACCTTTCACTGTAGGCAAATCCTCAACCTCAGGGAAAATGATGTATCTCCTTACGTGTTTCAGCAGGGCAGACAACACTCTGGACAGCACGTTGGAAAACATAGGCTGGGACATCCCTGATGCCATGGCCACTGTTGTCTGAAATGACCCACTTGCAAGGAAATGGAGCACTGACAGCACCTGCACGTCAGGGGGGATTCCAATCGGATGGCGGATTGGTGAAATCAGGTCTGGCTCCAACTGGGTACATAGTTCCTGGATTGTGGCACGGTCAAACCGGTAGGTGACGATGATATGTCTTTCTTCCATTGTCAACAGGTCCACCAGCGGTCGGTACACTGGAGGATTCCGCCATCTTCTCATATGTCCCAGCTGATGGTGCCTAAGAAAGACAACAGCGAAGAACCAGTCACTATTCCTCCAGGTATGGACCCACATATACACACAAGACTACACCAGACAAAAAACCTTCCTGTATGTGTGTTGAGTATAGGCCTAGCTATGCGTGACGCAGTAGTAAATGAAGCCATGTGGGCCCCTGAAATGGCGGCTGCCTGACCTCAAAACTGGGACAATGGGATTGTGGGGTAACTGCGCTGGCGTTGCACACCGTCGCGGTAGGCGGTCATAGACCGCGGCGCAATGCTGCATTGGTTAACATTGGACCCTATGGGTCCCAGGAGCCAATGAACAGGTGCGTCGGCGATGATGATGCGCACCACCGCGGACGTCACCGCCATTTTCTATCTGTTCACTCACTAGATACCTGACCTTCGACAGGAGAGGACCTACACTGCTAGTGCTGCTGTGACCTCGGTCTGGAAGCGACGATGGCTTGTGTGTCTGGGGAAAGGGCCCCTGCCTTCACTGCACAGGAGTTGGAGAAACTTGTGGATGGGGTCCTCCCCCAGTACACGCTACTCTACGGTCCTCCAGACCAACAGGTTAGTACACAGGGAGCACGTTGTATGGGCTAGGCCTGGGTGGAGAGGGCGGGGTGGAAGAGGGAAGGGGGCAGAGTACATAGAACAGTTATGCATGGGAATGAATGGGCCACATGGCCAGAGTAGGGAGGGGGCCACTCACATTGACGGTGCAGTTGGTAATGACTGTTCCTCTTTCCTTGTGCATGTTATGTAGGTCAGCGCCCACCAGAAGAGGGACATTTGGCGTGCCATCGCCAAGGATGTCCGGACCCTGGGGGCCCACCAGAGACGGGGCACCCACTGCCGTAAGAGATGGGAGGACATCGCCGCTGAAGCAAGAAGACGGCGGAGGCTCAGCTGGGGATGGCCTCCCAACGTGGGAGGGGTGCCCGTCGCACTATGACCCCCCTGATGTTCCGGATCCTGGCGGTGGCCTACCCGGAGTTGGATGGGAGCTTGAGGACATCACAGCAGACACAAGGGGGTGAGAACAACCTCATTCAGCGGAGTTAGCGTGCAGTGGAGGCATCTGGGTGGGGGAGATGGGCTGTGAGTGTCCCTAGGCCAGGGCGATTTAGGTAGGCAAGGCCCCTCCGTTATGTAGGCCATGTGGCCCTCAACCCCACCTCAGCAGAGTGCCAAGTTGAGGTATAGTTGCCCCTGTGGCATCCATGTGCGCAGATTCCCACCATTGCCATGTAGGCCATGTCCCAGAAATTGCATGTGCAGAGGTCAGGAGAACGGCGTAATGCAGGGGGCTGCTGCGTCTGTCTTGTCCGCCAACGGTAGCGGCGTGCCATGCACTAAAACTCTCTTTGTTCTGTCTCCCCCCCTTTTCCTGCTCTCCCTGTCCTTTTGTACATCAGCATCATCAGGCGGAGGTACAGTGGCACCGGAGCACGAGGGAGCTGCATCCCACATGGCCATGGAGGGCCACACCACAGACTCTGAATGCACCAGTGGGACGGAGGGCGAGGGGAGCTTCACGTCGGCCACCGTATCACCAACCAGCGACACGGACTCGTCTGCCGATGGGAGCTCCCCCTGTGGTGGTGGCACCACCTGTGCGCCCCACTTCTACAGGTACAGCCGCCACCCCCCCTACCAGCACCGCCCTCCCAGCAGCCCCTGAGCCTTCGCCCCGTGCCCGCTCACCCAGGAGGGTGGGCATCACCTTCGCCCCAGGCACCTCAGGCCCTGCCCCAGTCACCCCTGCTGCCCTCAGTGAGGAGGCCATTGACCTCCTCAGGTCACTCACTGTTGGGCAGTCTACCATTGTGAATGCCATCCATGGTGTAGAGAGGGAGTTGCAACACGGTAATGCATTCCTGGAGGGCATTCATTCTGGTCAGGCTGTCCTTCAGCGAACCCTGCAATCTCTGGCCTCAGCACTGATGGCAGCCATTGTCCCTGTGTCTAGCCTCCCCCCTCCAACTTCCTCCACCCAGACCCAATCTCCTGTACCCCAGCCCATCCCAAGCACACCTACAGACCAGTATGCACACAAGTCAACACACACAAGTAGCTCAAGCAAACATAGGCACCACACACACCACAGGCACTCACGCAAGCCTCACCCACTTACAGACACAGCAACATCCACTGTCTCCACTGTGTCCCCCTCCTCCTCTTCTCCCTCCTCCCTCCCAGTCTCGTCTACACACACACCTGCATGCACCACATCTACAGGCACTAGGACTCGCACCAGGACACCCAGCACCACAAGCCGCTCACCTGCACTCACCACCTCCACCGCCATTTACACGTCCCCTGTGTCCTCTCCCAATGTGTCTGTGACGCCCCCTCCCAAAGTACCCAAACGCCGCCAATCACTCACCCACCATCCATCCACCTCACAATAGCCTCCAGTACCTGCACCTGCACCCAAAACACCTAAAGTGACACCTCCTACAACCACCTCCTCTTCCTCCACTCCCAGACCCCCTCCAGCTACCCATCCCAGTGTTCGTCAGAAACTGTCCCTCTGTCTAATTGACCTTTTTGCCCCCCCCTCCAATTCATCAGTCCCATCGTAGCGCCTCAGCCAAAAAGCCTCCAGTACCAGTGGTGCGTGTTCCAGGTTTTTGGAGTGCACCGGCCACCAGGGCAGGCAGTAGGACCCGGAGTCAAGGCAGTGGCAGCCCACCCCCTGTAAAGGCTCTGAAAATGGAGAGTGGACGACGGGACCGTCTTAAGACTCCTGGTGGGACAACAAGTGACATGGGATCGAAGGCGATTGGTGAGTCAGCTGTAACTCCAACAAAGGTGGGGAAGGTTCAGAGGAAGTCTGCCCAGCCTGTTGTGAGTGTCACGGCGGAGAAGTGCGCCATCATATCCGGCGGTCCAGACACAACCGCCAGTACTGTCGTCACTGGTCCAGAGACCACCGCCAGAGTCACAGCCCAGGAGGGCCCAAATATCGTCACTGGTCCAGAGACCACCGCCAGAGTCACAGCCCAGGAGGACCCAAGTATCGTCACTGGTCCAGAGACCACCGCCAGAGTCACAGCCCAGGAGGGCCCAAGTATCGTCACTGGTCCAGAGACCACCTGGTCCAGAGACTACCGCCAGAGTCACAGCCCAGGAGGACCCAAGTATCGTCACTGGTCCAGAGACCACCGCCAGAGTCACAGCCCAGGAGGGCCCAAGTATCGTCACTGGTCCAGAGACCACCGCCAGAGTCACAGCGCAGGAGGGCCCAAGTATCTTCACTGGTCCGGAGACCACCACCAGAGTCACAGCCCAGGAGGACACAAGTATCATCACTGGTCCGGAGACCACCGCCAGAGTCACAGCCCAGGAGGGCCCAAGTATCGTCACTGGTCCGGAGACCACCGCCAGAGTCACAGCCCAGGAGGGCACAAGTATTGTCACTGGTCAGGAGACCACCGCCGGAGTCACAGCCCAGGAGGGCCCAAGTATCGTCACTGGTCAGGAGACCACCGCCACCGCCGGAGTCACAGCCCAGGAGGGCCCAAGTATCGTCACTGGTCCAGAGACCACCGCCAGAGTCACAGCCCAGGAGGGCACAAGTATCGTCACAGGTCAGGAGACCACCGCCAGAGTCATTGCCCAGGAGGGCACAAGTATCGTCACAGGTCAGGAGACCACCGCCAGACTCATTGCCCAGGAGGGCACAAGTATCGTCACAGGTCAGGAGACCACCGCCGGAGTCACTGCCCATGAGGGGCCAGGATGCCACAGCCCCGCTGGTCAATGATGGAACGTCATGCCACACACCAATGTCCGTATCAGAACCGCCATGGCAAAGCACCGCTGAACAGGGCAAAGACCGCCATGGCAAAGCACCGCTGAACAGTCCTGAAACGCCATGGCAAAGCACCGCTGAACAGGGCAAAGACCGCCATGGCAAAGCACCGCTGAACAGTCCTGAAACGCCATGGCAAAGCACTGCTGAACAGGGCAAAGACCGCCATGGCAAAGCACCGCTGAACAGGGCAAAGACCGCCATGGCAAAGCACCGCTGAACAGTCCTGAAACGCCATGGAAAAGCACCGCTGAACAGGGCAAAGACCGCCATGGCAAAGCACCGCTGAACAGGGCAAAGACCGCCATGGCAAAGCACCGCTGAACAGTCCTGAAACGCCATGGCAAAGCACAGCTGAACAGTCCTAAAACGCCATGGCAAAGCACCGCTGAACAGGGCATGCACCGTCTAGGAATGAATGGACCGCCACATCAGGCATCCTTATCCCATGTGCAGCTGGGACAGTGACAGGACAGGTACTTTCACTCGGAGACTCATCCAGTCTGGGCACCAGTCCCCCTCCAGAACCAGTGGAGACCTGCATCTACTTGAGAGACTGTGGCTTTGCACTCCCCAGGATGGCACAGTGGGCAAACCACCCACTGTAGTGACTTGAGAGACTGTGGCTTTGCACTCCCCAGGATGGCACAGTGGGCAAACCACCCACTGTAGTGGCTTGAGAGACTGTGGCTTTGCACTCCCACATCAATGGGCATGGAGCCCTGTCGTGGATCTGGCTTCGCATTCATCTGGCTGAGGTGCCCCCCCTTCCCTTCCCCCTGAGGTGCCTGTAGTATTTCTATCTGATGCCCCGGCAGTGTTCTCTCCGATTTTGGTCAGGTATCTATTGTGGGCCTCGCCCATGCTTTTTTGGACTGTTGGTGCACGGACATTGTTGTGTATATATTTGCACTACTTCTCGGATTGTATGTGTAAATAAGAGTGATTTTGAGATAGGTATATCTGTATATTTTTGTATGACATGTATATTGGCACATTACAATGTTTGCCCGATTTTCGCTTTGTCTTTGCATTCTTCCGGGGGGATTGTGGGTTGTTACTGTGATTTTTGTGACTGCATTGGAGTGCATGTTGTGATATGCGAGGGTGGAGGTGTTTGGTGGGTGTCCCCCTAACTTTTGCCTCCCCCGTGTCGTAGGTGCAGTACTCACCAGTATCTCCTCTCCTGCGCCTACGTAGCTGTTGGTCGTAAAGGAGCAGAAAAACAAGGGCAGGTAGGATTTATAATTCGGGCTCCATGGTGTCCTCGTTCCTCGTGGGATGTGTTGAGGTGAGCGTTTTCCCATAGCAAAAGCTGTTTCCGCCGTGTTTTTATCCGCGGTGCATCTGCCCCGGAAAAGGTGGCGGATTGGCGGGTTGTAATAGTGTGGGCGGTACATTGTCTCCCGCCTGTCTGTTGGCGGTAACCGCCGCGCTGCTTGTCTGTACCGCCGTGGCGGTCGGAGTGTTAAAGTGGCTGTCTTTGTTGGCGGTTTCCGCCAGGGTCATGATTCCCTTTTTTTGTCCGCCAGCCTGTTTGCGGTATTACCGCTCCTTTAACACCGTCCGCCAGGGTTGTAATGACCACCTATGTGTCTCCACTTAGTTGGATTGGCCAGCCATGCCAGTAGGTGGCTGGAGCGGTCGCCCTCTGCATGTGTTTTTTCTATGTAAGCTCTATAATCAAAGGAGTGTACTCTCTCAGTCTGTGTTGCTGCTTTCTCTCTGGCCTCCAGCAGTTCCCCCTCTATCTCTGAGTGTTTCAGGTGTCTTTATTCTACCTCTCTAAGGCAGGTTTCAGCCTCTCTGAGTTCCTGCAACAATATTTTCTGAATCTCATGCTCCTCCGAAAGGCAATATCCCTGCAGCACTGCTTTAAATGCATCCCATTCTGCCTGTGGGGTTGTGGTGGACCCCACGTTCTCCAGAAAGTAAGTGCAGATTTTCTCCTTAAGGGCAGCTTGGAATGGTGGGTCTTCAAGTGCTTCTGGAGCTAGTCTCCAAGTGGGTATTCTAGCTAGGGGTCTATGCTAGATGCAGTTAATTAATAGTGGATTTTGATCTGATGTGATGCATGCAAGGTATTCTGTATCATGTACTTGTGGTAGAATGGCAGCTGCGCATAAGAATATGTTGAGTCACACATGCAGTTCATGCATGTGAGAAAAATAAGAGTAGTCTTGGGCCTGGGTATATCTGTGCCACCATGCATCCACTAGGGACAAGTGCTTTTGCCAATCTGCTAGTCCTTGGGCAATTCGATGTTTGGGAGAGTCGCGTAATGGGGGTTGCGATCTGTCCCAAAAAGGGTCAGCAATGCAACTAAAGTCTCCCCCAGTAATCCTGTCAAGCATTAGGTAAGAGGATAACTGGGTTGACAGCATTGCCAAGAATTTAAGCTGGTCTGTGTTTGGCCCGTACACATTTATGATGGCAATATCTCTTCCAGTAAGTCTGCCTGAGATGGCTACATATCTACCCTCCGAATCCACCATGATGTTGCAATGTTGATATGGGACCCTTGCTCTAATCTAAATCAATGGACCCCGAGCAAAGGCTGAGTATGCAGTGTAGTACACTTGTCCCTGCATCTTCAATGTAATGCTTTCCCCTTTTTGTGTGTTAGATGTGTTTCCTGGAGTAGGTCTATGTGGACACCGCAGCGTTTTAGGTATGAAAATATTTTACATCTTTTTGTTAGGGACTGTATACCCCGGACATTCCAGGACATCATTTTAGATTTTGCTTTAGGCACCATATCAGTGCATTAGTCAGTGTACAGTGCTTCTCTGCCCTTCTAACTGGGTTTCCTAATAATGATGCCCACTTTAGAGGTGGTGCAGTATCAACTGCCTTTCCTCTGCCACGGACAAGAAGCAAAACCCCTCCCATCCAAATTGAACAGTAACCGGCCATTCAAGACTGTCTTGTGTGGAGTTGGCGTAGTGGTACCCATGGCCAGGCGTGCATGCACCCATCCGACCTTCAATGCAAGTGGAATGCAAGGCTTGGCAGAAGGAGGAGAGAGGTTATGCAGTATCTTAAATAATATTCATCATAGAATAACACTTCATGACAATTGCCCTGCTCCCCCCATAAACATTCCCACAGTAGCTGTAGGTGAGTCTTTCAATAATTCATTGGCTGTTTCTCTACTTCTTCTTCAGGCTGTTTAGATGTTGTAGACGACGGTATGGTGCTGGAGTCATTCAAGGATGCTACCGCTTAGACTACTCTCCGACGCTCACTTTGCTTTTTGTAGTCGTGGGTGCCCCACATATCTTCAGACGTTTTCTCCAGCGGGTCGGGGGCGACAGCCCAATGGGCTTGCCCGGTCCCCCCTGCTTGGCCCAGCACATGGCTGTTGCACAATCCATGCCCAAGTTTCCTGCAGTGACATAAACAACCATACGCCCTCCGGGGTAACCACCCGTAGTCGTGCCGGAAATTGCATGGAGTACAATATTCCCATTTCCCTTAGTCTTTTCTTTGCTTCATAAAAGCTGATCATTGCCTCTGAACTTCTCTGGAAAAATTAGGAAAAATGATTATTCTGCTGTTGTTAAAGGTAATAGTGCCTAGTTGTCTGGCCTGTCTTGGGATATGGTCTCAATACTCGTAAAACGCTACTACAGGCCTCAGTGGCAATCCAGGTGGCAATGGCCACTCTGGGACCCGGTGTGATCTTTCTAGTGCAAAAAAAGGTAGAGAGACCTGTTGGAGCCACCTCTGTGCGCAGCCAGTTCTCAAATAATTATATCATGTCACTCCCTCCGATCGCTCTGGCAGCCCAACTATTTGGATGTTGTATGCCACAATCTGTTTCCAGCTTCGTCCGCTTTGGACTCCAGGGTTTTCATGCGTGCCTCCTGTGTAGCAAGCTGCGCACGGGCTAATTCTGGTCCCACCTCAGCTAATCCTCTCTCATTGGTGGTGACCCTTTCAGCCAGTCTCCTGTGGTCGTCCCGCAGGAGGCCCATCTCAGTGAATCTATTTTAATCTCTAGGGCTTCTCACAAAGCCATAAAAGCCTGCAGTATGTCCTGTAGTGATGGGGAAGATACAGGGTTCTCAGCTGCATCAGATGCAGTTTCTAGCGGCGCTCCCCCTGTGGATCCATCATGAGCTGCTAGTTTCTATTTCTCACATGCAGGAGTATTTGCCCATGTTTCTGCTTCAGTGGTGTGTCAAGAGGGTCAGATCTATACTCCCCACAGCTCTCTAATCTCAAGGTGGTAGACCGTGTGATCTAATGGTTATGGACCTCTGCTCTTTGATTGGGAGGCAGAAGAACTCTGGGCATCCCTCAGTTGTGCGTCTCCCTTTCCAGTAGTGAGCTGCTGCTCTGACGGTTGCGCTAGCGGTTCCTTGTCTTCTTCCACACCTCCAGGACCCAGTCGCAATGGGATCAGGGTGCCCTTGCTCTGCTCTCCCTGGGTTCTTCTCCTTCCTTGCCTCAAACTACACGCCTGGTTCTTGGGGAAGAAGCGTAGAGTCGGTTGTTATCAAAGTTAGCGTTTCATCAGTGTTTCCGCAATCCAGCACACATCTAATCGCTCCTCATGACTCTCCCCTTTCACGATTAATCGGGTGCCCTCTCTTATATCAATTATCTCATCAACCTTCTCTTTTCCCACAGTGGGCAATTGCTAAACAGGCCCTTGAGCAGTCCTTCTAGTGTTCGAATTCCAAGGTTGCACCCACGTATTCTTATCCTCAACTATGTGGGCACGCCTGTCCTTGTGGATGGTCTGCAATTGCTATCGGTCTTTGCAGCGTTTCCGTGTTTCAGCACCCGTCACCCCCATACATAGTCAGCACTCCCCCATCCACTCGCCCTTATGTTGTAGACTAATGTATGTGGTGGTATCAACGTGTCAGTGGGCTGTCAGGGGGAATTTGCATTACGATTTTCTGTTCCTCCCTCACAGTCCCTGGGTACGGTCGGCCCCTGCCAGTTAGTTCGCCGGCCCACTTGCCCTGCTCTCCCTCCTGGCTCGCACCGGCTGCATGCTTCTGCTCGTCGCAGGGGACCACTGCCTCACCTTGCTTTCCGATTGTCAGCCTGGATAGTCCACCACTCTCCGCAGGGGCCGCTTCACTCATCCGGGCTCAGCGAGTCTCATACCTGCATCGGCTCACTCTACCTTGCTCCCAGCGTCAGCCATGTTGAAGGTAGTGTCTTCTATGCTGCAGGGGTTTCTTTCTCCTCGTCCTTCACCATCCAAGTTGTCACTTCAGCTCCAACACCCTTCATCACCCGAGGGTCTGCAGGGGTTTGTACTCCGCTGGTGTGATTCTTGGCCCAGGGGTAGGACCCCCTCCGTCACCCAGCTGATCCAACTGCTATCGGTTTCTACTTTCATGGTGCTGTCATCCACTGCAGCAACCCAGTTTCTGCCCTTCTTGGGCCAGTGACAGCATAGATCTGTGTTGGTTCGCTCATCTCGCAGGTTCCCCCAGGCCCTCAAATGCACCGAATCCAAGCGTCCGACATTTTTGGCAAAGCGTTGCCTTCCCTGCCGTGGTCTCAGACGATCTTGGCTCTGCACAATTCGCCGATTGGAGCCCTCCAAAGGACGGGCTCAGTCTTAATCTGTGTGGGGTTTTGCCTAGGGGGGCCCTTATTATGCAGAATGGGGTTCAGATGGGGCCCGACCCGCCAGAGCACTCAGACTCACGTCCTACGCCATTTGCTGCAAGCCATACCCCGATGCCTTACCTTTTTACTGACTTTCTGCTAACTTTAGTTAGTCACCCTTTGCTCCAGATGTCATTTTCCCAAAGTATTTTTGTTCTTTTTCTTTTCACTTTTTGTCCTCAGGTGTTTTAGCCCAGCACATGTTAACTTGTGACGTGCTAATCTGTAGGGGTTTACATTGTCCTAGTTAGCTAAATTTAGATGGCTCTTAAATTGCCTTCATGCTTAATAGAACTGAACAGCTCTTGTTTTCTACCCATCAGATCATTCTTTTGATGTTTTATATTGCCATGGTTGAGCATTAAGGGGGTCATTCCAAGTTTGGTGGGCGGTGGTTGCCGCCCGCCAAGCGGGAACCGCCAATTGCCCGCTCCGCAGTCAGAAGACCGCGGGGGCCATTCTGACTTTCCCGCTGGAAGCAAAATTTGAAAACAGGGACGATTGGGACAACTAAGCTGCAGGAGCTCACTCAGACTACTCCGACTCTTACTATGTTGGAGTACCAATATATACGGCTGGTTAGGAGGATTGGGTGGATCTACCATTTGCTAAAATCATCAGAGGAGGAATGCGTGATTATTAACTGTAGAAACCCAGACTTTGTCCACTGTCTGATTTTATTGGGTCCTGGATTTGGAATCAGGCATGGCTGTTCGAGTGTGATCCCAGCCATTAGTATTGTATCATTGGTCTATTTTTATAATCTAAGGCTAATTAGCACACACAGCCGGGCTAGTCGACCTGTAAGTAAGGAAGATAGGAATTGCTGCATAGAGCCACCAGGTGCCTCAAGTGTTGCTATTACCAACAGATTCCTGCCTCTCTCAGGTCTAGACGGAACTGTCTGACTCCTACCGCACTTGGGCCTGTTAAGGGAGTCTGGAATCTTGGTTGATTGTGAGACCATAAGCGGTCCTATGACTGCTTATTATCCTTCTCCTCTAGAGGCTGTGGAGCTTGTGACATTTATTCAATCTACACTGAAACCTGCTGGTTGCCTTGAAGTATTTCAGGAACATGTATCTAACAATCCTTTGGCAACAGCAGCTCCTTTTTACAGTTCCTGTCCTGCCCAGGATTCTACTGTCCTGGTGCACCCCCCACTAAGCTTATCTCCTGGAACCTTGCTGGCCTTAAAGACAAACTGGCATGCCTTGAGTGGTGTAGCTTCATGGACTATTTTAATCTATGTATGTCCCAGGAGACCTGGGCAGTCACTGCATATTTTAGGCCTGGGTTTGACAGTTTCAATTTACCTGCCCAGTTTTCAGAGAAGGGCCGAGCATTGGGAGGCCCGCACTCTGGTTGAGAACAACACTGGCCTGCACCTCCAAAGTTATTGATCTTGGGTCCCCATATGTGTTTTGTGTGTTTCTCTAATTTTCCAGTGGGTTCTCGCTATGTTTGTACAATGTTTATTGTAGGCATGAAGGTAAAGCAAGTGGCTGAGCTGCCATTGATGTTATTAATGAACATCTCCCGGTTGATGTCTTCAAAGTTGTGGCAGGGGACTTCAATTGTAATTTTGAACCTCTCGGCATCGCTATGGATGCCTTTAGTGGAGAGGAAGACGAAGGCTGGGCAATTCCAGGGCTTACACTCCAACTGATTAAAAAATGGTCTAAAGCAATCCTGCAACGTAACACCTTTACCCTCAATAATAGTCTGAGAGCATGTAACGTAGGACCCTGACAGACAAAGAGGGGAACATTACCGTTATTTGGCTGGGTGGGGCAAGTGGTATTGATTATATCCTGGTGGATGTAAGGCTATGTGGTCGCTAGTTATTGACATGGAGGAGGTGCTTAGGCATGACAGTAATCACAAAGCCTTGAAGCTTACCATGAGCTTGTTGGGCCCTATTGCATCATCATGCGATTTAGAGCCCATTGATAGGAGGCTGGTGCTGTCTAGTAAGCTGTGCAGTTTGAGATGGAGCACTGTTGCTTCCAACTCAACCATTTTGGCCCAGCTGTATGAAGCTGTTGTTACAGATTTAGAAGCTGTACTAGCCTTAGAAATGAGAGCCCGACAGTAGCATCAGCATGGGAGGATCTTACAGATAATTATAATTTTTTACTCTGCTCATAAAGGCATGACGGCGTGCTAAGAGGGCCCTGATAGCTACCTTTAAGGGGGGGAATAGAACCGCAATACTGGGCCAAACAAGATTATAACACTGCTAGATGGGAAGCATAATTGGCTGCGTCTAAGGGGACAGACCACTGCTCCTTTTCGCAAATTGTGGTCAACGAGGGTCTAACCCCTGAAACCCCTGTGTGTAGTAATATAACTGTCACAGCTTGGGTCGAACATTTTTCAGGTCTGCATGCCCAGTAAGTGGGAACAAGTGTTTTGGCCTTACTGACAACTGCTGGCCCTATATTGAGTCTGGCTTGCGTGGAGCCTGGGGGCATGACCTTCGCTATGCCTTTTGGAGGCCAGGATCTCCCTGGAAAGCAGATAAAGTAGTGTATTTCCCTTGGTGCACTGCCTGGAGTAGCGTCTTTCAACCAATCAGCTGGTGCTTCTAGCCCCATTACTGTGAGGGAAGTAGCTGCAGCAATTGATTGGAATACACCAGGAAAATTGCAGGGGCTTGACAAGGTGCCTGGGGATCTCCTCAAAGCTGAAAAGGATATTTGGTGCCCTTACTTTGCCCTCCTCTTTAATAACATCTTGAATGGGGCAGCCATGCTGTGGACTTGGGCAGGGGCCGAAATATGCCCAATCTATAGGAAGGGCCCTAGGTCACTCCCATCAAACTATCATCCAATTAGCCTCATTGGCAGCTCGCAGAAGCTTTTTGGTCATATTCTGCTGAATAGAGTCCAAACTGGGATTGAGGATGCAGAGCACTGATCCCTCTTCAAGTGGGATTCAGAATTGGGACAAGCACTATTGATCGTGCTCCAATTGCAACGTATTTATTGGAAGTATGTTACGTTGAGGGGTGGGCGCCTGTATGTTATTTTTGTTGACCCTGGGTCAGCCTTTGATTTAGCTCCCAGGTGGGAGCTGTGAACAGTTTTAGCGAATATGGGGGTACTGAAATACTTGATTGACGTGTTTAGGAGGCTTCACATAGGTAACTAACCTGGTAATGACCTGGTAGCTACTCTAGAGCTTTTAAACCATGATGCCCTGTGACTAGCTAATAGGAAGGTCTCGGCACTCCTTTTTGCAAACGACACCTTGCTGGTCTCAAAATCGCCTATGGGCATTCAAAACCTGTTGGACCAGTTTGGTGTTTTCTGCAGGCAGAGAGGGTTGGAGATCAACCCCAGCAAGACCAAATACACGGTTTTCAACTCCTGCCAAATGGCAAGATCCAACAGTGCTTAATGGCTTCCCCCTAAAGGTATGTACCTTTGAGTATCTTGGTCTTACCCTTAATAAGCATTTTGGATGGAAATCCCAGATCCAGAAGAGTAATCTCCGCCTGGAGAACTGTATTGGTGGCATTCTGAGATCTCAGAAGGGGTCTAGCTTCCACCCGAAAATTCCCATACTGCAAATCTATAATCTTCAGGATATGGGGGGCGCTGTATGGCGGGGACCTCTTGGGGCACGATGATATCAATGATTTAGAAGTGGAGGAAAATTGTTTCCTTCAGTTTCTTATTAACCTCCCCGTTAGTACCCCACTAATGCCACTTAGATTTGATCTTGCCATTCACCCTCTTGCCTACAGAGTTAGACTCAGACCCCTATTATACTGGAGGAGGATTTGGTCTTTGCATAAATTATTATCCTTCTGGGAGGGATTGGAAGAGATCTTAAAACTTCGAGGAGCCACCAAGGTTCTATGATTGCGGTTCATTAGGCACAGCCTTGAAGAAATTGGGTGCTGGGGTCATTGGGCACATCCGGGAATATTATGTGGGTTCCCTAAGTCCATGCTCAAGGAGCCGTTTTGGAGCCATGCAGATAGTAAATTGCACAGGTCTGAGAGAGTTGGTACTTTATCTTGAGCATCCTGGAATATAAAGATATTTATGGATGCAATTGAGCCTTTGGTTGCCAGATCTCTTTATTTTAAGTTCTGCGTGGGGACTTTGTCACTTGGATCTTTTACTGTTAAGTTACAATGTCCCCCTGTTGATGTTGAACAGGATCCAAGCTGTCCTTTCTGTCCTGCAACCAGGGAAATGGTAGACTATGTCCTATATGTTTGCCCGCAATGTAGCGCATGCAGGAAGAAGTGGATTTTGCCAGTCTGCCGCAATTTGAGTATTAGGAATTATAAAGTTGCTACTAGGTTATTCAGAGCAGATACTGCCAAACCAATTGTATTTGCTGTCTCCCTTTTTCCCATAAACATGTGGAGGCATAGACAGAAAGTGCTTGGCCAGTGTACCCCTAGTATATAGTCACCAAGGTCCATGGGAGTTAATGTTGTATCCTGCTGGTTTTAAGTTCTTATTAATTCTGTGTTGTGTTTTAAGGGGATTACTGGTTTATGCCATTGTATGAAATTATGTCTTGGAGGTCTGCTGTTTTATTCGTGTGATGCCTCTTCTAAATGCTGCTGCTAAATGCTGCTTGGAAGATATGCTTTTGTGCCGTCTTAACTCCTTGTCTGTTATGTTTTAGGGATTTTTTCTTTTTAGGATGTACTGTTTTTTGTGTTGCTTTATTTGCTTTTATTGCAATAGCTGAATTAAAATTGATTAAATTACATTGAATTTTTGAATTTGATTACAAATGAAGTGCTTTAAAGCATTGAAAAGTCTGACGAAAGGAGATGTATTTATCCTAGTTAGAGAGGGACTAGAGACCCAACCTGAAAGTACTTCTGGTCATTATATTTTGTCCGAATAAGGTCATCATGCATGTTGGTGGCTTGAAAAGTGACATAAGATTACTGAGAAAGAAGGTGAATTAGCATTTCCCCGTTATGGAACATTTAATTTGAGAATTTTTGAGAACCTGAGGGGAGTTCTTCATGAGATGAAACCGCCTCCAAGGCCTGCACAATTTGAAGCACTTGGGAACATATGGCAAATCAGAAGCAGAGAGATAAGTATGAGAGTAGAATGAAGAAAGCAATAAGGACAGTTGTAGAGGCAAGATGGGATAGTCAACAAAAAGCTTGGAGAGCAGATATCATTGGAGGAGTTAGGTTGTATCCACCCATTACTAATAAAAAAGGAGAAAACACTAAACTGAAGTGTACGAAAAAAGACTGAAAAAGCAGAACAGACAACAGATGCGGAAAAGAAAGCAGAAGCTTATGAGAGTGATTCAGATCATGTCTCTATAAATTAGTTATTGTTTAATCGTCCACCTTGATACAATTCTGAGCAGATAGGAGTTACAGGTGAAGCAGCAAGACATTTGACCTTTGATGAGTCTACTGCGCCTGTTGAACAGACCCCTAATCAGAGAGTGCCAGATCCAAATGTAAATTCGGTAGGGCAGACTTCCAATACAAGTTAACCCAGTTCAAAGCTTTTGCCACAAATTAGTGCAGAGTTCTAACAAGAAGCAGCAAGCACAGAATTCAAATCAGTATGTGCAAAAGTTCAGTCCACATCAGCCTGTGCAGAAGTTTGCTCTGAATCAGACAGAAAAAGCTTCCAATAAGCAATTAAGAGGACAGAACGTAGGAATGACAGTTTCACAGAATCAGATGAATTACATGAACGCAGATTCATTGACAGTTCCAGTGACAATAGGTCCAGTTGTTCCTTTGTACGACCCAGACATGACTGGAAATAATCCACACACATTAAATGTCCTGAATATTCAGAATGTTCAAAATGTCCCAAACACCCCAGTTGTTTCAAATAGTTTGCATCACACAGTGAATGGGAATTTGTGAGCCTGAATAGTTCAGAAACAGAGAGAATGAATTCTCTTACAAGACCATTGACACCTATGCACGTTTCAGATCCGACTTCACTGACAAGTCAGACAGGATCTACCCTGATGCAAGGTTTCCTCAGACACCAAACATTAGTTGCAGTACCTCGAATAGGTAGTTACCCTTTAACACTTCAGAAGACATGTCTATTGGGAATGCCACAGATCAAGTAATTGCAGGTCGTTCAAGAATAGAAGCATTGTTGAATACTCCGATAAGTTTGCAAGGCTTTACCGTTCAGCAATTAAATGATTGGCTGAATAATTTAAGTCCTGCAGGTGCAACAGAGGAAGAAATTGCACTATAAGAGCAGAACACACCCAGAGAGAGACAGACCATTGGATGTACACAGATTTATATTAGAATTTAGGGCCACATGTGCATATGTTTTGCGACTCCCAAATCGGTAGCAGCACTATTTGTGACCGTGCAAAACGCAAAATGGTATGTACAAATGCCATTTCGGAATCCCAAATAGCAATGCAACCAATCACCGAATCGCAAACATTTGCGACTGGATTTTGCGACTCGCAAATAAAAAATCGCAATTTGCGACTCGCAAACCGTATGTATAAGGCAGTCGCAAATTGCGATTAATCGCAAATAGGCCATTTTGCACACCCAGATTAGCACTGATTCCAAACAGGTGGTAATCAGAACCAAAGTATAAAAGCAGACCCAGAAGGCATCTGGGTTTTTCAAAATGGCTGCACTATACATGATTGCATAGAGAAGGCGAGTCCAGGCTGCCCAGCAGAGGAGAAAGAGGCTGAGACAGGAGAGGATATACATAACCAGGCAGACCATATTTCAACAGACTGAGGAGGGACTATATGAGAAAGATAGACTGAGCAGCACAGTCTTAACTGAGGTCATTGAACTGCTGGAACCGCAGCTAGAAAGCCAAACCCTGCGCAGCTGCTCCATCCCCACACATGTGCAAGTGCTGTGCTCACTGCACCTCTTGGCCTCGGGTAGCTACCAGGGGGTGATTGCTGTTGCTGGTCGGGTGTCCCAAAGTGCCCTGTCACGATTCTTTAGACGGTTCTTAGATGCCATACTCGCACACATGTCCAGATACATTTACCTTCCCAGGAATGCAGAACAAATACACAAAGGCAAAATGGACTTCTACAGAATTGTAAACTTTCCCCATGTAATAGGGTGTGTGGACACATATGTCCTCCTGCAAATCTGGAATATGTGTTCTGCAATAGGAAATGTACCTATTCACTCAACATCCAGGTGGAATGTGATGCCTATAATGTCATAACTGATATAGTGGCAAACTTTCCAGGGAGCACACATGATGCGTACATATTCAGGCACAGTGGAATACACCAACGCCTAGAACTTAGGGAGTTTGATGATGGATATTTATTAGGTACTGTGTAGTACACACCAATGTCATAAATACGTGCCACTTCATAACCATGTGAAGCCATGCTCATATCTGCTGTTTTGTTACACAGGTGACAGTGCATATGATTTGAGGCAATGGATACTCACCCCATACCTAACACCTGCCAATCAGAATGTAGGCGCTACAACATTGGATATCAGCGCATCAGAACCGTCATTGAGAGGACCTTTGGCATGTTGAAGTCACGTTTTAGATGCCTGCACAAAAGTGGAGGTGCACTCTAGTATGCCCCAGAGACTGCATGCAAGATTGTGGCTACTTGTGCCATCCTACACAACATAGCAACCAGACGTGGCCTACATCTCACCCTCGATGACACAGATTCGGAGAATGAGGAGCAGGAGCCATGACAATGACAGCCTGAGGATGATAGCATCGCAACGGAGGGCAGACGGAGACGGGATCACATAGCAACTCATTAATTTGGCAGGTAAGTGGCAACTGTAACAGCACTCACAAATGTAAGACACACATAGCCAGGTTGCGCAAAACAAAAATATCCTTTAATGTCAGGAGTGCATAATGTAAATGGTGGTGTATAGCCTGCAGTAAACAAGTATTATGTAACAAAACCTAACACATTCCATTCATGTGCCTTAGGCTAAACATAGGGAGACAACATCACACCCTCCCAAGGCTACGACCACCATGGCCTGTGCCTGGTTGGTCCACAGATGTCTGGCGGGTACTGCTACTATGCAGGATTCGGGCATCTGAGGCAAAAACACTGCTTACACTTGATAAGTCCTCACTGTCCTGAGGGGTGTCACCAGTACCTCTTGCTGCCTGTGAGGTATGAATGAGGTAAACAGCAGCAGTAATGTGCCCTTGTCCCCTTGCCACATCTGCAGCAAAATGCCCTAGTTCAACCTGAAGCATGACAGTGCATTTTGACAGGCATGTAGTTGTGGTGGCTAGGTGGTCAATGGACTGACTGAGCCGGTCCAACCATGCAGCTGTGTCGCGCTCTTTGCGCCTTACATGGGTCCGATCTGCCACCATTTCCCTATATAGGTCAGTGATGGCAGTGATGAGGTTGACCATGTTGGTGTTTATGGTGGATAATTGAGTTTCAACATTCCCAAATCCCCATGTGACGGTCTCTTGCATTCGGTGCAGGTTCTGGTTCATCATCCGCATGTGTTTGTTTTGCAGGCAGTGACCAAGTCCAAGGAATTGTTGTGTAGTGACATCCTCCTCACCTGCATTATGTGTCAGATGAAGCCTTCTATGCCCAGATTCTGCTGTTCTCAGTGGCCGACTCTCACCCATCTGTGGCCCGGGAGTCATGTTTACTGCCTCATTGTCCACATCTGTCTCCTCTGTTGTCTCATGTGCATAGGGAACAATTGGTATGGTGCTGCACTCCCCTGCAGAAATGCTGACTGCCTCGTCTGCTGTCATGGTGGCATTGTCATCTCCTTCCACACTGGGGTCATCAGTGGATACCTGAGGGAGACCTGTTGGACACAGGGGATACACTGTCAGTGCCTCTCAGATGTGTGGCTTATCATTTTAAATATCCTCAAATATTGGATTACTGTACTACATTACCCATAATGCACTGAACTTGAGATGGGCATTTAGGCATGGAACTATTTGGATGCTGCATGCTTTTGTGAACTGTGGTTGTGTGCATAGTGCCTTGAATAGTGTAAATAAGTGAGATTTGCTACTTACCTGTGGAGGTTCCAGGTGCTGAACTGTCCCAAATTCCAGCAACAGCCTCTGCTCCAGTGTGGTCTCCACCATGCTCTCTATTGCTGTGGGTGGTGGTACTGTGGATGGTCCCTCATCTGTTCTATGTGCCACCTTCATCCGCTCTGCAACCCTTTCCTTGGTTCTTGACCTGAGGTCATACCATCATTTGTGCACCTCCTCGATGGAACGGTGACTGACTATAATGGCATTTATCTTACTTTGTATGTCCAGCCATATTTTCTTTTTTTGTGAGTCGGGGACACTCATTGCTGTCTTCCCAAACAGGACCTCATGGTAGAGGCAGCACTCCTTAGTGAGCACCTTGAACTTTTTGTCAGAGAATTTCAGCTTTCTCTTCCTCCCTGCAGTGTTTTCCTCCTTAGTTTGACTTGCCATGGCTGCAGTTGCTCCTCTCAGCTGGGTGTGCCTTTGCTGTCTGTCTTGGCTAGACCCCTCCCACTTCCATGGGAGGTACTTCCAGGTTCTGAGGTCATCATCCAGCACCAGGAAGTGTAACATATCTTTTCTTTTGCACCTGTTCTCTAATTGCGACTCAGTTGCAATTTGCGATTCCGGATCGCAAATTCCAATTTGGTTAAACCCCCATATGAAATTTAGGAAATTACAATTTGCGATTTGGAAAATTGTGATGCGATTCGGCACCGAATCGCAAAATTGATTTGCAATTTTTTAGTACATTCAGTTTTGCGAGTTGGAAATTGCGATACGCATGGAGTCGCTATTTCCGACTTGTAAATTTTTAGCTTCGTACATGTGGCCCTAAATGAGATGATATTGGGAAATGTAGATACAGTTCACCTAGATATTTACACTGAAGATGAATTATGGTTTGTGTACGAAGCATTACAAAACATGCAGGACAAGCTTATGACAGACCAGCTGAATTAGCCTAGAGATACGATGTTGATTTGGAGAAATCAAAACCCTTGAAGGGAAATTACAGAGTAAACTTTAGTGACAAGGATTTATTGAATATGAGACCTCCTGGAATGAGATGGCAGATTAGAGAATTAATTTGTTACACTCAGAAATGGGGAGCTTTATACAAGTGGGAAGGAAAATGGGCAGAGAAAAGAGATCAGAAGAAAGCAAAAACAGATTTGCCTCTGACAGGAGCAGGTCAGTGTTGTTAAGTTGCTGTCAATTGGCCTGAGAGTAAACCTCCAAGAGACCAAGTTACAAATGTGCCATATGAAGAGGTGATGAGAGTAATTGGCTCTTTATAAATAACAAGGTGTACCCTAAAGACATTGATTGGCTGAGAATTGACAAGACGAATCTTGAATCTAAGGAGTCAATACATTCCTAGTATGAGAAATAGTTGCAGGCTTTCAAGCATTTCAGTGGTATTGAGACCATAGTGGCTAAATATATGGGTAATTTTGTGATCAGATTTGTTCAGGGTTTAAGCTAGTCATAAATAACATGATTCACCAGCATTGATTTATTGGGAGAACAAACCGATTGATGAGATCCTGCACTATACAAAATGCTGTAGCGATGAATTGGAATTAAAGCAGAAAACGTTGAAGGAGACGCTAATGGTGATGCAAAAGAAAGCTGCACAGAAAGCTAGTCAGAGTTTGCAGGAAGTACTGTGGGCATGCAATGAGTGCAATAGCAAGGTAAAGGACGTGGTGTTCCTTCCGATCAGAGTGGAGTTGTGGATGTGTTGACTTTGACTAGAATTAAATCATGTCACGATTGTGGCCAGTTGGGCCACTGGAGGAGGGAGTGTCCCCTTAATGGTGCAAATTATCAGGTACAGAGTAATGGAGTTGTACATGTGCAAGGCAATATTCGGGTTAAAATGCAGAGAGTTCAGAGACCCGAAATGCAAAATTGAAATGTGTCTCAAAGTCAGCAGATGCAAATTCCACAAGCCTCGATGTCTCAACAACAGACAAAGGTTTCCCAACAAATGTAGATTCAGTTGACATCACAGTTCCTTTTAATTGAGCTAAGTGATTTTTCAGCCATTTTTCAGTTAAGATGCCCCAAAGAAAAAGATGAATGCCTGTTTATTGATTCCTTAGTTGTGGATCGGCATGGTCCGCATGTGGATGGTGATGTGAATGGTCACCATATGTGATTTCTAGTAGACATAGGTGCTACTCATTCTACTGTCAGAACAGCAGAAGTACAGGACGTGCCCCTTTCAGGAAAGAGTATTCAGGTTGTAGGAGGTGCAAATAAAGAATTGTCCAACCGAGTAACGGAATCTGTCCCTGTAAAAATAGGTTCCTTTGACGATGAACACCAATCTACTATATGTGGTTCAAGTCCTGTGAGTTTGCTTAGACGCGACTTGCTGTGCAAGTTGAATTGTTCCATCAGTTGTTTCCAAGAGGAATTGAGATCCACACCAATGATGAAGATGCAGCATTTATAATTATGGATCAAACCCTGAGGGTCACATTGTACCCAATGTTGACCTGTAATGATGTACCAGAAGATTGAAAAGATACTGGCCCACATTATGATACTGGTGGTAAAAAACATCTATGGCCGTGGTGACAGCCACCAAAAGACCGTTGCCGCGGCTACCAGCCGTCCGCCGTAATATGACCACAGCCGTATTTCCACCGGAAGGATGGCAGAAATCCCTCTGTGGCCATGCCGGCGGATGGCGGTAAGGTGGTGCTGCTGCCACCAGCAGCGCCACGCCACTGGACTGCCGCCAGCCATAGTATGACCAATTATACGGCCTGGTAGTGTCCTGATGGCGGACGCTACTGGTGGCAGCAGCGCCCCGTCCCATCTCCTGCCGGAGGACCCCCTGAACACAGGTAAGTGGGTGCTCCGACAGGGGATGGTGTGAGGGGTGTTGTGTGTGTGTGTGTGGGGGGGTGTGTGTGAATGTTTGTGTGTGCGTGTATGCAGGTGTGTGTTTCGTGTTGAATGCGTGTTTGCATGTATGGAGGTGTGAGTGAGTGTATGTTGTGTTCTGTGAATGCGTGTATGCATGTATGTATAAACGTTTGTGCGGATGGGTGTGTAAATGGATGTATGCATGCATGAATACATGTGGGAATGGGTGTGTGTATGCGTGCGTGTGTGTGTGAAGGGGGCGTAAATGTAGGGGGATTTGGAGAGGAAGGGTGGGGGTGGGGAAGACCTCTACCAGTGACAGGGAAGGGATTCCCTGTCACTGATAGTGTCTTGCGCCATGGTTTTCATGACGGTAAGAAAGCCACGGAAACCACAGCGGTAGGCTGGATCATAATCCCGCAGGTGGGACAGTGATGACCGCTGGGCTGGAGATTGATATCTCCAGCCCGGCAGTTGTTACCACCGTGGTGGTCGGTGTGGTACATTGGCGGTTTGGCTTCAGCCGCCAATGTCATAATATGGTGGAAAATATCGCCACCCTGTTGGCAGTACTTTCCGCCATGTTACCGCCGACTGCCAGGGTCGTAATGAGGGACTTTTATGGGAAATGAGACTCACTAAAGGAATGTAGGCCCTCATTTCAACTTTGGCAAAACGCCGGGCGGCCGCCAATGCAGCCGCTCTCCCGCAGGGTCTATTTTGAGATCCCCGCTGGGCTGGCGGGCGGAAACCTGGTTTCGGCACGCCAGCCCAGCGGGGATTTCGGCCGCAACACTGGAGCAGGCTCCAAATGGAGCCGGCGGTGTTGCGGCTGTGCGACGGGTCCAGTTGCACCTGTTGCGCTTTTCACTGTCTGCCATGCAGACAGTGAAAAGCTCTATGGGGCCGTGGCAGGGGGCCCCTGCGACTCCCCTTTCCACCAGCCTTTTCATGGCGGTGCATACCACAATGAAAAGGCTGGCGGGAGGGGGACTCACAATCCCCTGGGCAACGCTGCAAGGAGGCTTCAGGCCTGAAGCTTCTGGACTGGTGAAGCAGGTTAATGGAACTTTCAAATCCATATTGCGAAATCGTGTGCCTCCACCTCACTGAAATCCCCTGATGCATTGTCCCTTATTTTGATGAGTTTGCACAATTCTCCAGACAGGAAAAACTGGCTTGTCCCCACATTAAATTATCATAGGGCGTGCTATGAGATTGCCAGCTGTACCTGAGAATGTGCTTGTGAACATCACAGATGACTTGGTACTGGATTACTGCAAATGACTAACTAATGTGATTCATTCTGTGTCTCATCAGATTGGAGAAGCTACTGTCCAGCTGCAGAGGAGTCCAGGTGACCATGTCATGGTGAAGAGACACACATGGAAGTCCTGCTTAGAATCATGTTGGAAGGGGCTACACCAGGGTCTGCTTGTGACTATGACAGTTGTGAAGTCTGCTGGTCTCCCTAGTTGGGTACATGCAAGTCATATTCGCAAAGGTACAGGTCCCCTTGGTGTCACAGCACCTATCCCTGATGGGTCGGTTACAGTGAGACGGGGGATCACGTAAGTCAAGCTGTTGAGGATGTACAAGTAACTGATACAGCACAATTGTCGTCTGAGGGGCTCTGAGTGAGTCAACAGCAGTGGTTCGTATAAGAGGGTTGAGACAGAAACAGTTAACTCCACAAAGCTCAGATGCTGATAAAGGACCTAGTGGTGTAGCAAAAAGATTTGTACCCGGAGCCAAATGGCCAAATGAAAAAACTGTGCCAGTACTGCAAGTGCCCCCAACTGTTCCAAAAGAAACTGAAGAATCTGGTCGGTGTGACAGTGATACCGACAGACAAGTAGCTCAGAGATCAAAGAGAAAAAGAATACACAGTCAAAAGTATGCAACACCTGAATGGTCATATATTGCAGCAAATGACTAGGAAAAGGAATTAACAATCTTTTGCTTTAACAATACTTATCCAGTTGAGCATTTCTGAATTTGTTCTTGTGGCAGAACTGAACTTTGAAATTTTGCTGCCACTTGATGAACTGAGACAATATATCCCAGATGTTTTTTATGGGTCATCTCTAATTTGCACATTAATCAGGGACTTTTTGAACATTTGGTAGAAAAACTTGAAGATTAAGAAGATTTCTGTAACTAATATTGAATTTTGCAGAAGAGACAATTTTGCTCTTTGCTTTTCTCACAAATAAAAAAGAGAACTGAAAGAATCGGTTGATATGTTGCTGCTGCTATTTGCATTTTTTCTATTTTTTATTTTTTAATTTTTGATCTGAAATGAGATAACTCATGGAGTCATATACAAACAAGAATAGTAGGTTTAAGTATTTATGTGCAGGAGTATTGGTTGTGATGGTTATTAGGATTATATTACTGCTTATTGGATAGAGATTACTAATGGTTTATAAAAGGTTAAAACCACAAGTGCCTCGAGTTCTACTGCCCCTATAGCAAATAGAAAGTCCTTGTTCAATGAGAAAGATTTAGATGCAGATGGTTCCAGAAGTGTTCTGTCTACAAATGTATATTACAAGTTATTATACGAATACATTAATATCATGGAAGTTTAAGACTGTTACATCTGCACCCAGGTGCCTTCATCAGTTAGTGAGGGATTCACTTATCATAGTATCCCCTTGTCTAATGGAATTTCCTGTAATTTGTTGCTGACTCTTTTGTATCAGCAAGAGTATTGAATTTTGATCTAGTTTTCTCAATTGTCCTCATCATGAAACATTTGATCAGCGGTGCCAAAGCTAACAACATTGATACAGTGGGAGGTTTATTTGAACCTACATTGACATTTGGTATAGTCTATGCCCGTAGAAACAATCTGACCTATATTCTCACCGCAGTAAAAAAGGAATTTATAGGACTAATTAAAGACAGAAGAAGGAAAATGAAATATAAGGTAGAGAAAGGAGTAGTGAAACATTGTTGGGGTAAAGAAGAGGGAGCTTGTTCATTAGCAGGGAATGAAGGATCCCTTGCTCTAGACTGTCAACATGTAAGGAAGCTGTGTGTACACAGACCTAAACTGAAAACTGACACAAAATTTGAAGGAGCAAGTGAATGTAGATGTATTTTTGATTAAGAGTGTTTGGACATTCTTGTTAGCTGAACAAGACCCCACCATACCAGGAGTTTATTGCATCTCTGGGAAAAGTGCTTTTTATAAGCTAGCTAAAGGATGGTTTGGAACATGTTATCTAGGAGTAGTCTTTCCAAAGATTTATCATGTGGAGCATTTCAGTGATCCTGTTTGGGATGAGAAGTCAAATACCAGAGTCAAACGAGTTGCCAGTGCTTCAGAGATTCTATGAGATATTCTTGGTGCCATAATTCCATCTGTGGGAGTGATCCCGAATGATCACAAGATAAGGAAGTTGTCAACAATTGTAGATATGTTTTCTACAGGTACAGTAGGTGCCTTCTACTTGGTAGATACTGAAATGATTGCCGAAAGATCAATGGCTTTACAAAATCGACTTGCTTTAGACATCCTTCTTGCAAAAGAGGGCTGAGTTTGCAAGATATTGTATGTTCAACAATGTTGTACTGAAATTCCAGACCACAGGAAGGAGTTGAGAAAGTACATTGTAGATATGATAAACCTGAAAAAGGACCTGAAGGAGATAGAGACAACAGGTGCCTGGGAATCAATAGGAAGTGTTTTTCAGAAGTTGGAAAGTGGTTTGGAAGTTTAGGGAAAGGAATTGTTGGTACTATCCTGAGACCTATACTGATAACAGTTTTGTGTGCCTTAGTTGCGTTTGGCATTTACAAGTTATGCAAGAAGTTGAAAAAGATAAGAGCAAAGAGAGGAAAAAGAAAGGAAGAAATGGTGCTTGAGACTAGATAAAGTGCAATTTACAGTGACATTATACAGTTAGAGGAGTCCAGAAGATCTTTCCTGGAACGACCTCAAAGATTTTGATCTGTCTCATTGATATGAGAGATTGTAATATGATGTGATTGCTTGATTCACCATCACAGGGAGGACTGATGTAGCAGAAATGTAATTGCTACCTTTGACATCACAGTAATCATCTATATGTGAAAATCTTTGCATTTTGTTATTTGAAACACTAGTAGATTAACTGTAAAGTGGTGCACTGAAAGCCTATGTTAATGTGCATTAACTGTGGAATAGAAATTTTGAGCGCTGTGGTAAAGCTTTAAAAAATCTGATATAACCAATTGATTAAATTCCATATGTTTCTTTAGCATGTTTTCACTAAAACAACAATGAATTTCAGAAAAGTAATGTTTTAAATGATACATGCAAATGTCTAAAATGCGGTTCTGCACTATAGTTAATGAAATGTATTAACAGAGATACTTCATTTTTAAATGTACAATAACAAGAACACTGACAAAGCTTATTAATGATGGATTTATAATTTTCAATGTTATATGTGCCTTGTTTTATATAAATGAATGTGCCATTTTAACTCACTTTATTTAGCCTAGGTGAGGCCTGCAAGGGCCTGTTTTTCGACTTTGTAGATAAATGTTTAGTCATTCTTTCTAAAGTCATATGTCTTTCAGATTTCATTCCCATGAAATGCTAGCTTGGAAATAGATGTCCTGTTGTTTTATGCATAGTGAGCCTGAGAAAGTAACCTTGAGCCCAGTACATTGAGGAACTGTGGAAATTAGCAGTATACATTTGTTTCAACTTGTATAGAAGAGATAAGATGGATGCCATTCCCATGCTGGTAATGGGAATCTTTCCCTATGTTGCAGTTCCACGTCATGCGATGAACTATGATGGGACAGTTGAATATTCTGATTGATGTCATGCAGCTGATGGACAAATCATCAGTGACTTTGGACTTTAATATACGGTCCCCAGTCAGATTTAGGTCAGTCTTCCACACTCCACTCTTCCTTCTGCATCCCTTGGACTCTGATAGGTACAGACCTCTCTACTCTTACCCTTCTCTTGAAAATGCTTTGCTGAGACCTAGATTTTTTCCTCTGATCGTAGAAGAAGACTCTTGACCGAGTTTCTGAAATGCTGACGCCTTCCCTTTTTACCTACATTTTGCCAACTTTGGTTAGTCACCCTTCGACCCAGATGTCGTTTTCCCAAATTCATTTTGTCCTTTTTGTCTTCATGTGTTTTAGCTCAGCACATGTTAACTTGTGACTTGCTAATCTGTAGGGATTTTCCTTGTCCTAGTTAGCTAAACTTAGATGAATCTTAAATTGCCTTTATGCTTCAGAGAACTGAACTGCAGTTGTTTCCTATCCATCCAATCATTCTTTTGATGTTTTATATTGTCATTGTCAAGTGTTTAGTTCTTTTGATGTTAGTTCGCTTGAATCTTTTTTGTCACCTTAGTTAACCCGTTGTGATTCGGTATCTTCATATCTTGTTTTGATGATAATTTACATAGATATGAGCCTGTGTCTGTAATAAAACCCTTACATTTATTTCCAACTGGAGTTTTCCTTGTGTGGCCAAATGGACCATACTGTCATTTAAATTGTGTTGTTTGCAGTTTTGATTGTCTGTTTTCCACCCCTGTATGCTGTATAAAAAAAATGCTAATTTAACTCATTAAAAGCACAACCTAGAAATGCTTTATCAACAGCATCACCAACCAAAATGCATAATTCCCACCCTCCCATTTTTTAAAGACCCACTTGAGGTCTTTTCAGAAAAATAAACAAAGTGTAGGTTTGTTTCTGAAAAAGAAGGAAAAAATCTCCCCCAACGCATAGGGAGTTAATCCCTGTACCTCAATGCTTTATTTTTCAGCCCCGGAAGATGACTAAAGCACTTAAGTTTTACTATCAAATATAGTTCTCTTCTTTGAGATGTGTGAAGCTAATTATTGTACAGCTAAATCAGCAAACTTGTTTAACCTTCTGTGACAAATCATTGCAAAACGAAACTTGTGCAATATAACCTGACAGTGTTGGTTACTAAATCCTTACTTACATGCTACATGGCTGATGACATTTCCAAGCTCAATTCGTGCTAATTAAGAAAAAGATATCAGTCATCCTCTACAATATGACAACACAATCATCTTTAATGATATTTGTATTGATTTAAGTGTGTTTGTGGGCTCCGGGTGTTTGTGATGCCTCATATATCAGGGGAGGCTACAAGGAGTGAGACAAATTGCAGTGCATACCATATGATGGAGGGATGGGTGTTCAACTGTTAAGGCATGGAGCAAAACTGGAGACAGATGAATCACAAATTGTGAAGTACACCTCATAGAATGCAGCCTTGCAGTTAAAGTGTTGATGGAAAAGTATTTAGATGGTGCCAAGGAGACCCTATCTGCTGATCTTAGGAATCTGACTGGCTGAGAAGTGCATTGGGAACGCAGATGATGACCTAATTGGTTCTTTCTTGTCTACACCAATGCACGTTGGTGCAGTTTATGAATTAAAATTCTACTGGCCAAGTTGTGTGAAATTCATGACTTTTGAATTTTGTGTAGCTGCAAAGTTTGTGTACCTTGCACAAATTTACCTGCGAGCGAAGCTTCTCAAAATAACACAAAATCATATGAGGTGAGGGTGTCATGGGAAATGCATATGAATATGCCAATGATGCTGGCTACTGATGATAAAATATTCTTGTTTTCCTGACATTCTTCCCAGTTCGACTATTTTTGACTTCAAATATTTTAAAGTTAAACAACTGCTTGGTCTTCTAACCCCTTCTCAAACTTCCTGTGTCTTGGCACCTAAAATTGCGCATGACTTCCTGCCTACCTCCCAACGAATGCATCATATCTACAGAAATATTCAGCACTACACCTATACCTTTCCACCCTCCCCATACCACTCAGGACACTTATGATCCCTTTCACTGTAGAATAAATATAGCTGGTTTCCTTTCACCGTTACCCAGCTCCTTCTCCTTCTGAGAGAGCTGGAGTAGGCACCCTGCTACAGTCAGAGTGGGAGACATACTTCCTGCTTCTCTGGGGTTTCTACAAGCCTAGGTGTGGTAGGGGAACTAGAAAATACTTGGTATATCAGCACTTGCCTCTCATTGCCTTTCTTCATGGTTGTAGGACCTGGAGCAGGCAAATAAAGGTGACAGGAAACACTACTGCAGTGCTTTCCTCATCTACGTTCTTTGGGTTTGTAGAATTTTGGGAAGAAGAAGGAGGTGCTGGCAGCAGTCTTTGAAACCTGTACTCAGGTCTGGTGAAACTAGGAGGGCACGGGACAACAGCCATAGTCCTTGTGATATTTCAGCAGTTCACAACAAATGCCTGAATCCTCTTTGTCCATAGAAAGGCCCTGGCTTCCTTCCACTCTCCTCCACTTACCTCAGGCTTCCCTCCACTGCCATCCTCGAGGGCTTGGCTTACCATTCATTTTATTAGAGAGAATGAGCAAAGACTGAGTAGAATATGCTGGTGAGGACAGTGGATATCTGCTTCCTGAAGATAGGTACAGACTAGAAGGAGTGATAGGAGAATGCAGGTGGGCTCTTCTAAGCATCATCCATCATTCCATTGTTTCCTTCATGTCTACGGAAAAGAGACCTGAGAGAGGCAGGGGGAGATGACAGGTCACCAGCTGCTACAAGATGTTCATTCTGAGCATAAGGTCACCCAAATCCAGCAGTGGTGCCCACAAATCTGAAGTGGAGGGGTGGGGGGGCGGAGGAGAAAAAAAATAAAAAAAAATAATAAACTTACCTTACCGCCATCTCCCGCCATCTCCTGCAGCCTTGTCCCTATTCCTTCGATGTAGTGTCCCAGCGTTCACTGGGACACCAGAACAGGCTCCACAGCAATCCTGAAGCTGCTTTCATGTTAAACATAGCATGAAAGCAGTGCCAGGATTGATCTGAGCGGTTCGAACTGTCGCTCAGACACAACCCTGAGGTCAGTGCAGTTTCTCCAGCTCGGCTGTTAAACACAGCCGGGCTGGAGAAACCTAAGTGCCCATGTGTGTTTGGCCAGCCTAAGACGACTGGTCAAACACACATGCACACTTAGGTGCACTCTCTCCTCATTCCCTCTCCCACCTCCCGTGGCTCAGCACCACCCCTCCCTTCACTGCTGGCTGAGCCAGCAGCAGAAAAATAAAATGACTATGGTTTTCTTTTTCTGCTGCTGGCTCAGCCAGGGGGGTGACCCTTCTTTGCCATAGCGAAGGAGCTGCCCCTGCCCAAATCTTGCAAGTGTTGGCATACTAAGGCTTTCATGTGTGGGAGGCCTCCTGATTCTGAGGTGGCAATTACCTGCTGTTCAATTCTCCACTTCACTGGCTCTTCAACACCTTGTTGCTGCACAACCCCCCACGTGCAGTACATCTGAATGTGGGGGGTGCTGTTTGTACTACTCTGATACCAGATGCAAAATTCAAATGACCACTTGCTTCTGACGGGCCGTGCTGAGGTTCTGGCCACTGCTGTGATGCCAACTTCATGCTCCTTGGCAGCTGAGTGTCTCCCCAGGCAGACCCAGACCTGAGGTGCCACCCATCAGAGGCATTAATCGCACACTCATATCGATTGCCAGAATCATCTGCAATTGGCATCTCCCCGAATGCTGCATCCACTATCATGATCACCCTGAGAAATAACAAATTGTAGCACGACACCTGGATTTAGTGATCCCACCTTTCTTCCAAGTTGAGTCATCAGCAAGGGTATTGTAGCTGCTGTCTGTACATAGGACACAGGCAACTGATACATAAGCTAGGCTTTGTTTATTACCTGTGAACTTTATATCATGTTCTCTACTAAATTTTTATCTACTGCTGGGGGAGTTTGTCTCCAGACATGCTGTACTTCCGCTGCCCTTCTTTGTAATCCTCTGCTTCTCCCCACACTTTCTGTTTCGTCTCTAGCAGGAGGTGGTGTCCAGTAGTTTGACTATGACCATGTGAGGATTCCATACTGTAGGGGGCGTGTGCCCACTTCATGACAAAACACTCTCTATCTATGATTTTTAGGTTGAGCGCACAAGCCCTTTGACCTGTTGCAAATATTGCTGGCTTTTAACCACGCCCATCTCATGCCCATCACTTTCATTCATTCCTGGGCTTGCCTTAAAAAAATTACTAGATGTCATTGGTAAATGCTTTACGTTTGTCCCTCCTTGAGGCTGTTTTTGTCACGCCTTGCAGACTGCCCCTGTTACATGGATTGTTGCACCATTGCCGATATACTTCAGCAAGAGTGAACAGTTTTTTTCTTTTGTCTCTCCCCTTCGTGCTGCATGGCGGTCATGGAGCACACAGCCCAAACAGGCACAGAAGGGTGAACTCGATTGGCAGTATTGGAGCACTGATCACATAGTTTAGTGGGCACCCCAAAATAATAACCCCTCCCATCATTCAGTGTCTTTTAACCTTTCTCATAGCTAGAAATGTTGTTTTACCGCTGTGAGAAGTTTTGTTTTAAAGGCCTTGTTTGTAATATCATTGCAGTAGGTCTGCTAGCCCTAAGAACACCCTCTAGGGACTTTGGCCCATATTTATACTTTTTTTACGCAAACCAGCGCCGGCGCTGGTTTGCGTCAAAAAATGTACCGCCGGCTAACGCCATTTCTACACACCAGGCGGGCGCCTTATTTAAGGATTGACATTAGCTGGCGCCGCGGGCTGATCAGAGTAAAAACAAAAGTCTCAAACCAGTGCCGGCGTAGGGGAAAATGGGGGTTGTGCATCAAAAAAGGGTGCAAGTCAGGTTTGAGTCAAAAAATGTTATGGCGGACAACCCCCACTGAAATGACTCCTGTCTTAGCAAAGACAGGAGTCATGCCCCCTTCCCCAATGGCCATGCCCAGGGGACTTCTGTCCCCTGTGCATGGTCATTGGGCACAGTGGCATGTAGGGGGCCCGAATTAGGCCCCCTTATGCCACTTTAAAAAAAGAAAAAAAGAATACTTACCCCAACTTACCTGTGCCTACCTGGAATGGGTCCTCCCATCCATGGGTGTCCTCCAGGGGTGGGCGAGGGTGGCAGGGGGTGTCCCTGGGGGCAGAGAAGGGCACAACTGGACTGCTTCCATGGTCAGACAACATGAAAGTGAGCCCACAGGTCCCTTAACGCCTGCCCTCACCCAGGCGTTAAAAAACAGCACACATCAGGCTGTGCGACGTTTTTTAAGGCCCACCCCCTCCTGTGCGTCAAAATGATGCGGGAGTATAAATAAGGCGCACAGGCCTTAAAGTCATTTTTTGGACATGAACGCCTACCTTGCATGTCATTAACGCAAGGCGGCTTCCCACATCCAAAAAATTATGTACACAGAGGATTTTTGACGTCCGCGGGGTTGGGCGTCAAAGTATAAATATGGGGCAAGGTTTGCGCTGAACGTGCGTCAAAATTTTAAGTGGCGATTTGTTTGCGGCGCACCTAGTGGTGGGCATTCGTGTGAGGCGGGGGGAGTCAACATATATTAAAAAAAAAAAAAAGAGGGGGCAGTTATGTGCAAGAGGGGTTGGTTTTAAGTGCCTGCATGCTTCTTTTAATTTAGTTATAAACAGGGATAGTAAAGCATTCTGGTGGTGTGGCCCTTCCCCCCCCAGAATTGTTCAACACTTGCATGCCATATGCTCAAGTTGTGGGGTGGGTAAGTACCCCCCTCGAGTTGTGTCATACACACAGGTTATAATATAATGGAATGGCCTGTCTTTACAGTTAACCTCTTGCATGCCACATTCTGGGGTACGCCTACACAGGCACAGCTGAAGAGCTGGGGGGATTGGTGAGTACCCTCTGGCACAGTTGTTTTTGTTTGTCGTGCATGCAGGTGTTTTTCTTTTGCGTAGCACAGAGAGGAGGGTTGGTAAGTACCCCCCTTGTTTAAAAAAAATAGGATTCTCTGTGCTGGTTCATGGTGGTTGGCATCTGTGTGCATTTGAGTACCTAATGCATCCTTCTCTTCTTTAAGAATAGATAAGGCACGGTCCCCCAAGCGAGTGCAGCATGACCCCTAAGCACCCACGGTCAGCACCAGCATCTGACACCCTCATGTGGCAGGCAGATTTTGCCTCTCTCAGCGAGCTGTGGAAGATGGCCAAGACCCATGTCATGGATTGGGCCCTCCAGAAGTTGTCGGAAGGTCTGGAAAAGAACCATCAGCTGGGCCCAGCTCCCCACAATGAAAATGGCAGAGGAGGGCCCCGGCGCATTACAAGGACGCCTCCCCGACCCCTGGGCCTACATCCAGCATGCAGTTGAAGACCGCAGCAGGTGTCCAGGGTGAGTCCACAATGCAGCTTTTGGCACCTGGCCTCAGAAGTCAGCCCCAGGGGGTCCGATGGGCGGTACCAGTGTGGGTGCTAAGAATATCACCTACCCACATGGGCCCCAAACCATTGCATCTCAGGGAGGGGGCTGGGTTCCCAAGGCAGCGCGATCCAGGGGGGGAGTGGGGTCACACATCAACTCCTTACAGCTGTTCAGAGCACAGTTGTCGGGTTCCCTGGGTCACCCCCAGTACAGGTGGTTGGGCAGTGGGCGAGGCAGAGGCCTCTATTCAGGCAAATTCAGTGGTAGAGCAAGTTATTGTAGCAGCACAGGTGTGGGCGCCGCCACCGGCGATACCCCACTCGCCCCCAACTATCTACGTGCAGACTGCGCCATCAACCAGTCCCCTATTTCTCGATGCCACAGCTCCCACCCAGGCTCCCCCTGCTGCAATTGCCTGGCACGTCCCTGCAGAGACCAAAGAGAAGATTTGCAGAGTAGAATATGTTGATGTCTTTGATTCAGGCCAAGCATCACTACATCAGATTGTCATCCGAGGTCAGGGAGGAGTTGAGGACCTGGAAGGGATTTCTGGATAACTTTAATGTCACCCTCCTTGGGCAACAGCCGTTGCATTCTAGCACAGAACTGGCCCTGTTCACAGACGCAGCGGGGGTTTTGGGGCAGTCCTTCGCACGAGATGGTGCATGCAGTGCTGGCCAAAAGAATGGAGGCTGCAGATGTGGGGAGGCATTTTAGCCAACAGTAGGATAGTGTTTTGGTCAGACAGCATGTCTGCAGTCATGGCAATAAATAATCAGAGTGCAAAGTGGCCATTCGTTTTACCCTTGCTTAAGGCCCTGGTTTGCAGTTGCTTGGCACATAACGTGTTCTTCTCAGCAAAGCATGTCCCAGGGGTTAATAACGTGGTGGCTGATGCCTTGTCTCGTTCAAACTTGGCAGAATTCAGAGCACTGTGGGTGCAAGCGGACGAGACGATGTTTGTCTTCCCACTGGAATTCTGGAAGCTTGGTGCCCCATCGCCTCCGACCTGATCACAGCATCTGTGTCGCCGAAAACTAAAGGTACATATGAGTCGGCTTGGAAAATATACAATGCCTCCTTTGGTTCCTCAGTAGTGGCGGAGCGCTTTTACCCCGAGGAGTCTTGAAGTTCCTGGTGAAGCAAAGAGAGGGTGGTACGTCTCTGCACCTAATACGGAGGCAGCTTTCCGCAATTGCCTTCTTTGCTGGGTTGAAAGGGGTATCAGACCCAACTAAAGATCCAAGGGTGAGGAGTGCCATTATGGCTTTGGAACATATGACCACCTAAGGAGGATGCCAGGAGGCCTATCGACGCAGCACGGCTAGCACGGATGGTGGTGGTCCTGGTACGGGTTTTTCAGCTCGCCCTATGAACTTAGCCTCTTCCCCTTTGCCTACTCTCTAGCCTTTTTTGGAGCATTCTGAATCTCGGAACTGGTAGCAGCCTACAAGGCCGGCCTGCGTTTAGGGATTGCCTATCTGACGTCCTCGTCACTGATAGTTCGCTGCGTGTGAAAGTTCGGAGATCTAAGACGGACCCACGGGGAAAGGGCACGTGGTTGTGTTGAGGTTCAGCCTCAGGCACCACATACTGCCCAGTGGCGCTGGCGGGGAATTCCTCTCAGGTGAGACTGGGGGAGGTTGCTCCAAATTGTTGATACACGAGAATGGATCCCCGCTCACTCCCTGCCAATTTACGTGAGTATGTAAGCGTGCCCTGGCTATTATAGGGGAGGAGGAATCTGCGGTTACTTTGCATTCCTTTCCCATTAGCTACTACAGCAGCTACTTTGGGCCTATCCGGGGATACCATTAGGAGGGTTGGGAGGTGGAAATCGAAATGATATGAACGTTACATGCGACCTCAGGCTTCATCTCTGACCTCGATTCCTCTCCCTCTGTTCTAGTGGTCGGGCACAGTACTATTCATGTATGCTGGTGTGGATACTCCTTCATTCGAAGAGCCACTCAATAGTTCACTGACTCTGGCCTGGAGATGGCCCAGCAGAAGGTGGGTTTCCAACATCATTGGGGGGTTATTGGAGGCCTTATGCTAGGGGATTTATTTCATCATCTTGCAAAGGCCTTAGACGAAGGATCGGTCCCTCCTCCTGAGATCATTGTTATTCATACGGGCGGCAACAATATGGTGTCCCTAGGTAGGCGAGGTGTTAGGGAGGCTCTCTTTGCCGCCTTGTTTAAGGTGAGGAATCGGATACCAACAGCGACCTTGCTGTGGCCTGAAATTATCCCGCAATTGAAGTAGCTCGCGGGGGTGTCCACCAGGGCAATTAATGACTCAGTAAGGAAATTAAACCGCTCGGTCAAGAAAATCATGGCGGGTTATCTATGGGCATGGTGCGGCACGGGTGCACTTGTCAAGTAGGGGCCAAGAGTTCTTCATCCAGATCATTTTGAGAGCAGTAGTCTGACTCACCCAGTCCCAATGGGGGGAGCGCGAGTTCGCCGGTTAGCTCCTCACCCTGTGGCGGGGGTCTCGGTGGGAAATAGCAGGAAATACTCTGAATGGGGACTCATGGCTGGACTGATCCCTGAGCGGGGAGTGGGCAATGGGCTGGGGAGAGAGGAGGTTTACCTCCGGAGGCCCTGGACTCTCTTGCCCTGCCTGGGATGCCTGGTTGGAACTTTGGGGGCTATGCCTGTATTCAAATACCCCGGCGGGCCGATGCGCTATTCGGTGCCCTGGAATTTGATAAGACCACCCTTCTGGAGGGAAGGAATGCAAAGCTGTTGTGCCAATGGCTTTTTTGGTGATGTCCTCTACTGACTGATGTAAAAGCCCAAGTGGTGGTGCGTTTGGGGCCTGCCGGCACAATGGGCACTGCAGCCCTAGTGGCTAAGAGACTGTCTCCATGAGTGCTGTAACCTATCAGCTGGCTGCTGGCCCTGTATAAACCTTGAAATGCTTGAAGCCATATTTTCATATCTTGGATATCTGTCTGTTGAATTCTGCTGTCACCTGGGGGTGGGGTACTTTGGTGGATGGTTCACTTGTGATACATGCTATATAATGCAATATCATGTTTAACGTGCATGACTGTAATACTTTAATAAAAGGTAATGCGTGGGCTTTCCACATACTCTAAACAGCCTGGTATCTTTCCTGGTAAAGGGTGGGCGAGTTGCACTGTGTGCGTGCACTATACCTCATGGCACGGCTTCTCCTTCATTATCATTATCTTCCCAGATATAACAATGATACCTGGTATCGTTACGCCCTGCCCACCCCTTCCGTCCTAAGGGTGTTCTCTCACCATCTTGCCACGAGAAAGGGCATCAGCTGTGGTAGAAGAAGATGCTGCAGAGAATGACCCAGACCTATAGTTTCTGGTGAGTCCTTACAGACCCGTGAGAGGGAGAAAAAGGGTCAGAGGTTGTGGTCTCTGCGTCATTGTCATTCCACTGCTTCACTAATATTTGTGCTCCGGTATCTACCTCCTTCAGTTCTTGATGGTTTTCACTGCTATGGGCGTCACTTGCAGTGCACTAGCAGAGATGTCGATCCTTTTTATTCATGCCAATGGCGTTCAGTGGACAGTGTATACAAAATAAAAAAAATTAGCTAATATCATTAAGTGCCAGCTTTCATACCCTTCCAATCCCAACTCTTCGACTGCTCCAGGCCCAGCTAATCAGATAGTTTGTTTTCAAGCTACAGTAAGTTTAAAAAAAAAAAGAGAATTATTTAGCTGACAAGTGCAGAGATGTAACGTCCCTAGCTGCATCATGTTACCATTATGGTTCTTTTAAACATTTCCAAATAACAACTCTAACTTTTGCTCCAGCTCCCCCTCCTCCTCTTCCTCCCGAGAGTGTTGGTTGTCATTTTGTTGTTTACATTGATGTTGATGTGCAGAATTTCATTGTAATACATCTGTAATTGGTGTGTGTAAAGTGTTTGGGGGCTCTCTGAACGAATGGCACAGCGGGAGTGGGGAATGGATTGGATTGAGTAGTGAACGCTAAGGGCATCTCAGCCAGCAGTAATTCGAAGTCACGATGACTGAGAGACTTGACAGCCAGATGAAGAGAGGGACTGTGTGCCAGGGAACATTCCACAATCAAGTGAGAGTTCTCTCCCTGACATATCGGAGATAAGGGAAGCTGAGCAGCCGGGGCTGTCATACACAGTCCCTTTAACCAGGGATGTCATGCGTCATTTGTTGAAAACTAGTGCTTATGTTTTTTTATGTCAGAACAACCTAACACATCCCATGGCTTCTTCACACCTAAGAACAACAATGTCTCACTGTTGGGGTTGAGGCACGAGAGCGCTGCTGCCATTTCCTTTCCCGGATACACAAACACCGCAGCCTTTTTCGTACGAACTAATTATTCAAGCCAGATTCATGACAGTGCGCTCCTCAGGTGCTATAAAGAAAATCACGTTAGCTTGCTTGACCTTTGTTTAATCAGTCGTCTGCATTTCCCAGAAATGTGACCATATCGAGACAATGACATTCTTTCGTTCGCCCTCTATTCCAAGAAGCCTATTGCTTACATAAGTGTGCATGTGAAGTATTTACAACAAACTTTTACATACCTCCATGCAGGCCAGGGGGTGCCAGGCCACACTGGAGGAGTGAGGCTTATTTTTTGTGAGCTAATTTGATCATGGTTTGAAACCATGACTTTGTCGATGTTTAATTACTAAACGTAGTTGCCGTTCGGCGTGCACATATTGAGTCACGTAGTTAAAATGTGTAGGGGCTGATTTAGAATCTGGTCGAGAGGGTACACCATCTCAGTGGTGACTAAATACCCTCTATGTCAAAATGAAGGGCCAATGCCTAATTTACAGCCGGGCAGACATTGGGGTTGTCAGCTATGGAGTGTACTCCCAATCTGTCACTGACATTTTACTCTACAGCCTGATGGAGTAAGGGTCCTCAGGGGTATGGCCATTCACCACCCACACCACTGAGAGTGGATGTTCGAATGGACAGTTTTCACTATGCCTCACTGCCACGAAAAACCTGGAGATAAGGGATGGTAAAAATATTTAAATGACCCTTACACCATGCGAGAAACTCCATAATCCCACTTTGGGATTTTGTTTTTGAAGAAACCAAAACAAGTGAAAAGTTTGACAGAGGATTGTCATGGTTGATGGAGCTGTTTGTCAAACTTTCAACTCATTGACAGGAACTGCTTTCATGACGGTTCCTGTCAATGACTAGAGATGTACGCTGGGTCGCAGGACATCTCTAAATTTGAGGTAGAGGAACTCTGTCAGGACAACAGAGTATTTTACTCAGTTGTCCTGACAGAGTACAATCCATACTGAAAACTGTAAATCAAGCCATAGGCTAGGCAAATACAGTCACATTTGAAAGGCATTATGAGCTCAATTACAAATGAGGAGAAATTATGTGCGAAGCTTTTTGGTGCAGAGGTAGACTGATCAAATGGAATTTCGCACTGAATTCCAAATTTCACTGAGTAAAATATCCACAGACATTAATACACATGGGGGCCAATTAAACTATAGACACAGAATACAAGTCTTACAATTACTCATACACACAAGCCTAAAAGTAGTCATGCCAACAGATCACAAAAAATGCAATTACCAGTGCACACAGATTAACAGAAAGGCAAGCACAAGACCAACAAGCATTGAGAAACTCAATAGGTCGCGCCTATGCAAAAGCTATTGGTTTTGTCTATCTCATTTTGCCCTATTGTATAGAAGCGGGGCTGCTGTGCATCATGACTGAAAATTAGAAAAAATAGCGCTATGATGTATCCAGTGCTGACCACAACATAGAGCTTTTTTCTCTAGCAAAATGGGAGAGGGCACACAACAGTGCTGAAGAGGGATGTGGCAAGCAACAATGTGGGAGGAGATTGGTGAAGAAAAGGGGCAAGAAACAACGGTGGCAGGGCAAAGCAACAATGATGGGGAAAGCAACAACATGAGCGGGGGCAACAGGGGACACAGGGGATAGGACAAGCAACAACGATGACTAAAGGAACAATGGAGCAAGCAACAAGGTGAGATAGAGCAGCAAGAATGGAGCGACAATAATGCAGGAGGTGGGTGGGATGGTAAGAGCATGGGAGAGATGTGTCAAGTAACAACAACGGGGGAAAGCAGAAATGCCTGAGGGTGGCAGGAGAGACAGGGCAAGCAACAATACGGGGGAAAACAGGAAGAATGGGACAAACAATAACTCATGAGGTGGGGAGGGATGAGGCAAGCAACAATGTGGGAAGAGAATGGCAGGAACACAGCAAGTAATAATGATGGGGAAAGCAACAATACAGGAAGGTGGCAGAAAGATGGGCAATCAACAAAGTGAGATGCAAGGCAACAGCGCCAGAGGAATGCAGATGGGATGGGGCAAAGCAACAGAGTAGGTGTGGGTTGGTAGGAATGGGAAAGACTGGGCAAGCAATAACAACAGAGCATGCAACAACATGGGAGGCAGCTAGTGTATGCAACAATGCAGGAGGAGACGAGCACCAATGCAGGAGGGGCCAAGCAACAATGCAGGGGGAGAGGGGTGATGGGGCAAGCAACAAAATGGGACAAGGGGTGGGAGGGACTGGGCAAGTAACAACCTAGGAGTGGTGGGAGGGATGGAACACACAACTATGTGAATGCGGCAAGAAGGACAGGGTAAGCAACAATGTAGGGGCAGAAGGGATGTGGCAAGCAGCAACGCAGGTGGGTGGCAGGTGGAAGCTGGCAGGCAATAATAGGGCAAACAATACAGGAGGAGACGGCAGGAACAAAGCAAGCAAAAACTCGGAACGGGATTGGGAGGGATGCAGCAAATAACAATAAAGGAGCAAGCAACAACCCAGGAGTGAGGCAGGTGGAGGCAGGTGGAGGCCTTGGAGAGGGCAAGCAGCAACATTGGAGAGGGCAAGCAATAATGCAGAACGAGGGGAGATGGCCTGCAAACACATGCACTCTGAGGAAGTGCTACTAGTAAAATAAAAAAGTACATCCATACGCCCAAGCAGTGTTAGAGCACTGGTTAAGGAAACAGTACTTGAGCCTTGCTCCAGGGGAGGGATAAGCACAGGTAGAGGAAGTAAAGCTTGCAGGTGATTACACAGAATATTGGAACAAAAAATATTGTGGGATAAAATACAGTGTCAAGAAAATTGAGGACAAAAATATCATGAAGGTAAGTTTCTACAGATAAATAACGTTTTACTATATATAACTCCACATATATGTACCTTGACAATATATATCTTCAAGGTACCTCGATGGGGAGTTAAGAATAGTAAATGTATACTTACCAATTTGTACTCATTTTGGTCTCCGATATTTCTGACGCAATACTCTGTTCACACAAAATTCTTTGTTTTGGTATTCTGTCAGTGATCCAAGCAAGCTGCACTGACTAAAAAGATGCAAGGAAATGAGAGTGACAATGAGGCAGACCAATGGTAAGCACTGGGTGGGTTCTAACTAAACTAAATGTCTTGCAAACAACAGAGCATGCACTGTCACAGGCAAGACCTAAAAACATGGAGTTAACAGACAGAAAGAACAGAAGCCATGCAAACAAATTTACATAAATGGCCAGTGTTTGAGCCAGTGGTTGCAGGTTGGGCCAACAGCACACATTTTTGGAGACCAGCACGTATTTTTCCTCATCAGACTTTGACCAAAAGCAAGGAAGAGAAAATACACAAATGGGAAAGAAGGAACACAGTGACAAAGGTAGAAAGCAAAAACCTGCAGGAGTAAAATAAAGGAGCAAGGAGTGTCTGGTGGTGAATTAAAGAATATTGAGGTGTAATCAAACTACACAGCCTTGATGTTCAGTGCCCTATCTTTCAATAGCGCAGTTCATGGGTTTCTTAGCAAAGAGACAAGTAAGCTGACCAATTAATGTGTGCTCCTTGCACACTGAGTGTGATTTGGGGCAAAGCTTTATGGAGCATCTCTCTAAAAAAGATGACTGTCCCACCCAACCATCAGGAATGTCTTGGGTAGAACTGGGGACACAGAAGATCAAGACATACAGACCAACGGACAAGCAGTCGCTTCTGCATGCAGACCAATAGACATACAGTTATCCATGCACACACATCAAAATATAGAGGCAGACAAAGACACACACGCATTTTCAAAACTGTACAACTTACATGCAGCCAGATTTATAAAACTGCCCATGGTTGCATTCAGATAAAAGGACAGACACGTGGGCAGATGGATGTATGATTCATGCCTTTTTGGGTCTGATTCAGAAGCGAATGGTTACAGGACATCTGAATAAAACAGTGAGTGTCCAGTTCACCCACCTATTCATTCCGTATCCTATTTAGAAGGAGGGGCATGCCAGTCTTTGCTAGGTTGGAGCCAACACTGGATTCACAATTGGAAATATCATGTTGGTGGGTGAAGAACCAAAGAAGAAGGTAGTTGACTGCCACAGAATTGAGGTCTTACCAGGCATTGACAATTTTCATGTGTGCTGCCTCTGTGCGTTAGTGACAATCTTCTTTGTAAACCACAGTGGTTTTTTGCAAGGTGTTGCCGACCTGCTAAGACAAATCTCCAAGAACATCAAGGACACTTTTTATGTGGGTTCTATAAATGTTCCAATCCTGGAGGAGGGCATTCCTATACTCTCATGCTGTAACAACAGTTCCACCGTTCTACCATCCACCCATCTCTCAATTCTCTCATGTTATTTAGAGGATAAGAGATATCGGTTTTGCTGTTGGCATATCCGCTCTTAGCTCATCTGATGAGGAAGTCCTTGTTGAGATGCAATGCTGGTGGAAATGATGTTAGAGGAGCTTCCTTGTTCGACTGTTCCTTCTGAGGCTATTCCTGCTGATGTATTTAGTGTCCAAGAGCTTCATGCCAGCTTTTCGTAGTTACAGCTAGAAAAGTTGCATAAATCAGGACACCTCCCACCATGAGAAAGCATTAGTTTTGATTTTCTCCACTTTGAGGGTCTGCCTTGAGAGCAATCAAAAGTGACCACAGATACCTCACACTGCCTTGGAATGACGATCTGCCGCCATTGTGTTTTTACCTGCAAAGCTGATTTTGCCATGGAGCCGAGGAACGCTTTGGGGAGAAAAAAATGCCAGGCTGCAAACTTTAGATCTGATAAACCAGAATCCGTTTGGTTGGCAAATGCAGCTTGATTACGTTTCAGCAATACACTTCTTACTTGTCAATCTCCAAAGGATAAACTGAGGGCAGGAAGGGACATTCACCAATTTTGGTCTGATGTTGCCACCCACCTATGAATGAGGCCGTAAGTCATTTCATGAAATATTTTGTAACAAATAATCACAATGTTAGTGTCTTGTGAGAACCAAGAGCAATCCCTTTAAGCAATAAAGTTAAGCAGGTCTCTTCTCGGGACAGTCAAGAAAATAGTGGCCTATCTCCTATTGGGGCAGTCTGGCTAAGTTAGATCTAAAACTACTTCCCATGTCCTTATTGGTCAAAGAATCACATGTTTGCATTTAGTCCAATGAAAACAAAACCCCAAATCTACACTTTTACTAGCATATGGTTAACATGTTGATGATTGGCTCCTCTTCTCCTGTTCCCAATGTTTGGCTTGTCAGGTATCAATATTGTTGCAGCTTATCCTCCAGTCAGTGCATCCATTGTCTTCTCCTGGGAAGGTCAGTCTTACACACACTACATCAAACATTGTATCTTAGCTAGTACATCATCTTCTAGCATCTGTTCTCATGCGAAAGACTTTCAGCTATGAGTGCTTGTCAGCACAGTGGAAAATCACAATTTAATTCTATAAGCAGCCATTTTATAAGTCGATTAAGAAATGCAGCTTGACATGAGGCCGTGCAACTAGGTCCAAGATCTCGCTAAGTTAAGGCCTATGATTAATAAAGCTAATACATAATGCATAACCTTTGATATGTCATATTACTACACTAATAAAACATAAGTTCAACATTTTACATTAAAACGTTATTAGTAAGTACACTTTGTGAACATTGGGGCCACTCAGGTGGGCGTACCTTCAAATGCGTGCATTATTTTTCTCTACGTTAATTCATTTCATTTTCTACGCAAATCCAACACTCAGAATATGTGAATAATCATTAATAAAATTCAGCATTAACACTAGTCCTGGAATGTCCATGCTAACCTGATCAAAGAAGAGTCCCGTAGGGATGGGTGAGTTTGGTCATCTGTGGGATAAAATATACTATTGGAGCCCCCATAGTATGATAGGGTGTTGAGGTGTAGAGCCATGGAGTGGGAAAGCACCTGGAAGACTGTCCTCTGTTCGGAGCATAAAACCCAACAATAGCAATACCCTGACCTGCAAGTCTGCCGGACACCAAGACATACTGCCCGTTAGGGTCTATGATTTCCCCAGGCTTTTGTAAGGGCACCTCAGGTGAATCTAGATCAAGACTCCCCTGGTGAAGGCTGAACAGGTCATGTTGTATACCTGACCTGCACACCACCTGTGAAGGCCTTGCACTCTGGGAGGGTAAGGTGGGTCTCCTGCTAAAGGGTTATGTAGGCGCCTCATCTTTTTAAGTACATTTATATCTTATACTTTTTTGTCATATTGTTTAAGCCCCTGATGTTCCAACTAAGAAATGTATAGGTTAAGGGAGATACCATGAGTGATCTGTACTGTGATATTCAGGAGCTATTTTCCAGATTTCCCAGCTCCGTGGGGGTGGGGTGGAGAGTGAGGTACCAACCCACTCTGCAGCGGACATAATATCAGCGGCAGAGGCAGCAGAAACTTCCAATCCCAATAAACATTTAACATTAACACCCCAACTCCCCAATCCCAGGACAAGAAGTGCATTCACTCCTATCCAAACTAGCAAACATTACAAGAACATTTCCACACTTGTCATGTGCACAACTTAGAGCTGTTGGGCCTGTACAGTGTGGGAGCCTCACAGCCTCTCTGCTCACCATCCAGGTAATATAGTGCTTAGGATAGGCCTGGATGACACAGCTGAGCCGAGAGCTTCATGTCCCTGCATCCTAACCCTTTGGCAGTTAGCCCCGCCTCCCTACTCCTCCTGTGAAGGTCTATAAACATTAGGAGGTGCAGACCTGCCCTGCTTCACCTACTGCTCATGCAAACAGAATATATTTGTCTGATGATCTATCAATTCATCTATGCCGCTGTGAGAATGAGATGTCTAGAGGGAAAATAGTATTTCATCATGACGTGTTGGTGATTCTGCACATTTTTTTTTTTTTACTTTATTGAACAGTTGCTCAGGGCACAACATATACAGTTGACAAATCAATTTGTTATGTTTAATCCATGGTATCTCCATGGTGATTGCTTTGGTGATAGAATCCTTGTTCTTGGGATTCTATGGGGAACGGTTGGTAACTGGGAGGAAAGACGACATCGAAGGAGGTTGGAGCTGGTTGTTGTGGGTGGATGCTGAATAAAGGAGATTTAAATAAGAAGAGTCTCCGTGTCAAGTGGCGACGAGTTTTACTGCATCCACACTTCATCGGACCTACGCGACGTTTTGGCTGTCTGTAATGTATTCGTTCATGTACATTTGCAGTGTGTGGAATAACAGCTGATTTTACAGCTGACTCGGAGCAATGCGCTTTTGTAATACGCGCATTTTCATTGAAAACGATTTTCATTAACGCGCGCGTCTTTAACAAAAGACTGAGCAATCACACTTGTTTTATCTACTTATATGACGTGAGCGTGGCTACTCTTTCCGCGGCACTCACACTTAATCCTTTTGGTACACAAAGCGCCGCTCTGCCCCAGGGCTGATTCAACAGTCAGCTGTTTGCCGCAGAATGTAGCGGCGTGAGCCGATCTAAGTGTCAGTATCCAGCGCGTCGATATCCAGCGTCAGCTGCTTACTGCAGTGTGTAGCGCTACAACGGTGAGCGCGATCAATACATCCAGCTCCTCTCACGGCGCTCACATCTCACTCCTTGGTTGTACTCTTATTAGTCTTAAAAAAGACTCGGCAAGGGTTTTCCAGCCCTGAATCATTTGCGCATAGAAAGTTAAACACTGAGGGGGTCATTCTGACCCTGGCGGTCCATGACCGCCATGGCGAAGGGCGGCGGAAGCACCGCCAACAGGCTGGCGGTGCTTCCTGGGCTATTCTGACCGCGGCGGTAAAGCTGCGGTCAGAAAAGGGGAACCGGCGGTTTCCCGCCAGTTTTCCCCTGGCCCAGGGAATCCGCCATGGCGGCGCTGCTTGCAGCACCGCCATGGGGATTCCGACCCCCTTCCCGCCAGCCTGTTTCTGGCGGTGTCCACCGCCAGAACCAGGATGGCGGGAACAGGTGCCGTGGGACCCCTGGGAGCCCCTGCACTGCCCATGCCAATGGCATGGGCAGTGCAGGGGCCCCCTAACAGGGCCCCACAAAGATTTTCACTGTCTGCTTTGCAAACAGTGAAAATCGCGACGGGTGCCACTGCACCCATCGCACCCCTGCAACTCCGCCGGCTCCATTCCGAGCCGGCTTCCTCGTTGCAGGGGCTTTCCCGCTGGACCGGCGGACGGCCTTTTGGCGGTCGCCCGCCGGCCCAGCGGGAAAGTTGGAATGACCGCCGCGGTCTTTTGACCGCGGTGCGGTCATTCGGCGGTAACCGCATGGCGGGCGGCGACCGCCACCCGCCGCGGTCAGAATGACCGCCTGAGTCTGCAGGAAGATGATATCAGCGTAATGTTTACGTTCAACAAAATAAACTTACTGTATTCTGGTGAACCTTGTCCCACTGACTTTGAATAAACGTGGATTCCTTTTGTTTTGTTTTTCCTTTTATGAAGAAGTTCCTCATCACAGGAAGTGAATATAAACTAGTGCGCTAACCCAAAAAATTCTGGCACATTCAGGAAGTACAACAGTTTTATTTACAATTTCAATATTTTTTTTTCAACAACAATGACTCAACAACCTCTTCTCAGTTTATCTCAGCCTCCAAAATTTCTATCTGAACGGTGTGAGCCAATTCTACCATGGAAGAAATGGATAAATTTATTTGATTCATACTTAATTGGTATTGGAGGAGAAAAATTTTCCCCTGCGAGAAAACAAGGCATTTTATTACATAATTTAGGAATTGAAGGACGGTATATTTATGACAGCCTTGATTTAATAACTATTGGGACAGCTGAGGGTTAACCTAGAGATATCTACGAGATGTCACTCATGATGTTAAAAAAACACTTTGGTGGTCGCACAAATGTTTTCATGGAAAGACACAAGTTTTTCATGAGAGCACAAGCTAAAGATGAAAGAGTTAGCAATTACATTGCTTCACTCAAAACACTGGCTTAAACATGTGACTTTGCTGAACTTACAGACTCTTTAATACGTGACCAACTTGTGCGTTGTACCAACAACTTTAGAGTCCAGGAAAAGCTACTGGCAAAGAATCCAACCTTGCAGGAGGCACAGATTATTGTTGAAAGTATGGAACATGCCATTTTATGGGCCAAGGAAATGAAGGGTGCAGGTCCCAGTCATGGCATCCATGCTGAATCTACATTTCCAGTTTCTTCCTGTGATTGCGTTCAGGAATGTGACCTTGTCCAGAAAGTGTCCAGTAAAGCAAAAATTAACAATGATACTCTGGAGAAGAGCAATGTCAGATGTTATAAGTGTGGAAATGTTGGTCATTTGGCTAACAACCCAAAATGTTTTGCTAGGAATGTAAATTGCAGGAATTGTGGAAAAAGGGGGCATTTAGCAAAAGTTTGTTAAAGCTCGAAAGTTAATATGGTTGATGAGTCAGCAAGCACACATCAGATGATTTTGCAGGTTGATTACACAAATCAACAGTGCAGTGAAAATAAATTAGTCATGCCAAAGTGTGATATTAGTATTGATGGGAAAACTGTCCCAGTTCTTACTGATTCTGGATCCCCTTTTACACTAATTGGAGACAAGAATTGGGAAAGGATCTTTGCAGGTGAAAGAATTGAACTAATTCCACCTGATATAGACCCTATCGGATATGGTGGACAGAAGATTGACCTTATTGGATATTCTGTGATGACAATAGAATTTAAAGGACGTGAAACAGTAGGGAAAGTTTATGTAGCAAAACAGGGTAATAATCTTTTGGGGTGGCGTCATCAAAGGGATTTCGGTATTGTTCTGAACCCGAATACTCCTGACCAGGTTCTTTCTGTTTCCAATTTGGGTGATGATGAGAAAATTGTAAATAATTTTCCAGAAGTCTTTAGTGATGGACTTGGACTACTGAAACATTTTAAACATAAAATAATTTTAAAGTCCAATGCTAGACCAGTTGTGTACAAAGTGAGAAAGGTACCTCATTTGATGTTGCAACCTTTACAAGATGAACTTGACAGATTACTGGGTTTAGGTGTTATAGAGGAGATTGAAGCCTCAGAGTGGTTAGCACCCATAGTTTTGGTTCCCAAAGATAATGGAAAAAAAATCAGATTATGTGTTGACCTTAGAGGTCTCAATCAGTGCATTTGGGTAGACCGCCAGCCGTTGCCTAATATCAATGAGACTTTGACCATGTTAACTGGGGCAAATGTTTTCAGTGTTTTAGATCTCTCAGCAGCGTACCATCAGATCCTGCTCGATGAAGATTCAAAACATCTTACCTCTTTTGTCACTCCTTTGGGGGCATTCAGATATGTTAGAATGCCTTTTGGGTTGGCGTCTGCTGCTGCTTGTTTTCAGAGAGTGATGAAGGAGGTACTCAAGGGTCTGAGTTCTGTTCTGTTTTTTCAGGACGATATTCTTGTTTATGGCAAAAACACTGATGAGCATGATTCCATTTTGAAAGCTGTACTTGTGAGATTACGAGAGAATGGTTTGACTGTGAAGAAAGAGAAATGTAAATTTAGGGTTGGAAGTGTTTCGTTTCTTGGTCATACCATCTCTGGAGATGGTATCAAACCAAACGTAGAGTTGGCAAAATCAATTATGTCTGTACCAATACCTATAGACAAAGATCAAGTACGATCGTTTTTGGGCCTGGCAGAATATTATTCTAAATTTATCAAGAATTTTGCTAGCATTGTCCAACCATTAAGAATAATTCTGAAGAAGGGTGTGAAGTATGATTGGACTCCACAATGTGAGGAGGCATTTAATGCAGTAAAAAATGACATAGGGAAGATGCCCACCTTAGGCCATTTTGATGTAAGGCGTAAAACATTCTTATCCACTGACGCTAGTATGAAAGGTCTTGGTGCGGTTCTTTCACAGCATGTGGATGGAGAAGAAAGAGTGGCGGCGTTTGCATCACGTTCCCTTAGAAGTCAAGATAACGGTATTCAGTAATTGAGCGTGAAGCGTTAGCCTGTACCTGGGCCATAAACCATTTCAAATATTATTTATGGGGTTTACCGTTTGTGCTCAGGAGTGATCATAAACCTTTGGTACAGATGTTCACCTGTCGGAACATTGAGAGTACGACACCACGTATTAAGCGTTGGGTAGAAAGTTTGTTAGATTTTAATTATCTCATGGAATATTTTCCTGGCAAGAAGAATATTCCTGCAGATTTCTTGTCTAGATCATCAGTGGTTGATTGTAGTTTCGATGAGCAAATTCCTGTGCTGTGGATTAAGGAATCTGCTCTAGACAAGGTGGAATGGGATGGAGAATGTAGTAAAGACCCGGTTTTAAAGTTGGTTATGGAATATGTGGTTCAGGGTTGGCCATGCTTGCGTGAGTGTCATGAAAATACCAAAGCCTTTTGGAACGTTAGGGATGAGTTGAGTATTATCGATGGCAATTTGTTCAGAAATAATAGGTTGGTTCCTCCTTTCAGTTTACGTGAGAAACAGATTAACTTAGGCCATGAAGGACATCTAGGTAGAAATCTTACAAAATCTAGCATTAGAGAGTGCTATTGGTGGCCGGGTCTGGATAAACAGGTAGAAGCTCTTGTCAAGGACTGTTTACAATGTGCTGGAAATGATAAATCCAGAATAGTTCGGACTGCTCCTTTATCTCCAGTTTCTGTTCCCAATGAACCTTGGGTCAAATTGGGTCTGGATTTGGTAGGACCTTTTGAAATGTTACCATACAATGAAAGATTTGTGATGGTCCTTGTCGATTATACTTCCAAATGGGTCACTGCTAGTTGTGTACACTCTGTTACCACCAGAACTGTGACAGATTTTTTGACTGATGTATTTGCTTGTGAAGGAATTCCTAGAGTGATAGTGACTGATAGTGGGGTTCAGTTCACTTCCTCAGAAATGAAGGATTTTCTTAGGAATCTGGCAATCTCTCATTATCGCACTGCACTCTATGCTCCCCAAGCTAATGGGTTAGTTGAGAAAATGAATCAGTTGGTGAAGGCAAGTGCTCAAGTAGCTTTAGAGAACAAATGGCCATTAAAGACTGTTTTGAGGGAGAAGTTGTGGGCTCACAGGAATGCACCCAATGTTGTTACCGGTATGTCTCCATTTCGTATTTTGAAGGGCAGATTAGCAGACTCGAAGTTGAATCCTTCATGGTTGCATTCTAAAACTCGAGCTGGAGTAAAGTTTTGTGACACAGAGAATATTCAAGCCAGAGTAATTGCGAACCAGACAAAGTATAAAAAACGATTTGATGAGAGGCGTTGTGTGCTACAAAAGAGTTGGTGTGTAGGTGATCTGGTATTTATTAAGAAACCTGTTTGGTGTCCCAAAGGAGAATCTAAATATGTTGGGCCGAGGAAGATTGTAGAAGTGAAGAAGAATGTTGTTGTCCTGGAAGGTGGTGAGGTTTGGAGTATGTCTCGACTAGCTAAGTGTACCAAGTTATCAGATGAACATGATACCGTTTTGCCTGATGTGGATGTGAATGTGGGAGTAAGAAGGAGTGGAAGGAACTGCACATATCCTAGACATCATCTATGGGGAAAGGTTGGTAACTGGGAGGAAAGACGACATCGAAGGAGGTTGGAGCTGGTTGTTGTGGGTGGATGCTGAATAAAGGAGATTTAAATAAGAAGAGTCTCTGTGTCACAATTGTAGAATAGGCATCTCAAGGCAACAGGTCACCGCAAAGTCACAGGTATTGTTCATATCGTACACAGAATTATCCACAATGACTTGATAGAACTGCCTTTCTGCATTAAAAGGAGACAGCATCCAATGCCCAGCCCCCCAAGTGGCGCACAACATTTATTACACAACTAAATCCTCTGTAGGCCCAGACCCTTTCCCATTCCTTAGGGCAGCCACTAATTCTGTATAATTTTTATGAAATATGTCATACATCCATACTTACTTCTGTAACCTTATTAAACAAAAAGGTGGCTTGGCGGAGACTGTGATGAATACTAGCTTCCCGCCCACAGTCTTAGCTACCTTTTGCACAATGCACTTTTGTAATCTGATTTACTCTTAAATCGTTGGCATCTCAAACATAGTTGAGCTATTTGTTTTTTATTAGACAGGCATTTTTATATTTTATTTATTTAAGTTGATGTCTCTTTTATAATCAAATATTGTATGGATGTGTTATTTTTAATATAAGCAGATACTGTGATGTATTGCAACAATGTTTTTTTAATTAAGAATTATTTTGTGGTTTTTATAACCGAATAAAGAATATTTTGACTCTGACGCCATACGCTAATGTGACTAACCTGTTGAATGCCATCTTGGAATGGACCAGAACGCCGGTGGGTTGTGTAAGGTCTCTTTTTGAGTACAGGGGCAAGTCCTGCTTGAATGTTTCATTGACCATTTGTGTCCTAGAGCTAAAGTACAATTTCTGCAATTGGAAACCAAAGTTACGCCCTCTTGGCGTTTGACTCTCTCTAGGTTGAGAGGGTAAGCAGTTAAAACTTACAAGGTAGTGGGGCTTAGAAACACAGATACAGTACAGCACGGTAAAAAACACCCAATCGCTTCAATGCCTACTCTGGCGCTTACATCCCATTGGTAACTGAACGTAGGGTTAAGGGTCAATTGCAACTTAAAAACTCAATATCTCCAGGACCAACGGACTAAAAAGGTGGTTTAGGACCTTCCAGAATTGGGATGACCTCTCCCCTCCAAACGAAATGGGTCCCATGCCAACTGTGTGACTTGGACTGCTTCATGATCATCCTGGCAGAGGAAAGGGGAGGCGTAGATACACTATGGATATACAATTGGGATTCAGATGCTGCCCTCCCAGTAGCTACCAGAAGCAGGTGACATGGCAGCTCAATACCCAGATGTTTTAGCTCTTTCATTGGTTCTTTTCTTGGCAAGCTGGGATGAAATAATTATGGTTCCTGGGAAACCGAGGTACACTGGTACTTCAACCAGTTACATTCTCTCTTCATCTAGGCCTTGCAAAAGTCTTCCTGAGATCGGGAAGCCTCCTTGCAGATGCCATTTATCTCTTCAGGCAGGAAAGGTGTCCTTCTTTCCTAAAGTCACAGCATCAAGGCATCCCACAGGTTTCAGATGTAGGCCAGGCATAGAAGGACAGTGAGAACCCAGCTGTAGTTCCACTCCTGGTGAGATGTATTTTTTCCAGCAGTGGCATGAAGCCTCCTCTGTGCCTAAATAGTATTCTCAATACTGGCTCAAGGTGGGGCCTTTTTCGATAACCAAGGTGATAAGCCAGAGTCAACCATAGGCCTGCTGTGTTCCAAAATTCAAACAATTCAAATTCTGAAGAAGTAGATCTTTCTTTTGTTGTCCAAGTAGTTTCTGGGCTCTGAAACCGATTCACAGGTCAGACAAGTTTGGATTGGTCAAGGCATTTTTATTACTTGCAGGTCAGTCAGAGGACTGAATCTTTTCCTGTCATCTTGAAAACCAAAAGCAACAAAGGAAAAGGGAACTGACTGGGAAAGCTGTTCTAATAGAAGGAAAGACTGTCAGCCCCTCATCACGAATCAGAGAGAGGAACTTCAGGTAGTGATATCTGGAAATGAATATGTGCAGCGTGGCATGGCTACCATGTTGAAAATCAACCTCCTTGAAGGTGGGCCACTACCTTGTGCAGCACAGACAGAGGCTTATATCAGAATATCGGTTGCAGAATATTGTTATAAAAAAATATTGGGGCCTAAATATCGACTTCAAAATTATTATGAAAGTAAATATATATATGTAAGTGTAAGTTTGCTATAATTAACTCTATATACATGTACCTTGACAAAGGTAAATGGCTGTGGACTTAAAAATAGTAAATCAACACGTGATTATAAATAGGTACTGTCACTTTATTTTTCTAGTCAATATTTAGGCTACAATTTTTTGTATAACAACATTTTCTCTCAATATTCTGGCATGCACCCACACAGAGTAGGAATGGAGACCAACACATGAGCCACACACAGACACGCAGACACACCGTCTCAGCCAAAGGTCCAACAAATGATGAAAGCACAGGACTCTGGGGAATTAGGCAGAACTTCTACCCTGGAACACATGCACATTCTCTCCACTGGGACACAGGTAAAAAGGCCATGACCTATGGTCTAAAACTCCACCGCTACCACCTTCACTCATGGTTGCTAGTGTGGTTTGAGGGAGCATTAGCCCCCCAAGTCCTGCAAGTCATTGTAAAATCATAAGAGCAGAGCACGTGCTATGGACGTTCATGATTGTTACGTTTACTGGCCTGGGGGGCCTAGGAATAACAAGAAAAAACTAACAGGGCAATATGGTATAGTTTTCCCAAGCTCGGCTAGGGATTTTCGTTCCTGTCGGACGAGGCTGCTCTTTCCATTTTCCTGCCCTCTGGCCATGTGGTGCCTGGCACAAAATACCCCCACAGACCAGGTGATGCCTGCACCTGTCAGGGCGGAATGTGTATCAATGTACTAAATTGTTTAGCATTGTAGGCCCAGGATGTGAGATGGCTTTCATAGATAACGATAGTGATTTTAAAAAAACTGTAATTTAACATTCATCATAACCCCTCTTAAAATGAATAGAGCTGTCATCAAATCTCCTTGACAAATGCTGAATTAGCCTGCAAATAGTGTTTTGGGTCCGGTGTTACTCTCCCATGATCTTTGAAATCAGTTGTCCAGGCAGGGGTTGACTGGACCAGCACCCTAATCCATCTTCAAGTCCATCTTGGCATACATGTGCAGATAAATGAACCAAGGTCATGGGAATTGCTGAGGCGGTGTCGGCTAGCCTGGGATCCGAGCTTTGTTGTCCATCCACTTGTAACGAATCATGCCCATTTTCATGGGAACTACCATGCAACGCTGCAACACTGGGCTCAGCCTGAGAAACGCTGAAATTAAATATTTGTGAATGTGGGAGACAACTAGAAACAAATACCTCAGAAAAGAGCCAGAGGCAGCTGGCCGGGCTCCTGCCAAATGCTGATGCTGGTGTTTCCCTGACTAAACCATTTCTTTTTGGCTAGTCGAAAGCATGTAGATCACAGTTTTACTAGAATTTCTATATGGTTAAACATGCCTCCTTGAGGCCTTCTAAAGGTAATTTGTGGTACTAACATGTGTGCGCATTAACGTGGTTTCCTCTATGGTCGATATATGGTAGCCAGTGAGGGTCAGTGCAGGAAAACGTTGCTATTCCCACCTCGGTTTGTATATTCGAGGAAGATTATGGTGCAGTTCCGAGGAGGAGAGTTACCAGTGAAGACATTGTTGAAGAGGTACAATAAGTACTGCAAATAGTTTAGATCCACACAGTCCAGCGTTACTTTATTGTTGTGCCTGATTTGAGTTCTTAATTACATGTTCATTTGAAAAGTTCAGTTTTCGTGACTTTTCTGAGGAGCAGATAATTGGGTTGGCCTTTCATAGATTGGCTGAGGATGTTTCTCGTCTGTACCTCTAGTGCTAGGGATGATCTGTCTCTGTCTTTTTAAATTTGTTCTCGTACATAACAGGGCAGAGATCGTTCTATTGGGGACCAGTTGGGTGGGGGTGGGGTGGAATCAAGGTCGTGTCTCACTTTTTTTATTTAAAGACGCCGTAGAGAGTACTGACTGTTATAAGATACTAATTGGAGCGTAATATTGGAAATAAAAAGAGATCCACAGAAAATCTACATTTCTCGTGATTGGAATAATTTACAATGTGGTGAGTGGAGAGAAGGAGAGCTGATGGATGGAAAGAGAGTGGATGTGCGACACAGCAAAGCGAGAAACATCACTTACAATACAGCAAATACAACGCAATGCATTTACCACAGTGCCTTTACCACGCATTTGCGTTTACGACACATGGCTTTACCACGAACATACCCTTACCACGTATGCCTTTGCAACGAATTTCACTGTAACCATATGAATAGGTAAGGTATATGTGTGGTAAAGGTTTTAAAGGTAAGCATTTTTTTTTTTTTTTTGTAATGGCATGAATTGTAAAGATGTATGTGTGGTAAATGTTTTAAAGGTACATACAGTTATTAAGCGGTTTGAGTCTGTGTATAAATGTATATATTTTTTAGGTTTTAGGGTCGGTATGGGTTTTTGGGGGGTAAGGGGTGTTTAGGGTGAGTATGGCATTTTGAGAGGTAAGGGCATTTTTTGGATTTAGGGTGGGTATGGGTTTTGGAGTGGTAAGGGGTGTTTAGGGTGGGTAAGGGTTTTTGGGTGGTAAAGGAATTTTTATGGTGTACATACCTCTTTACCTTTTACCAAGCATATGCCTTTACCAACCAAGCCTTTACAACTAAATTTTCATGGTAAAGGCATGTGTGGTAAAGGCATATGGTTGTTAAAAAAATGTAGTTGTAAGGGCATGCGTGGTAATTATGAATGCGTTGTACTTACTGTGTTGTAAAGGCGTGCGTGGTAATTGCATGCACTCTTCCATGTTCACACCCTCGCCTTGCTCTATTTGTCTGGACAAATAGAGCAAGGCGAGGGTGTGGCGTAACAGCCAGAGGTGCCCACTTTGGAACTGGTGAACCAGCAGGGGCAGCTCCTCTGCACTGGCTGAGGAGCGTTGCTCCCCAGGCTAAGAGCCAGCAAAAGTACACTATTGTTTCATTTTTCATCTGCAGGCTCAGCCAGCAATGGAGGGAGATGCGGACTGGGCCACTGAGAGGGGGAAAAGAGAAGGGGGAATGGAGTGCACTAAGGCCCATATTTAAACTTTTTTAGCGCCGCATTTGTGCCGCTTTTTGATGCAAAATGTCACAACCTAAGTGTGCACTTAGGTTTCTCCAACCAGGCTGTGTTGAACAACCAGGCTGGAGAAACTGCACAGACCCCAAGGCAGTGAATGAGCGGCAGACCAAGTTGCTCAGACCAATCCTGATGCTGCTTTCATGCTAGGGGAGCATTGCTGGGGAGCATGTGCTGGTGTCACAGTGAGTGCTGTGACACCATCAGGGGTAGAGGAGCAAGGCGGCGTGAGGCGGCGGGAATGGTGGAACAGTATGTGTTTTTTTTTCTTTTATTGTTTCCCCGGTCTCCGTGCCCCCCCCTCCTTTACATTTGCGGCCTCCGCTGTATTCCAGGTTTGAGACTCGACCTCAGCTCAACATTCTGTGATTCTCGGCAAATCACTTAATTTTCTGGTGCCTAAAGAAACTAAAAATAAATATGTAGTGTAACTAGTGTTCGTGTAAGGTGCTCCAAAGAACTTGGTTTGCGTTTGCGCTATTGAAAACTGCAAAAAAAGCAAATCTAGTTCTATAATTTCTACAAGAGGTGCTTACGGTTCCACAGTCATGTCCAGCCTGACGACCCTCATAGCCAGGTCTCAGACGGAGGCATATATTAAGGTCGTTTCCTCTCAAGTTAATACAAAATAGCTCGGGTGGTTACTTCTGCCTCTAGCAGGGGCACCACGGTGAACTCTCAAACATTATTTCCAATTGTAACCTGCTGTCTGCATCTGGTTCCGTGATGATTATTGAGACAGCAGTTGTATTATGAGCGACATACACAATAAAACTGCCCATAAAAACGCAGTCTTCTCTGATGTACCAAGCATGTTGATTTTTCAGTTTCCAAATACATCATGTACAAAGGGGGAATTCCAATGATGTTTCACACAGGAATGTCTCTTCCTGGCACATGCATGTTTCTGTTCGTGTAAAGTGAAGGCCCAGGACCCAGTTGGCAGCAGTAAAGAAAGAAACACATTATAAACCACTACTTTACTACAATATTGCCAATTTCTGAGAAGGGAAGCTTTCTGTTCAGCCTTGTTAGATGTATAAACACGTCCCGCCCATCAGTGAGAAGGTAGTGACGTCTGTACCCTATAGCACTGACCTCTGTAACGTTCCACCATTTGTCACGCAGGAGTGAAATATACAAAGGATGGTACAGGGACGAAAAAACAACAGCCCAGTCTGTTTTCAGATGACAAAGGACTCAGAACTTGAATTACCATTCAACTGGCAGAAAACAAGAGCGTACAATGCAAGTGGGAGTGTTCAAATCGGTCCCAGGGAGTCAAAGGCTTACGTTTACCAAGGCCGGCAGCCACAGTCATCAAACATGGAAGAGAAATAATAACGGTTTTTATATCCCCGTACACTGTCACCCAGTTCTCCTTCATTCACTCTGTAGAAGCTCCACAAAGGTGATTGTCAGAGGTGAAAAAGTCTTACTGTGTATTATGTGAATGGAGTGGATCAGCACTTGATTGATGGCAGTACAGCTGAAGCAATATTGGCTTTAGAAGGGTGACCCTAGGGAGCGGAAATAGAAATGCCATTTGGAACAAAATGGCACACTGATATCACATGAAACGGTCTAAAATAGCTTTTTTTTTAATTAAAAAAAAGATACTCCCAACAGCCCAAGTTAAAGAAAACAATTCCTCTTTAAGTCAATCTATAACTCTTTAGTACGGTTTACAGTCAATTATAACATTCTTTGAAACCATGTGAAAAGGGATGAAAGGAAAGCCATTTTAGGTCTCAGCTGAGACAGGGCATGCTCTGTTGCTTGAGAGACATTTTGTTAGCTTCCAGTGGGCTTAGAGCCTGCCCATTGCTTACAATTGGTTGGCTTCATTGTCACTCTAATTTGTGTTTGCTTTTGATTGTTATCAAGTTCGGGCTTCATGTCCTTTTCTTGTATTTGACCCTCCCCTGGAACATGGCCAAAGTACTTGAGTGTTTCCTCTACTAGCGTTTTTTCTTTTTGTGAAGCACTCGGCATGAGTGTTATCTTCTTTCTATGTATTCTTAAAGCACACTATTACCTGTGACGTTATCCTGGTCCTGAGCAGGTTGGCTAATAGAGTGCATATGTTTGTGAAATGTCTATCTCATATGCACCCTCAATGACCTGTGTCGGCCTTTCTCACCTGTTTGCTTCTATACCCCACAAGAGCTCATTATGCAGTCTCGTGACATGTGCTTCTAACTTCATGTTTCTTGCCGTCATCTTTCCACTCCATGTCCCCCTATGCTCCCTTCCTGTTGCTTGTCCCTATCTGTCTACTCTATGCCTGCTTCCTATGTATTATTTGCTTTATTTCTCTCCCCTAAGGCCTTGTTCTTCCTGGTGTTTGCCCTATCAGTCCCCTCCATGACTACTCTCTTTGGGATTTGTTTTTTGTCTGTCCCAAGGTCTTGCTTGCTCCTATCCACCCCCTCCATGATACATCCTTTCTATTGGTTGCCTGATCCGTCCCGTCCCATTCATGCCCTTTGCCTCCTGTCCCTTCCTTTATCTGTGTTGTTTCCTGCCACACAATATAAAAAAAGGCAAGAAGAAGAGAGGGCGTGTTGGGGGCAACATGAACAAAAAGTAAAAATAAAAAGCATTATCGCTTTTTTTACTGTGTCATAGCACTTTTTCAGGATCGAGCCTGCGAGAGCCTGCGCCAGCGCATGCAACTCATTTGCGAGACACTGTTGTGAATATTAAAGACTTGGAGCCTGCCCCTTGTTTACCATTTGTAGACTTGCCTGGCACTCTTCTTTACAGCCTCGCAATTCATCACTGCAGACCTCGCACCATTTACATTACTCTCCCTGGAGCAGGGACCAAACACTGATTGATTAAACTTAACCAGTGTCCATCCGCTGCTCCCTAGATAATGCTTTATTTCCTTGATCCTTCTTAATGAGCAAAGGAAACAGTACACATTTCATACATTACTAACAAAATTGCAAAAAATAACGTTTTGCAAACGAAATTCAGTTTTTTTGCACCCTACAGCTCCCACAGGCAGAGTGGGACAGCTTTGCGAAAGGGGTAAACTGTGCAAAGCTTGTGAAATTCACCCAAGTGTTCAAGGCTGAAGTATGAAACTTCTACTGTCCTGAGAGTTGCATTTCGCCTTGGAGAATGTGATAATCTTGTCTAGATCAGGGTTTGTTGAAAAGCTGTCATTTTGACATTAGCCTTCATGAATATGTTCTGTTCTGTTCTGATATGGCTGTTATGGTTTTATGTCATATATGCATGCATGTGGTAATTCTAAGATGCAAATCTAGCCAAAAGGCGGCAAAACACTGTACAGGATCAAAGACCAACATAATGTCAGTGACTGATAGGCGAGGTAGCTTGTTTGTGGACTGTTAGTATATTGTGATTTAGTGTTATTTATAGAAGTGTATCTTAAGTGCTTTCCTAAATTGGAGCATCACTTGGGGCGATCCTTATGGATAAGTGGATATTGTTCCAGATCCTGGGTGCATACATGGAAAAGGACTGATGTCTTATTTTTCCTTGTTAACAATTCTTAGTGTGCAGTCAGACAGTGTCCTCCTGGTGGTGATGAACTTGTAAATGATGCAGCTAGCTTTGAAGATGTGGGCCAGCAAGGGGAGCCAATGGAGCTCTATCAGGAAGGGGGTGATGTGATCATATTTCCGCAGACCATGGACGAGATGTGTTGCAGCATGTAGGATGCCCTAAAGGAGTGCCAGTGTGGAGTCTGAAAGTCCATAGAGTAGGCAGTGGCGGCTGCCACTGAACGGTGGTGGTGCGGCGGGGAGGAGAACAAAATAAAGAAATAAAAAAAATACTTACCTTTCTTCTGGAGACACGTTCGCATCTCCTCAGCCTTCTTCCCTGCAGCACACAAGCTCCCAGCCAACCACAACACTGCTGTCACGAGCATGACAGCAGCGTTATCATTGGTGTGAGCGCCCAGCTTCGGCACTCACACATGGAGTGGGAGCCTGTGCACCTTCTCCACCCGGCTGTTCAATACAGCAGGGTGGAGAAATCCAAAGTGCGCATGTTTGTTTGGCTGGCCCAACACAGCCGGCCAAACAGACATGTGCACTTATTGTGCACTCCACTCCTTCCTCCACCCCTTCTCAGGCCCCTTCCAACTCAGGCCCGCCCTATCCCGGCTTCCAGGAAAAATAAAATTATAATAATGCTTCGATATTATCATTTATTTTTTCTTCCCCTTCCGCATAAAAGCAGCAGGGCGACGCTCCTCCACCTTAGCGGAGGACCCGCCCCTGAGAGTAGGGCGTCTTATAACTTAATTTATGGTTTATAATGTACTAGCATATTAATTGTCCACCGTTAAGTAGATACTTTGATATGATCACAAGTTGGTTAGTATTACGTATTTACATTTAGGATTTAAAGCGCACGCTAGCTAGGCCATGAGATTCTTACTGTTATGCAAGAAATCTTATGTCGGCAGAGCAAAAAGGAGCACAACGGTTGTGACATAGAGCTTGCAAGATTTATAGATGGGCACGGAACTGAGATACAAGCTGTTAAGTAAGAAAGTTGCACGTGATGGCAGTACTTGCGCTATGTGTATGTGACGCAGTAGTATGTTATTGTTGGTATACAACGTGCCAGTGGAGCCCTGAGAGCCCTACATGTGTATGTGAGTGTAATTAAGAGACACTACTGTAAGTTCTGTTACGGTTTTGTTATGTTTGGAGTCTTGGCACAGGTTTGGATTAAAGTGGGTCACAGAGGGTCACCGTGGCAGAGGGTTTGATGTTCAATAGCGGGGTTAAGAAATCTTCCTTCGAGTGACAGCGACAAAGGATGGGATAAGAAAACAATACTTTCGAGAGACCCCCAAGGTAGTGACAGTCCCTGGGACCCCCTGAAGCGTTTCAGGGTGACTTCACCGGCTAACGATTTCAGGATGAGAAGATTTTTTCAAAACTGAGGGCGGAGGTGAAGACTCACTGGTGACCTGAAGAGACTAGTAGTGACTGGAAAGAAACCCAAGCACATTCCTAGCGTTCCCCGCCCGGCGTAATTGGTGTCTGTGAGACGGGAAAAGGGTCGAGGGGGAGGCCTCGGAGCACCTTCTTTCTCTGCCAATTATCACTTCCTTCTGTTTAAACCGCCTCGTTGCTGGAAGTGGGCACCTTAAAGTGTCCGTGTCTCTCTTTCGAGGTGTGGTATCGATCGCTCTTTTATCACCACTGGCTGCATATTTATACCTGCCCAGAACCTGCAGTTAAAAAAATATATACTCCAGGTTATACTGGTCACAGGAGCTGGCATATAAAACGGATGATCAAAGATTTAAGACATCGTTATGTTATATGTAATTATATGGCGCACTTTCTTCCATTGGTACAGTAGTTGTGACATTTAAACACCAAAATCCAGTTTATGTTGTGGATTAGAAATTATAAAAGTATTGCATCAATGTATGTATTTTAGGGAGCTGTGGAGCGGGAGGTAATTCCATGCTTTAGGAGTGATGTAAGAGAATGCCCATTCTGCTGATCTGGTTCTTTGAATGAAGGGGATGGGCAAGAAACAATCCTGTAGAGGAGAGATGTCTGGGTGGTTAGTTTAAGGAGGTGCAATTCTTCAGCTAGATGTAGCCTGAGTTGTATAGTGCCCTGAATGTGGCTATGAGGAGTTTGAAATGAGTGTGTTTGTGTCTCGAGAGAAGGTGGGGCTCCTTGATGACTGGTGTGATGTGTGTTCTATGTTGGAGATTGAGAATGAGGTTGGCTGCCGATTTCAGGATGGTTTGCAGTTTTCTGGTGAGTTGCTTCTTGAGCCGAGCTTAGCAGGTGTTCTTGTAGTCAAACTTATTGGTGATTGGGGTGTTAGGAAAAAAAATTCTGGTGTTGTTTGGGAGCTGATAGAGCGGAACGTGGTAACAATTTACCTGCGTTCGGACACTCTTTAGGTCGATGAATCTTTTGACTTAGTGGGAACTCTCTGTACTCTTAATCGATCAATCTCATCAAAATCAATAATCAATAACGAACATAAGCAACACCTTGAACAACATAACACTTAACAATTAATCCAGAATACATTTCGGCGAACCCTGACCTTTCAGCCAGGAATAACCACACCAGTTTATTGCAAAGTTAGTGAATTTATTTCCCTATATTAACAAAGCTAGCAGGATATAGATGTGTCTCAACACCAAATGATAAACATAAATGAACATTAATAGCTGTCCATATCGTCTAAACAAGTGTAATCTATGTAGCATTTGAATCACAAGGCATTCGATAATGGCAATGCAAAGCACTAATACGATAATCTGCAATGGGCTAATTGCGTACATTTAGTCAGCATAACAAGATCTCAAATTGCATCGTGCGACATATGGAATCCTCGTCTAACCTCAAATTAGCATCAGCATGTGGGACTTCATGCAAAAAACAATTTGGCAACATCAATTTGGAAAACTCCTAGCTAGGGTCCTTATCAAAATCAGCAGTTGGTTACCTAAAAGAAACACAATGCAATTTTACAGTTTCCTTTCATAATTACCAATTCTGATCAGCAATCAATGAAGTCTTCGTCTCACGGGTACCGTTTCTCGATCAGCATAGGACGGGACAAAGGGGCAGGGGTGAACGGGGCAATTGCCTCACGGCGGCAAAGTAAGGCTACTACTTCATGCAAAGGGACAAATCAAAGTTAAAGTCTCTAGGGCAAGAATCATTAAAGTCTCTTTCTCTCGACTAGAGAAAGCATCAAAGTCTCTCAAAATGGCGTCGCAGCAAAGTGGGTCATAGTAGCTACGAAGTCAAAATGGCGGGATGTCCGAAGATAGAGAGAGCTTTCCTCTCGTGCACCTGGGTTTTATAGACAACAGTTCAAGTCCAGTAGGGTCTCCATTGGTGGGTTCATAGGTTAGCTTCAAATTGACCAATCAAAAACGACAGTTCTCAAGCTTTTACTTAAGCATACATTATCCTTGGAGATGGGTACGTAATTTGAAACATTGTCTCTCGATTAGCTTACTCTCAGAGCCTCCATTGTCCGCACCTGCAAGTCGACCTTGAATTAAAGAGAAAATATGCCAGGCTGGCACTAACTTTAAGATAAGCATGTGAACAGTTTCTGTGGAAAAGTACAGCTTCAAGCAGAAATACACGTTTAATAGCACAGTGGAAAAATACAAACATCTAAACCGTGAGACCAGGCAACTAGGCCAAAGCCTCCGCTAAAGTAATGCTAAGCTAAAACATTTCAAACAAGCAGATCGTAGCATACGTTTATGATTATGTCGGAATAGCGCAATTCTAATACACCACGTTATATAAAGCACGCGTATAAATGATGGCAAACTACTCTGAGGGCACATTTTGTCCCCGTACAATCTTTATTAGTTCGGTTAATATCACACATGATTATTTCAGCACTACGTTTATGCGTTAATAAATCAAAACCTTCATTTTCTGCTTCATCAGAGCCATATGAAGATCTTCCTCTGCATCTTCAGGGTGTGGAAGCAGGATGCAGTGATAGTTTTGACTTGTGCAGACATGTCCAGTTTAATATCAATGAGAAGTCCGGGGTTCCTTGTGTGATTGTGGGTCTGAGTTCGACCAGCCACCAGTTGGAGTCCCATGGCTAGGTGTTCTTGGTGAAGATCACTACTTCTCTCTTGTCTGTTGTTGAGCTTGCAACCGTTGGCTTTCATTTAGTTAGACACTTCGGTCATGCAGGCGGTGACCTTATTTTTAGTTTTGAAGGTCTTGTCCAATAGGGAGAGTATGAGTTGTGTGTCATCAAGAATTAAGAGGATATTGATGTTATATGTGGATAACGTTGACCAAAGGTGTCATGTATGTGTTTAAGAGGGTGAGCTGAGTGATAAACTTTGAGGCACTCCACAGGCTTCCATGAAGTAAGGTGCAGGCTGACAGACTGAGTTCCACCCATCAAGAAGGAGCAGCTCCAGCAGAGAGTGGGTCCTTGGGTGCCTTTCTCATGCAGACGCCTGATGAGGATGGGATGTGAGATCATGTCAAATGCTGCAGAGAGGATCAGGAGAATGAGGGCTGCTGTGTCCCCTCTGTCAAGCATCATGCAGATGTCATCTGTAATAGTGATGAGTGCTGTTTCTATACTTTGGTTGGGCCTGAATCTAGAATGCATGGCATTGAGGAGCCGGTGGTTGCTGTGATGGTCCGTGAGGTTGAAGTTTCTATAGTTTAGTTTCTCTAAGACCTTGGACAGGTATGGTAAGGGTAGATGGGTCTGTAGTTCAAGAGCGCGGCTGAGTCGGTAGAGTTTTCCTTGTGCAAGGGTGTGAAATCTGCATGTTTCGAGGTGCCTGAGAATGTGGCTGAGTTGATGGAGGGGTAGAGGGAAAGTGCTAGTGCTTCACTAATCTGTAGGAATCCTTTGGTGAAGGCACAGTGTGGGCAAGGGTTAGATGTGGCCTCACAGTTGAAATTCTTCATGGTAGCAGTATTTTTGATGGTGGTGACAGGGGGCGACAAAGTAATGGTTAATTCTTCAGTTGTAATGGAAAGTTGCAACGGTGAAAGAATCTGGTAGAAGGTCACAGTTACTGTATATTGTGGTGATTTTGTTGCAGAAGAATTCAGAGAACTTGTTGCAAAGGTCTGCATACAAGGGCTCTGCCCAGGGAAAATTTGGCTGTGATGCATATTTTGAATGTGAGGTTTTCCGTGTAGCTGGTGGCTGTGCCCATGTATGTGGTGCAGCTGATTGTTCTTCAAATGTGTTGATGGCTTCACCTGTGGCACTCTGCTGACAGTATTGCCTGGCGATCCTGTAGCAAGGATGGCTGTAGCAATATTCAGTGCAGATGTTGGGTTTAGCCATGTTTCCGTGAGGATGAGCAAGACGTGTGCGTGGTTGTGCAGTAGGTCTCATAACTACATGGATTGTTTTGTGAACGAACAGGTGTGGAATATTGTTCATATGAGTGTGGCATGTTGTGTGGGTGGCAGTTGGCCCGTATGAGTGGGTGGCTGGTATGTGTGAGCAAGTGGGGAGCTAGCTGCTGTTGTGCGGCAGTGGTGGGTGTAGGGTGTGGGATAGTGCATGAGAACTGGCAGGAGGTGCATGTGAATCCTTCCTCTGTGTTGTGTGGTGCAGTGTGGCAAGTAGTGGCCAGGGGTGATAGCATGGAGGAGCGCAGTAGGGTAGGAGTGGGTAGTGAAAGGACCAGGTTTCCTGGTGCTGGCACTGTACTGGTGTGTATGGACACAGAGACACAGAGTCTCAGACAGGCTTGCCTTTGGCATGCCTTTGTAGTGCCAGCAGCACACTCGTGGCACACGCCCAATGCTTGTCTGCACTGCGGACAACATAAAGTGGGTCATTGGAGGGGGAGTAGCAGAGGGGGCTGTGCATTGTGTGCAGATGAAAGATGGGAAATGAAGTCCTCTTGCTTGGTTTCAGCTTTTAAAGAAGATTTTGGATGGAAACCAGTGATATTTCTCCCTTTGAAAATGGATGATGGGAAATTAATGATATCTCAGATACATCTTTATGCACTATGAAAAAGGCTCTGATAGTGAGTGGAAACACAGGTACTGAAGCTGCACTTGCTGAATATCGAACAGTGGCATACCAATGATGCCATAGGTCCTGATGCAGGCAGGTAATTGATCCTTCCATCCACTGGCTTAACAGTCAATACAGTCAACATTTGGGTTCCCAGGCCCGAACACCCTTGGACTCTTGTGTCACTCCACCTGATGCACTATTGATAGCTAGACGCCTGTTGGTGAGGCCGATCTTAGGCACCTATCTAGCAGGTATGGAACACCAAGAGTGAATGCAGAACTGAGGAAGAAATGTTTGTTGCCCCAGTTGGAGGATGGCAAGATGGAGCGATGCTTGCCCTAGTCTTCAGAAAAGCAACTTTAATGATCCCTGAAAACTTAGAAAGAGTCATTTAAGTCTAATCTACTGGGAATGCGCAGCAGAGTGTACAACCTTGAATTTTAACAAATCTCTCACCTATGTTCTGAATACCTGAGTGGATGGAGCTTAGGTTCAAATTGACCAGACTCAGTTATAATGTGGATGTAGCAATAGAAGAGGCACAAGTCCTCCACGGTTGGAGCAAGGTTATGGCCATTTTCGATGACATACCCTGGGAAGGTTGACAGTAAACTGAGATGGAAGTGCAGAAGAAGACAGGGATTCTTTGAGAACGTTGCCAGAATTGTGTGTAGGAAATTGTACAGTCACTGGATAGTGCACAGAATAAGACTGGCATCTCACCACCATTTCCACAGAACATTCCTGCACCTCGGAAAAGACACCTGGAGCAAAGGAAGATTCTGGCTGACTGATAGGCAAAGAAGACTGCCTAACTCATGCTGACTCCCAGGGAGTGGAACTATTTTCTATTGATCTAAATGTTGGCCCCCCTATTGCTGTTACAGGGGTTCAAAAGGCAGAAGAGCTACATGCTCTGAAGAAGGCCCAGCTGATCAATAAGAGCAGCACCAGAGCGAGCCCTAAGGACTGTAGAAGAGACCAGGATGGACCTTCCCAACATCAGTAAGTTTTTGTTACTTGGTTGTGTCTTGCGTCTTGGTAGTAGTGGGAAGCAGGGAAGAGGGCTTGTCTACCCTTTGGAGCTGTGCCTATAGTCCAGTGGAAGAGTAGCACAAAACTTGAAAGCATTGGAGTGTACCACCATGGAAGATTACTGACTCTGCCATTGATCTCCCAGCCTCTGAAAAGCAGAACAGTGTGGTGGTAATTTTTCCTGTTTTTGTTTCTGGTGGAACAGGAGCCTCTAGAGCAGAGGTCTTCAATCTGGGGGTCGGGACCCCCAGGGGGGCCATGGAGACCTGGAAAGGGGGTCGCACATTCCCCCAGCTGATCCTTAAAATGCCTCAGCTGAACTTTAATTTGAGTCTCCTGTGCTGTGAAAGCCGCACAGACAGCTAAGGAGACTTTCAGCCCAGGGCTTCTGCTTCCTGAATGAAAAGCAAATGTGCTCTACGAGCTGATCTGCAAATGTAAAGGGTGCATGGGAGCAGCTTTAAATGATCAAAGCTTTGTGAGGACAAACATTTTGTTTTTTGAGGGGTAGTGCGAAGAGTTAACAACTGAGCTGTGAAGTGCATGCTTTTAATTGTAATTGTATTTCAACAGTGCTCACTTCACCTGGAGGTGTTGAAGGGACAGCTATTAAAAAAAGAGGTATTGCATATGCTCTGATATTATTTAAATCCACATTTTTGACGCACCGTTTTATAATAAACCTTTTTGTAGTGGCCTATATTATACTGTGTGCAATGCAAGTATAAAATAATGCCTTTTTATATATTCACAGTGCTTTCTGTCACAGGCTGCGACCTCATGGCACTAAAAATACACAAGTCACTATTCTCAACTGTACTAACAAAGATTTAGTTCTGTTGCTCTCCGGTTAAACACAGACCTCTGCAGTGCATTAACTAATAGAGGTTTCATAATGCACTACAGTGCATTTCCCAATGAGTAACAACTTTATTTTATTTATTTTTCATTTCAGCTGGCTATTATTTTATATGTAGCTATCTGGCGGTGAAAGACTTTAAAAAAAATTTAGAGAATATTTTGGTTTTATTTATGAGAGGCTTGCACTGCTGGAGCATTACTTTTTTTTGATGCTCCAGCATCAAAAGCCTCTCAATCGTACCTATGAGCTGACTCAAAGCCTCCCTGAGCGGATTGAATGGCCTTGTTGATAAGGAGTAAGGCAAGGCAGTGCAAGTTGCTGCACTGCCTTACTTTGCGTCAAGGAGGCGTTCCACGGGCGTAGTGGTGGGTGTTCCTATGCAACACAGATGGATTTTGACACTGCCCCAGATTTACAAAATCACGTAAACTGGGGCAGTGCCAAAACCTTACGCCTCCCAGAGCAGGCATAATGAGGAGAAATGTTTTAATTTCTCCTTGTTTTTTTCTCTTTCCATGTGTGCTGCTATCTGCCACACATGTAGAAAGAGGTACAATGCCTTTCTGGATTGTTTTTTTGCAGGAAGGTGCCCCTTCCTGCACAAATACAATCCTGCCTATCTTGGCACTAGGCAGCAAATTAAGGACAGAAATGTACTGTATTTCATAAATACGGTCCTTTCCTGCCCTTTTGTATTGAGAGTGTGGAAGTGTAGCAAGAAGACTTGCAGCTCTGCCCCATGTCAATTTCTAATAAATGAGGACCTTTGTTTTTAGCCACACTCTTGACCATGCCCCCATACTCACCGATCTTTGATTTGCTAAACACTGTTTAATATTATTTCCTCACAGTAAAAATGATTTGCTGTGCGAAATGGGGATATTTATTATTGTTGATGATGAGGAGTACCAGGTTCTAGAAATTTTTATCAGGAGGGGGTCCTTACACCTAAATCTTTTTAAGAGGGGGTCCCGGCATCAAAAAGTTTGAAGACCTCTGCTCTAGAGGCCACTTTTGGATAATGAACATAGATGGAAATTGACATTTACGTCTCTCTTGTTCCTAGGGGATCTTTGATGATTTCCATTTAAAATATTGAAAATGTTGTGTCTTTTATTGTTAATTTGTTCTTGATTTTCTTATTACTATGGATTCTGTTCCATAGACAACATATTGGAAGTCTCGCAATAGGCAATTGCCCTTTGTTGGAAATGGCCCTTCTGCAGGGTTATCCCCAGACTTTTTGCCTTCCTCCTTCTCTTTTCCTGGACTCATTTTTGCTGGCCTTTAGACTCTGCGCACTTTACCACTGCTAACCTGTGCTAAAGTGCATATGCTCTCTCTCTTTAAACATGGTAACCTTGGATCATACCTGATTGGGCTATTTAATTTACTTATTAGTCCTTAGTAATGTGCACTATAGGTGCCTAGGGCCTGTAGATTAAATGCTACTAGTGGGCCTGCAGCACTGGTTGTGCCACCCACTTAAGTACCCCCTTTACCTTGTCTCAGGCCTGCCATTGCAAGGCCTGTGTGTGCAGTTTCACTGTCACCTCGACTTGGCATTTAAAAGTACTTGCCAAGCCTAAACCCCCCCTTTCTCCACACATAAGTCACCTCTAATGTGTGCCCTAGGTAGCCCCTAGAGCAGGGTGCTGTGTGGGTGAAAGGCAGGATATGTACCTGTGTAGTTTACATGTCCTGGTAGTGTAAAACTCCTAAATTCGTTTTTACACTACTGTGAGGCCTGCTCCCTTCATAGGCTAACATTGGGGCTGCCCTCATACAGTATTGAAGTGGTAGCTGCTGATCTGAAAGGAGTAGGAAGGTCATATTTAGTATGGCCAGAATGGTAATACCAAATCCTGCTGACTGGTGAAGTTGGATTTAATATTACTATTCTAGAAATGCCACTTTTAGAAAGTGAGCATTTCTTTGCACTTAAACCTTTCTGTGCCTTACAATCCACGTCTGGCTGGGCTTAGTTGACAGCTCCTTGTGCATTCACTCAGACACACCCCAAACACAGGGTACTCAGCCTCACTTGCATACATCTGCATTTTGAATGGGTCTTCCTGGGCTGGGAGGGTGGAGGGCCTGCTCTCACACAAAGGACTGCCACACCCCCTACTGGGACCCTGGCAGACAGGATTGAACTGAAAGGGTACCTGGTGCACTTCTTAGCCACTTTTCGAAGTCTCCCCCACTTCAAAGGCTCATTTGGATATAAAACAGGGCCTCTGCCCTACCTCATCAGACACTTGCTGGAGAAGAAACCTGAACCAGAAACTACATCCTGCCAAGAAGAACTGCCTGGCTGCTAAAAGGACTCACCTGTCTGCTTTTCTACAAAGGACTGCTGTCTTGCTGTTGGCCTGCTGCCTTGCTGAACTCTTGTCTGGCTGTAAAAGTGCTCTCCAAGGGCTTGGATAGAGCTTGCCTCCTGTTCCCTGAAGTCTCAGGACCAAAAAGACTTCTCTTTTTCATTTGGACTCTTTGTGCGCTGAAAATTTAGACGCACAGCTTGCTCCGCAACGAGAAAATCGCCGCACACCGACGCTGATCGACGCAATGCCTTCGGGGCGACAGGAACTTCGACGCACGGCCTCGCAAGGACAACGCCGCCCGACTTCCAGAGGGGAAATCGACGCAACGCCTGCCATTAGAACAAAACTTTGACGCACAGCCACGCGGAACGACCCGCAGCCGGAAAACAAGCCGAAGAATCCATGCACAGACCCCAGGACATCTGATAATCCCGTGACCCACAGAAAGAGACTGTCCGCGCACCGGAAAACGACCCACGACTTCCCCGCGTGAAAATTAACGACGCAAGTCCGTGTGTGCTGGGGAGAAATCGACGCACACACCATTTTTCCACGTATCTCTTCTTCTGCGGCTCTTTGCGGAGATTTTCCACTTTAAACCAGGTACTTTGTGCTTGAAAGAGACTTTGTTTGCTTTTTAAAGACTTAAGACACTTTGGGCCTCATTCCGACCCTGGCGGTCTGTGACCGCCAGGGCGGAGGGCAGCGGAAGCACCGCCAACAGGCTGGCGGTGCTTCCTGGGCTATTCTGACCGCGGCGGAAAAGCCGCGGTCAGAAAAGGGGAACCGGCGGTTTCCCGCCGGTTCTCCCCTGGCCCAGGGAATCCTCCATGGCGGCGCTGCTTGCAGCGCCGCCATGGGGATTCCGACCCCCTTCCCGCCAGCCTGTTTCTGGCGGTTTTCACAGCCAGAACCGGGATGGCGGGAACGGGTGTCGTGGGGCCCCTGGGGGCCCCTGCACTGCCCATGCCACTGGCATGGGCAGTACAGGGGCCCCCTAACAGGGCCCCATACAGATTTTCACTGTCTGCTTTGCAGACAGTGAAAATCGCGACGGGTGCCACTGCACCCGTCGCACCCCTGCAACTCCGCCGGCTCCATTCGGAGCCGGCTTCCTCCTTGCAAGGGCTTTCCCGCTGGGCCGGCAGGCGGCCTTTTGGCGGTCGCCCGCCGGCCCAGCGGGAAAGTTGGAATGGCCGCCGCGGTCTTTTGACCGCAGGGCGGTCATTCGGCGGTAACCGCATGGCGGGCGGCAACCGCCGCCCGCCGCGGTCAGAATGACCGCCTTTATATCACTTTTCAGTGATATCTCTACCATTTCACATTGCATCTTTATTCGTTTTGACCTACAATTATCCTGATAAATATAATATATTTTTTGAAACACTGTGTGGTGTATTTTTGTGGTGCTATATTGTGTTATTGTATGATTTATTGCACAAATAGTTTACACATTGCCTTCTAAGTTAAGCCTGACTGCTCGTGCCAAACTACCAGAGGGTGGGCACAGGATAATTTTGGATTGTGTGTGACTTACCCTGACCAGAGTGAGGGATTTTGCTTGGACAGAGGGTAACCTGACTGTCAACCAAAAACCCCATTTCTAACATTGGTGATCAGCGGTGAGGATAGGACTTGTATTTGTGCAGTGACATACAGTAGCTAAGTATTTCACTACCTACCCACAGTTGAAGGTCAACTTGATTTTTATCTCTTGTTTTGCAAATTCGTTTTCCCTGACAATTCTCAAAAACTAAATCCTCACTCAACATGTCTCTGACTGGGTCCCAAGTAGGAGACTTTGACCTAGCCCTGTTGGATACATATACGGTCAAACAGCTAAGAGGGTTCTGCAGGGTGATGTGAGTACCCACCCAAGGGGCCTCCAAAAAAGAGGACTTTCAAGTGGCGCTGAGGGCCTGGGCAGAAGCCCATTTAGAGGAGGATGATAAGGAAGAGGAGCCAGAAAATGGCCCCTCAGAGGATTTGTTGCTATCAGTGGATGATGTTACCACTGCAATTGTGCCCCCTTCCAGACCAGGGAGCAGTGTCTCTGTGCAAAGCCTGACCGCAGAGGAAAGGAGAGAAGAAAGGGAGTTCCAATTGCAAATGGCAAAACTGAAAATTGAGGCCCAACAGGAAGACAAGAGGGCAGAGAGAGAAGCCAAACAAGCTGAGGCTGAGAGAGAATCCAAAACAAGCCGAGGCTGAAAGAGCAGCCAAACAGGTGGAAGCTGAAAGAGCTTTGGCTGAAAAGAAACTATTGTTGGCTCATGAACTGAGTCTCAAGGAGCTGGAGATCAAGGCGAGACAGTCTGAATCCAGCAATAATGGTGGCAGCATACAGACAGGACCTGCTGGAGAAAAGAAGGTTTGTATACCCAAAAATGTGGTGCCCAGTTTTGTGGTGGGAGATTACATAGATAAATGGTTAGCTGCTTATGAAGTTGCACTAAGGGCTCATGAGGTTCCTGAAGGGCAATGGGGGGTAGCTATGTGGGGTTATGTGCCGCCATTGGGGAGGGACACACTTCTCACATTGGATCAACCTGATCAAAACACATACCCACTTCAGAAAGCCACTTTACTTGCCAAGTTAGGGCTGACCCCTGAGGGATACCGTTAGAGGTTCAGGGACAGCACCAAACAAACCACACAAACATGGGTAGATTTCTTTGACTTTTCCAGTAAGGCACTGAATGGATGGGTGTGGGGCAACAAAGTAGATAATTATAAAGGGTTATATGACTTGATTCTGAGAGAGCATATGCTCAATACTACTTTTACAGAGTTGCGCCAGCACTTGGTAGATAGTAAGCTGACTGATCCCAGGAAGCTTGCTGAGGAGGCGGACCTCTGGCCTAGCACCAGAGTATCCAAAAAGGTATCTGGGAGTGACCCAGAGAAGGGTGGTTCCGGTTCCCCCCGACAGAGTGAGGGGGAGGTTAGAGATGACCCAGACGAGTCCCAGAGTAAGGGGGGCGTAAAGGGTTCCCATGCCCCATCTGAGAAACAGGGTGGTGGTTCTGGTGGGCAAAGGCCCAAAGCATCCCATTCCCAACCCCGCTGCTTTGAGTTTTCCCAGCTAGGACACAGGAAGGGGGACTCTGTCTGTCCAAAGAACTCACCCAGTATTGGGACCTCTACAGGGGTGGCCCATGTGGCCTTAGGGGAATGTAGTCCCCAGGGGCAGGTCGTAGACCATGCCTTCATCTCCTTTAGTTGGGAGGTGGACTCAGAGGGTAAACTGGTGATCCCTGAGGGTGGGAGTCGTCACTTCCACCAGGTGGGAGTGAATAGAGTCCCAGTTACCGCTCTGAGAGACACTGGGGCTAGTCTTACCATGATTGTGGAGAGACTAGTGTCACCAGAGCAGTACACCGGACAGGTGTGTAGAGTGACTCCAGCCATTGGGGAGGATTTCTTCCGCCCCATGGCACGGGTGTCCCTAGAGTGGGGTGGGGAGGTGACCCAGAGGCGGGTCATAGTTAGTCCCCAGCTACCCATTGACTGCATTCTGGGGAATGAGTTTCCCTTAGTGTCAGGAGAGCTGAGAGGGTTGACCCCTAAGGGTGCCCTGACAGTTCAGATGTCTGGCAGTACCACTCCCCAGAGGAGGGTATGTAAGCCCAGATGGGGAGGCACAGCGAGGAAGGACTCATCCCTGTCCTCTGTTCAGCCTCAGGGTAGAGACCCTGGGCTGAGTGACCAGTATCAGGGACCCACCCCTGACCTGGTGAGAATGGAGAAGGGGTGCAAGACCCCTGGGGCTACTGCCCCCCATTCTGGGATGCTTGAGGAACCCCTTGGGAGCTCCCTACCAGCCCCCCAGTTGGAGGAGAAGCTCATCCAACGGCCCCCCTCAGGGCCTCCACTTAGCAGTGGATGGTCGGGGGTCTGGCTCATGACACTGACAGCTGTCAGTGGCATCTGTTGGTTTCTGTCCAGGTGGGCAGAGTTTTCCCTGGGTTGGGGACAGAAGTCAGACCCAAGGAATGGAATGGGCCACTTCACTTTGTTGGCCGTGGTGGTACTGTCTGCATACTGGGATGCATCTGTAAGCAAATTAAAGTTAGGAGCTTTACAGATGGGGTCCTCAGGTGATGAGAAGGGTTCCCCATGGGCCAGATAAGTGGCCCCAGAGAGTATAGACAAGGAAGCCTCACTGAGTTCAGAAAGGCGTAGAACTGGCAAGTACCCCTGCAGTAGTGGGCCTGTGACAGTCCGAACAGTATAAATACAACGGAGAGGTGGTGATAGTGCTTAGTTAAGTGGTTTATTAAAATGAAATGGTGAAGTACAAGAAATGTTTATAACTAAGGTGAGGTTGGTTTCTCTCGCAAATTGTGTCCTTGTTCGTCTTTTCCGGGGTTTGTTAATGTCCTCTGTTCCTCATGTTTCTCTTTCAGATGGAATCCTGGTTGTTCGCTCAGGTGGATCCAGAACAGTACCGGAAACAGAAGGACAGAAAATACTAGGGTAAGTATGGGGTTATAACCGGGTTTTCACTCTCTCTCTACTCTCTCTGACTGGGGAAAAGGGGGAAACAAAAAGGATGGGGTGGGTGTCGGTGAGAAGTTGAGGAATGACCTGACCAGAGTCCAAGATTAGTGAGGGGGAAAAAGTGTCTCACATGCGGTGGTCACGGTGCCCTCTTTCCTATCCCTCCCTTTTCACCCCTCCTTTATATCCCCTCCCCAGTCCCCTTTTAGCTTTGTGCCCCTTTTTGGAGTCCAAAAGGACCGTACCTTGTTTAGCCACGACCCTCCAGGGCCGTGGCTGGCGTAGTGGCGTTCCTCCTGTTGATCTCTCCTTCCCGGGGTGTCCAGCACGGGTTCCTCGTTATCTCCAGAATCTCCTCGTCCTCCCATCCTCGTTGGTCCTTCCTTGGGGTATTCCTCCTCCTTGGGTCTCTCCTCTCGCTCCACGGGTCTCTCCTCTTCTTCCCCGGGCCGCTCCGTCTTCTCCACGGATCTCTCTCTCTCTCCTCGTTGCGGCGCGTCTCCGTTTTCTATCCCGTCGTGCCGGGAAACCACACTGGTTTCCCTGGCAACGGCTGCGCGTCGGCCTCGCTCTCGTCGCGTTTCCCCGACAACGGGGAGACGCGGAAATGACGTATCGGAACCCTCCGATACGTCATTAGGAGCACTCTGTGCCGGGAACACCCGGTCACACACCTCTCCCCATGAACGGTCCTGTTCAAGGACCGTAGTAGAGTCTGGGAACCGTGACAAATAATCAGCCGGGGCCTGTTGGGGTCCTGGTATGTGACGGACCTGAAAGGAAAATGGTTGGAGTTCAAGGAACCACCTCAAAATCCGGGAATTTGTATCTTTATGCGCGGACAACCATGTGAGGGGAGCATGATCCGTAAAAAGAATAAAAGGTCGACCTAAAAGGTAATACTGTAAAGTGTCCACGGCCCATTTAATAGCCAAACATTCTCTTTCAATGGTAGGATAGTGACGTTCCCGGGGAAATAGCTTCCTACTGACATATACTATTGGGTGATCCCTGCCTTCCCCGTCGGGTTGGGCCAGTACTCCCCCCAACCCTACATCAGAGGCATCTGTGTATAGATGGAAGGGTTTCGAGAAATCTGGGCATTGTAGTATGGGGTCTCTGGTCAGATAGGACTTCAATTGCTCAAAGCTAGCCTTCTGGTGATCCGAAAATGGGGCTAATCGATTAGGATGGGATTTAGACAACAGATCTGTGAGAGGGGTGGCAAGGGTGGAATATTCGGGAATGAATCTACGATAGTAGCCTACTAATCCTAGGAACAAGCGTAAATCTTTTTTTGTTTTAGGGTTAGGTGCATTTAGAATGGCGTCTACTTTCTTATTTTGAGGTTGCAGAGTCCCTTGACCGATTTTGTATCCTAAGTAGGATATATCGTGTTTTCCTATAACGCACTTTTTAGGGTTGGCAGTTAAACCAGCGTTTGCGAGAGTATGGAATATCTGTTGTAAATGGAGGAGATGATCATCCCAGGTTTCACTAAAGATAACCACGTCATCTAGGTAAGCTGCTGAAAAAGATTGAAATGGTTTTAAAAGTCTATCCATTAACCGTTGAAACGTAGCGGGTGCTCCATGCAGTCCGAATGGTAGCACGGTGAAATGATAAAGCCCGGACTGAGTGGCAAAAGCCGTTTTCTCTTTATCCTCTGGTGCTAAGGGAATCTGCCAATACCCTTTTGTCAAATCTAAGGTGGGCATATATTTTGCTTTTCCCAGTTTTTCCAAGACGTCATCCACTCTAGGAATTGGATATGTGTCAAACATTGAATGTTCGTTAAGCTTCCGGAAGTCAATACAGAATCTGATCGTACCATCAGGTTTTGGTACCAGGACGACTGGGGAGCACCAGGGACTAGTCGAAGGCTCTACCACTCCTAGTTCTAACATCTTCTGTATTTCGTCCTCCATAATCTGTTTCCTTGCCTCGGGAATCCGATACGGCCGTAACCTAACAATTTTACCCGGTGTAGTCCTTATTTTATGGGTTATCAAGGGGGTTTTACCTGGCACTACTGAAAAAAACTTTCCGAAGTGTTTTAGTAGGCTATATACCTGTTCCTTCTCTGGTATCGTTAATGATTCATTTACTTCGGGTAGCCTTTCCTCATCGTTGTGTCCGGTTGGACAAAACTCAATATGCAAGTTTTTGCTAGGGCAGAGGAATTGGACCATTTCTCCGGAAGTGTCGGAGTTGTCTGGTTCTTCCCATTTTTAAAAAAGATTTATATGATAAATCTGGTTTTTCTGAGGATTGTTCGTGATTTCAATCAGATAGGTAACAGGTGAAACGGCTCGTATGACCCTATATGGACCCTGCCATTTTGCAATCAGTTTTTGTTCAGACGTGGGACGCATTATTAGAACCTGATCTCCTGGTTGCAGAACCCTTAACTTACTTCCTCTGTCATAATACTGTTTTGGGGTTTGTTGAGCTTGTTCCATATTTACTCTAACTGTTTCCCATAAACTTTGGAGTTGAGACCGTAAGTTGTGAGCGTATTCTAATGATGGTCTTCCACCCTCTTCTGCCTCTTCTTCCCATGTCTCAATGGCCATATCTAAAATGGACCGAGGTTGTCTTCCAAACACGAGCTCAAACGGGCTATGGCCTGTTGAGGCCTGTTCATGGGTTCGTATAGCGTATAGGACTAATGGTAATTTCTGATCCCAGTCTCTTCCTGAGTCATGTACTACTTTCCTCAATAGGGTTTTTATTGCTCGGTTGTACCGTTCCACCAATCCATCCGTCTGTGGATGGTACACCGAAGTTCGAATTTGGGAAATACCCAATGTCTTACACACCTGCTTCATGAGAGTAGACATAAAGGGGGTCCCCTGGTCTGTGAGTATTTTATGCGGAAACCCCACTCGAGAAAAAACGTTTATCATTGCGTGGGCAATGGTTTTGGTTGTCATACTTTTAAGAGGAACAGCCTCGGGGTATCGGGTGGCATAATCAACCATAACCAAGATATACATGTGACCTTTCGTTGAGGGTACTATGGGTCCAATCAGATCCATCCCCATCCTACTAAAAGGGATGTCTATGATGGGTAAGGGCATTAGAGGGGCTTTCTTAGGTCTACCCGGTTCAGTAAGTTGACACCTGGGACATTGGGCATAATATTTGCGTATGTGGGTGAAAACCCCTGGCCAATAAAACCGCCTAAGGAGATACTCTTCGGTTTTTTCTCTCCCATAAGGACCCCCACCTGGTTGACTATGAGCCAGAGTCAGGACGTGCTCTCTATAATGTTCGGGTACCAATAGTTGTTGTTTATGTTCCCCTGTACGAGTGGTGGTTATTCTGTATAAGAGGTTTTTCTTAATTAGGAAGTAGGGACCCACCTCCTCGGTCTCTTCTGTTTTTGCGGACTTCCAAGCTTGTGTGAGAGAAGGATCTTCTCTCTGTTGCTGAGGAAAACTGATAGGTGCCTCATGTGTTTCGGCTATAAGGCCAGGCTTTTGTCCTTGTGCCTCTTTTCCCCGGTGATTCGCTTTTGCTGCCCGTTTTTCTCTACATGACAATTTCCGACGGGTTATAGGGCATTCAATTACACTGTCAGAAAAGGGAGCTTCCCTCCACCAGTCCTGTGTCCGCTTGGGGGTTCTAACATGATCCAGGATCTCTTGAATATGTTCGTAATCAGTCCCGATGATACATTCCTCAATCAGCTCAGTCATTACTCCCATAGGTAGGACATCTCGGTAATTGTCCCACTCTACTGTGAGTTTATATAAGGGGTATTGCTCTTTGTCCCCGTGAATACAACAAATATTTACCCATCTTTCTACTTCCTTGTCTGACAGGTTTACTATATCTTTCCTCACTACGGATTGGCTACACCCTGAATCAATAAGAGCCCATACCGGCCGTCCATTGATGTTCAGGATCTGTTTAAACTTCAGATTACCTCGTCCTGTACACAGTACCCTTCTCCGCGTTACTCCTATTTCCATTGGCTCACTAGGATCTTGTTTCCTGGGACACATGCGGGCGATGTGTCCCCATTCTCCACAGTTGTAACATTGGGGACCTGATACCGGTGGATGGTCGATTAGTCTGCGTGAAATAGGCTCGTCAGGAGGGGCTCTGGGAGTACTTTTAGGGTTAGATAGCCCCGGTTTTATGGTGGGTCGGGGTGGTACACTCCTTATATCCACTGAGCGATGATAGGCACATGCTAGGTCGATCGCCATGTCAGTATTTACTTTGGGATGTTGGCGAATCCAATGTTTTGTAGCCGTGGGCAAGGCATCTAAATATTGTTCAAGAACGATCGTCTGGATCACTTCCTCCCTGCTATTCCCGGAAGGACCCAACCATTTCAAAGCCAAATCCTTTACACGATAATAAAAGGTTCGGGGGTCCTCATTCGGTCCCCATTTGATTTTCCTGAATTTGACCCTATAGTATTCGGTGTCATGTCCCACACGCTCTAATATACTAGTCTTTATCTCTTGGTATGGTGTGGTTCCCCCCGGGTTTGCTGCTTGATAGGCTGCTTGTAATATCCCCGTAAGAAGGGGTGCGACATACTGACCCCATCTATCCTCAGGCCATTGGGCTGACGAAGCCACTCTCTCAAAGTTAGTGAAAAAGGATTTGGGGTCTTCACCTTCTTGATATTTCTGTAACACAGAACTGGGTACATTGGGGTGAACCTTACTGACAGCAATAGTCTCGGTTAATTTCTTCATGGCCGTCTCGTGTACCAGTTGATTATTTGCGAGGATTGTTGCCTGGCTTTTCAAAGCCGACTGTAAGGCTTCCCTGTCCTCCTTTGCTTCTCGTTGGTGTGCCTCCCACACCAACTGCAGATGACGCTGGCCTTCGGACAGTTGTTTTATCATATCTTCCAACGAGGGAGTGTCATTCATTATGTATACTGTTCGGGTGTCTGGGAGGGGTCCAAAAAAACAAGATCCCACTTCTGACACCACTGTGACAGTCCGAACAGTATAAATACAACGGAGAGGTGGTGATAGTGCTTAGTTAAGTGGTTTATTAAAATGAAATGGTGAAGTACAAGAAATGTTTATAACTAAGGTGAGGTTGGTTTCTCTCGCAAATTGTGTCCTTGTTCGTCTTTTCCGGGGTTTGTTAATGTCCTCTGTTCCTCTTGTTTCTCTTTCAGATGGAATCCTGGTTGTTCGCTCAGGTGGATCCAGAACAGTACCGGAAACAGAAGGACAGAAAATACTAGGGTAAGTATGGGGTTATAACCGGGTTTTCACTCTCTCTCTACTCTCTCTGACTGGGGAAAAGGGGAAAACAAAAAGGATGGGGTGGGTGTCTGTGAGAAGTTGAGGAATGACCTGACCAGAGTCCAAGATTAGTGAGGGGGAAAAAGTGTCTCACATGCGGTGGTCACGGTGCCCTCTTTCCTATCCCTCCCTTTTCACCCCTCCTTTATATCCCCTCCCCAGTCCCCTTTTAGCTTTGTGCCCCTTTTTGGAGTCCAAAAGGACCGTACCTTGTTTAGCCACGACCCTCCAGGGCCGTGGCTGGCGTAGTGGCGTTCCTCCTGTTGATCTCTCCTTCCCGGGGTGTCCAGCACGGGTTCCTCGTTATCTCCAGAATCTCCTCGTCCTCCCGTCCTCGTTGGTCCTTCCTTGGGGTATTCCTCCTCCTTGGGTCTCTCCTCTCGCTCCACGGGTCTCTCCTCTTCTTCCCCGGGCCGCTCCGTCTTCTCCACGGATCTCTCTCTCTCTCCTCGTTGCGGCGCGTCTTCGTTTTCTATCCCGTCGTGCCGGGAAACCACACTGGTTTCCCTGGCAACGGCTGCGCGTCGGCCTCACTCTCGTCACGTTTCCCCGACAACGGGGAGACGCGGAAATGACGTATCGGAACCCTCCGATACGTCATTAGGAGCACTCTGTGCCGGGAACACCCGGTCACAGGGCCATTGTCCATGTTCTATCGGCTTAAGCAAGGAAGTCCATCAGAGTGTTGAATAGTCTACCCTGGCTTTAGGCTGGAAGGGGGATATGTTGGAAATGGCCCTTCTGCAGGGTTATCCCCAGACTTTTTGCCTTCCTCATTCTCTTTTTCTGACCTCATTTTTTCTGGCTTTTAGACTCTGGGCACTTTAACACTGCTAATCTGTGCTAAAGTGCATATGCTCTCTCCCTTTAAACATGGTAACCTTGGATCATACCTGATTGGACTATTTAATTTACTTATATGTCCCAAGTAATGTGCACTATAGGTGCCTAGGGCCTGTAGATTAAATGCTACTAGTGGGCCTGCAGCACTGGTTGTGCCACCCACTTAAGTACCCCCTTTACCTTGTCTCAGGCCTGCCATTGCAAGGCCTGTGTGTGCAGTTTCACTGTCACCTCGACTTGGCATTTAAAAGTACTTGCCAAGCCTAAACCCCCCCTTTCTCCACACATAAGTCACCTCTAATGTGTGCCCTAGGTAGCCCCTAGAGCAGGGTTCTCAGGGTGCTGTGTGGGTGAAAGGCAGGACATTTACCTGTGTAGTTTACATGTCCTGGTAGTGTAAAACTCCTAAATTCGTTTTTACACTACTGTGAGGCCTTCTCCCTTCATAGGCTAACATTGGGGCTGCCCTCATACAGTATTGAAGTGGTAGCTGCTGATCTGAAAGGAGTAGGAAGGTCATACAGTATTTAGTATGGCCAGAATGGTAATACCAAATCCTGCTGACTGGTGAAGTTGGATTTAATATTACTATTCTAGAAATGCCACTTTTAGAAAGTGAGCATTTCTTTGCACTTAAACCTTTCTGTGCCTTACAATCCATGTCTGGCTGGGCTTAGTTGACAGCTCCTTGTGCATTCACTCAGACACACCCCAAACACAGGGTACTCAGCCTCACTTGCATTAATCTGCATTTTGAATGGGTCTTCCTGGGCTGGGAGGGTGGAGGGCCTGCTCTCACACAAAGGACTGCCACACCCCCTACTGGGACCCTGGCAGACAGGATTGAACTGAAAGGGGACCTGGTGCACTTCTTAGCCACTCTTCGAAGTCTCACCCACTTCAAAGGCTCATTTGGGTATAAAACAGGGCCTCTGCCCTACCTCATCAGACACTTGCTGGAGAAGAAACCTGAACCAGAAATTACATCCTGCCAAGAAGAACTGCCTGGCTGCTCAAAGGACTCACCTGTCTGCTTTTCTACAAAGGACTGCTGTCTTGCTGTTGGCCTGCTGCCTTGCTGAACTCTTGTCTGGCTGTAAAAGTGCTCTCCAAGGGCTTGGATAGAGCTTGCCTCCTGTTCCCTGAAGTCTCAGGACCAAAAAGACTTCTCTTTTTCATTTGGACTCTTGGTGCGGCAAAAATTTAGATGCACAGCTTGCTCCGCGGCGAGAAAATCGGCACAAGTTACAACTTGGCGGGCGGTGCTTGCCGCCCGCCAATGTTGTAATGAGGCCCTTTGTTTGCTTTTTAAAGACTTAAGACACTTTATAACACTTTTCAGTGATATCTCTACCATTTCACATTGCATCTTTATTCGTTTTCACCAACAATTATCCTGATAAATATTATATATTTTTCTAAACACTCTGTGGTGTATTTTTGTGGTGCTATATTGTGTTATTGTATGATTTATTGCACAAATACTTTACACATTGCCTTCTAAGTTAAGCCTTACACTTAAGTTAAGTGTGACTTACCCTGACTAGGGTGAGGGTTTTTGCTTGGACAGAGGGTAACCTGACTGCCAACCAAAAACCCAATTTCTAACACCCTTCAAATAATTAAGTAATCGCTGTCTATAAACAGGCCTTTAAGTTTTGCTCTTATTATGTTACATTTGCAGTTTAAGTTTTGTTCTTATCATGTCACATATGCAGTGCATTCAAAGACAGAGGTCAAATATCAGGCTCTGCCGTTTGAGGGAACTTGGTGTTTACTTTTCCTTCTCTGACTTGAAAGTAAGAGGATCTATGTGACAATCTTGTCTATACTGGGAAAGAAAAGTTATTTTTTGTAGTTCACACCAATATGTTAATCTCTGTTTTGAACTGTGCAAATATTTCAGAAGATATCAGAACTAAGAAAGCACAAAAGAAGCACATTTTTAAAAAATTCGGAAGTGTGGTGAAAACAAATATTTAATGCGATCTAAACCAATCAGTGCACTAGGTGATGAAATTTTGACACATTATCATTTGTGTGCGGAATAGTTTTATCAGAAAAAACGGTATGATCAAATGTAATTGTCATTTCAATTGAAAATGTGTTGTCTGTAATTGCAGTGCGCTACCACACCATGCATACTTTCGACTATGCCCTCCATTCTACACCACTCTACTCCCCCGTATGCCTCTCCACTCTAAGCCACTCCGCTCTATGACAATCTTTTACGCAAAATTGTACTCCATGAGAAAACACTCTACTCCAACACTTACACAACACTATCTTCATGACACAACACTACATGATACTCTGCACCACAACACAACAATACTTCTCAACACAACACTCTACTACACAACACTCCACAATACGACACTCTGCTCCACGACACAACACTCCACTCCACTCAATACCCCTTCACTCTAAGCCACTCTACTCTACGACAATCTATGACACAGCACTCTACATCATGAGACAACACTTTACTCCACCCGATGACACTCTTCCCCATGACACAACGATCTACTCCATGACACAACACTCTAATCTATGACACTGTACTTCACATCACTCCACAATATGACATTCTAGTCCACAACACAACACTCTACTCCATGATAGGACACTCCACTCTGTGCTATTCTGTGCCGCTCTATGCAACTTTTTACTATGCCTCTCTTTGAATCTCTGTGCCATTCCCCGGGCTTAGTTTTTTTAAAGGGAAGAGGGCTGCACACCCCCCAAAACCTATTTTGGCCCTGGGGACCCCATCCTCAGGGCCCACACTGTGTGTGGCCCGGTGCACACCCAGGGCACCCATCACGCACAATGATGTGGGCCATGGCTGGAACACCATGCACCCCCCAGCAGCAGTCTTCTCCCTGCATGCTGTGGGAGCCAGCATTGTTCCCGTCCACAGGGAGCAACTATTTATGCTGCTCCCTTAGGGTGAGAGCAATATCTAGATCTCTTTCCCCGCCCGCATCTCTGTGGACAGAGAAACACATCTCAAGTTCACTCCCAGTTGATGGGAACATTTTAAAGCTCTTGCTTGCTGGCAGCAAACTTGTGTTTGTCTTGTTCGACAAGATTTTTAAATATGCTCCCACCTATCGGGAGGAAACACAGATTTCTCTGCTCGTGCCAGTGCGGGCTGGCAAATTGCTGTATACAATGTGTGGGTTTCCCAGGAGACAGAAAATGAGCTGCCCTCAGGGAATCAGTCAATCAATCAGTATTTGTAAAGCACGGCTATTCACCCGTGAGGCACTCAATGGGGTCATGGGGCCATGTACCCCCCTCTCCTAAGTACTTAATTTGGGCCCTGTGGGATGGGGGTCACTGGGCCAATTGCGGTCCATGGAGGAGAGACACGTGGCTCCCTCCTTTTATGAAATAAATTGCACCTGAGGGGATGGGGTCCCCAGAGCCAGAAATGGCGGGGGCGGGAGTGCGCACACCCCCTCCGCTTAAATAAAGAATGCACCTGGGGCTGCCTTTTTTGGGGGGTTTCGATCCCACTAGAGTCCCGCCTAATTCAAGCAAACTTGCCCTTTTGTTTTTTTATTTTGGCCCTGGTGGGGTCCCTCTTGGTACCCTCCAATGGGGCCAAGGGAGACAGGGTATCCTTACCCTGCCCTCTTATAATATATATTTTTTTTATAACTTCAGGACAGGGGATTAAGTGCCCGAGACCTGTAAATCTAGTGAGAGTCCCTCAAACTCAACTGTCCAGATATACAAGTACTTTTTAACCTTAATTTGTCACAAACTACTGTACAGACTTACACCAAATTGCAAATAGCACAATCTGTGGACCAATATCTATCTTCCTGCCAAATTTGGTGTAATTCCATTCAGCAGTTTATGCGGTAGCACTTCTTACAGAAGTCAATGGAAAATGGATGGGGATTTTGCATTTTTGGATCCCCCCTTATTTCCTCACTCCACAATTGACGGATCACCCGAAACTTATGATGCACAAGCTGGGCAAAAAAGAGCACTTTTATGGAAAGTTTTGTGGAGATTCATCAAACGATACCACATATTAGCATCACAAAAAATGCATTTCCTAGGGAAATGGTGATCTAACTACAGCTACCTAACAGCGACCCCCACTGGGTAAGAAGATAGCCAGTAGGTAGTTATAGTAGCTATAAATCGGAGCAACTTTATATATATATATATATATATACATATATATATATATATACACACGAACTAGAAGATGAAGGATCCCAAGAAAACAACAGCCAGCCAGGGCAAAAATCTGAATCCAAAAGGATACAATGAGTCACAAGAAAATGTAATATCCAAGAAAGAAGTGAAGTGAAGATTTTCCCTGTGGAACATGTGTTAAAGGAAGAACTACTGGACATCAGAGAAAACTTCTGGATGTACTGTTTAAAATCACTGCATCCAGGTGGACTGAACATCACTGACAATCTCACTTGATTTCTGCATATCTGAAGAGTTCTAAGGACTGCATTGATTCCACATTCCGATTGGAATCTTCACTCATGATGCTTTTTGAAAATCCAACAGTGTCAGCTGGGCAGGCAGCCACTGAGCAAACCATCTTGTACTACCTGAGGAAGGCTGAAATCGAAACGTTGTAGTGGAAATATATGTTTGTTCTTTGGTGAGACCATCTGTTTGAGTTACTTCTTTCTTGGATATATATATATATATATATGTACATATATATATATATTTATATGTATATATGTATATATACAGTGACTAGCTAATCAGTCAATCAATCACGTAATTTATAAAGCACGCTACTCACCCGTCAGGGTCTCAAGGCGTTGGGTGGGGGGGAGCTACTGGTCGAATAGCCAAAGGGAACATATGTTTTTTAAATTAGTACAATGCACCATTGATGAACTAAGAAGGACTAAAGATGAATAGATTTAAATATTATGCAAATTCATGATGTGTTCATGATATTAATGAGTGTAATCTGTCATAAGCTAATTGGGAAATATTGTGTGGGTAACATAACCTGTAACATACCCTGCAGGGGTTCCTGGCAATTGTCAGAAGGTCTGACATTACAGCACCCCTAGTTCTTATCAATACTTTTGAACATTTCCTAAACATGTAAACAGATTAAATTATAAAATGGTAAATCAAAGAGACAACACTACTTTCATTGCAGCAAGAGGAACCTTTGGGCTGCCGTATACCATCAGCAGTCCATTCCACACAATGTCAAAGAGCATAGCATCGGTGGGTCTGCATGAGGAAATGCTGATTTTTTACCTTGGTGGCAAGGAGTGAAAAACACTCACTGCATGCGTCACACCCAAAGTTTTAAAGTCATCGCCCTATATTTGCAGGTGTATCTGTGAATTGCATGGTGAAAGACAATATTGAAAGCTGAAAGTGTGCCCCTTGATCAGAACACACTTCTATGAGAATATTTGCTTATGGATGGGACTACGCCACCCCATTGAGTAGGACACTTGAGTTACAAAGACAATTAATTACACACAGGAAATTACAACAGTTAATTACAAGGAGGCTACTCAGAGGCCCAAAGTTGTAAGCTCTACTGTAATCCTTTTGCACATGCCTAGACAACTGTGATTGGTAGGGATACTCGAGTAGTTCATGCCGCTGTTCTCTGGTGCCTCAAAAAAAAGGAAGTAAAAAAATACCATGGTTTTCAAAAGGACTGCATTAAGCATCAACACCCCCTACCCCTTACAAGGTTTTTAAAAGGCTATATACCCATGAGTGGCTAACCAGAGTGTGTTTAGGCGACTGCTTAATCTGCTCTGTGGTTTAAATTGTGCTTGAAAAGTGTATGCTGCACTCGTTTTTGGCTTGAAAAAGGGAAAATGTTTTGTGTGCGAAAAGCAGTATTGAAGTGGTTTCAAAATGATCCCTTCCCAGAAAAGTAGACTCTGGTAGCTGTGCCTGTCGGCATCTGCATCCAAGGGGATTCTGAATAGAGGAGCACCTCCCTGCCCCAGCAGTCTGAGCTTAAGGTCACTTGCCCCTTACATGTTACTACTGTTTTTTGCATTTGCTGCTGTGAGTGGTTGCTATGGCTAGTATTTCTATTGGATTAAGGGTTTAGGGTTACAGTTCTAATTAGCTGTTCGGGCAAGGGTTCTGATTAGTTACTAGGGCTAGGGCTGACACTGGACGAAGGGTTTAGGGTTAGAGTTCTGAATGGCTGTCAGGACTAGGGTTCTAATTGGTTAGTAGGGCTTAGGTTCCTATTGGACCTAGGGCTTTGGTTTTGATTGTCTGATAGGGCCAGGCCTTTTATTGGCTCTAGGGTTTAAAGTTAGGATTCCTATTGACTAGGGTAAGGGCTAGAGTTCCATTGGGAAATAGAGCTATTCAAAGCTGGGGTACAGGGCATCTCAGTCTGGGTGTTGAGGCTAATGGGGGAGAGGACAAGGGCAGCTGCCTGTTTGGGCCTGCTCAGGACTGGTCAGGCCTAGGGCCAGAGATGCTGCCCAATTTTTCACTCACCAGCTACCACCTTACATCCACAAAGATCCAGGCACATTATCAGCAAAGCTATTCTACTCATACACCACAAACAATCTCATACAGATTACAGTGTCTCAACTACCACTATAAAATACTAAAAACACACCTATACACCCTTCTACCCTAACTTCAACACTATGTCACCTTCATTCTCACACAAAACACCACTCTATCCTATACCACTAACACATCCACACACATCACCATCACAACAAAAAGCCACAATATACATAAATGTAATGCATCCTGACACACGATCCCTAGTCATACAAAACACCAGCTCTATCCTCTACTTCCTTCTAAGAGACTCCTTTTTATCATGAGGAACCCTATACTCAGCCTTCGGTTACATCATCCACCAAACACCCTCCTCGTCTTTTTACCAATTACACACTGCCATACAATCCTTCTACTCCACCACACATATTACCGCTTCCAGACATAGTTCCAAACCCCATAACACTATACTCCAACCTATGCATTCTTGAGGACCTAAACATTCTGTTTGACAAACCCAATATGCCCCATCCAAAAGCTATCATCACTGGCCTAGTCACGTTGAACCTACATCAGATTGTACACAGTTCCACACACATCACTGGACATATCCTAGATGTCATTTTTGCAAACCCAGAGCTAGTTACTGTTCAAAGCATTACACCAGTCACATGGTCAGACCACCAAGTGGTATTTTTCCAACATCAAACACCACAAATTAGCACATCCAAGAACACCTTATATACATCCGCCTATGGACCATGGAACAAACTCAGTTTTGAATACTTAGAAACACAACTAACAGCCAACACAGATGTAGAAACAAAAAATTCCGTTAAAAAGCTTTACGAGTGGCTACAAGAAGCTTTTGATATCCTAATACCACTCAAAACAGGACAAAAGAAAACAAGCACCTTGGAGAAACACAGAACTAAAAAGATAAAACAAATCAGAAGGCTACAATAAACCTGGCTCAAAACAAACAACATTCAAGACAAACTTCACCTACACAAAAAGCAAAAAAGGTACTAATCTGATAGAAGTCAGCATGCTATATCTGCAAATAAAGAATTTTATAAAAAATTCTCAACAAATTTTGAAAACCTAAATGCATGGAAGTTGCTCAAAATTAGGACCCACTCTGCACCTGGCCTAGCGATCTGGGACCACTTCCTAAAGTATCTAAGGAAGTTAGAAACCTTGAAATTACCATGGACTCCAAGTTATCAATGAATGCTGAAGCGGACAAATTAATCACCATGAAACTCTGCGACGCATCGTCCCCCACCTCGATATCAACACAAGGTGCAGGCTACTATCTCTTTTGTAATATCTAAACTGGATTACACCAATGGCATCTACCATGGATCATCTCTATCTACTATGAAAAAACTACAACGCATTCTAAACTTGGCTGCCAGACTACTCCTACATATAAAGCCACAAGCCCTCATCTCCCATGCCTTAAGGGCCCTACATTGGTTACTGGTTGTCAGAAGATCCACCTTGAAGTTGCTTTGCATCACCCACAAAGCAATACATTGAAAAGGGCCACTTTTCATCAAGAAAAAAATCATAAAATACATTCAACAAAGAAACCTCAGCTCAAAACACCCCCATACAAGAAAAAGACAGTAGGTGGTACGTCTTATCTTATCTGCAGAAGACTACTCAAGAGTTGGCTCTTTCCTACTAACCACCATACGTAAACAACAATGCACTGCATATCCCTGTATGTGTAAAAATTTATAATTTCATTATATGTATATATCTAGATATGTCTATTTCTTTGTACAAATAGGTATAATAACAATTTTATCTTAAAATGTGTAGATGTATGTATGAGTATATATTATGTATATGTGTATGTATGTATAATTATATGTATATTATTCTACTCTTAAGCTGTTCGTAGGTCATTGTATAATTTCTATATACGTTGTTTGATTAGATGCGTAAGAGTCTCTGCTTTTATTTTATTTAATTCAATAGGTATATATTATCTTAACTCATTATCTACAAGCATTTCACTATTGACATATTGAGGAAAGATAAAATAATTTGATAAAAGTACACAAATAAATTAACTTCAAATACTGCAACTCTGAAAAGTCAGTGTTTATACGATGCGACAAATCCCCAATATGTTATTTTTTTTTTTTGTAAACAGAATTTATTGGAAAACTGAATAATTCTTTTTCATACATACAAGAATGGAAAAATAAGCACCAGTAGATCCGTGTTACATAGCTTGTGGTACAACAGCCAGGTAGGTCACAATTCAACAACTAATTCCGCTTGCTATTGTTCATACAGTCAATGTTGCTATCCGTTCTGTTGGTGCTTATTCTGAACCATACTCTCCCCTCTCCACTTTGATAGTAGTCATGTACATGTAATATGGGGAAGAGATCTTGATATGGTTATGCATGATCACTGTGCCCTTGCAAATTAAAAGTCATGAAACTCAACATATGTTTAACTACCACCCTCTCCCATTCAAACTTGCCTAATGTAGGAGTGTTATGTAGTGTCCGTGTGTATGAGATCACGTGAGCCGTGTAAGGTATCTTAGACTTGTGTCTCAGGGTTCCGCTCTGTTTATTCTGACTTCAATTCTGCAGCTATGTGGGTGTCAGCTATTAGATGTGTCAGTCTGTGTGACTCCACTCCCACCAGGAGTTAGCTGTTCCCCCTGTAGCGTTATAGTGATCTGTTCCCAGGCCTCCTTCATCTTGGGGGATCCCCTTCCCCATTTTAACTCGGTGTGCAGTGCTGATCCTTCACTAGCAGCCCATTTCTTGAGTTCCCTTCTCCAGTCCTGGGGGTTAGGGCCACCCGGGCTTTTTCAGTTCCTCCTCAGCTCTCTCTTAGCTAAGATAAATGCAAGGTCTTGGAAACTGCTAGTGGCCTTATTTTGGGGGGTATGGGGAAACCAATGCAGCAGGCATCGAGCAGGTGTGTGTGCAATTTCAATTTCCGTGATGTTCGCCACCTCCGCCACCACCGTGTCCCAATAGGCCTCCAGTCGGGGGCAGGACCACAGCATATGGAGAAAGTCCACGGCCTCTCTTCGTACCGGGGGCAGCTTGCTTCTCTTACCCTAAAATGGTCTCGCAGTCTTCGTGGGGTAAGGTAGGCCCTATGGAGTACGTAAAATTGGATGAGCTGGAATCTGGCGTTCCTGGATATTTTTGACATTCTCTCCAGGATACGATCCCAGTCTGTTTATGCTATCTGAGTCCCCAGATCCACCACCCACTTTCGTTTCAGGTCGTCTGGGGGGGGGGTCACTGCTCCGGCTCTAATGGTCCTGTATAGTCTGGTGACCGCTTTATGAGTACTCCCTGTGGACAGTAAGTAGCTGCTGAGACTGTGAGGAGAGGGTTCAACCGACCCCGACCCCCAGTACTTCCCAATGGAACGGGTGAGTGCACGATGCAGTAAGAAGTGGCCCCGTAGAAGATCATATTCCTGTTGATAGTCCTCGAATGGTAATAAGCTGCCCTCCTTATACAGGTCCCCCATCCGTGTAGCCGCAGCATCTGCCCATGCAAGCAGTCCCCTCCACTCTCCCGCTCTGAGCAACCATCGGAGCCAGGACATTGGTATATCGTAGGAGTATGGCGCAGCCAGTCCCGCCCTCTGAAGGTAGCGTCCCCAGCACCGTCGGATAACAGCTACATCAGAGGCTAGAGCCGGTCCCGCACCCATAGTATTAAAGAAGATTCCCGCCAGCATAGATATGGGGGAACTGCCAGACCCTCATTGTTCTCCCCTGTGCCGCCATCCGCCACCAAGCGTGCCAGCCATTGCAGCTGGGTGGCAAGGTAATAGGCCTCGAAGTCAGGAATCTCCAGCCGCCCCCTCCGTCCTCGGTCTCTTCAAGGTAGTCAGCACCACCCTGCGTCTAACCCCGCCCCAACTGAACGCAGTGATCGTCGTATCCAGTTCTCTGAACAGTGCGTGCGGTATCCAGAGTGGTAGAGCTGAGAAACAGTATAGCAGCCGGGGCAGTGCTACCATTTTAAGAAGCGCAACCCGTCCAGCCACGGAGAGCGGAAGAGAGTCCCAGTATCCGAAGCTTGACCTTAGAGCCCTGACGGCTTTTCCGATATTACCGTCCAGAATATCTGGAAGAGAGTGATACACGTGCACGCCCAGATCCGAAATGCAACAGGGTTCCCATTTCACTCCACCCAATTCCATCTGTGGATTGCATCCCGCTGTCAGTGGAAATAAGAATGATTTTTGCCAATTGACCCTCAAACCTGACAACTGACTGAACAACGCCAGCAAAGACTGTTCCCCCTTCCCTCTCCGGGCCAGTGTCCCGTAAGAATAAGAGTAAATCATCCGCGTATAGCGTAATCGCATAGTGCTGGTCACCCTGGGTCAAACCCCGATACCAGGTGGCGGCCCTAGCCTGGGAAGCCAAGGGTTCCATCTCGCCAAGGCAAACAGCAGCTGTGACAGGGGACAACCCTGTCTGGTACCTCTGCCAACCGAGTATTGCTCGAGATGACTGCTCCTGTCCTAACCCTTGCTTTGGGGGCTGTGTAGAGCAGCATTGTCCATCTGATAAAACCCTCCCCAAGACCCATGTGAGAGAGGACCGCATACAGGTAATCCCATTCCAAGCTGTCGAACGCCTTCTCTATGTCCATTGCAAGGACTGCCGACATGGGTTCTGAAGAGGCTGCGGTATCTTTAAGATGAAGCAACTGACGTATATTCTGGGCAGTGCTCCTAGCAGGAATGAACCCCGCCTGATGCCGGGTGAACCAACTTTGTCATGTAGGGCAGTAATCTCATTGCTAGCACTCGGCTCAGTATTCTATAATCCAAGTTGAGCATAGAGAGGGATCTGAAAGCCCTTCTATCATCAGGTGGTTTGTCCGGTTTAAGCAGCGGCACTATCAGAGCGTCTCCCGTCGAACTCGGGAGATGTCCTGCTACACGTGCCTCATTATACAATTGCCTTAGCTTAGGGGTGAACACCCGTGCGTATGTGCCATAGAACTCAATGGGTAGGCCATCTGTGCCTGGGGTTTTTCCACGAGCCAGTCCTGCAATGGCAGAACTAATCTCTGACAACTCAATGTCCCCTCCCAGAGCGTCTCGCGCCTCGTCGGTTAGGGTCGGGTGTGGCAGTGCCGACAGGAGATCCTGTAGCTCAGCTCTCGTCCCGCAGGATGAACTGGTATATAGGGTAGTGTAATATTCGCGAAAGTAAGAGTTTATATCGGTTTGGTGGTGGTGATCTTCATGATGGGTGTTCCTCGTTTAGCAGGGTTGACCAGCCATGAAAGGAGCGCCCCTGACTTATCTTTTTCGGCATGTGATCTCGCCATATATTGTTTATAATCGAAGCACCAAAGCATCTCCGTGTGGTCCGCAACCCTGTCCCTGGCCTTCCGCTCCTCTCCCTGCAACTCCCAGTGATCCGGAGACAGTTTCTCCAGTGACCTAAGTTCCCTCTCGGCCACAACTATGTCCTGCAGTAAGGACTCTCTGATCCCCATAGAAGTTGCTATACAACGGCCACGCACTACCACTTTGAATGCTTCCTATAGTGTCTGCGGTGAGGGGGCAGTGGGTTAATTGTCTTCAAAGTAGTGAGTGGTGTGCTCCCTAATCTGTTCACAGAATGCAGGGTCCTCTAGTGAGTCCGGTTTGAGTCGCCAAGTGGGTATTCGTGCAATGACTCGTGTCCATGATAAGTGCAACAAGACCGGGTTGTGATCAGAGATAGTTTTTCCCAAGTACTCCGCCCCTGCGACTGCACGTGCACCTCCGGGGTGCATAAAAAAGGTATCAAGCCGCACATGCAGATCATGGGCTGGGAATAGTAAGAGTATTCTCTGGCCTTTGGGTTGAGAGTTCTCCAAGTATCTATCAGTTGCCACTCTTTGAATTTTTTAGCTAGCGCGTTCACCAGAGAGTCCCGCAGCGGGGGTGGGATCTATCGATACCAGGGTTGGCCACACAGTTGAAATCTCCCCCGATTAATGCCATGTGTAGCATGTGAGGTGCTAAAGTCTTCGATAGTTGGCTAAGGAATGCACATTGCTCTATGTTAGGAGCATGTACATTTATCAGCGTTATGTCCCGTCCTCCCAGGTGGCCGGAGGCCACAACAAAGCGGCCACCGTGGTCCGTCAGTGTACTAGTAACCTGGAATGGGACTCCCGCCCTAACCCATATCAAGGCCCCTCTTGCATAAGCTTATCAGGTTGTGTAGAGTAATTGGTCCCTCCATCTCCTCTGCAGCGCTGTGCCCTCCGCCGCCGTCAGGTGGGTCTCCTGCAACATTGCTATATGTACCCCTCTACTACACAGATAGGAATATACCTTGTACCGTTTGGTCATAATATGCATTCCCCTGATATTCCAAGAAATCACTTTGTACCCTGCGGATCACCCACTAGAAATAGTCACCAGCCTTATCGCTCCACACAGCTGCCATCCAATTTGATGACCCAGACCGTCACACCCTGGGGACACAGTTCTTCTACAGGAAAGGCATTTAACAGTTGCCTTTTTAAACAACAAGAACTCCATCATCTCCCCTTCCCCGGGACAGGAGACATAACGATTCCCCATCCAAACTGTTACAAAAAAAAGTCAATTCTAGATAGGCGGGCAGAAAGAGATGCTCAAGCCAAATAAAGTGCAGAGCTCACGGCCCGGGGTTGGTTTCCATATCTTACTGCAGGCCTCACAAATTGCGAGTCCTCGATGCCTAGATTCCGGTAAGATTTCCGACACTGGGACAGCCCATCAGATGATGCTCTCCGAAGTCCCCGGTGTCATCCATCAGCAGTTCCAGGCTCGTAGTCGCCGACATTGCAGACTCTACCTCCGAGTCCGAGCCCTCCATCTCCCTCGTCATGCCCACAGAGCGTGGGCTGTTGTTCCTTTGACTGAAGGAGGCCACTTCTGCCACGGCTCGTTGTCTCTCTTCATGATCCTTCTCCGATGTGGGCGCCGCGGTCCCCCGCCTGGCTCCCTTCATGCCCCAGTGTCTGCTTCGGGGTCTGGGGCCTCAGGGTGTCCTAGCTACCGTTGTGCCTCCCTGCTCCTCCAGCCAGTCTCTCACCTCCTGAGGTGTGCAAAAGAATCATGCTCCACGGCCATCTGCCTCTCTCAGTGTGGAGGGGAATAGCATAGCGTATTGGATGTTTAATTGCCATAGTTGTTTCTTGATTTCTGAGTATGTTGTTCTCTGTCTCTGCACCTCTCGAGAGAAATCGAGGAAGATGCTAATCAAGTTATTTTCTATCCTTATTTCTCCAGCCTTTCTAGCCTGTGCCAGGATGTGGTCTCGATCTTTGTAATGCAGTAGGCGGGCTATCACCAGTCGCAGCGCAGCTCCTGTAGGAGGAGCCCGCGCGGGTACTGAGGTGTGAAGGGGGAGCTCAGAGCCACCTAGTCCACAGGCTCCCCTCCCCGTTAGTGAAGGACGGGTGGAAAGTCCCGCAGGGGTGCACGCCCGTCCAGTCAACCCAGTTATCGCCCTCCGCGCTCTGGTGTCCCACTCACCTCTGGCTTCTAGTTGTTATCGATTGGGGCCTTGGCGCTGCTCAACCAACCTCAGGGAGCACGCCCCACAGCAGTGTCCGGTCCACAACAGTCTTGTCTCCCCTTGGCCGGGCTCCATTCCAGGCCAAAGGAGTCAGGTGCGTCCACCATCTTAGAGGATGGCCCTGAGCTCCAGGCGCCTCCTCCTCCAATTATCTCCGCTCGCGGCCCGGGGGTCATCTGATCGCCGACGGTAGACTCACCACATGGCTGTCCGATGCAAGCCGGCCGAGGAGCCGGGCCCTCCCGCTGCAGCGTGCCCGCCATCTTGGAGTCAGGCGGCACGTCACAGTTTCCGACTCTGCCGGGCAAACTTTGTTTTTCAGGCAGGCGATCTGCTCATAAGCCGGGGTCCCCGCCTCCACGGCCCCGGGACCCAGGAAATTTGGCCTTTATCTCTGCCAATGCAGTCAAGATGGGCTGCAATCAGAGGGTCCGGGCCGGAGCTCTCCCTCTTGGCTCCTCACTCCATGAGCGCCAGGCCGCGCCCCCCAAAACTCCAAAATGTTATATTCCTTACACATATATTCCCTTACTATGTAATCATGTATCGATATATTTATTACTTTAGTCTTACTGTATGAGGGAAAAAAATAAAAAATGTACTCTCTCAAAAGCTTTATTCTGTCTTAGCATCCCCCTATACTTCTACTAATCTATCCTCTGTTTCCACTCTTTGACTCATCCCAAACAAATTCTACTACTATGATCTCCAAAATAACCCTTCCTAGAGTCTTCTCTCTGCTACCCCACCTCAGTTTACTACTATGATCTCCCATGAAGTGGATCCTATTTAGTTTTAATGGGAATCAGGAGTTTAGCTTAGCTTTTGGCTTGCAGGCCTGTGCCCCTGTCCCCTAGTGACTTTTAACCTACTTAGCTTGCTCTGTTTTAGCAGATGTATTTAATTATTTCTTCCAAGATTGCTACTATGTTTATAGTTAGGAAGATGTTTTAGTTTCACAGTATCACTGCCACTCTGTAAAGGCGTCACTATCAGAGTACAAGATAAATATGAGACGTGGGTTTTTACATCATGTACTTTCCCACTTTCGTGTGACAGGAACATATTGTACCTTTTCAGGGAATTTTTTATATAATTGCTTCCCCAAGCATACTTTCTTATCTATTGTTTTGGAACATACCTGCATCAGGGGTCCTACCAGATCTGTATAAATACATCTCACACAGACAAGATAATCAGAGGGATTCCTACCAGATGCCATTGACACTATCTATGCTACATGTCACCTTGATGCTGACCCAGTCTTCATATCCTCACGGAGTCTGATCTAGAGACCTCATTTAAAGGTAACAAGGATTGGGGGGCTCTTCTCATGGACATGGTACTGGCAGAGTAGCTTTAACATACCTAGCTCTCTTCAGGTTAGAGAATAGGTTCATAATGCTAGGGTTTTAGGGCCTATTTCTATCTGTTCCACATTTTATGTTATTGCAAGATGGTCGGGTGTTTGTATTCATTACTCGTTTTTACCATTCTGTTTCTTGCATTGTTCATTATCCTAATCACTGCAGCCCATGCAATTTATGGTAGATTTCAGTATTTTTAATAAAACCTATTGAAAACTTCACTGCATCTCTTTCATTGCCTGTGTGTGAATGAGACATGTTGCTCCTGTGAGAAAAGGGTAATCTCCATTTAACCACAACCTCCCTGAGATGTTGCACTCTTGAGTCCAAGTGTAAAGGCTGCCACAAATCACCTTTTACTGTTTGGGGTTTTAGTGAGGTACTGCTTGTGAGCCGGGATGGTTGGGCCGACAGTTGCGACTTTTTGTAGGATTGGCAAAGTCGTCTACAGGCAAAAGAGATGTCATCCCTAAACCAGCAGTCTTGACTCAAGCAAGAGGCAAACTATGACACCCAAGCAACCCTACTAAGTTCTCCCTCATTTATCTCTCATTTAACTCATCCCAAGCCCCATTTTACTACTATGAGCTCCATAATCCCTTTCTACACTCTCTTCCCTCCTCCATCTCTCCTTTACTCATCCCACACCTCATCTTGCTACTGTGATCTCCCAATTAACACTTCTGGATTCTTCACTCCTCTGTGCCTCCATTATTCTATTCAATCCATCTAGCAGACTCATGTCCTCCACTCAACTTAAATCATACCTCACTATACCAATACTAATACTGTACTCAAATTCCCCTATACTAATCCACCACTAATTCTTTGGATTCTGGGGTGGTGTGCTACTTGCAAAAAAGCACTTTGACACCTCTTCAGGGGTAGAAACTGTTATATAAACACAACTACAATTACATTTACAAGAAGATATTTTAGGTGATTATGAATGCCTGACCCAAACTGTCACTGTCCATAAATGGTCAGATACTAATAGGTTTAGAAAGAAAATGACTGCATTATGGATTGTGATGCTAATTAGGGCTATGTCAAGAGAAAATCCCTGTTTAAGATTCAGATTACATTCTTAGGACTTTACTCGAGGGAGGAGCAGAAACAGTCATTTGTCTCTGAGGAAAGTGATTGGTATTTGTGAACACTCTGAATGCATCTAGTTTCTCAGAGAAAGTCAGAAGCAAAAGCTAACACCTCAACAGTGTCTGCATCCTAACAGTAGGGCTCTATCCATTAATGATAATTGATGACTGCTCCCAATATATGGGATGGAGTGGAACACTCAGAACAGTCGAGGTTTTACTGTCAAGATGGCAAAAAGCTTGTCCACCCAGTCGCCCCCACCATCATACTCATTTTTGACAGTCTGACCTGATCCTGGCAGGCAACTGACCTTGTTTCAAGTACAGACGTTTAAGAACAACTTGAAAGGGTATAGAGTATAACTGACAAATAAACCAATGCTGACTCCTTGCCAATGGGACATTGAGTGTCTGCATAGCTTAAAAAGGACTGCAAATTGAGAAGGATCATGTGAATAACCTAGGAACCGGATTTTAGCAGTGAACAACAGGTAGCATGCATCTATTCACAGAGTGCTTACTTGCAGGCACAATATTTAGGAGGTCAGACGTTATGCTCATGCCTGTCCATTTCAAGTGGAACACCCATGCCACTGTCATCTGCAGAAATTAAGAAAAAATTAATTGCACAAGACAGTTGAAAAATAAAGGGGGACAGTTCAAGAATTGAACAAAAATTAACTGCCTTAGGGGGTGTGGCTAACAACTAGACGTGTTCAGGAAGAGACCCAAGTAACTAAACCAAAGACAGCATGATTCACAAAGAGGGCTGTAAGCAGACTACAGTGGTGACTGGAGGAACAGCTCTTGCGGCTGGAAACATGGAGGAGAAAATCCACGGCAGTGCTCGAGTCTAAGGCCCCCGAGCTGGGACACAATGATCCCTACAGTTTGGGATGATTCCCGATGCGTGAATGAAGCCCACAAACGAGGAGGCCCGGTGGCCCTAGCTAGCCATGGAAGAGGGGACTGACTGCCAGTTTTGAGTCGGGCCGACACTTCGCTGCGGTGTTATCTTGGGTGAGCCTGCCCTACCGGCTGATCTGGGAGGACTGGAGGAGAGTCGCTGATGGACGCTGCAGCAGAAGGAAAAATGGCCTCCGCCAGATGGAAGGTGAACTCTAGCTGCGCAGCTGCTATTGCAGCAGACCCTGGGAGGATCCCTCCAGACGGCGCTGACGACTATCAGAGGTGAGGCCCTGACAAGCTGTGCTCCTCCCCCTCTGTCCTATGGGGAGGAATGTTCCTGTGATAACCACCACCTGCTTTTCCCAATGATGGCGACGTGAAGGACTGTGGCACTGGCAACCAGTGGAGCAGCTCTCCTGAGAACCCATCGACTCCGCCGAGTGACCCACCGGGCCTAGGCCCGGGACCGGAGACCACTGGAAACGCCACCTGCTGGTTGGAGTGGACCCCCAGAGCGACTGGAAATGAACCTCTGCTTTGTTCAATAGCTGTCTACAAAACACTGTGGGGGTGATTCTGATATTGGCGGGCGGCGGGAACCGCCAGAAGACCGTACCGTGGTCGAAAGACCGTGGCGGTCATTCTGGGTTTCCCACTGGGCTGGCGGGCGACCGCCAAAAGGCCGCCCGCCAGCCCAGTGGGAAACAGCCGTCCCACGAGGACGCCGGCTCAGAATTGAGCCGGCGGAGTGGGAAGGTGCGACGGGTGCAGTGGCACCCGTCGCGTATTTCAGTGTCTGCATAGCAGACACTGAAATACTTTGTAGGGCCCACTTACGGGGGCCCCTGCAGTGCCCATGCCATTGGCATGGGCACTGCAGGGGCCCCCAGGGGCCCCGCGGCACCCCCTACCGCCATCCTGTTCCTGGCGGGAGACCCGCCAGGAACAGGATGGCGGTAGGGGGTGTCAGAATCCCCATGGCGGCGGAGCGCGCTCCGCCGCCATGGAGGATTCTCAAGGGCAGAGGAAAGTCGGCGGTACACCGCCGACTTTCCGTTTCTGGCCGCGGCTGAACCGCCGCGGTCAGAATGCCCAGCGGTGCACCGCCAGCCTGTTGGCAGTGCTACCGCCAACCTCCGCCATGGCGGTAATTACCGCCAGGGTCAGAATGACCCCCTGTGTGTTAGAAGTTCCCTGCATTGAACAGAAGGTGGAGGGGCATGGCAGATTTAACATAAGGGCTTGGAGCACTGACCTAGGGACAGCATCAGATGACCCTCCTCCGCTTGTACTCCTGCATTGGGGACCCCTGAATCAGAGACAACAAATGTGAGTAGAGGAGCTAAGCACACATAAGTCTGTTGTTGTAACTCCTTCCTGAGGCGCAGGGCATACACGTGGCACTGATTGTTGAAGGGGATACCAGTGATAGCGCATCAGAGGCCTGCTCCTAATGATTCCCTAGATCCTGCCTGGCAATACCCCTGACAGAAGAGTTGATCACCATCATACTACTACACCGCAGTCGTAGACGCTTCTTAACAGGTCCCCTACCACCACAACATGGTCAAAGATAAAGAATCAAAGCATCTCAAGCAGGGCAGGATTGATAAATACACAGAAACGATGGACTCCCCTGGCCTGAGCGACACCTCTGTTCGCCCCCCTGTCAAGGCAGACTTGCTACTGGCCATTCATCAATCCAGAATGACCTTTGAAACCAAGGTTGATGAGGTGGCATTAGAGGTCGCCCTGCTGAGGCAGGACTTTCGCAAAGTCGCTGATAGAGTTACTGTGATGGAAGAGCGGATCCCTGAATTAGAGGACAAGACCAACATGCACGGTGAAGAACTGCACGCAGTACAGGCTCTCACGAAAGACCTTCTCTTGAGAATGGATGATGCGGAAAAACACGCAAGATGGAACAACCTATGCTTCGTGGGATTCCCCGAGGGAGTGGAGGAAGCCAACATACCTATGTTCTTAAAGAGCTGGATAAAAACCCAATTCCCCTCTGCTGACCTCTCTACATGCTTTGTGATTGAAAGGGCTCATAGAGCGCTGGCTCCGAAGCTGCCAGTTGCTGCATCCCGAGAGCCCTCATAGCACGTTTTTTGAACTATCATGATAGAGAAGTTATTCTCCGGAAGGTGCAAAAACTGGATAAGCTTACTGATGATTCCTCCAACATCCTGATTTTCCCAGACTATGCTTGAGAAGTGCTAAAGAAACACAGCTCCTTTGATGCCATCAAGATCAAATCACACTGTTATTCCCAGGCAAACTAAAAGTAATCCGTCAGATAAAAAATACATATTTGTTTGATACTCTGGAGAAGGCATGGATATGGGTGGAGGAACAACCTCCAAGCCTTTAAAACTGAAAGGACTATGGCAACAACATCTGGGGATGCTGCATCGGGAGCCAGACTGAAAACATGGACTACTAAACGTAAAAGAAGAACTCACCTCAAGAGGGTCCACAGTGAGCCTCGTGGGAACACAACTGGAAGGTGCTCTGCGGATAATCCATCCATGGAATCAGACACTGAAGTGCATAGAGTTTTGTCCTCATACCAAGCAGGATTGCCATGAGGCCCTTCAGTTGCAGGAGGAGAGAAGCTGCAGATTGGACCCTGAGGTGGAAGAGACTCACTCCTGTGAGACAACATGATCGAACCAAGCAGAGTTGAAGACTCTAAGGCCGCATAGAGGAACGGACAGAGACACTGAACATGGAATGCATCAATGGTAACAATGTGTAACACAGAAGGGGCCCACCACTGGCTCTGAGACATGAAAGGCCTGATTGGAAATCTTGGCCCTCCCGAAAAAAAAAAAAAAAATTATTTTTCTATAACCCTCCCCTCTGATCTTCCGTTTTTTCCATTTTGCCATCTTTCCCTTTCATTGCATGAATGTACAAATGAGTGTATTGACTATCTCCTACAAAAGGAGAAGTAGCCGTAATCACTGGCTATAGACACAGTTTCGATGGGCTCTGTTGGATGAGTTGAATGGGTGGAGTGAATGATCCGGTAGAGGGCAGTTCCGTTTCATCTGGGTTCAAGATTGAGATAGGGTGGTCTACAGACCCCTTGGACCTGATCCTGCGATAGGATCGCCATAAAGGGAACAGGGAGGCAATGTGATGTACATGGGATGTCTTGTGGTACTGTGGGGACACGTGAGATTATGTTACACCTGTTGGTATATTTGATGCACAATCCATGCTTAACTAGAATGTCAATAAATTGGGTAATAAAGTTAAGAGAGGACTGGTAGTGACCTTTATAAAATGACAGGGGCCAGACATTGTTCTCCTACAGAAGACGAATCTTCGCAGCAACCATTGTCACTTCCTTGCCCATGGCGCCTACACCATGCTTGCGCCTGCTGGGTTTACCTATGATGAAAGAGGGGTATCCTTGTTCAGAAGAGTCTCCCCTTCCAAATCAAAAAGCAATGGTTAGACCCCAGTGGAACGTATGCAGCAGTTCAGGGACTTTGGGGGTAGGAAGGATGTCACCATAATTAGTATGTATGCACCCTCTCACCTGCAACAGTCCACATACACTGCCATAGCTGAAATCCTACTGGAAATGGAATCTACTCTACTTATTATTGGGGGAGGCTTTAATGACGTACTGACACCTGCACTGGCTAGAGCACAAATAGCTCCTATTTCTGGAGCACCCACACCTATGCCATTGCAGCGATTAGCAGCTACGCTGGGATTAGCAGATATATGGAGGTGCCATAACCCCAATGCAAGATGCTACTCCTATTTCTCCAGGGCCCATGAAGTCTGTTCTAGGTTAGACTGTATATTTACACTTCCAGGAGAAGTGGGAACAATACAGAGAGCAGAATACTTGGTGAGGGGACTATCTGACCACTCTCCCTTATTAGTTACTATTGGTCAACGCTGGGACAGATGTCCTAGGTAGATGCTGAATGCCTGGGAGTTACGGGACGCTGCAGTCCTGCAGGAAATTAGAACAGATACAGAGCTGTATTTTAAGGAAGACACAAAACACTGTAGATCGGAAGTGACATTGTGGGAGGTTTGAAAAGCAGTAATAAAAGGCAGAATACAAAACATTATTGCCTATAAAAGAAAGAAAGCGTTGGAGGATCAAAAAGTTATAGAAGATAGATTGACAGCCTTAGAGGCAGTAAACATGGATGATCCCACCCCCCTGACTATTAGACAAATGGAGGCCTTAAGGGCTGAATATAAAATGCTAGCCACTCATGAGATAAAAACCTGCTTCCTTGCTACCTAGCATCGCATCTATGAGGTTGGCAATAAGACAGGGAAACTGCTGACATGGTTGAGCTGAAGGGAGCTAGAGGCACGCTGGGTGGCCTGGAAAGAGGGTGAAGGAGGACTGGCATGGGACTCTGACTAGGCCATTGCGGGGGAGTGTGCCCGCTTTTATGCAACCCTCTACAGAGAGACATCGTCAACCACCCAGTACAAGATAGAAGCATACCTGAATGCTATAGATACGTCTATACTCTCTGCAGAGGACGCTAAGGGGCACATTTATACCCCATTTGCGCCAAATTTGCGTATTTTTTATGCACATTTGGCACAAAACTGACTTTATATTTATATTTTGACGTTAGACCTGTCTAACGTCAAAATATTGGAGTTTGCACAATTTTTTAGATGTGTAAACCTACCTTGCATCAATGAGATGCAAGGTAGGTGTTCCCATCTAAAAAATGGTGCTAACCCCATAGCCCCATATTTATCCCCCGTGCTAAATTCACACACGGGGGGAGGAGGGGCTAAATAATGGTGCAAAGCTTACTTTTCACCATTATTGAACGCCTGGGGCAGACCAGGCGTTAAGTGACCTGTGGACCCATTTCCATGGTTAAACACCATGGAATGGATCCACAGGTGCCCTCCTCAGGCCCCAAGAACACCCCCACCCACACCAGAGGGACACCGGAGGATGCGGAACCCCATCCCAGGTAAGTAGATTAAGTATAGGTAAGTATTTTTTTTAAATTAAAGTACCATTGGGGGCCTGCTTGGGGCCCCCTGCATGGCACAGTGTGCAATAGCCATGCCCAGGGGACACTGGTCCCCTTTGCTGGCCATTAGGTGGTGGGCATGATTCCTGTCTTTTCTAAGACAGGAGTCATGTGGTATGGATGGTTTTGAGTCAGAAAATGACGCTAGACTGGTTAGAGTCACCTTTTTTACTCTAACCAGCCTAATGTAATTTGTTGGTGCAAAACCCTCTTCTCCCATACCGCCAGCCCCACCTGGCTAACGTTGTTTTTTTTTACGCTAGCCCACCCTTTGCACTGGCTTGCGCCATTCCATAAATATGGTGCCAGGCTGGTGCTCAGGAATGGCGCAAGCCGGCGCTAAACTTTTTGGTGCAAAACTGCATTAGTGCAGTTTTGCACAAAAAATGCATTAGTGCAGTTTTGCACCAAAAATGCATTAATGCAGTTTTTCGCCAAAAAGTATAAATATGCCCCTAAGTCCTTAGAGGTGGCCTAACCCTGGCCGAAGTGAGAGACGCAATTGCTAAATTATCCAATGAGAAGACCCCAGGCCCAAACAGTCTCCCGGCTGAATTTTTTAAACGACAGATGGACCTATTTGCACCTCATTTGCTCAACCTATATACTGCAGCGCCCAAGGAGAAATCCTGCCCCAAAATCTCCACCGGCCATGATAGTGGTCACCTCCAAGTCTGGCAGACCCCCTACACAATGTGGGTCATACCGTCCAATCTCCCTTCTTAATGCTGAGACCAAAATTCTTGCTACGGTGCTCGCCACCAGACTCTTGAAGGTCATCACACCCTTAGTCCATAATGATCAAACTGTGTTTATGCCAGGATGTTCGACTAGAGCGAATTTAAGATAACTTCATAAGTGGAGAGCGACGGTAGCCCTTCACCCGGATCTACATATCTTTTTATCATTAGATGAGGAGAAAGCTTTTGATACCATCCTTTGGCCTTACATGATGTGTGCCCTACGTTAACTGGGAATTGTGAATAAGTTCATTGAATGGGTGACTTTTCTTTATACCAAACCCTGTGCAGCAGTATGGGTCAATGGCAAGCTGTCGGAGAAACTCCCTATTGGTAGAGGCACTAGACAGGGCTGTCCTCTTTCTCCCCCCTCCTATTTGCTCTTGTGCTGGAAACCCTGGCCTGCCAGATCTGCGAAAATCCTGATATAAAAGGTTACAGATCCTCTGACTCTCCTTCTGTAGAGAAAATAATGTCCTTGTATGGGGATGATATACTCTTATATTTAATCCACCCCCTACCTTAATCCCTGCCTTGTTTCGGACCTTCGAGAAATACCATACCCACTCTGTTACACTACTAACTGGACAAAGTCCATACTCTATTCAAGCCATTTGACCGAAACAGATTATGTCACCCTTCGTGATTTAGCAGGGCAACTGAAAGTGGCAAGAGATGGCTTTAAATACTTGGGTATCTATGCAACACTCAACCTTATTAGAAGCCTGGCAGATAATATTGGCAGGGCTATAGCAGATTTACAAGCAGATGCAAAACGGTGGAAAATGTTCCCCCTTAAGCGGATAGGCAGAGCAGCCCTGTTTAAGATGATCACCCTCCCCAAATTTCTTTATATACTGCAAAACACTTACTATAAGCTGTCTGATGACCTCTTCACCACGGTTGACAGAGAGCTTAGACAGCTCTTGTGGAATGAGAAACATTAAAAAATAAGTCTACAGATGCTGCATCAAAATTGTTACAATAGAGGTGTTGCTCTACCCGATCTTAGAGCATACTACTGGGCTGCTCACCTGTTGGTCATCAATGACTGGGGTTGTGTGGAGGGAGATCATCCTGATTATGCGTTGGAAAGGGCACAATTTGAGAAACACTCTTATTTGCATTATCTTTATGGGGGGCGGGAGTGGGACGCTTCCTGCCTGCTATGCCAGTGACCATTGAGGTGTGGCATAGAGCCAATAAACATAAATATGGGGAATGGATAAAATCACTTTCCTAGAGAAGTGGCGATTAAGGCCAGGCTCCGACTCATCCAATTCAATATACTTCATAGAATTTGACTATGCCTCCAAAGGATGGGACAAGCTCCCTTTCCCCACTGCCTATGCTCTAATGCTTAGGGTGGGAATTTTTATCACACCCTTTGGAATTTCCCAATGGTGCATTCATTCCAAACACATACTACTGGCTGAGCTGGGCAAGGTACTTGAGACAGTAATTCCAGAAGACCCCAAATATATTTTATTAGGCATACCCAACAACATTGATCTACCTTGCATGTAACTACTACTATGTAACCTTGGCTTGGTAACAGCCAAGAGAGACCTGGTGAAATACTGGGGGGCACCTGGGATACCAACCCTGGTGGTATGGAAGCAGGGGATGAACTTATATATGACAGGGGAAAGAGTGGTCTATAACAGCAGAGGATGCCCACGTAAATTTCAGAAAATTTGGGGAGCCTGGACCAATTATTATGACCTTGACCCAAGACCAGATTCTAACTCTCAACAAGATGACCCATGTGTAAACTTAATGCTAGTTAAACGTCTGTAATGCTAAGCTAAATGTAAACTTAATAGGTGATACTGATTGATATTGCTGTCTTCCACAAGATTGTTAGTCACTGATTAGTCTTCCATGCTCTCCCTGCTACAGCGTTGGAATTCTGTACATGTAACAAATGTTTTGTTGTTTATTTTTAAAAATCTAATAAACAATTGTATTAAAAGAAAGAATTGAACAAAAATTAGACCAACTGAAGGCAAAGGACTGGCACTTGAGAGGGGAATAATGCTGTTCTTTTACACATCTTGTTGTCACTGTTTTGCATGGCACCATGACGACTTCTGCCATGATTGTGGTTTTGCTATTCTTTAAGTAGTTTGAAGAACTGACAATGCAAGCCTGAAGTTGGAGGGAACATCTCCCTGGATGTTTTTTTTTTATTGTAACTCAATCACTGATGATTTCTAAGCAGCTGAAGGCACCACTATCTGCCTCCACACACTACTTCACACACTCCCTAGGAGATGCTAGTTCGTCAGGAGAAGTATCATTGGAGACATTGGGATCTGCCCTAACTAAAGGCCAACTTTGGCCCATTAAGTATCTCACTGAACTAGAACTAAGGCATGCGTCTAAATGTCGCTTGAGGCCAACTGTAAGTGCATCAGGCATGGTGAAAGACAGTTTCAAAGCCTTTAAACATTGCAACAGGGCTTCTTAAAACGTACATCCATTTTCAGGCCTCGTCTGGTTATGAAAGAGCTTTTGTGGGCTTACCAAAACCTTATGGTGGGGGGTCACAAGCCGCCCATTGCTTACCATTGGTTGGCTTTATTGTCACTCTCATTTGATTTCTTATTATTCACTGGCTTTCCTTCCTCTTGTGGTTGTCCTTCCCCTGGTGCATAGCTTCTTTACCCTTATTTTCACTGGCTGACTTTCACTGCACACTTTTCAGGAAATATTATATTCTTTTTGGTTAAGCACTCCATGACAGTGCATGTGTTTTGTGTTTTCCAGCTCTCGCCCTTGTGTTATTTTCCCATTAAACACTCCATTACTCTGCATGTGTTTTCTAGCTCTCTCCCCTGTGTGCTTTTCCTATGTCCTTTGCTTGCTGTATTGTGTGCTGCTCGCCTGCATGGGCTTCTCCTCCCCCCTCCATCATGATGTGCTCTAAGTTGCTCTCTCCCTCGTGTGCTGTTTAACCCTAACCCAACATGGCTTTATTAATTTATTCCTCTGCTCAACAGCCCCCACTCTCTCCTCCATTGTTCCTTCACCACTGAGAGGCATTTACATTTTTTTCATCTTTTCAGCTTAATTTTTTTGGAGGACCTGGCAGCTACCATTTGCTGCTGGGCACTCTGCAATACAAAAACTACTTTAGCATACTTATATATTTTTTTTTTTACTGATCCAAATGACATTTGGCATCATAGATTGGTCAATAAAAAAATTAAATGGCACCTGAGTTACTCTATACTTGCACGCATACCTGGTAATGCTTGCACAAGAAGATGCCATAATGCATTTGAGCACCTACAGAACATGGCCAGCAACAGCAGAAAAGTAATCACACTTTGTTTCTTCGCCAATTTTGCACAGCATTGGCAAAAAAAAAAAAAACATTTGACTTTTTGTCAATGATGCATAGCATCGTCAGAAAACAATGGAATAGCCAATAGGTCTGTCTACAAGGTGAGAAATATTGGCATTGCAGGTGCTTGTTGTACTTAGAAGGAATCTGTTTTCTTAGCATGTTAAACAATGACCCTTCAAGAGCTAGTTTACTCACAATAAACAGACACACAGTTCACATGAAGGTAATGTGGCAAGCAGGGTCGAGAAATTTGTGAGCTTGAAAAACAGCAAAGTGTATGTTTTCACTGATCCAAATCTCCACTATCAGCACTGGGCCCTTGCAATAGTAATACTTTGGTTGTAAAAGAGTTTAATGGTAGGTAGACACCATTCTACTTTAACTACTCAATTCTTATTCTGGGCTCTGAATACATTATTATTATTGCTATAGTTCTTTCCAAGAGCAGAAAAGGACATTAAATCTGGTGCTTCTGCTGAAGGTCAGTATGGTGTCTATTAGGGGTGGACGTAACTTGGGTAATTACATGTAGCGCAATCGTGTGGTATCACCTAAGAATTCTACAAGACTGCGCTTGAATTATGCAAGAAGAGTAATACTGCATTTAGTGGTATTTCTTAGCTTAAAAATGCCCCTTCACATCTAAAATGGACAGGAAGTTGCATTTTGCTATATGAAATAGTGCTAAATGTAACGGCTTGTCAAATGTGCTCTTGGGGTAGGATTTTCTTCCAACCTACTACTGACGTTGAGCGCTGTTTTCTTACCACAAAATAGACCCTTGCTTCTAAAATGAATGTGAGAATGCATTTTGTACTAAGGAACAGTGCTAAATGCAGCTGAACACAAATAGGGAGCATGATGGGCTTCTCCTTCTTGCTAAGTATGCTCTTGCTGTAGGATTTTCCCCCAAATTACAGGAGCAGGAGTAATTGCATAATTATCCATAATTCTGTGTTAAAGAGTAATGTATAATACTAGAACGTTCTTCTGTCGCTCTTACAATTTTCATAGCAGATGGTATCACTGGCCTTTGCTACTGAAAAATAATTTTATATGAAATTGGATTCCAGATGTTACTGATACCATAAAATGGCAATAAAAGGGAGGTCCATCTCTACATGAGAATCCACACTTTCCATATCATATTTTAGCGCAGACAAGTTCACTTATTTTGGGTAGTCATTAGTATTTTCCTTGTGGTCAGTTAATTAACAGCGATTGTTGAGTGACGAATTGCTATCTCTGGTCTCCACAGAGTTAGCAGATGACTCAAGCAGTTTGTGTAAGGTGCAGTGGTAGAGTCCCTCGTCTGATAGTTTTGCGGACCTGGCATTCCTGATTGTCAGCATTTGGATGGTCCATTCCGAAAGATTCAATGCAAAGTGTGTTTAACTTAGAGGTGGCTATTTTTCTGACCTACACATGAAAGATTGTATGTTTCTCTTCATCTGTTAACTGTTGACAAAGTTAGTCTAGAGTGTTTCACACTGTCCCAGCGCTGTGTTGGTCGGTTCATCACTGGCGTTTTCCATTCCATCATTGTGGGGATGTGCAGCCATAACTGATTAATCTGTTGACCAGTGGCTTCTCTAATGAGAATGATCACATCGGTGACATAATGCAATTGCAGCCAGGGTGGCCTGCTGGAGAAAGTGGACTGCATTTGATAAATTTGGGATGATTCTCTGCGCCAACATACAGAGATGTTTTAAGGCATGAACAAAGTGGGCAGTTGCCCAGGGCATCAGTTTTCCAAAAGCCCTACTGAGACAATTAATGTATTATTATTTGAGCTCTGTCTATTCTATTTCTCTCTATAAGCCTCTCTTTCTCTGCCTACCTGTACCTCTGAATTGCTCTCTCCAGTGTCACATGAAAGATTTTTGGGCCCCATGTAAGACATATTTCAACTGCTTTTGAAAGTTTTTCATAGTTTAACATATAATTCAGTACTTTTTGCCAATATCTGGGCTTGAGTTAGAATAGAAGGAAATGGGTGATGAAATCCAAAGTTGTTCTGATAGGGGGTCCCCAAAATAGGGCTTGCCCAAGGCCCTCAAAATCTTTAAGATGGCACCTTAGCCCACATAAGCTCATAACACAACCAACACGCCCACAGAAAAAGATTTACTGTTCTTCTATTGTAAGACCACTTCTCATTCTTCATGTACGTATCAGAAGAGACATAGCAAGATGTTCTTCCAAGTTAAAGCGGTAGGGGCAGTTTATCCGCTGTATTTGCCTCACGGCTTAAAATGTGCTGATGGCTGTAGGTGGTGGGCAATTATTTTTCATCCTCAGACTTTAGCCAAGAGAGAGAGAGAGTGAAAGACGGAAAAAGACGAAAGAAAGAGGAAGATTAAGCGAAAGTACATGGTGACAATGAAGAAAGCAGGTATGAAAAACCTGCAAGTGTAAGATAAAGAGACAGGGTAGATCGGCGGAAGAAATGAGGCAAGCAGTGGAAACAAGACTACAAACAGCCATCGTATTCCCCGGCACCAGCATCGGGCTTCAATGAAAAAAAACTTTGGGCCCTAGAACTAGTTAAATGTACAAATTAGTCACTGATAAGATTGTGTAAGTACTAACTCACTCAACTACTCACTCATCTACAGATCTCACAGAAAGTCCTTGGGTCAGTTGTCTGGAAAGTGATCTACATAAATAGCAGGTAAGAGAAAGGCGCGAAAGTTAAAGCAGGCAAAGACACGGAAGCAGCCTCTCTCCTGACGTGAACTTCGGTGCAAACAAGTTGTATAATCGCCTGATCTGGCTGCGATGTGTTTGCCGGCAGATGCTGAGACCCCGTCATTTGCTACAAGTCGACCAATGACACGTGAGAATGTAAGAAGACTCCAACCTGGAATGTGCTGGGGAGCATGAACACGGGCACAGAAGAGTTTTTTTTCTGGTGATAAGTATTTAGGAGCCTGCTTAATTGTGTCTCGCTAACTGTTGGTACACGTAGCAAAAAACATTTATGTTGCATTGTGTCAATAAAGCCTGTTGATCCAGCTGTCGCGTTTAACACTCCCTGTTCCCGCTGGTTTAATTTGCGGCTTGTTGTTTCAAATAAACGCTGCTGTGTGCGCGGGATGGGGGCACGCCTCGCTGCTGCTGTGGGGGAATAAGATCTGAGAGACTGGACTCGAGTTCCTTCTGCCGGACGCCAGTCGTTTCTTTTTCAGAAGGAGGCGGGTAGGAAAGGCTGACAGCTTAGGCCCTAAAAATGAATTATACAAGTGCCCTAAACACAGCACCGCTTAACTAGTGATAGACAGGCACCAGCGGGGATGGAAACTTTTTTTGAGAGTTGCTATCTTCGGCTCACTCTCTGCTTCTTTCATACTATCATTATTTTTGCTCTCCGACTCAGGTATAATATTGGGTTATACATGTTTCTCTCCCTTTCTTTCTTCGTCTTGCCTACCAGGCAGAGCAAGCTCTCTGGTACAACCGACAGATTTCAGGTTTACCAAGAACTCACAGTGGCTTACAGCCGCCCGCTGCTTACCACTGGTTGGCTTTATTGTCATTTTCTAGTTTCTTATTCAATGGCTTGCCTAGCTCTTCTTGTGTTTGTCACGCCCCTGGAAGCCTCTGTATCATCCGTTTGATTGGCTGACGTGTATCCTTTTACTCCACACTTTAAGGGAAGTATATTTTTATTTTTGGTTAAGCACTCTGTGAGAGCGCATGTGTTTTCCAGGTCTCGCCCTCGTGTGTTCTTTCCATGCTAAATATCCCCCGCCATCCCCCGCTAGATGTTGCTCTTTCCCTCATGTACTGCTCGCTCTCTCATACTTCTCGTCGCTAAACTTCACTGAACTCCTCTCTTCCTCGTGTGCTTCTTTCTGTTTGCTCTCTTCTCCTGTGCTCCTTTTCCCCTCCTCCCCAAATAGTTTTATTTGTATCTCCCTTTCCAAGCTCACATGCTCACCCCCCTTACATTAAGTCCGAAAATGTGAGACTTTTTGAATGTGCCAATGCTCGTTCTTTGTTTCTTTCCTTTCTACACTCTTTCGCTTGTCCAACTTCCGTTTCTGTCTCCCACACTCCTGTCTCCCACCCTCACACATTTCACCCGTCCCACCAACACCACTGCCCTGCCCTTTCCCCTGGCACTCTCCCTGCTTCCCTTCTTATTTCACCAAAAGTGACCCCATGGGCAGTGGACACGATGGCGTCACAGAACCTCTCTATCGGCAGTTGGCAAAGACGTGCAGCTGCTGTTCCGAGTTAGGGTGATAGCGCCGCCATTTTACTGCTGATGGCGCTGCTCGCATTCTGGGTTTGCCCTAGCAACAACAGCATACAACATAAACAGATTCTTCCCGTCATACATTTTCAAGTGCAAGTAACGCTGGACCGGCACGTAAGAGCTATATTTAGGATAGATATGAAAAGTTGTAAAGAGGACGCTCTAAGCAGGAGGCACAGGATTTATGAACGTATGGTGCGAATGTTCTGCACATGCTACTAACAGTGGTATTTTACAGTAATACACGGTGGTATACCGGCACTAAATCACGCTATAGACCTGCACAGAGGAAACATACATGACGACCAGGGTCGGGCCGGCCTATATGGCACTAACGCAGCAGAGGCGTAGCTTGGTCAGTAAGATTTAGGGAGTTTGGGGCGGCTTTAGATTTTCCGACAATCAGACTGGCATATAGGGCCATATTTATACTTTTTGACGCAAAACTGCGCTAACGCAGTTTTGCGTCAAAAAAATTAGCGCTGGCTAACGCCATTCTGAAGCACCATGCGGGTGCCGTATTTATTCAATGACGTTAGCCGGCATTAGCCTCCGGCGCTGCCTGGTGTGTGTGAAAAAAAATGACGTACACCAGGCAGCGCCGGCGTAGGGGAATATGGAGCTTAGGCGCCAAAAAATGGGGCAAGTCAGGCTGAGGCAAAATTATCGCCTCAACCCGATTTGCGCCATTTTTTTCGACTCCCAACCCCCATTGAAATGACTCCTGTCTTAGCAAAGACAGGAGTCATGCCCCCTTGCCCAATGGCGTCCCCTGGGCATGGTCATTGGGCATAGTGGCATGTAGAGGGGCACAAATCAGCCCCCCTATGCCACAAAAAAAAAATTAAAAAATTACTTACCTGAACTTACCTTATGTTCCCTGGGATGGGTCCCTCCATCCTTAGGCGTCCTCCTGGGGTGGGCAAGGGTGACAGGGGGTGCCCCTGGGGGCATGGGAAGGCACCTCTGGGCTCCTTCCGAGCCCACAGGTCCCTTAACGCCTGCCCTGACCAGGCGCTAAAAAACGACGCAAAAGCGGCTGGACGTCATTTTTTTTGACCCGCCCACTCCCGGGCGTGAGTTTTGCCCGGGAGTGTAAATACGGCGCACATGCCTCGGAGTCAATTTTTTAGACGGGAACGCCTACCTTGCATATCATTAACGCAAAGTAGGTGTCCACGCTAAAAAATGATGCAAACTCCATGGACTTTGGCGCTAGACGCGTCTAACGCCAAAGTATAAATATGGAGTTAGTTTTGCGTCGGAATTGCGTCAAAAAAGACGACGCAATTCCGGCGCAAACAGAGTATAAATATGGCCCATAATGTTTAAATACATTAAAGCAGTGGTTCCCAACCTGTGGTCTGGGGACCTCCGGGGGTATGTGAAGCATTCTCAGGGGGTCTGAGACTGCTTAGAAAATTTAATAATATTAACAGATTAGGTCCCCAGCTTTCAGTAATGATTCATTGAGAGGGTCCCCAGATTCCAATAATGATTCAGTGGAGGTCCCCGGATTCCAGTAATGATAAAGTGGAGGTCCATAGAAATCGAAAGGTTGGGAACGACTGCATTAAAGGACAAGCAGGGTGCATGAGAGAGGCTCAAGGGGCAGCGGAAAGGGTGACAAATGCAGACTGGTAGAAGTACTAAGAGAGAACACACAAATATTTTGGAAATAACCAATATTTTTAAGGCCTTTCAAAATAGAGTGAGTGTGTGTGTGTATTGAAAAATTCCTGCTGAAATCTGACTGACATTGCACAATACCTGACTGAATACACCCGTAGCCTACTATTTATCAGAAAATATATGTATGGGGGGCTGGGGTAACACCCCAAACAACACCCTACCCATGCAGCTAAGCCCCTGATTGACAGTGCCATAAAAAGTGGTCTGGCAGGTCAGTGTGCATGCCTTTTTTCATTTACAACCAATGTAGCTTGCAACAACCACAAATGATTGCAGTCTCCCATACCTTGCAAAAGAACCATTACAGCTGTCTGGACACGATTACAGCAGGAGATTATCAGACACTTTTGTGCGATATGTTAAAGGGGCTGGGGGGAGGGCTTTTATTTGGATTCCCAGGCCTATTATTTGTCCCAGCCCAAATTTGATGCCACATTTGGGAAGAGATAGAAACAGCATTTACAAAATCGGGGGAACTCAATTTTGCGCTATTAGTGAGATAAACAAGGACTTAAATTCTCTGCCTCAGTTGGATACACAAGCAAGGCTACAGCAGGCAGGGGCCTTCTTTCACCAGTGACGTTAGGGTGTGTTTGAGAAGAGCAGGCTATCAGCACGTCAGAAATGGCACATGGAATGGAGTGAATGGACGAAGGAAGGGCAGGTTTAAAAGAGGCAGGCGAAGAATGGGATAAGAAGGGATGGGAAGGGCGTGAGGTGGACAGATGAGGATTGGGTTACGAAGGGAGAGCTTAGAAGAGAACGAGCAGAATCAAAAGAGCTTGGGGGATGCACTGTACATGTGATATCAAAGGAATGGTAAGATGAGGGCAAACGCAAAATGGGGAGCAAAGGGAGGGATCATCAGTGAAATAGAAGAAATGAAGGGCTGCAGGAAGCTGGCTTTAATAGGCATAGGAGTAAAGGAGAGGTAGGAAGAAGAAAGGGGCATATTTACGAGCCCCTCGCACCACCTTAGCGCCACCATAGCGTCATTCTTGTTATGCTAAGGCGGCGCTAAAGTTTTTTTTATGCCGCAACACATTTAGAAAGTGGCGCAGTGCATGCATTGTGCCACTTTGTAAACCCTTGCTCCACATTATGCCTGCGCCAGGGGTGCTTTCCGGCGATAGAAAGCCCGCAAAAATGGCGCTGTGAAATTTAAAAGAATCCACTGCACCAATTTTGGCGTCATTTTTAATGTTGCAATTAAAATTACACACCCATAGAAACTTCCATATAGTCCTCCTTGTGTAGCAAAGTGCCACAATAACGTCATAAATTTCGACGCTATTGTACTAACGACTACCACTGTATTATAAATACAGTGCAATCATGGTGTCGTTAGGTGCTGGTCGGGGGGGGCGCAGAAAAAGTGGTGCATCATTACTGATGCGCCACTTTTTCTTAAATATGGGCCAAAGTGCTTACCACTCATGGCCAGCTTTAGGACGGTGTGACAGGTGCAGCCACACTGGGTGCTGACCTGGAAGGGGGTGGGGAGGTGCTGGATGGGGCTGCCCTGACCTCAAGGGATGGGAGGACTGTGTTTAGCAACAACATACAATTTAAAAGCACCTACTGCAGAGCTACTTGTGCGACCAGCTTTCAGGCAGCAATAAAAATATCTAGTTAACTCTTGTGATCAATTTTCATGCTAGAGAGATATGAGATTTGTCTCGTGGCAGTTTTTTTGACTTGCTATAAAGTAGCGCAGAGGGTTAATATGCCTGCTGCAAAGACTAGATCTTTATTTTATATGGATAGCTGAGTGGATTGTGCACAAAAAGTTGGTCACACCAGACGCCACCAGCGTTAGGTCGGCGCTCTTGCCACCTTGCCTTTGCATATAGTACATTCAAGATGCGCCATGGGGCATAACAACTGTCTGCACTCATGAAGATACTAATGGCAAGTAAATAGCATTATTATGGAATCAAATCAAATTTAAATGGTAAGCGTGGATTTTGGTAAGTGTAAAACCCGGCGAGAACAGTTGTACTAGCAGGCGTACAACATCGTTATTGTTTAAACACAAACAGTTAACTGGATCCCTCTACACCAGACTTAAACATTGAAACATTAAAACCAGCTATAGCTCCTCGCGAACGGAGGCGTCCATTGTTACATAACAGACAAAATAGAATGTTTTCTCAGAGAATGTTCATTCTGAACACCTGGTACGTCCATCTGTGCAGTTGCCGTCACTGTTCCCAAGGGCTCTACCAATAGGAACCGAATTGCAAATGTTCGTCATCAGCAGCGCTTTGTTCTTTTTCCACACGTGCTCAGGAAGATGGCCTTTTCCTTGGCTGTACACACTTGTTTTCAGTCACTTTTCCTGTGTGCTTGTTTGACGTTGCTATTTCCAGCTAATGTTTCGGATTTCTTTTTCTTTCATTTTTATATAGCGAACGTGCCCTGGGGGTGCAAGAGTACTGTACAAAATAATGGCGGTTCGTAACAGAAGATAATCGGACATTTAGCGCAACAAAAAGCACAATTTCTCGATAGACAATAGGATGCAACGAATGCATTGTGATATGTTTTTTAATCAGGTGCGACTTCAACTTTTTACTGAATAGGAGCGACAAGGGGTCGCTCCAGATCCATACGGACAGGTGCCAGATCCTGGCAGTATAGAAGGAAAAAGCTTGCTGGGTTTTTTCTTTTTATACTTCTTTGGGCCTGACTACTAGTGTGTTGATGTATTCTGACCCATATGCAAACCCTTGTTTGTGCACAGGTCGGAATTATAAGTTGGGAGTTAGTTATTAATTTGGGAAGGTTAAACCTATTGAAGTTTAACAGGGGAAATGTGTACAATTTTTACCATACCATGTGGCTTTGGTGTGTTAAACACAAACATTTGCATTCTAACCCCAAAAACTCATAATAGGGACTATTTATCACACACAATAAATCACATACCAGAGGATACTGTCATCAATAAGGTGCAATAACTAGTACCTTCTTTTCTGACCCACTGGTAGCTGTTCATTTGTTTGCAGTTTTGTGGTGTCCTGGCTGTTGGTGTGCTGAGAACCACCAGACATGTTAAGACTGACAGCAGAATAAGCAGGGGGGCTGGCCATGCTGGTTTTGTAAATGATGCAGCTGGTTTTCAAGATGTGCGGGCCAGCAAGTGTAGCCAATTGAGATTCATCAAGATTGGGTATATATGATCATATATTTCCAGCCCTGAGTGAGACGGACTGTTGTGTGTAGGATACCATAAAGAAGTGCTGGTGTGGAGTTGGGGAGGTCGTGGAGCAGGCTTTACCACCATCCAGATGTGTGAGTAGGAGGACTTGAACCACAGTTCTGAAGTTGATTTCTGAAAGAAATGGTTTCACTTTCTTTAGAAGAGAGAGCTAGTACCTAAGAAGCAATGGGTAAAGTATTTTTGTAACACTTAAATTACAGTAACACAGTGGAAACCACCATAAAAAGATTCCACACCAGAGTAGAAAAATAGGGGCTATTTATCTGCATAACACAAGGCCAAAACAACAAAAATCCAATAAGTAGAACTCAAGTTATGAATTTTTAAAGAATAAACACAATGTAGTGCTTTAAATTCAGTAGCACTAAGAGGTTACTTGCAGTCATGCTACACAGGTATAAATCTAAAGTTCAGGCAGACCACAATGGAGGGCAGGCCCGCTACAGGACCCATGCAGGGCCCGCTGAAAAAGTACCTTGGATGGTGCAAGCATCCACGCTGAAGACTTGATGCTTCGGTTCTGATCCACGCAGTAGGGTAGATGTGTTGTTGTTGAACCTCGCAGTCAGGTCCTGCGTTTGCATTTGAACCCCTCTCAATGCAGGTGATGTGTCATCTTCAAGCTGCACAGCGACATTTTCGTATCAGCACAGCGTAGTCGTTGAACCTCACAGTCAGGTCCTGTGTCGTCATTGAATTGGCAGTGCAGCAGTTATGAGCGGCTCAATGACCGTGATGTGTCAGTTTTTGAAAAAAAACAGCTGCAGAGTCCCGTCAAAAGGCCCTGGACTGGATTGGCACATATTGGTAGGCTAGGACTCACAATGGCAAAGTACAGCAGCTGAAGCAGAGTTGAGGGAAGTCTTTGATGGCCCAGAGACTTCCAGAACAGAAGGCAAGCCAGCAAGCTCTTGGAGTCACTTGGCTGTACAGAGGATGTAGAGAGCAAAGTCCAGTCTTTTTCACTCCCAGGCAAGAAGCAGCTGGCAGGAGGCCAACACAGCACTGCAGTTGAGCAAAGTGTCAGTCCCTCCTGGCAGCACAGCAGCTCTTCTTCCTGGCAGAATGTCCTCAGATCCAGAAGTGTACCACAATGGTGGGGTTTGGGGTCCAGTACTTTTATCCAGTAGAACCTTTGAAGTGGGGGGGAATTCAAAGTGAGGCCTTTGAAGTGCACAGTTGCTGTCCTTCCTTCCCTGGCTCCAGATCTCTACAGCGGGTTATGCAACTCTTTGTGTGGAAACATGCAAGGCCTATTCAGGTGTGTCAGCTCCTCCCTGCCATCTAGCCCAGGAAGGCCTGTCAGGCTGGTAATGGGTCCTCAGGATGCAAATGTCACACCCCAGCTCCCTTTGCGTGTGACTGTCTAAAGGGAATGCACAAAATCCAGCTGTGACCAGACGTGTAGGCACAGACAGGCAGAGGCACAGAATGGTTAAATTAAGAAAATGCCAACTTTCATAAAGTGGCATTTTGAGACTTACAATTTAAAATCAGACTTCAGTGATTTTAAGTTGTGATTTTAAATTGTGAGTCTAGAGACACCAAACTCCAAAGTTCTCTCTTTTCCTAATTAGAAGTTACACTTAAAGGCTGCTTCAAGGTAACCCCAATGTTAACCTATGGGAGAGATAGGCCTTGAAGTAGTTAAAAACTAATTTAATAGTTTTCTCTACCGGGACATGTTAAACTTAAAAGTACATATCCAGCTTTTGTAAAATTGTAAATACATTACACCCTGCCCTTGGGGTTAACTAGGGCCTACCTTAGGGGTGACAGGTAATAAAAAGGAAGGGTTGGGCCTGGCAAGTGAGTGCACTTGCCAAGTCGAAATGGCTGTTTAAAACTGGACACACAGGCTGTGCAGTAGCAGGAATGAGACATTTTCAAAGGGCTACAGTAGTTGGTGGTACAATTAGTGCTGCAGGCCCACTACTAGCATTTTATTTACAGGTCCTGGACAGACATAGTGCACTTTACTAGGGACTTACAAGTAATTTAATATGCCAATTGTGGGCAAGCCAATGTGACCATGTTTAGAGTACAGAGAACCTGCACTTTAGCACTGTTCAGCAGTGGTAAAATGCCCGGAGTCATTCAGCCAACAAAAACAAATTCAGCAAAAAGTGGGTGGAAAAGGAAAAAAAAAGGTCTAGGGATTACCCTGCAGAAAGGGTGAGGTCCAACATACCCTTTTATTTGTAGGTTCCCTAGAGCCCTTCTAACTGTTCTGCTCCCCACAAACTCTTATCTAAGTTCCCTCAGAGGTGGCACATTTTGACCAACTATCGATGTGTGTGCAACCACACAAAAAGTTGCAGGAAAATATTAGCATTACAAATGGAGCTGCAAAGGTAATTCTGCAACACCAACAATTCTTCCAGGCTAGCCATTTTTAACAACCTTGTATAGTCACACCATGTATAACAGGACTCGTATTCTTTTTATTTTTCTTACTTTCATATTTTGTGATTTCCCTTGGGTGTGTAAATGACTAATAGAACACTTGATAACATTTTACATTAACGGATCTTATAACATATGAATTTTGTGGTGTGCACTGCAAAGGAAGGAAAGTAATAAATATACAGTTACTGACTGAAACATGGCCACAATTGTGCTTGAATCCTTCACAACAAAAGTCTTAAAGATGCTGAATTCCAAGGCACTGCTGCAGAAACAATGCTGCACAGCCACATAAACATACATCTCTATGAGAAAGAAGGCAAAGTAAAATAGTGCATCATAGTTACTACGAAATGTGTCCAGGGATTCTGAGAGTTGCATGAAATTCAACATGAGGGCAGGCAGAGCTATTTGCGTTCTGAATAAACAGGTTGATCTAAAAGCCACCTTGTGGCCTAGGATACTCGAGAAAACATCCTTAACGTCCTTATCCTCTGTTAACGGGGTCATGGCCTCTGTTCTGGGAAAGGCGCGAAGCCCCTTGTAGTCACACACTGTAGAGAAAAGGAGAAGGTACAGAGGCCTTATGTGCTTGAAAGCAAAACATATGCAAGAGGAGGAGAAAGATGGGGGTACCTTCAGAGACAATTGTGTCATCCTCTGTGCGGATCTAATATGGAACTGTTGCTCATATTAAATTTGTAGGTTAAGAAAGGGGGAACTGGGCAGCTTTTGATAACGAGGTAAATTAAATTCATTGGGTATAGTTTACAAGAGAACATAAAGGATAAAGGATGATTCGTGCCTTTTTGAGTACCCTTATAGTTGTTTATATGACGACTTGCCACTCAGGTAGGATTTGAGTGTGTTTTCCTGCTTTTGCAACCTTTCAAGCAGGATAGGTGCTAGTTCACTACCACATAAATAGGGATCCATAGCCCTGATTAATGCCCCAGACCAGTACAGGCTCAGAGTCAGAGCAGAAACATGTTGGCTGTCTTAATAACGGACTGAGCCATTATACTCATGCTTACTGTCTACCTACATTTTTTTTTTTGAACTTTTTTATTGATAACAATACAATATGATACAAGGTCAGTTGGGATCAAGGTCCCGGCATTTAGAAATAATTACACATCAGAAATATTAGAAAATTAGAGAAGATGAAAATCGTATAAGACACTAATAAGTTGTTGTTCGTACTTCGAAAAACCTGAGGTACTGTTCTATTCTAACATGTATTAAACAAATGGGGGATAAAGAAGATGGAGATAAGGGTAGAGGGTGGATCTTATCTGCTCGGACAGGGAGACAGGGAAGTTTCACCTTGGGAGGAACTTTGCATCGTGGTAGTGATGTATCCCAAGGTTTCAATTTACCAGGGGGGAGGAGTGTTGCACCGCATGTAGTGGAGCTTGTGGATCTTGTCGACCCCGTGGCCAGTTTCGGCTGCGACGGAGTATCTTTCTAACGACACGGGGGTAGGGGTCAGCGGCGAAGGTCTGATTGGGATATTGCTAAGGGATGGTTTGTAATCTCTAATGGATTTTAGAAGGAAATGTGGGAGAAAAGAAAGATAGAGTGAGAGGAAGAAAAAGAACGAGAGAAAGAGAAGGAGAGAGGGAAAAAGGGATAAGAAGAAGGAGGAAAGGGAAAAGGGAAAGAAAGGGAAGAGGGGAAGCGGGGGGAGAGAGAGGAGAAGATCGCAGGAAAAAAGAGAGATGCGAGAGCGATGTTAGGGAAGAGAGGGGGGAGAGGGAGGGTGGGTGGGGGGTAGGAGAGGGGGAAGGGAGCAGTGGTGGTGGTGGTTCCGGGTGGGGCACTATAGCCCCCATGTAAGGAAGGGAGCCCATACCTGCATGAATGTTTGAGCTTGATCTTGTAAGTTGTAGATGATTCTTTCATGTGTGGCCGTGCGGGTCATGGCTATGATCCATTCCTCCGTAGTTGGAGGGGTCTCTGATCGCCAGTGTCGGAGTATGCATATTTTTGCAGTGGCTAGTGCTGTATGCAACAGTCTCTTGTGAGGTCTAGAGAGATCTGGTAGAGAAGTCGAGTCTTGTAGAAGTATAAGGGCAGGAGTGAGTGGTGACGGGAGTGACATCACTTCAGCCAGAGTGGAGCTCACAGCATCCCAGAGTGGTCGAACTGTTGTGAAGTGTACTAGGATATGTGTCAAGTCACAAGATGTCTCTGGGCATCGCCAGCAGTTCGCGTGTGGGAGAAGTCCAGTCCTATGTAATTTTGCTGGGGACCAATGCCAGTCGTGTAGGACTTTAAAGAGGCAGAATTTCAAGCGTGCCTCCCGGGTACCTCTATCTAGTGCCTCTAGGATAGCTTCCAAGTCGTCTGAGTCTAGGTCTTGCTGCAGTCGAGTTTGACAATGTAAGCGCAGTTTGTCTGAGAGAGGCTGGGAGTAGAGTCGTCGAATAATTATATCGTAGAGCCCGACATTACTCCCTTATGTTGCCCCCATTGCTGTAAGTAAGTCATTATAGGTGAAGGCAGGGACCCCCGGAGAGGGGATATATTCCCCGAGAAATGCAGTGTTTGAGTTGCAGATATCTCCATTCCTGATTCGGGTGGAGGTTGAACTCCTCCTGTAGCTCGTGGAAGGGTTTGAGCACGTCATTGTCTAGGACCTGAGAGAGGGTAAGGATACCTGCCTGCCTCCACTGCGGCCAATTGAGTACCTCACCACCCATGCGGAGGCCGCTGTTGTGTCATAGGGGCGCTTGGGCGTGTATGAGGGGGTGGACCCCAAACAGTTGGTGGGCTCTTTGCCAGGCTGCCCTGGTCGCCTTCAAGATAGGATTCACCGAATTGGTGGATGGGAAGTCTTCCCGGTAAGGTTCTCCGAGTCCTTCATTCGCAGCTAGGAGTCGTATTTCCACTGCTATCCACAAGGGGGGATCAGGTATATTCGATAGTGTATTGCACAGTTGGGACATTTGGAGGGCTAGGGAGTAGTGCTCCACCGATGGGAGTCCCATGCCTCCGTGTGTACGTCGGGCCAAAAGTTTAGCTGGTGATAGCCGTGGTCGCATTGTGCCCCATATGAAAGATCTGATTAGTGCATCGATGCCTTTCAGTGAGGAAAGGGACACTTGTAAGGGAAGGAGACCCAGGATGTAGGTGAAGCGGGGCACCGTCACCATTCTTACCGCTTGTACTCGGCCCCACATGGAGGGGCCCAGCTGGGTCCATTTTGCAAAGTCCAGTTTCGTCCGCGTAATGAGAGGGTCAATGTTATCCGCCACCATATGTGTCAGGCCTGGGTTGACGAGCACTCCCAGGTATTTAAGGCGTTTCGGCGTCCAGCGGAATGGGCAGCCTAGGAGTGCTGCTTTTGTGGTTGTTCGCGATAGCGGGTGTGCCTCGCTCTTGTCCCAGTTAATGCGGTATCCCGAGAGGGCTGAAAAGTCCTTAATTACCTCTAGTAGGGCCGGTAAGGATCGTTCTAAGTCCGTGAGTGTTAAGAGAACGTCGTCGGCGTATAGGTATATCTTGGAGGTACCTTCGGGTAGTGGTAGGCCGAATATGGAGGGGGAGGATCAGATGGCTGCCGCCAACGGCTCCATTGCTAACAGGAACAGGAGAGGCGAGAGGGGGCATCCTTGCCGTGTGCCTCTCTGGATAGGGAAAAGGTCCGAGAGGAAACCCCCACAGTTGACTCTGGCCGCGGGCTGGTCGTAGAGCAGTCGAACCATGGAGATAAATTTGCCACCCAGACCAAATCTCTCCAGGGCCGCAAATAAATAGGGCCATTCTATGCGATTAAACGCCTTTTCGGCGTCTAAGGACAAGGCCAGTGCTGTCTCCGGCGACTCCCTTGTCACCCACAAGGTGTGACATAGGGTACGTAAATGGTTCCTAGAGGTGCGGCCCGGCACAAACCCCACCTGCGTGTAATGTATTAAGGACGGGATTACTTTTCGTAGTCTGTGTGCCAGGATGCTTGCTAGGATTTTGATATCCCCGTTTAGGAGGGAAATGGGTCGGTAGCTGCCACATTGTAAAGGGTCTCTCCCGGGCTTCGGTATGACAGCTATTGTAGCATTATTGGATATGGCCCCTAGTGTTTGCGTTTCGCAGGCTTCATTAAGGGCTTCGCATAGGATATTGATCGCCTTTGTCCCTACCCATTTGTAATATTCTGCTGGGTATCCGTCCTCCCCAGGTGATTTGTGGTAAGGGAGGTCAGAAATGACTTTATCTGTCTCCTGCCTGCTTATTTCCCCTTCTAATAGACTACGGCCCTCGTCTGTTAGGGAGGGGAGGTCAAGCTTCTCTAAGAAGGTGGCAATCTGCGCCGGGTTAGTCGTTGTTTCCGGCGTGTAGAGGTGTCCATAGAACCGGGCAAATTCATTTGCAATTGCCTGTGGGTGAGTCAGAATGTCCCCGGGGGGGAGCGGATAGCTGGGATGGCTAAAGCGGCTGTTCTTTGACGGAGTTGGGCTGCTAGCAGTCGTCCCGCTTTCTCGCCCTGTTCGTAGTGTCTCCCTTGGAGTCTCTGTAGCGCGAATTCGGCCTGAGTTGTGTACAGCTCATTAAGGGCCATTTGGGGGCGCTCTAGGTTTCGCCGGCCTAGGAGGGAGGGGTGCATTGTATATTGTTTTGTTAGTTGGCGTATGTCGAGTTCCAGTGCCCCCTGCTGCTCTTTTCTGTCTTTGTTTGCTATCGCCGCGTCCCGCATGAGTTGTCCCTGTATCGAGGCCTTGGCTGCGGCCCACATGATTCGGCTTGAATCAACAGTGCCTACGTTATCTTGGACGAAAGTGGTCGCGTGATCTTGCAGCTGCAACTTACCTTGGGGGGATCAATAGCGATGGATCGCTAACCTTCAGGGTTTTCGGCCTGGAGATACCAGGCCGAGGCGGATGGCTACCATGACTGGGGAGTGGTCTGAAAGGCCTCCCTCAAGTATATCGTCCTCAAGGGTGTGGGCCACGAGGTTGTGGGATAGGAGGAATTAGTCGATCCGTGATTGGGTACAACGAACCGGTGAGAGAAAAGTAAATTTTCTGTCCGTCGGGTGGGTCAGCCTCCAGTGATCAACTAAGCCAATGCCCGCGAGTACATCCATCTGTATGGCTCTATCTGCATTATTGCTCGTGTCTAGGGGCCCCGTCCTGTCCAGTGCTGCGTTCCTAGCTAGGTTCCAGTCTCCTCCTATAATGTAACGGGATGCCCCTATCTCGGTCAAAAGTCTATTGAGCTGTAGGAAAAAGAATCGTTTGGGACCTGTTGGTGCATAGATGGATCCCATGCTCAGTGTTGAGTCACCGATTTTCAGTTTGGCAAATACGTATCGGCCCTCAGGATCGGTCCACGATCTGACGACCGTGAGAGGGAGGGTTTTACGTAAGAGGATCGCCACCCCGCATTTCCTTGGGACATTCTCCGTATCGGGTGAGGGCAAGTTGTAACTAAACAGGACGGTACCCACCCAGTCACACCGCAATTTATCAGATTCGAGACTGCTTAAATGTGTCTCCTGTAATAGGGCGATGTCCGTCTGTTTAGAGTTAAGGTAGGATAGGATTTTTTTCCGTTTGATGAAGTGGGTGAGACCATTTACATTCCATGAGATGACACGAAGAGGTACTACTGGTGCTCCCGTCGAGGTGGGCATCTTTGTTTCCTGTGTCAACCCGCCCGGGGGTATGGGCTCGGGGGGGATGGAATAGGCTCTATAAACTGGGAAGGATGCTGGGAAGAGAGGAGGGGAAGCAGCAGGTATATAAAACACGGAGGAGAATTGAAAGGAGAAGAAAAAGGAGGTGGTGAGTCAGTGAGGAGGAGAGAGAGTAGAGTAGATGATAAGGAAGAAAGAACGGGACTCTGGTCCCGATGTACTCTAACTTTAACCGGTGGGTCTAAAACCTAGGTCGAGTGAGCATCGACGCCCACCCAGCGGGCCCTGCGCCGGGGGGGTGGGGGCGGCGCCTACGAGGCGCCCCAGCCCCTCACATAAACGTCTCCAATCGTGTCCAGGGGGGGTGTATGTTTGTGGCTCGAGGGTGGGGGGAGGGCAGGTGTGGGGGGGGTAAAGTGGGGGTGGGGTCACGCTGAGGGCGCACATTGCTCTTATGGTGGTATGGGTCTGGGGGCAAGGGGGAAGCGAAAAAGCGAGGGGAGAGGAGAACAGAAAAGATACACGTCATGTGTCTGTATAGGATTTATTTTTTCTGTTCTTTGTTTCATTTCTTTTTTTTTTTTTTGTTCTTCAGAGGAAGGAGGGAGGAAGGAGGGAGAGGATGGAACTGAAGCCAAGTTTTAGATGTATCCCGGGGAGGGGGAAGGAGGGGGATACGGGGGAGGGGTAGGGACAGGTGCTGCTATGGCAAGGATCTCGCCCCCCTTGATTGTTCTGAAGGGTTGCGGCATGTGTATGCCCTAGATCTTAGCACCTGTGGTCTACCGTGTTTTGCACTAGCTCCCCTCTCTGGACTACTTCGGCGTCTATTAGCAGGCCGGGACCCAGAGATCCTACTTAGTTCAGGACCATCGAGCCCCACCCTGGCTAGGACAATCCCATTATGTACAAAAGTATTGCGTCAATTCCCACGTTTCCCGGGGAGTATATTAAGTCGCGATTCCGGGTGGGTGGGGCGGTATTGGATGTGATTAGTGTTGCCAAACAAGCGGGAGGGGGAAAAAAAAATGGGGGGGGAGGGTGACTGGGAAAAACAGGAGCGGCTGGGAGCTATCAGAAACTATTCCACAACTCAAACAGTCTGAGGTGACCAGGCCAAATTTGACATCCAGATGACGTAGACGAGGACGGAGAAAGAGAAAGGCTCTCCTTCTATCTGCTGTTTCTTTGGAGAAGTCCGCAGAGAGGTGGATTTCGAGGGGGTCCAATCGGAGTGGGCCTTGCGTTCGGGCTATCTGTAGTAGTTGGTGGGCCTGTCCGTGTCGTAGGAAACAAGCTATGATTGGGCGAGGGCGGTCTTTACCGTTTTGTCTCTTGAGTCAGTGCGCTCTTTGAAATTCCAGAGGAGGTTTGAAAGTTGTGTCAGCTAGTTTGGGGAGCGTGTCTCGCAAGTAAGAGAGAATGTCTGTACCCTCAATGCCTTCCGGGAACCCGATGAAACGGATGTTGTTTCTGCGGCTTCTGTCCTCAAGGTCGGTTAGCTTACTGCGGAGATGGAAGAGTTCCTGATCTCTATCAGCCTGTAAGGCCACTTGACTTTCCACTGCCGTTACTCGATGATCCAGTCTGGAGATTTGTGACTGGAAGCCCGCTATCTCCAGGCGCATAGATCTCGTCTCAGCTGTTAGGGCCGTCATGGCATTGTCCATACCTTCCAGTTTGCGACCTACTGCCGATATCTCCTGCAGTATGCGATCCATTGACGCTCCTTGAGTGTCTTCTGACATGATGGCATGCGGGGGGATGAAGAGTCCGCAGTGGAGGAGTGCTTCTGTTGGCACAGGGCTTCGGAGAAGAGTAATTGGCGGGCTGACTTGCCTAATGCTTTACCCACCGTCTTGCCTCTGGGCATTGCGGGTTTCCCCGTGTTGATGGGGGTCTGGAAGGTACCCGTCCGTGTCACAGTGAGGGCAGCCAGCATAAACGTGTGGGCAGTAGAGAGTAGAGGAGAGGGGATGGCGGGGGTCGAGGAGGGCTCTGAGGTTGACTCTGCAATGGGCAGTGTCCTACTGGGCTGTGCCAAGACCGTGTGGGGATGGGGCTACTTGCTGCTCTCTAGCCCCCGTGTTAGTTTGGGGATCTGTGGGTCTGCAGAAAGAGAAGTTGCTTTGGTGTCGGGGTCCCCTGCTAAACTTGGCCCTCTTTACTCTCCGTGCCTCATTGGTTCTGGCTCTGCTGGGGTTAGCAGTGACTTTTCGCTGTTGCTGTTAGTGTAGTATTGTTCCTTTTGGTTTTATATTGTTTGTTTTCTTTCCTTTTTACGTTTTTTTTCCCTTCTCGTTCTCCCTTCTTTTGTGTGTCGCTCTTTTTATTGAATGATGTGTTCTTCTTTGTTTTTTGTCTTCCAGTCCACTCCCCGCAGCCCTCCTCTCCCCACTGTTGTTCTTTTTCTCTCTCTTCCTCTCCTCGTCCACCTCTCTCATCCCTCCGCACCCCTCCTCCTCAGCGGCTCAGCTCTTGCGCCTCTGTCCTCTGTGGGGCTTCTGCCGCTCCCGGGAAGGGCCTCCTTTGTAGTGGGTGGGGTTGGGATGTGGGGGTAGCCGTCCCCGGGGCTCCGTTGGTGGGACCTCCCGTCACCAGTTCAGCAGGGGGGAGGAAGTTGAGTCGAGGGGGATGGGGGCTCCCTGCTCTCCGTCGCCCCCGGGTGGGGGAAGGAGGAGGCACCGGGAGGTGGCTCTCCAACATCGGGCCTCCGTATGTGTTTGTGTTGGGCCGTGGTGCTGTTCGTTCTCCTTCTCCAGCGTCGGCCTGGCTGGGAAGGAGGAAAGGGTGGGCGGTGTCCCGGCCGCTTGCCGGCTCCGGGTGGCCGCGGCCGGGCCACCGAAGTTCAAGTATAACGGAGAGCACGTCTCTCCTCCTCGTGCTCCAGTGGGGGACGCGCTGCTCCGCGCTGGAGTACCTCCATACTCAAGGCCGCGGCTTGAGAGCCTGCCACGGGCCTCGGTCTCGCCTCTCATGCTCCGCTCTCCTTCTCCAAGGAGGGCGCGCCCCCGCGTCGCAAGTGCCGGCCATCCGTCGCCACTGACCTCCACACAGGCCCCCGCTATCTTCAGGGGTCCTCTGGTGCGCCTCCAGCGCCGCCGTTCCCGCCGCGCGGTCCGCTCCTAGGTGGCCATCATGGATCGCGGCCAGACCACGCCCCTCTCTACCTACGTTTTTAACCATACCAGAGGAAACCCTTATTAAGGGTGAAATTACCAGTCGTCCATTAGGTATTTTTACTGACCGGGATCCCAGCATAATCCAGTAAGCTTTATCTAAGAACTCCCTCTGGTATGTTCGAACAAAGAGGTTGAGTCCGCCCAGGTGGTATAGTCCTACCAGGGTGGGGAGAGGTGGTCCATGATGAAGCATGACACGATTATGTGTGTGAGGCCACTTCTTCCATAGAGGAGGAATTCCCCGCATATCCACCAATACAACATATGCTTCATGAAACTAGTAATGGTGTTAGGTTTACGACCTGAATGAGTGTGCCCATAACTAATAGTCTCTCTCCCGCCACACCTTTTCTGTGTACTGCCTAATTTTGTGTGGACTTGTGGAGGGGCGTATACCTCTCATCTCTCCCTTTGTGTTTCGCATATGTAAATACTTGTGCATATGGTGTTTAGCATCTTAATTAAAAAAGAACAAGGAAAATAGATATCACCAACGTAATTGACTGTTGTTAAAACCAGGGATTGAGCAAAAACGAGTCTTAAAACCTAAGGTCTGATATTTGAAATCTCTGGGTACCACCAACTTAAGAGAGTTTGCAAAATGGTATTATGGATAGCTACGGCAATAACACATTACTAGCAAACATATAAATCAATACCAAATGAAATACAGCGATCCAAAACAGCTACATGGTATTTTGTGTAAATGAAAAGATGAAAAATATGTTTCAGGACCTGGGAGCACTTTTAGAGTAAAGAATCAAACCTTTTATTTTCCAGAGGTTACCACTTGAAGTTGCTGTCAGTTTCACATTAAAATGTACACATAAATCAATTCAAACTTCAAACTTTGTACCCTAGAATGCTAGAGTGACAGCCAGAAGGAGCAACTATGGTTAGAAGAGGGTTGACAGAGTATAAGTTAGTTGCATGTTTAGTTGCTTCTTTTATTGAATTATTCAGGCCTCTCCAGTGTTTAGACCGCCAGAAATACTTCAATATTATGTAAACAATCCACTAACCATGCAAGTATTTTAATGATACCAATGAATGTTAGTCTTATTAACTATATAATTAAATATGGTAAATAATGGATATAATTCACCCCACACTTTGTATTACTATACAACAACAAACATGAGACACCCCATACTACACTTAGGTGGTCATTACAACTCTGGCGGTCGGTGTTAAAGCAGCGGTAAGACTGCCAACAGGCCGGCGGTAAACAAAATGGAATTACGACCGTGGCGGAAACCGCCAACATAGACAGCCACTTTAACACTCTGACCAACACAGCGGTACAAACAAACACAGCGGCGGTCACTGCCAACAGACAGGCGGAACACAATGTACCGCCCAAAGAATTACAACCTACCAATCCACCACCTTTTCCTGGGCGGATTCACTGTGAACAAAAGCACGGCAGAAACAGGACTTCAAAGGGAAAACGCTCACCTCTGCACACCCCACAAGGAACCAGGACGCCATGGAACCAGAGCTCCACATTTTTCCAGCCATTATCTTCTTGCTCCTCTACCAGGAGAACGAACGCCAGCGGCGAAGACCACGGTGAGTACTGCACCTACGACACAGGGGAGGGGGAGGGAAAAAACAGTGACACACACACGCAACACCCCCACCCCCACCCTCACCCACGACAACACACACACTAATACAGCATGATACATAACAGTTACACCCCCCAACCCCACTGGAAGAATGCAAAGACAAAAGGAAATTAGGTGAACGATTGTAATCTATTAAAATTCAGTATTCAAAAAATATACACACACTATTTACAAATATATACACCAATAATATTAGTCCAAGGTATTCCACCATTAAAGTCCGTGGACCACTGGGCCCAAAATGCATGGGCGAGGCCCACACTAGATACCCGAACAAGACGGAGAGAACACTGCAGGGGCATCAGATAGAAATAAAACAGGCACCTCAGGGGGAAGGGAAAGGGTGGGCACCTCAGCCGGTTGAATGCACGACGCCAAATCCACGAGGGGGCCCCATACCCACTGTTCAATCCTGGGGAGTGCAAAGCCACAGTCTCTCAAGTCTCTACAGTGGGTGGTTTGCCCACTGTTCAATACTGGGGAGTGCAAAGCCACAGTCTCTCAAGTCTCTCTAGTGGGTGGTTTGCCCACTGCATTATCCTGGGGAGTGCAAAGCCACAGTCTCTCAAGTCTCTCCAGTGGGTGGTTTTCCCACTGCTTTATCCTGGGGAGTGCAAAGCCACAGTCTCTCAAGTGGATAACAGTCTCCAATGGTTCTGGAGGGGGCCTTGTGCCCAGAGTGCTTCATCCTGCCAAGGACTGAGGTAGTGGATGTATCTCTCCACTGGTTCTGGAGGGGGCCTTGTGCCCAGAGTGCTTCATCCTGCCTAGGACTGAGGTAGTGGAGGTATCTCTCCAATGGTTCTGGAGGGGGCCCTGTGCCCAGAGTGCTTCATCCTGCCAAGGACTGAGGTAGTGGATGTATCTCTCCACTGGTTCTGGAGGGGGCCTTGTGCCCCGAGTGCTTCATCCTGCTCGTGGTGGCCTCAGCAACGTCAGAGCTTTTGGCGCTCATGGGCCTGCGGTGCTTGTGGCGGCGGTGTCTTTGGCAGGAGTGCTTGTGGCGGCAGTGTCTTTGGCAGCGGTGCTTGTGGCGGCGGTGTCCTTGTCAGCGGTGCTTGTGGCGGCGGTGTCCTTGTCAGCGGTGCTTGTGGCGGCGGCGTCTTTGGCAGCGGTGCTTGGGGCAGCGGTGTCTTTGGCAGCGGTGCTTGTGGCGGCTGTGTCTTTGGCAGCGGTTCAGCTGCTGGCGACCCTCTCTTGGGCAGCAGGGCTACTGCTAGCGGTCCTCTCTTGGGCAGTGGGGCTGCTGCTGGCGATCCTTTCTTTGGTAGCGGGGCTGCTGATGGCGGTCCTGCCTTGGGCATCGGAGCTGCTGCTGGCAGTCCTGTCTTGGGCAGCGGGGCTGCTGCTGGCGGTCCTGTCTTGGGCAGCGGGGCTGCTGCTGGCTGGTTCCTTGGCAGCGGGGCTGCTGCTGGCGGTCCTGTCTGGGGCAGCAGGGCTGCTGCTGGCGGTCCTGTCTTGGGCAGCGGGGCTGCTGCTGGCCGGCTCTTGGCAGCGGGGCTGCTGCTGGCGGTCCTGTCTGGAGCAGCGGGGCTGCTGCTGGTGATCCTGTCTTGGGCAGCGGGGCTGCTGCTGGCAGTCCTGTCTTGGGCAGCTGGGCTGCTGCTGGCCGGCTCCTTGGCAGCGGGGCTGCTGCTGGTGGTCCTGTCTGGGGCAGTGGGGCTGCTGGCGGTTGGCTCCTTGGTAGTGGGGCTGCTGCTGGCAGTCCTGTCTGGGGCAGTGGGGCTGCTGGCGGTCGGCTCCTTGGCAGTGGGGCTGCTGCTGGCGGTCCTGTCTGGGGCAGTGGGGCTGCTGGCGGTTGGATCCTTGGCAGTGGGGCTGATGGTGGTCTTCTCCGCCATGCTGATCTTCCCAGACTTGCCGGTTTTCTTGTGCCCCTTCCCTACCTTGGAAGGGGTCGCAGCTGACTCCACACTCCCACCTGTACCCCTGGGAGCGGCTTTGGTGGCTGGTGTCTTCCCCCTCTCCCACCGGGCACTGCCCAACTTTTGATGCTTGACAGGTGGGGGACTGTCTGTGCTGTGGCTCCTTGCCACACTGGCTGCCCTGCTGCCTCGTGCTCTCCATAATCCGGTGACTACTGGCACCACTGGTCCCTCTGATGTTGTGGCTGAGGTGCTAGGTTGGGACCTGGGAAGTCGGGCCCTAGGAGACTGACGGGGTGGGGGAGGTGAGGGAAAGAGGTCAAGGCTGGCCAGGAAAAGTTTCTTAGGAACACTGGGATGGGTAGATGGAGGGGGTTTGGGAGTGGAGGAAGAGCTAGTGGTCGTAGGAGGTGTACGTTTGCTGAGTTTGGGTGAAGGTGCATGGGCTAGAGGCTGTCGTGAGGTGGATGGCTTTTGGGTAGGTGTGTGGCTGCGTTTGTGTACCTTGGGAGGTGGGCTCACAGACACACTGGGAAAGGACACAGGGGATGTGTGAATGGAAGTGGGGGTGGTGACTGCACGTGAGCGGGGTGTGGTGGTGGGTGTGCGGGTGATGGACGTAGTGGCTGAAGATGTAGTGCATGCAGGTGTGAGTGGAGACGAGACTGGGAGGGATGAGGGAGACGAGGAGGAGGGGGACACAGTGGAGGCAGTGGATGTTGGTATGTCTGCATGTGTGCGATGCTTGCGTGAGTGCCTGTGGGATGTGTGATGCTTATGTTTGCCAGAGCTTCCTTTGTGTGTTCAGGTGTGTGCATGCTGGTCTGATGGTGTGCTTGGGATAGGCTGAGGTACAGGGGTGTGGGTCTGGGTGGAGGAAGTTGGAGTGGGGAGGCTAGAGACAGGGACAATGGCTGCCATCAGTGCTGAGGCCAGAGTCTGAAAAGCTCGCTGAAGGGCTGCCTGACCAGAATGATTGCCCTCCAGGAATACATTGGTTTGTTGCAACTGCCTCTCTACACCCTGGATGGCATTCAAAATGGTAGACTGCCCAACAGTGAGGGACCTGAGCAGGTCAATGGCCTCCTCACTGAGGGCAGCAGGGGTGACTGGGGCAGGGCCTGAGGTGCCTGGGGCGAAGGTGATGCCCACCCTCCTAGGTGTGCAGGCACGGGGCAAAGGCTGAGGGGCTGCTGGGAGGTCGGTGCTGGAGGGGGTGGTGGCGGCTGTACCTGTAGATGCAGGGGGCACAGATGGGCCAGCCACCGCAAGGGAGCTCCCATCAGAGGACGAGTCCGTATCACTGGTGTCAGCTCCTGTCCCCGCTGTGGAGCTCCCCTCGCCCTCTGTCCCACTGGTGAAATCGAAGTCCGTAGTCTCGCCCTCCAGTGCCATGTGGGATGCAGCTCCCTCCTGCTCCGGTGCCACTGCTCCTCCGCCTGATGATGCTAATGCACACAAGTACAGAGAGACCACAAAAAGGGGGGGGAACAGAAGAAAGACATGGTGAGTGTATTCATTACAGCTACCGTTGGCGGACACAACAGACACAGAAGCCCCCTGCACTATGCTGCGCACTTGGGGTCCACTATTCAATCCCTGGGACATGGCCTACAAGGCTATGGCCGATATCTGCACACATGGATGTCACAGGAGCCTTGCTAGGTGTAGTTGGTACTGTATCCAGGTGGGGTGGGGTGCCACAGGGTCTGTCTGAAAAAGGGGACTTAACTAGCACACTCGCCCTGACCTAGGGGAACCCACAGCCCACCTCCCCCACCCAGACACCTCCACTGCGTGCTGAATCAGCAGAATGAGAGTGTACTCACCCCCTTGTTGCTGCTGTGATGCCCTCAAGCGCCCATCCAACTCCGGATATGCCACCGCCAGGATCCTGAACATCAGGGGGGTCATGGTGCGACGGGCACCCCTCCCACGTTGGGAGGCCATCCCCAGCTGGGCCTCCACTGCCTTCTTGCTCCAGCGGCGAATGTCTTCCCATCTTTTACAGCAGTGGGTGCTCCGTCTGTGGTAGACCCCCAGGGTATGGACGTCCTTGGCGATGGCACGCCAAACATCCTTCTTCTGGTGGGCGCTGACCTACAGGAATTGTACAGGGTAAAAAGAAATGTTATTACCAATTGCACCGTCACAGTCATTGGCCCGCATCCCTACCCTTGCCATGTGGCACATGCACTCACCGTCGTTTCATGCACGCCTCATTCTCCTTCCCTATCTTTCATCCGCCCCACTCCACACAGGCATTGCCCATACAGCATGCTCACAGTGTACCTTCCTGTTTGTTTGGAGGACCGTAGAGTAGCATGTACTGGGGGAGGACCCATCCACGAGTTTCTCCAACTCCTTCGTGCTGAAGGCAGGGGCCCTTTCCCCAGACGCACAAGCCATTGTCTCTTCCAGACTGAGGTCACAGCAGCACTTGCAGTGTAGGTCCTCTCCTGTCGAAGATCAGGTATCGAGTGATTGAACTGATAGAAAATAGCGGTCACATCCGCAGCGGTGCGTACCGTCACCGCCGGCGTACATCGTCATTGGCTCTGGGACCCATAGGGTCCAATGTTAACCAATGCAGAATTGCGCCTCGGTCTTCGACCGCCTACCGCGACGGTGTACAGCGCCAGTGCAGTTACCTCATATCCCATTGTCCCACTTTACAGGTCAGGCAGCCGCCATTTCAGGGGCCCACATGGCTTGTTAACTGCGTCACACATACCTAGGCCTTGGCTCAACACTCATACAGGCAAATTTCGGGTTCTAAATAGTTTTCTGAGTAAGCTGTGTTTACGTACCTCTGAGTTGGTTGACTCTGTGCTCGCTGTTGTCCTCCATAGGCACCATCCGCTGGGACATGTGAGGAGATGGCAGCATCCTCCGGTGTACAGACCGCTGGTGGACCTAACGACAATGAAGGAAAGACATGTAATCATCACCTACAGGCTTGATCGTGCCACAATCCTGGAACAGTGTGCCCAGTTGGAGCCAGACCTGATGTCAGCTATCCGCCATCCCACAGGGATCCCACCTAAAGTGCAGGTGCTGTCAGTACTCCATTTCCTTACAAGTGGGTCATTTCAAACAACAGTGGCCATAGCATCAGGGATGTCCCAGCCTATGTTTTCCAACGTGTTGTACAGAGTGTTGTCTGCCCTGCTGAAACAGATGAGGAGCTACATCGTTTTCCCTCAGGTGGAGGATTTGCCAACAGTGAAAAGTGACTTCTATGCCCTGGGACATATCCCCAACATCATAGGTGCCATTGATGGGACACATGTGGCCTCGGTCCCCCCCGCAGGAGTGAACAGGTGTACAGAAACCGGAAGAGTTACCATTCGATGAATGTGCAGATGGTGTGTTTGGCAGACCAGTACATCTCCCATGTTAATGCCAAATTCCCTGGCTCAGTACATGACGCTTACATCCTGCGGTATAGCAGCATCCCTTATGTGATGGGGCAACTACAGAGGCACTGTGTGTGGCTACTAGCTGAGCACCTGGAACCACATCAGTGGGAATAGTTGTCTGGGTCTGGGGATATCCCTAAGAGTTAGTGTGTGTCTAACAGTTGTCCCTCACCATTTGCAGGTGACTCTGGTTACCCCAACCTGTCATGGCTACTGACCCCAGTGAGGAATCCCAGGACAAGGGCAGAGGAACGCTACAATGAGGCCCGTGGGTGAAGTAGGAGGATTATAGAGTGGACCTTCGGCCTCCTGAAGGCCAGGTTCCGGTGCCTCCATATGACGGGTGGTTCCCTATTCTACTCACCAGAGAAGGTATGCCAGACCATCGTGGCCTGCTGTATGCTTCACAACTTGGCTTTGCGACGACAGGTGCCTTTTCTGCAGGAGGATGGTCCAGATGGAGGTGTTGTGGCAGCTGTGGAGCCTGTGGACAGTGAAGACAAGGAAGCAGAAGAAGAGGACATCCACAACAGGAACTTTGTGATCCTGCAATACTTCCAGTGAGACACAGGTAAGAAGACAAACCTGCCTACTACATGTACTTTAACACTACTACCTCTCTACTATCTGTCCTTTTCAGCCAGTGTATGGTCACTGAGTTGTCACTTTCTCTTACGATTTCACAGATGTGGGTCCCACTGTGTGACATCTGCTTTGTTTCCTCATGGACATAGGTATGTTGACATTACCATTGAAAGAGCATTTTGTCACTGTAGTTGCTAATACACTAATTCAAAATCACAGACAGACTCCAGATTGTTTTGTGCTTTAAGGGTGTTTATTTAAGTGCTCAATATTGGAGGGGGTTGTAAAATGGTGAGGGGTGATGGTGGAGGAATGTCCATGGCAGAGTCCAAGCTATTAGTCTCACAGGTGCATTGTCCAAAGGGGCATAGGAAGTGGAGCTGGGGCAGTTTGAGGATGGACAGGGTGACAAGGTGGGACAAAAGGATGACAATCAGGGTGGTCTCATTTCTTGGTGGGGGTCTTGGCATTGTTCTCTGTCTTTGTCCTGGATCTCAGGGACCGTTTGCGGGGTGGTTCTCCATCTGCAGGGGGTGGGGTGCTGGTGTGGTGGTCCTGTGGCGGTGCCTCATGTCCACTAGCGCCGGCGGAGGTGGTGGGCAGTTTATCATCCAGGCTAGTGTCAGGGGCCCCTTGTTGTGCCACAGTGTCCCTCCTGGTGTTGTGGACTTCCTTCAGCACCCCTACGATGGTGCCCAGGGTGGAATTGATGGATATGAGTTCCTCCATGAAGCCCAAATACTGTTCCTCCTGCAGCCGCTGGGTCTCCTGAAACTTGGCCAGAACCGTTGCCATCGTCTCCTGGGAATAATGCTAGGCTCCCATGATGTTGGAGAGGGCCTCGTGGAGAGTGGGTTCCCTGGGCCTGTCCTCCCCCTGTCGCACAGCATCCCTCCCAGTTCCCCTGTTTCCCTGTGCCTCTGTCCCCTGAACCATGTGCCCACTGCCACTGCCCCCAGGTCCCTGTTGTTGTTGGGGTGGTGGGTTAGCCTGGGTTCCCTGTAGTGGTGGACACACTGCTGATTGACGTGTCCTGGGGACAGAGGTATGGGCCCGCTGGGCTGTGTTGGTGTTTCCAGAGGGGGGAAGCTCTGTAGTGGCCTGTGACTCTGTGAGGGGAAGCAACTGTCCTGAGGTCCCAGATGGGCCGGGCTGGTCGTCTAGATCCAGTTGGACAGAGCTGCTGTCATCACTCTGGGCCTCTTCTGTTGGTGGTGTGGACATGTCTGGACCCTCCTGTCCGGTGACGTTGGGTAGGGGTCCTGCAGGGTTGTAAAGGCATGATTATTGCATCTGTGTGTGCCATGGTGTGCAATGGGTGGGTGACCGTGTACCCCTGTGCTTGAATACCTGTGTGGGACCTTGTGTGATGATGGTATGGGGGTGTATGTGCAGTGGCCATGCTTTGGTGATGGGTGTCCATGCTTTGGTGTTGCATGAAGGGCTTGGTGTTGGGATGGGTGGTTTGTGATATTGGGACATTTGTGAGGAGTTGGAGTGATAGGGGTGAGGGCGAGGTGGGGGTATGTGATAGCATGCAGGTAGGGTGGGGGATGTTATAGTTAAGATTTGACTTACTAGAGTCCATGTCTCCAGCTACTCCTGCGAGGCCCTCAGGATGCAGTATAGCCAAGACCTGCTCCTCCCATGTTGTTAGTTGTGGGGGAGGAGGTGGGGGTCCGCCACCAGTCCTCTGAACCGCGATGTGGTGTCTTGAGACCACGGAACGCACCTTCCCCCGTAGGTCGTGCCACCTCTTCCTGATGTCATCTCTATTTCTTGGGTTTTGCCCCACTGCGTTGACCCTGTCCACTATTCTTCTCCATAGCTCCATCTTCCTAGCTATGGAGGTGTGCTGCACCTGTGCTCCGAATAGCTGTGGCTCTACCCGGATGATTTCCTCCACCATGACCCTGAGCTCCTCCTCAGAGAACCTGTGGTGTCTTTGCCGTGCCATGGGGTGGTGTGGGTGATGTGTGGGGTGGTGTGTGTTGTGATGTGTGGTGTGATATTTAGTGGTGTGTAGTGTGAGGAGCGCGGATGTTTTGTGAGTGATTGTGTTGAGTGCCTGTGGATGCTTGTTTGTAGATTGTGGTGTCTGTCTCTGGCTTTCTTACAAAGTTTTTGGTAGTAGGGGTTTGTGGGTAATGTGGGCGGGTGTTTTATATTGTATTGGGTGTGTGGGAGTGGTGTGTGTATTTGGAATTGTCCAATGCGGTAGTGTTTTGTATATTTGTGTGTATTTTGAGTGCGGCGGTGTGTACCACCAATGGAATACCTCGGTTGAAAGACCGCCACGTGGATTCGTGGGTCGCGATAGTGTGGGCATATTCCTGTTGCCGTGACGGTGAAGAGTTTGTTATCGCCAGTTTATCACTGACCTTTGGTGTGGCGGACTTGTGTGGCTGTCTCAATTTTGGCAGATTCTGAGCAGTGGGTCATAATGACCGTGGCGGAATTCCGCTGCCGCCGCGGAGTGTTAACGGTCTTCTGCACGGCGGTAAGCGGCTTTTACCGCCAATTTTGTAATGACCCCCTTAGTCACAACATACCGACCACTTATGACTACACCAGATTGCACATGCCACCACATCATACTACACTCTCCACAATACCCATCAAGACATCACACCAAACCCACACCACTCCATATACCTGTACCATAACACACCATCTATTCCGGCCACCCCACCACGTCATCAACAATAATGCTACCAAAGTCTTCATAGTACTCTGCAGCACACAATAAGAAAAAAATCCTGTACGTCCTAAAGTATTTAAATCCATGCAAGCACCATACCAAACTACACAATATCACACAGTACCACATCATAACACAACATTGCAAACCATAGAATACTGCATCATAGAGCAGCGCAAGTCTGTAATCCACACCGTACACCAGCATACCCCACAGCGTCACACCCTACTCTAATTATCCACAACATACCACAAAATGCCAGTGCATAGGATTCTGCATCACATGATATAGTACAGCGCCACACAACATCACACCGTATCCTCACCATTCCACATCACTCATCAAAATATCACACCATACCAAATCACACAACAGGACACTGTCTGTCTGTTTGTATGTATGACTGTATAAGATATCTGTGCTGTACAAGCTTAGCTGAAAGGCAACAGAGAGCTATACAAGTCAAAGACACAGTCAGCAAGTGATCGGAGGGGGATGTTGGGTTCTGAGAGTAGAACTGAGCATTTACCCTGCAGTGATGAAGTGTTCTATAGAGATTCTGTCTTCAGCTCTTTCCTAATTTTGAGCATGATTGGGGCAGTTGGGATGAGTACAGGGATTTTGTTCCAGATTGTGAGCTGTTGGATAGTGAAGGCCTTTTGCCTTGTTTTTTTTTTGCACTTCTTTTTTTCCAGTCTGATGGTGACCGGCAGGGGATGGCTGAGAGCCTCAGTAGGCAGTAGCCATAAATATTGATTGCAAAAACATTTGCCTACAAATATAAAGGTCAAAATATGACCCAACCAAAATACAGAGTTTCTATGGATAAAAAGAAAATAACTAAAATATTCACAACAAAAATGTAAGAAAATGCAGTATGTTAAATTAAACAATAGACATTAAAATACATACTCGAAAATACAATGCTGCAATATTAATCATGTTTTCTAAACAAAAATAAAAACTGTGTCTGTAATTTCAAATAAAAACAATAATTTAATATTTTTTACAATGACTTTTAAAATATTGGAAAAAATATACTTGTTTTTACAACAAATGTATTGGCTCTCCAATATAAATAATATAACAAGTACAAATAGCTATAGTAAATGTAATTTTTTAAAATAACAATAAATATAAAATCAAGTTTACAAATTCTAAAGTAACATTTCTGAAAGCAAAACAAATAGATGTGGGGATAGTGTTTGTTCATATAACTCAAAGACAGCAAACACTGAGCAAAAACATATACGTGGGAGGGTCATGTTTACATTCAGAGGCATTCAGAAGCTTCCATGAAACCTCAGGTTAGTTTTTCACAGGTGGTAGAGGTAGCTACATGGAAGACATCATAATGAGGCCCATAATTTACTTCAAGTACAGGACCACTAATAGATATATTGTTAATCCTATATGCTGAAGGAGGTGCAGTTGGATCAGTAGGAGGCTGGGTTTACGAAACCCCATTGAAGAAAAGAAAGAAGCTCTGTTGTTATTTATATTCCTATTCAGTTTCCCCTGGCACCATCAGCTCCAAGAGAACTTGAATTTAGAGAGATTTAAGGGCTTCAGGAGCAATTGCTTGAAATAAACTTCTGCTGGTTACTTATGCCAATTACAAGCTCCTGACATTACATTTGGGTTAGTCTTACAAATTTACAAACAAAATGGAACTCCAGTTATAGTTTTTTATTTTGTTTTTAGATCTATACATATTTATTAAATATTCAATTTGTGATAACAAAAGTGATTAAAATAAAGCAGCATAATACTTAAATATAATACAAAACAAAGCACATTTTATGTTCTGAATCAATAATAATCTAACTACATAAATGATGTAAATACTATGAATATTTAGATTTTTTTAAATAAAAAAATGCCTTCACCTTAATATTTAATTTATTATTCTTAAAAAAAAATCAGTAAGTCAACTAACTTAAAAAAATCTTATTATAGTTAAAAATGTCATATTAGTTAACAAACTTTGTATATAATTTATTACCCACACAATTCCCCAATAAAACACACAACCAGTAAACAAAAATAAAAAACAAATAAATAATGTAACTAAAAAGTTGAAAGATCTATAGAATCTGCTATCAGTAAATAATTTAATGTTACAAATAATCAATCTTAAGTAACATATATTTTACACAATATGTTACCCATCCAATAATGTAATAAAACCTACAGCCTGAAAAAACATAACTACAAAATTGAAATAATTCAATTAACATCTACAAACAAAATAATTATGTAAAATTAAGAAAATACAACACTTCAAATAACAATAATAATGTTAAATTACAAGTAAATATACTTACCATCAATACTTTTTCCTTTCAAATTTTTAGTCCCAATATTCTGACCCCAAGTTTAGGGTCTGTAAGAAATTGGTTTATTAGTTATAAAGGATGTAAGTTCTTCACAAGTAATAGCTTCACAATTATTTCTTGACTTGGAATCCAGGACCCCATTAAATCACTTGACTCTCTCAGGGTAGTGAAGCAGAACAGTCGAAGGCCTACTCAAGGAGGTGGTGTGGACTAGCAATCCCAATTAATTGACATGAAACAAAAACACTCGATAAATAATTGACCAGTCAGTGTTTTTTCTTTTAAAAGGGAAAGTACATTTATTACATAAATACTGCTAAATGCTATACATTAAATTACAAAAATAGACATTCGGGTACAAGTAAATATCTTTGGTAACATTCTCATATCACCTTTCACCCCAAGTGGGCCATGAACTCAATAATCACAATAACTCATTTTGAATGAGGGTGGCTTTTTCATGTGGTCACCAACTTAATACCAATACTCACGTTACTCTTTGTCAAAGTAACACATTATTTGGAGTATCCACATATTTAAGGCAAGCCTCTGGCTTTTTTCAGGGTGTTACCACATTGATTAGGTCAACCACCTCATGTTTAAGCACTAAAACATAACTATATCACTGGTGATGGAATTACCAGTCATAAGCATTCATTTTAATGATCAGCATAAATTGTTCACATTCAGGTTGAGACTACATATGTTCACACATGTTTATCCTAAAAGGTGGCCACTGGCGGGTAGCATGCTCAGTCCAATTACTGTGAATATACTGTGAGTGAGACTCAGGTAGTAAGATTTACAGTAATAGTAAAAAAAAAAAAAAAAATCAATTGCGAAAAATCACAGTGGATTAAATGGGCAGAACCCATTTGCTAAGGTCAATCAATATTTTGCAATTGCTATTCAAGACACATACCTGACAAGAGATGGTGAGTTTCTCGAACCAGAAAGGCATAGGTGCAGGTTGTGGTGACTTTGTAGCTAGTGCATCAAGTTTTGAGATGGTCCCATTAACGGCAGTCAGTGGATCTGGGTCATGTGTGTTATTTCTTCATGCTCTTAATAAGGTCGGCTGTGGCTTGGTGGATGTCCTTAATTGGGTTAGCCTGCGAGAGACCTTGGAGCAAGGCATTTCCACCATCTAGATGCAAGTGAATGGGAGATTGAACCACATTTCTAAAGTTTCTTTCCATTTCTACTTTCTTTAATATAGAAGGCTGATACCAGGTTTTCTGGGCAATGTGTTATTTTATAGAGAGGTTGGTGACCAGGGTGACTCCAAGTGACTTGGCACTGGGTGAACGTTGGGGTTCAAGTACGCCAATATTCATGTTTAGATTAGTTCTTTCTTTGTGGCGCTATTGAATGGTGGGTGTTCTGTTTTGGTGACGTTGAGCATCAAGTGGATTCACAGAATTAATTTCTGAATGGGGTATTGACAGTTTGAGGTGCTGTATGTTTGCAGCTGAGGACAATTTCAAATAGAGTTGTGTGTAATTGGCATTATGAAGAATTTTGATGCTGTATCAGTGATTAGAGGTTAAAGTGACTCTTAAGTTCTGCCTAATTTAGAGGTGGAGAACAACTTGATTTCCAATAGCGCAGGGATAAAACAACCTGTGTACCTTTAGGGCCAATGCTATTTTATTTTAGATTTAAACCTCTGGTTAGGGGTGTAGTTTCTGAAATAAACATATAAAAACAGTTTTACCTAGCTAAGGTGTCCCAAACTCCATTCATTTTCACTGAAACCGTTCCAGCCACATCTGGAACAGGGGACACATTTGGTGAAATAATGGTGATTTATGGTAGAATAGACACTTGAGCACAATGCCAAGTTTTCATTGCAGAGCAAAATTTGGCAGTTCTTGCAAGTAAACTATAACGTTGAAGCGTTTATGCTTGACCAAAAATAACTGTGAAATGCAGTTCTAAGATTGATCAATTTGTATTTCACATTTCATTTAAATATTTCTTTTTATCTCTGCAAATATGAATACTTCTTTTAGGACTGTATTGTAAATGATTTACATTTCCATGTCAGCACGATGTTAATTATGATGGTCCTACTGAACTTTAAGAAGTTATGTTATTAAGTACAACCTAAATTGTTTCCATAAGGATAACAGTGTATTTTTTGCAGGGTAGAGTAAGTAAGCCAACAGTCTTGCTCATCCATAGACTGTGTTTCCTTCCTGGCTATGAGTGCATGAGTAATATGAAAGTTCAGGAGTATGTCTCTCATCTCACTTTCACTTGGAGGATATCTCCCTCCCCGAAATTATTTTCACTCTTCAAAAACTGATGAAATGCCTCCAGTAGACTTCAATGGGATTACCTGCCGTGAAAATGTTCTTCACCTACCAAATTTTTTTTTAGTTTCCATTCATTTCATTGGGCTCACCTTCCGAACCTACTCAATTTCACTCTCCTTGAAGGCTAAAAGGTAGACAAGTAAACAAGAACCATTCATCAATAGTTCAGCTCCGGCTCCAAGCCACTTAAAAACAAACATTGGCAAAGCCAATAGGTTTCAACCAAGCAAAATCGTTTGGCTATGTCAATATGTTTTAGCTGTGCAAGACGGAGAGTGGGAGGAGGGCGGAGGTGAAGGAGAGGGTCTGCATACACATGCCTCTCTCTAAGAGTGCATGTCAAAAATTTGCAAGGAGGAGGGCCTGATCAATGAGAAGCAAGGGAACAAGATTGACAGAATCAACCATTAGTAAGTAATGGTAAGCAATGGGGGGCTCTAAGCCCATTTAATATTTTTCTATTTATAAGAGATTTCACAAGTATATCACAAGCACTAAGCAGGCATGACCTAATGACCCCGAGGCTTGCAGAGACACCCAAATATCATCCCGAAATTAGCACGCCAGGCAAAATTATTCTGGTTTATTATGTGTAATTTCTGGCATTTTGCCTTCTGATTTTTGCAGAATATTTTTGCAAAATAATGCCATTATGCAACTTGGCATAATTGAGGGTCGCTCGGATAAAAATCTTGATGTGTGACCATCAGAAGAATGCAAACATGAAAAACGCAAGCGCCTTTTGTATGAAGCACTTGTGTTTTTGTTCTGGTTTTTAGCAGGAAGTGTGTCCTTGTGTCCAAACTTGACATGAGGATACGTTTCGCAGTAAAATTTATTGCAAAATTGCAGGCCTCAGTTTCTCATAATATTTCGGAAATTTCACAGAATTATGCAAAAGAAATTGTGCGAATTTCGCACATCCCTAGAAATTGCCCTTTGCATGCATCGGGTTCAACTGTGCGCTGCACCTTCCTTGCTTATGCTCCATTCATAAAGAAAGGCAGACGCTGAACACTGCCCAATTGCCCTTTTTGCTGAAGCAGGCTTTAATTCTGTTCTTTGTTTGCCATATGAATTAAAGCATTGGGGGCATGTAATACTGCTATGTGAGCTCATAGGATCAAATTCCATGCTATGCATCAGGAATGATTCAAGCACACCTTCCCTCCATGCTCTGTCTGCAGCAAGGCATGCTTTAAATCTGCAGAGGTGAAAGCCTTCCTTCATCAATGACATGGTGCAATCAATCAGAAGAGGCATATGGCTCTCTGGCAGGAAGGCCAGACACTTGCCCTTCAACCCTTAAAGGTCAATGTATTTGTGAAATACTGTCTTAAAGGTCGATCCCAATCTGAGTGCTGTTACAGACCCGTGCAATGCCTAGCCCCCATTGCTTTCAAGCTACCTCAATAGCTGCTTTTATTGGGTGCTGGGTCTGTCTTGAAAGAGGATGTTATACTTTAATCAGCACATAGCCATAAATATCCGCCGACACTTAGCTTTTACAAGCACATGAAGTCGCTCAGAAACATCAATATGCATGTGCAACAATGTGCACATAAACACACTCGCAGAGAAGGGGAGGATTCCCACACATCCATACACAGAGGAGGAAGAGAAGCAGATGGTGAGGGAGACGTATTAAAATAGAATAACTCAGGAAAAGAGACACATTATGATTGGTAGACTTTCTGGTCATACTTCCATAGGTGTACCCTATTTACAGCTCAGATTGTTGATTTCTAGGGCATTGACAATGAGTACTTCATTGAATTATGATCCAGTGCAAACACCTGATTTGCCGGGATTGCAATTCTAAGTGGTGCAATCTTTAAAGCACCTGTAGCTACCGGGTACAATAAAGACATCTATCTATCTATCTATCTATCTATCTATCTATCTATCTATCTATCTATCTATCTATCTATCTATCTATCTATCTATCTATCTATCTATCTATCTATCTATCTATCTATCTATCTATATACACACACACATATACATATATTCATACTGCTCGATTCCACTTTCACATGTCCTCCCTTCCCCTTATTGGATTTGGACTATTCAAGCATTCCTTGCAGATCATTCTGCACCCAGAAACACATGCATATGTTCATCCATTAGGAGAAAGAGTAAGTTATTTTCCAGGATGGGAATAGGGAGGCAACAGTTGAACAATTCAATGTACAAAGGTGCATGCTACTTACTTCTCGTATATGGAAATATTGACCTTGAAGAAATCTGGCTCTATTCAGTTGAGGTAAATCAGTGTGGTGAGCTAGCTCAGCAAATTAAGCGGGCGGATGGATTACATATGTGCACTGCTGCTAGTTCAGTTTTGCACTGACAATTACGAATGACATTGATCACATTGTTGCAATTTTCAGCAACATTCTTCTCTGTTTCAAGAATGCAATTGAACATTCTTGCACTGGTTATTTGGTGCAATCGTTATTTTGTACTCCACAGGAATTGCAAATGTGGTTATAAAATTGTACCAATACAATGTTTGTAAACACGCCACAATGTTTTTGTTAAACATTGCCGATCTCAGTTTCTAATCATGACAGGGTCTATCTACCTTTTCATTTAACCTTACAACATAAAAAATAAGAAGCAATAATTAGGTGACAGTATCTCCTGTTATCCACATTGCTACAAAACATTGACACATCGTCTGCATGGACTACATCAAAACAACAGCACGTCAGTTGTTATATTAGGCACCCAAGGCGAAACCTGATAATGTGACCGTATAAGCACATTCCCCAACGAGGTGTTTAATTGTGTGAACATGCTATCATCAATACCAAAAGACCGATTTCCCGAATAAGAACTGTTTACCTGCAAATTAATAGGAATGGGTGAAAATTGTGTAGAATTGATAAAAGACAAACTTTTTTTTAAAGAGTCAAAGGTGGAATATTAGGCCAATATAGAGATGATTGTTTCTCTACAATAACACAAAGCATTGGGAAGACTTAAAATGGATTACACTGCGAAATTAATTTAGAAATATGTCACGAGGCAACGTGAACCCTCTTCCCATCCGGTTTATCATTTTGATTTTAATTCGAAGCTGACAATGTTCCCCTGAGTTCCCATATCACTATAACAGGCTTGGCTCCAGTGGACAAACACAGATAGGGAGGCGCACAAACAGTGCCTGGTGTCTGCGATTAGAGGTCACGATTGTGGTGCACAGCCAGTACACTACCTTGGGGAATGTGTTCAGAAATAGACAGAAGGAGAGACAGCAGTCATCGGTGAAGAATGTCCTACTGGTAATCTGAAGCCTGTGCACTGATACATTTCAGACACATTACTCCAACTGGGTAGTTTAAGAGAGGGCACCAGTCACATTAATACTGTTCATTAATACCATTAACCTGCCAAAGGAAAAAAAAGCTTTTTTGTGATATTTTCCCAATAACACAAGAGAACACTCCAATACAGGCCTCTTTAAAGTTAACTAATAAGAGCACCGACAGTATCCATGACAGGCACACGGGAATTATCCGATTCTGTGTTCGTGGCATTTTCTGCATAATTATGGATGTATCACCTCTGCAACATCATAAGCCATATGTGTTCTTACCTCATACAGATCAAAAGTTCAAAAAGACAAAGCTCCACACCTGCTGCCTCCCAGCGAAGCTTTGCAAAGGTTAAATGGTCACCTTTTAACTCATAGCTGCTGTATTCGGGTGGGCCAGACCACAGGGAAAACAGGGACTACTGGGTGCCCACCGTGGTGGTTGCAGTCGTTTGTCACTGATGTCCTGGGGTCCTTTTTATGGGTGAGCACAAAGCGCTCCATCCATAAAGTAATCTCTCTTTGGGCTTCAAACCACGCCCAGGTCACGTCAGTCTCTTTCATTGGTTCCTGGGCTTGCTCTTTAAAATCTGATTGCTTTCATTTGTGAAAGGCATGCATATGTCATGCCTTTTCCGTTGTTTAGCCCGCCTACACAGCACCGGTAAACTACTAGAAACATACGAGGCTCGATGTTTTGAGCCTGGTTTCTGGACTACTTTATCTCTTAATTTTCCCCGTTTTTAATTTCAGCGCGATCGCGCTGCATTTTACATAGCGCGATTGCGCTGTGTTTTCTTTCTTTTAATTTGTGTGGCAAGAAAAGTTAGGTTAGGAGTTTACAATGCAAATAGCTCCAACTCGAGCAAATGCGAGACCCGTTGCATTAAAAATGCTTGTTTTATTATGGTTTTGCACACTGGGCTAAGTACAACCCTAGCCACACACCACGCTCAGAGTACAGGGGGCAAGCAGTTACAGGCTTCTCAGAGATTTATTGTGGGAAGTACGCGCTCAAAACTCAACACTTAACCAACAGACGTGTTAACTTCAGTGTCCAACCCAGTGCTTGTCTTTTAGAAAATAAAGTGGTTTTAAATTTCACAGCAGTACTCAATACGGTATATAAGGTATTCATCAACTGGGCTCTATACCGTTTACCCCTTGTATGCTCTCTTTGACTCAGGTGACCCAAGCTGAATGCACACCCCCAATTATGCTCACATGCAGATTTTGGTTCCTATAAGTCAAATGTACAATCAGTTCACTTGTTTGCAAATTGATGCTTCTCAGAACAGGTAGTGCTGCGTCTGTATCCAAACTGAGGCACCCACAACATGTGCACAATGAAGTATGAGGTTTCTGCTCCTGGTTGCAGTGAGCCTTTCTGAAGCAATAATCAGGGAAATATAAAAGGGCAGGCCTGACGCAGACACTTCCTTACCTTGAACAACAAAAGCTGCAGTCTTACCTTCACCTTTACCATCTGCAGCCCCTTGGTAACAAAGTGTTCATGGAAGTTCTTACGGTAAACCCATCTTCAATTTCTTCACCTCGGTGTCTTGATCTTCATCCTCCAGCCACAAGAATGCAGGCAACATACTTTGACTGTCTTGGGAAGCTTTCTTCATCCTCCATCTTGTGCCATGCTGAAACAAGGGCATACAAAATAGATTGCACCTGCACCACAACTCACACTCATACAACAAAGAGTGTCCTTCTACCATATTTTTGCTACATATGCAGTGCATATACACGCACACTGGGTTTCATATAACTATACAACTCTACACACGAGGTCAATAGACTACACTCTCACTGACACAAACAAAAAGGTCTGATCACACTATAAACACACAAAACATGTTACACTGCAACAAACACTTCACATAAAGTACATTGGGCAAGAACAGGGGTCCATTTCCTCATAAGAGGGCAAATTTAGTGCATTCATCAAGGCCACAGGACAGGTCCTGATCCTTGCTTTGTCAGAGCAGTCTACTCTACACCCATATGCTAGCATGACATGAGTACCAAAATAAGATTTAGGATACCAGATTCAAATGGAGTCGGGCACTCAGAGAAGGGGTACATGCCTGCTTACTAAGTATGGGCTATCCTCATACCCAAAATGATGATCAATTGTCCAATTCGGATTTAAGTAAAAAATGTGGGAAATGTCCTTGCAAGAATAAAAATCCCTTACACAATTTGTTTACATAATAAATAATAAATATGTTCAAATGTTTTGCTAAAATGGTCTTTTGAGGGAAATAATTCCTTAATCATTTACTCATAGAGTGAACAGAAATGTAGAAAATAGGCTGTCATCAAAAAATGGTGGCATTGCACTGGGAATGGTAATCGAGAACTCAGTCCAAGGCTTTCTATGTGTGCTGCAGGAAGAGGAAATAACAAGGAGAAATAAAGACATTTCTCCTTGTTACCCCTGTTCGAAACTGTACAATTTTGATGCATACCTAGGTTTACAAGTCTTTGTAAATCTGTGAAAGCACCAAAATCTATGGGTGGATGCATGGGAACACCCATGCATCCACCCATGGAATGCTTTCCCAATGCATATAACGAAAGGCATTGATTTGCATTACTTTGAGTTACTCTGGATTTACTAAGCCACACAGAGCCATGCAAGATGGCTTTGCATGACATACTAAATCTCACATAAGGCCTTGGGTTGCCATGCTTGATGCAAGAGCAATACAAGGGCTTAGTAAATCTGGCCCCAGATGTCTGAAATAAAAATACAACAATCAGTCACTAAGCAGTTATTATTGCTGGTTTCCTCCAGTGAAACAGTTCCCTTGTAAATATTATTGGAATGTTTCACTCTTTTGGAACCAGGTGCACAAACGTCTTCCCGGTGCATCAATTTCTCCAAATGCGAAAACGAAGAGTGTCAAAGAAAAGTAAAAGTAAAGAAACAACTATTAAATATCTGTCCCCAGAAGTGGGCACATCGGATAAAATGACTCGCCCCTGAAAAACTTCACATGCAGCCACCAAAATTATGAACTTAAAGTTTAAGATGACATATACAAAAACACACTTGATCGGTTGATTGTGATACTCGAGGTTTGTATTGTAAATTAAAACTAGTACTCCACAAACAATAAATGGGCATATTTGGCTTGGACAGGGTAATCAATGATTCCCCAGCTACCATACAATATGAATGTCAATATTATTTAACCTTTCAGTAGCCGGACATGGCTACAGTTGCAGAAGAAATGTCTTTTAACAGACTCAGACAAACGCAGAGGATTTCGGGAAAGCCAAGTATTATCTTGATAGATGAGGACAGATCAGGGGCGTAGTTACCAATGGTGTATCTGGTGAAATGGTGCTGGGACCCACGGGGATGTGTGTCTCCAGTGTGATCTCATAGATGCAGTTTTTTTAGTAGACTCCTCCATCACTGTCTGGTTGTGAAAAACATATTGTGAGCTTACAGAGAATATACAGGGGTAATGCCACGCCCTTTGTTTACCATTGATTGGCTTTAGTGTCTCTCTTATTTGCTTGCATTCTATTGCATGGCTTTCCTTGTTTCATCCTGTCAGTGTTGTGTCTATCCCTCCACTGCACCCTCTTTCCCATCTCTTTCACTGGCTGGCTTCTATGCTTCATCTGCTTGCATTCAGGAAAATAGTTAGGTCTCGCCTGAGACAGCGCAAGTGATGTCGCTTGCAAGAGATATTGGAGGTCATTACGACCCTGGCGGACGGCGGAGAAGCGGCGGTAAGACCGCCAACAGGCTGGTGGTCTTTTTTTTGGAATTATGGCCATGGCGGTTACCGCCATGGTCATCTGCTGCTTCTCCGTTCCGCTCGCCAGGGCGGAGACGAACGCTGGGCTGGAATACCAGGGTCTCCAGCCCGGCGGTCGTCACTATACCGCCGGCGGTATTTGGACCCGGCTTACAGCCATGGATTTCCTGCGGTTGGAACCGCCATGAAATCCATGGCGGTGAGCACTATCAATGCCAGGGAATTCCTTCCCTGGCACTGATAGGGGTCTTCACCAACCCCAGCCCCCACCCCGACTCCCTCCCCTACACCCCTCACCACCCCTGCCACCCCCCAAAGGTGGCAGGACCCCCCTCCCCAACCCGACCCCCAACATCACTACACTCATGCACACATAACACGCACGCAGGCACCACCAACACACATACACGCACACACACCGACATACATGCAAACATCCACACACACAGTCAGACAGGCACACCCACATTCAAACATACACGCACACAACCATGCAGACATATCTACAGACATACACGCACTCATTCCCATACTCACGACACCCACGCAAGCATACAGGCACTCACACATCCCCACTACATACACACACGCACACCCCCATGCATGCACACAACACACAACACCCCCCCACGAACGATCGACTTACCTGGTCCGACGATCCTCCGGGAGGGGACGGGAGCCATGGGGGCTACTCTGCCGACACCACACCGTCAACAGAACACCGCCACGCCGAATCACAGGACGTGATTCGGTGGGCGGTGTTCTGTTGACGTGGCGGTGGAGGTGGAGCAACCTCCACTTCCCCTCCGCCTGCCAGTATGGCTGTTTGCGGCTCTCCGTCTGAAAAAGGATAGAGAGCTGCCAACAGTCATAATACACCGAGCGGCAAACCGCCACCACTGGCGGTCTTCCGCACGGCGGTCCCTCGTCGGTCTTGAGAAAAGACCGCTGAGGTCAAAATGACCCCCATTGTTTTTTACAAGGTACTTGGAGCTCACCCATGCTGCTTCCTTCGCTTTCTCTTCTCTTGTCTTGAGCATTGTCCAAGTGCTGATTGTTTCATCGTGATTAGGGTTCTTCCAATGCTGCAGCTGTGATTGAGGTACTATTTTTCATTTTTTCTTCTTCCCATCGTGTCGATTTTTCTTTGTTTCTTTTCTTGGTCTGCTAATATTGATTTGTGTTGCTTCTTATCTCCCACCCACCTGGTTCTGTGCTGCTTCTTCCGTCCCACTCCAACCCCCCACCTTGTTGGTGTTTTTAGGAAAGTGACCCTTTATGTATGATTACATCCCACGTTTTGCCCCAATGCTGTTGTGTATGCCAACACTCTCTCCCTAATTGGCAATGGCTTTACCTCTTTAGAAGCCTCTACTAAATGGTACCCAGGGTACCATGGGCACAGGAGCTAAAGGGGTCCCCAGGGCTGCAGCATAAGTTTGGCCACCCTAGATGACCCACACAAATTGCTGATGGCAGACCTGCCATTGCAGGCTGATAGAGCGGTGCAAACTGCTTGAGCTCGACTGTGCGCTCACCACGAGTGGCACAGACCCATACACTGCCTTACATATATGTCAGACACTCCTAAGGAAGGCCTCTCCCCCCAGGAGGCAGGATGCATTATATTTAAGGTGCAGGCATATAAGCATGAGCTTATATGTTTCTATAGTGTCTTTACCATTCAAGTACACTATAAGTGCAGGCTCGTCCATAGGATAACCTGGGTCATAAGCCCGGGCAGACCCGGGTTGCTAACTTTGTTATGGTGCCCCCTTAGATATGTTGAGTTTGGTGTCAAACAATGTGCTTTCTCTGTCTAATACAAATATGGTGTTAAGGGAGGGCTGGCATGCACTCAGGTGGCACACTAAAGGCTGCCCACCTGTTTTCCCACCTTCTTTGTGCTCTGCCCAGTCAGGCCATGCTTTTACTCACACCTGCTGCCACCAAGACAGGCTTCTGACCACCTGCCAGGTAGTGTGGACACTCCCAGGAGTTAGGGACAAAGGCTGAGCCAGGAAGGAGGTCAAAATTCCCACCACCCAGCCGGGCTAGTGAATAGAGCCATCACATTGGTAAGCTTCAAAGGCTTCACCACCCCTGATCGTCATCTGTGCTGTCCCCCACCAGAGGAAACAGCCCTTTCACTTGCCCTCAAGCACATTTGCTCATTCGTGGTCAGGCAGAAAATTAGATATGCAGGACAGTGCATACATCCAGCAGGCTGACCACACTTTTTGTGTTAGCAGCCCAGTCTGTGTACTGAATTTTAATATCTACCATCTTAGGAGTCACAGAATAGAGGGTTCTCAGTAGGGAAAGGTGACCTCCCCCACCGGATGTGGTCACTTCAGGGCCAGATTAGCTGCAGGAGCCAACTGCCCATCGGCCACTAGTTTCCACACTTGTAACTCCCCTGAATCCAGGATTTAAGAGACACCCCTAACACCAGAACCTCAGATCTGATCGAACAATGCTGAAAAAGGACCAGGAGGAGCTCTGCATCACCGACAACCATATTTTGCCCACTGCACCAAAGCAAAAGAGGGATACTCTGTCCCTGAGGCAACAGATTGGGAACTGCGTGAATGACCCTCGTCCTTGGATGAAACTCGACACTCACAACCAGAGGGAAACTTGTGAAAGCCAGAAGCACCCTCACTCTTCATTGGAATTGTGGCTCTAGTTCCCTGCAAACTGCAAGTAAAAATGCTGCAGGATCCGAGATTCACCAGCAATCGAGAACGCCGTGGGATTGCCGAAAGCCAGGTGGTCTAGTGTCTCCTGGGAGAGATTAAGTCTTGCTTTTCTCCAAGTTTCAGGCCACTATGTCTCTTCCCCAGATCCCATGAACATCCCAAAGCATTTCTGCACCTTTACCGCTGCCAAGGCTTGCTTGTTAACAGCCGAGTAACTGACCCCCCACACTCAATGCTGCAAGTGCAGGGCAGAGCATGCAGCCTGCATCCGACATCTGCAACCCAGCCCCAGCTGAGATTTTGCATCCCTTTGTCAGCACCATTGTATAAGTGGTAAAGTCAGCACCACCACGAGTCCCGGTCAGCACCATGGACAACCAGGGCAACTCTGCACCAAGGCACGCAGGGGCCAGGCAAAACTGAACTAACTGTTGTAATCTGGTCCTAAAGGCTGCACAACCTTAACCCTGCAAGGTTCCAACATAACTCGTCCTTTAAATACTACGTTCTGAAATTCTTAACACATGTTACTCTAAGTAAAGCCTGGCTGCTCTTAGCTGCACTACCAGGACTAAGCTAAGGATTTACTAATGTAAATCCAAGGGCCATATTTGTGGTAATGTGAGAACGTGACATGGTGAAGCTTCCACTTTCCCACAGTGTTCTTCTTCCCCACCTCCCCTGCCCCCATTGCCCAAATTTCTTGTTTCCTCCCAACCCTCCATTTATCTGTGTTGCGACTTCCCATCCACCTCATTGTTCGTATTGCCTCTTACGTCTCACATCCTCATTGCTCCTGTTGCCTCTGCCCTCCCACCGTCCATCTTCCCTCTGTTGCCTCTTCCTTCCAACAGCCACTGTTGTTGTCTGCGTTGCCCCCTTGCCCACTTGCCATATTAAAAAAAATAGCTCTATAACACATCAAAACACTGTTTTACCTTCCTACATCGTAGCCCTTTTTAAAATAACTTTTCTAGCACTTTTTTCTATTTCTTTTACCAACGCGTCTCTATGACATAGATGAAGGATATTGGCAAAACCAATAGTTCTCACATAGGTGAGCCCTACTCGCTTTGCCAATTCTTGCTTTTCTTTTGTTTGGCTCTCCTTGAGACTCTGTTTGATTTCCTTATGTCTCCCACATGCGCTTTCCTCCAACCTTCACATTGCTCTCTCTTACCCATTTGCTTCTCTCGTACACCTAGACTGGAGTTGCTCTCAGCCTCTCCTGCCTGATGCTTCGCTCCCCAGTCCTCATGTTTCTCTTTCTCCCTCGTGTTGCTTCAACCCATCCACATGCTGCTTTTATCTGCCCTCTCCCTCCCCAAGCTGAAACCTGCAACCTGCTCAAACCTTTTTTCTAACCGCTTTTGTGGTCCTATTGTAAATGTACTTATCCATCTCATATTGGTAAATAAAAGAATCCATGTTTCCTTTTGTAAGCACATGCATGCCTGTTAAATGCACCACATCGATTTTTTTTACCTATTTTGCACACCACCCGCAATCCAGTACAGCAATGGCTCCCAACCTTTTGATTTCTGTGGACCCCCACTTTAACATTAATGGAACCCAGGGACCCCCACTAAATCATCATTGGAATAGCTAAAACATTGCCAAAGCCAAACGGCCTTAGGGGTAGGATCTATTGACTTTGCCAATGGTTGTTTAGACTGCCTGCTGGATATGTTTACTCTTCCAGGGAGTTTGACTTCAAGGGCTAAGGGGAGTGGCTGGTATAGCATAGAAAAAGGTGAGTCAGGGAGAGGGAAAATGGAAAGGAAGAGAACCTATGGGAGAGGAAATGAGAGAAGATTGGAACAAGAAAAATAAGGAAAAGAAAGAGTTGGGGCAGAGAGGTAAGAAAGATTGAGGCAAGATAATGAGAGAGTGTATGTGGAGAGAAATGGAGGGTAGAATGGAGAGGGCAAATAAAGAAAGAGAAGAAGAAAAAAAACAGTTATGCAGATGAGAAAAAGGGATACGGAGGAAGAAAAGAGAGGAGAAAACACAGGCGAGTTGAGAACAAAGAGGAACATAGAGGAGAAAAGGAGAGGCTGAAAATAAGAAAGAGAGGAAAGAGTGTGAGATGGGGAAAGAAGTAAGAACAAGAGAGAAAGATAGAGATGATGAAAATGTGTGAGAGAAGAAATGACAAGATATAAAGTTGAAAGGGTTAGAGGTGCAGACATTAAACCTTGTTTCAGGAGAAAGGATAGGACGTAGATGAAGAGGTACGCGTTTACGAAAAACTAGAGAGAGGGAAGGGGGAAGGGGAAAGAAGAGAATAAGTGAAAATGTTAAGAAGAAGATAACGTATGAGAGGTGGGTGCAGAGAGAGACTGTAAGGGGCTAAGGAAGGAGGATGACTGAAAAGGAACATGATGAGAAGCTAGCAGGATGGTGGTAGAGAGGAAAGAGGAAAGGCAGGTAAGATGGGGAGGGCCATATGCTTTAAGCTTAGCTTCCATTATGGCACTAAATATAATAGGATTCCTCCAACATTATGGTCGTTTTAAAACCTACCTTAGAGTTAAGGCGATCAATTTATCTTGCTTGCAGAGGGGCCACAACACCCTTGCTGCACCACTTGGGCGGATAGCGTTTCCGACATACAGTTTTATTTTTTAAATGCAAATGGACCCTCACTGCACTCTGAAACCGCAGTAAGAAACTTTTTTAGCTATAATGCAAAACCTAAACAAATAGAACATGAAGTATAATGGAAGCCGCAGACCAAAATAAGCACTAATTGAAATATGCAGGTGTCATTATCCTGGAGTGCAAACTGAGCTGTCAGTATTGTTCTTAAAGCAGAATATAGCACTTTAACATTAAAGAACTGGGGACAGGGACAGAAAGGTGATATTTTAAACTTAGTGTGCTGTCGCTTCTAAGGCTCCACTCTGGCCATTATTCAGCCTGAATTTGAATTATTTTGACTCGGGTGTGATGATCATGGTGGGAAAGACCTGAAATTGAGAGAATGCTGGGGATTAACTTTTCTTATGTGTTTTTTCTTCTCTCTGTGGCTTGACTTTCATGCTGTTCCTCTCTGACATGTCAATACTCCCAAAATTAACTTCTTTTCTATTCATCCCACTCACTTTCATGGCATTCCGTTCCTGAAAATGTCTTGGTTCTCCAAAAATATACTGACCAATGTTTTCCCGTTTTAGTCCTTTCATTCCTGCAGCTCAAACTATTCCATGTCCCACACATGCAGCATTTGCTCTCTCATTCTACCATGTCTCTCTTCCCATAGTAGTTCTGCAACTTGGCGACCCCCAGTGACCCATGTGGCCAACAAGGAAGGTGTAGGAGAGGGATTTCAAATTATAGAAAATACTTCTATAGTCAAGGTGGTGTGGGCCAGGTACCTGCCAGACCTTGGCCACATAGATTTAGTTTAAATGTAACAGCAAATTGTGCATTTGTAAGCACACAAGGCAAGTGATAGTAGTTACATCGTTGTAGCATTTGAGGACTACGTGAATAGGACATAAATAATACAACAAAACTGTATTTAAATCAACAAAGCTTTTGAAGGTGACATGACTAGGCCTCACATTTATTTCTTGCACTTTACACATTTTAAAATGAATATTGTTTCTCTTCTCCCTCAGTATTTTGAAAAATACCCTTAGTTCAAGTAGTTTTAGGCAGTGCTTAATTTAAAAGAAAGATTGCCAGTGCCTAAAGCCCCTTCTCAGAAGCCCACGGCCCTGAACAATTAAATGTCAGCAACCATGCTCATCTAGAACCCACTTTATGCCTCTTTAATTAACTGCATGACACTCCCTTCACCTTTATTTCAATCTTGCATGTTACCACCTTCTCCCTTTGTGACGGTTTTTCTGTCTTTGTATTCTCTGTCTTTCCAATTTGGGTGTTTTTCCCTGTCTCCCTCTCCCTGTCTGATGCTGAAAAATAATTACTGTCCCCAAAAATAAGTGCCAGTGGCAACCACCAGCTCAAATTGAGAGCAGCTTTAAGGGTCATATTTTGTTGTATTTTTAAAATGATTTCTTCTTTGTGTTCCTGTTATTCCTTGAGGAAGAAGCTCGACTGCATCTTTACAAGGCCACTACATCTGGCTAGCGGAGGTTGTGTATGTAACTTGAAATATGTCCTTGTCTTCCCTCTGATGCATTAAAGAGTATTGTTCACTAGTATTAGAGCAAAAGTTGTTTGCCATGGGATGTGCTTTCTGTTTTATCATTCAATTTTGTGGAGTAACATTTGTTTCACACCATGTCGACAGGGCAGTTTCTCTGACTGAAAAAGTAGACAACATGCTGTTTTGGAGATGTTTGCCAGAAGCTTTTCCTTTACGTAACAGGGTGGACTCCACGTTAGCCTGCTTTTTGATGCAATGCTTGTAGATTTTTTCATAAGATCTAGAGTCGGATCAGACCTAACAAGTCACAGGAGCCCCAGTTTAGGTTGGGCAGGGACGCTATATACAGACGCTATATACAGACGCTGGAGAAATGTGATCCATATCTCTTCACACAAAGTGGCTTGGGACACTGTACAGATAGCTTATTTTTCTTCTTCCATTGATCTGATTTTTCATGTTATCGGTGGTGTACCCATAAAGGGGGAGTTCTCTCACTATGTACAGCGCTCTGATACCCTTGAGTCTTGTTCAATCTTTTCAAAACTCTCTAAATACATTTTTACAGACTTTTCTGTGACTTCTTATCAAGCTTGACCCTGTAACAGTTTTCTTTTTTGCTTTATGCTTAGAATATATTTACATTATTTCCCCTTGTGTTGGACGGTATCTAATTCCGGGTACTTAACCTGAATAGAGGCTGAGCCCTGTGCTAATTCCCACTGTTTCGCATTTTGAGAATTTGTAGGCATTTGATTTGAACTGACACTTTTTGCCTTCCTTAATGATTATTATTTTAAATATTCCTTCTAGGTTTTATCTTTGAATCTTGTATAGTGTAAGTTTGACCTTTGAGACTCACACAAGGAGCCAGGAGGAATGGTGGGACCACCTCTCAGTATCCCAGGACACGTCGTCTGATAATCGTCATTGTATACCTTTTGATTCGTGAGTCCCAGTCTGTTCATAGAGACTGCATGAACATCACCGCTATTTCTGCATTTCTGCATGCTTCAGTGTTCTGGATGTCTGTAGTGGTTGTAGGGCAGTGTATTACTACTACAGGAACACCTAAACAAAGAAAACTATCTAGGTTTTTGGACATTAGATCACACATGATTAGCAGAACAAATAAGGACAATTGTACTGATTAAACAAAAAGCAATAGAATTGCTCTGACATTAGAAACCAGTTCAACTGGCTACCAACAGGAATTCTTTCCAGGAGCAACTTCTACCTGCCTTCCTGACATCTATCAAACAAATATAAAACATGTGATATGGCAGAGAAACTGATATTTGTCTTTAAGTTAACCATTCAAAGTCCAAAGCTGTTGCGGAATACACAGCAGAACACAAGGGCACTGGATCACTTACCTGGTTTTGCCCCAAGTCCTTCAAATTAAAGAGAGCCAAATGCTAGAACCAAGAATGATAAAAATAAAATATTTCTGTTTGATGTGGTATAGACTTTGCAAAGCATTGTATGTGCTTTTGAGCACTATTATTATTATTTATTCAGAAGGGCAAAATAGCAAGAGCATTTAACAAAAACATTGGTACGTAGCACGTTTACCAGTATATATAAAAGAACAAAATAGTGGGGGTGGGAAACGTAAACAGGATAGTGTCACTGGCAGTGGTAGGTAAGTGGTGATGGAAGACATTGTAGTCATTACAAACAGGTATTGGTAAAGCCAATAGGGCTGGTGGTTGATTGCCAGTATTTTGATTTGGTCAATTCCTGTTTTGTTTTGTAACAGTTTTTATAAAACTTTGTGGCACATACAATTTTTCCTGTCGCAAACGGCCCGATTCGCAGAATCGTACCATTTGCGACAGGAAAAAAAACATTTTGGTATGTACGGAGCCTGTTTTGCGATTCGGTAATCTATTTACCGAATCGCAAAATAGGTTTGTGAGTCACAATTAGGAAGGGGCGTTCCCTTCCTAATTGCGAGTCGCAGTGTGATGTAGCATTGTTTTGTGACCGTGAATGCGGTCACAAAACAATCGCAGTTAGCATAAGTTTCAAACTGGTGCTAACCCATTCACAAATGGGAAGGGGTCGCCATGAGACCCCTTCCCCTTTGTGAATGGCAGCGAAAATATTTTTTCAGAGCAGGCAGTGGTCCCACTGCCTGCTCTGAAAAACTGAAAAGAAAACCTTTTATTTTGGCTTTTGAAATGCATCTTGTTTTCCTTTAAGGAAAAGGCTGCATTTAAAAAAAACCTGCTTTATTTAAAAGCAGTCACAAACATGGTGGTCTGCTGTCTCCAGCAGGCCACCATCCCTGTGAGGGCAGCCATTCCCAATGGGGTCGCAAATTGTGACTTTCCTCATGAATATTCATGAGGTATGTAATTTGCGACCCCATTGGGAATTGCAAACAATGTAAAGTACACTGTTGTACATCTGGTTTTGCGAGTCGCAAAACCGGATCTTTGTACATGTGGCCCTTTATTCTTGAGAAAGCTGTCGAGCCCTTGCGGTATAATAAAAAAAAAACACTGACCGAAAAAACATATATATTTTGCATTTAAAAAACATATATTGCCATAATAGTCCCTAGTACTAAAGTGGACTACTTTGTGTGTGGATGTTCTCTTGTGAATGAGAAGAAATTACATCACTCACAGTGGCGTTAGCCAAAGGCTCAGGAGCGCTGATCCTCTGCCTCAAGCTATATGTTATCATGGGTGGAAGAACAATGTTCATGATGCAACAACAGACCGATGGATGAAGAGGACTGGTTGAAAGCCCCTATAAAGAAATGTAATTGTAGTAAATACAAAAGGCCGAACACCAGACATAAACATCATGTAGGTTAATAAACCTTACATTTTGGTTAGCACAATTGTGATGGAAATGCATAAATATACCACGTTTGATGACATCTTTCTCACCATCCCTGAAATGGCATTGCTTTAATTTGCCAGTATACATTTCTTTGATTTACTAAATAAGATATCTGATCTCAACTTTAAATTTTCTTAATTTTATATTAGTATCCAGAGCCCATCAACATTAAAACTTCTATTTCCAAGACGCTACTTTGTTACTTTGCCATCACATGTAACACGACTTCATAAAATATAATTCGTCGTGTCCACAAGGCATAAACATTTGTCAATGTTGTGGGCATATTTAAGAGCCCCTAGCGCCTCATTGCGCCACATCGACGTCATTTTTGTTTACGCAAATGTGGGCCAACGAGACCAAAAACGCTGCACCATAATTACAAAGTGGCGCAATGCTTGCATTGCGCCACTTTGTAACCCATTGCGCCACATTATGTGCAGGCGTTAAAAAGAGGCTCCCATTGATTACAATGAGCCTCTGGGTTTTTTGCAGGATTAGTGTAATTATTTAAAACCCTAACTACTGCCATGGTGCACCGTATTAAAATATGGTGCTACCATGGTGGCGTTGGGGGGCACTAAGGGGCACAGGAAAAGTTGCATGCCACTAGGTGCAGCACCGCTTTTCATAAATCTGCCCCTTAGTGTTTTCCACATAGTGATGCAGCAATTGGATAAGAGATGTAAGTGAATCAATAGTATCCATATTTGAAGCCATCCTTACAAATCAAAGTTTCAAGTTTAGGAACGTTTAAAATTGGTTTGAAAATATAAAGTAGACATTGGGGCCACTATCACAATTTTGAGTAACCATTACTTCAATTTCAAAATTGCTGTGAATTATCAGCTGCGTCTCCAGCGATTGGTGTTCATGTAGACATGCTGCCCTTGCACGTGGAGTAACTTAGCAATCCATCACAGGAGCTCTCTGCCTAGCTGGTCAGCTCTTGTATCTGTTGCTGTGCATGTGTCCGTCTAACATGCTTGTGTCTGTCCATTAAACCTGTCTTTCTGTAAGTCTGTGTAATTTAATCTTTGGGCTTCTTGAACCTGCCTCAGTGATTGTCTCTCACACCTCCCAAGAAGGACCCCACCTGTCTAGTGCACATTTGTGTGCGCACATGTTGAGCTGCGTGTGTTTGTGGGTACATGTGAGTTCCTCTTCCTATCTAATGCCTATGTGTAGGTGTGCACCAGCTAACCTATTGGATGTGGGTCGATAGTAATCAACCAACCTTTATGTGTGGCTGCCAAACCTCTGTTTACCTCTAAAATCTGCTTGTGTGTGAATGGGTGCCTGCTTGATAAATTTGTCCTTGCACCTTTGATAAACCTGTTTATATGTGAATGTTCTTGATAAACCCTTTCGCGTATTTTTAACCAGCCTGCCTCTGAGAGAGTCTTATGTGATGTGAGTTTTGCGATGTACACCAGCCTCAAACGTCAGCAAAGTGATACTTGCAACCTGGGCATCATCCTAGTTCTACTGCTTTCCTACTATTTTGTTTAGCTTAGCAAGTATCAAAAAACAAATGTGATGCGTGGATTGCTTAAAATAATCTCGGCCACTGGTAATTAGTTCACTCGGCAACTCAGTCCATCCTTTTTATTTGCCCAACTCAGATAGGAGCCTGCTTGAACCGAAACAATCCAGCCAAACTAGCAGGCTAAATCCATTCTGAACATCACCAAAAACAACCCTAGATTATTTTTGGCCTGTTTGGGCTTCAGAATCAGGGTACAGCTTGATTCTATGGGACTTTGAACATGGGACCCACAGCTGCTCATACCTGTTGTGCTTAAGGTGTTGCACTGAGGAAAACAAAAATGTAAAGGGTGGATTGCTTAACTAAGTCTCACCCTCTCCTAACTATGCTGGGCCCTATTTTAGTCCATCATTTATTGCCCATCAGGCCACCTCAGACAAGAACTAGCCATATGCAAATCAGCCTTTTCCCTGCTACAAAAGAAACAGTCCTGCCTCAGCTGCCAGACCAGGTCCCCAATGAACGGGATCACAAGCAATCGCAAATCAGTTTTGGACAATTTTGGCCTCATCAGTAGGGTGAAACTTGAGTCCTATGGCACAGTTACCAAGGGACCCATGTCTGGGGATACCCGTTGCATTCAGGGCGTCAAACTGAGGAAAACAAAACAAGGAATAAGTAGATTGCTTGAATGTATCCCAGCCTCTGGTAATGGCTCTGAGTAACAAGCCAGTTAGCACATAACCCCACAGCTGGTATTTGTAGTGCAACACACAACGGTAGAAACAACAGCACAAGAACTGGAATGTAGATAGAACAACGAGATCGGATGCGTTATTCTTGAATGTCATAGAGACACCTTTGAGAGCTGTGCAGCTAAACTGTGAGAGAACCTTGGCCATTGACTTAAGTACATATTTTGCAGCTTTTTGGTTTTAAGGCATTTCCAGGACTGTGATGATGTGTGTGTGGCGTCATCATGTGTAGTGGTGATTGACTTTTTATAATCTGGAATTTAGAATTCTTCCACTTTCATTGTGGAGCCAATTGGCCGGGAGTTCATGGTTCCCTACTGTGCTTGTAATAGGGGAACGTAACAGTTGGCAGGGCTGGAACTAGGACCAGTTATTAGTGATTCCTAAACATACTCTTTCTTCCTCTCAAGCTGCAGAGTTTGTTTTGGTGAGCGTACCTCCTATGTTTAAAATGGAAAGCAACAGCGTGACGTTTACAAATTACCAATAGATCTGGCTTATAACTAAAACTCCTTTTTCGTTGAGTGGTGTGTTGAGACACACAGCTGATGCATGCCCTCAGTAACTTACCTTTGCCACCATTCACTATTTATTGTTTAAATCTGTTTATTAGCATTTTCAAAGAGAACAAGGAAAAGAAAAACACCAGAAGAAACACGTACATTTATGACACTTCAAATGGTTACAGAGCACAGTTACTATGAATGGTAGGAGAAGGTTCATCACGAATAGTTATAAGTCGCATCATGTAAGTAAGCAAAGAAGAACATGTGAAATAGAGATTTTATGACAAGACCGGAGGCTCTATTATGCGTTCTTTTCATGCTTTAATATTAACAGCAGCAGTCAAGAAACTACAACTCCCATGAAGGTTAGGATTGGACTAACCAATGGGAGCAAAACAGTAACTAAAACTAGACCAATAGGACCAGGCCATCAACCATAGAGAGTACCCTTGACTGCAAGCAGTCCTCTTTTCTTGCTGCTCGCAGTCAAGATAAGTACTCTCTTTGGTCGTTCCGATATTTATTACTTTGTTTATTCTATATTACTGTTCCTTATACTTCTGAGTTTGTATATTTTACTGTCACCATTCTAACTGTGGCTGTTAATTTAGTTTTCTACCGCTTTGCACCCGTTATTCCGCCTTTTTAACCTTTTTTCGTTTCAGCCCCGGGCTTAAACCGTCGCGTTGCCGCGCGCCGGCTTGAGCGTTCTATTGCGCTCTTTCTTCGTTGCCTCAGCGCGTTCATCTGCGCGTTCCCTGACAAGAAGCTTACCGTTTCCAGACCGCAGCTCTCGTCCGTGCGGCCGGCTCCGACAGCGGTCAGACTCTTCCTTTTCCCCTCCGCGCGCCTCCAGCTTAGTCTGGAGAAACTAATGACCACTCCTTAGCGGTTCTTTACTCTTCCCCGTGTTTCGGCAAAAAATTTAATCCCGCCCAGGGGAGGAGCCATTTTTCAGTCGGTGGAGCGTGTTGCTCCTATTAATTTGTTTAACCCCTTTATTGCCATTTTCTTGAGGGCGCTTTTTTGCACACAGTTTTAGCTGTATTTTGACTGGGTTTTGGCACATTTTTCTTATTATTATGGATTTGGGGAGTTCCCCTTCCAGGTCTGCCTCTGAGGAGGATGAGGGATCCTTTTCACAGGATCTTAATACATTTATCCAGTCCTCTGTCAAGCAAGCCATGAAGGCTTCTATGGACAAGATGTCAAAGAACATTGAAAACTCTGTTCTGACTATGGTGTCCAAATCTATGGCCCATTCTGCGGGGGAAAGCAGAAAACGAAAGCTTTTTTCTTCTAAAATGAGCAAAGGCGCACAAACAGATAGTGAGGTTCCCTCACGCCAGACTGAGGACTTGGTTCCTCCCAGGCCTCCTTCTAAGGAGGGGACTACTTCAAAAAACTCAGCTTCTCAATCCAAATGCAGAGCTAAATCAAAACATATTATCGCGCCTAAAAAGATTGTAATCTCAAAAATTTTGGACACAGATGACGAGGACATGGATGTCTTATCCCAGTCTGATACTCCTGAGGAGGGTGTTTCTCCTTCTTCCCCTTCCCCCAAACGTAGGAAAACTACGGTTGCTGACCCCTCTTCTAGTGTTGTTGACTCGGAGGGTGTCCCTATGTTCGACCCATCCCTCATACACCATCCGAACTCGACGGAATGGCTCCCTCTGGACCATGTAGGAGATTACATTGCCTCCCGTTTACGTCTCCCTCTGGATAAACAGACAAGATCCAAATTGAAATCTGAATGCCCCAGACCGTCTTTAAATTGTAATATTACTGCAACTCCTATTATCGATGACTCTCTTATTACTTTCTTTACTAAGTTTGGTAAGGACCCTCGCAAAGGAGTGGATAAGGCCTGGACCACGTGCCAGGACAAGCTCCTGGATGTGGTGGGACCTCTGGCAAGAATTTTTGATTTAGCCGAATCTGCCAGGTTGGATGACTCTCCTATTGATCCCTTGGATCTTTCTCTTTGGATTCAAAGAGCCTTTTGTTTCCTGGGCAATGCTAACGCTGCTATTATTCATGAAAGGCGTAAGGGCCTTCTTCTCAAAATGGATCCTAAACTAGCCAACTTCGCCTCTCGAGATCCTGGCATTCAAGCTGACGGAAAACTCTTCGGCGACAATTTCATCAAGGACGTCAGCCGTTTTGTGTCCACATTCTCTTCTCTGGACAAAGCCCAACAGAACCTCAAAAAGGTCTTCAACCAGCGTGTTTTTTCCCGGGCCGGTAGAGGTAGGAGCCGCTTTACCGGCCGCTCATACAGGAATCAAGGCTCTAGAGGATCCACCAATTCCTCCTTCAACTCATATTAGCACGAGTTTAAACCCCAATTCTACCCGCAACGATCTAGAGGGTTTCGCAACCGTGGCCAACGTTTCTCCAGACCGGCCATTAATTCAGGTAAGCCTACCTTCTGGCCCTCCCGTAGGAGGGCGTCTTCGTTTCTTTCTTCCGAAATGGAAGTCAATTTCTACAGACCCTTGGGTTCTTTCTACAGTCCTGGGATACCAGATCGAATTCCTTTCTCCTCCCGTCCAACTCTGCCTTCCTCCTTTTCCAAAGTTTTCTCTAGAAATGTCCTCTCTAATATCCTCAGAGATTCAATCACTCCTAGAAAAGGGCGCCATTCATCGTTGTTCTCCAGACCCTTCCGAGTTCATCAGCTCCATTTTCCTCGTTCACAAAAAGAACAAAAAGTTAAGGCCGGTCATCAACCTGCGATCGTTCAACCAATTTGTCGTCTATCGACACTTCAAAATGGAGACCATTATCCATCTCAGGGACATTTTGCTCCAATTCGATTGGTTAGTCAGATTAGATTTACAGGATGCATACCTTACCATTCCCATTCATCCATCACACCGGAAGTTTCTGCAATTCCTCTGGGGCTCAAAAACTTATCATTTTTCCTCTCTCCCGTTCGGTTTATCTTCAGCACCCTGGTGCTTCACAAAACTATTGAAACCAGTCGTTACCTTCCTTCGTTCTCTAGGCGTCAGACTTATTATCTACCTAGACGACATTCTGATCATGCATCAGAGCAAATCCTCTTTACTGAACCATCTCCGGCTTACATCCACTCTCCTGTCAGATCTTGGTTTCCTAATAAATTACGAGAAGTCAGTTCTCTTGCCTTGTCAACAAATAGACTTCCTGGGCTTCCAAATCGACTCCGTTTCTGCGGCTCTTTTCCTGCCTCGTTCCAAAATTTCCGCAATAAAAAAGGAACTAATTTTAACCCTTCAAAAAGATACTATTTCTCTCAGGGCTATAGCACGGATAGTCGGCCTCCTTTCGTCCTCTATCCAGGCCATCTTTCCGGGTCCCCTTCATTACCGTGCCCTCCAACGCCTCAAAATTCTTCATCTTCGCCGAGGTCTCGCCTTTTCCGACCTTGTCTCTCTAGACCAGGAATCCCAGCTGGAAATTCAATGGTGGATATCCCATTTAGAGGCTTGGAACGGCAGATCCATCTTCCCCTCTGTGCCCGATCTTGTGTTAGAATCAGATGCAAGTCTCACGGGCTGGGGCGCCCGCTGTGGGTCAATATCGACTGGCGGTATATGGTCCGCAGAGGAGTCCAGATTGCACATAAACTGTTTAGAGCTTCTTGCAGGCTCCTTTGCAATCAAAAGCTTCACAAAAAACAGGGCACGCTGCTCCATTCTGCTCCGTATGGACAACATCTCAGCCGTGCGTTACATAAACCATTTAGGGGGCACCAGATCCAAACCCCTGGCCCTTCTGGCCAAGAGCCTCTGGGAATTTTGCCTGTCCCACAAATTCTCTCTACTAGCGGAATATCTTCCGGGTTCGCTAAATTCCAATGCAGACTGGTATTCCCGTCACCTCTCGGACTCCAGCGATTGGAAATTACATCAGTCGGTCTTTTATCAGATAGAACGCAAATGGGGCCCTTTCCACGTAGATCTATTTGCGTCCAGACTCAACACCCAGCTTCCTCTCTTCTTCAGCTGGCGCCCGGACCCTCTAGCGTTAGCCACGGACGCCTTCCTACAAGACTGGTCCGGTTCCCTCAACTATGCCTTCCCTCCATTTATCCTCATCAACAGAGTCCTGAACCAGGTCAGACGTCAGAAGGCTTCCATTGTTCTGTTGGCTCCCTTTTGGCAAGCCCAAGTTTGGTTTCCTCCTCTTCTAGAGTTAACGGTGGACTTTCCCATCTTACTTCCGACTTTCCCGTCCATCATTCTAGATCCTTTTGGTCGCCCTCACAATCTCATACTCGATCACTCTCTAACCATCTCGGCCTGGCTCATTTCCGGTCTGCCCGACAGGTCCATTCTATTTCGGCAGAAGCTTCAGAGTTCATTAATAACGCATGGGCACCCGGTACCAGGCGAGCCTATAAATCAGCCTGGGCTCTTTGGACAAGCTGGTGTTTGGGAAAATGTTCCAATCCCTTTTCAGCAGATCTGAACCTCATTATTAATTTCCTAGCCGCCCAGGCAGGCCTAGGTAAGGCTTATCGCACTATCAACCTTTACAGATCAGCTATTTCCATGAACCACGAAAACATTGATGGTAACCCGGTCGGGTCCCATCCACTGATCTGTCGTCTGCTCAAAGGAGTCAAACTCTCCAAACCTCCTGCGCCCAAATACTCGCATATATGGGATGTTTCCCTCGTGTTAAACCTTTTTCTTTCCTGGCCGGATAATCCAAGTCTTTCTCTTAAGATGCTCTCCGCCAAGCTTACTATGCTGCTTTGCTTAATTTCTATTAAAAGGACTTCGGACGTTAAGTCCTTAGATGTTTCTGCCCGTCAATTCTTGCCTTCTGGGGTTCTATTTCACATTTCCAAACGCACCAAAACTAATTTACACTCCGTTTTCTATCCCTTCTTTCCTGACAAACCTAAGTTATGTGTGGGTCTTTGTTTAAAAGAATATGAAATTAGAACTGCTGTCCTGAGAAAGTCCTCTTCCACTCAATTACTGATCTCCTTCCGAAAACCTCATGGTCCAGTGACTTCGGCAACTCTGGCCCGCTGGATTAAAATGATTTTGTCATTGGCTGGTATTGATATTTCTGTGTTTGGAGCACATTCTTCCAGAGGAGCTATGGCCTCCAAAGCTTTCGCCCTTGGGTCTAGCTTGGAGGACATTCTCAGGTCAGCAGATTGGTCAAACGATAATGTTTTCAAAACCTTCTATTGTAAACCTGTTAGAACTGCTTCTTCCCTAGTTATTGATAAGCTTTAAACGCGCATAATAGAGCCTCCGGTCTTGTCATAAAATGTAGATTTTCCTAGTAAGTTATGACGGAAAGTCTTAATTTTATTAAAGACACGGAGGCGAATATTATCCCACCACAGTACTTTTATTAAATTGTACTTTTTTCTTTCCCTCCCAGCGACTCCAGCGTTGCCTCCAGCTTCCGGATAACGCCGCCAGTTCAATCAGTTCCTTCTTCATGAAGAGGCCTCCGGAGACGTCATCTCAATTGTTCCAGGCTCAGTTTCCTCACCCATCATCCTTTCGACTCTTCGCTTTGCTACAAGACTTTCTCTCCATTTTGTTGGCTGTTGCAATAATTGGTCTTACTTACCCTTTGTTCAATGACACTATTTGACTTGCTCGTTCAAGAAAAGAGGGCTGCTTGCAGTCAAGGGTACTCTCTATGGTTGATGGCCTGTTCCTATTGGTCTAGTTTTAGTTACTGTTTTGCTCCCATTGGTTAGTCCAATCCTAACCTTCATGGGAGTTGTAGTTTCTTGACTGCTGCTGTTAATATTAAAGCATGAAAAGAACGTATAATATTCGCCTCCGTGTCTTTAATAAAATTAAGACTTTCCGTCATAACTTACTAGGAAAATCTACATTACCACTTGCAAAGTCCACAGTGCAAATCAGAGTATACAAAACAAGAGGGTCAGATACAAAAATTAAAACAAAACATGTACAGCGTGATGCGAAGTATTTCAAAGGGAACAGCTTACAGAGCATACGGTATGAGTGTTAAGTCTGCTAAACAGTGTACTGAGTCACATCCAGCCACAATATTCACACATATTATGTAGTCAACATGGTGCATGAGACAGTGATCTGATCGAGTATACAGCTAAACCTTTTGAGGTACACAGGACCATAGGGTGGGAAGCTAATATATAGAGGCTAACAACTGCTAGCATTAAGGGGTGTCAGGTGGAAGAGTCTTCCGTGGTAGAGTGGGACCTTGGAAGTCCACCAAAATGGCATCCCACAAGCTGCTGGGGGGTTCTTGCATAATCCAAGTTTGTTTTCTTTATGAAGAGCAAGACGTTCCGCCTGTGCCCAAGTAATTACAGAATGCTCACAGGCAATAGGCAGAGGGGTGGTGCGATTTCCAGCTGCATTTATTAACCGTTTAGCCAGTAAGTGACCCAGGTCCAGAAACCTATCTGTGACTCTGTGTCTCTTATCACGGCGTTGGATACCCAATATACATGTTTCTGATGAATGTAGTGCATGGTGCCCTGTGCATTGTGCCATGTGGGTTGAAACCTCATGCCAAAATGAGTGTAAGAAAGGACATGTCCACAACATGTGCAGAATATCCGTGACAGTGAGGTGACATTGATGGCAAGCGGCATCGGTGCATAAAGAGTAATGATATGTTTTGCATGGGGTGAGGTACGCTCTATGAAGAATGTAAAATTGAATGAAGCAGAAGCAGACATTTTGTAGAACCTGAATAGACCTCTCTAGGGCCAAGATCTATTCCCCATTCATACAGAGGCGGCCTAGTTCCAACTGTCAGCGCTGGCGTAAAGGGTTGAGTGATATTGCTGTGTGGGCGCACAGGGAGTCTGCTAACCAGTGCGTTAAGTGTGTACCGGTACCCATAACATGTATGTACTATATAATGAGTTGTACAGTATGATCGTGTTGTGTCTCTCCCCATTTACTCCGTAGCATTCCAAGCAGTGAGTTGTAGAGTAGGAACTGTCCTGGATATAAACCCTCCTCAGCTTTCAGGGTCTCCAATGGAGGTAGGGCACAGTCCAGCTACAAGTCACCGAGAATATGTAACCCTGCTACATGCCAGGAGAATAATTCCAGGTGCGGGGTATGTTGTCTACTACAGGGTATGTCAATAATGGAAGCACTGGGGCACAGGGGATGACAGCTTTCATAATAAAGAGACAGCATTTGTAATACGCAACTTGTAGAAGGGTGGTATTGGGCATTGGGGGCATTGCACAAGGATGAACTAAGTATAATATGGCAGGCATGCCCAAGCTGGGGATACAGTGGCAGTGCCTGATAAATATAGGCCCGCCATCCAGTGGGCCACTCACTGAAGATAAGAAACCAAGTAGTATTGCTCAAAGTGTGGGACTGCCCGTCCCCCCTTGGTCTGTCGGTAGGTAGAGTTTAAGGAGTGACACTGATCAGCATATATCATGCCATAATAATGACCTCAGCATCTGCTTGATAGTAGCAAAAAAAGGTCTAGGAATATAAAGGATGAGATTTGCTAAATAAAAGAGGAAACGAGGTAGTTTGACCATTTTAATTAGAACCACTCAACCAGCCACTGAGAAGGGGAGGGAGCTCCAGAATCATATTTGTGAGTGCACCAACATTAGGGCTCTCATAAGATTTCCCCCATGCAAGTCTGCAGATGAATTATAGACTTGTATCCCCAGATACCGAAATACATTGGTCTGCCAAGTCATGCGAATACCGTTGAGCGAGGAGGTTGGGTGTGTTAGTGTAGGGTGGAAGTGGAAGGGACAGGATTTGGTCCAGTTAACAACAGACAATCTGCAAAGCTACTAAACACATGAGCCACTACATCTGGAATAGTGTCGACAACCCTGAGATATAAAAGAAGATCGTCAATGTATAGAGACACTATGTGTCGACTATCTCCTAATTGGATTCCCCATGGTTGACAACAGGCATGAAGAGCTATTGCCAGTGGCTTGATAACCAATAAAAAAAATAGCAGAGAAAGAGGTCAGCCCTGGCATGTGTCTTTGGCTATCAGGACAGGATCAGAGATAAGGGGTCCTGTCTTTATCCGTATCAATGGAAGCATCTCGAGAAGTTTGATTAATTTAATGGAACACGGGGTAGTTTGTATTGTGGCAGCACGTCAAACAGATAGGACAAATCCAGAGAGGCAAATGCTTTCTCTAGCCTAACACCATTAACCCAGATTGCGGCCAACGACTAGGAACATACTCCATTATCCGAAAGACCCTGCGTAAGTTAAGGGATGTACTGCAACCTGTGACAAATCCATTTTGGCCTGGATGTACCAAGCCTGGCACCAGTGGCACCAGTCTGTCAGCAAGTATTTTGTCTAGGATCTTATAGTCAGTGTTTAGAAGTGCCAGTGATCTGTAGGAGCCCAGTGCAGTCAGATCCTTATCTGGCTTGGGAATGGATATAAGTAATGCTTCATGCAAAGCAGGAGGTAGGCAAGGTGCTTGGAGTGTGCCATCATAAATAGTTAACAGATGGGGGCTAGCAATGGGGCATATCCTTTGTAAGATTCAGCTGGTAGGCTGTCACAGCCAGTCACCTTAACTGTGGGTAGGGCTCTAATGGCTTCTCAAACTTCAAAGGGGGTGAGCAGGCCGCCGAGTTCCGCCTTTTGCTCCAGCGTGATTTGAAGGATAAGAACACCAGGCAAAAACATATCCAAAGCAGTTCTAGTAGCCTGGGTCATTGATAGAATAATGGTTGGTGAACTCGGCATGGATGAATGTTTGTGTGTGGAGCAGTTCACCATGAGTTGTATGTAATGCCATGATAGGTTGGCAGGGATTTTCCTGTCTGATAAGCCAGACCATTAAGGGCCTGTATCTGTCCCCACTCGCATGTGTTCTGGTGGAGTGAGCTGCATAGTTGAAGCAGCGAAGTCTCTCCAATAATGCAGTGTGTTCTCTACACCTATGTGCCAAGTGGGCCCAGCTAGTGGGATTCTGTAATGTGTGGGTCTCATGCCCTAGCTTGTCTCGCCCTAGTTTCATAATGTCCCTGTCCAGTTCGGAGCGTGTGTTCTAGATTGCACCTATGTATTGCCCCATATTGTTACTTTAAATGTGTCCCAATCTACTAGGGTAGTTGAGGCATTGCCAGTGTTGGCCTCAAAGTATTCAGTGATGGCTGTATCAAGAAAAGATCAAAAGGGGGTGTCTTCTAGTGCCGACTGCTGCAAACGCCGTGAACGAATAGGAGAGGCTGGCTTTTCTCACTTGAATTGCAGTAATTGTGGCTTATGATTGGCGTGTGTGTCCCCAACATAATCAAAGTAAATGACATGTGGCAGAATATCTGGTGAGCCAACGATATGGTCAATGCAAATGTGTAAGTCACAGGGAAACAGATAAAAGGAGTACACCCTAGCAGTTGTGTTGCGTGCATGCTATATGTCCACTAGATGCCAATGTTTGAGCCAGTCTGTGAGGTTTTGGGTGTTTGCTGAGGCAATTGTGCAGGGAAAGGGGGGGGGATTGGTCTAGGTCAAGTTAGAGCACACTGTTGAAATCCCCTCCATGGAGCAGGGTAGTTCGCTCCAGGTCGATAAGGTCTCAGACAGTTTGGCCAATAATACTGCTTGGTCCATGCTGGGGTATATATGGTACCCAGTACTACCTGGTGGCCGTCTAGCTAACCCCTAATAAAAAAATATCTACCATACAGGTCTATGTTGGTAGTCTCTCCTTGGAAGGGGACTCAATCCCAGGTCCACACCAGCACCCCTCTTGCATGTGTGGAAAAGTTAGTAGAGAACACCTGCCCATGCCAATGTCTCATTAGCCTGACATCCTCAGAGGCAAATGAGCGGGACCTCTGTAAATAGGCAATATGGGTGTTTTGCACAACATAGGTACGAATTCACATTGTACCTGCAAGAGGGGGTGTGCATGCTGCAGGTGTTCCATGCTATTACGTTGGTGTCAGTCATATTGCCAGTTGGGGCATTTGAGGTTGAGTAATCATGGCCAGGAGGATAAAGATCAATCTGAGTGTGCGGTGTGATATGGCGTGGTAGGGTGCGGACAACAGAGACAAGCGTTAAACACAAATAATACAATTACACCATTCAAGTACAAACCAACATCAGGGCAGAACAATGACATGCGTCAATCCAAACTTTATAATGTTGCACACATGGACGAAATGACCAACCTAAAGGTTAAGTCAAAATGTGGGGTGCGGGTGAGTGAGCTCCAAATTACATAGAATACTGAGGCTGATACCCTATCGGAGTAAAAGTAGTGATAGTGTTAGCAAATCATGATCACCATGTATAGTCTAGAAGGCAAGCTGTCCACTAAATGGGCCACGGAAAAAGGAAAAAGTGCAAAGTAGGAGGGTGGGAGGGATGGGTGAGGGAAAATAGTGGAGGGGGAGAAAGTGGGGAAGAGGAAAAGATCAGAGAGAGGAGAAGTCACAATGGATAAGCTGGCAGTGACCATTAGATGAGGTATAGTGACCAGTTTGAGGTTGTTGTGCTACAGCTGGCAGCAGGCAATGAAATGAATGAATAGCAGCAGGGGGCCAGTGGCATTAGATAAGGTCATCATCCATTTGTGGTGTCACTTTTGGTAGTGCCACAGTGTCTGATTTGGAAACCTAGGTGGCTGATGAGCTGATGTCAGTGGAGGAGCAAGCCGATTGTCTTTCGATGTCAGAATGGATCGGAGTGTCTTGCATGGTGGTAGCCACTTGAAAGGCATGTCGTCACTCTTGAATTACTTGCTCCAGATTAGGTGTAGATCAGGGTCATGGGGTGCTTTCCTCCTTCCAGGGTTTCCTTCAGTGTCTGTTGCTTTTTGGTAGTGCCTGCAGCTGGCTTCCTGGCTTTGAGGGGTGGAGTGTTGCAAGACTCTCCCAGTCGATCTAATCACATGGCTTCTTGGAGTCCGTAAAGAAATGAGATTTTGTGTTCATAAGGACCCTGAGTTTCGCTGGGGACAGGAAAGAGTATTTTAAGCCCAATTCCCACAGCCGACACTTGACTGACAGGTGTTGTAAGGACATCTTGTAGTCTGGGAAGAGCATGATACGAGCACTTCAACAGTGAGGTCAGGTAGTTTGCGGGCTTCTCTAAGAATATGGTCCCGGCCTTGATAGTGCAGTACCTGAAAAACCATAGATCTAACATTGGAGCCTGGTGGAGCTTTCCTGGCTGGTACTCGATGCACCTTCTCAATGGAGAAGAATAGTGACAGGGCAGAGGGGTTGATGATTTTATGAACCTATTGTTCGATGTAGGCAATGGCGTTCCTGTGGTCAGGAAGACCCACAACCCAGATGTTGTTTCTCCTGAAGCAGCCTGCAGCATCCTCCGCCTTCTCCTCCAGTATACTTACTCGGTCCGCAAGTAGATGAACCTCTGCTTCTGTTGCTTGAGCCTGAGGCGTCAACGTGGTGAGGGATTGTTCTGTTTTGCGTACTCTGTCAACTGATTTCTGATGATGTCCAGGCAGGAGAGTAAGGTCTGCAGTGACCGTGTCAATTGTGTCTGTAGGGAGATGATTTTTCAGTTGCAGCTAACATGATGTCTAGTTCATCTTCGAGCGATGAGGCACCATCAGGGTGGGTCAGATATTGAGCCAGAGACCCTTAATTGGTGTGGGGAGGCTCCTGTGGCACCTGAGAGTAGACAACCCGTGTGTGCACCAAGTTGCCTCACTGAAATGATAATGAAGCCTGATGACAGGGATGGGCCAGCTTGCATGTGTCGTACAGCAGAGCACAACACAGCAGCACAAGCAGCCCACGTGTCACCACCAAGTAGCTCTCTCTAAGTCATCTCTGTAGTCTGCAGGATCACATGATAATGCTGGTACGTAATATTAATGGTGGTTGAAGGCCAGAATTGAGGAAGGGTCAACAGTCCATAGGTTCCACCTGCACTGTGTGAAGAACAAGCGGCCCAGTTCAGTGGAAAGCACAAAGGGAATGCACCCCTCAGTAGAGAATGACAGGTGGTGCTTGAGTGAATCAAAAGGGCAATGGGAGGCACATATGAGGCATGGAGAAAAGGACAGCAGTGCGTAATGGATTGGTTGATTACTCAATGCCACAGTGCACACACCTCCAAGCATAGTTCCAGAAGTTCAGACAGGTAGGTCCAAATATGGCAGCCTAATGCAGTGTGAATGGTCAAAGTGCGTGGATGACAACAAAGGGCGAGCCCTTAGGAAGTATTAGGTATAAGTGCAGGGATTCCTTAAAGGAAAATTAGATGCATTTCAAAAACAAAAATTAAAAGTTTTCTTTTCATTTTTTCAGAGCAGGCAGTGGTCAGTGGGACCAGTGCCTGCTCTGAAAAAATATTTTTGCAGCCATTCACAGAGGGGAAGGGTAAACTGGTGCTAACTACGATTGTTTTGTGACCGCATTCACAGTCACAAAACAATCCTACATCGCACTGCGACTCGCAATTAGGAAGGGAACGCTCCTGCCTAATTTCGACTCGTAAACCTATTTGGTGATTCGGTAAATAGATTCCCAAATCGCAAAATAGGCTCTGTACATACCAAAATAGTATGTACATGTGCCACAAAGAGTGGATTCTGTTCCAACAGGCTCAAGGGAACTGTCAGGTATCATCAACATCAGCGATGATATACTCATCTGCACCAGATCAATTCATGAACACCATGCACACCTATAGGGAGTCCTTCAGATGATAAAAGATGCCGGCCTCACCCTGTGCAAAGAGAAATGTGAATTTCTCAAATAAAAATACGTTTATTTGGATACACCTTCTCGGCCAAAGCCATAGCACCAGACCCAAGTGAAAAACATCCAAGGAGCTCCAGCACCCACAAAAACGTCAGATGTAAAGAGCTTTCTGGGAATGGTTAACTTCTGTGGATGCTTTATCCTGGACCTCATAAGCCTCAAGCAACCTCTGCAAGATCTTACGAAGGCCGTTTTGCCCTGGGTTTTGGGAGCCTGCACAAGAGGATTCCTTTTCAAAAGACTAAGGAAGCACTGTTGAGTACCACCTTGTTTTACTTTGACCCTCCTTCTACACCCCGACCTGACAGCTTCGCTCCGCCGACCTTGCCCTCGCCACCGTCCTGCACATCCGCAGAACAACCACCAGTGGCAGATCATTCTAGCACATCGCCGCCAAGACGTGGAACACTCTTCCCACCCACCTGCGTCAGACCAAGGACCTCCTTACTTTCAGGAGACTTCTCAAAACTTGGCTGTTCGAGCAGTAGTCCTCCCCCCATTGCCTTGAGACCCTCACGGGTAAGTAGTGCACTCCACAAATTCCCTGATTGATTGATTTTCAAATCCCAGATATACAGCGTGATTAATATTCAGAAATCAAGTTTGCACCTCTCACGATATGCTGTGATGTGAACTGAAAGTTAGTAGTGAAAATCAAATGGTTATCAACTATCAGTCCAGCATTCCAGTGGCAACCTGAGATTTAACTATAATCCTGTAGTTTTTAAACAACTGTTTTGTGATTCATAAATATAAAAAGAGCACTGGTGCTGTCACCTTTTAATATGTAAAAAGAACAAGTGATGGACGGAATGCTGAACAATGTCAAACTTTCTCCCCCAGTACAGAGATCTGGGCCTAAATCCATTGTTTTTTTGCTGTCCATGCCATTCCAGTTTGGACCCAGCCATATGCAAATCAGTCTTGACCCTGTCCCCCATGGGAACAGTCCAGCCCGAACTGCTAGTCAGGTCTTCCCTGGACTGGAAACAAGCATCCTGGGACCGGTTTCGGGGTTTCACCCCTCATCAGCCAGGCTAGCTTGAATCCAGTGGCATGGGAAGCACGGGACCCACGTCTGGGCATACCCTTCCCACTTAGGGCGACAAATGCAAAAAGAACAAGTGATGGACGGAATGCTGAACAATGTCAAACATTCACCCCCAGTACAGAGATCTGGGCATAAATCCATCGTTTTGTGTTGCTGATGTTGCCCTAAGTGGGGAGGGTATGCCCAGATGTGGGTCCCTTGCTCACTGTGCCACTGGAATCAAGCTAGCCTGGTTGAAGAAGGGTGATACGCTGAAACCAGTCCCAGGATGCTTGTTTCCGGTCCAGGGAGGACCTGGCCTGGCAGTTCGGGCTGGACTGTTCCCATGAGGAACAGGGTCAAGACTGATTTGCATAAGGCTGGGTCCAAACTGGGGTGGCATGGTGAGCAGAAGAACGATGAATTAAACCCAGATCTGTGACTGGGGGTGAGTGTTTGCATTGTCAGCACTCCGTTCATCATCCTTTTGTGTTGCTACCTTTTAATATGTGCCTGAACAACATTGTGTCTTAAGGTAGGAAATATTGCTTTTGATTGTGCTATAAAAAAAACACCCCAATTGAAAATTGTTATTGTGTGGCCGGCCAACATAAAAAAAAAACAGTCTCCTTTTCCAACCCCATAGAAGTTAATAGACAAGGTTATGAGAAACCATTTACTCAACATAACAGCCCACACATTTCGGCACACATACACACATCTTGTGTTTTCATTAGGACTAAAGGCTGGTATTAGTCGAATCCTTGCATCCTATTGGGCTCACACAGTACAATTATAGGAGAATATATTAATCTCATGCCCACCAGTTAATGTTGTGCTCAATTGCCCTCTATTGTTTCCCAGCCAGCACTGGGAGAGGAAGCTCTTCCATTTAGCTGGATTCAAATATGGCAGCTAAACATGCATCTCTCCTCGTGCTCCAGTGCCTCTATCAGCACAGACAATTAACAATTGGAATCTCTCTTTTTTCCGTACCACAAGCAGCCATAGGTGATAAAAGATTCCTTTCAGTCTGCATACATACACTTTAAAGGGACAGTTGATTAAGGTAAGATACAGATTAAGTAAAAAATTATGATGGTCAAAAGGCATAAAATAAGGACAGCCAGACATGTCTGAGTCTATGCTGAGAGCTGATGTTCTGGAGCTGTGGCTCTATATCAAGTGACATCATGACAGTAGCAATGTTTATCATTATTGGCTTTGTTGCTGGTGGAAGTATTACTAAAGGAGTCTTTCTGTACTTAATGGCTGACTCCTTTCCTTGCCTTAAAATCAAGATAAAACAGGAATAAACTAGTTGAACGTTTAAAGTAAGAATGTCATGAGTATAAATAAATATACAGTTTATATTGCAAGAGAATCCAAGTAAGTGAAGTAAATGTAATTGCAGGAACTGGCTGTGGTCGAGTCCAGGGAAGGAGGTGCACTACCCTAAATCTTTTGCTTAGACTCTTATTTTAGTTGGTGAAGAAAAGAAAAGGTCATGCAAGGAGAGCAAGTTAAGGTATGTCCTTCATGCAGCATGTCCCATGGAATTCTAAATTAAGAACTATTGTTAACTTTGTACATGAGTGTGGCAACTTCCCCGGCCCGTCAGCATGCAGATTAATTACATCGCACAGGACTGCAGCCAAACCTTACTTTATTCCTCAGCATACACTCACACACTGTTCTTACATCATACCTTCTGTTAACCACACCTTAACATCTCAGCACACATTACGTACTTCCTGTTCATATTCCGTCAGGAACCACGAGGATTCTAGTACATATAACATCAATATGCCACATCTCTCCCTTTGTTAAATAAAAAGGTGGGGATCATCACCAGATCACAATTCCTCAAATATTCAGCGAGACGCCATCACTTGTCTGCCAGCTTGTGTGATCCGAGATGATCAAGGTCCACCCTGATCAGGCTATTGCAACATGCGGCCTGTGAACCCGACCTGCTGGTTAGGTTGCTTCCTGTGCAGATCGGCAGTAAAAGGAGTGTCCAATTTCCGCCTGCATCTTTGCTTGCCCAATACCCAGTCTCCTGGGCATAGCGAAGATGATCTGCGTATATTTACATTTTCCATTTCAGAGGATCACCAGTATCTTGAATCTTCTCAGTATACACAGATCACTTCGGGGTCCATTGAGATAGTTTTGTTCTGATGACTCTCCCAAATAGCAAGGTGGCTGGACCTTCACCAGTTGTGGAGTGAGGAGTTGATCAATAGCCCAGAGGGCATGTGTCTTGGTTCAGTTTGATTCCCTCCATGGATGCTAATTGGATGACCCTCTTGAGGGTGTCCATTAATTGTTCAACTACACCATTGGTTTGGCGCCAGAGGGGTGCACTGTTGGTGTTTGATGTTGAGTCAGACAAAAAATTATTTGAACACTCTGCTGTTAAAGGGCGGACTGTTGAAAGATTTGAGAATTTCGGGGATGCCCCCTTTCCAAAGATACCATCAAGCTGTTCTATGACTTAGTCATGGGTTGTCAAGGATAGGTCTTCCACCAGAGGCAACCGTGAATATTTGTCTATGACTACCATGAGATGGTGTCCATTTCCTAGAGGTCCAAAAACATCAACTGCAACTCTCTCCCAGGCATGGGCAGAAAGATCAGACATTGTGTCTGGGTGTTGCGTCACCTTGAGGACAAACAATTTCAAATGTGGCATGCCTCTAGGTTTCTCTCGACTCACTCATCTAGCCGAGAGAAGCACACTTCATCTCTTAATGCTCTTGTAGTGGCTACAACACCACTGTGTCCTTCATAGGCCAGCTCAATCAAGGCAAATGCACACTGCTCTGCTACTGTCCTTTTTTGGGCACAACTGCTATGGGCAAAACCCATGGCATGGGGCCTGTGGAGCGCTCGATGATGCCATGTTCAAAGAAGGCAGCCAACTCCTTCTCTACAGCTGCTTGTAGGTGAAAAGAAACTCTACGGTGTCGCTAAGCAACAGGGCAAATGTCTTCATTGATATAAAGGTGTACTTTCTTTATCTTGAGGTTTCCAGACCATAGAACAACGATGGAACTCAGCTCATGATGTCGGATTGAGCACAGAGGTTGTAATTGAGAGATATCAACACCAGGTCTGCAGCAGTGGCAAAGCTGAGTAAATAAGCACTCAACAAGGTCCGTTGAAGAACATGAATAGTGGCTACCCACCTATGTCTTTTAGTGTGGCATTGTTGTTATGAACAACCATTGACTTTGCAATGACTCAGAAGCAACCCATGTACACATATTTGTGCCTGATGTAGTGAGGTGAGGCATAAGGGACAGGCTGTTAAACTTTTGTACTAGCATGATGTTGATTGATTCACCACTTTCGGAAATGAAAGTTTGGATGATCGTTCACTTTCAACTTGATTTTGGGAGTGTCCAAATGAGATTTGTTGCTCTGTTTGGTGGGCTTTTTTTGAATTGTAATCTTCCTTAAAGGTAGCCAGCCTCACATGTGCACACTGTTTTTTTATACATCCTGAGTGCACATCCATCTTCTTCTCTGGTACTTGTTAATGACGTTAAAGAACCTTTGTATGATGTGCTTGATTTTGTTTGGTTTCCACTTGCCGTAGATGATGTTGCTTTTTGGCCTTAGTGGCATGGCGCAAATGTTTCTTGAATGTTCTTGTGGCCATTTTTTCTTGCTGTTGTGATGCATTTAAGTTCTCTTTGGTTCCGCACCGGGTTATGACATGGTTCTCTTTCCCACATCCTTTGCAAACTTGCCCTATAGCTGGACATTTACCTTCATGAGGAAATGGAAATCCACATTGGAAGCACAGCTTTGTTGTTTTTGAAGACGTCTACATACAGTGCTTTTTTTTTCATTCAATGCCAATTCATGGTGTGCTGTTCCTGCTTCCATGTCAGCAGCTTGTCGATCTGCTCGTTCTTCTGCTCGTGCAGTCATCAGCATTTTCTCAGGACTGTGTGTTTCTGTTAATCAAGTCTTTCAACAAACTCATCCATTGTTTCATCAACCTGTTGTCACGCTTAGTTGAAGATACACATTTCATAGTCAACATTCAGCATTGGAATCAACTTGACCTCTAATGCTTTTTTTACCTTTTGGTATGATTTTGAACTAGTCTATGATATTCTCTTTAGCACTTCTGTCACTCCAATTCCTGCACGGTTATTTGTATATATTTGATGATTTTCTTGTCATCTTCTTCCTTTAGTGCATCTATGAAGTCATCTAATGTTTCGATCCACACATCTCACCTGGCACCAGTGTTTTGCTTCTTAGAAATGTCGAAAGGCAGTGGTGGCTTCAGGAACACGGCTGCATTATATTTCTCACTCCCTTCTTCTGCCATTAAGGGCACGTGCTGCTCAGACAGCTTTCGCCACGCAGGAAGACCCGACAACTTCTGCAAGCAGATCTTGCTGCTTTAGCCTACACTGCCATGTACTTCAATCGCCCTTACTGGTGGGCAAGTTCTCTGTTTTTTGTTCCTTGGCAAATGTGGCACACACTAGCAGTTTGCTGTATCCTTGCAAACTCTCACGGAAAGCAGCCTTATCTTCTCGGGCATGGATCTCGTGCTCATCATCAGTTGTAGCATCTTCCCCAGCCCGTGAGCATGCTGATGAATTATGTCACCCAGAAGCTGCTGCCAAACATTACTGTATTCCTCAGCATTCACTCGTTCACTGCTCATTACATCACACTTTCCATTAATCCCATCTTCACACCTCCCTGCACATAACATACTTCCTGTTCAGAGTCTCCCCACAACAACAGGATTCTAGTGCAACCAAAATCAATACGCTACCAGACACGTCTGAAAAGGGGTATGTGGGTCTGAAAGATTAGTGGCCCCAGTGCTTAATCTGTAAATAAAATTGTGCTGGTGCCCAAAGCTCTCCTCGGAACCAAACGGCTGCTTCAATTAAATATGTGAGCACGAATACTGAGGCAGGTGATCCTGAAGCCATCTCTGGCCTCTTTAGTCTATTTACAACCACCCCCTGCCCCTTCAGCGTACTCCTGCAGCATTCTGCTTTCCCCACTTGCGATGATTTGTCGTTTTTCTCTTCCTCCATCTTTTCCATATGTGTCTTTTGCTCGCAGCAAATCCTCGAAGCAGAAAAATAAGTGCTGGCCATCAAAAATAAGTGCCGGTGTCCCGCACCGGAAACCACCGGCACAAATTAAGCACTGAGTGGCGGCACTGGCAATATTTTCTTAAAAATATTTCTGGTGCTGTCTCTATAGACTCTCACATGAAAACTTATGACGTCCATACAGGTCGTGCATTGTATGTAACGTCATATCTGTGGGTATTAAAATGATACCCTATATCAAGGGCCGCCATGTCATTACAGAACTGTGAGGAAACCCCAGACGGTTTAACTCAGTCTGCGATCGCTGCCTGGTCCAGGCTGCATTAAAGGTTTGGGCCATCCACTGCTGTTGTGAGCCCAGTCCCTGCATGGTGAGGGCTGCTTCGCCATAGGTGTTCATATTCCTCCGTTTTGCATCCCTACAGGTGAAAACACATTTCTAATGTTGGAGGACATTCTCTGCTCTACAGCTTCCCACTCTCAGTTATCCTGTAAACAAACACTAGCCCTTCACAAGGAATTATTCACCACTCATGTTCACAGCGAGAATGTTGTTCAAATGACTTGTAGTCCAGCAATTTTCAGGTACAGCGAATCAAGGCCGCTCAAAGGATACGTAGCCAGGGCTGCTTCGGTGAAAGCTCACCTATGCCCCGCGAAGCTCCCTAGTCTGCCCGTGGCCTGTGCAGGTAGCCCTGCTTGGCGCTGTGAGTAGCACTTTGCATTCTGGAACTTGTAGCCTAGCAATCGCCTTTTAAATGTTTGCCCCCACATCCAAGAATGCCTGGACTGCCTAAGTGCGTCAAATACTGTATGTGGCACCGAGGCTGCTATTAATATGACAGTATACATCTTCGGTACTTTCCCTTTAAGGTAAGCTTTATCAGAGTCCGTCGTTACAGTTGCGTCTGTCAGCGCCATCCCTCAGCAGCTCTGGCGCGCACACCGAGCGTGGCAACAGACACTTCATTCTGAAGCAGAATTCCCAGGGAGTCACAGCCCGCCCCGCACATTCCAGCGGGCCTACAGCCCAGAGTCAGCCTTTTATGAGCAAGGGGAGCTGCAAGAGGCGCCTCTGGCTCGGGGCTGGGCCCGTCCCTGAGTGCTCGGCTTTTTTTTTAGTCAGCAGAGGCTATTTTGGTGCTTTTGGAAGGTCTATCGAGTGGCAAACATTCATAACATACTGGTACGTGAATGTCAGTCCGCTTTACTGTACCTTTTCTCTTCCAGCGTCCTCTCCCAACTACTCCACAACAAAATCAAGATGGATAGTCCTGGAGTAATCACGAGTTTTTGTTCTCTCTCTCTCTCTCTCTCCTCCCTCCGTCTCCCTTCTGTCTGACAGCTGTGCAAGCTAATTTTCAGGACACTTCACTTTTTCCCCCTAATGAAGCTGCTGTGTGGGAAACAGCTGGTGCCGGAAGGGAGGGACAGGTGAGGGATATGTACATCTGGGACTGATAAAAACAAGAAGAACATGAAAGACTGCGAAAGACAGAGATGAAATCCAAGTGGATCGTGATATGTAGTCTTTCTGTAAATAGAAAATGGCACGCCAGCAATTTAATAGATCGGGGGTTAGATTTTAAGACCATTCAGCATTGCCAAGTTTGTGTTGCAGTAAAACAACCACTATATGTCTAAGTAGAGATGCCAATGGCTTTCAGGTCTATTTTTATTTAGGCTACTTCTTGTTAAGAAGAGTTTGCTCCACCGTCACTTCGGCGCTGGGCGTATTCCCACTGCCAAGGCAATACACATGGCTGCAAGCAAGCAGGGAAACCGCCTCCAAAAATGTTGTGGAGATATGGAGGGCAGGGGTGTGCACTCTCCATTTTAGGAAATGAAACACAATGTAAATTTTCCTATTCCCATGACGGAAAGTCTTAATTTTATTAAAGACTTGGAGGCGAGTATTATGCGTTTCTTTTCTTACTTTAATAAACAGCAGCAGTCAAGAAACACACTACAATTACCAGAAGGCCAGGAACACTAGCCAATGGGAATAAAAACATAGTTCAAACAGTATCAACCAATCATATCACATACATATGCATTATGACATCACTTGACTGCGAACAGCCCTCTTTTCTTGCGAGAGAGTCAATTATTAAACAAAGGAAATATGGTAAACAAAATAAGAATTGCCATAAGGAACGATAAAACATTGGAACAAAAGTTCAAAATCCGAGATAGCCATGAAGGATCCTGGGAAGTTTGATCGGTAGCAAATGAAGCGATAAAGGACGTCTTGAAGTCTTGGCAAGCTGAGGCCGTAGAACAAATTGAAGGTCTAGGTGGAAGGTTGCGTGATGGCCAATGGTGCTAGAGAAGGGAGGGAAAAAAACGAACAGAGTTAATTTAAGTGGAGGGATAATACTCGCCTCCGAGTCTTTAATAAAATTAAGACTTTCCGTCATGGGAATAGGAAAATCTACATTTTATGGCAAGACCGGAGGCTCCTATTATGCGAGTTTAAAGCATATTAATTAAATCTAATGAAACATAATTGACAGGCTTACAATAAAAAACTTTAAATGTGTTATCATTAGACCAATCTGCAGACTTGAGAATATCCTCTAAACGGGAACCCGCCCAAAAAGCTTTGGAAGCCATAGCACCCCTGAAGGAATGAGCTCCATACATCGAAGTATCTATGCCCGCCAAGGACATAAGCCATTTGACCCATCGGGCTAAGGTTGCGGACAAAACTGGTCTGTGAGGTTTCCTGAAGGAAATTAGAAGTTGGGAATGAGAAGGAGTTCTCAAATCTGCAGTTTTTTGTTCATACGCTTTTAAACATTGACCTGCACATAACCTGGGATGATCAGGAAAATATGGGTAAAACACAGAGGATAAATTAGTCTTGGTTAGTCGAACCACAGTAAACAAAACTCCAGATGGAGTAAATTGACGGTTGGAAATGTCTAACGCTTTAACGTCTGAAAGGCGTTCAATAGAGACCAGGCATAGGAACATGGTTAATTTTGCAGATAACATTTTTAGAGAAAGCAGAAGATTATCCGGCAATGACAATAGAAATTTCAAAACAATATTAACATCCCATAACTGACTGTATTTTGGTAGAGGAGGATTGGAAAACTTTACTCCCTTTAATAGACGGCAGATGAGAGGGTGTTCTCCAACTGGTTTTCCATTAACGAAAGAGTGATTGGAGGAAATAGCTGACCTGTACAAATTGATAGTACGGAAAGCCTTACCTTTACTTGCTTCTGCCGCTAAAAAATTTACTATAAAAATTACATCAGATGAAATGGGATCGATGTGTTTTCCCAGACACCAGTTGTGCCAAAAGGACCAGGCTGATTGGTAAGCTTTCTTTGTACCTGGGGCCCAGGACTGAGAGATGTATTGTGAAGCTTCTGTCGAAATGCAAGGGAATAAACCGGATTGCCCGAGACTTTCCATGCGGAGAGTATCAACATATTGTCTAGAACAAGAGGGTGAGGACGTTCTAAAGGGTCTAGCAGGAGAGACGGGAAGGAAGGAATCAACATAGGGAAGTCTACTGACAGTTCTAAGAGGGTTGTAAACCAAGCTTGAGATTGCCAGAAGGGGGCCATGAGCACTAGGGAAGCTTGTTGGCGTCTGACTTGGGCCAATACTCTGCTGATCATGAGGAAAGGAGGAAAGGCGTAATTGAGGGAAAACGACCAGTTCTGTAAAAAGGCATCGGACGCTAACGCCAGAGGGTCTGGACGCCAACTGTAAAATTGGGGAAGTTGAGATTGAGACGGGACACGAAAAGATCGATTATTAGGGGACCCCAAATCTTCTGGAGGTTCTGAAAAATGGAAGGGTGAAGTTTCCAATCGCTTGAATCCCGAAGGTGTCGAGACTGCCAATCTGCCACCGTATTGAGAGATCCCGGAAGATACTCTGCAGGAACCGAAATGTGGTTTATAAGGCAGTATTCCCAAAAGGCCTTGGCCAATTCCACCAATGGTTTGGATTTTGTGCCTCCAAGGTGATTGATATATCGAACCGCTGAAATGTTGACCATTCTGAGAAGAATGGCACAACGGACCTTGTTTTTTGCCAGGCTACTGATCGCAAAGGAGCCGGCAAGCATCTCTAAACAATTGATATGCATTTTGTACTCCTCTGACGACCATGTGCTCCAGTCGAGATTGGTCCACACCGGGCCCCCCAACCGGTTCGGCTTGCATCTGGTTCTAATACTAGATCTGGGGCTGATGCGAAGATAGTTCTTCCGTTCCAAGCATCTAAATGGTCTATCCACCATTGGAGTTCTGTGCGTGCGTCTATGTCCAAGGGAATGATGTCTGAATAAGAGTTGCCTCTCTGTAAATGCCGAATCTTCAATCTCTGAAGAGCTCTGTAATGAAGGGGTCTGGGAAAAATGGCCTGAATTGATGAAGATAGGAGACCGACAATTCGTGCTAACGTTCTGAGAGATATCTGAGAACTGCGTAGAATTTGGAGAATCTCCGACTTTATGGTTTTTATCTTTGCCGAGGGAAGCATGAGAGTGGCTGAAATTGAGTTGATCTGAAAGCCTAAGAATTCTATGGTTTGGGAAGGTATGAGTATGGACTTTTCCCTGTTTATGATGAAACCTAGATCTGTGAGAAGGGAACACGTTATGGATAGATGAGTTTCGAGAGACTGAGGGGACTGGCTCATTAATAAAATGTTGTCGAGGTAGATGATAAGTCTGATCCCCTGGGCTCTGAGAAAGGCTATCACTGGCTTCATGAGCTTGGTGAAGCACCAAGGAGCCGATGATAGCCCGAAGGGAAGAGAGGTAGAATGAAAGTACTGGTTTGCCCACTGGAATTGAAGAAACTTTCTGAAATGAGGGTGGATTGGAACAACTAGATACGCATCAAGAAGGTCCAAACGGACCATCCAGCCTCGCTGGAGCAGAGTGTCTCTTAGGTGGAGGATAGTTTCCATTTTGAAATGATGATATACTACGAAATAATTGAAACCCTTGAGGTTTATTACAGGACGCATCTTTTTGTTCTTCTTCTGAACCAGAAAAATAGAGCTGGTGAAACCTGATGGGTCGGGAGAGGTGGGGGAGATGGCTTGTTTTTGCAATAGAGACTGGACTTCGGCCGAGATCAGAAGAGTCATGTCTGAGGAAAAACGGGGAAGAGGAGGTTTGGACTGGGGTTATATATAGCTCTATTGCGTAACCTTGAATAGTATTGAGGACCCAGGGGTCTGCCGTAATTTCCTGCCACTTTGTTAGGAAAAAACGTAGACGCCCTCTGATGGGAATAGAAAGAGGTAAAGGACTTACTTGGTTGAGTGGACGATCTGGCGTTCCTGAAACCTCTGGAGCGGAAACCTCTGCCTCGTTGAGGATAGAACTGTGGGCGATACTCCTGATAGGAGGCGTAATGGTATCCTCTGGAACCTTGGTTGGGGTAAGAGCAGCCGGCAAAGCGGTTCCTTCCTCTGCCGGCCCTTGCAAAAACCCGTTGAGAAAACATCTTTTTCAGCGACTGCTGAGCCTTGTCCAAAGATGTAAATGTCGCTACATATTTGCTTAAATCTTTTATGAAGGATTCCCCAAATAATGCACCTTCATTGTGGGTATTGGGTTGGACAGATGCAAGGTGAACCAACTTCGGATCGAGTTTCAGGAGTAACCCTTTCCTTCTCTCGTGGGTGATAGCGGAATTTATATTACCAAGGAGGCAGAAGGTAAGCTGGACCCAAAGAGTGAGTTCCTCAGGATCAATGAATGAGCCAGTCAATTCTGGCTGCCTCTGCAATGTCGAAAATTCGTGTTAAGGGCCCCAAAATGTCTAGTAATTTATCTTGGCAGGAGGCCCACGCCTTATCCACTCCCTTGCGTGGATCCTTGACCATTTTGGTAAAAAATGTCAGGAGGGGTTGGTCAATGGAGGGGGTGACTGAAAGTTGATGGGATAAGGAGGGACGGGGACACTCGGATTTCAATTTAGCTCTGGTTTGTTTGTCTAAAGGACAGAATATTTTGGCAGAAACATATTGTGCAACGTGTTCAGCAGGGATCCATTCCGTAGAATTAGGGTGTAAGATATTTGAAGGGTCAAACATCGGGAAACCTTCAGGATCAAGGAGGGGAATAGGTTTTTTTTGGGAAAGAGAGGTCAATTTAGATTTCTTAGGAGGTGGAGAGGAGACAGCAGAATCATCCCCATCATCCGAAGTACTGGAAAGAGAACCCATATCCGACACATTGTCATCCGAGTCCGTGAAGGACGAAATAATCAAAGGGGCAATGATATTTTTTTATTTGGATTTGTGCTTCAAATTAGATTTCCCAATGTCCAGGTTTTTATACTCCTTGGAGGGAGCCTTTTGAGGAACCGCGTCCTCTGCCACACGTGAGGTAGACTCACTTCTCTTTTGCGCCATTTTCCGTGATTTTTTGGTATTCTTAGGGGAAGGGAGGCGCTGACTGCATTCCCCCGCAGCCTGGGCCGACGTAGAGCGAGAAAGCATATCAGTAAAAGAAAATTCTAATTTTTTTTACATTTTCTGTATTGAAGAATTTACAGCCTGCTGCACGGAAGATTTTATAAAGGCAGAGAGTTCCTGCCTAATGTCATCTACTTCATGTGAGCTGGGGGATTTATCAGGATTCATAATTCAGGTGAAACTGGCAGTTAAGGGTTAAAAGAAAAAACGAAGGCTTCAAATAAGCAGCAGGCCCCGCCTTTGGGCATCTCCGAGGGAAGGAGAGCCGGAATCCCCGGTTTCGGCCGGAGAACGTGCTGTCGGAGGCTCCGTGAGAGAGGATTTATTTTTATCTTGGGAATAATTGAGCAAAACGAATAAAAGGAGGTGAGGTCGCTGAAAGGGGCTGACGCGCAGCACTGCAGACGAGTCCTCGAGCGCTCCAAACCAACCGTCGCTGAAGAGACTTCAAACGGTTGAAACGAAGCGCGCGAGGCACCGCGCGCCACACTAATGCGGCAACTTGCCGACTAAGGAAAGAAATATGATAAAAACGCGAGCGCCGCGCTTAAACCTATTTCAATTCACATGAAATATGCACATACATGACAAAAATAAAGTCTATTAATATAAATATGCTTAAGACAAGAGAAAAGGGTACTTATCTTGACTGCGAGCAGCAAGAAAAGAGGGCTGTTCGCAGTCAAGTGATGTCATAATGCATGTGTATGTGATATGATTGGTTGATACTGTTTGAACTACGTTTTTATTCCCATTGGCTAGTGTTCCTGGCCTTCTGGGAATTGTAGTGTGTTTCTTGACTGCTGCTGTTTATTAAAGTAAGAAAAGAAACGCATAACAGGAGCCTCCGGTCTTGCCATAAAATTGGGAGCAAACTGAAGATTCCAAGTACGAAAAACAAATAAAAAACATGCAAGGAGGCGGGTCACAACATTAATGGGTGCCGATTACATCTGCATTTCGATACTGTGTTTAATATTATGTTCCTTCCGCCCCCACTCTCCTGCCCCATGTATTCATTAAACAAAACAATGTATCCACTAACAAAATAAAAGAGTTGTGGGGTACGACGGAACATAAAAGTATGTGGAAGGCATAAAAAAGGGCAGGACAGGAGGATATTTCACCACAGGACAGTCAAAGGCAGATTGGGTGCGTTGGTGACTGTACCAAGTAAGGAAGTCCTAGAACCCTGTATCTTCAGTGGTTGGAACCACAGTCAAAAAAGGGCCTATTGGCTACTTCAATTTAGTTGAGCTGATAAATTCCAAATACAGAAAAGGTTGAGCTGCATTAGTGAGCTCTATTAACGTGTGCACAAAGCTCCAATGTTAAAAGCTTCTCAACTTTCAATATTTTTTTGAATTTCGGCATCCTTGCTATGGTAAATTCAAAGGGGCAACGTTTTAAATAAGGGAACCGAAAGGAGTATTGCATAACACTGGGGAATCTTCCCCACAGCTGTGTGGGTCCACCAATGCACTGCTGGTACTCTGTAGCAGTGCAACACCCATCTCCATTCGTTAGAAGTCCTATAACTTTACAGAAGAGAGTCAACAGTACTCAGCAATTTAACAGCAGCTATTGAGTAATTCTCTCAGATCTAAGGGCAGCCCTGTGTGGTGGAGTTATTTTTGCTAGGAAAGCCTTTACTTGCATCAGAACGTTCCATCCTTCTTGTGTGGGACTTCAAAAAGTAGAGACTCATAACCAGGTAGCACTACATTTCACCTACAATGCAGTTGGGATGGAAAGCGGGGATGAAATTCCCAAGCTTTACCTAACTTTATGGACAAAGTTTAAACCTCTATTTTGGGGCTGTCAGAACACATTTTGGCACTGTTCCAACTCCTTTGTCTAAGGCATCCATCTGTACTTTGAAGGCTTGACTATCATCAGGGGCCTGGAGTACAGGCTGGTTGCACAATGCTCTCTTAGGTCCTCAAAAGCTTTTTGACATTACTCAGTCCAAATAAGCTTCTTGGGCTGCTTATTAGATGCCATAGTGGACAAAGAGACAACAGGATACCATAGTTAGCAAAAAGTTTCTACTGTAATCAGTGAGTCTGAAAAGGCTCTCACTTGTTTTTGGGGTGTGGACACCTCTTACTCCAACAATGACTGAATATCAGCATTCAACTGCTGAATCTCCCTTTTACGCATTTGATGCCCAAGGTAGTCCACATTTGACTACCCCACCTGACTCTTGGTTGCCTTGATGGCCGGTTTGGACCCCTGTATCCTGACCAACAACTGTTCTAGGTGCTTCAGGTCGTCCTCCCATGAACTGCTGAACACCACAATTTCATCAAGCTAGGCCACATTTAAACCTTTTATCTACAATGGAACATAGTTTGATATGTGCTTGAAAGTAGAAAGAACATTCTTCAACCAAAAAGGCATTTTCATAAGTGAAAATAACTCCTCCCGTGTAGAAAATGCAGTCCTCTCTTAGACATTATGACCTAAAGCAGTCTGCCAGCAACCACCAGTCATCTACTTTGCAACACCTAAGGCATATAGGCTTAGTACCAATACCTCCTCATCCTCCAGATACTTAGTCAGCATCACTTTCTGGTAATACAATTTCTTCACAGTTCTCAGATAGCCTGAAGGTCTTTCTTCTCTTGACACATGTTTTGTGCCATTATACAGTCAAACACATCCTTCTGAGGCGACAAGGAAGTGCCTTCCACCCTTCTCTAATCAAAGTGAGTTGGCCACACTGTGGGGGCCAAAACAGAAGTATAAAGTGACTAAAACGAACTCTCTTCTGTGCAATGTCCATGAAAATGAGCAAGAGGCATGGCAGGAGACAATCCCATTTTTCCTGATGTTCTCTGGTAGAGTTCCCTTCATGCGCTTAAGGGTCTTATTAAATCGCTTCATTAACCTATTGGTTTGTGGATGGTAAACCGTGGAGAAGCCATATGTTACGCTGCTTGCTCCCATATCGCTCTCAAATATAAGCATATAAAATTGGTTCCCCAGTTGGAAATCACAGTCTTTAGATTTCTAAACCCAAGGAAAGATCCAAGGGATGGCTCTAGTTGCCACTTTTGCAGTCGTGCTCCTCAGACTTGGATATCTGGTTGACTAGACCGCCAAACCAAAATGTACTTGTTGTTTGATGCCGAGGATGGTTTAAATGGACCAACAATGTCTACTAGGGGGAATTTCAATGACTGCTTTGCGGAAATTCTTCTGGGTAATTCTTCCAGCAGTTATCAACCACTGCACCTTTGGCAGTAACCCACCTCTTGCTCCACTTTGGATATCTCTTCCTACCCACTGTTTGGAGCAGGGGTGATGGATGCCACTGTCTTCTCAGAGTCTGTCCTGATCTACTTACTGCCTTGTTCTGGTCCAGCAAACCTGGAAAGGTCTTAGTTACATCTTTAGATTAACATGCCACATTGTGCTCTGATCAACACAGCTCAAGCGGTCCAAGCCATTGGTCCTGATACTAAACCAGACAAAATCAAATCACTGGCAAAGCGACATTATGAGCCTTACTTTACTTCTCTTTCCCTCCACATCCACCATGGACGACTTGCTATGTCCTCGCCATTGGTTAGCAAACCAGTGTCTTGGCTGCTTTTACCAACTGTTCTTAGAACTATGAGAAACCTCATGCGAGATAGGGTAAATAAAATACATATTTTCATAGCTCGGGGTCCCATCATACTCCCTTCACCGACAGGTTCTAAATACTTGATGTTGTTTTTCTGTTACTGGATGTCTCAGTCTTTGTGCTTGTGGCTTCTTGTGGCAGGAAATCACCTAGAGTGGGCTATGAGATCTAAATTCACCTTGGACAAAGTTGGGTGAAGTAAATAAAAACTTTGCACACCTTTGGAAAGGCAAAGTTTCCTGTACTGTGAGTGAAGGATTGAACTTTGCTCACCCTAGCACACTGTTTTGGACATTGTTTTGCCCACTCGGAGTTAATCGATAGGAAAAACCCAAGATGCTCAAAGGCAAGGGAAGATTGCACTGTGTGTGTGTGGTACATTTTACTGCTGCTGCGCATTCTGTTCCTCATTTGTGAATATAGTACAAACTTGCACCGTTGCAGTCTATGCTATACCTCCTTCTGTGTGCAGGGGAGCGTGCAGTACTTCTGACCAGGCAGAACCAGGCAGAAGCCAACAAAATTGAATTTTCCTTGCTTTTGTTATTTACTGGTATACACTTTAGTTTGTTTCTTGTGGATGGAAGTCAGAATTTATTGGTGACTGCCTCACAGCTTTGCGAAATGCACTTTCTTTTTTTTCAGCCAATTTCTTCACCCACTACCTTTGCAAACAGCTGAAGAGCATTTATTTACTTGTTTACATATTTATAAAGTGTTTACTTGCCCAACATTCCAATGTGCTAGGAATACTAATAGCAAGTAACCAGGAGAGGAGTTTAGCAATACAGGAACGTTTTTAGGTTCATATGACACTGCCCAAAGGTCGAAAGATGACAAAAATCCTCAAAGAGTGCATTCTAGACTTTAGAACTCCGAAGGATCTCCTACCCCACTGGGCTTAGCTGAAGCAATGGTACCTTATACACCGATTATTTTTTTGTCTTTTTAATTATTGTTCAGTAATCTAGTACCTCGTAATGCCTCTTGGCTGGTTTAATGGTGATTTATTTTATAACATACACTACTTAACTGAGCAGAGACTCCCTAACTGGGGGTTCTTGTGATATGGGCAGGCTTGCTGGCAGTAAAGGGGTCTTCACGTCAATGACTGTGGGGGGTATGCATTTCTGACTGGCAGGCTCAGGGTCGGACTGGGAGCCCAAAGAAGTCCTGGCTAATTTTGTTATACCAGCCCCATACATTATGAAGCGAGCGTGTGCGGCGATCGAGCCTGACCACTACAAGTGGGGATTGGGGGAGAATAACTTGACTCTTCTTGTCAGGAGGGAATTTATTGAACAGTTGATGGCATACATTACATGGTTAACTCAAAAGGTTCCTGGTGCACTATAGCCCTGTCACATGTCCCTACGTGGGTTTTTGGAGGCAGGGCTCAACCGTGAGGACCCTCGTATTTCTGAATAGGATTTGAACATTACATGTCAAAAAAGCATCAGTATCAAAACATCTGAAGCCCATACTCTATATGTGTCTGAGAGATCAGTTTTTAGGTCGAGGGCACAAGCGCTTCCGACCTATTTTAAGTATTGTGGGCTTATAACCAAGCCCAGGTCACACCCATCATCTTGACTTGTTCGTGGGCTTGCCTTTCAAAAATCCCTTGAGAGCATTGGTAAATGCTTTACATTTGTCCTGCATTGGGGCGTTTTTGTTCCTGCCATGCATATTTACCATGTAACATGGATTATCGCACGATTGCCCATCCGTTTTATGTGAGAGAATTACTTTTTTCTTCTGTGTCTCTCCTTTGCGCTCATGACAATTAAATAGTAAAGCCGGTGGAAGAGGTTAAATCCTTGCAGCGCAATTGTTGTCATAACATACAAATGTCCCTGCAGCTTATTAAACAAGCATTTTCAATCCAATGCGTCTCGCATTTGCTCGAGTTAGAGCTATTAGCGTTGTAAGGAAAAAAAACGTAGCGCGATCGAGCTGTGTGGAAAATAAACAGATAAAGTAGTACGGACCCTAGGCTGAAAACATCGAGCCTCGTATGTTTTTAGTAGTTTACCGGTGCTGTGTAGGTGCACTAAACACCGGAAAAGACATGACGTATGCATGCCTTTCACAAATGAAAAGAAGCGGATTTTAAAAGGGAAGCCCACGAACCAATGTGACTGACGTGACATGGGCGTGGTTTGAAGCCCAAAGAGACATTACAGAATGGACGAAGTGCTTTGAGCTCACCCATAAAAAACGTTTTAGTGGAAATGTGTGTCGAATGAAAGGTGAATGGGGTTTGTTTAATGTGCTGTAGGTTCGGTTATCACTGGTAGACAAACAGTGTAGGTGGTGTTTCACCCGGCGTGGATATCCTGGTGTTTCTTACGGTGGTTGTCCCTGGGAGACTTACATTTCTGTTGTGCTGCCCTGTTTGCGATGCCTGGAGTCTGCTTTGAGCTGATTTGGTGGACTAATGCAACAGCTGATTCCACAGTTTTCCTTTTTGTTCACAATTGAATTATTTGGCCAGTGCTGCATATGTCTGCTTTTGGTGACCAGATTCCTTGCAAAAACATTTACATCCAAGTACTCTTTGCTGCATGTCCGCGTCTACTTGCATAACACTGTAACCTGAAACACACATGGCTCCTTGGCACAAGCGCTCAGACCTGTTGTAATCTATCTGTGGGCTTTTAACCATGCCCACTGCACGCCCATAACTAACATTCATTTGTGGGCTTGCCTTTCAAAAATGCGTTGTTATCATTTGTAAATGTTTTACGTTTGTCCCGGCTCATTTATGTCATCTGTTTTACTTTTCATTTTCAATTTAAGTGGCAAGAAAGTCCAGTTAGGAATTTACAACGTTAAGAGCTCTAACTCGAGCAAATGCACGACCCATTTTATCGCCAGTGCTTGTTTTTACTACTTTTATCTGCATGACTCCCATCTGGGGCATTTGGCTACATTTTTTGAGAAAGATATCAAAAATTATTCTGAAATATTTGGCCGTGTTTGTGAAGGGCAACCACCGTTCCACGTGCCAAGTTTCAGACAGATGTGAAAGGGACTTTCATTTTATCTCCAAAAATGCTGAACGCCCTTCCAATTCCCGTAAATTTCCTCGTGAAAAGGTTTTTACGGGATTGCACCCCCACAAAATCTATTTGGATAGTAGAATTTGTCTGCAAAAATGAAGGTTTGCAGTTTTTATGTGAAAAATACTTTTGCAGTATTTTTCACCTTCTACTTTTTATTTCGCATACCTCGTGCAGCTGCCAAAATTTGAAAAATGTCTCATCCCACCGTTGGTGTCAGAGATTATTACACTCTATTGTTCAGTTCAGGAGATTTTGTATATTTTAGTCATACACAAATAGGCTACAGATTTTTACAACTTTTTCAGACCCCTGTTGTTCTAAAACTCGTGCTGACTCTACCCGGTCACCATAGTGTGATCGACATAAACCATTATTTCATCCATTCATTTTATTATCCAGACCTCGTCAGATGTCCTGGAATGCACTCTCGTGAGATGCTCGTTAAAAATCTTAATTTCATGACGTGGGCATATTACTCACCATCCTGTCCTCGTGCAAGTGTGAGGGATTCTTTGGTCTTTCGATACGCTGTTTATGTTGCTTCTCTTGAGGCCTTGGATGTTGGACAAATGTATCTGGGCTCATGGAACAAGCATTGGCAAGCCAATAGGCCTGGCTTGAATTTGAGTCATGATTAAACATTAATAGAAAAAGACTAATACGATGGAAAAGAAAGCAAACAAAATATAAATTTCTGAAAAAACGCACCTTTTGAATAAAATGTAACTAGGAGAAAACAAATCGATTGTATGATAATTCAGTGTAGTCTGAGACGTAAAATGCGACGTCATACTTTACCTACTTTACAATGTAAGTAGTCCAAAGGAGGTGGAGTGGTACAACAAACAGCCAATAGAACGAGGTAAGAAGAATACTCCTCTGGGAGGAGGCAAAGCCCACTCAGTATATTTTAAAGAATGGGTGGCAGCAGTACTGTATGACAGTTAGGCTGTCAAGCCACATAAAAAAGTATATATTTAGGTGATCTACATAGCAGCCTCCTTGCTGCCTTCTGTGAGTTTTAAAGAACTTTGAGATCTTGAAAGCCTACAGGGAAGGAAAAAAGTAGTGTGTGAATGAATGAAAGAAACCAGTCTAGTGAAGCAAACAGAATGGAGAGGAATCTGTCTAAAGGGCCAGTAGAGCCTGAACCATGCCAGATATTGACGGCTCGGGCAAAAGATAAATGCACATGCAATGATTTTAAATGGGCCCCTTTCACATATTTTGACCTTCCCATACCTACATTTTCAGGGTTACAACTATGTATATGATTTTCGACTTAGGTGAACTGAACCAGGGTCTCAAAAATTAATGTTTCACTGGTACACGTACTTCTACTCCAGGGTGTCAATTTACAAGTTTTGAAAATTCACAAACACTCCACGTAGTACATCTGGGAAGCTGCATCAATCACAGCTTTCCAGGACCACCACCGGGAATGTCATGTGGCATTTGCTACTAAACCAACTAAGAAAATGCACAGTTTTTAGGGGCAAGAACAAAGTGCTCCGTCCATTCTGTAATCTCTCTTTGGGCTTCAAACCACGCCCATGTCACGTCAGTCACTTACATTGGTTTGTGGGCTTGCCTTTTAAAATCTGCATGCTTTCATTTGTGAAAGGAATGCATACGTCATGCCTTTCCCGGTTTTTAGCCCACCTACACAGCACCGGTAGAGTACCAAAAACATGCGAGGCTCGATGTTTTCAGCCTGGACTCTGGACTACTTTATCTGTTTATTTTCCACGCAGCGCGATTGCGCTGAATTTTACATAGCACGATTGCGCTGCGTTTTTTTTTGCTTTACATCGCTTAACTCAAACAAATGCGAGACCCGTTGCATTGAAAATGCTTGTTTTTCTTTTTGGTACTTTTCCCGAGGAAAATAATTCTCTCTTTAGAGAAACTCATTCACTTGTTTTTCTTCATCAGTTTCTGCCCAGAACAACAGAGAAAGGCAGAAAAGAAAGAAGGACAATGAAGCCATGACAAATGAAGATAGCAGTTGTGAGAAAGACCTAGCATTGGTGAGATAAAGAGACTGAACAAGTGGGCTGGCATAAGAAAGACACAGGATATGTAAACAAGGCTAGATATTCTTTCTTCTTTAGCATCACCAGCAATCAGCAGCACTTGCAGTGAGATCCTAAGAAGCATTTCGGGCCCTGCGCCTGGGGTTTTACAAATTAAGCACTGCTTGCATTCCCTTTCCCAATCTGAAAGCCCTTTGTTGGAGGAAATCCCCAACCATTTCCAGGAGGCAAAAGGTGAAAGAGGAGTTTAAGGGTGGTCACAAACACACAAGCTTGTTGGTGTCCCCAAACTTTCAAGGCCAAACATGCCTTGATCTACCCACTCCTCACCCCTTGTATCAGGTAAACTACTGCATCATGATACCCAGTAGTAAAACCATTTACAAATGGCAGGTATCCCTTAGTGGGAACCTGACAAGAGTAAATAGAGCCATTTTTAGGCATAAATAACTTTGTAGATTTGGCCCATTTTATCCAAATTTCCTTTTCTGATCATCCTGAAAATCTGGAGTGGCTCTCTTGGACCTATGTCCAAAACTCTAATCTCACACTTAGGTTCTCACCTTGAGTGCCCGTGTAATTCTGAAGCAGCTTGTAACTGGAGTTGTTGGTCTGAGAGAAATTACGAGATCCATGGGTACACTGTGCAGCTATTATGTTTCAACTGGGTAAACAAGGGGCGCAGATTTTGAATTAATGAGGCAGGAAACCTGATTCCCAGTTAATTCCTCACTTCTAAACTCTCAGTCCCCCACTTTCCTCCTTCCACAACACTCTCTCTGATACCCGCGGCATCAGAAACCCCTGAGGGGGGGATACCAGGGTATAACACAGCCCCCTGCAGCCCCTGTGGCACACTGGACCCCCCCCCAACCCTCAGTAGTCCCCTAGACCTTCAGAGGACTCCCCATTCAGCCCACAACCAATAAATATATGTGAGCTATGGGAGACTCAAGGGGGCTCTTTTTGTATTCTGTAGGGGGGGGTCCATCATTTTGCGTTATGCCACTGGGGGATATGAGCAAATTTACAACCATCTTGCAATGGACCCTTAAGTGGTGCAAGATTTTGCCTTTATTTCCAATCTTAGGAAAGGACCAACTAGTATGTATTTCAAATTCTGCTATTTTTGTGTTCTATTGGCTTCCTCAAGAGCGTGGTGTTAAGAATGATACGCATTTCAGGATTGCACATGATCATTTCTTAATTTATAACTGAATATCCATATTCTTCCCTCTCAGTGATCTATCCTTGAAATATATGACCTAAGGCCAGGTCTTATTGCGAAATGTCCCTCACCTTCCATTTTATTTGTTACAAAAACCTCTATTACTACGTGTGACTAAGACAGTCCTTCTGCACCAATTAATGTGCTTGCCAGCACTTTTCAATACTCTTTCCACCCATTTTTCAGTGCTCTTGGCTTCCAGTGGATATGTGGTCACAAACTCACTGCCCCGTGTGTTACTTGGTTTTTGTTAACTCTGAACAGTTTCTTATAATCCATTTCTTCGAAAAATTGCAGCAAGGAGGCTTGTACTGTAATCAAGAATTTGGATTTGGCTTTGTCCCTTTAAAGGACATATATGTTAGCAGAGTACTATGTTGTATTCTAGCATTTATATACCACTTACTACCCCTATGTGGGGTGCTGAAGCGCTTCCCTACAAGGGTAGTATGATACACCATGTAGGGTATGTGATTGGAAGAATGTTGTCTTTTTTTGATCTTATGTAGGAAGTGTTTCCATGTTGTACGTGATGACCTCCGAGATGCAGTTATCATGCTATGGTGTTGATTGTGTAGCAGTGTGGTGTATGATGAAGTGTGAGAACCAGGCACAATTTATGTTTTTCAGTAAGGGGATAACTTTGAACTGCTCTGCAGGTACTTTATGGTATTTCTTATGATTATAGCCTTCTTAGCTGGTTACTGCATGAAGATATAGTCTGACAGATGTTCGCTTGATTTTTAACTCTGCAATACAATTATACTTGTATTTTTGCGTACTTGTTTCCACCTTTATGTGGGTAGTGAAATTGCAACAAAATCTTCTCCTCTTGCAGCAGTTTGTCAGTCATTCCTGTGCAACAGTAAATAGCATAATTTTAACATCCTCACAGTTTTCCCCTGCTAAATTTGAGCAGGTCTTACCTGCAGAAATTTATTGAGAGGGAAAAGGTCAAGTAAAAAGGCAGGAGTCGAAGAGTTAAAAACTGAATCCAAATATTTTGCCTTGTTTTCCTGTTGTAACCTCGGAATGGGAGGCATTTATCTTATGTGGAAAAAACCTCACCCTGGGTTAATGGTATTTACCACGTATTGTAAATACCCTACCCTGTTCTGGCAAACTCTGGGCCAATATGTGCCAACTGTGGCAAAGTCCTAATTATGCAGTAAACACTGAGGCTACTGAATCACAAAATGCCATGCTTATAATCTATAGAGTAATGCACACCAAACTACAAATCAAAAGGATATTGCATTTCACTGAAGACCTGCAGGACTTCATGGAGACCTAGTGGTGGATGCAGGGTGCCTTTGTATAGTCACAGATCTGTAGGGTGAATTAATGAATGTGGGGTTTGACCAAGATACTGCAAGTCACCAAGGTGTTCCATTACAATAGAGATCACTGTTGTGTGTTTAATTTGTAAGAAAGTAGGTGCAGATGCCCAACATTTATAGGTCGAGCACGCAAGCGCTTTGACCTGTTGTAAGTATTGTGGGCTTTTAACCAAAGCCCACCTTATGCCCATCACTTTCATTTGTTCATGGGCTTGCCTTTTAAAAATCATTTGATGTCATTGGTAAATGCTTTTTGTTTGTTGCACCTTGGGGCGGTTTGGTTACCGTCTTGGACGCCGACCCTGTTACAGTGATAATTGCACAGTTACCGATATACTTCAGCATGGGTGAACTACTTTTTTCTTTTATCTGCGCTTTGTGGCTGCCATGGCTCACAGCAATCAGAGCGCAAACTTGATCGGCGCTAATGTTTTTGCATTATATGCACTCTGATCTGCTTAGTATACGTTCTTTGCAGCAGGCATATTAACCCTGTGTGCTACCTTATGACGACTCCAAGCTTCTACTAGACAAAAGTATGTTCTCTCTCCAGAAAGAACATAAATCACCAGTTATTTTGACATTTTTACATTACATGCACTTTGTGATGTGCCTAGTACACGTTCTTTGCAGCAGGCACATTAACCCTGTGCACTACTGTATGATGACTCTAAGCTTCCCCTAGACAAATATGTACTCTTGGCTGCCATGGCGCTCAGAGCGCAAACTTGATCGGCAGTATCGTTTTTACATTATATACATTCTGATCTGCTTAGTACACGTCCTTTACAGCAGGCATATTATCCTTGTGTGCTGCTTCATGATGACTCCAAGCTTCCACTAGGCAAAAGTACGTTCTATCTCCCGACAGAAAATAAATCGCCAGAGTTATTTTTACATTTTTTACATTATATGCACTTTGTGAAGTGCCTAGCCCATGTTCTTTGCAGCAGGCACATTAACCCTCTGCGCTACCTTATAATGAGTCCAAGCTTCCACTAGACAAAAGTACGTTCTCTTTCCAGAAAGAACATTAACCTTCTGCACTACCTTATAATGAGTCTAAACTTCCACTAGACAAAAGTACGTTCTCTCTTCAAAAAGAACATTAATCGCCAGTTAGGTTGACATTTTTACATTATATGCACTCTTATCTGCTTAGTACATGTTCTTTGCTGCACACATTCTTTCTGCGACTTGTAGTTTTATTTTTATAACGTGATACAAGCTGGAAACCAGCCCTTGGATTAGTATTCATAGAGTTGTCCAGCTCCCTAGTTCCATGTGTGATTCGCTTATGTAGTTTATGTTTCAGCTTTGCATTCTGGGACTCATAGTTTTACTTTTATAACGTGATACAAGCTGTGAATACAAAGCAGAAACCTGAATAGACTACACATGAAACTTGAACTATGTGTGCATGTATTTGTAAAACTAACTTCGAGAAGAGCTTACAGTTGATTATGTTGTACAATAGTCAATATTTTATAACTAATATTTCAGTTCAAGACAGACTGAGGATCAATAATATCATGTGAGGTGGCTCTTCTCAAGCGTGTGAAAAATCATGTGTGTTTTGTTTGATTCCCCCAGATTGCAGTAAATGGACAGTGATCCAGTAAGCATGCATTCCTGCAGGAGGCTGGCCTGGCTTATAGTGGGTACCTTGTGGTACTTACGCCTTGTGCCAGGATCAGTTATCCCTTATTAGTAGAATAGAGGTGTTTCTAGCAGCTTAGGCTGTTAGAGGAAGCTATGGCAAAGCAGCTTAGGCTGAACTAGTGACATGCAAAGCTCCTACTGCACAATATCATAAGAAAACACAATACTCAGAGTTACTAAAAATAGAGGTACTTTATTTTAGTGAGAATATGCCAAAAGTATCTCAGAGGATACCCTCACTTAGGAGGTAAGTAATATACACAAATGATATGTACATAAACCCAAAACAGGTAAGTAACTGTAAGAAAAGTAGTGCAAACAATGTAGAATCACAATAGGATGCAATAGGTAGACATAGGCCTAGGGGCAACACAAACCATAAACTCCAAAAGTGGAATGCGAATCATGAATGGACCCCAGGCCTATGGGAGGTTGTAGAAGGTCATTGGGACTGTAAGAAAACAGTAAGGGTGTCCAAAATACCCCACCCCAAGACCCTGAAAAGTAGGAGTAAAGTTACTCTACTACACCAGAAAGACAGTATAGTCGTGATAGGGGATTCTGCAAGAACCACAAGCACCAGCAAAACACTGAAGACAGATTCCTGGACCTGAGGACCTGTAAAGGAAGGGGACCAAGTCCAAGAGTCACAAAAGTGTCCGGGGGAGGGCAGGAGCCCACTAAACCCCGGATGAAGGTGCAAAAGGGCTGCCTCCAGGTCGAAGAAGCCAAAGATTCTGCAACAACAAAAATGGCTAGGAACTTCTCCTTTGGATGAAAGATGTCCCACGGCGTGCTGGAGGTTGCAGAAGTGTTTCCAGGCAGAAATAATGTAAACAAGCCTTGCTAGCTGCAAGAGCCGCGGTTAAGGATTTTGGGTGCTGCTGGGGCCCAGGAAGGACCAGGATATAGCCCCTTGGACGAGGAGACAGACGGGGCAATCAGAAACTCAGAGAGCCCCCACAGAAGCAGGCAACACCCACAGAAGTACTGGAACAGGCACTTAGAAGATCTGAGGACAGCAGTCAACTCAGAGTCAAAAAGGATGGTCCCACGATGTTGGAGTCCAACTCAGCGAGTTGGGCAATGCAGGACAGAGTGCTGGGGACCCAGGCTAGGCTGTGCTTAAAGAAATCCTTGGAGAAGTGCACAGAAGCCGGAGCAGCTGCAAATCAAGCAGTACACAGGTTTGCTGTCTGGCGTTGGGAGGCAAGGACTTACCTCCACCAACTTTGGACAGAAGGGCCACTGGACTGTGGGAGACCCTTGGACCCAGCTCCTGTGTTCCAGGGACCATGCTCGTCAGGATGAGAGGGGACCCAGAGGACCGGTGATGCAGAAGTTTGGTGCCTGCGTTGGCAGGGAGAAGATTCCGTAGACCCACGGGAGATTTCTTCTTGGCTTCCAGTGCAGGGTGAAGGCAGACAGTGCTCAGTGCATGCACCACCAGGAAACAGTCGAGAAAGCCGGCAGGATGAGGCGCTACAATGTTGCTGGTAGTTGTCTTGCTACTTTGTTGCGGTTTTGCAGGTGTCCTGGAGCAGTCAGCAGTCGATCCTTGGTAGAAGTCAAAGAAGGAAGTGCAGAAGAACTCTGGTGAGCTCTTGCATTCGTTATCTGAGGAATAGCCCAGAGAAGAGACCCTAAATAGCCCAAAAAAAAGGAGGTTTGGCTACTGAGAAAGGAGGCTTGGCTACTAAGAGAGGTAAGCACCTATCAGGAGGGGTCTCTGACATCACCTGCTGGCACTGGCCACTCAGAGACGTCCATCGTGCCCCAACACGTCTGAATCCAAGATGGAAGAGTTCTGGGACACACTGGAGGAGCTCTGGGCAACTCCTCTGGGAGGTGCTGGTCAGGGGAGTGGTCACTCCCCTTTCCTTTGTCCAGTTTCGCGCCAGAGCAGGGCTGGGCGATCCCTGAACCGGTGTAGACTGGCTTATGCATTGATGGGCACCATCTGTGCCCATCAAAGCATTTCCAGAGGCTGGGGGAGGCTACTCCACCCCAGCCCTTTGCACCTATTTCCAAAGGGAGAGGGTGTAATACCCTCTCTTTCAGAGGAAATCCTTTGTTCTGCCTTCCTGGGACCAGGCTGCCCAGGCCCCAGGGGGGCATAAACCTGTCTGAGGGGTTGGCAGCAGCTGCAGTGGAGACCCCGGAAAGGCAGTTTGGCAGCACCCGTGTTCTGTGCTAGAGACCCGTGGATGCATGGAATTGTCCCCCTAATTCCAGAATGGTATTGGGGTGACAATTCCATCATCCTAGACATGTTACATGGCCATGTTCGGAGTTACCATTGTGACGTTACATATAGGTATTGACCTATATGTAGTGCACGTGTGTAATGGTGTCCCCGCACTCCGAAAGTCCAGGGAATTTGCCCTGAACAATGTTGGGGCACCTTGGCTAGTGCCAGGGTGCCCACACACTAAGTAACTTTGCACTTAACCTTCACCAAGTGAGGGTTAGACATATAGGTGACTTATAAGTTACTTATGTGCAGTGAAAATGGCTGTGAAATATGGTGGACGTTATTTCACTCAGGCTGCAGTGGCAGTCCTGTGTAAGAATTGTCTGAGCTCCCTATGGATGGCAAAATAAGTGCTGAGGCCCATAGGGATCTTTTGGAACTCCAATACCCTGGGTACCTAGGTACCATATACAAGGGGATTGTAAGGGTGTTCCAGTGTGCCAATGAGAATTGGTAAAATTAGTCACTAGCCTGCAGTGACAATTTTAAAAGCAGAGAGAGAGCATAAACACTGAGGTTCTGGTTAGCAGAGCCTTAGTGATACAGTTAGGCACCACACAGGGAACACATACAGGCCACAAACGTATAAGCACTGGGGTCCTGGCTAGCAGGATCCCAGTGACACATATCAAACACACTGACAACATAGGGTTTTCACTATGAGCACTGGGCCCTAGCTAGCAGGATCCCAGTGAGACAGTAAAAACACCCTGACATACACTCACAAACATGCCAAAAGTGGGGGTAACAAGGGTAGAAATAGGCTACCTTCCTACAATTCCTCAAATACAATTAATTATTCATTGCCCTGCAGGCAATGTTGCCTGTACCAACTGCCAAGTAAATATGTTTTGCACTTGGGAGTAGTTTGTTTTTAAGGGCCTTGTTTAAATATTACAGTAGGTCTACTAGCCCTTTAGTTACATGCAGGGCCACTGGAATGATGTGGCAGAAAGGACCAAAATATAGACAGGGTTGACCAATTAATGTGGCATAAAATGTTCAGTTATGCATTTACAATGCCAATGGCTCCAACTCAAGTAAACGTTAGACCTATTGCATTGCAAATGCTTGTTTACACAGTAATTGTATACATTTGTCTTAGGTTGCTTATGGATTGTTTGTTCATAGCACAACTCCTGGTTTTGTTGAGAAGGAGGCCAAATGCTAGGTTAACCACTGTCTGCCTGTGGAGGGTTGGGGGTTAGAATTATGATAAGCATGGATATAGGAAGATGTGCCTCATCCTAAGGGGGAATGGGTCACACCCCCTCACCTTTTGTCTGAAATTAATAGTGTCTTTCTGGCTGAGAAAAGGTCAGCTTGACAGACACTGTATTTTCAGGTAAGGGAGCTATGAACTAGACATGTCCAAAGTGTGCTGGCTCCTGGCTGCCTGAATTGATCTTTGCCTGGCTGAAGAAGTCACAGCTCCTATTGTTGCAACATCTTCAGCCAAGCAAAGCACCTCAAGGCCCTGCCTCTCGTGATAAGGGGGAGGTTTACTGAATGCCTCGCACATGGGGCTTTAGTTCTAAGCCCTGAAGTGCCCAGGGCAGAGTGTCAATCAGTGACACCTCATCACAGTGATGTGGGGTCAATCCCACTCTGTGATTAGTAGGAACTGCTGCCTGCCGTAAGCTCAGCCAATGAGGGAAGGCAGCAGTCCCCACCCTCCTGGGAACTCTGAGGCAGAGCGGCAGGTAAGTAGGATTTTTTAAAAGTTTTTTAATGCTTGGTGCGTACTTGTGTGCATGAATTTACGGGAGTGAGTGTTGTCAATGGATGTGTGTGTGTGCGTGTATGCACACATGTGAATGCATGGGTGTGAGTCAATGTTTATGTGTGCGTTTGTGTCCCATCCGCCCCACTTCCTGCTATAAGTACCATCTGCCACTGGATATAGGTATCACAGATCACATTCCATAGAAAAATGTTGTTTTTACCTCAGGTGTGGACGTTTGAGGGTCTTGGTGCCTGGCGGATGATGGGTTGGGGCGTTGGTATATCTCTGTTCTTGCCCTTTTTCAGGTACTCTGTCTTATTGCCCATTTTGAAGGGTGAAGTGGGCCTGTGCCAGAGAACCAAGGGACATCTCTCAGAAGGACAGGAACACCTATAACATGGTTTTCAGGTCTGTATAAAAGCTAGCCTTGTTCTCCCGTAGGGCAGCTGAGTGTTTCCTAATGTTGGCTAAGACCCCTTGGTTTGTACATTAAGCTAATGTGTGCGGTGCAGTGAAAACCAGCTGAGGTGCCAACCATATGTTTACTGAATGCTTTGGATAACAGTTCAGTAAATATAAATGTTATGGTTGGAATTTGCACTTTAAGTATGATATAAACATGTAAACATTTTGTTTTGGTCACGATTAATATTGCCATGTTAAATTTGATACTTTTTTATGAATAAATACAGCCTGAGAAGGTAATTTCTCAAATCAGTAACTATGAACCCCGGGTAATGTTATAATTTGTTCTTGCCCTGAGATCAGTCTTCCTCACAGTCCTCTCTCCTATCATCCAACACATTTGCTTTCTGGTAGGAATTAACACTTTAGCTACCAAGTTGCCCCTTAGCTACCAAGTGGTTCCAATTCATATGAAGATCTAAAGTTTGCACTTCTGATCAGGTCTACAACAAATTGCATTCTGGGACTTGAAGTTTCAGTTTTGGCATTGAAGGTGTGGGCTAAAAAATCTGATTACAGAACGTCCTACTAGAAATAAGCCAAGACTGACTGATGAGATCCCGCATAACATGATGCCATTTGGTTTGAAGGATCACTGACATAATATTGATGCATGTAACACTGAAACACAAAAACAGGAAAATAAATATTGTTAATAAAAGTATTGCCTGCCTGTACATAACATAATATTAAGAACACAAAGACCGTTGTTAAAGATTTCGAGTTCTACGGACATCAAAAACACAAATATCAGAAACAAAAATATAGTCACCTTTAAATAAACATTTAATAGGTCAAAAATTTAGACTCCCCCAATATCGATTACAATAATATCACCAAAACCATTACCTAATATCATTAATAAATATATAAAAGCATTTACACGTTTAAATTAAAAATAAATCAAAAATATTTACAGTTCACCCCAATAAAATATATAATTAAATTCATATAACCAAAAAAAGTTGAATAACTAAAACATTTATGCATCAATATATATATATATATATTTTTTTTAACATGTTTATTGGTATTTCGGTTGGCACATCAACTTAGTCACAAGATCAAAACATCTGATATGGCCATACAAGTCACATGTTCATGACAATTATTATATAGTTAACCAACACTGCTATCATTTTATATGCCCCCCACACTGAGGATTATTCCTCATCATACTTTGTGCACAGGTGAGGTAATTGCAGTGTGAGTTGTAAGTGGTTCTCCAGTCGGTGTGGTGTATCCAGGAGGCTGGGTTGTTGTTCAGCTCTAGGCTCTCAGGCACCTATCCACTCTAAGTGCAATATTTAACAAACAAAACATACAATACAACTTGCCCAGTTATGTAAACCAAACCACTTGGTTTGCAGGTGTGTACGCGACTGCGCGAGGTCTGGCAAGAGGGGTAGGAGGAGTGGGAGGTGATGGGCCGTGTATGATCGTTCATGGGGGTCTCAGGAGTCTGTTACGGTTGTGGTCCCAACTCCGCTAATTGAGCTTCTCATTTGCAGTCTGGCCTACAGGTGCCTCAAGAGTGCCCCATGTTCCCATCACCTCTTCCCACAAGGGGCTATCGTTCTGTTCCTCATCCCTCTCATTTCTTCCTCCTGGAGGGCCCGCTGTTCTGCTCTGGCCCAGCAGGTAACATCTGCCACCCATATACTGAACCTAGGTTCAGAGCTATGCATCCAGGCCACCGCCATCCTCCTACATGCCAGTCCCAGTGCCAGGTCAAAAAGTCGCAATGAGCAGAAAGCTGGGTGGCTATCCATCTGCCTGTCCAGGGTGCTGTTGAGTTGAGCAATAACCTCCCTCCAAAATTGCTGCAACCCTGAGCATCCCCATGTCATATGACAGAAGTCAGCGTCGCACAACCGGCACTGTGGGCATGCCCCTGATGTTATACCATATATCCAGTTCATTCTATGTGGGGTAAGGTAGGTCCTGTGAACATAGTTATACTGGGTGTACTTCAAGCTTGTGTTTCGATAGATTTTGTGTGGGTAAGCCAGGGTTCAAGTCTATTCAGCGTCTGTCATCTGTCTCCCTAGGTCTGTGTCTCCCCTACCTCTCAATCCCTCCAATGGTCAGTCCACCATACCCATTCAGGGCTCTGTAGAACAACGTTACCAGGTGGGATCTGCCGCCTAGTGTCAGCATAGATTGTAAGATCGCAGTCATAGTGGATTCCTCACTTCCATCCCCCACATGGCTTTCAGGGCTTGTTCGATAGCCTCATAATTTAAGAACTGGCCGGCGGCAAAGCCCGTTTGGTCCATCAAGTCACCAAAGGGGACTAACATCACTCCCTGGAACATGTCCCCCACTGTTGCTATCCCCACCTCCGTCCATCGTTGTACTTGTCGTGCAGTAAAGGAGGAGCAAGGTATAGGGGTTGGTCTTGTCTGAGAGCCAATGGCCAGGCTTCTAACGCCGCAGTCACAAGTAGATTTGATCCAGGAAGTGGCCGCTTCCCCTGAAGTAGGCAGGCCAAGAGTCCCATCTCTTGGGGTCGGTCCTTCCTCTAAGTAGACCATCGAGGAGTCCAGCTCATTGAGCCATCTCACCAGCCACTGAAGCTGGGCTACCACATGATACCGTTCAAAGTCGGGCACTCCAAGCCCCCCCCTCCGGTGGCAAACGGAGCATCATCAGTGCTACTCACTGGTGCCCCATGTCCCACACCAACTCTCGTAAGAGCCCGTCCAAGGTGCGAAACCAGGACACCGGGATGAGCAACGGTAAATTGGTGCAGTAGTAAAGAAGCCTGGGGAGCATCACCATTTTGGACATGGCCATCTGAGCCATGATGGGAAGTTTTAGTGACGGCCAAAATGCCACAGCAGATTTCAGTGCCTGGTACACTTCCCCCAGGTTGCCCTCGCAAAGGTCGGCAAGTCATCATAGATTTGAATTCCCAAATACTTAAAAGTGTGGGGAGTCCACTGAACCTCATCAGGGCAGGAGAGTGGGTGCGGCACCCCAGCCACCACCGGGAAGACACATGTCTTACACCAGTTGATGCGCAGGCCAGAGAGGTTGCCAAAGTCCTCCAGCTTCTGCAGCACCTGTGGCAGCACTGCATTCCCATCTTGTAAATAAATGAGGAGGTCATCAGCATAGAGGGAGATAATGTGCGATGTTCCCTGTCTAATCACTCCCCACTCTCCAGCCATCGCTCGGAAGCTAGTCGCTAGTGGCTCAATCGCAATAGCAAACAATAAGGGCAAGAGGGGCAGCCCTGCCTGGTTCCCCTACAAATGACATAACTGCTTGAAATTGTGTGCCCTGTCTTCATTCTCGCCATCGGCCGGTTGTAAAGCAGGTTAACCCATCGTGTTCATCGCTGCCCCAGCCCCATCTACAGCATCACCGCTTCTAAATAGTCCCATTGCACAGTGTCGAAGGCCTTCTCTAAGTCCACCGACACTATCATTGCCGCCATCCCTGGGGGATGCGGGTCATCATGAAGGAGGGAGTAGAGACTCCGTAGGTTGTGTGATGTACTATGCGTAGGTATAAACCCATTCTGATCTGCATGTATGAGAGTCTGCATGTGGGGGAGTAACCTAGTCTCGAGGACCTTGATAAGCCCCTTAATGTCAGTGTTCAACATTGATTTTGGGCGGTAATCAGCCACTGTCATATCAGTCAGTTTACCCTTGAGAAGAGGTATCACCAAGGCCTCCCTAGTTGATGGCAGCAGTTCTCCCATCTCATAGACCTCTGTATACACCTCTACCAGTTGGGGTGCCAGAGTTCTGTCAAACCTCTGATAGAGTTCTGGTGGGAGACATATCTATCTATCTATCTATCTATCTATCTATCTATCTATCTATCTATCTATCTATCTATCTATCTATCTATCTATCTATCTATCTATCTATCTATCTATCTATCTATCTAGCTATCTATCTATCTATCTATCTATCTATCTATCTATCTGTATATAGAGAGGGATATATATATATACATACTACCTACTGGCTCCAAAGGGCTGGTGGTGCCAATGAGCAACAGTACACACAGCACTCCTATAAATCCAATCAACAACTTCCCATTGATTTCCAGAAAGCCACACCAAGGCACTCCAAGAAAGTTTTTAGTATGCAAACTTTATTCCATTTACAGTGGAGGACTCATCAACGCATTTCAGGGTTTCACCCGTCTTTGTCACAATGCGATTGTTAGTGACAGGGTGCATTATATACAGTAAAACTAGTGCTGGCAAACAATAAACAGAGAAAAAGTACAAAGCCCATATTGGCTTATTCAGCGCCATCTTGGAGTGGCTTATTATACATTTCATGTATACCATTCAGTCACTTAATGCAATTCATTAAACAAATACAAAAAATAGCACAAATGATTGTGCTTCTAATTAAACCTTTCATTATTACATAATGCGATCTGGCATTTGAAGTCTTAAATGACAGTGATATTTTTCTAACTTAATGCATGACCAAAATATAATGCTATATCATTAGAGAATCACATCCCATTCACATATATAAGTATACAGTGAGCTTTCTAAAGTCACACCCTAGTGGGCCCCATACATTTTTTAAGGAAAAGAAATATCCAAATTCAATGTTAACCATGCCTTGAAAAATTACACATTGTGCCTCAGTGGGGAAATTACCATCAGACTCTACAGATCAACAAAGTCCAACATTAATCATTCTACTAACGCTATTGTAGGAAAGAAAACAAAAATAAAGCTTTGTCTGAACGTTAGTAAGACAAGACAGCTGTAATATGCCAATTCAAAATTCAAATAAAAATCAATGAACAAAATGCTCACTTTACAACATATTCAGCCCCAATGGGCTACAAATATTGATGAAACTTTCCCATTAGTTTACTATCTAAACCAAGGGGTATTCTTGACTAGCATATACAACAATAACTAAAAAATCCTGACCTAATTCATAATTCAATACACAACCACATAAGTAAATGTGCTGACATCTGATAGGGCTAACAACACATGTAGAAAATTATGAGTTTTCGTAATGGATGTCTATCTTCCACTGTAGTGCCTTCTGGCTTTCCCCCTGTAAAAAAAACATAGATATAAAGAAAAATTTTAAAATGGTTAAATCCATAACAATCTAAAAATTGAAGTTAGGCTATTGAGGAGACAGAAGTGGACATACAACTATTCATCAATGTTCAAGCCAAATGGTTCCATGCTATCCATTTTCAGGATGTACCTGGATTCCAACCTTCTGAGGTACTTTTCGCTATCCCCTCCGCTCAGTTTCTTGGGTACATAGTCAATGGCACTGTAAGTGAGTAATTTGTGATCCCGCTATATATCTGCTATAAATGGAGAGCTACTGGATAATTAGTATCTGTGTTTTTAATTACCCGCAGTTGTTGAAGTATCCTTTTGTGTACAGGCAGTATGGTACTTCCAATCAATGCCCCCACCTTAGGACAAGGGGAAAAAAGGACATAGACAGCAAACTCAGTTTTGCAGTTAAGAGTCTTTCCTATTTTATTTGTCTTGTGAAAAAGTGTGTACAGTTCACATGCATTCTTGCCATTACCACATGCCTTACATTTTTAAAATTAATTGAAGGCTCAGCTTGGTTTAAGCCACTGTTTTATAGAAGTCATGAATTTGCTCTTAACTAAGTAATTCCTTTTAGAACAGGCCTTTCTGAAAGTAATCTGTGGTCTGGCAGTTATGCTGGTCCATATCACTGGATCACTCTTTATGAGATGCCAATGCTTAGTAAGTACCTTTCTCATAATGTGCTACGTATCATGGTATGTAGCAATAAATCTAGTGATGTTCTCCGTGTTAGCCTTTTTTACTCAACCCAAAGAGGGTTTCTTCTCTCATGTACTTAGATACTCTGCATTTACCTGCATTAAGGGTGGTTTCTGCATAGCCTTGTGCCTTTGGCCTTTGCATCATATCTTCCTGGGTAATCTCAAACTGAATCTGAGTGCTACATATGTGCCTTGCCCTCATCAATACCTCAACAGAGATACAGTTTTTAAGGCTACAGAATGAAAGCTGTGTGTTTGTGTGTGGGTGTGTGTATGTGTAACACACTAATTCCAGCAGTCAGTTTTCTGTACACCGTGGTTGTGAGTCTTGAAATTTGGGCAAAAATCTTGGCATCTAAACAATCCAACTGGATACTACTGATCAGACATGTAAATTGTGAATTATAGGTGTGATATAGATGATAATAACAAGCTAATAGCTGAGAATGTGTCCCCCTACCATAAGACAAGCAAGTTATTGAAATCCCTGACTCATATTAAGCTTTTATCTATCCACTCACTCATTTTAGGTCCATTAAGTACCTGCTCCTCACACCAGCCCATATGAAAATTTGCATAGCTAGGGGTGAAGAAGGTACCCATCACTGTTACCCTCTGCTGCTAAAGAACTTCATAGTTGAACAAAAAATATTTTCATTCAGGTGCCGCTCACTCATATGCAGAAGCATGGAGTTGTGTGCATAAAACCTCTGTGGTCTAGTTCTCAAGAAATGCAGTACCACCTTTAGGCCACTCTCATGCCGAATGCTAGTGTAGAGAGTTGAAACCTCTAAACTCATCATCAACATTCCATTCTCCCATGCCACATCAAAGATTCTTTTGAGGAATTCTGTAGTGTCTTTTATGTAAGGTGGGAGAATGGGTACTGATGGTTGTAAAAAATGATCTACATAAATGGAAGTATTTTCAAAGAGTCTCCCAATGGCAGCTATAAAGGGTCTCCTGTGGTGGTTTTCGTGGATTCTTGTGAATCTCAGGGATAAATAAAATACTGGCAACATAGGATCAACAATTTTCTAAAAATTATACTCATCCCAATTCAATAGTTCTCCCTTTCTCCAATCAATAAAATGTCTAAAAAACATCCTAAACCTTTGTGTATTCTTTAACACAGAGTATCTAAGTACAAAAAGGAAGAAGCCCTTTTTGGTTTGTAGAAGAAAAAGGCCAACACTGACATGGAGAACATCACTAGATTTACATGAATGTTGAAAAAATTAGCTCCCCATCATATTTACTGACATGTATTAACAAGTTATTTTACTTTTGCAATATTACTGTATGATGAATATTGACAATATTTTTTAAAGATGGAATTGCAACTTCAAGGTTTATATGTGGTTTGCTTAATATGAATAAAGTGTGCCAATTTAATTATAATTGCTTTAGTTTAGCCAAATTGATTTCTCAGGCCTCAGTCTTGCAGAATGTGGGAAAGCTGTTTTCTCTTTGTTAACGTGTCATTTCTTTCACAATGTCCCCATAAATGTAAGTTTGGAAATAGATATGCTATTGTTTTATTCGGAGTGAGTCTGAGAAAGTAACCTTGAGGATGGTACATTGGGAAACAAAGGATGTGAAGTCAAACCCAATTCGTTATGTGTTGCAAAGTTGTACAGGAGAGTGAAAATTGATGCCTTCCCATGACTATATTGGGAACTTGTCTTGATGTTGTAGATGCCTATTGCATGATGTGCTATGATTGGACAATAAAATGTTTTGATCCATCTGGTAGTACCAATGGACAAATCATCATTCACTTTGGAGTGTAATTCACCATTTCCAGGTAACTGAAGGAAGAGAGATCACTTGGACTTTGAGAGATACATACCTCTTTGCCCTTGCCCTGCAGTTTCCCAGATGCTTGCTGAGAAAACTTAGATTTTTCCTTTGACCCATGAGAAGACTCTTGACTGAGTTTCTGAGATTGTGACACCTTCCCTTTTTACTTACTTTTTACCAACATTAGTTAGCTTTATTTTGCCCCAGGATGTTGTTTTTCAAAAATGTTGTTCTTTATTTCCTTTTTAGTTTTAGTCCCCATACTTTGTAGCCCAGCACATGTAAATTAATGACTTGTTATTTATAGGGATTTCCCTTTCTTGACTAGCAAGCTTAGATGCTACAAGGACTGAGATGGATGTCACATTGTGTCGTGCTGGTATAGGTCAGTTGATGTGAAGCACACTGGTATTGGTGGACTGCGTCACAGTGTATTGCACTGCTCTTGGTTGTGAATAATAAAGAAGAGAACTGTGAGAATAAAGTTACTTCCTGATTGCAAATAAAAAGTACATTGTGAATTATTGAAATTTGATTGAAAATGAAGTTCTTTAAAGCATTCAAAAGTTTGGTAAAAGGTGAACTATTTATCTTGGTTAGAGAGGGAATAGAGACTTCACCTGAAGGTACTCCAGATCTTCATCTATTGCCCAACATAGGTCTTAATGCATGTTTATGGCTTGAACACAGGCACAAGGTTACTGCAAAAGAATGTGCATTAGCATTTTCACTCTATGGAACACTCAATTTGAGAATTATTGAGAAATTGAGGTGAATTTTATATGAGATGAAACTGCCCCCAAGACCTGCACAGTTTGAAACATTTTATACATGAAAACACATAGATCATCAGAAAAAGAAAGAAAAATATGAGGGTACAGCAAAGAAAGAAATACGAACTGTATCAGAGGCAAGATGGGACAACCAACAGAAAGTTTGGAGAGCAGATATCATAGAGGGAATTAGATTGTATTCTGTCTTGACAAGTGAAGAAGGAGTAAACCAAAGGGAAAGAAAAAAACAGAAAAGGCAAAGCAGATAGCAGACATAGAGAAAAAAGCTGAAACTTATGAGAGAGATTGATGATTTTTTAAATCAGCTACTGATAAATCGTCCAACTCCATAAAACTCTCAGCAGACAGGAGTATCAGGTGAGACATTGAGAAATGTAACTTTTGATATACTTGTTGCACCCATAGAACGACCCCTGGTCAGACAATGCAGCATCCAAATTTGAATTCAATAGAACAGATTTAAATCCAAATCAGACAGGACAAGGTTTCCGTACAAATTTTACAGGACAGAACTTAGGGATGACAGTTCCACCAAATTCAATGATTTTTGCTAATCCAGATGCATTAACAGTTCAGGTGACTTTTGGTCCAGTTGTTCCTTTATAAAGACCAGTTCTGACAGGAAAATATGTGCATGCATTATATGTCCTAGAAGTTCCAACTGTTTTAAATGCTCCCAGAGTCCCAAATACCACAGTTGCTCTGAATTTTCCTTTCCTGACAAATGCTCAGGGATTTGTTAGTCCAATTAGTTCAGAATTAGAAAGAGTTCTTTCCCTTCTGAGCAGGCCCGGGCAGTAAACTCTGCTCGTTGACGTTTTAGAAATCGGGCACTCAGCGCTACGTGGAGTAGCATGGAGTTCCCAAATTCCACCATCCGACGTGAACCGTAATTAATATTTTCCATTCACGCGGTCAAGATTTGTCTTTGGCACCCACTCACAAGTGCCATGATATTCTCAGGCCACCAGCGAGTGCTTCCAAGATTTCGTGTCCACTCTTGCGGCTTCTGGCCCGATGGCGCCATTAAAGTGCACCTTGAGTAGATTCTCTCCTTGGGGAGCAGCTAAATCTACTCAAAAAGATGTTTTCAAGTGGATTTTCCTTTTCATTGTAACGTTGAAGTTGTCCTTAATGCAAGAAGCTTTTTCTTCTTTACTTTTTTTTATAACAGAAAGGAAGTGCCCCAAAGACTCCAACTTCCTGTTTCTGTCCATCAGGCTCCTCCCACTGCTTTGTCCATCTCCTGGTCATGTTTCACCTGGATATCAAGGTGGAAGTATCATTCTCTTTGTCTGCTGGATATATACCTTTTAAATTAAGAACTTTGTTTTTGTGATATCACACAAGTAAGTTAAAAAACTATTGTATAACGGTGTTGTTTGTGTGATAGGGCAGGCACCAGTATTTCTTTGCTATTTTTATTTGACTTTTAAATTTAATTGTGGTGGGTGGCCTGGAGTTTCAGTAGGGGCCTACTTATTTTTTACTTTTCATTTTTCACCTTTTATAAAGGAAAAATGTTGCACTGTTCAGTACCTTGTCTCTAGGTTTGTGACATTTGCAATATTCATACATTTTACTATGTGGCCTAGTATTCCAATCGACCATCCAGCCAGTAGGCCCAGTACTAGACATTAGTGCATGAGAGAAATGTTGCAGTGGTATATGCTTTTTAAAACATCATTTAGGGCAGGAATGGCAATGGACTAAAAAAAAAATGTTGGCTATTCTTTATATTTCATGTATTTTTTCTGCAGAAAGTGTATATACAGGGTAATATTTGATGCCACAGGAAGATGTGTGCTGTTGTAAAATTGTTAGAGCTCAGTTAATTTTCATGTTTTGCATTGCTGAATTAATGATAGTGTTTTCTTCAGTGTTACCATGGCTCTTTTGTCTGGCCAGTGTGTTGTGAGTGCGTTTGCTATTGGTCACCATTTGTCTTTGTTCTCCATGCCATACAGTTATGGGCCATTCAGTGTAGCCTGTGTCCATAGGCTTGAATGTGTTCTTGGTTCTCCGTGCCTCCTTGCTCGTTATTGTTGATTGACCATGTGGCTGGTGGGCATTTTGTGCAGCCATCCAGTGTGCTTTTTGTTATATGCTTGCATGTGTGTTTTCTATACCTCCCAGCTCACTGTTGTTGTTTGACCATGTGATCAGGGGCCATTTTGTGTACCCAGCCAGTGTGCATTTACCGAAGGTGTGCATGTGTCTTTGTTCTCCATGCCTCCTTGCTCGCTGTTTTTGTATGACCATGTAGTTGAAGGATATTTTGTGCATCCAGCCAGTATGCTTTTGCCATAGGCTTGCATGTGTTCTTTCTTCCCCATACCTCCTTGCTTGCTGTTGTTGTTTGACCATGTGGTCGAAGGCCATTTTGCGTACTCAACCAGTGTCCCTTTGCCAAAGGCTAGCATTTGTTCTTTGTTCTCCATGCCTCCTTGCTAGCTATTGTTATTTGACCGCATGGCTGGCTGCCATTTCGTGCATCCAGCAAGTGTGCTTCTGCCATAGGCGTGCATGTGTTCTTTGTTCTCCATGTCTCCTTGCTCGCTGTTGTTGTTTGACCATGTGGCTGGCTGCCATTTTGTGCATCCAGCCAGTAGGTTTTTGCCCCAGGTTTGCATGGATGTGATATCATCAGTTTAATAAAATGCTTGAACATCATTTTGGCATATGCATAGTATGAATGTGATGATGAACAGTGCTTTATATAACATGCATTTTTTTGCATTTTTCATCTGCACCCCTTGCCTCACAATAGATTTCTCATTCTCCCAAACAAACATCAGACATTCATTATCTTTTTTATATTATTTTAATTTTGATTTTTTTAATTTAATTGTTTTATTTTAATTTTAAATTCTATTTTTAATTTTATTTGTATTATTTTAATTCTTTTTTAATTTCAATGTAATTTTTTTATTTTATTTTAAGTTTTATTTTTTCTATTTTTTAAAAATGTTGCCTCGATCCATCCACCATAAGTGCACGGTCGCACCACAGCATGCATTTTTATAGGTACAATTCCATTTCCTACTGGACACCCTGTCTGACAGAGAGTAGGTGCACTGCAGACACATCAGCATCATTCATATTTTTGTATGGTTATTTAAATTCCCCCTGATCCACCTTGCCTGCCATAGGCACACGCTAACCTTCATTTTTTTCAAGGATTATTCCATTTACCCATGCACCTCCCTGACTGCCACAGGTGTCTCCATTAGAATAGATGCGCATTAAGCAAAGAGTTATACCTGAATGTTGTGTTATTCTGATTGGAAATGAAATTATATGGTATGGTGATGTGGTTTGACTTTATAATGGCTGGATAAATTGTTGTTAATTATTACCTAAGTAACCAACCACACTAAATTATATTGCCTTTGTCTGTACTAATACAAACTGCAGCAATGTTATGTTTCACTGAATGTTTTTCTTGCTTGTTTACTTTTAGGTGCACAAGTGAAGAAGAGACATCACCAACTGTACTGCCAGACAGAAAGCCTGTACATAAAACATATGAAATCAGTCCCCCAATCTCTTCCACGTGTGTAGCTTATTTCCACTGCCAACTGAGAGTTTTAAGATGGTCCCTAAGAAAGGTGCTGCCAGGAAGGTGGCCAGTGAGAATGAGCAGCTTTCCGCCAATGGCATGTCAACTACAACCTTTTTTAGGAGACATGTGCCTGCCACGCTGGCCCCAGGGGAGAAAACTGGGAGCCCTCTCCTGCACCAACCCAACCTAAGCCTAAGCCCATGTCTGTCAGCGAGGCAGGCGCTATGATCATGGCGACACCACAAGCAGTAATGTTGAATTGGATGTTTCCCTTTAGAAAAGTAGTCCCCAATTGTTTCCTGAAACAGAACAGAGTGGGCAGCAGCCACAGCCAGCAATAGTAGATCTTCCTGAAGTTCAAGCAGAACTGGTGGTTGAGTTTCCCGCTGAGCAAGAACCTCCTCTTTTGGAATCATTGGCTCCCAGATCTCCAACAATAAAAAGGAAGGGTACTCCATTTTCTTCTTCAAGCACCACTTCTGATGATGATGATGTGGATATGGAGTAGACCCTGGCAGAGTCCGCGAGATGCCAGGAGAGACAAGGGAAAAGAAAAGTTCCTGAAAGCCTTAGAATTATGTAAAGGGATGATGAGGAGGATGGTGACAAGCCAGTCATTGTGGAAGCTGGCACAGAGGTGTCCGACATTACTCCTCATATTCAACCTGCTCCCATATTAGTTAGGCCCCAGCTGAGACCTGCACCAACCCATACCTCAGTAGAAGTATGCACTGCAGAGAGGCAATTGACGACACACCCGCCTACCTTCAATTCTTCTTTAGGCATTGCCAATGGCCCAATAAGAAAGTACTCCTTCCCAGTTTGGGACTTTTCTACACTTAGCAAACAGGAGGAGAACATTGCCATATGCTCCATATGCCACACAAGTGTTTGTCAAAGTAAGACTAGTTCACATTATGGTACTGGAGGCCAAATGACACATATTCAAAAACATCACCCAATCTGGTCTGAAGAGTACCTTAAACAATTTCTGAATGTGGTTGTGGTGAAGGTGAGGAGAGCTGGAAAACATCAGTTACAAGTCTAATCACTGTCGCAGGTCGTGAGGAACAAGAGGGTGACATCTTCATGCAAAGCAGCCCTGTCCCCAGCAGTGTACCAGAATCACCTGCGTCAGTGACCTAAAAATGGCACAAGACTCAGAGTCAGATGGAAACACCACGGCATACAGTGACTGCCACAAGATGCACATACTGTCTACCAACACCTACTTCTCAAAAGTCTCCTGCATCAGTGGCCCCAGAAAAGAAGAAAAACCAGACTACTTTTACAGGTTTAGGCAGGAGAGGCTCTATGATCTTCTCCCTTTTTCTTTTGGGAAGGAGCGAGATTTTTAGAATTTGCGGCACCATCTGCCTGAAATAGAAGGTTGCAAGTTGGACCTATTTTGCCAGACTTGTTGTTCTAGCACTGTATCTGATGTGCTGAAATGGGTTGGAAATGCTTTGGAGCAAATTGCTGATCACACTATTCACATGACAACAGACATGTGGCCAGGTTGTCAGGTGACTGATTACATGAGCATCACTGCATACTGGATCTATTTTGCGGAGGTAAGGCAACAGCTCCAAACATCTCTTAGCCCTGAAAAATGTTTTAAAAGCATTCAGAGGCATGCAACAGTATCCATGTTCGCCATGGAGAAATCACATACGGCTACAAACATCTTGGATAAATTTGACAGGTAGGTGTCAGCTAGCTGCGACCAGTGGTCTCTGCATTGGATTTACTACCACGTACAATGGCAGTAATATAGTTAAGGCCAAGGCAGATGGTGGCTATTTCAGGGTCCTGGTTTTGGAGCATTGCATCAACCTGGTTGTGCATGAGTTTCTCAAAAAAGAGGACAAAGGACATGATTTAGATGATGATGGTATTACAGCCAAACCGCTGTGGCGGTGGACCCAAGTACTAAGTCCAGACTACGGTGTTCCACCCACTGTAATTAGATATACTGCGACTGGGCTGCCGACTGCCACAATGGAGTGCTCTGCTCTTCCTGGCCATTAGGCTGGCGGGTTCCTGCTGACCATATTAAATGTCACAGTTCTGCAGGCAGTGTACTGGTAGCAGAGGGAGACCATCATAGGACCCAATGTACATCCTACTATGGCAATGGCTGTGGAAGAGAGGTAAGTCACACACACACAGTACCTTAATCATATGTGTCCACCTACACCACACACTTCATACACACTATTATCCATTGCCATTCCACTACAACACAACATGTACATGCCGAAAACACACATTGTCCTACATCCTAAAACACAACATATCTACGCTATTGATACTACACCCACACATGAGACAACCACAACAACCAGCACTATTACACACTCATCTACACAAACACACACAAAAGCACAACTACATACATCACTGCCATGACCACCACACAACAACAACACTCACCTGAATGTTGCACACACCAACACAACACACAACCAAACATATAAAACAACATCAGACCCTAGGGCAAGTTGTGCACTTATTGACACAAATCACCCACTCCAGCTCACTTCATCTCAACCAGCCAATCCAATCTACCCACATACACACGTACTGACTCACATACACAACTGAAAGCGCAACACTACAGGTACAGGTCCCTTTGCATTGTGCACATATGGACGTAGTTGACAAGTGTGATTGTAATGTAATTTTGATGCCAGCATCTATTTGGCAATGAATACAGACACCAAATGACGTGTATGTGTGCAACATGTCTTGTACCAGTGTGTTCTCATCCATGTATGACACAATTGTGTTTCCAAAATATGCATGTCACAGTACTTTTAAAAAATTACTGTGACAGTTTATGACTGCAGAGGTCCCGAGTAGGCCTAGGCAGAGCGCATGGAGTTCCACTCCGTGGAATTCCAATGAGTTGATTTAAAAATCTGTGGAATTCCGGAGATGTGCAGTTCCGTGAGCTGAGGAGTGGCACCCTGTCCTGAATGCGCCTGATCTCGGAAGAGGAATCGTGGGAACCATCTTGAGAACCCTGTTGAATATAGCTTTGTGTGGCCTAGTTGCACTTGGCCTATACAAATTGATCGAAAGAAAAGAGAGCATGAAATAGACAGAGGAGGGAAGAGATTGAAATGGAGACTAGAAGAAGTATCTATTATTGGAACTTAAGCGATTCAAGGATTACAGAAGACCTTATCAGAATAAGCCTCCAAAATGTTGAGCTGTCTCATTAAAATGAGAATTGGAGTATTTTGTGATGGTAATTTGCCTTCAAACTTTGGGACTGATGTAGTCTAAATTTTAGGGCAGCCCCTCATGTCACAAAAGACATCAACATTTTACAGTTTATGTTTTACGTTTTACTCAAAAGCACTAAGGGGCATATTTATACTTTTTGGTGCATAATTGCACTTACTCAGTTTTGCACCAAAAAGTTTAGTACTGGCTTGCGGGATTCCTGAGCACCAGCCAGGTGCCAAATTTATGGAATCCCGCAAGCTGGAGCTCAGGGTACGCTAGCATCAGAAAAGATTACGTGAGCCATGTAGGGTGGTGATACGGGACAGGGGGGTTGCCTCAAAAAATGATGCTAGGCTGGTTGGACGCAAAAAACACATGCCTCTAACCATCCTAGCGTCATTTTCTGACCATACATACCACATGACTCCTGTCTTATAAAAGACAGGAGTCATGCCCACCACCCCAATGGCCAGCACAGGGGACCAGGGTCCCCTGGGCACGGCTATTGCACCCTGTGCCATGCAGGGAAGCCCATGTCAGGGTCCCCAATGGCACTCAAAATGTTTTTTAAAATACTTACCTATACTCACTCTACTTACCTGGGATCTACTTACCCCATCCTCTGGTGTGGGTTAGGGCTTGGGGTCAGCACCTGTGGGCCCATTCCATGGTGTTTCACCATGGAAATGGGCTCATAGGTCCCCTGACGCCTGGTCTGACCCAGGCATTAAATAATGGCGCAAAGCAAGCTTTGCACCATTATTGAGCCCCTTCTCCCACCCGTGCATCATTTTAGCACGGGGAATAAACATGGGGCCATGGGGTTAACACCATTTTTCAGATGAGAACGCCTACCTTGCATCTCATTGACGCAAGGTAGGTGCACGCATCCAAAAAATGGTGCTAACTCCAATATTTTGAAGCTAGGCGTGTGTAGCGTCAAAATATAAATATGGAGTTAAGTTTGTGCCGAATTTGCATTAAAAAAATTAAGCAAATTCAGCACAAACATGTATAAATATGCCCCCAAATGTCTCTATTAACCCCTTTGCTGCCAGACCTTTCCCCCTCAGGTGCTTGGCCTTTTTTTGGCTATTTGGGGCAGTTTGCGCTTAGGCCCTCATAACTTTTTGTCCACATAAGCTACCAAAGCCAAATTTGAGTCCTTTTTTCCAGCATCCTAGGGTTTCTAGAGGTACCCAGAGTTTGTGGGTTCCCCTGAAGGAGACCAAGAAATTAGCCAAAATACAGCAAAAAAATCGTCTTTTCAAACAAATGGGAAAAAGGGCTGCAGAAGAAGCTTTGTAGTTTTTCCCTGAAAATGGCATCAAAAAAGGGTTTGCAGTGCTAAAATCACCAGCTACCCAGCTTTCAGGAACAGGCAGACTTGAATCAGAAAAACACATTTTGCAACACAATTTTGGCATTTTACTAGGACATACCCCATTTTTACTATTTTTTGTGCTTTTAGCCTCCTTCCAGTTAGTGACAGAAATGTGTGTGAAATCAATGCTGGATCCCGGAAAGCTAAACATTTCACACATTTCTAAATTCAACAAGGGGTCGTTTGTGTAGATCCTATAAGGTTTTCCTGCAGAAAATAACAGCTGAAATAAAAAAATATTGAAATTGAGGTAAAAAAAACAGCCATTTTTTTCCACGTTTTACTCTGTAACTTTTTTCCTGCGATGTCAGATTTTTAAAAGCAATATATTGCTACGTCTGCTGGACTCTTCTGTTTGTGGGGATATATAGCGCTTGTAGGTTCATCAAGAACCCTAGGTACCCAGAGACAATAAATGAGCTGCACCTTGCAATGGATTTTCATTCTATACCGGGTATACAGCATTCATTTGCTGAAATGTAAAGAGTGAAAAATAGGTATCAAGAAAACCTTTGTATTTCCAAAATGGGCGCAAGATAAGGTGTTGATAAGCAGTGGTTATTTGCACATCCCTGAATTCCGGGGTGCCCATACTAGTATGTGAATTACAGGGCATTTCTCAAATAGACTTCTTTTTTACACAATGTCTCACATTTGGAAGGAAAAAATGTAGAGAAAGACAAGGGGCAATAACACATGTTTTGCTATTTTGTGTTTCCCCAATATCACTTGGTTGGCCTAATGCTCGCTACAGGAAACGCAACATGGACACATCACATTTTTACATTGAAATCTGATGTGTTTTTTGCAAAGTGCCTAGCTGTAGATTTTGGCCTCTAGCTCAGCCGGCAACCCTTACATTTTTTTAAACTAGACACCTAGGGGAATCCAGGATGGAGTGACTTGTGGGGCTCTCACCAGATTCTGTTACCCAGAGTCGTTTGCAAACCTCAAAATTTGGCTAAAAAACACTTTTTCCTTACATTTCGGTGACAGAAAGTTCTGGAATCTGAGAGGAGCCACACATTTCCTTTGACCCAGCGTTCCCCCAAGTCTCCCGATAAAAATGCTACCTCACTTCTGTGGGTAGGCCTAGCCCCCGTGACAGGAAATGCCCCAAAACACAAGGTGGACACATCACATTTTCCCAAAGAAAACAGAGCTGTTTTTTACAAAGTGCCAAGCTGTGGATTTTGGCCTGTAGCTCAGCCGGCACCTAGGGACACCTACCAAACCTGAAAACTAGACACCTAGGGGAATCCAAGATGGGGTGACTTGTGGGGTTCCCACCAGGTTCTGTCACCCAGAATCCTTTGCAAACCTCAAATTGTGGCAGAAAAACATGTTTTCCTCACATTTTGGTGAAAGAAAGTTCTGGAATCTGAGAGGAGCCACAAATGTCCTTCCACCCAGCGTTCCCGCAAGTCTCCCGATAAAAATGGTACCTCAATTGTATGGGTAGGCCTAGCGCCTGTGACAGGAAATGCCTCAAAACACAACGTGGACACATCACATTTTCCCAAAGAAAACAGACCTGTTTTTTGCAAAGTGACTAGCTGTGGATTTTGGCCTCTAGCTCAGCCGGCACCTAGGGAAACCTACCAAACCCATGCATTTTTTAAAACTAGACACCTAGGGGAATCCAGGATGGAGTTACTTGTGGGGCTCTCACCAGGTTCTGTTACCCAGGGTCATTTGCAAACCTCAAAATTTGTCTAAAAAACACTTTTCCCTCACACTTTGGTGACAGAAATGTCTGGAATCTGACAGAAGCCACAAATTTCCTTCCACCCAGCGTTCCACCAAGTCTCCCAATGAAAATGGTACCTCACTTGTATGGGTAGACCGTATGGGTGACCTCGAAAGGAAATGCCCCAAAACACTATGTGGACACATTAAAATGATCAAATACTAAACGACCTGTTTTTGCGGAAGGACCTGCGTTTTTGGTCCTGGGCTCAGCAGCCATAGAGGGAAACCTACCAAACCCAAACATTTCTGAAAACTAGCATGGATCCCCCAATGTATTCTTACCCTGAATTCTCAGCAAACCTCAAATTTAGCTAAAACATCATATTTTGCCCACATTCCTCTGTCGGATCACCGCAACGGGACAATTTTCCTACCACCCAAAGAGCCAAAAACATGTCGAAATTGAGGGGGAACCAAAGCAGGTCTAAAAGGGCAGTTTGAAAAAAAACATTTTTAGGCTCACAAGTGGGGCAACATTTTTATTGGTATAGATAAGACAATGCTGGGTGGAGGAATTTTGTGGATTCCTGCAGATTCCAGAAGGTTCCATTCAAAAATGTGGAAATAATGTGTGATTTCCAGCAAAGTTGGAGGTATGCAGGGCATTGTGGGTAAGAAAATTGTGCAGGATGCATGTAAAGCACACCACCCTGGACTCACCTAGATGTTTAGATTTCAGATGTGTCTAGGTCTTGTGGATTTTTCTACATGGCAGCGTCCCAGAGTCCAAAAAGTGCAGCCCTCACCATTCCAAGTGGGACGATTTTGAGAGTTAGCCAAGCTCTCATTACCGAAATGTACCGAAACCCCAAATTATCGAATGTCCTCTTGCTTGCCGTGGGATGGGATGTTTTAGTGTGCGGGGGAGAGCTGAAAGACTGTTACCCCTTTCAGTTGGGGTGGGGGCATAACCATGCCCATACTGGTTGGTTGCCACCACCACACTATTTTTTTTTTAATTCCCTGGCATTTAGTAGACTTTCTGCCCCCCTGGGGTGCGATTGGGGGTAATTGCCCCATTTCCCCACTGGTGGGCAGAACAACTTTGGCCCCATTTATTTGGGGTGGGGGTATGCCCATACCCCACCTTCTTATTTAAAAAAAAAAATCTATCTTCACTGGTCTCTGGTGGGCTCTCTGCCCCCCTTGGGGGCAGATGGGCCTTCCATAAATAGGCCAATCTGGGGCAGATATGGCCAACAATAATGTGCCCCCATAGGGAGCGACCCTTACCCAAGGGGCAGACCCCCAAACAAAACACATACCTACACACACCAATCCCTGGTGCCTAAGTGGGGGCAGATCGGCCTAATAAAAAATAGGTCAATCTGCCCCCAAGGGGGGCAGAAATGGCCGAAATACAATTTGCCCGGCAAGGGAACTACCCTTGCCTAAGTAGTCACTCCCCATACATAAAAACATAAAGTAAACAAAAAATGTATATATCCCTGGTGTCGAGGGGTTTCTGCCCCTGGGGGCAGATCGGCCTAATTATAATAGGCCGATCTGCCCCCGGGGGGGCAGAAAAGTTCTAAAAATATTTTGCCTTCCTGGGGAGCAGCACTTGCCCAAGGGGCCGCTCCCCTTAGGCACAAGTATTAAAAAAAAATCCCTGGTGTCTAGTGATTTCTGCCTCCCTTGGGGGCAGATTGGCCAAATAAAAATAGGCAGATCTGCCAACCAGTGGGGCAGAAATGGCCTAAATACAATTTGCCCCATAGGGGAACGACCCTTGCCTAAGGGGTTGCCCCCATACATAAAAACATAAAGTAAACAAAAAATGTATATATCCCTGGTGTCTAGGGGTTTCTGCCTAATTATAATAGGCCAATCTGCCCCGGGGGGGGGGGCAGAAAAGGCTTAAAAATATATTGCCCCCTGGGAAGAAGCCCATGCCCAAGGGGCCGCTCCCCTCATACGTAAGTATAAAAAAAAAAAAAAAACATGTTGTCTAGTGGGCATATCTGCTGCCCGATCACATTGTGATCGGGCAGCAGAAATGCTTGCACAGACATGAAAGGAAAGGAAAAGCCTTTCCTTTCCTTTCAAGCCTCTGCCTGTCCCCTCCTCCCAAGTGGAAGAGAAATACTGATCATTTCTCTTTCGCATTGCACTGGAAACATGGGAGGTGACCTCTAATGAGGTCAGCACGCAATCGCGTGCTGACGGCATCAGACGTCACTGGGGGGCTCGGGGGTGGAAAGGGAAGCGATTTCCCTTCCAATCTCGACTGGGGGGGTTGTGGGAGGGAGGCCCATGGGGGAGCACTAGCGCTCCCCCCGTGGGCCAGGTGCAGGACGAGCTGGTCACGTCCCCGGCACACAGGAACTGTGTGTGAGGACGAGACCAGCTCATACTGGACACCCTAGTGGGGAAAGGCACAGCTCATAATAACTAATAATCACTTCCAGTGTATAGTGTCTCTCCGCATCAAGCGGCAATGAGATTTCAAAATTCAGCTCCATTGCAATATCAATTTCAAGAATGTTCAACTGGATTTGAATTGTCAACACAAAAGGTGACAAACTCCTGCTCCCAGTCATTGGTAGCAAAATATGTCCATTCAGGAGCTGAGTATCTTCGACTTGGCATTCTTTTTCTCTTTGACCATCTGTTTACTCGACCTTGAACATCACTGTTACTCTGACTTGACTCTTCAGTCTCCTCAGCAATAGTCACAGGAACTTATACAGCTGGTACTGAATGCTTCTTAGGCCTACTGTCTCCAGGTAAAACTCTTTTCTTTAGCATGACTGATCCTTCATCAGCATCAGAGCTTACATGAGTCAACTAATTGTGTTTCTACCCTTCTGTACCATCCACTGTTGTCGATTAACTCAGAACCCCATCAGACCAGGTCTGTGCTGCAGAGGCCACTTGTCCAGTTCCAACAGCTTAGCTAACCTGATCCCTTTCACTCATTTTAACTGATCCTTCTGGAACAGGTGCTGTATCATCAAAGGAACCTGGAACTTCAAAAGTTGGCTCTCATGAACCCAGTTTGGGAGACCAGCACACTTTACTGCTGTAGTGTTTACTAGAACCACCTGGTGAGGGCCTGTTTAACGCGGTTCTAACCACATCTTCTGCATGTGCTTTTTATTTACAACCCAGTCACCATGACATAGGTCATGACAAAGCTCCTGCTGTGGCTGCATTGTAGCTTCCCTGATGAGGCAAAGAACGAGCCACGTCAGCCAGTCCTTTGCAATAATCCAGTACCAAGTCATCTGTAATTTTCACAAGCATATTTGTTGGCACTGCTGGCAATCTCATGGCTCTCCCCATAATAATTTCATGAGGGGATAACACTGTCTTCCTGTTGGGTGTACTGCACATACTCATCCAAACAAGAGGCAATGCATCTGGCCATTTCAAAGTGGTGGATGCACATACTTTTGCCAGTCTGGATTTCAGAGTTCCATTGATCTGTTCTACAAGTCCTGAAGCCTCAAGCCTACAGCTGCAATGCAATCTTTGCTAAACTTGTAATGCTGCACACAATAATTTGAGGCTATCGCTATTAAAATGAGTTCTGTGGTCTGATTCCAGAGAAGTCAGAAAGCCAAAGCTAGGAATCAACTCCTTAAGCAACAGCTTTGCTACTGTGAGACTATCAATTCTCCTGGTCGGGTAAGCCTCGACCCAGTGTGAAAAAATGCAGACAGCAACTAGGATGTACCTCAATGCATTGCACACAGGTAACACTATGAAATCAAGTTGCATTCTGTTGAACGGTCATCCTGATCTGCTTATGACTTTCCCTGAATTCATTTGCTGCCATGCTACACATCAGTGGCAGACAGTTTCAGCAGTAAGTCTGAATCTGGGATTAGACCAAATCTTTCTAAATGTTCTTATCATTGCATCCCTACCTAGATGTGCCTGTCCATGATAATGTCTAGCCATAGGAAACAATAAGCTATTTGGCAATACTGCTCTTCTATCACTTGAAACCCAAACATCATCCTCATTTCTTTTGACACATCCTAGTGTGACCCAACTCTGCTGTTCTTTCTCACTTCTTCCTGCAATCTTTTAACTTCTTCCCAAGTATCAATGGAGGTTAAGAAGAAATGTTGACTTTTCTCATCACTGTTTTCATTGCTCCACTCCCCATTAAAGGTGCAGCTAAGTGCAAAGTATCTGGCAAACTTCTTCAATGTAAGTATATCCTAAGGTCACGTAGTCAGTTGATTTTCTATGGGCAATACAGTTAACAACAGACATTTTTGCAGGCAACTGTAATGCATTCAGTAGATTGTAAATCATATCACCATTCTGGATAGGTGATCCAGAAGAGGTCATAAATCCTCTCTGGCACCACAACTGTCTGAAGTCATAAACAACATCAGAACCATACTGACTGTCAGTGAAGATGGGCACTTTAAGCTGTTCAGAAACACAGCAGCTATGGACTGAAAACTCTCATTGAAGCCAAAAGGCTGCTATCACACCGGAGACCATGAACCACTTCTCAGAGTATAATCTTTGTCTCTTAAATAGGGGCCATAAACAAACATGACAGAGTCATTTACATCCAAGGTGACATCTTTAATGTCAGGTCTCGGTTTGGTGCACAATTCAGTCACAACAAGGCAGTCATGCTCAACCTCTTCCTCGCATTCATCAACATTTTCAACTGGATTAGGCAAAAGCTAGGTTTAAAACATTACAGCATTTGATATTAACATTAGAAGAGGCAAGTAAAACTTGCTCATAGTGTGTTAAATGCCCACTGGTCAGATACTGAGGGCCAGATTTACAAGACCCTGGCGCAACTGGAACATTACTTTTTGTGATGCTCCGGTGGCACTGTTCAGTGTGCCATATTTATGGCACGATGCCATTTTTTGTGGCTTAACGCCACTTTATAAATGGGGGCCACTCCAACACAGTTTTCTGTGTCAAAGGGGAATGCAAGGGGTGTTGCTGTGGGTGTTCCACTGCAACACCCATTGCTTTTGACGCTGGCCCAGATTTGACAAAGCACTGCACTGCACCACCTTTTAGTAAATCTGGCCCTGTGTCTTTGTAGGGTCAACCAAATTTCCACTGAGTGGGGGATAAAAATGTTCAGGGGATGGCCCATAACAATGCCTTTGCACTGTTCAATGCTGACGCTAAGAGCAGCAACAGCCTTTAATCAACCAGGCCGTGCTAATGCTATAGGATCAAGTGTGGCAGGAAGATAAGCCACAGGCCTATTTGCATTTCCATGCAGATGTGTCAAAACTGAGAAAGCACATCCATCCCTCTCACAACAAAAGAAATAACGAAATTTGTTATAATCAGGCTTTCCCAGAGCTGAGGCTCAGCATAGGCTTTCTCTCAGCTCCGTGAAGGTATGCATGTAGTTGTCATCCAATGGTACCAGATCAGACAATGGAATCCATTGGCAACAGTAGGTAACCATCCCAGAAAAACACATACTTCTTTCTGTGTGACAGGGGAATTAATTTGCATGATTGCTGAGATTCTTTATTGGGATACCTTCCTTGCACCTTTCTCAATGTGGAGACCTAAGTACAGGATTTCTTTCCTGCAATACTGTAATTTTTCAGGGGAACCTTTATGTCCATTTTCACCTAAATGATTCAAGAGAGAAATTGTATCTCTCCTGCATACTTCTCAGGTATTTGAAGCAACAAGGAGATTGTCTATATATCGTCCTACAACTACAGGGCGTGTTCAAGATCTGATTGAAAATGGATGGTGACTCAGTATACCCTTGAGGAGTTTGGCACCATGCCAAAACATGACTGTCTAATTTGAATGCAAAGAGGAACTGGCTTTCCTCATGCAATGATATGGAAAAGAATGCTTGGCACAAGTCAATCACAGTAAACCATTCTGCTTCATACGGAATCTGAAATAAAATCACTGCTGGATTCGGTACCAGCAGACAACATGCAACAACAGTCTTGTTCACTTTTCTCAGGTCTTGATCTATGCAGTACTTTCCATTGGGATTCCGCAATCCTAGAATGCGAAAGTTATATGGAGTTCTTAAACTCTTTGTGGACACCATTTTAAAACAAAATATTTTTATTTTTTATGGGAAGAGTTCATACAACCTTCAAATCAGAATTGTCAATAAACCAACACATCCAAAATTAAGATCATATTCAATTATGATCAAAAACATATTCATCCAATGAATTATTTTATGTTGCACATTTCCCCAACCCTCTACCTTGACATATACAACCAATTGTTAATTGCACATTTCTCACAACCTCAAATTTCATCCTTAGCATTGTACAAATCTGTGCAATATTCCTCCACAAGCACAAGATGACCAGGCTCAACCACCCTATCTTAGCTCCTTCCATAGTCACTGGAATGTGTTATGCGATCCAGATATTAACACATGGCAACGCTCTAACTCCTTCATACTTAACAGTTTGCCACCAATTGTTGGTATGTTGGGGTCACTTCTGATTACTAATTTTGAAGAATTATGACTATAATAAAGAGTCTCTTTCTCTGCAAAGATGAAATCTTTAGCTGAGAAAATTATCCCAAAACTGTTGTATGGCATCTATTGGCAGGGTCAACCCTAAAGTTAAAAAACAATGGGCTGTATTTATAGGCCCTTAGGGCCACAGGAGCGTCACTTTTAGTGATGCTCCTGTGGCGCTAAGCACAGGGCCGTATTTACAAGGTGGCATGAAGCCTCTTTTTGTGGCTTAACGCCACCTTGTAATTACAGCCCGTTCCCACACAGCCCTGTGCGTGGAAGGGGGATGAAATGGATGTTGCTGTGGGCGTGCCACAGCAACACCCATTGTATTTTGTCGCTGCCTCAGATTTATGAAATCTCATAAACCTGAGGCAGCGCCAAAATCTAATGCCACCCCCAGAGGTGGCATTAGCAGGGTGCAATGAGGAGGAATACTTATCCCTTCCTGCACATAAACAATCATTTGAAAATGACGGTTTGGCACTTCTGTGTGTGCTGCATTGTGCAGCACAAACAAAAGTGCCAAAGCGCCATTAGTGATTGTTCATGTGCAGGAAGGGACACCTTCCCGCACATAAACAATGACACTCCTCAACACAGATGGTGCAAGGATGCCTGCGTTGGCGCTGGCAGCACAGGAGGAAACGCAGGGGTGTGCCATTTTCCCTTAAATACGGCACATCCCTGCGTTTCTAAAGTGATGCAGCGCGGCACTGCCAATTTTAGCACAGCTTTGCGCTGCACCACTTTTCTTTAAATCTGGCCCAATATTCCTGAATCACTGCCCAAAAGTGAATTATTTTGGGACACCATCAAATAATATGGGCCCAGTTCCCCCCTTCCTCAGGAAAACACCTAAAACACTTATCAGGTACCTGGGGATTCATTTTCTGCAAAACAGTCGAGGTCCGTTAAGGAAGCCACTTTTTGTAGAATTGCAATGTATGAACATTTTCTCCTTTTATTAAAGAAAAATGAAACACATTTACCATATTCCAGGTCTCCTCTGTCATCTGAAGTCCTTCCTTAGACTGCCACTTGAATCATGCCTTCAAGTATAGCTCATGGGCCTTCTTTTGTCTGAGGACACAGACCCAGCAACTAATGGATCTTAGAGTTCTAGTTTCTATCCATTCTTCCACCTAGTCCAGATTTGACCAAATTTGGCTGGCATCTAACTTCTTATCGAAAAACAGTCTTACATTGATGAAGGACCAGTGAATCATTGTTTTAAAGTGCCTAATAGAGGGTTCTATTTTGATCCAAGCATTCCAGGTGTCAGAGAGACATTTTAAAAAAAGGGCCTTCATCTTACGAATCAAAGGGGAATAATTCAAACCAAATAGGTCACTAACATTTTCTGTAACATTTATCTCTAATTTTCTTTTAGACCTTGAATTAACGAAGGGTTGAAGTTCTATCGATAGAGTGCCAAGGTTGCAATTACATAATACAATCTCTGTTTTTAGTTTATTGATCTTATACCTCCCAGCTTTTGAAACTCTTAGAACACTTTAAAAGCCCTCTCTTGGAAATAGGGCTATATCGCCTGCATATAATTTAATTTTAGTCATACCACTGATTGGCAACGCTATGCAAATGTCAGTCTGTACTGCTATTGCTAAGGGCTCTATAAATGGCACAAAGAGGATGGGTGACAAGAAGCATCCTTGCCTCATTCCCCTGGTAACCTCACATGCCCCAACATTCTGAGAATTAATAATTATTTGGGCTGTTGCCCTTTTATAATGTCATGATATGATCTGAATGAGTCTCTTGGGGAAACCAAATTCCCTAAGTATAATGAAAAGGCTTTCCCAAGAAACCTTTTCCACATCCAACAGCCGAACCTGGGCAGGGGCTCTTTTTTGTGAGAAATAATCTAATGCTTCTATCTAAAAATTTGTATTTGAAAATAGCATCCTACCAGGAATAAAACCACATTGATCTAGATGGATAATGGAATCTAAAATTCTGCTCACTCAATTAGCCAGTAAGTTTGCGATGATCATAATCCACATTTAAAAGAGTAATGGGCTATATAAATTAATATTTTCTCTGTTTTGTCTTTTGTTCAGAACACTGACCACTATAGCAGTGAGAAATGATTCCAACACCTCACCCCCTTCCAGAATATAGTTGGCCAGCTTCAATAACTCTGGATTACAAATCAGTAGAAATTTCTTTAAAACCTCAACTGGTACACAATCTTTGCCACAGGCCTTTCCATTAGCCAAGGACTTCACAACCTCCTCGATTTCCTCAAGGAAAAAGTTTGTATATCAGGGCTTGAATTTGACTGAATCATAATCTTGGAATGGGAAATTGGGCCAAAAAATGCCTGAGCAGAGCCATATCAACCTGTTGTTGTTGACTATATAGCGCTGAATAATGCTTTAGGAAGAGGTCTGTAATGTAAGTTATTGTTTCCTTATTGAAAAGAGATGCAACCGTATTCTTCGCCTGGCGCTCTTGAGCCTGCCAGTATAGAAATGTGCCTGCGTATTCACTCACTTCTTAGGTCTTTTGATTGTAAGCAGCATTGGCAGTGCACCTTCGCTCATAATAGTAGTCTTGCATGTGTGCTCTTGCCTGCTTAAGTGCCCATCTATTGTGGGAGTTCTATTGCGGGAATACTCAAGGCTTTGTATTTAAAACAGGTCTAAATTTCTTAAAAATCTCAACCGGTATACCATCTTTGCCACAGGCCTTCCCATTAGCCAAATACTTCACAACCTCCTCGATTTCCTTTATGGAAATATTGCCTAAGAGTGCTTGTATTTGACTGAGTCTGAAATTCAGTTTTTGTTTCCGCATTGCATGGTAAAATGCTGATTCTAGCTCAGACCTATGGGCAGAAAACGGCTTCCTCTGTATAATGTCTTTAGAGGTTATGCAGCAGAGGATGGTAGCCTTAAATGTATCCCAGGTATTTTTTACCCTGGCCAGGTGCTCATTTATCGAATATTCTTCATCTTCTAGGCTAACTTTATAAAAGTAAAAAGAACACATGATGGATGGAATGCTGAACAATGCAAACATTCACCCCAGTTACAAAAGATCTGGGTTTAATCCATTTCTTTTTTCCCCCACCACGCCACCCCAGTTTGGAGCCAGCCATAGTCAAATCAGTCTTGACCCTGCTCCCATTGGGAAAAGTCTAGCCTGAACTGCCAGGCTAGGTCCTCCCTAGACGTAAACAAGCATCCTGGAACCGGTTTCAGGAAATCAGCCAGGCTAGCTTGGATGCAATAGTGCAATGAGCACGGGACCCACGTCTGGGCATACCCTTCCCACTTATGGTGACAAAAGCAATAATAACAGATGATGGCCGAAATTCTGGACAGTGTAAACATTTACCCCCAGTTACAAAGATCTGGGTTAAATCTATCGTAGTTTTGCTCACCATGCCACCCCAGTTTTGAGTCAGTCATAAGCAAATAAGTCTTGACCCTGCAACCCATGGGAACAGTCCAGCTTGAACTGTTAGTCCAGGTCCTCCCTGGATCAAAAACAAGCATACTGGGACCACTTTTGGGGTATCACCCCTTTTCAGACAGTTTAGCTTGAATTCAGTGGCTCCCTTGCTCATTGTGCCCCTGAACTCAAGCTAGCCTGGCTGATGAGGGGTGATACAGCGAAAACGGTTCCAGGATGCTTTTTTCCTGTCCAGGGAGGGTCTGGCCTGGCAGTTCGGGCTGGACTGTTCCCATGGGGAACAGGACCCAGACTGATTTGCATATGGCTGGGTCCAAACTGGGGTGGCAGGGTGAGCAAAACTATGATAGATTTAACCCAGATTTCTGACTGAGGGTGAGTGTTTGAAAAGTTTTAGCACTCAGTCCACCATCTTGTTGTGTTGCTATGTTTGCAGTAAGTGTAAGAGTATGCCCAGACGTGGGTCCCTTGCTCACTGTGCTACTGGAATCAAGCTAGCCTGGTTGATGAGGGGTGATACCCTGGCACCGGCCCCAGGATGCTTGTTTCCTGTCCAGGGAGGACCTGGCCTGGCAATTCGGGCTGGACTGTTGCGATGGGAACAGACTGATTTGCACATGGCAGGTCCAAACTGGGGTGGCATAGTGAGCAAAAGAATGATGGATTTAACCCAGATGTGTGACTGTGGGTGAGTGTTTGAAAAGTTTCAGCACTCCATACATAATCTTGTTGTGTAACTTTATTAATGTGCCATCTCCCACTGGGTCTCCCTACCTTAATTCATGAGACTTCCATTTCTATCAGGGAATGATCAGAAAAACGACTTGGGAGATGTGCATAGCTACTTATCCTAGGCTCTTGGGAAGACAGAAAAAAATCCAATATTGCAGCAGAGTATTATTTCCCAGAGTAGCAGAAGTACCTTCTGTGTATTTTTCATGCCAGAGATTGACCAAGCTAAAAAAAAATCTATAGTCTAGCATAACTTTAGCCATTCACAGCGTATTTTGCTTGTGTATCTGAGAAGAGTCTAGCAGTGGATTTAAAAGAAAATGTAAATCCCCCCACCACAGTCACTAGCCCAGGGATGGTTGCCAGTACCTGGAAAAGCTCAGTCATCAGGGTAGGGTAGTTGGGAAGAGGAGCGTAGATTTTAGCTATGGTTATGCTGGAATTATTGAGTAAAGTTCTAACAAGAGCCCATCTACCAACCTTATCTGTTTGAGAAAGGGTGACTTGGAATGGGAAGTGCCTGTTTCTATATACTGCCACCCCACTATGGGCGGCACTTGTACATGACGGACACTGATGATCTGCGCATTGCTTGAACATTTTATATTTTAGTTCCCTTTTATCACAAAAATAATTCCTGAATGAGCATGGTGAATGCCCTTTGACCCAGCTTTACCCCTGTCATTTAGAAACCTATGGGTCATTATGACCCCGGCGGTATTTGATAATGTGGTAGTAGTACCGCCAACATGCTGGCAGTACATACGGCCACATTATGACATTGGCGGGTTGGCTGCAGCCAACCCACCAATTTACCACTCCTACCGCCATGGCATCAGTCTCCAGCACGGTGGCTGCTATAATACCTCCGAGGGCATTATGAGCCAGTGTTCGCAAATGCCATGAAAACCATGGGGGTAGGCCCTACCAGTGACAGGGAATTCTTTCCCTGTCACTGGTAGGAGGCTCACCAACACACACAAACACTCCCCAGATGCCTCCCACCACCCCCCTCCATCCATGCTCCCCCCTTCCGATTCCCCACCCCCATACACGCACACACCCACAGACACTCACCACGCATACACCCAATCACTCACACTGGCATACACGTATACATCTAGTCATGCTCGCACACATCAGTACACACATTCACACTGACATGCAGACACGCATTCACACACATGCATACACCCACGCAACTAAGACTACACACACAGACGCATACACGCAAACAACACTCACACATTCATGCACACAACCCCCCCCACACACACACAACATCCCACACCCCCTTCCCCTGTCAGAAGCCCAACTTACCTCCTTCCAGCTGATCTTCTGTCAGGGAACAGGACGGGGCGCTGCTACCGCCAGCAGCGCCCACCAGAAGAACACTGCTAGGCCGTATCATATGTCATGATATGGCTGGTGGCGGTCTACTGGCGTGGCGGTGCTGGTGGTAGCAGCGCCACCTTACCACCATCTGCCAGTATAACCACGGCTGGATTTCCGCCCTTCTTGTGGCGGAAGTCCGGCTGTGGTCATAATCTGGTGGACAGCTGGTAGCCGCGGTGGCAGTCTTTTGGCGGCCGTCACCACAGCAGTATGCAGTTTATACCGCCAATGTCATAATGTGGGCCTTAGTATTAGCAATTCGAAAACTGTCTTTATACACCTTCCTCTAGGGACACTCAGAGAGGCACAAAGGTAAATGTCGCCAATCCCCTATATGAAAAGCGGAAGCTAAAAATGCAGATTGAGAATATGCCTGATTGGCTGGCTAATGATCCACCCCAGGAGCTCCCTGCTGCGTTCCCCTTGCAGCAAAGATGCTGGAATTTTATGTAGCTTCTCAAATGCCTTCCATAGCATCCGGAGAAACCCCCCCAGATTAAAACCTGCTATCACCGTGACGTGAGGGTTATCCCTGGAAAATAAAATTATCCTGAGACACACAAGACTTCAAATACACCCCAAATATGTACCATGTTTCCTCGCCATGCATGAATCCTGCATGGACCTAGGTGGGCCATCCCATTAACACCGCTATATTGCGTCACTAATTGCAAAATGCTTCATAGCTTTCATACCCCCACTAGCCTGTTCTGCACTATTAGCAAAATTCCCAAATCTTTAAAAAAAATCTGATACCAAATGAAAAATTAGTTTAGAACTCTTCCATTATTCCCACTGTAAAACCCTAACAACACCACCTGACACCCACCTGTGCACCCCTGGGGGAGAATTTCACGCACAGACCCTCCCTCTCACCCTGAATTACCTTGGGTGCCATGACACTGCACCCCATTGCACTCAAAACCTAGCAGTCCATGGGCCCCCGCATCCCCTCTGAAATCCACATATGAATACGTCACCACAAATGTACACATTACAACTATTTCTTGGCTGCGTTCTCTATTGCAAGGCCTATTCCTGCAGATGAATCAGAAACAGCATAACTCATTAAACATATCTGCTAGCACGCAGACATTAGACACCAGCAAACAAGCTCCGATTGACTGGTTAGAGGGCAGCTTAAATGAATAAGTTCTGCAGGAAGTTCTGGGCCTATCCAGTGTTTGAAAAAGTTGAAATTGACCCTTCACCAAGACTACCAGCATAGCCTGCTGAACAATTGATGCATGAGCGCCCTTGGCTTCAAACAAATCAATCATCTTAACAAACTTTCGCCATCTCAGCACCATGAGTGCAGACATATTGGAAAAGATTTTAAACTGAGACACCTCAGGGTTTGAAAGTGATCTTTTTTCTATAGCTTATGACAGGATCCACTCTTTAACTTGAAAATCGGTAAAGTTCACCAAAATTGTTTGCAGGTATTTGGCATTTGGGGGACGTTGAGCAGGCACCCTGAGGACCCTAGTGATTATCAAATTGCTGGCTAACTCAGGGATTGCCTTCAGTAGAGCATCCACCCACTCAGGCACCTGCGCCCTTCACTCCCTTCCTGCACTCCTACGAATCTAAGGTTTGACCGTCTAGTATAGTTCTCTGCAATTTGTCTTCCAAGAGATGCCCATTCTATTCTAACTTCTTGTTACATAGACACCACCTTGTCCTTTAAGTCTTGATTCTTGGTTCAGTCTGCCCGGAACCTGGGCCATACCCTCCTCAATCTTTGCGAGGTGCGCATGAAGAGCTGTGATTTCCTGTGCTGTCTTCACCTCCCTGATTTCAGCGAATATAAACTCAAACATACTTCTTATAGACTGCTCTGGGGCATCTCCGATGTCCCCCAGCACTTGCTGTAAATAATAGCTCTTTAAAAAACCCCATCTCCTGGTGCCATCTGCATTGCTGTATCATAGGGATTCAGGCTCTGACGCACTGTCTTGGATATTCTAGCCACCCGGGATGCCCCTCGAGGAAGGGGAGCCGGCTGACCATTGCTCTCCACATCTAAGAGTGAGGCCAAAACTTCCATCTACGTGGGCCCCTTTGTTTGTATGCAAAATAGAGGGTACTGCTTAGGACTAGCTGTTAAGATTGAAGTACCCCCACTGTGGTTGCAGCAGATCCATGCCCCCAGCATCAGTATCTGTGTTATCTAAACCTGAAGGGATTCCGTTAAATGGAGGTCTGAAGTATCCCCCCCTTTCAATTTCTGACACCCTCTCATTCCCTATTAGATTGCTGGAAGCTCTGGCCTTCTGTGCCTCAAGGAGCTCTCTAAATCCGAACTCCAAATTATGGGGGTCATTCTGACCTCGGCGGTAAAAGGCGCTTACCGCCGGTCAGAAGACCGCCATAACACCGCCGCGGGAAACCGCCACGGTCATTCTGACCCGCAACAGGCAAACCGCCAAAAACCCGACATCCACAAAAGTCTGCCACACCAACGGCCAGCGAGAAACTGGCGATGACCAAAACTCCACCGTCACGCCAACAGAAATACGCCCATTCCATTCCAACCCACGAATCCACGCGGCGGTCTTTCAACCGCGGTATTCCATTGGCGGTACACACCGCCGCGGTCAAAATACACACACAGCTCCAAAACACTGCCACATTGGTCATTTTGAAACACACACACCTGATACACATACAAACACCACTCCCACACACCCAACACAATATAAAACACACACCCACATCACCCACAAACCCCTACGACCACCATTTATTGACTAAGGCCAGAGAGAGACACCACCAGCTAGTACAGAGCATTCACAGGCACATAACACCATCACTCACACAACATCCACGTACAAAACACCACACACCACCACACTCACCACACTCATCACCACAAACGCCACCCCACACCTCATCCACACCACCCCATGGCACCCCAAAGACACCCCAGGTTTTCAGACGCTGAACTCAGGGTCATGGTGGAGGAAATAGTTCGGGTAGAGCCCCAGCTCTTCGGGGCACAGGTGCAGCACACCACCATTGCCAGGAAGATGGAGCTATGGCAAAGAATAGTGGACAGGGTCAACGCTGTGGGACAGCATCCACGAAATCGGGACGACATCAGGAAGCGGTGGAACGACCTACGGGGGAAGGTGCGTTCCATGGTATCCAGACACAACATCGCGGTGCAGAAGACTGGCGGCGGACCCCCACCTCAACCCCCAGAATTCACAACATGGGAGGAACAGGTCTTGGCGATCCTGCATCCTGAGGGCCTCGCAGGAGTAGGCGGAGGAATGGACTCTGGTAAGTATAATCTCAACTACTTCATCCCCCCCACCCACCGGCATGCCAAATCATACCCTCACCCTCCCCCCCACCCCCATCACACATCCTCCTTGCTAATGTCTCACCATCACAACCCACCCATCCCAACACCAAGCCCTGCATGCGACCACAAACCATGGACACCCCTCACCTAAGAATGCCCACTGCACATACCCATCCCCCCCAAACCACCGTCACAACAGCCCCCACAAGGGAATGCCAGCACTGGGGTACACGGGCACCCACCCATTGCACGCTATGACACACACAGAAGCAATAACCATACTCTTATACCCCTGCAGGACCCGAACGCCACGACACCGCCCAGGAGGGTTCAGAAATGTCCATTCCACCCCCAGAAGAGGCCCACAGTGATGTCAGCAGCTCTGTCTCCCTGGACCCAGATGACCAGCCCGGCCCATCGGGGACCTCGGGACAGTCGGTTCCCCTCAGACAGCCACAGGCCGCAGCAGACCTACCCCCCTCTGGGAACACCAGCACAGCACCCACCCAGCGGGCCCATGCCTCTGTCTCCAGGACACGTCAATCAGCGGTGTGTCCACCACTACAGGGCACCCAGGTTAACCCACCACCCCAACAACAACAGGGACCTGGGGGCAGTGGTAGTGGGCACACGGTCCAGGGGACAGAGGCCCAGGGAAACAGGGGAACTGGGAGGGCTGCTGTGCGACAGGGGGGGGACAGGCCCAGGGAACCCACTCTCCACGAGGCCCTATCCTCCATCATGGGAGCATACCACCACTCCCAGGAGACGATGGCGACGGTCCTGGCCAGGTTCCAGGAGATCCAGGTACTGCAGGAGGAACAGTTTATGGGGTTCAGGGAAGAACTCAGAAATATCAGTTCCACAATGGGCACCATCGTTGTGGCTCTCAATCAGATTGTCAGCACATTGCGGGACCATATGGCACCACAAAGGGCCCCTGTCACTAGCATGGACCAAGAACAGGCTACCACCTCCGCCGGCGCTAGTGGACAGGAGGCCCCGACACAAGAACAACAGGCCACCAGAACCCCACGCCCTGCAGAAGGAGAACCACCCCGCAAGCAGTGCCTGAGATCTAGGAAGAAGACAGAGTAGGATGCCAAGACCCCCGCCAGGAAAGGATACCCCCTGATTGTCATCCCACTGTCCCACATTGTCACCCTGTCCAACCTTAAACTGCCCCTGCTCCACCTTCCACAGGCATATGGACAATGCACCTGTGAGACTGAAAATCTGGACTCTGCCTTGGACATTCCTCCACCATCACCCATCCCCGAATTGCAACCATTACCCAAAATTGAGCACTTTAATAAACACACTTATTGCACAAAAATAATCTGGAGTCTGCCTGTATTTTTAAACAAATGTATTACACAGAACCGTGCCAAAATGTCCAGTTACATTGTAATGACAACATACCACTGTCACACAGCTGTAGTCCATGGGGAAACAAAGCAGAGGTCACGGAGTGGGGCCCACATTTCTGAAATTGGAAGGGAAAGTCACAACTCAGTGAACATACACTGGGTGGAAACTCAGACAGTAGAGAGGCAGGAGACTTCAAGTAAATGTAAATTCCGGTGTTGATTCTTACCTGTATGTTATTGAAAATACTGCTGTATTACTCTGTCCCTGTTGTCTGTGTCGTCCTCTTCGTCTTCCTCCTCTTCACTCTCCGCAGGCTCCACAGCTGACACAACATCACCATCTGGACCATCCTCCTGCAGGAAAGGCACCTGGCGGCGCAAAGCCAGGTTGTGAAGCATACAGCAGGCCACGATGATATGGCACACCTTCTTTGGTGAGTACATTAGGGATCCACCAGTCATATGGAGGCACCTAAACCTGGCCTTCAGGAGGCCGAAGGTCCGCTCGATCACCCTCCTAGTACGCCCATGGGCCTCATTGTACCGTTCCTCTGCCCTTTACTGGGATTCCTCACTGGGGTCAGTAGCCATGACAGGTTAGGGTAACCAGAGTCACCAATTAGCCACACACGGTGTCTCTGAAGTAGTTCCATCAGGTAAGGGATGCTGCTATTTCGCATGATGTACGCGTCATGCACTGACCCAGGGAACTTGGCATTTACATGGGAGATGTACTGGTCAGCCAAACAGACCACCTGGACATTCATGGAATGATAACTTTTTCTGTTCCTGTACACCTGTTCAATCGTGCTGGGGGGGACCAAAGCAACATGTGTCCCATCAATTGCACCAATGATGTTGGGAATATGTCCAAGCGCATAGAAATCACCCTTCACCGTAGCCAAATCGCCCACCTCAGGGAAAACAATGTAGCTCCGCATGTATTTCAACAGGGCAGACAACACTCTGGACAACACCTTGTAAAACATAGGCTGTGCCATCCCTGATGAAATGGCCACTGTAGTTTGGAATGACCCACTTGCCAAAAAATGGAGTACTGACAGAACCTGCACTAGAGGGGGAATCCCTGTGGGTTGGCGGATGGGTGACATCAGGTCTGGCTCCAGTTGGGCTCACAGTTCCTGTATAGTGGCTCTGTCAAGCCTGTATGTCAGTATGACATGTCTTTCTTCCATTGTCGACAGGTCCACCAGCGGTCTGTACACGGGAAGATTCCTCCATCTCCTCGCAAGTCCCAGCGGACGGTGCCTAGGAAGGACAACATGGAGCACAGAGTCAATCAACCCACAGGTACGTTCCCACAGCTTGCACAGTACACGATTCTCAATGCATTGAATGGCTTGTATGAGTGTTGATGCAAGGCCTAGGTATGTGTGACGCAGTCGATTTTAAGGCATGTGGGCCCTTGAAATGGCGTCTGCCTGACCTGTGAAGTGCAACAGTGGGATGTGAGGTCAATGCGCTGGCGTGGCACACCGTGGCGGGAGGCGGTCGAAGACCGCGGCGCAAAGCCGCATTGGTTAACATTGAACCCTATGGGTCTCAGGAGCCAATGACGATGTGCGCCGGCGGTCGCGGTACGCACCGCCGCGGTACGCACCGCCGCGGGTGTGACCGCCATTTTCTATCTGGTTAATCACTCGATACCTGATCATCCACAGGAGAGGACCTATACTGCAAGTGCTGCTGTGACCTCGGTCTGGAAGAGACAATGGCTGCTGCGACTGGGGAAAGGGCCCCTGCCTTCACTTCTGAAGAATTGGAGTAACTCGTGGATGGGGTCCTCCCCCAGTATGCGCTACTCTACGGTCCTCCAGACCAACAGGTAAGTACACTGGGACCATGCTTTGTGGCCAATGCCTGGGTTGAGTGGGGTGAATGAACGATGGTGGGGAGGGGAGCGAATGAGGCATGCATCAAACGACAGATGAGAGCATGTGCCACATGGCAAGGGTGGGGATGGGGGGCCACTCACATCGAGCATGCAGAAAATGATTGTTTTTTTTTCTCCCCCTGTACATGTCACATAGGTCAGCGCCCATCAGAAAATTGACATTTGGCGTGCCATCGCCAAGGACGTCCGGACCCTGGGGTCCACAACAGACGGGGCACCCACTGCCGCAAGAGGTGGGAGGACATCCGCCGCGGGAGCAGGAAGACCGCGGAGGCTCTGCTGGGGATGGCCTCCCAACGTAGGAGGGGTGGCACTCGTCAATTGACCCCCCTGATGTCCCGGATCCTGGCGGTGGCCTACCCCGATTTGGATGGGCACGTGAGGACATCACAGCAGACACAAGGGGGTGAGTACAAATACATTCTGCTGACTTTGCGCGCAGTGGAGGTGTCTGGGTGGGGGAGGAGGGCTTAGGCTAACCCTAGGCCAGGGCATTTCAGTAGGCTAGGCCCCTCCGTTAGGCATGGCCCGTGCCCCTGCCCCCCACCTCTGTAGGTTGCCTAGTACAGCTAATCATGGCCCTGTGTCACCTATGTGTGGATTTGTCGTCCATAGGCTTGTAGGCCATGTCCCACGGATTGAGTAGTGTACCCCAAGTGCGCGGCGTAGTGCAGGGGGCTTCTGTGTCTGTCCTCTCCGCCAACTGTGTCGCCAATGCATGCACTCAACATGTCTTTATTTCTCACCCCCCCCCTTTTTTTGGTGGTCTTCCTGTTCATGTGTGCATTAGCATCATCAGGCGGAGAAGAAGTGGCATCGGAGCACGAGGGAGCTGCATCTCACATGGCCATGGAGGGACATGCAAACGACTCGGAGTTCACCAGTGAGTTGGAGGGTGAGGGGAGCTCCACAGCGGGGACACGTGGTGACACCAGCGACACAGACACGTCCTCGGAAGGGAGCTCCCTTGTGGTGGCGGCAACATCCGTGCACACCGCAACAACAGGTACAGCCGCCACCCAGCGCACCAGCTCCGCCGTCCCAGCAGCCCCTCAGCCTTCACCCCGTGCCCGCTCACCCAGGAAGGTGGGCATCTCCTTCGCCCCAGGCACCTCAGGCCCTGCCCCAGTTACCCCTGCTGCCCTCAGTGAGGAGGTCATTGACCTCCTGAGGACGCTCATTGTTGGGCAGTCTACCCTTTTGAATGCCATCCAGGGTGTAGAAAGGGAGGTGCACCGGAGTAATGCATACCTGGAGGGCATTCATTCGGGTCAGGCTGCCCCTCCCTCCTCCAACTTCCTCAACCCAGTCCCACTCCCCTGTACCTCTGCCTATCCCAGACACACCTACAGACCAGCCTGCACACACCTCAACACCCAAGGGAAGCTCATCCAGACATAAGCACCACATATCACACAAGCATTCACCCAAGCAACAGCCACATGCAGACATGCCAACAGCCACTGCCTCCTCTCTGTCCCCCTCCTCCTCGTCTCCCTCCTCCCTCCTTGTGACGTGTCCACTCACACTTGCATGCACAACATCATCAGCCACTACGTCCATCACCAGCACACCCACCAGAACACTCCGCACACGTGCAGTTACCACCCCCACTACCATTTACACGTCCCCTGTGTCCTCTCCCAGTATGTCTGTCACCCCCTCTTCCAAGATACACAAACGCAGGCAGCCACCCACCCAACAGCCATCCACCTCACGACAGCCTCCAGCACAAGCACCTGCACCCAAGACACCAGACTTGACTCACCTACAACCACATCCTCTTCCTCCACTCCCATACCCACTACACCTACCCTTCCCACTGCTACAAAAAAGTTTTTCCTGTCCAAAATTAACCTCTTTTCATCACCTGACCCACCCCCTCCATCTCATGAGACTCCAATCAGCACCTCAGCCACCACAAAACCTGGACCTACAAGGACAATATTCCAAGGAATTTGGAGTCCACCACCTTCAAGGCCAGCTACTTCGGCTAGCAGTAAAGATACAGCCAGCCCACCCCCTGGAAAGAAAGCCAAGAAAGCCAGTGCCCGGCGCGAGAGGCCAGAGACAGCAGGCTCCAAGGGCATTACCCTGGCACAGTCAGGAAGTGGGGTGCCACCTGGCACACCGACAAAGGGAGGAAAGGGCCACAGAGGAGCAGGGAAGGGTGGCAAGGGCAGCACGCCCGACAAGTCCGGCAGCAGGCGAGCTGCCCAGGAGGGCCCCACCAGCCCCATTCCAGGGGTGAAGGAGGACACCCACGGGCCCGGGGCGGCAGCACATGAGGGCCCCGCAAGCGAGAAGACAGATGTGCACGAAGGGCACGGCAGCCACATGTCGGGTGGCGAGTGAGATCCATGTCATGGCCGGATCTGGTGCCCTGGAGACACATGTCAAGCACCGCTGAACAGGGCCCTTCAAGTCAAGCACCGCTGAATAGGGCACCGGCGTCTCAAGAACCGCTGAACAGGGCCCTTCAAGACAAGCACCGCTGAACAGGGCACCGCCGTCTTAAGAACCGCTGAACAGGGCACCGCCGTCTCAAGAACCGCTGAACAGGGCCCTTCAAGACAAGCACCGCTGAACAGGGCACCGCCGTCTCAAGAACCGCTGAACAGGGCACCGCCGTCTCAAGAACCGCTGAACAGGGCCCTTCAAGACAAGCACCGCTGAACAGGGCACCGCCGTCTCAAGAACCGCTGAACAGGGCCCTTCAAGACAAGCACCGCTCCGCTGGGCCCCGCCGTCTCTGCACTGCTCCGCTGGGCCCTTCAAGTCAAGCACCGCTCCGCTGGGCCCCGCCGTCTCTGCACCGCTCCGCTGGGCCCTTCAAGTCAAGCACCGCTCCGCTGGGCCCTTCAAGTCAAGCACCGCTGAACAGGGCACCGCCGTCTCAAGAACCGCTGAACAGGGCCCTTCAAGACAAGCACCGCTCCGCTGGGCCCCGCCGTCTCTGCACCGCTCCGCTGGGCCCTTCAAGTCAAGCACCGCTCCGCTGGGCACCGCCGTCTCTGCACCGCTCCGCTGGGCCCTTCAAGTCAAGCACCGCTCCGCTGGGCCCCGCCGTCTCTGCACCACTCCGCTGGGCCCTTCAAGTCAAGCACCGCTCCGCTGGGCCCTTCAAGTCAAGCACCGCTCCGCTGGGCCCCGCCGTCTCTGCACCGCTCCGCTGGGCCCTTCAACTCAAGCACCGCTGGACAGGGCACCGCAGTCTCATGCACCGCTGGCCCATTGGCAGAAGGGGCAGGGCCGGATCTGTGTCGGGCAGGGCTGCACGAAGCACTCTGGGCACCATGCCTCCTCCAGAACCAGTGGAGTCTGTAATCCACTTGATTGACTGTGGCTTTGCACTCCCCAGGATGGCACAGTGGGCAATCCACCCACTGTAGAGACTTGTGAGACTGTGGCTTTGCACTCCCCAGGATGGCACAGTGGGCAATCCACCCACTGTAGAGACTTGTGAGACTGTGGCTTTGCACTCCCCAGGATGGCACAGTGGGCATGGAGGCCCCTTGTGGATCTGGCGTCGTGGACTCATCTGGCTGAGGTGCCCCCCCTTCCCTTCCCCCTGAGGTGCCTGTAGTTTTGCTATCTAATGCCCCTGCAGTGTTCTCTCCAATGGATTCGGGTATCGTGTGTGGGCTTTGCCCATGTGTTTAGGCCCATTGGCCCACGAACAATGGCTGATACCCAATTTGGACAGGACAATTTACATTTGTATATATAGTTATAGATGTTGGATATATTTTTTTACTTAGCCGTTCAATATACTTCAAAATTCATGATCATTTTATTTTGTCTTTGCATTCTTCCGGGGGTTTCACTCTGAGTTGTTGCTCTGCATTGATGTGTATGTAGTTGTGGGTGAGGGTGGGTGTGTCGCGTATGTGCCTCCCCCCTCCCCTGTGTCGTAGGTGCAGTACTCACCGTTGTCTTCTGCGGCGGCGTTCGTGTTCCTGGTAGAGGAGCAGGAAGACAATAGCTGGTAGGATGTGTAGTTCGGGTTCCATGCTGTCCAGATTCCTCGTGGAGTGTGTAGAGGTGAGCGTTTTCCGTTCGTAATGTCTGTTTCCGCCGTGTTTTTATCGGCGGGGCTACCGCCCCGGAAAAGGTGGCGGATTGGTGGGTTGTGATAGGGTGGGCGGTACATTGTCTCCCGCCTGTCTGTTGGCGGTTTGTTTGTCCCGCCGTGGCGGTCGGAGTGTTAAAGTGGCGGTCTCTGTTGGCGGTTCCCGCCAGGGTCAGAATTCCATTTTTTTTACCGCCTGCCTGTTGGCGGGTTGGCCGCCGCTTTAACACCGACCGCCAGGGTTGGAATGACCCCCTATGTTGCTTGTTGCAGCTCACTTGGGTAGTGGCCAGTTTTGATTGACCACTTTTGTGTTTCAGTTTCTGGTAGATTGGCTCAGCACTGTGCCAGTAGAGCTTGCTGTTTTCCACTGAAATGTTCTAATGGTCAGTAGTTTGATTCTCCAGACTGAATCTAATGTATTAATCCTTTCAGTTCTACCAGTCTTTTTGAAAGTTATAAGGAGGCTTAGCCTACTGCTGTGGGGACATCACACTAAGAGCAGGGGTGAAAAAAGCATCTGCCCTTAACTAGTAGTGGCCTCTCAACAAAACTATAATCATAGGGCTGCTTCCAGACTTACTCGTTGCTGGGGTGTCTAACAATGGAGGAGCTCCAACCAGCCAGCAGCTCTATCTTGACCAAGTCACATCCCACCTTATAATGCAGCACGGTATGGGGCAATTCGGCACAGCAAACGATGTAGTGCTTTCTAGAGGCAGAGCAACTTGCTTTCCTACTTGTGATCTGCCTGGGGGTGAGTCACTGGTGAGTCAGGGCCTGCCCCGACTCCTCACGGTGGCCCGTACTCACCTCAGTATTTTAGTAATAATGCTTCGATATCCTGAGCCATAGGGAAAAGGGCTCATTGATCTGTTTCTGCCAGAGTCCCTGAAAGCCAGTTATGGTAAGGGAGACTGCCTGATTAGCCTCTCATCGCGCTACAGTCTCCTCGCTGGTGCCAGTTCCCCATGAGACGAAAGCTCCTCTGTGTCCATCAGCATATGTGGCCTAATTGCTTGTGCTTCCGGGCAGGGGCCGGTTGAGTGCGCTAACGGCAGGACACATGTGCTATGTCTGCTGCCATTGCCAACATTCAGGACACCTTGTTCAATTAGACTATTTATTAGGGGTGTAATTCCTGTAATTGTCTCTAGTATCATATTATATGGGGTGTCTTTGGATACACTGCATTTGGCGTCACTGTTATTTTAATTGGCTCAACTCCTATAATGAGCCCTATATCTTTCCCTAAAAAATCCCAAACTTTAGGTGTCACTGTTTCTTGTAATTTTTCAGGCAAATCATTACATGTCAGCATTGGGTATAATGTGACAATCAGAGACATTTTTGAGCAAAAAGCAACACAATCAGTTTGAGAACACCGACTCCACAAAACACTTCACAATATCACACTTAACAGCAATCTTCAAAGCAAAAGCAATGCAAGCACAAAGCCCTATTAATACTCACACATCCATCACTTGTAAGCATGGTGCTGGAACTTCATTAGTCTTCGGAGTGGACCATGGGACAGAATTGAAGGTGGGCAATTTTTGGACTGGGCAATTGTATAGGTCAATTCTATCTCCCTAACACTACACAAAAATGGTCCTCCTCCCTTGTGGGGCAAACCATATTCTGCTACCAGGACTGTTATAGCATTTTCAGCCTTTGCCGGAATCAATGCTCATTGAGGTGAATGACTCTTTGGACCCAACAACAGGATGTAATTGAACCATTAACCCAATTTCAATCCAATCCAATTAAGTGATGCAGTATGACCTATGTGGTCAAAGAAGGAAAATTCCAGTCAAGAATAAAGTTAAAGGGTTTCTTACAAACTCAAAATCATGTAGACCATTCACAATGCTAAGTTATAAAGATGCATAATCATCAAGTGTTGTCCAAGGCAATGAAATAAGTTCAGATGAATAAACATCTAAACATTCAAGAAGAACCATACATCTCATAAAATTAAACATCTGTGATACAGAAATTAAACATTGCTCAGGATTAGCAATCATCAGTCAATTCAGTTTAACAGAGTCATAATTCAGCTGGACACAGGGAGAACCCTACTGTTAGCCAAATCAGGGAAATACATGTGTGGGGCAGAGCACATGCAGGCAAAACACAAAAAGAACAAAAAGGACAAATATAATTTGGATAAAGGAAATCTTGGGCAAAAGGGTATTAACTAAAGTGGACAAAAGATATATAAAAAGGGAAAGCGTCATCATAACAGAAGCTCGGTCAAGAGTCTTCTGCAAGGGGTTAGGAATATTCTCTTAATCTCAGAGGGGAATCTCAAAGGCGCAAGCAGAGAGGAAGATACCTCCACAAGGGGCTCAGTATACAGGAACTCTTCTTCAGCAAAGCACCTGAGTAAAAAAAGTGGAAGCATTTAACGAAAGTCTAACTGATCAACGATATATTAAAATGCATACAGCATTCTGACTTGCCCAAAGGTATTAGTCCAATTTATGTTGAAGGGGCATAATCCAATAAAAAACGATCTCACAACACCAGGTTTCAACATTTGCTATTGTTCCCAGGTCTGGTCATGGAAACCTCATCCACCCATGTACTTCCACACATGATTGAAACATTTGTATAATTCAACAGTCCATCTGCTCAGGGTGTTCTTCTTCCAAGGATACTATTACATTTTATTTCTTTGTCTGAACAATAGGGCCTATTACCAATGCTAGTCTTCTCATGGTAACGAAGTCTGAAAGAAAGCTCACATTATGAATGAATGAATCAGCATTTCCTGCACAGTCATGAATTACAAATCCAACAGGCCTCACTTAAGCTAATGCAAGTGAATTTAAGCAATACATTTAATTAATACATTTTAATTAGCACACTTTTAATATGCAAACTTATAAACTTAACATTAATAATGCTTCAATAATATGCATGTTACATTCATTTTATACGAAAAATAACTGTATTACTGCATTTCATTACATTCGACAGGGAAGTACATTTCTTTCATTTTTGTACACATTAATTCATTAATCATTAAAAATTCAATATCTTTCTATATATTCTGTCAGTCTAAGGCCTAAATAATAAAATTATATCATTTAAAACTTGCAAACATTTGATTTAATTCGAATACCACCTATGTCGAGCTCTACAGTGTAAATTAATGCACATTAATAAAACCTGTCATTGCAATTTCTGCGTTTACAACCATTAGTGCTTTTGATTAGTTCAAAGAACGAACTGTCACAGTGTGACGACTTTTGTTGCATGAATGACAGCACTTACATTTAGACTACTTCAACAGGGGGTTGTGTTTTTGCCTTGGTCCAATGGCAGCAGCCATGGAAGGTCTTGTCCAGTCATGTCCTATCAAAAATGGAATTGAAATCAGGGAAAAAGGTAGGTTTTTACCTAATTTCCTCTCAATCAATCAATAATTTATAAAGCGCGCTATGTACCCGTTAGGGTTTCGAGGCGCTAGGGGGGGGGGGAGGTGCTGCTATCGTTCGAAGAGCCATGTCTTGAGGAGTCTCCTGAAGGTGAGGAGGTCCTGGGTCTGGCGTAGTGAGGTTGGGAGTGCGTTCCAGGTCTTGGCCTGCTGCCAGAGGTCTTGCGCTGGATTCGGGGGACGATGGCGAGGGCAAGGTTGGCAGAGCGTAGTTGACGTGAGGGAACGTAGAAGTTGAGTCTGGTGTTCAGGTAGGTGGGTCCGGTGTCGTGTAGAGCCTTGTGTGCGTGGGTGAGGAGTTTAAAGGTGATCCTCTTGTCCAAGGGGAGCCAGTGGAGGTCCCTCAGGTGAGGGGAGATGTGACATCGGCGGGGTATGTTGAGGATCAGGCGGGCGGATGCGTTCTGGATGCGTTGGAGTCGTTTGATGTCTTTTGTTGGATGCCTGTGTAGAGTGCGTTGCCGTAGTCGAGTCTGCTACTGACGAGGGCTTGGGTTACCGTCTTTCTGGTTCCTGTTGGAATCCACTTGAAGATCCTGCGGAGCATACGGAGGGTGTTAAAACAGGAGGATGAGACTGCGTTGACCTGTTTGGACATGGTGAGGGCGGAGTCGAGGATGAAGGCGAGATTTTGTGCGTGGTTGGCTGGGGTGGGTGGAGGTCCCAGGGCGGTGGGCCACCACGAGTCGTTCCAGGCCGAGGGGGTGCGCCCGAGGATGAGGACTTCCGTCTTGTCGGAGTTAAGTTTTAGGCGGCTGTTGCTCATCCATTCGGTGATGGATTTCAGTCCCTCGTGAAGGTTGGCTTTGGCGGTGTGAGGATCTTTGGTCAGGGAGAGGACGAGCTGGGTGTCGTCGGCGTAGGAGAGGATGCTAAGGTTGTGCTGGCGGGCCAGTTGTGCGAGGGGGGCCATGTAGACGTTGAATAGCGTTGGGCTTAGTGAGGAGCCTTGGGGGACGCCGCAGATGAGGTTGGTGGCTTTGGAGTGGAAAGGTGAGAGTCGGACCCTCTGGGTTCTGCCGGAAAGAAAGGAGGAGATCCAGTTGAGGGCTTTGTCTTGGATGCCGGCTTCGTGTAGACGGGTTAGTAGGGTGCGGTGGCAGACTGTATCGAAGGCGGCTGATAGGTCTAAGAGGATCAGGGCTGAGGTTTCGCCATTGTCCATTTGTAGTTTGATGTCATCTATGGCGGCGAGGAGTGCAGTCTCTGTGCTGTGGTTTTGTCCGAACCCGGATTGGGAGGGGTCTAGGATGGAGTTGTCTTCAAGGTAGTGGGCGAGCTGTGTGTTGACGATCTTCTCGATGACTTTCGCTGGGAAAGGGAGGAGGGAGATTGGTCGGAAGTTTTTGAGATCGTTGAGGTCAGCCTTAGGTTTCTTGAGGAGAGGTTGGATTTCTGCGTGCTTCCAGCTGTCCGGGAAGGTAGCGGTGTTGAAGGAAAGGTTGATGATCTTGCGGAGTATGGGGGCGATGGCGACGTTGGCTTTGTTGAAAACGTGATGTGGGCAGGGGTCAGAAGGAGATCCTGAGTGGATGGAGTTCATGGTTTTTAGGGTTTTGGCGGCGTCTACTTGGGTCCAGGTGGTGATGTGGTCGGCGTGGGAGGAGTTGTTGGGGGTGGGGTCTGGCGGAGGTGAGGTGTTGAAGCTGTCGTGGATGGCTGCGATTTTCTGGTAGAAGAAGGTGGAGAGATCGTCGCAGAGTTTCTGGGATGAGGGATGTCGTTGACGTTGGCGTTGGGGTTGGAGAGTTCCTTCACGATGCTGAAGAGTTCCTTGCAGTCGTGAGCGTTGTTGTTAAGGCGTTCTGTGAAGTGGGAGCGCTTGGTGAGTCGGATCAGTTGGTGGATCTCCAATCCACCAACTCAGGTGTGGAGGTAGCACCACCACAGTTGGCTTGGCAAAAAAGCACATCAAAATCTGCTCTGCGTGAAGGGTGGCTGGGGTCCAGCTGCCAGCCACTATTTGCAATGGCACCGTCAACGCGGGTGAGGATTCCTGGAGATGTTGGGGGGACTCAGGCAGTCTTTTGCCTATGGTACCACCAACAGCAAAATTGGGGTGGTGGACCGCCAAGGCGGCAGATGGGTTTTCAGATGTAAAACTAACTGCAGGACTGTTACCGCCAAGATCTAAATAAAGCCCATAGTTAACAACATATTGACCACCTGCAGAAGGAACTGCACTCATTTCAGCCATTCCTTTTAAGCCTGGAAGATTTTACAGATTATTCAGTGTCCCAACATACTACCAGTTAAAGCCCTGATACAGGGGGTGCCTACACATTGGAATTTGACCTATAACATGATGCAATGTGTTTTTGAGCAATTCAGAGTGATCAATGACTATGGCCCTCATTATGACAATGGCGGTAAAAAATGTCTACGCCTTGGCAACGGCCGCCGGAAGACCGTCGCTGCGGCTACCATCCATTTGAAGAATTATGACCACAGCCGGATTTCCGCCAGAAGAAGGGCGGAAATCTGGCTGTGGCCATACTGGTGGATGGTGGTAAGGTGGCGCTGCTACCACCAGCAGCGCCACACCAGTGGTCTGCCGCCAGCCCTATTATGTCAAATAATACGGCCTGTTGGTGTTCTGCTGGTGGGCATTGCTGGTGGTAGCAGCACCCCGTCCCATTCCCTGCTGGAAGACCCCTTGGATGCAGGTAAGTCGGGTTTCCGACAGGGGAGGGGGGTGGGGGGTGTTGTGTGTGTGTGAGGGTGTGTGCATGTATGTGTGAGTGGGTGCGTGAATGCGAGTGTGTGTTTAGTGTTGTTTGCGTGCGTGTATGAATGTGTGTGAGTGCGTGTATGAAGGTGTGTGGGTGCGTGTATGAAAGGAAATGTGAATGCGTGTCTGCGTGTAAGTTTGGTTGTGTGTGCGGAAGTGTGCGTGAATGAGTGAATGCATGCGTGTATGTATGCGTGTATGTGTGTGTGGATGAATGTGTGTCTGCCTGTATGTGTGTGGGGGAGGTTGGAAGGGAGGAGTAGCGTGGATGAAGGGGGGTTGGGGAGTCTCTGGGGAGCATTGGGGGCGAGGGGGCCTCCTATCAGTGACAGGGAAGGATTTCCCTGTCACTGAAAGGGCCTACCCCCATGGTTTTTGTGGTGTTACGAATGCCACGGAAACCATGGCAGTTGGCAGGGACATGATACTGCCTGCGGCACAATAGCGGCCATCGGGCTGGAGGTTGTTATCTCCAGCCCAGTGGTTGCTACCACCATGGCAGTTGGAGTGGTACATTGGAGGACTGGCTTCAGCCAACCCGCCAATGTCATAATGTGGCGGTAGGTACCGCCAGCCTGTTGATGGTACTACTGCCACATTATCTCTGACCGCCAGTGTCATAATGACCTCCTAAGTCATTCAAAGAGGACAGGATGCAATTGGGAAAGCATTGACCATGGATGCAGCCAAATGGGGCTTAGATAAAAGCCTGACACAGATGCTACTCCCTTTTGAAGTTTTGACATGGGTGCAAGCAAGGAGGACAGCACAATGGGCCAAGCTATCCCGTTGTTGCATCTGCTACAGGAGCAACTAAGGAAGGTGTCTGAGAGGTTCGCAATTGCAGGTGTGAATGAAAACCCAAACGTGCATGCTCTGGTTGAGAGCTTAATCCTTCACTTGGCTTGTAATGCAAGGCTGCAAAATTACATCATGCTGTCTAAAGAGTACATCTGGCCACTTTCATTCCTTTTTCTGAAGGAGATGTTTCAAAATACAAGAGATGTATTGTTGAGCAAGCCTGAGACCTGGAAGAAGAACAGCTGGAAATTAGATTCCCACTCTACAGTTCTGGGATGTTACCTTCAACTTCCAGAGAGGGCAGTGTTATCTCATAGCAACCAATAGCAGAAACAAGTAGACCGGCAACAACAGCAACAGAAACATTGGACCCAACGTCTGCATTGGCTTGGTTTCAAGTGGCAGGTCTTAAGTCCAGTGCAGAGGTTAAGGCAAAAGAGGTCAAGCAAGTGACAGCACCAATGACCATTCCACGGATGTTCCAGGAGTATCTGGGTGACCCAAAAGAGGTCTATGTGGATCAAAACCCTTTGGTGTATTGCTATGGGAAGATGCGCCAATGGCCACAGCTGAGCAGGCTGGCAATAAAGTATCTGGATTGTCATAATGCGTCCGGCGGGATTGCGGCCGCATTGGCGGCCGCTCGGCGGTGAAACAGGTTGTAATGAGGGCCTACGTCTGTGCCTGATTTATGCTGCTCCTCCCTTTTCTAGTCACATGTATGTCCAGATTGAAGTCCAACCAGTGTGCAGAGAAGAAGCCTTCACAATTCCTTCAGGACATTGGAGACAATGCCTGTCTCCCTTGCATGCCTATCCTTTTTTTGAATCACTTTGCAGGGCTGTCCCAGAAGATCATTGATTTACAAGGCTGCCAATACCAAACTCCAATGTGTTGCTTGCATCAAAGATAACATTGTGTACTTACCACCGTGCTTGGAGTGTAAAAGGTAACTACAGCCATTGCACCAATGAGTGATGATATACACTGTGAGAGATTGATGACTTATGTGGTGGCACACAGTGTGGGAGGGTGTTCAACGAATAAATTGATTTCGATGCATTACAATCTTTGGTTCCTGATGGATGATCATTTTTCCTGAAGGCGAATGGCCCTTTCAAACGTAGTGAAAATGTACCTGCAGGGTCCACTACTTTTTTCTGATTCTTCAGCGACCAGACCAGTCACTTCAGTTAACAAACACAAATCTATACAAGATACTGCATTTCGGTTTCTCTACTTATTCTTTAAACAACAGTGCACTATAGGTCTATCTTGCTTGGGTCGGGACTGGGACGGAGTTACTTGGAGCCCAGAGGAGGATGGAAGGACACAGTGTGGGACTACCTCAACAGCTACAAGAAGGTAGTTATCACCCTCAAAAGGGAAACTATGATGATGAGGACGCTGAGACCTAGTACTCAGATATGTGGAATGGAGAGAGGTGCGTTGATTTGGGAAATGTGCTCTGTTTGTGCTGCATGGCTGGCAAACATGAAACTCCTCTTGTTTTTGCTCTGCCTCTTGGTATTCTTGATGCACTCCTCATCAAGGTTACCTTCCTTTAGTCCTTCTCCTTGCCTCCACAATATGTTTCTATTTTACAATGTGCAGGCCTTCTCCTCTCCTGTATGAAAGAAAGGCGAAAGCTGAGCTCAACACGCCTGCTTACCTACCGGACCGGTTCAGACAGGCACCCAGGAGTGATGGACATTCCAGAGGAGAATGCAGATGCACAGCCGAATTTGGCAAAACAGTATCATTTAACAATCATATTTTTTACAACTGGGTTGGTAAATTCACTTCTCAATAATTTAATGTTTTCAAACCTAGATGAGGGAGCACTTAGATATCCAATAACCTGGAGCAGAAGAACTGTTTGTGATGCATTTAACTGAACTGTTTCATACTCATTCCTTTGTTTCCTCCCATAACAGATTGATGATGATGTGTTCCTACCCACCCTGTTGAATATTCTTCTTGTGTTGTCCTTCTCTTTGTCACACCTTTCCCCAAATCCCCTTTCACATCCATTCATCAATCCTCTAACCCTCTCCCCCGGGCTGTTCGATTTATTGAGGTGTGACTTACTTTACACTAAATAGATCATACATCTTGTGGGGTGGATGTGCTTAAATGCGACACCAACTCATTGCGGAATCTTCTATTACCAGAGCAATAGCCCACACCAGCCACACTTACCCAACCATGGATAAGAATGAGTTTCCTCAGGGTTAACGTCATCATTCGGGCCTATGTTATGCGTAAACGGTTAGTCTTGTCGACTCCAGAGTACAGAATTTAAGTGAACTTTCCCTGACTTGAGGATTTAATAACTTTGGTTTTCATTAAATTCCATGCTCACCATTGCCCAGAATAATTTATGATTGCTAGTTTTGTTATAAAATATGGTATTCTTTGATGTGTCATTGTGGTAGTAGCCTGTCCTCAGTCTTTGTAAAGCTATAATATAAATGTATATGTATAGCCCGCTAATTCTGCGTTTTTCTTTAAATGTGGTTACTGTGATGGATAATTCTTTTGAATAATTCTACAGTTGGAGATCTAGGTGGGAGTGGTGCCTTGCTTGTTGTAATGCCTTCCCTCTTAGCGCACTACCACTACTATAGACAGAGGGAGCAGACTCCAGCCACCACTTCATCTATTCAGATAAGAGAACTATGGGGTGAAGAGAAATAGTTTCCTTAGTATGTAACTATTTTCTACTGCAGATGAGATAAGTGACGATTTATCTATCTTTCTGTAGGCAATAAAGGGAATGGCAGCATGCCCTCCTAATGGCGAGTATCATTACAATGGGTAGTAGGACAAGGGTATAAATAACTATAACTAACTGGTATACACTTTGAGAAGCAGATTAAAAGGACAAGCTGCACGAAAAGGCATTGTTGCAAACACAAAAAAATCTTTTGACCAAGTACATTAGACAGATTCTTTCTTTACTAAACATCAAAAACTGATCCTACCCTCTCCACCCACATCAGGCCCACCCCTCTCTCACAGCAATATCCTTCCCCATCCCCAACCAATGTCCAAAATAAAAATAATGTCCAAAAGTACAATGAAAAAAGAACATACTCAAATTCCAACTCTCTCCTCCCACAACAAAACTCCCTCCCACCAAAACAAAAAAATAAAAAAAGGGCTAGAAGAGGGCATTCTCAATGAGGGTCTGCAGATGTTGCATCTGGGCCTTGAGGCATGACACCCTACGGCCCAGGTGTGCAATTTTGCCAGCACTTGGAGTAGCCGGTCTGAAGAGGGGGCGAAGAGTAGCCGGTCTGAAGAGGGGGCGGCAAAGCAGGTGGCGCCCTGGCATGGCCTGGAGCTGCAGGAGGTTAGCTGGCGGAACTGAGGTCCAGAGCAAGGGCATTTACTTTGTCCTCCTCATCCACCAGCCCTTGGTACTGGGCCCTGGTGGCCTCCAACCTCTGCCACCAGGTCTGTGGTGGTGGGCCAGCAAGGCTAGCTATATCAAGAAAGAGAAAAAAATACAAAAAGACAAATTGCAGAGAATGCTCTATGGAAACACTTGTTTAAAATGACATAGTGGCACAGTATAAGTACATTACTGGTCCCCTAGGGCAATTGGAATTTTTGATATGATTAGGAAAGTCACAGGGACATGACTTTACCAACACATGCCTCACATATTGACTGGCTGAAAGGAAGGACCATAAGATTTAAAAACATAGTGATTTATTTTTTTTCTTGAAAATGATTCCCTAAAAATGTAACCCACACAGACATTTTGTTCGGAAAAAAGAAAAATAACTCTGATTAATGAGTAAGGCATCATTCACTATGGAGTACAAGTATTTTATTCTTGTTGTGCTAAATGACTGGAGATGTGCTAGCTAGCTCATTGGGTACAAATTTGCTACACTCTGCAGTCTGCAGCTAAGGCAGCTACCATGGACAAAAAATTATCTTTGATTCCAATGGCCCTGCTTATCTCCAAATGCCTTTCAATTCTACTCTGACTTCAAAGAGGCAAATGAATAATATGTCACACATGTCATGTTTGACATGCACATAATAGATATCCTGTCTGCCATAAGTAGACGGTGGAAAAAACAATACACCGAAGTGTAGGGAAAGGAATGGGATATATAGATATTATTGGACATATTCCTCACAGAGTATCCCATCCTAAAAAAACTCAAAATCACAGACACTTAGTCCCACTTTACTTCCTGGCCTTTCCCTCAAACACAAATTATTTCAATCAAACACATTGGCTTGGCAGTAAGGGAAGGAAACTTGGCTTAGTATGCTGCAGCAGGGTAAGGGGCAGTGAAAGGGCTAGGTAGGTACGGTAGAGGTTTTGTTACAGAATAGTAAGGGGTTTACTGATGAAGTGGCTAAGCTTAGATTTAGTCAGTCATTGTAATTGAAACTGAAAGGTGATGAATATCAAAAGGGAAGAATTTTAACCTGGCATACATGGAAAGCATATGAACCACTTGTCCGGTAACATGTGGCACATGCCCCAATTTTTTTTTTTCCAATGTTTTTCGTAGGCTGGGCAGAACTTAGAAAAGAATAAAGGAGCACCGTACTAGGAGGTGACTGAGTGGGCATTGGGGGGAAGGGAAAATACACCTTGTTTTTGCTTTGGTTCACAATCCATTGAAAGCTTTGTAAATGCCACATTAACAGAAGCAGACAGACATTGCACAGCCAACACTACACTGCTGAATTGAAGCATGCTATAGTTAGGTGGGATCATGGCCATGGGCAGTAAATTGCCATTGGCAGGGAGGTCATGGATGAGGATGGGTGGGATCTGCCTTGCTTAACAAATACAGTGTGTATACTAGTGATTGTCAGTAACCAAGCAATTTGACTTATTACCGCTCAACCCTGTCGCTGCAGAGACTCCTCCTTCAGCTGCTGCTGATGTGTCGTCTGGTGCACTGGTGCTGTCCCTGGCACTGGTGGTCTGTGGAGCTAGAAAAAACATTACACATTTTGGATGCCGGATACACCTCCCCTTTTTATTTATTTTTTAACAAAATACAACCGTAATACATGAATACAGTTCAGTTCGCAGTATCTTCTCTCCCATTAAAATGTCACTTTGGGCATTTTGTTGGGTGACAATGTTAGAAAAGCCAGTAGTCAAGACAACCGTAAGTGGAAGGGCAGAGATATTATGATGATGACTTTGAGTCATTTGAAACACACTGAAGGAATAGAATACATTGGTCAATGAAGGACATATGGTTTTGGTTAGGAAATGCCATGGGACTGTCCTCATACTACTTTCCTGCCATGCTGTCACCGTAAACATGGCCACTCTCTCTTCATTTGAGGATGAGCAAGAAATACAGAGCCTTCTCAACAAACAAGCAAAGAATAGCTTGCTTGGGTTTGCACACTCTGTAATCTTCACAGTAGGGTACCTAATCTATTGTATTAGTCTTACAGTACAGGGTATGTAAGTTAGGGAAAAGGGAAAGCCTAATATCCAAGCAGAAAAAGCTACAGAATACTACAGACAGGAGGGAGTTAGCTACAGAAACAGGAAATATAGAAAAAAGGGTACTGTAGGGAGAGATAACAAGAGTCAACAAACATTAAATAGCACTGAGAGGATTTGAAAAAAATATATAAGAGAAAAAAGCAAACATGATTCTAATGCGAAAGGTAAAAGTTAGCGATATAAATAATATTAATAAGAACTAATATTAATGAGAACTTACGGGAGCCAGCAGATCTATCAGCTGTTAGCTGTTAGATGCTGCTGGATACACCGAACCCAAGTAAACTTGTGTATCCAACAGCGCACCCTCCCCCACAGCAGCCTCCGCTCCCACAGGCTGTACCCACTCCCGGGCCTGCCGCCCAGTGCCAGCATGGAGGGGTGTTAGAAATTAGGTCTCTAGCTGGCAGAGGTATCCATACTGTCCAAATAAGGGCTGCAATCCTAGTCAGGTCAAGTACATGACACGTCATAGATTATCCTCTTATCACCCTCTGGTAGTTTGGCACAGAGGAGGCAGGCCTAACTTAGAAGGCGATGTGTAAACTATTTGTGCAATACACACAATAATCACAAGAGTTGCACGCAGAAAAAGACTTCACATGGATATAGAAAAATAAAGCATGTTTATATGGTTGTTTTTAAGTTTTAGCAAATACAGACCCAATTCAAAAATAGTGATGCATTGGTTTTGTAGATTCAAAAGCAATATGATGAATGTGCAGAAGGTAATAGGTCAAAGGGGTGGTGCAGCATGGGTGTGAGATGTTCTTGTTTGAGCTCCTGTAAGGGAGTGAGATGCAGTTATGCTGGGCAGAGCTGCTCGAGTTGCCATTGAAGGTGACAGGAAAAATGGTCCACTCCATGCAGATTACAAATGTGAGCGGCAAAGTTGGGCAAAAGCAGCTCGGGTTGAAGTGGAGGGTGAGCGGTGAAGGAAAGCCAAGCCACTCTACGCAGTTCACAGATGCAAAGATGGGCAAATGCTGCTCGGGTTGCAGTTGCCAGTGAATGGCAAAGGAAAGCCGGGCTGCTCTAGGCAGGTCACAGGTGTGAGCGGTGAAACTGGGCACACAACGCTTAGGTTGAAAGTAAGTGGTCAAGGAAAGCTTGCCCACTTTAGGCAGGTTACAGATGAAAGCAGTGAAGCTGGGAAAAAGCTGCTCGGGCTGGAGTTGCAGGTGAGCAGTAAAGGAAAGCAGGGCCATTCTAGGAAGGTCACAGGTGCTGGCGGCAAAGCTGGGCAAAAGCCCCTCAGGTTGAGATTGAGACGAGCAGTAAAACTTGACAAAAGCTGCTCAGGTTGAAGTTGCAGGTGAGCGGCAAAGGAAAGTTGGGCCACCCTGGGCAGGTTACAGATGTGAGAGGTGAAGCTGCGCACACACCACTCAGGTTGCAGTTGCAGGTGAGCGGCAAAGGAAAGCTGGGTTGCTCTAGGCAGGTTAAAGTTGCAAACAGTGAGGCTCGGCACACATCTCTTAGGCTGAAGTTGCAGATGAGCGGCCAAGTAAAGCCAGGCTACCTTAGGCAGGTTACAGATGCATGCGGTGAAACTGGGCAAAAGCCGCTCGGGTTGAGAATGAAGACGAGTGGTGAAGCAGGGCAAAAGCTGCTTGGTTGGAAGTCACAGGTGAGCAACAAAAGAAAGCGGGCCGCTTAGAGTCAGTCTGAAGTTGGGGGGACGAGACTTGGGCTACAGGGCAGAGATCAGCAAGCAGCAGACTGCACAGCAAAGCAGGGAAGCAGTTCCTGAAAGCAGTCATTCCTGGCACAGTGGCAATCCTGGCACAGCAGTCTTTACTCCAGAGTGTTTCATGAGTCCAGAAGTGTACCTATTTTAGTGGGTCAAGGTCCCAGTGCTTGTGCTAGAAAGTGCCTTTGATGTTGGGGGTAACTACAAAGTGTTCTTGTGAAGTACACAGTTCCCCTTTCATGTCAGCCTCGGCTCCAGACTATCTGTGGAAGGTAATCATCCCCTTTGTGTGGATTCTAGACTCTACCCTATGAGGTGTAGGTGTGAGCCCTTCCCAACCTCCTCCCCAGGAAGACTCATCAGTATGCATGCAGATGTGGTTGAGTATCATGTGTTGTGGGTGTCTGAAGGGAATGCACAAGTGTAGCTGTCTCCTGTCACCAGGCGTGTATTGGAGATAGGCAGTTGGCATACAAGGCATTGAGTGCATAGAAATGTCTACTTTATAAAAGTGGCATTTCTAAAATAGTAATAATTGATCTGACTTTACCAGTAAAGAGGATGTATTACCATTCCAATGGTATTAAACATGATGCAGCTACTCCTCTCAGATCAGGAATTGCAGCTTAAAGTTTTTACAAGGAATTCCTTATCCTGGCCTATGAGAGGGGCGGGCCTCTCAGTCATGAAAAATGACTTGGGGAGTTTCCATTAACGGGACATGAGACTTACAAGTTTATGTCCTGCCTTTTGCTTACATAGTACCCTGCCCTTTGGGCTACCTAGGACCTACCTTATGGGTGACCTGTAAGTAAGAAAATGGGAGTCCTGGGCTTGTCAAAACGCTTTATATGCGAAGTTAGGGCGGCAGTTAGACTGTGCACACAAGCCCTGCAGTGGTAGGCCTGAGACATGTTTAAAGGGGAGCTTAAGTGGGTGGCACAATCAGGGCTGCAGGCCCACTTGGAGCATTTAATTTGCAGGCCCTGAATATACAGTATATAACTCAACAGGTGAATTAAATAAGCCAATTGTGGATACACCAAGGTTACCATATTTTAGGGGAGAAGAACATGCACTTTAGCACTGGTCAGCAGTGGTAAGGTGCTCTGAGTCCTAAGGCCAACAAAAGGATATAGCAACAAAACGGGACGCAAAGGAAAAAACTCGGGGGTAAGACCCTCCAGGGAGGGCTATTTCCAACAAGGGGAGATGCACTGCAGAAAAACAAACAGTGTGGTGACCTCCTCCTCACCGAACATAGCGTGGGGCTGCACCCCATGGCGGCACCAGTGACCGCAGGATGTGCAGTTAGCTAGTGCACCACCTGCACTGATGCCACCTCTCCCACCCTTTGCCATGCCTCTGGGTAGGAGTACAACAACAAAAACAGGAAAGGAAAGGAATAGAAAGGAAGAAGTGTGGGCGTTAGGGGGAAAAAGAGTCAAAATGTCACCGATTTTTTTTTTTAAAAGAGTCAAAAACCTGAAATACACAAATACATACACTAATGAAGGATTGCTAAGTAAGGATTGCTGTTCGCGCTAACTTCGCAACATGGAGCGCGTTACTCGCACCAATCTGCAGGAATAGGCAGCCAAGCACAACTCTCCCATTTACAGTTAGGTGGAGTTCTTGGAGGTTTTTGGGCACTCCACAGAATTCCATGTAGCAGAACTCTGCGAGCTCTGCCCAGGTCTACTTCCAAGACCATTGAACCCTACACGCATTTCAGATCCAACACCAACGACAAGTCAAACAAGATTTACTACTTATGAAAGGTTTCCTCAGAGATTCTCACCATATTTTGTACCCGGGCAGAACCTACTATGAACTATGGTTGTAGCACCCCAAATAAGAGATTGCCCTTTAACTCTTTGGAAGAAGAAATATCTATTGTGAATACCCCAGTTCAGGCAAATTTGAATTTTTCTGGAGAAGAAGCATTGTTAAATCTTCCAATAAGTTTGCAAGGTTCCAATGCCCAGAAATTGAATGATTGGTTAAATAGCCTGAGTACTACAAATGCATCAGGAAATACAAAGTGCAGTGGAAGATCAGCACAAACCTCAGTAAGAGAGAGACCACGAGATGTCACTAGGTTAAACTAAAACTAAATAAGATGATATTAGGAACCGTAGTCACAGCTCAGTTAGACACTTATAGAGAGGTATGAACTGCGACTCATATGCAAAGACATTACAAAACTTGTAGGACAAGCTTATGAGAGATTAGCTGAATTGGACAAAAAATACAAAATTGATATGGAGAAATCAAAGTCCTTACAGAAGAGTTATAGATTAGGATTCAGCAACAAGGATATCATGAACTTTAGACCTCTGGAAATGAAATTGCAGATGAGAGAATTAGGGGGTTATTATGACCCTGGTGGACGGTGTTAATATGGAGGAAAGTACTGCCAACAGGCTGGCGGTACTTTTCTCCATATTAAGACATTGGCGGTTTGGCTCAAGCCAAACCGCCAATGTACCACACCGTCCGCCACAGTGGTAATGACCGCCGAGCTGGAGACTTCAGTCTCCAGCCCGGCGGCCATCACTAGCCCGCCTGCGGGATTATGACCCCGCCCACCACCATGGTTTTCGTGGCTTCCTTACCGGCACGAAAATCATGGCGGTAGGCACTATCAGTGACAGGGAATCCCTTCCCTGTCACTGATAGGGGTCTTCCCCGCCCCCTCCACCTCCCCTGGTTCCTCCCTCACCCTACCCTCCCTCTCCAGACCCCCCCTTCAGTCATGCACCTTCATTCACACACGCACACACGCATTCTCACACTCATTCCCACATTCAACCACGCATGCAGATATCCATTCACAAACACATTTACACACACCGACATACATACAAATACACATGCATTCACACAACACAACATACAGGCACGCACTCACACATCCATACATACACACACATACTACATGAAACTCACACCTGCATTCACGCACGCACAGACACACACACACACCCAAACATACACACAACACCCCTCTCCCCTGCTGGAGCACCCGACTTACCTTTTGTGAGGGGGTCTTCCAGCAGGACACGGGACCGGGAGCTGCTGCCAGCAGCAGCGTCCACTAGCAGAACACCGCCAGGCCGTATCATGGGTCATGATACGGTCTGCGGCAGTCTACTGTTGTGGCGCTGCTGCTGGCAGCAGCACCACCTTACAGCCATCCGCCGGCATAGCCACAGCTGGATTTCTGTCATCCTTCTGGCGGAAATCTGGCTGTGGTCATAATACGGCAGACAGCTAGTAGCCGCAGCGACTGTCTTTTGGCAGCCGTCACCGCAGTGGTAGGCGGTATATACTGCCAATGTTCTAATGAGGGCCTTAATTTGTTCTATTAAAAAATGGTTTGCATTAGACAAGTGGCAAGGACAATGGGCAAAGAAGAGAGATCAGAAGAAAGTGAGAATGGATTTGCCTCTGGCTGGAGCAGGTCAGAGTGAGGGAGACTTGAAGATGCTTCCCATGTAAGGAATTCCTTGTGGAGGATACGTTCATGTACCTTGAAGTAGAAGTGATTTTTTGTCATTCATAAGTGAGTTCCTGAAATTGAGAGAGAAACCTGCAGAATGGTATAGGCAGATTGAAAGATTTGTGAAACTTTCAAAATGTTTGTGGGAAGATTTGAAAACATTGTTTGACATTGTGGTTCAGAGTGACTTGTGGATTGACTGCAAAATTGCTGTTGATTGACCTCACAGGGAATCTCCAAGGGATCCAGTGATAAATGTGCCATCTAAAGATGTAATGAAACAGTATCAGAAGCTGATTGCATTTGTGAAAGAAGAGTTGCAGGCGTTCAAGCATTTCAGTGGTACTGAGACCATAGAGTCGAAAGATATGGGTCATTTTGTGTTTAGATTTGTTCAGGGATTAAGGACAAACGTGAGTACCATGATTTAGCAGCATTTGATTTGTTTGCACAACAAATTGATTGATGAGATCTTGCAATAAGCAAAGTATTGCAGCGATGAATTGAAAGCAGACAAAGTTGAAGAAAAAGTTAATGGTGATGCAATTGAAGGCTGCACAGAGAACTCAGAACCACAGTTTGCAGGAAAAGCCAGTGGAATGCAGACAGCGTACCGACAGGGAGCCCCGTTGAAGCAGGAAAATAATGGTTTTCAGCAACAAGGTGGAAGACGAGGTGTTCCTTTGGATCGAAAGGTGGATGTGGATGTGATGACTCTAAAGAGAACTAATCAGTATTGTGTCACGTGTGAGGCAAATTAGGCCATTAGATGACGGAATGCCCCGCTGATTGATTTGTATGATAGAAATTTCTCGAACATGTCTTCCCCTGAGGGGGTAAGAGGAATGCATAATTGGTGCATCTTTAGACCGTAGTCACCACGTTAATGGTGACATGAATGGCTACCATGTGTCCTTTCTGGTTGACACTGATATTACCCGCTCTACTATGAGAACAGCAGCGGTTCCTAACCTGCCCCTTTCGGGAAAGAAGATCCAAGTTGTAGGAGTTTCAAATCAGCAACTGAACAACTCTGTAAGAAAAGCTGTCCATGTAAAAATAGGATCATTTAAAAATGAGTACCAATTAGTGGTGTGAAATTCGAGTCATGTGAGTTTGCTTGGACGTGACTTGCTATGCAATTGAACTGTTCCATCTGTTGTGCCACAAAAGGCATAGAGATCCTTACAAATGATGACTTTGCATTCAAATTGTAAATCAAACCCAAGTGTCACACTGTTCTCTATGCTTACCTGTTATGATTTACTCACAGATTTGAAAGATATTGTGTCACCTGCGGTCTGGGACTTTTCAAGAAAGGAGATAGGACTAATCTAAGGTGTTGAGCCTGACAAGATAACTATGAAACTGAATGCTGTATCTACAAGAATACCGCAATATAACATGACACCCGAAACAATTGGAAAAATTACCCCTGTGGTTGAGTCCATGATAGAACAGGGAATTTTGAAGGAAATAATGGGAAGGCCATGTAACTCTCCCATTATGGGACTGGGGAAACCCAACAGAAAATGCCACATAGTCCAGGATCTTAAAAAGGTAAACTAAATAGTTGTTCCTTGGTGTTCCATGGTACCAAATCCAACAGTGATTTTGTTTCAAATTCCATGTGAAACCGAGTGATTAACTTTGACTGACCTGTGCCAAGCATTTTTCTCCATACCGTTGTATGAGGAGAGCCAATTTCTCTTCGCATTTTGAATTGGCAGTTATGTTTTGACATGGTGCCAAGACCAACAAGGGTATACCACGAGCCCATCCACTTTCAACAAAATCTTGAAAAAAAATCTGGAGTCACTTAAAATGCCCTATCACTCAGTCCTGATTCAGTATACTGATGACCTGTTAGTGTCATCAAATACTCAAGAAACTTGCAGGAGAGCTACAATTGCCCTGTTGAACCAATCAGCTTAGAATGGACATAAAGTTCCCCGACTAAATTGGAGTACTGTAAGAAAGAAGTCTTGTACTTAGGACACCACATTGACAAAGGTGCAAGAAAGGTGTCACAAGAGAGAATCTCAGCAATCTTTAAATGTATCCCCCAATAACTCAGAAAGAAGTCTGGATGTTTTGGGGAATGGTCAGCTACTTTCGCCACTGGATTCTAAACGTTTCCCTTTGTCCAAGCCTTTACAGAGGCTAACACACAAGGATGTGTCTGATCCTGTACCACTGGATGACTACGGACTTGCCGTCACATAGCTCAGACAAAATCTTTGTTGTGCCCCTGCTCTAGGAATGTCTGACTACAACAAATGTTTTACTTTGTATTGCTGTGAGAGGGAGGGATGTGCTCTCTCCATTTTGACTCAGTGGCATGGGAATGCAAACAGACACGTTACCTATTTTTCAGCCACTCTTGATCTTCTCGCTTCGGTGTTGCCCAGCTGTCTTAAATCGGTTGCTGCAACCAGTGTTAACATTTAGCTATGCAAAAGCATTGTCATCCTTTGAATGTTTTTGCCCCCTACTCCATGGAAATTTAGTTAACCCGTACCAAGACCCAGCATTTAACCAGTACCAGACTTATGAGCAAAGAATTTCGGCTGCCCCCCATGTTACACGGAAAAGATGTTTTACTTTGAACCCAGCAAATGTGTTTCCATTGCCTGTTAATGATAAAAATGTTGACTGTATTGATCAAATTGAGCATGGCAATCTAGATGCGGTTTGCACTGTCTCAGGTCTGGTCGAAGCCTCCTGGCTTCAAGGAGTCTTTTCTGCCCAAGTAGTTGAACTAACTGCTCTCACAAGAGGCTGCTGTGTTCCTGAACAGCTGAAGGTGATCATTTTCAACCATTGTCAGTTTTGCTTTGGTGTTATTCATGATTTTGGGCGGTTATGGTCCCAGCAAGGTTTTGTGACCTCTTCTGGATCTCTTATCAGAAATGAAGAAAAAGTATACAATTTGTTGAATGCACTGCAGTTGCCTGCCCAAATTGCGGTTCTGAGCAGTGCAAAGCCACTGATAATGTTACTCTCTGCAATAAATATGCAGATGAGGTGGCAAGATACTGTGCCCTAAATTGTACTGCCATTAATGGGAAATATGCAAATTATGGAAATAATGAGGCAAATTACAATCACTTTTTAACTGCTACATATACATGGGAGGAAGTCAAAAGACTGCAAGAGGAAGTGTCAGAGGAAGAACAGCAGAGTTGGATAAAAGCAGGTCGTGTCAAAAAAGATAAAGATGATGTTTGGGTTTCAAGTTATGAAAATGTTGTGATGCCTAACAGTTTGATACCACCTACGGAGAGGCATTACCATGGACCAGCTCATGTTGGTCATGATGCTATGGTCAAAGTTTTTGGCAGTCATGGTTTAACACCAGCAGAAGCTCTTTGTCACAGAAGTGTCACATGTCGGCAGATAAATATAGGCAAACATACTGCAGTTATACTGAGCCACATAGGAAGATCAGGAGGACCTTTCTACGATATGCAGCTCAGTTTTATTGAGTCACCCATTTGCAATGGACTGAGATATGTCTTAGCCGACTAGGAGAAATGACAGTCTCACAATAGCAAAACTGTTGCTGAGAGAGTTAATACCTAGGTTCGGCTTCCTAACTTCTCTAAAGTCAGACCGAGGGACCCACTTCAATAGTGAGGTTCTGAAACTACTGTGTGCGATTCTACTGACGTTGCAGGGCAGAGGCTTCAGGATTGGTAGAACAAGTAAATAGAACTTTGAAATCCCAATTGCTAAAGGTTTGTGCCTCCACCTCTTTGACATGGCCTGATGCATTGCCTCTTGTGTTGATGTGTTTGTGCATAATGCCAGATAAGAAAACAGGACTATTTCCCATTAAATATACATGAGCCGTACCATGAAATCACCAGTTGTCCCTGCAAATGCGCTTGTGAACATTACAGATGACATGGTACTCGATTATTGTAAAGGACTGGCTGATGTGGTTCGTTCCGTGTCTCATCAGGTTGGAGAAGCTATAGTGCAGCCACTGTAGGAGCTGGACACACGTGACTGTGTCATGGTAAAGAAGTCCTGCTTGGAACCTCGGTGGAAGGTGCCAGACTAGGGTCATACTGGTGACAACGACAGCTGTGAAGTGAGCTGGTCTCCCTAATTGGGTTCATGCAGCACGCACTTACAAAGTTCCAGGTCCCCTTGACAGAACAGCACGTGTCCCTGAAAGGCCAGTTACAAAGACAAAGGGAAGACAAAGGGAGCAGGTTAGTAAAGCTGTTGGAGATGTTCAAGGAGCTGAAACAGCACAATTACAGTCTGATGGGGGTCTGAGTGAGTGAACAGCAGCAGTTGGTACAGAAGAGTCGAGACAAAGATGGTTAATCATGCATCACTCAGATGCTGATGGAAGACCTAGTGCTGTCGCAAAAAGAGTTGTGTCTGGAGATCAGTTGCCAAGTGAACAGAATGTGCCTGTAGTGCAAGTGCCCCCAACATTTCCAGAGAAGAATGAAGAATCTGGTCAAAATGACAGTGATACTGAAGGACCAGTAGTTCTGAGATCAAAACAAAGGAAAGCACCTTGTCAAAAGTTCTTGTGTCAGAACTGAACTTTGAACTTACATTGCCACGTGACAGACTGAGACATTCTATCTTGATGTGATTATTAGTATTTTTGAGCTGCACATTTATTAGAGACATATGAACTTTATTAGAAGCATTTCATGGACCTTATAGAAATTAGGAGATTTTTGCATATTGACACTTGAACTTTGTTGAAAGACAATTTCTTAATATTTGCTTTTCTCACAGTGAAAAGACTAAAAGATACTGTTGCTGTTTTTGTTGCCGATATTTGCATTTTACATTTTTGCATTTTTACTTTTCATTTTGATTACCAATCTGAAATTGGAGAACTCATGGGGCCAAACTGAAACAAGTCCAGTAAACTTAGATATTTATGCGTAGGTGTGTTAGTTGTGACAATTATCCTGATGATTGCATTGTTTATTGGACTGAGCTTACCTACACCTTCTAGATCTGGAACATTAGATCAACAAGCATCCCAAGTTCCACAGTTTCTACTGATAGTATGATGCATACACTAGATGATAAGGAATCACATGTAGACAGTTCAAGAGGAGATCTTTCTTCAAATGCTTATTGTAAGTTACATAAATAACTGCTGTGTCTGTACACAATTGCCTGCACCAGTTAATGCGGGAATTACCTATTTTCCCCTGACATATGTAGTTTGTTGGTGAGCCTTTTATATGAACAGGGGCACTTTTAGTATTATTATTTCAATTATGATCTTGTCTTTTTAGGATTATCCTTCAAGGGACATCGGAATAAAGTTTACAAAGGGAAAAGTATGAAGACAATACAAGGGTTCTTTGAGCGTACCTTGACATGTGGCACAGTATATGACCATAGAAATAATTTGACTTGTGTTCTTAACCCAGTAGAAAAGGACTTTTAGGACAAGCTGAAGACAGACGAAGAGCAATGAAAACAGAGGCAGAGAGAGGAGTAGTTGTTTGCTGTTGGGGAAAAGAAGAAGAAGCCCATTCAGCAGCAGGAAGTTAAGCTAAATTGACACTAGTTTGGCAACATGTAGGAAAATTATGTGTACACAGACCCATGTCAAAAACAGACACAAAGTTCGTAGGGACAAGCAAGTGCAGATGTTTTCAAATTTCTGAGTAGTTGGACATTTATGTTGAATAGACAGGATCCAGCAATTCCAGGAGTTTATTTCATTTCTGGAAAACAAGCTTATTTTAAATTGCCAAAAAGATGGTATGGTGTATGTTACTTAGGGACAGTGTTTCCAAACAGCTATCATGTGGAACATTTTGATGAGCCTGTGTGGGATGACAAGTCAAGTGCCCAAATCAAGAGAGGTGCCAGTGCTTCAGAGATTGGTGGAGATATTTGTGGTTCCATGTTTAGGGGTGATCTTGAATGATCTAAAGATAAGGAAGTTGTTAACTATTGTAGATAATTTGTCTACAGATACAGTAGGAGCCTTCTTGTTAGTCAACACTGAAATGGTTGCCATAAGCTCAATAGTTTTGAAAAATTGTCTTGCTTAAGACATCTTTTTTGGGAAAGAGGACAGACTTTGCAGGATGCTGAAAGTTCAACAATGGGCACTATTATTCCAGATAACAGTGGGGAGCTGAAAAATACATTAAGAATATGACTTATCTGAAAGAAGATTTGAAGGAGTTAGAACGAGCAGGGGCCTGGGAAGCAATTGGTAGTGGTTTTTAAGTAGTTGGAAAATGGTTTGTGTTAGACTTTTCATCCTTGGCGTGGTCTCCGTTAACTTTTTGCCTCTGTTCCCCAGGTTGTTGATGTGTCCTGGACTCTGATTTTACTGTTTTTGTTACTCTGGGCACTTTACCACTGCTAACCAGTGCTAAAGTGCAAGTGCTCCTGTTTAAAATGTGTACGTAATTGGTTCTCCATGAATGGCATATTTGTTTTACTGTTAAGTCCCTAGTAAAGTGCACTAGAGATGCCCAGGGCCTGTAAATCAAATGTTACTAGTGGGCCTGCAGCACTGGTTGTGCCCCCCACACAAGGAACCCTGTAATCATGTCTCAGACCTGCCACTGCAGTGTCTGTGTGTGTATTTTTACACTGTAAATTCGACTTGGCAAGTGTACCCACTTGCCAGGCCTAAACCTTCCCTTTTCTTACATGTAAGGCACCCCTAAGGTAGGCCCTAGGTAGCCCCAAGGGCAGGGTGCAGTGTATGGATAAGGTAGGACATATAGGGGGTTATTCTAACTTTGGAGGAGTGTTAATCCGTCCCAAAAGTGACGGTAAAGTGACGGATATACCACCAGCCGTATTACGAGTTCCATAGGATATAATGGACTCGTAATACGGCTGGTGGTAAATCCGTCACTTTTCCGTCACTTTTGGGACGGATTAACACCTCCTCCAAAGTTAGAATAACCCCCATAGTAATGTGGTTTATATGTCCTGACAGTGAAATACTGCCAACTTCGTTTATCACTGTTGCAAGGCCTGTCTCTCTCATAGGATAATATGGGGGCTACCTTTAAATATGATTAAAGCGTAGATTCCCCTAGAGAGTAGATGGACATGTGGAGTTTGGGGTCCCTGAACTCACAATTTAAAAATACATCTTTTAGTAAAGTTGATTTTAAGATTGTGCGTTTGAAAATGCCACTTTTAGAAAGTGAGCATTTTCTTGCTTAAACCATTCTGTGACTCTGCCTTGTCTGTGGATTCCCTGTCTGGGTCAGTTTGACAGTTGGGCTGTTTTTCACCTCGCACTAGACAGTGACACAAAGGGAGCTGGGGTGTAACCTGCATTTCCTGATTAGCCATCTCTGCTAGGAGGGAGGGGTGGAGTAGTCACTCTCATCTGAAAGGACTGTGTCTGCCTCTGACAATGCAGACTCCAATCCCATGGTGTGTGTCTGAGGCCTTTCCTGGGCAAGGCAGGATTTCACAAGTAGGTGTGAGTCCCCTTTGAAGAAAGGTGACTTCAAAGACTAAAATGGGTAAAAGAAGGGCACCCAAATCTACAGACTTTAGAACCACTTCTAGAACCAAGAAGAACCTCTGCCTGGAGAAGAGCTGTTAGCTGAGGAAGAAGTGTTGCCCTGCCTGTGACTGTGCTTTGTGGAACTTTCCTGCAGTGCTGCTTCTGCCAGAGTAAGAGGGCAAAGACTGGACTTTGTGTGCCTTCCATCTTGTGAAGAAATCTCCAAGGGCTTGAGTTAGAGCTTGCCTCCTGTTGTTTGAAGTCTTAGGGACAGCAAAGACTTCTCTCTGCCAGCACCTGGAGTCTCTGGAGAGACTCCTGCTCTGACAAGTGGTGCCCTATCCAGTCCCTGGGCCCTTGAAAGGAAAGCTGGTGGAAACCCAAGGAAATCGATTTCGGATGACTCCGGACCGACGACCGCTGCTGAATCCGGTGACGCCGCCTGCACCCGACGCCGTAACCTTTGCTGGAACGCAACGCTCTTCGCAGGCCCGACTCCGCAGCAGCCCGCGACACCGTGGAAAGAGGAATTTGAGCTTGAAAATAAACAAAACCTCCATGAAAGGGATATTAAGTACTTAGAGGAATCCAGATGATCTTACCTGGCATGACCTCAGAGATTTCGATCTGTCACATTGATATGAGAGATTGTAATCTTATGTGATGGCTTGATTCGCCATCTGAGGGGGGTAGTGCAGCTGAGATTTGGCTGTCACCTTTGATGTCAAAATGATGAACTATACATGACCATATTGACATTATAATGTGTGCATTTCTACAAGCTAATTGTAAAGTGGTGCAGTGAAAGCCCATACTAAATAAAGTGCATTCACTATAGACTAGCAATTGATTTATGTGGTATATCCATTCTAAATCACGTATTATCATTTCTTTTGATTTCATATGTTACCTTGTGGTGTGAGAAAACAGTTTTCATTGAAACGATTATACATTTCTTGATAAAAATGCATTGAACGTTATAAGGTAATGATGAAAAATGTGGCTCCCCATTATTTTACTTTTGCAATATTACTGTAACATGAATATTGAGAAGATTTATTAATGATGGAATTGCAATTTCAGTGTTTTCATGTGGTTTGCTTAACATGAATAAAGTGTGCCATTTTAATTCTATTTGCTTTAGTTTACTAAATTGGTTTGGTAGGAGTCAGTCTTGCAGAATGTGGGAAAGCTGTTTTCTCTTTGCTAATGTGTCTTTGCTTTCCAGATGTCATTGTGTTACTGTACATAGAGAAACAGAGAATGTGAAGACAAACCCAATTTGTTATTTGTTGCAAAGTTGTGCACGAGAGCAAAGATGGATGCCTTCCTATGACGGTCTTGGGAACTTGTCTTGATGTTGCAAATGCCTGTCGCATGATGTGCTATGACTGGACAATGAAATCTTTCAATCCATATGGCATTACCAATGGACAAATCATCATTCACTTTGGACTTTAATTTACCTTTTCCAGTTAGTTGAAGGAAGAGAGATCCCTTGGACTTTGAGAGGTACAGACCTCTTTGCCCTTGCCCCACACTTTCCCCAGATTCTTGCTGAGAAAACTTAGGTTTTTCCTTTGACACCCAGGAAGGCTCTTGACCGAGCTTCTGAGATGCTGACACCTAATTTTTGTCCCCATATGCTGTAGCCCACCACATGTAAATTAGTGACTTGTTATTTCTAGGGATTTCCCTTAGTTGACTAGCTAACATAGATGGCTTCTAGATAGCCTTCATGTTTAGGAGACCTGGTCAGCTTTTATTTTCTGAACATCAGGTTAGTATTCTGTACTTCTGTATAGCTCTTGTTGAATGTTTAGTTTGTCTTATGTTAGTGTGCCTACACTTTTTCCACTGTTTGGACAAACCAATGGCGATACTGTATCTTTAAAGTTTGGCTTTGAGAATCATTTATATCAACCTGATTATAAGTTTGTAATAAAACACTTTGGCCCTCATTACAACACTGATAGTGCCTACCGCCATGGTTTTCGCGGTGGTATGCTTGCCATGAAAACCATGGCGGTAGGCGGGGTCATAATCCAGAGGGAAGGATTGTGATGGCCGCCTGGCTGGAGACCGAAGTCTCCAGCCCAGCGGCCGTTACCACCATGGCGGTCGGTGTGTTAAAGTGGCTGTCTGTCTGAGCGGGTGCTGCTGTGGTCATAATTCCTTGTTTTTTACTGCCAGCCTGTTGGTGGTATTACAGCCGCTTTATCACCGACCGCCAGGGTTGTAATGAGGGCCTTTAACTTAGTTTCCGACTTGAGTTTTACTTATGTGGCCAAGTTGGTCATACGCTAAATTAAATGTTGATTGATAGTGATGTTAACCTCTCTTACCCCTTTCTAGGATGAAAAGATCTGTCTACCTTGTTTAGAGCATACCTGAAGTGCTCCATAGAAGACAACCTGAACAATGATAAACAAATCGTAATATTCTCTACTAAAGGTAGGCCATTGTCAAACCTGAATGATGGATGGAACTTTCAAAATGTGTCCCAAACAAATCACTCAGATTTACCCCATACATGCTTAATATCAACACACAAATATCCCTTTTATGTATCGTCTACTACCAATCAAACAAAGCAGCACTTAGTATGACTTCTTAAATCACATTAAAAATAAAACAAATAACTACTACCTACCAAAAATAATCATAAACTTTGGACAATCCATGATTTAAACCATTTTAAAAATGTTCCCCCACACAGCCATACAAGGCTGTTGCTATCATTTAACCCAAAGCATATGGAGACACCACCAACAATGGGCACTAAGGGTTGAATATGCTATGAACAGCCCCTTTGCCTTTGAAATAAATCAAATGATAGCACTAGACTATGTTCCTGTCACAGAGGCTGTTAACCACTACAATGTACTAATAGCAAGCCTTTTTCTGCCAACAAAATTAAGATAAACTAAGCCCCCTAATGGATACTTTTGAAGACATTTGGGTTGGCAGACTGCATTGCTCCGGACTCAGACGCCAACCCAAATTTCTAATACTAGGGTGGAATGTCTATGACAGCACCTTGCCACTGAAAGCCAACACAAACAACACAGTGGAAGGATGGCACAATGCCTTCCAGTCCATAATACGTAGAACCTGACCTACACTCTATACATTTATAGAGGCACTACAAAAAGAGCAGTGCTACCAAAAACTATGAATGGAGCAATCTCTTAGCCAAATTGCATCCCAACCTAACAAAAACACCAAAAATGTACGACATGAACAGTTTAAAGTCAAACTCTTCATAAACAACAAATGGGACAGTACTTAGAAATATTAGCCAAAGCATATGATAAAATAAATAGTAACCTACAAATGACCCAAAAACTGTAACAAAATTCAAACCAAACTCACAAGTAATTTCTATAAATAATAAGCAGAACAATTTCTTACATCAGTCTAAACATTAAAGAAAACTGTAATGTTTAATAAGATTTGATAGTAAAATAATATATTAGTTATATACATGGAAAAATGTAAACCAATCAAAAAACTCATAGCACAAACTAAATCCAAAACGTAAAATAAATACAACACATAAACCACACATTATCAAATAACAATCACATAATATTTATACAAACAATAAAATATAACATTTCCGACCCAAAAGAAATGAAATAAATACTACTTACTGTTCAGTTGCTGTAGAGCTTCTTCTTTATCCACGTACTTAAAAATAATGATCTATCAAAAACAGAAAAACATTTTCCAAAAAGCCCCCAAAAAATGCAAAACTAAAACAAATCCAATAGACATCCTTTGAAGCATTCCAACGTACCTAGGAACCATAAAAAGAACCTGATACAGTGTTTAAAAAAATAAACGCTCCTGGAAGCCCAAAAAAAGCAAGCAGTCAAGGTAAAAAATATTGGTTGATTATAAACCAAAAATTTATTATCCCAAATAACTCATTAAATCCCCTTGTCCATAGGACACATTTATAGACAAAAACTTGTAAAGTAAACAAGAAAAGCCACCTACAAAACACATTCGATTTCCAAAAATACATATACATTACGCTTAATCCTCCATAAAATAGGTAACATAAAACAGTGTAAAATAACATAATAATACATTGTTGAAAAAGTGTATGAAAACTCAAAACTACACAATAGTGGAAAAACACTACTATTAATACACATAAATGCACAACAATCCCACAAACAACACTTTAACTAGCCCCTAGACATCCCCCCTACACCCTCTGCCCTCAAGACCCTTAAAAAAACCTTAAAAAAGAACTTACCTGTTCTGGCAAACAGCAGCACCTTACTGTGACCTGGATCCTAGAAAACAGTCTGAAATGAGACAAATAGACTACAAAATATAACATAGCTGTAAACAAATGGCTGTAACTGAGACTAAAAAAGGCTATCTACCAATAGCTATGAATGGGAAATAACTTACAAATGGTAAATAAATGTATTAAAAATGTTACAAATTATTCAACATGTCAACAATGTCAAGAAAATTGTAGAAATGCTAAAAATTGTAAAGTATAAATTAAAAATAGTATAAAGTATAAACAATTATTTGGGAAGCAGCCTGAAGAAAGACATGGGAACAAAGAGGTTCATTGTCCACAAAAGCGGAACAACGCTTTCCTGAACAACGACCCTGTTTTCCTCTGCCTTAACTACACATGTCCAGAAAAATGAACATGCGTGGTTAAGGCAGATGAAAACAGACTCTGGATCAGAGAGGATGCGGTCAGGTAAGTGGGGCTGGGGTAGGGTTGGGGGGTAATTTTAGGGGCGGGTGATGGTAATTGTAGTTATTAGGGGCAGGGGTGTGGGGGTCGGGTAATTTTATGTTTTAGGGGTGGGGAGGTGGGTCGCTGCAGTTTTAGAGGGGGTTGGGGTAGCTTAGGGTTTAGGGGCATGTTGGGGGGGTCGCAGTAATTTTAGGGAGGGTTGGGGTGGTTTTAGGTTTTAGGGGCGGGGATAGGGGTCATGGGAATTTTGGGGGTGTGGTGGGGTGGGGGTCGCGGTAATTTTAGGGGCGGGGTGGGGAGTCACAGTAGTTTTAGGGGTGGGGTGGGGGGTCGGGTAGTTTAGGTTTTAGGGGCTTGGGTGGGGGGTTAGGGTAGTTTTAGGTTTTTTGGTTGGAGGTGGGGGGGTCGCTGTACTTTTTGGTTTTGGTGGCGGTGGTGGGTGTTGGTGTAGTTTAGGTTTTAGGAGCGGGTGGGGGGTTGCAGTAGTTTTAGGGGCAGGTGTGGGGTTGGTGTAGTTTAATTTTTAGGGGTGCGGGGGTCAGGGTAGTTTTAGGGGCGGTGGGGATTAGGAGTAGTTTCGGTTTTAGGGCTGGGACTGGGGGTTGGGGTAGTTTTAGGTTTTAGGGTTGGGGGTTCGGGTAGTTTTAGGTTTCAGGGGTGGGGTGGGGGTCACTGTAGTTTTAGGAACAGGGTGGGGGTTGGGGCAATTTGGGTTTTAGAGGCAGGTGGGGGGGTCGGTAGTTTTAGGTTTTAGGAGCGGGGTGGGGGTCGCGTTAGTTTTGGGGTGGGGAGTCAGGAGGGGTCACATGCTGGAACCATGCATGCCAGTCCACGCATGCCTTTACTAGGAATGCCTTTACAGTGAAAAATCGGTGTTAAGGCATTCGTGGTAAAGGCATTAGTGGTAGCAATGCGTTGTTGTTCTGACCGTGTTGGTCAGGCATGCGTGGTTTCAGCATGCGTTGTTCCGACATATATTCCAATTATTTAATATATACTTGAAAAACTTAGGTTATGTTGAAAATATGTATGTAAAACAATTTAAGAAATGTTTCAAAAAGTTGAACCATGGAAAAAGTAGAAAATGTACTATACACAATACTATTTATATATGATTTACATTTTTATGAAATTGTACACATTTATTAAAAATGTTTTATTTATCTATATGTAAATGTTTATTTTTAAGTTGAAAAATATATGCTTGAGAATGTCAAAATATATATTAAATAAACTGAAAACATAAATAAAATGAGAATATTCTGTTACATGTCTGTATTCTATAAAAGTATATAATTACTAATATTATTTATTGCAAACATAAAACAAACTATTTTTTATTTCTAACACCAACAATACAAATTAAATAACATCATTTCTACTACATACAAAGACAATTTAAACAAAGGATTTTACACTAAAATTATAAAATTAAATAATCGCAAATGTAAACCATTTTTAAGGGCAACACTTACTATTCCCACTCCAATCTAAACCAATTTGGGGGAATGTGTTGAGCACTAAAGTGGTGACATTTACTATTCCCACTTCACTAGAAACTAATTCACAGAAGGTGTTGGGTACTAATGGGTGGCATTTACTATTCCCACTCCAAAGTAAACTATTTGGAAAAGAGTGTTGCACACTAAAGGGATGGCATTTACTATTCCCACTCGATACTATAGCAATTTGGGGAAGGTTTTAGATACTAAAAGGGTAACATTTACTATTCCCACTCCAATTTAAAACTCTCTGGGGACAGTGTTGGACACTAAAAGGGTGACAATTACTATGTTCACTCCAATTTAGAACAAGTTGGGCAAGGTGTTGGACACGGAAATTGTGACATTTACTATTCCCACTCCAATTTACAACTACTTGGGGAAGGGATGTCATTTTACTATTCTCACTCCAATTTTTGCCAATACGGGACACTAAATGGGTGACATTTGCTATTCCAACTCCAACCTATAACAAATTTGAAGAAAGAGTTGGACAGTAAAAGGGTTATATTTTCTCTTCCTACTCCAGTGTCCACAAGTTTGGGGAAGGTGTTGGGCATTAAATGGGTGACATTTACTACAGTATTCCTACTCCAATCTAAACCAATTTGTGGACGTTGTTGGACAGTAAAGTGGTGGCATTTACTATTCAAACCCCCAATCTATACCAATATGGATAAGGTGTTGGGCCCTAAAGGGGTTATATTTACCATTCCCACTCTAATATAAACCAATTTGTGGAAAGTGCCTGGACAGTGAAGTGGTGACATTTGCTATTCCCACTCCCAGCCACACCAACTTGGAAAAGGTGTTGAACATTAAAGGGTGTCATTTACTATTCCCACTCCAATCTAAACCAAATTGAGGAAGGTGTTGAACACTAAAAGGGTAGCATTTATGATTCCCACTCCATTCTAAACCAATTTACAGAAGGTGTAGGACATTAAAGGGGTAGCTTTTACTATCCCCACTTCAAAATAAAGTATTTTGAAGAAAGTGTCAAACACTAAAGAGATGGCATTTACTATTCTCAGTGTAATTCATACCAATTTAGGGAAAGTGTTGGACATTAAAGGGGTGACATTTACTATACCCACTTCAATCTAAGCCAATTTGCAAAGGGTGTTGAACACCAAAGGGTTGGAATTTACTATTTTCACTGCAATCTAAACCGACAAAAAATGTTAAAACTAAAATGTACTTAAAATGCACACTAACCAAAACTACTAACCTATATATGCATATTTAAACATTAACATATAAAAGAGTATTTTATCACTATTAGTAAATAGAGTTTAAAAATATTTACTACCATTATGAAACTTAAAAAATAAAACTATTATCAAAAATAACAATCATATATATATTTATATCAAATACAAATTAACAGAGCATATTTTACGACAGTATACATTTCAACATAAAAAATGTAAAAATTATTTTCATAAAACTTATAATGATGTTAGTGTATTATATTTTATTTTAATATATTTGTATTTGTTTTAAAACAAATATATAATTTAAATATGTATTTTATTATTTACAATAACATAGTCACATATACATTTATTACAATTAATATATTTTAATTGATTATAAATTATTTATAAAAACTAATCAAGTAACAAAATAAATTAAAAGCATTCATAATATTACTGTGCATGTCAATAAAATAATCAACATAACATTTACATAAAAATATACACTTTCCAAAAATCTCCCCACTCTTATCCCCTAAAAACCCCAATATCCCACTGCTATAAAAAATTCAAATCTATTATTTTTACACATTAATACAACTAAAACAACAAATGTCAGCAATTAAATAATTAATAAATTATCTTACTAAAAACACAACTAAAACCAATTAGTAAACAAATAGAATCAAACAGCCTACAATAAGTGTTACACAAGATAGCACTTACAAATGATGTTACATAAAACAATATTTTCTAAATCAACCTCTTTTACAGCAATATTAAAAACAACACTCAAAACAATATTTTACCTTCAGTATTCCTGTTTACAGAATCTTTTACATCCCAATATTCTTGACATAATCACAATATGTATTTATTCATTATTTTGTGCAAACACAAGTTTGTACATTTGTGGTCTTTCCAAAGTTGAGGGTATGTAAATTTGATCTTCCTGCACATACAAGACAGTTCTGGATTAAACAGAGACTTGTTTTGTAAATTAACATTCAAAACATTCCACCAATTTTTAGGTTAAAGTAGACCCAAAGGTTGCAGCGACTCTAATTAAATGACCAATTTACAGTACATTTTTGCTAAAATTAAAGGTGTAAAATGTGCATGCTTGCCAAATAATTCTTGTAAAATTATGCTGAGAAAACAAAAAGTGGTGTATTTTACACTTATTGGCTGCATTTGAATTAGTCACGCAAACAAGCCAATAGACATTTTGCATTTCTAACAATCACAGGACCAGGTTTCTCGCTGCACACACAAGTTGAATAGCATGTTTTCAATCCTGTACTTCGCTGTTGCATATTACTGTGGTCCAGTGTGGTAGTCGTAATGGTTTATTTATTTATTGAGTTGTCTTATATAGTGCTACATATTGCCTTTCATCATCTGCAGAGCTCTAGCAGGTAAAGAAATAAAGCTAGATTGTTGGAAGCTGAAGTTACTGCCCAATCATGTGTAGTTGATGGTAATCAAAGGCTACCTCTTCCAGTCCTCTCATGCTTTTTAGAATCATGGCAAGTAGCTAAATCCAGGGTTTTAGGTTGATCGTACTTGACATCACATGTGCTGTCTGTTGCAAGGAATATTGGGGTTTACCATAAACATAGAGTGGCTGAGCCCGTCTATTGCTCACTATAAGATTACTATCCTTGTCACCCTAATTTACTTGCTTCTTATTCATGCCAAAGATTCTCATCCATGGCCCATTGCCTCTGTACCATGTGTGTATTTGCCTGATGGCTGGGGTCGAAGTTAGGGAACTACTTTTTTCTCTTTGTGTAAGCACTCACAGAGAGTGTGTGTATTTCTGAGCTGTCACCCTTGTCTACTTCTCTTCCCCCTTGTACTGCTGTCTTTCCCTGTGTGCTTCTCCCTCTCCCCTCCTTTCTCCCCTGCTTGCCACTGTACTTCTTCATATTGCAATTGCTCTCGCGATTCTCCCTGTTGCTTCTACATCCCACTGCTCTCCCCATGTTGCTTCTGCCCCCACGCCCTTCCATGTGTTGCTTCTGTGTCCCCCGTCCTACCCTTGTTGCTTCTGATGCCCCCTGTTGCTTTGCCCCAAAATGATTTTGCTCCCATGCCCGTTTTAAAAGTATAAAAGAAGCTTTTGTGCACATTGCTTTTGGGAACCAATCTGACTCAGATCGGTAACTAAAAACAAAAAAAGCATCCTCTGCATTTCGTAGCACGTGGATGCGTAGTGCACTTGCCTACAAAATGACACAGATGCCACATAAATAGTGTTTTGTCTTTTACTTTAGCCATGCTTCACAGCATTTGAGGATGCTGTACAGGGTGTCTAAAAAAAACATTGACAAAGCCAATAGATCAGAAAGGTGAGGTCTATTAGCTTTGCCCGTGCTTAGTTTCTTTGCAGGTTTGAGTCTCTAAAGTGATAACTAGTACTTCGAGTACTAGAATGCAAAGAAAAGACCTGAAATGGAACTGCTACTGGAGTAGTTAGGAAACGTGCAATTTCTCACGTTCCAGAAAACATTAGGGTATCAAATGAAAGCCTAGGCATAGCAAGATAAATGTCATGATTAGTACTACATGAAGTGAATTATTCACGTTTTACAGTCTGAGTGAGTAACCTCTGCAGTAGAGTTACTCACACATGGACACAAAACCCTTGAGAGTACTGCAAGGATTGAAGAGATAGCCATACAAAATCATGATGTCAGCAGAGCATCCAGTGCTCTAATATTTCCCACTTCTGTGTGTGAGTAGCTCAGCCTCTCTAATTGTTTTTCAATTAATTTTGAGATTTCTCATCATTTGTTCACATCGCTAAATTACAACGTCAAGCCCCAGAATGCAAAGAAAAACCGGAACTTTATAAGCTAACCAGGCATGGACCTAGAAAATTTAAGAGCTCTTAGCAATTCTTGCTATAAGAATTTATTTTTATCCAGGAGAGTTCAATGAACAAACCACCAGAGAAATTCTGTAAGGAGAGTTTTAGCCAAGTATTTCACATTTTATGATTTTTAACACCGTAGTCAAAGCTCTCAAGCTGAAGTTTTAATTCCAGGTCTAAGTTTTTCTTTGTATTCTGAGTAGTTCTTAATTTGTAATAGAATGAGTGCTGGTGCCCAAAGCTCTACTAAAAAAACGTGATCAGTGCTTTAAAATACCCGTGCCAAGGGTATGGACTTCTTGGCTCTTTCATCCACTATCAGAATTGCCTGGTGCCAATCAATCCTTGTGCGCTCCCTTTGCAATGGTGTTTCAGTCTTTCTCTTCCTGCTGATTTCCGTTTGCGTGTTTTCCCTCTCTTTCTGGCGGTCAAGGTCTGATGAGGAAAATAAGTGGCGGTCCCCAAAAATGAGTGTGGCGGGCACCACTGGCAACCACAGGTTCATGTTAAGCACTGATTCTGGCATTTGTAATCCTGATGTCCCGTTTGAAAATCAAGCCTGCGAGTCCCGTCGTGGAGATGGGAAAGCCCTGGGCTAGATGAGCCTCTCGCGCAAGGAACTGGGATAACTGAGAGCTCTGCTGATTTGCTTTCCTATAGTAGACAAATGAATTCAATAGCACTGAATGTTTGAAGAAAAGGCGTTATCAAATCGTGAATTGTAAGAAGGGAGGGGATGCAACAGCAGCAAATAACGTTGACTTGTTTTTGTCTAAAAGAAATACATAATTTGCTGGTTTTGCTGTAAACTGAATGGCCTGGCTATTTAACAGCCACATTTGGTTTCCAGCTCCTACATTAATCCTTTGATCTAGAACTTCAATCAGAGGCGCACTGCCTAAAAATAAAGCAGTAAAAAGCTCAAACGTCCTAGCTACTGAGGCATTCTTTATTGCAACATGGTGACTGACTGATTGACCGATTGATTTGTTGATTGGATGATTGAAAGAGGGCGGAACAAAGCCACGAGACGTGAAGGGGCCATTTGAGGCAATCGGATAGGGCTCTGCAGATTCCTGTGCAGCTCGGGGCAGGAATGTGAAGTGCGTGAGTCACAGGAGGCTGTGCAAATCCCGGGAGGCGGTGACATTTCAGGGGCCGCATAACAAAAGCAGGAGGAGAGGACCTGACAGTTAAAGACACCATATGGCCATTTAGATCTGAGAGGGGAGGGAAAGGGCCGATATTCATGGTATTATTTGCAGAGGTGGTTGGTTAAATTAGAAAGCTAACAAGCCGAAGAGAGGAGAGTAGGGTACAGCGGGGGAGGCAGCTCAGAAAAGTTACTGCGGGAGAGGAGCCCTGGGCATTCGACAAAACGATATTTTAGCTCATATTTTTCCACGGTTTTCTTAAAACACCTAATATCTTACCGCCTCCCAGAACGCACATTCCACACCATATCAAACCAACACTCACTGTATGACAGTTCACACACCGGCCCTCAGTTCATCACACCATAACTCTCCATCCCCTACAGCTTAAAATACCACACCTCAACATATTGCATGATCCTCTGGAACAACATGCACGCCACATCACTGCATACCCACGTGGACGGGTAGTAAGTTTGCAGACCAACCACAACATGGAAAGTTCTTTGATAATAACTCAGGAGAAAAAGACAGCAGTCGAGAGGACCAGTACACATGAAAAAAGCAGTGGCAAAGCCAGTAGGTCTTATTTTATTGTGCCAATGCATGTAAACACAGGCATTCACAAATATTATTTACATGTTTTGCAAGCACAAGTCCCATTAACCAAATGAAACTCTGTTCGATTGACCTTACCAATGCTAGGAAGAAGTAGAATTAATAATTATTTTCTGTATAGAATGTCAATGTGAGATAAATAATTGAATGTGACAGTCAGTATGATGACTGGATGTACTTTTTATATGTAAAATGGTATTTTGTGAATTCCTATTGCAGCACTTCATGGAAGGTGGAATGACACACTAAACTGCCCAAAGCTTGAAGTGGCCGAGTTATTCTCCTTGGTGGAGCCAATGATAACGCGTCCAGCCCTTATAAATTTACCTGTATCTGGACACGTTGGAGGTCGGTGAATCTTTTAACCGAGTCGGGTTCTCCTCATCCTCAATAGTCGAGTCACTCAGATCAATAATCAATGACTATTGTAATCGGTAATCAATACTCAATTAATAGGTCAATATAGCACATCAGAAATCAATAACAGTTGGTATTTCGGCGCACCATGACCTTTCAGTCATGAATAACCACACCAGTTTATTAAAAGTTAGTGAATTTATTTCCCTATATTAACAAAGCTAGCACGATATATATGTGTCTCAAAACCAATTGATATATGTATATGAACATTATTAGCTGTCCATAACGGCGGAAGAAACGCAATCTACGCAAAATCTGAATAATGATACACTCTGTTATAGCAATGCAAATTACCAATGTGACTAACTGTATTTGACTAATTGCATACATTCGGTCAACATAACAAGATTTCAATTCTTCATGATACATTGAATGAATACCTCAACTAACCTCTAATTAGCATTGGCATGTGGGACTTCATGCAAAACGAATTTAGTCAACACAAATTTGGAAAAGTTCTAGCTAGGACCCTATCAAAATAGCAGTTGGTACCTAAAAGGAAAAAAAACACAATGCATAATACATTTATCCTTTCATATTTACCAAATACAATCAGCATTCAAGAAAAGTCTTCGTCCTTCAGGTACCGGTTGATCAGCATGGGGCAAATTTCAAAGGGGCAAAGTTAAGGGCAAGCTTCCTTGCAACGGCAAGGAGAATAGGGCAAAGTTACTGCATGGGCAAGACGGGGGCAAATCAAAGTTAAAGTCTCTAGGGTGAGAATTCTTAAAGTCTCTTTCTCTCGGATAGAGAAAGGGGCATCAGGGTGTCGTCCAAAATGGAGTCTGGCATCAGGCTTCAAACTGGCATCGAGGAAAATGGCTGACTTCCCTTTGTCCGGTGGGTTTAAGTAAGAAACATTCCAAATTCTGTAGGGTCTTCCATTGGAGGGTTCATAGGTTGGCTTCAAATTGTCCAATCAAAAATTGTCTTTTACTAGCGCTCATTTATGCATACACTGTCCTTGGCGCCTTGGAACACAAATTGTATCATGGTTTGCCAATTATTTTACTATCTGTGCCTTCATTGTCCGCACCTGCAGAGACTGACCTTGTATCAAAGGGGATGTAACCGGCCTAGCACGAAACCTTGGAGATAAGTGTACCAGCCAGTTTCTACTGGAAAAATACAACTTCAAGCAAGAATATATTTCATTAATTCAAGGAAAAAAGAATCACGCAGTTAGAATTTGAAACCAAGCAACTAGGCCAAAGCCTGTACTAAATTTAAGCTAAGCAAAACAGTTTTCAAACAAGAAATCATGGCATACATTTGCGATTATGACAGATTAGTACATTTTTAATACTTCATGATTAATAAAGCTCGTTTATACTGATGGCAAACTACCCCGAGGGCACAATTTCCCTCGTACATTATTTCGTTAATTTAAAATCACACTTCAATATATATGTCGGTTACACAGTGTACATGAATATATGTCGAACCTTCTTTTCTGCGTCATCAATCCCTCCTCTGATGACTAATTATGTCATCACATCAAATCTACCCACAAATTTTATTCCATTAAAATTCTGTATAGTAATTTGGCACTTCAGTCAATTCCCTTTTTCTTTTAGTCCCTTTTGACTTCTCCCTATATATTTCCACCATTTTGTTCTCTATTTTCTCTTCTCTTTTTCTTTTGTTCCTTGCTTTTAACATTTTGAAAGCTTTCCATATTCCCCAACAGCCTAATAAACAAATTAATATTATCAATATTCCCTTTACTATTTTTAGTAACAATCCGTTCCAAACGTTGCTGAGCCAATTTCCCACAGAAGCAAATCCTTTTCCAACTTTCTCCCAAACTCCGGGTTCTTTCAATTCCTTTAAATCTACACTTTCTCTAGTTAAATTTGTAAGCATCGTTCTAATTTTTCCACTGTTGTCGGGTATATATGTACAACAGTGACGCGTGCCAAGCATTTTGCAAACGCCGCCATCCTTTGCTAAAAGGATGTCTAAGGCAAGCCGATTTTGAAGAGTCATAGCTCTTTCTGCAGCGAGTTCAGCATCCATCAGGATTATAGCTCCCGAAAACTTTGTCAACATGTTATCCACAATAGTAGACAACTTTCGTATTTTGATTGAATTCAATATGACTCCTACTGAAGGAATCATAGCTCCAAATATATCTCCTACCACACCAGCAGCTGTCTCCCTTTTCTGAACACGATGTGATTCAGACAGCCTTGGAAATTTCTTTAAGCCATCTAGTTGGTAAATCTTTGGGAACAATATTCCCAAATAACACCTCCCATACCATCCTTTAGGAAGACGATAATAGGCGTTGAGTCCACAAATATAATATACTCCAGGAATAACTGGATCTTGTCCATTCAGCATGAACGTCCACTTTTGTTGAAATGCGTATGTGTGTTTACATTCACTCGTTCCCACGAAAACTGTGTCATAATATGATGGAAATCTATGTATACAAAATCTTCCCACATGCAATGTATCTAAAGCTATTTTCCCTTGTGTCTTTATTGCGGCAAAAGCATAATTATCTACAGACGTCCTTTCGTGCAATTCCTTCTCTAATTTCTCCTTCATTTGGTTCTTTCTGTCGTCAGTGCGGTCTAAAAATTATATTTCTACTGGTGAAAGCAAGCATGTAAGGTTCTCCCTATGTGCGTGAGCTGTGTGGAAAGGGGACATTGGTTCGAAAAATTCCCTCATTAATTTGGCAGACCAATCTCTAGCTATCTTACTTAGGTGCCCTATTATGGGGACATATGCAAAAGTAACATCGTAATTAGTATAGAAATAATGAATGTCTTTTTGAGCATAAAATCTGGAAGCTACTATACTACATGTAATTCCATACGTAAGAGGCATGCTGTGATACGTTACCCCCTCCACTACTGAGGTAGGTATTTGTGTACACACATAACAATCTTTCGCATCCATGGTCTCAACATACTCACTCAGTAAGCGATAGAAAACGTTAGATGAAAGTTCCTTCTTATCATGCAAGTGTCTCTCGTCTTGCTCGAGTCTCTTGAGAGCTGTTAGTTCAGTAACGATAATAGGTTTAGAAGTAGAAGCATCATTCGTCTCACTCTCACTTTTACCATGCATTCCAAGAACTATTGCTACAATTATTAGTACGCATGCGGTCAGTAAGCCTATACACATGTATTTACAATACTTCATTTTACGCCCCTGTGTAGTGAAGCTAGTCATGATCTGTATAGAATCAGAAAGCTGAAGACACTTTATCAAAGCGTTTTTTTTTTTTTTTTTTCTTAGTTGCAGGTATTTACAAAGCTGAACGAGTTCAATGTTCACACAGTTTTCTTTAGCAGCTTAGTCTCTTATCGGTTAGCAGCGTTGTCTCAAAATCGGTTTCAAAGTCAATCAAGCTCGCAATGTCTTAGCCGGTTGAAAAGTCAATCAGGTTTTCAATGTTTTCAATCAACAGAGTCCATAGAACTTTTATTTCCAAAGTGTAGCTCTGCTTCTTCGTTCTCGAGACTGAGGGATACAAATTCGTCTGACCAGTCGTTATTGACTATGTATGCCCACTCCGGACCGGAATACCTTCTGCTTGGTATCCTTTTTCTTTTCAATTTTGCATCTCTCTTTGATTCTTTCTCACTCGTACTTTCCTCTTTGGCCAAATCTTTTTCTTCACTTGGTGTTGGTACTACGACAGACACTTCCTTTCTTTTCTCTTTCACTCTTGGCCCTTCACTGTCATTCAACGTTTCTCTAGTTCTCAGTTTTACTGGTGATATGCTTTGTCTACGTTTTGCACTGGGTCCACTTGATGGACCTGCAACCTCTTCCGAAGGAGTTTGAACAGTTTCACTCTGTCTGGTTTCGTCTTCTCCCTCTGGGAAATCAATCAGGTTCTCCTGTTCCCTTCCCGTATCGTCTGCTTCGGGGAAAGCCCTCCTCTGATCAGACTTTCCTGCTTCTTCACCTGTCTCGAGCTCTTTGTCACCGTTACTTTCTTCAGGCTCTTTGTCACTCTCAGCTGCTTCAGGCTCTTTGTTACCTTCAGCTGCTTCGTCGCTGTCTGAGGCTTCTCCTTGGTCTTCCCCAAGTGAGTCAGTTGCTTCGTCCTCAGAGAATATTTCTCCCTCCTCTATTTCTGCCTGTTCGCTTCTAGTCCTTGTTCGCTCTGTCTCAGCGCTTGGCACTTTGTTATCAGGTACTGGTAATTTCAGCGCTTCAACTTCCTCATCTGTGGGACACAACACCCTCTTTGTGTGACTGGCGTGAATCCAGTTGGGAACTCCCGCACACTTCACAGCGGTGGTAGTCGTCAGAATCACTTGGAAAGGTCCTTTCCAACGGGGTTCCAAACATGACTTCCTCACGTGCTTCTTTATCACGACCCAGTCACCTGCTTTCAGGGTGTGTCCTGGACATTGGATCGATGGCAAGGTGGTTGCCTCCACCTGGTGAGAGAAAGAGCGAACCACATCAGCTAGACCTTTGCAGTAGTCTAACACCATATCATCTGTAATATTCAAAAGTGCATTTGCAGGAACTGCTAGAAGTCTCATAGCTCTGCCCATGAGAATCTCGTGTGGAGACAGTCCAGTCTTTCGGTCAGGGGTGTTTCTCATTGACATTAACACCAAAGGCAATGCGTCGGGCCATTTCAAGTTTGTTGATGCACATATTTTCGCCATTCTCGATTTCAATGTGCCATTCATTTGCTCCACTAGACCTGATGCTTCAGGGCGGTAGCTACAATGCAGCTTTTGCTCAATGTTCAGTGCTGCACAAAGCAATTTTATTACTTCATTATTGAAGTGACTTCCCCTATCTGATTCTAAAGAGATCGGGAATCCGAAACGTGGTATTAACTCTCTCAAGAGTAGTTTTGCAACTGTGAGACTGTCATTTCTGCGTGTAGGGTATGCTTCAATCCAGTGACTAAAAATGCACACAATCACCAACACATACTTCAAGCCTCCATGCACAGGCATCTCAATGAAGTCCATTTGCATCCTGCTGAATGGACCCCCTGCTCTTCCAATGTGGCTCAAATTTACTACTGTTCCCTTCCCTGTGTTCATCTGTTGGCAAATGACGCAGCGGTGGCAAACTGCTTCAGCAACTTGACGGAATTTGGGGTTAAACCAATCAGTTTTAAATAACCTAATCATGGCATCCCTCCCAAGATGAGCTTGTCCATGGTAAAATCTGGCTATCTGTGTCAAAAGGCTATTTGGAAGAACGAATTTCCCTTCACTTGAAACCCATAATTCATCTGGTCTCTTTAAACATTGTGATTTAGTCCACGAGAGTTTTTCATCCTCACTGACACCATTCTGTAGGGATTTCAATTCGTCCATTGTATCTATAACTTTTAGAGCAAATATTTCGCTTTGTTCAAGTTCTGGTTCACTTATCAAATTCCATTCATCCCTGAGCAATATACAGTTCAATGCGCAAAACCTTGCGACTTGATCCGCATATCCATTTCCTAGGGAAACATAGTCTTGTCCCTTCGAGTGTGCACTGCACTTCACCACTGCTACTTCCCCTGGTAACTGAATGGCATGTAACAATTCTCTTATTCTTTCACCATTTTTCACTGGTGATCCTGAAGAGGTCATGAAGCCTCTCTGTGACCACAATTGTCCAAAATCATGCACTATTCCAAACCCGTATTGGCTGTCAGTGTAAATGGTAACTTTCATTAGTGCAGAAAGTTGGCATGCTCTAGTAAGAGCTACCAATTCTGCTACTTGTGCAGAGTAAACCCCTTGAAGCCAAGAGGCTTCCAGAACACCTGTTACAGTACATACAGCATACCCTGCTTTCAATACACCCAGTGCATCTCTTAAACATGAACCATCAACAAAAATGATTTGATCATTTTCTTCTAATTTGGTATCTTTGATATCAGGCCTTGGTTTGGTGCAAAATTCAGTCACCTGAAGACAGTCGTGCTCGATGTCTTCAGCGTTCTCAATTTCAGCAATTTCACTGGGAAACAAGGTTGCTGGATTCAACGTAGTGCACCTTTTCAGCTGCACATTAGGTGATCCCAGAATTATTGTTTCGTACCTTGTGAGTCTAGCACCAGTCATGTGCTGTGTTCGGGAACGTGTCAAAAGTATCTCGACTGAGTGAGGGACCATGACTGTTAATGGGTGTCCCATCACTATTCCTTCACTCTGAGTGAGGCTGATACCAACTGCAGCTACGGCGCGCAAACACCCTGGCAGTGCTGCTGCGACCGGATCCAAAGTAGCTGAAAAATACGCTACTGGTCTGTTTATGCCACCATTGGCTTGGGTCAAGACAGACAAGGAACATGCATCACGTTCATGACAAAACAATGTGAAAGGCTTTGTGTAATCAGGCATACCTAAAGCTGAAGCCCTGCACATGCATTCTTTCAATTCAATAAAAGCATCCATCTCATCTCCTTTCAGCTCAATTTCATCCAATGCATCCTTCTGGGTCAGTTTCAGTAAAGGTTTTGCGAGGGTGGAGAAGTTGGGAATCCATTGGCGACAGTAGCTCACCATTCCCAAAAACTTCCTCACCTCCCTCCTCGTCTTTGGTGGACTCATTTGAAGTACACTTGTTATTCTTTCCTTCATTATTCTCCGTGACCCTTTCTCTATTTGATGACCCAAATATTTCACTTTCTTCTGACAGAACTGCAATTTTGAAGGAGACACCTTGTGTCCATTCCTTCCCAAATGGTTCAATAGGGCAATGGTGTCGGCTGTTCAGTCACTTTCTGTCTTGGATGCAATCAGTAAGTCATCAATGTACTGTACTAGGGTTGACTCGAATGGCAATTCTAACGCTTCCAAGTGTTTCTTTAGAATCTGATTGAAAATTGACGGTGACTCCGAAAACCCTTGAGGAATTCGACACCAACTGTAAACTCTGTCTAAGAATTTGAAACAAAAGAGAAATTGGCTGTCCTCATGGAGAGGCACCGAAAAGAATGCTTGGGACAAGTCGATGACTGAGAACCATTCGGCATCGCAAGGGACTTGAAACATTATCACAGCTGGATTTGGTACTACAGGGCAGCATTTAATTATTATGTCATTTATTTTCCTCAAGTCCTGCACAATTCGGACCTTTCCACTTGGCTTTATTAGTCCCATGATTGGTGAATTACATGGACTGCTTAACACTTCTTTCAGTACTCCCTGTTTTACAAACTCGTCAATGAGTTGGGCGACTTTCAAGAGGGTGTCTTGTGCCATATGGTACTGTGGGGTCTGGGGAAAGGTTACATTGGGTTTTACGGTCACTTTCACTGGTTCCACTCCTTTCACCAATCCCACCTCTTTTCCTGTCATATCCCACACTTCTTTTCCAACTGTTTCCTGTAATTCAGCTGGAATGTCTGCTTCAGTGATCATCGGAAAAAGGGTAATCAGAGGATACTCTTCATCGACAGTTTCCATCTCATCCCCTTCTACACTGTCCTCTTCTTCCCCATCACTGCTCGTCTGAATTCTAATTCCGTCGTTCGAACACATAATCGAACATCCCAATTTGCACAATAGGTCTCTCCCTAACAGTGATATCGGGCTTGAGTCACATACCACAAAATTATGTGACCCTTGATAATTACCAATTCTAACTTGTACTGGGTCTGTGATTGGGTTCGTCAGGTACCTGTTTGCTACTCCCACTACTTGAACTGTTCTCCCTGAGAGTGGCAAATTTGGTACTTCAATGCTCCTAACAGTTGAACGTGTGGCTCCTGTGTCAACCAAGAATGAAACACGATGACCCATAACTCTTCCCTCCACATACGGACCCTTTTGATCAACTTCCAAGGATGCTGCAAGCACACAATTTCCCTCCTCATCTGAACTTCCACTCTCCCATACATCGTTTATTCCATTCTCGCTGTGTAGTGGGAATTGGTGTACTGTGTCATTTTGACTCATTCCCTGACCCGTGACCTGTTGAGGAAGCATTACTTGCTGCTGATTCATTGGTGCTAAGGGTATTTGCATTTGCTGATTAGGTACCATGGGAAACTGCTGTTGCATTGGCTGCAATTGTGTCATTTGCACACGGGGCATTTGCACCTGTTGCGGTTGCATGGGTTGTAGACCCTGCATCTGATTCATATTGTTTTGAAAATTTGGGTTCGGACCTCTCAGTTTCGGTCCTCTCATAGTTTGAAATGCATTGACATCATTGTTTTGCTGACCTACACCTTCCTGCACCATCATTGGGCACTCCCGTTTCCAATGCCCGACAATTCCGCACGTGTGACATGGCATCACCTTCTTCATTGCCTGTATACCATTTGGAATCATAACGGTATTCAAATCAGGACCATTATTCACAAGACCTCCTCGGCCTCTGCCTCTCATCTGCGGCTGAAACATAGCATTTCCCTGTTGCTGCTGCTGCGGCATCTGTTGTTGAAACCCTTGCAAACCTTGTAAACCTGTCTGAGCTGCTCTGAGCTGCATCACCATCACCTTTTCCTTCAATCTTTTCTGCTTTGTCTCAATCTCATCACTGCAGTATTTTGCATAGTTCAACACTTCATCGATCGACTTTGACTGCCAACAAATCAAATGCGATTTAATCATCTGGCTAATTTCAGGTCTCAGCCCTTCCACAAACCTGAACACAAAATGAAGCATGTCCTTTGGCTCAATCGTTTCCGTGCCACTGTAATTTTTAAACGCCTTCAACAATCTCTCGTAGTACGCATGTATAGACTCTTTAACCTCTTGGGCTGTTCTGTCAATTCTCTGCCAATCCACATTTTTCGACGCAACCTTGGTTTTCAAGTGCTCGATCACCTTGTGGTACAAACTCATTAACGTAGGTGATGGCGCACCTGTGTCCCTATCTCTCTCTGGTTCACTCGTCGGCCAACCTACAGCCCTTTTACAATCTTCCCACAAATCAGCCGGAACCACAATCTCAAATAAGGTATTCAGGTCTTCCCAGAGACACTTCGCGAGTTTCACAAATCTATCTGTTTGTTGATACCACTCGATCGGTTTTTCTCTCAATTTGGGAAAGTCGTCCGTAAAGGATAGAATATCGCACCTGTGCCATGGTACATGCACAAGTTTTCCCCCTGCTGTCTCTCTCATTGGTAACATGGTTATCAGATCGTCATTCTGTTGTTTTTTCTCACTTCGTTCTGAAGTATTTTCCTTCTTTTTATCCTTTTTCTTGACCCACCTGCTTTCCCACTTGTCTAAACATCTCCAGACCTGTGCACTCTGCAGTATCTCTTTAAGGTGTGTTTTCATCCCTGCGGATCTCATGTGTTCGAAGTCTTTCGTGTCGAAATCTAACCTGTAACTTCTACTCAGGTGTTTAGTCTTACCTATATCAATCTCGTGTCTGTCTGCAATTTCTTGTAATTTCTTATGTATGCTGCTCACTTCTCTTGTAATCCTAGGGCACATGTATCTTAGTTCTTCCTCCGTGTATGATTCTAATCTGTTCAAACCCATTGTTCCCTCAACCAGTTCATCTGCCTCCATACCCAACCTTATTTTATTCAGGTATTCTTCTCCCTTCCCGCTAGATACACTCTGTGGGGAGTTCAGGCTGTTAAACCATTGTGTTAGCTGCTGCGCGTTCAGTCCCATCAATGTAGCAGTTACGTCAACTGCCATTGACGGTTTCTGTAATGTTTCAGTCTGTGAGGTTAACGGTACTAATAGTGGTGGATGTGACCTTACCACGGTTGACGGAGCACAAATTGGAATTGGACTAAATCCCGACAAGGACCCAGATCCATTTGGCAGTGCCGCTATCGGAGTTGTCTCTGGAGTGGTTTCTATGCATCTTCTCCCTGTCCCATTCTGTATCATTAACCCTTGGTCGCTGGTGTTTGAATTTGCCTGTATGTACAGTGGTACTGGTGGACCTACAGTGATAGGTAGAGATATCGCATCTGGATTCTGTCTGTTCCCCGAATTCTGTGGCATAGTAATCCCCACATTGTGGTTCATCATTGCATACCTAACTGGCTTTCTACTACTCGCACTTCTTGTGTCTGCTGTGGGGGCATCGAGAACTGTGTTGATTCAGCTTGAATCAATGTCGGTCTTTGATAGTTTTGTCCTCCCTGCGCCATTGAATCAGAAGTCATTCCCACATTATGCTCATCACAACAATGTCTTTGAACCTGTGGCTGATAATTATCAGCAGGTTTCAATGTTGGCACGTCTGGGTACATCCTCTGAACCCGTGGTATTCGTGGTGAGAAAGGCATGTTGGAACTGCTCGGCCTCTGAGATCTTCTCAAATTTGGCCTCACATTACCCTGTATTGGTTCTGGAGGGGCAGTACTAATGCTTGAGTCTTTTTCGCTTTCCATATATGGTGGTGGGCGATCATTCAGTAATTGTATAATGAACTCCTCATCATCTGACTCGTCTCCCCTTTTCGAGTTTCTATTGCTCTCTCCCTCCCTGGACTGACTCCTGTTTGTCTTACAGGTGGCTTTCCTTCCTTCCGTCTCCTCTTCCTCGGCAATCGCTGGAAACAATTTAATTCCCTGCAATACGTCTGATCTCCAAACCTTTTGTGTGCTGTCCCATCTAGCATCCGCTAGGGTCTTTTCTACTTTCCTTATTCTTGTCTCAAATTTCTTTTGTTGTTGATTTCTAGCTATTAGCTCCCAAATTGCCAATGCCTCAAACTGTGCTGGCCTTGGGGGTACTTTCATGTCGTATAGCGCAAACCTCAGATTTTCTAAAACCCTTAGGTTAAACGACCCGTGGATAGGGAACGCTACACTTCCATGTTTTTCTGTTAATTTGCACCATTGCTTTAGCCAAAGACACGGCGCTACACCCTTTTCTTCAATGACGATGTAAGCTGGTGTACCCTCAGGCGGTGTTTCTTCTCCTACATTGGCTTTAATATAAACATCTCCCCTCATGGCACTCTTGAATGCTTTGAAAAATTTCATCTTTCCGTCTTTTGTTTTTCTAAAATATGTAATCAATAAGTGACTTTAATTCCCGGAATACTCTTCGCTTGCCTTTCCCCTTCCAATTGCGCTTCACGGACTGCGTCCAATCCGTGCGCGACCCTTCTCACCAACCGACCTATCCCAGCGCGGCTCCTAGTGACGTCACACTCACACACTGCGGCTGACAAAGTCCTGCGGCTTGTCCTCTTTTCATTCGGCTTCACTCATAAACTAATTTCTGCAATATAACGCGAGCACTTAACCAAAAGAATAAAACAGATCTGTCGGTTTACTACAGGAAAGGTAATACAATCGCTTCAGAAACCTTAGGGATTTTTCACTAGCCTCGGCAGTTATTCCATCTTTCTCAGTTTCCCACTTTCGCAAGCAAAATTTGACCCACAAACTTTACTCTCAACTGATCAATGAACTATTCTAGTGCACTTTAGAATTCGTCAAATCTCAAAGTCGAAGTTTTCTTTCACTCTGCAACATTCATACCGACTTGTTAACCACGCCCGATCAACCTATTAAACCGACCAGATCACAACATCAAACAAGTGTCACATACACTTTTCAACATACTCCGGAGTCTCTTGACCTCGCAGGGCCCGTCTCAACATCAACAACCACGTGGACAATTTTTCTGCTCAAAGCGCTACACACACATGAAGTTCGACGACTTCCCTACTCTCACACCTTTGGAGGAACACTCCTCTAATATCTTTTAACTCCTTAAAATCCTCACAAACTTCTCAATTAATCTGCGGCGATAAGCTGTGCAAGCGCGAAACCCTAACTTCACTCATACCGTCACTAGAAATGCTGAGACCATTCTCATACCTTCATGTTCCTCATTCGCAAGCTCCGAGATCCCGGGAAAGTCATTGGGGACTTAGGGCATCATCATCTCTCTGACTTGTTTTATCAAAGAAAATTCTAACCTGACTCTGTCTATTGTTCGGATGGGGTCCCAAAGGGCTAAACCATCCTCTGCTACCATCTACTGATAACGCGTCCAGCCCTTATAAATTTACCTGTATCTGGACACGTTGGAGGTTGGTGAATCTTTTAACCGAGTCGGGTTCTCCTCATCCTCAATAGTCGAGTCACTCAGATCAATAATCAATGACTATTGTAATCGGTAATCAATACTCAATTAATAGGTCAATATAGCACATCAGAAATCAATAACAGTTGGTATTTCGGCGCACCATGACCTTTCAGTCATGAATAACCACACCAGTTTATTAAAAGTTAGTGAATTTATTTCCCTATATTAACAAAGCTAGCACGATATATATGTGTCTCAAAACCAATTGATATATGTATATGAACATTACTAGCTGTCCATAACGGCGGAAGAAACGCAATCTACGCAAAATCTGAATAATGATACACTCTGTTATAGCAATGCAAATTACCAATGTGACTAACTGTATTTGACTAATTGCATACATTCGGTCAGCATAACAAGATTTCAATTCTTCATGATACATTGAATGAATACCTCAACTAACCTCTAATTAGCATTGGCATGTGGGACTTCATGCAAAACGAATTTAGTCAACACAAATTTGGAAAAGTTCTAGCTAGGACCCTATCAAAATAGCAGTTGGTACCTAAAAGGAAAAAAAACACAATGCATAATACATTTATCCTTTCATATTTACCAAATACAATCAGCATTCAAGAAAAGTCTTCGTCCTTCAGGTACCGGTTGATCAGCATGGGGCAAATTTCAAAGGGGCAAAGTTAAGGGCAAGCTTCCTTGCAACGGCAAGGAGAATAGGGCAAAGTTACTGCATGGGCAAGACGGGGGCAAATCAAAGTTAAAGTCTCTAGGGTGAGAATTCTTAAAGTCTCTTTCTCTCGGATAGAGAAAGGGGCATCAGGGTGTCGTCCAAAATGGAGTCTGGCATCAGGCTTCAAACTGGCATCGAGGAAAATGGCTGACTTCCCTTTGTCCGGTGGGTTTAAGTAAGAAACATTCCAAATTCTGTAGGGTCTTCCATTGGAGGGTTCATAGGTTGGCTTCAAATTGTCCAATCAAAAATTGTCTTTTACTAGCGCTCATTTATGCATACACTGTCCTTGGCGCCTTGGAACACAAATTGTATCATGGTTTGCCAATTATTTTACTATCTGTACCTTCATTGTCCGCACCTGCAGAGACTGACCTTGTATCAAAGGGGATGTAACCGGCCTAGCACGAAACCTTGGAGATAAGTGTACCAGCCAGTTTCTACTGGAAAAATACAACTTCAAGCAAGAATATATTTCATTAATTCAAGGAAAAAAGAATCATGCAGTTAGAATTTGAAACCAAGCAACTAGGCCAAAGCCTGTACTAAATTTAAGCTAAGCAAAACTGTTTTCAAACAAGAAATCATGGCATACATTTGCGATTATCACGGATTAGTAAATTTTTAATACTTCATGATTAATAAAGCTTGTTTATACTGATGGCAAACTACCCCGAGGGCACAATTTCCCTCGTACAATATTTCGTTAATTTAAAATCACACTTCAATATATATGTCGGTTACACGGTGTACATGAATATATGTCGAACCTTCTTTTCTGCGTCATCACCAATGATCCACTATATGTATATTTCAAAGAATTTGTGATATTGCATTTTGCAGACAGCTGTGCTGCCAAGCTCAGGGTCAGACTGAGACATAAAATAGCAGGGGCACAAAAATAACGGTGGCCCCCATTACCACATCGAATAGCTAAAAAAGTGGGCTACATTTGCAAATCAGGGCTGTGGTGAATTTGTAAAGATATGCCATACTAGTATTTTGCACTAGACTGCATGCATTTGTTGCAGGCAATGCTTGTGATCATATGAGAGATCTCAACAGTGAAAACCGGCCCATTGGACCATAAAACAGGCCCAAAAACAGGTAAGTAAAGGGCCCCCACACACAAACACACTTGGCAGACCAGTCATGTGGGCACTGCCACACTTCCCAGTATGCTGGGCACGGCCATAAAAAGAGATACCTAATGAGAAGAAGATCTAACTACAAAACTAACTACAAAGTCTCAAACAACATAAGCAAGAAATCCATATGATTCAAATAGGATTTAGCACAAACACAAAGGCAATACCATTGCAGCTTTTGCTCATGAGGCATATTCATTCAAAAGTGCATTCTCCTTTCAGATCCACATATAATCATGCTTATAATCCAAGAGCCTGTGGTCGGGCATTCAAAGCAGGAGCTATTGTGCTATATTAAAGCATTATTATATTAGCAATACACTGTTATATGAAAATGACTATTTCCTAGAAACATAAAAATTCTATTGCAGTAAATCAGCAATCACAATACATGATTGCAGTACTCGCCTATGTATCAGCAAAGTAGATTAAAGATTTTGATTAATTCTGTTCACAATCACAAAGCCCCAAGCAACTGATGGAAATTGTTTGATTGCAGGTTGTTGTCATTACCCGAGGAACATCGAAAGTCCAGTGGGAATATAGACCAGAGTTGCAAATGAAGCCGCTCACATTAGCAGAGAGTCTGCGGAAGTTATTTCATTAACTTCTCAAAAGAGCTTGACGGCCATCTTGCAGAGGTGGAGGATCATATGTGAAATGCAGGCTGACTCATTCACCTCATCCTGCTATTCTAAGAATCATGATTTGAGTATACTGCAATTGTGTATATTGTTGCCTGCACAAAAGTACTGTAAATGTATTACAAGATCACAACCAGCACTGTAGAAAACACCTAAATAAGTATATAAATAAATAAACATACAAGTAGCATGAGAATAAGGTGCCAACATTACGTATATTCTGTGATCAAAAAGAATTACCCCAGACCACCTGCTCGTTTTGCCACTTGGCTGTTTTTTTTAAATCAGCATGACCTGTGTTTTTTAAGTCCAAGCGGGTAAAAATATTGGGAAAATTGATGAAATCCGGTATTTTTTTCTCTCCCAAAACTGAAACCTAAAACAGCAAACATATAAACAAATCAGTTAAAAAGTATTTAATAGCTGGCTGCCTAATTCCTATCAGAATGATTATTAGAGCAACAGAACAAAAATTGCATGATACAAAAGAATCCTAATATAATTCATTTTGGCCTGCTAACACTTGGCTGCTCCAGAGTAGCAAAACTTAAACATATGGCCGGCATTGCTTTCTATGAAAGGTAGCAATCCTACCACTAGCCCAAATCAAAGCCTAACTCTGCATATATGTGAGAAGATCAGTGGCCTTCCATGTTATGAAATATCTATGCATGCTCAACCATATTAAAAGAAATATTAATAAAGACAATAACTCGGTCTTTAACATGTTAACGTACTAACGCAAACCCATACATGGTGATCTAGTCTAGTTGCTAAGCTGCAGATTTTTCAAGGAGGGCATGGATTTGAATCCAGCCCTAGCACTTGACCAAACATTTGTGTTTCTGGTGTGAAAGTTAATGTGATGTATAATTCCAAGATGTAAATTTATAACTAGTGCATTAGATCTTATATTGTTTACCAGTGTCCTCCAAAATGTACAGTGCACTTTTGCTCTACTGCTAGGTGTACCAGTAGCTGTATGCATAAACACTATTACTGCTGTCTTAGACAGCCTGCCTCTTTGTGTTAATACCATGAAAGTGCCTTGCTTTCCATTCCCAAGCTTGAGGAGCTACATCAGATCTAGATCTAGGGAGAGAAAAAACCACAGGGCATGGCTATAGGAAATGCAGACAGAAACATATTGTACAGATGCACCACAGGTAGTGCATTTGTGTACGCCTGCCTTTGGCTATGTTAACTCATTTGAGTCCTACCTTTTTGCTTTGCTATTTGCTAATTTAAATTAGACCATTTAGGCAGCGGTAAATGTGCATTTTTTCCTACCTGCATTCTATTATCAGTCGCGATGTTTGTTTGTTTGCAGCATTTAGCATGTGTATTGAGCAACCTCAGTTCCATTTCTGGAAACAGGAAAGACATTTTAAATGAGTAATTAAATGCACATAGCTTCAAGGATACACACTAATGTTGCCCCTGTGTACATTCACTGTAGAAAGACAATAAACTAGCCAAAATGTCTGTACCAAGGGGGCTTCAAGCATTTAAAGATACAACAGAGTCATAAAATTGTCCCAAACAAACCTGCTGAAATGCATTTGTATTTTTTTTTTTAACATTAAACACATATATTTTATAGGTATATGAGGGTGTTGCAGTACCAATTGGTGGTGCTCAACATATTCTACATCTCATCTGGAGTACAACTGTTTTAGGTCCTTTTTTGGAGTTTTGGCTGGAGGAACTATAGCAGTGCAGTTTGTAAATAGGAATGGACTCACTCTTTTTTTATGGATGGGTGCCCACCATTGCATTGGGAATACTAAAAAGTATGGGGACCTCGCTCCCACTGATCCCACCTAATTCAACCTCTGACTATTGCACCAGCATTGTGACTGGATAGGCAATGGCACAATGAGTATGATGACAATATAGAAATAGTTGAAAGAGAGAAAGCTGGGTAAGAGAAAGTCTGGAATCTGAAGGCATACATACCCTACAAGTACTATGTGCCATCCTGTGCTCTCATGCTGCCTGCATTTGTTCATGCAAATATCCTTATGAAAGAAACTCCAAGGATGAATGGTGACCAATTACAGCTGGATTTCTAAATAGACTAGGTTGTAAGCTAGTCCCAAAAAGAATCAGTGCCAGAGTACAGTAACCTAAGTATTAAGCATTGGCAAAGCCAATAGGTTTTGAATTTAGGACCTATTTGTTAGGTAGTGCATTTTAGTCATGCTGTACAGTATCAGTGATTCTGTACAGCATGGCAAAAGCTAATAAACTCAATTTTGAACCAATGGCATTATGACACATTTATTGAACCGCCAGTGCGATTAATATGGAGAGCTCAGGTGGAAGAGAAGCAACAAGGTGGGAGGGGTCAGAAGCAAAGGGAAAGACAGAAGAAGGCCCCAGGTGGTGGGAAGCAAATCGGAGGATGAGATCATGGGGAGGCAAAATAGGTGTAGGAGTGGAGCCAACACAGAGGGCATTGGTCAGGAGGAGTATCAATGGGAAGAGAGAGCAATGTAGAGCGTAGGGAGAAGCAAACAGACGGAGAGAGAAATGTGGAATGGGAGGAAGAGAGGTATATGGCTCAGAAAGCAATGCAGGTGAAGAAGCATACAATGGCGAGTGCCTCACAAAGGGGATGGAGAGAAGGACACGGCAAGAGAGTGCAAGACGGTGCTTATATGGGCAGTAAAGAGAAGTACACAAGGAAGAAAGTTGGAAAACACATACACTCACATAAAGAGCTTAAGTCAAAAGAAAAAAGAAGGTTCCTCAATGTGAGCAGTGTTAGGACACAAGTAGAGCGGCCATGCTCCAGCAGAGGAGCAGACACATGATTGACAAGGCAAGCTATCAAATAAGAAGCAAGCAAACACAGAGTGACAGGAAAGCTAACCAATGATAAACAATTGGTGGGCTCCAAGCCCCTGTATGTTTTTGGTAAGCCCATAATATGTCTCCCAACAGAGAGTGCATGTGCATTGTAATAGGCTTGACCTAAAAATCGAACAAACCAAAATGTCTGCGTCCTTCTGCATACATTTTTGGTTTAAGAATAATAATACTGGTGGCAAAGAAGCTACCTGGTCAAAATAAAGGAATGTCTTGTAAAGTTGGGAGTTTAAAAGAAGAAGTAAAATTAAAAGATGGAAAGGCAGTCTGGTAGTAGGAAAGGTGTGCATGCAGAACTCCATGCTCAACAGGGGCCTGGTAGAGGACATCAGGAGATAGCCATTGTGTTGAGTAGGACAAGAGGAACAAGCTTGGTCATGTGCAAAGAGTCAAAAGATTGCTAGAGGCACATGCCACCAAGAGTTGGGAGCACAAGTGAATTTAAGTGGAGGTGGTAGATTTGTTAGCAAGTGGAAAACCTCTTTGTGCAGCAGGAGAGGTGTGTGTCAGTGTGGGTGAGGGCACTTCGCAGCAAGGCATGAGGGAACCAGTCACTTTACATGATGTAGCATGGTAAAGCTTTGTAGCATAGGTCACTATAAGGTAGTGATATCTGAGATAACTATGTTAGGTAATAGGGCAACAGGATCCAGTAAACACAAGTCTCTTCAAAGGATGTAAGGCACTGCTCAAATAGTAGGCGCACAACTCAACCCCCATCCCCTACTCATTAGGCTTTCACTTGGAGTTTGACAGGTTCTTCAAGAATCAGTTTATTTTGCTTGTGCAATTTGTGCCCACACCCTCACTGTGTGCAAAGGTTCAGTGGTGATGCACATTTTAGATACTCAGGAATGATGCAGCCTACTGGGTGGACTGTTGTTAATGGGGCCTTTACTGCCTGGGGGGGGGGAGGAGCATAAGGCTTCCATGCTTGGGGAAGTAACTGGTAATGGACTTCAGAAGTCTTCTGTGCCTGAGGGAGGCACTTGGAGGGGGTTGAAGGAGTCTTCTTGGACTGAAGAGGAAATAGGAGTGGAGTGCAGGCGCATTCTAGATTTGAGGGGTAGCCGAGAGCAGGCATCTAGAACCTTACCACTGACCCCAAGAAGGAAAAACAGATAACTGTCCATAAACCCATCAACACCCCTAAAACTGGAATGAGCTGCAGCATGATACAGTGTTTCTTTGCTACACATTCAGAGGAATCAGCTAAGGAGAAGGTAAAACAGAAAGAGCAACAGCAGGACAAGTTGCAATCGACTTGCAAATCAATTAAAATGCACATATTGCCTCAGGCAGCAGAAACATAAAATGATAATAAACCTACTTTATTATCATTTTATTTTTTACTCACTCAGCCTCAGGCACCCCACCGAGTGGTCATTTTGATTTGGCCTGCCGTCTTAGGACAGCCAAATCGACATGTGGACTTAGAACTCTCTATCTGAGCTGTGTTGCACAGCCGGGTGGAGAACCAGGGCTGGCTCCCAGTCCCTAACTGAGCATCAAACAATCCTGGCACTTCTCTCACACTGGGTAATAGCATGAGAGCAGCGTCTGGATTGGGTGGGGAGGAGAGCAGAGAAGCACCAAGGCGGTGGGAGAAGAGGAGCACTGAGGCAGCATTCGTCAGCGGCAGGTAAATTGTTTTAATTCTTTTTTTATTATTCTCCCCTCTGTACCTGCTGCCTCCTAAGTGTTATTGGCAGCAGCCGCCACTGGAAGCAGCACTGCAAGATTAATTCATTCACAGCATGGATAGTACCTTAATGCCCAGAACAGGCAAAGTCAGGAAGCATCACATTCACCTGAAGAGCAAGCTTCACACACAGAGCAGACAGCAGCAGATTAAGCCTCAGTAACACACCGGCAGCTAAAATATGGACATCATCACAAGAGAGTTTGCCTTTTACCCTTTTTGAGTCACTGCTGCAATTACACAGGATGTATTGTGTGTCATTTTCAACTATGCTGCAATACAATAGCATAACAGGACCATTGCACGGCTGCTGAATCTATAGAGTTTACTGCCACAGCGATGACACTCCTATATCCTACATCATAAATATTTCACAATATTGTGGTTCGCATTTAATCAACTTTGAAAGGGTAAAAGTCTACGCGAATCTACCATAACTTCAATTTGCGAAAAAAAGCTGCGCACAAATCAATGCAGGAGTACAGTTCATTCCAGAAAAGCAAAAAAAAAAAAAGATCGACTTTTTAAATGTCTGTTAGCTTCGTGAAACAAATGTCCCACTACAGAATACAAACTGCACATCTGCCCGTCTCCTCTCTGAATTTCTCCCTGGATGAAATTAAACCCACAACGTTTTGTGAAGACACCAGACAAATATCAGCGATTTGAAATCTCTCTTGCAAAAAGAGTGGCAAAGAAAGCTGAGTCTGAAAGGAATGCATCTCCAGGGAGTGTGCTCATTGGTGTGATTGTTTATACTGTAAAAATCATTTCCTGGGATGGTGATTTGTCTGAATAGGCCCCGGCGCGTTCTTGATGTGTCAGATTTATAGATTTATATGGCAGACCTATAGACTAGGTCAAGGTACTGTTTGTTGCAAAGGGCTGTTTCCCTCTGAAACTATTGAATTTACAGCAAAAAACTTAAAGGGAAGCCTTTGGGTTTGCAGAAGGTCTTAAGAGGAACTATATTGTCATTGCTTGAATGAGAGAAGCATACATTTCAGGGCCTGGTGCTCTTAAATCAGGTCCGAAATCAAGATGTGCAGATTACACACTGCCTGGTTTGCAAAATAACCTTCATTTTGCAATGTGATTTAAAGTACTAATTCGTTGCATGTATATTCTATAGGGCCTCAGAACCACATATAGGAAAATGAATTAGGCTAATTTCATTGTGTCACCCTATACAATGGATCTGGTTGAAGGGATAAGCACCTGGGAGAACAGTTGATCTGTATTCCTTCGCATTCCGAGCAGTTAAAATAATGTGGTGGTCTTCTGGACATGTGCCAGCTTCCCCCCAAACTGTAATCATGATGCCTAAAGGGGAATCAGATTCCACCCAACTCATGACTCGCTATGTAAAACCATTGATACATATTAATATTTGCAATTCAGAAATGGTTGAAAAACCTGTTCTGTATGTTTGAGTGAATTTTCTGACTTGCAAAATGGGATTTTGTACAGTTCAAAAAGGTATATTGCTTGCAGTAATCCTCTATTTTTGTGTTTTGCAGGCTTTGCAACAACAGGCACTTGTGTCCATCAAACACTGAAGAAGCCCGTGCTGATAGGGCGAAACGCGTTGGCTGCTTGTCCTCATGAACTTATTGCTGTAACAAGCTTTTCGTATCAATTAAAGTCTTGTGGACCAAAATAACAGTTACATTGTATTATTACCTGCTTGAAAATATTGGACTTTCTATACCTATTGTATCTTATTTGACAAATTGGAGTGGTGCAACCCCTTATTGTGTTTGTTTATTGGGGTGTCTTTTCACCCCTCAGGCTCTTTTGTGCAGGAGGGGCCTCGGTGGAGTTGCACATTATATCAGCTTAAATAAGTTATCATTGTATACATTGTGACCTTCTGGACACTAATAGGGATTGGTGCGTTCTCTTTGGGCTTGCTGCATTCTGTCTGTGTAATACTTGTGTCCATCAGGCCTTTATCGCTGTTAGAAATTGCCCTTTTTGCAGGGTTATCCCTAAACCTTCTGCCTTCTTCCTCCTATTTTTTTCAGGTCTAAAATTGCTGCTTTATTGTCTCCGCACGCTTTACCACTGTTAAACACTGCTAAAGTGCATATGCTCTCTGTGTAAATTGTACTGATGATTGGTTTATCCATGATTGGCATATTTGATTTACTGGTAAGTCCCCAGTAAAGTGCATTAGAGGTGCCCAGGGCCTGTAAATCAAATGCTACTAATGGGCCTGCAGCACTGGTTGTGCCACCCACATTAGTAGCCGTGTAAACATGGCTCAGGCCTGCCACTGCAGTATCTGTGTGTACAGTTTTAAACTGCCAATTTGACTTGGATAGTGTACCCGCTTGCCAGGCCTAAACATTCCCTTTTACTACATGTCAGTCACCCCTAAGGTAGGCCCTAGGTAGCCCCAGGGGCAGGGAGCAGTGTATGTTTAAGGTAGGACATCTACTAGTGTGTTTTTATGCCCTAACAGTGAAATACTGCCAAATGTAGTTTTCACTGTGCAAGGCCTATCTCTCTCAAAGGTTAACATGGGGGCTGCCTTTAAATATCCTTAAAGCTCAGATTCCCCTTGAGAGCAGATGCAAATGTGGAGTTTAGGGTCTCTGAACTCACAATGTAAAAATACATTTTTTACTGAAGTCTGTTTTTAAATTGTCTGTTTGAAAATGCCACTTTTATAAAGTAGGCATTTTCTTGCTTAAACCATTCTGTGACTCTGCCTATTTGTGGATTCCCCGTCGGGGTCAGTTTGACAGTTGGGCTGTTCACACCTCTTTTCTAGACAGTGACACAAAAGGGGGCGGGGGTGTAGACTGCATATCCTGAAGAGCCATCTGAGCTAGAGGGGAGGGAGGAGTGGTCGTTCACACCTTGTGTGTCTGGGGCCTGCCCTGGACAAGAAAGGATCTTGCGACTTGAGACTTTGCTTTGAAGTTTGCCAGCTTCAAAGGCAGAACAGGGTATAAGAAGAAGACCAAAAACCCCAGACTTTTAGAATCTTTCTGGAATCAAGAGGAACCTCTGTCCAGGAGAAGAGCTGAAGAGTTGAAGGAGGAGTACTGTCCCTTTGCTGTGTTGGTTTGCTGGACTGGCCTGTAGTTGCTGCTTCTGCCTGAAGAGTGCAAAGGGTAAACTTTGCTGTGTGTCCTGCTTGAGAAAGTTCTCCAAGGGCTTGGGGTAGAGCTTGCCTCATATTGGAAGTCTTAGGGACACCAAAGACTTCAGTTTCCTCGACCTGCAGCGCTGGGAACTGTGTGTTTTGTGCTGTTCAAGAGGAGAAACGAATGCAACACTGCCAATGAAGCCTCTGGCAGCACAGTGACTTGACGACACCGAATGGAGTCACATTGCCCCACTTCGCACTGCGACTCTGGTCTCACTGACGCTGTCATCAGACGACTTCACCGAGCCACTGCTCGCAGTGCGACCTGTAGGCACCGCACTCTGGCATCACCTGCTCACACCGCAGCCTGGGCCTCCCCGACTCTGCCGTTCCTTCTCACACTGGCGCCGCTGCCTGCACCGTAGCCTGTGGACACCGCTTGTGGGGAGCACGAAGCACCATCCCGCACTGCAGCCCCAGTCCACCAACGCCAGCACCATTGACTCCAGTGTCGTCACGAGGCATCCCTGCCTGCACCGTGGCCTGTGGACACCGCTCATGAGCGTCACAAAGCTCTTTCCCGTCCTGAACCGCTGGCTTGGGCCTACCGATGACAGCGCTTCCGCAACGACGTCGCCGCTGCCTGCACTGTGACCTGTGGACACCGCACGTTGCACCGCCTCGCTTCACACCGCAGCCCTGGTCTTACTGACGCCGCTGGATGCCGTCACCGAGCCGCTGCCTGCACCATCACCTGTAGGTACCGCACATCACACCGTCCCACTTCATACCACAGCCCCAACAGCATCCACACCCGCGCTCCTGACTTCTTCAGCCCGGAGTTGAACCTGCAGTGCATGTGACTTCAAGGGCCTGTCGACTCCCGCACCGGCTCCCGAACCGACACCACAACGTCAGCAACACCGCTGTCCGGAGCTCACTGCGAGGATCAGAATACCCTATAAATCCAAGGTACTGTTTGTGGGTCTTCCCAATATCGTAGCTGGCCTGCGACACCGAGGTTGGCCTGAACTGTTGGTTTTGTTGACCACAACGGCGTGATAGCCCCACGTGGAGCTATTGACTTCAAGGAACTGTAGTTTTGAGTACATTTTGCAGAATTCATATTTTTATTACTGTATATTGGATTTTTATCGTATTTGGTCTTGTTTTAAATAGATAAATATTGGTTATTTTTCTAAAACTGGTGTGGTGTCCATTTGTGGTGTTTTCACTGTGTGACTGTGAGTTATGTGCAAATGCTTTACACATTGCTTCTGAGATAAGCCTGACTGCTTGTGCCAAGCTACCAAGAGGGTGAGCAGGGGTTATCTGAGCAGGTATCTCCCTTATCCTGACTAGAGTGAGGGTCCCTACTTGGACAGGGTGCAAACCGACTGCCAGCTAGAGACCCCATTTCTAACACTCGCTTAATTTGTTGATGACTATAAAAAGATGCAGAAACCAATGAAGATGTATTATTACTAGAGTTCTTCAAAATTGAATGACAGATGTACTGAGACTGAAAGTAATTGTCAGGCCTTTTTGAATGAAAGCTAATGAAGCTCTCTAAGTATATAAAATATAGTGCCTTGGTTATACTTTGGTGGATGGGGTGCACCATCATAAACATGATGGATATCTAGGTCGATATATTACAAGTGGGATAGGCTATAATGCACTTGGAATACAGTGGATGGGACATCTGCATGTTTGTGATGAAGTATTATGTCCGCCAAACTCTAAATGTTGCCTGTAGTATACTTTTGTGATGCCAAATTCCTCCATGGGGGAAAGATCCAAGGCTGAAACTGCTGAGCACGACTTAAAGCTTTATTCATCATCATCATCAAGCTCTAGCTGAAGCAATTGGTTTTAGTGCCAAAAGGTCTGAGACAGACAAAATATTTGATTTTGCAAGTGCCAAATTAGCTTTGCTTCAAAGGTGAGATAAATTAGCCACCTCACCACAGCCTGTGGTTTAACTTTCGACTCTGTCCCTTTTGTTGCTCTCAAAATCCACCAAAAATGTAATATTGCCAGCTGTAGCTGAGCAGGGCTCAAAGACGCCAGATTCCTTTCCTACAAGGTTCAGCAGAAGCAGCTTAAGCACTGCAAAAATCCTCAAGCAGAACTAATCTGGTTTTCATTTCCCGCATTGGGTGTGCTCTCCTGAGGCAAGTCTCAGCACCTTTTCCTGGTGGTTCAGAGGTGGCTTCACTTTTCTTCAACTGCTGGTCATCTCTGAAACTGCAGGCCACCAGTGCAGGCTTTAGGAAATAGGTCTCCCCCCAACCAGGGTTCATGCAGTGTTAGTGCTCATGGTCAGGAGTCCTTGCTTCTTGTGTCCCTGGAGCAGGCAAACAGGAGGTCTGCCACCCTATCCTTGGAGAGTAGTTGAAGTCCAGGGGTACCACCAAGAGCCAGAAATCCTTGAGACATGTTTGTTCCAGCATGGTCTTCTTCAGAGGCTTCAGGGTCCAGGAATATTCTGAGGTGATGGTGTTACATGGCAGTCTTATCCCATACACTAGCCAGTGATGGGACAATATTTCATACCCATCCCTGCCTACTTTCATGTGCTTAACCCACCTCCCTTTACACCACACCCTTTTTATTTTGCTATTACAAATGCCAGAATCTGGAAATACAAAATGGCTAACTGCTTCTTTAATCAGAATGGGCTATGGCTCACACTAAACCACTTGTCTGCATATATGAGGTTGCCTCCCTCTGTTATCCCCAATAAGTGTTCCTGTCTTCTCATGACTAATTTCTTTTAGTTGGTCAATTTTTAATACTGCTGTATACTGCTATCATCTTACCTACTGCCTTGTTAATAGGTACACATGCGTTTAGATAATAAAATAGAGGGGCATCCATTTTGGAACTAAATGTGCTGGGGAGATAGCTTTAGCCAATTGTTCCTCCACTCATCCTAAAAAAGGGAGTTCTGTGTATTTTTAAATTTTTATTTTTATCTCACAAAGTTAACCCTTAGTTTTACACCCTTAATGTTACCAATTGACAATTATTTACATATATATATGTTTAGACACCAGGGAAACGCTGCAAATGCTCGAGACACCTCTTCATTTGTTTGTACATCCCGCTGCCCATGGCCATCGTTCTCCTCCTTGGTCTCAATAATTGCCCCTCCGCTTATCCAGTTTATTTATTAGATTAAGAGCCTTGTACAATATTATGTGGCACCTTTTTATTAATTCAAAGCTCTTTGGTAAGTGCTTTCATCATTCTCTTTCTTGCCACTTTCATGCCTCAAATTGCACGTATGTAAAGTCCTCTCCTAGTTTATCACCTGCAAAGAACTTCGATACACCAAATTAGATAATTCTGCATATAAACATAAATAAAATAAGTAACATCACCAAAAAGATTAATAACTTAAATTTGGGACATAGAAAAAAGAACCACATAGCTGGATCTCCCTATTTGTGTATATGTTACTCATAATGTCAAGGTGCACTGTCGAGCATACTTACTCCAAGAGTCCACATTCCAGTGTCTCGCTGCAAATCAAGATTGTGCGTGACAAAACGGACAGAGGGCTTGTGGTACAAGCCTCAGTATGCTCACTGCCTTCTTTCTTCCCTGCAACTAAAGGATAAATCTTCTCCCTGCTGAAGGGGACATCTGCAAGTGTCAGACAGGTTCTGGCTGGGAAAAATTAATAAGCGGAAGTCAGAGAAGTTGAAAGAAATGTATTTATTGACAGTCTACCTGAGCACGAGGTCACTGCAGGGTCAGATTTGCAGTCTATGAGGTGTGTGGAGATGGATGGGTTCCCACCAGCCTGACGTTTCGCCGGTCTCTTTAAATTCTACGAAAAGTAGTATTGCGATTGACAAGTGCTCGAGTGAGTCAGCGTCAATGTTTAATATATCCTGGTGGGTGCAGGTGGTAGAGACTAGCATTCACTTTGAGGTGCCAAGGCTTATTTTTTATCATCAGAAAGATTCGCTGGTAGAAGAAAGATTAAATTAAGAAAAGACGGATCACCTACAATTTAATCCAGCTAAAATAGTGAAATGGTTTTGGTTTCAAGAGTCTCTTGGGAGTTCAGGCTGGACTGACCCTCTTGGAGCAGAATCAATGCTGAATTCGATATGGCTGGCCAACATCTAAAGTGACACAGTGGGCATAAAATGATGAACAGAATGTTGTCCAAGCATTTGCCAGTTTCTGAGGCATTTGCAAGCATTGCACTCAACACACGTTTGCCTTCCTGAGTGCTATTACCTAAACTTGACGACTGTCACCGGATTTATGATGATGATTAAAAACGATGATTAAACAGGTTGAGACCGTTGTGGGATTACTTGTGTTGAATTGGCAGTTCAGATTGAGCTACTGAAGCACGACCAAGGCTGACCTGCATATGGCTGGTCTCCATCTGAAGTGGCATAGTGGACAAACAGTAATGGATGTAAAGGCACACATAACTATTGCCAGTGGCTGAAATTCTGCACCAGGGATTCATTCCATCCCACAACTTTGTTTTTCACTGTAGTGATTCCAACTTTATTCTACTTGGCAACTCTTTCATGAGAAGGGACCATGGACTTAAACAAAACTGCAGAGCAGGGTGGTGGTATCACCAGGCCCCTGGGAATTATGTGATTTTGCAGCATTTGCTACATAATTATGGATTTGCTGCATTTACCACATAATCCATAATTGTCTGCGTAAGCAGCAGATTTTAACAAAAACATTGTGTCTAGCTCAAACGGAGCAAACATTTCTAAAACATATGTTGCAGTGCAGTGAAATGCCTTCTGAAAAGGTTGAATGGCCCCTTTTCTGTTGCTTATTATAGTATTTGGGTGTTGCACTGTTATTAATGAGGTAAAGGTAAAGTCAGATTTTTGTTCTAAATTTAGACTATAATTTGAACTATAATTTTCCTTTCCTTGTTGCATAATGTACTCAACACTGTCACATAATTTGGTCCTGCATAATTCAAGTGGTCCTGGGCATAACTATGTATTTTAAAGAATACAATGTACTCTATTGTGGATTCGAAGGATATGGAAACTCACCTTCCAGATCCATGATCACATGAAAAAAACTCATATATAATATACCTTGGTCCCTTAATACTGGCATGGTGAGAGACAAGTCACACTAGAATGGGAGCTGTTCCGCACCCATGTAAGTCTCAGTCAAATCTGTGCTATAGAGGAGGTCGTGGTAGAGCCAGATGTGCCTTCATCTTTGACAGATTTGGTATCTAGGCTGGCAATTCTGTTTGTGATGCAATTTTTGGCAGATTCTATGCTACCTTCCTCCATAAAATCAAATTATATGTTCCAGTATGTAAACATGCTGCAGAATATGTAATTGAAAATAACACTAAGGGCCAGATGTAGCAAAGGTTTTTACCCATTTTGTGTCTATGGGAAAAAGTGTTCGTACATATGGCCCTAAATACCTTAATTAAATAATTTACATCTATAAATCTTAGAAAGCTATTTTTATTTCTCATCATTTGAGACCTTTGGTCATTGTGTCCTGAGCCTAAACAATACTCGATCCAACTGTTGCAGCTTTTCATCTTTCTAGAAAGCATGAAGAAGTTTCATCACATCTCTGCTAGTCATAACAATTAAGCTTTCAACCGAAAGTCCTTCGGATTCAGTAAAATTCTCTGCGTTTAGTACTTAAAACCTTTTAAGTGATGCCCCTTTGTTGGTTTCAACGAATTTGACTGTTCATCTTAATCCTCGAGACTAGCCATTTTAAACCTTGTGATGATCTTCTCCTTAAGATTTAGAATTACAGATGAGTATTTTCAATCTTGTCCTCACAATTTAGCAATTTATCTGGCTATTGAGTACCAACAGCATGAGAATACTTAGCCTTGAGGAAAGATGGACAAACTTGGCTCTTTCCAGCCTAATTTTGTTCATTTTTTTCCGGTCTAACCTGCTTTTCCCCGTTTTGTATGGCAGTTGGGTCAAACGGATGTCAACATTCTGTGCTTGCTCTTCAATTTAGCTTTATATGTACAAAAGCATGAAAACCACAAAAAACAAATAAAGGTGTGCATGCATGATACCACCCATAAGAAAATCATGCTCTGGAGTTTTTCCTACCACCACTGCAGCTGTTATGCTTCTGCTAGTTTTAAAGATCGAAGATCTTTCTTGTAAACAGAGCTGACGAAACTTTCTCAAAGGTAATTTGATCTGCAGATAATTTGACCTTGCCACCAAAACTCTTGGAGCAAGACCTTAATGAGTGCCTGCTGCTGAAGGGTGTTTACCATTTCCCTGGCAGACATGTGACTCTTCTGTTATGGCTTCCTCCTGCCATCACCCATTGGTCATGCACAACAGCATCTAAAAACTATAGGAGGAGGGACACTGTGGTCATGGGTCATGTTGTGGGACACTTAGGTCCTCATTATGAGTTTGGCGGTCTGACGAAAAGACCGCTACGGTGGTGGCCGCTAAAAAACTGCCATATGTTGGCGGTCATACAGACTGCAGTATTACATATGCAGGACTGCCGAAACCCCACCAAAATTCCGACACCGCCAGGACTTTGGAGGGCGTGAAAGATGTGGCACCACCACCAGCACCACCAGCCCATCAAAAATCCTCCAAACCAATTAAGGCCCACAAATGACGATAGTAGTACTCCCATGGCGGAAAACCAGTGGCGGTGCAAACCACAGCAGTCTACACAGTAATACACTACACCACATTGGATAGTTTGAATTCTACACACCTGAGACACATCCACACACCCAAAACTGCACAATGAAACACACCCCTTCACACCCCACAGCACTTTGCATCAAAAATGCCATACAAAGCTAGACAGAGGCCACACACCGAATTTAGGAACCATAGAATAGGCACCCCTCACCACTCCAAACACCACCCATCTCATACCTGCACATCATACCTACCAAACCAATCTTCGCCACACACTCACAACACAGCACCTACACCTCATTACCCGTTTATATACCTTTTTGTGTCATCTACCACTACCATGTCCCCACAAAATCATCCCGCTTTACAGACGATGAGTTGAGTGTCGTGGTAAACGAAATCATCATCATAGAGCCACACATATTTGGAGCCCAAGTCCACCAAACCTCAATTCTTAGGAAAATGGATATGTGGCAAAACATAGAAGACAGGGTGAATTCTGTAGGCAGCTATTTACACACAGGGGAGGACATCACGAAAAGGTGGAGCGACCTCAGTGGGAAAATACGTTCCATGGACGCCAGGCACCAGCTGGTGGTCTGCAAGACTGGCGGTGGGCCCCACCTCCTCCCCTAACGTTCACATCATAGGAGGAGAAGGTCTTGGACATTCTGCATCCTGAGCACTTGACAGGAATACCTGGTGGAGTGCAGTCGGGTAAATCACAACACTGGAAATGGCACCCTAAAGTTCTGTCTTGCATGCTCACTGATCAATCAATCAGTTTTTGTAAAGTGCGGTTATTCACCCGTGAGGGTCTCAAGGCACTCGGAGGAGAGGGTCTCATCCGAAGAGCCACTTCTTGAGGTTCTTCGAGAAGATGGTGAGCGATGGGCTTTGTCTGAGGTGCAGGGAGAGATTGTTCCAGCTGTTTGCTGCGATGTAGGTGAAGGATCATCCTCTGGCGGTGCTTTCATGAATGTGAGGGATGGTGGCCAGGGACAGCTGGGTGGAGCTTAGGGATCTGGCAGGGGAGTGGAAGGAAACGCTGTGGTTCAGGTAGGCTGGTCCTGCGTTGTGTATGGCCTTGTATGTGTGGGTGAGTTGCTAAAGGTGATTTGTTTCTCGACCGCGAGCAGGTGGAGGGTTCTCAGGTGTTGGGAGATACGTTCTCGGCGTGGGATGCCCAGGATGAGTATGGCGGTGGCGATCTTGATGAGTTGATGTTTCTAGTTGTGGTGCCGGCGTAGAGGTCATTGCCGCAGTCGAGCTTGCCTGTGACTAAGGCATGGGTGACTGGCCTGCAGCAGTCTGCTGTGATCCATCTGAAGATTTTCCAAAGTTTTCAGAGTGTGTGCCAGCAGGAAGAGGTGACTGAGTTTACCTGGTGGATCATGGATACGGAGGAGTTGAGGATGATGTCTAGGTTGCGGGCGTGCTCAGTCAGTGCAGGTGGAGGGCGCTGAAGGATGTGGGCCACCAGGAGTTGTTCCAAGCTGAGATGGTGTTTCTGAAAATGATGAGCTCAGTCTTGTCGGAGTTGAAATGTAGGCAGCTTTCTCTCATCCAGGTGGCGAAGGCTTCCATTCCTGAGTGGAAGTTTCTTTTGGTTGTGTCGGGGTCTTCGGTGAGGGAAATGATGAGCTGTGTGTCATTGGCATATGACACGATGTTCATTCCGTGGCTTTTGAAGGTGGCTGCGAAAGGGGCCATGTAGACATTGAACAGTGTGTGACTCAGTGAGGATCCTTGGGGGAATCTGCAGTTGACACCTGTGGGTCTGGATGTGTAGGGCAGGAGTCTGACCCTCTGAGTCCTTCTAGAGAGGAAGGACTGGGTCCTTTCCAGGGCTCTTCCGCGGATTCCTATGTCGTGGAGTCTGGTGCTTAGAGTGCTGTGGGAGACTGTGTCAGAGGCTGCTGAGAGGTCGAGGAGTATGAGCACTGCAGTGCAGCTGTGCTCTGGGAGTGATCAGCTGCGGAAACCGGACTGGGAGCTGTCCAGGGAGTTGTTGGCCTTGATGATACTCCGTAGTCGTGCGTTGATTGCTTTCTCCAGTACTTTTGAGGGGTAGGGTAGCAGCAAGATGGGCTGGAAATTCCTTAGTTCTAATGGTCGGCTGAGCAGTTCATTGTGTTTCGGAGCTCGGGGACGATGGATGTGCTGGCTCTGATATATGTGATGTGGGCAGGGGTCCGTGGGGGCTCCGGAGTGGGTGCTGTTCATGATGCTGACTATTTCCTCTGTGGTGAGCGTGGACCAGCTGTGGAGGGTCTGGCTGGGTTCAGGGGGGTGGGTCGGTCACAGCTTCCGGTGCTAGGTTTTTCCGGGAGGAAGCTGTCGTGGATGTCCTGGATCTTGCTGTGGAAAAAGGGGGTGAGTTTGTTGCAGTGGTCCTGTGACGGGGGGATGCTGGTGGCTTCAAGGGGGCGGGTTTGTGAACTCGTTGATGACTGAAATAGTTCATTGGAGTTGTGTGTGGAGGAGTTGATGCGATCCCGAAGTGCGTCCTTCCTTGGGTTCTTGATGTTTGGGCGGTGGGTTGCGTCTGCCATTAAGAAGGGGAGGGTGTGGGGGGAGCGGTCAGCTGGGAAGCAAGAGAGCGGGAAAGGTGCATCGCGGGGGCAGGGAGGTAGGGCCGCAGGGGCCGGAGCGGCGTGGGAGGGCGGGCGGGACAGCAAGGGAGAAAAAAGGAAAAGAGATGGAAAAAACTGATGTAAAAAGAAAACAAGTGAAAAAGGCAGAAAAAAGCAAGAGTGAAATAGAGATAGAGAGATGATACTTACTTGTTGATGGCCACTAGACCAACAGGGATGAGGCACAGGGACCAGCCTGCGGGTGGAGGAGGGCCTCAAATGAAGAGTTGGGAGGCTCTCAGTTCGTCCCAGGCAATGGCAGAGCTAGCAGCAGCTAGAGGAGCTAGAGGAGCTGGGGAAGGCAGCAGACGCTGTCAACCTTTGACAACTTAACAGCCAACACACTCACCACCCCTGTGTCCAACTGTCTAAGTACTCCTCTCTGCCATACCAAATGACAACTAAACTCACCTGGGGATAGAGTGTTTGTGTATGGTGTGGGTAGTACAGGGACTGACAGCACTACAACTCCCAGCAGATACTGTTCTACCGTTAAGAAAACCAGAACAGTGTACCATAATGAAAATAGGCTTGCATCTCAACTACACAATCGACTCAACTCACCTGAATGATCCACAATTTCACAGTCTTGTGCAATGACAGCAATGCTATGGGCATCTGCCAGTACAATACCAGAAACACACATTTACTGCTGTGTCCTTTGCTAAAATGGCCTTTTTTATCTCCCATCACCCATTGACAGATACCCACCTGGGGGGGAACGCACATATCTGCAGTGTGCTGTACTATGTGTACTTGATATATATGGCCAGGTAGAATGGTCACTCCTAAGTTGATCGACACGTCAGTGTACAATTACATCCAGCTGCTGTCTGGTGACTCAATACTGAACTACTGCTAACTGGGATGCAACATGAACAATATCAAGCTACACAGCAGACAAGATATGAGTCTATCAACAGACCTTCAACTGCCAAGCTAAATTGATATCCTGTAGCAAGGAGTAAGATAAGGAATACCCTGTATTCCATATAGGTTTACCCTAGATTTGAAAGCAGGTGTCACTGTCATATCTGGGGATCGAGTCAAGCCTTTCTATACGTGGCTCAAAGCATATCTACCTGTCAAAGTTGGATAGTATAATCTGTAACAGTCTGTTTCACTTCTTTCACAGGTCAGCTACCCATTGTGACCATAAAGAGGACACCTGAGACAGTCACCACCACCTGGATGAAGCCCTCAGTGAGTACAACCCCCTGGATGTGAGAACAATTAGGATGACTCTGGCCCATCTGGGATACCTGGTCAGTCTACATCTGTCAGCCTCACCTGCCCACCACTACTCCTCCCAGATCTGTTGCTTCAGCATCCCAGGCAACCAAGTCACCCCAAACCAGTGCCCCAAGGACAGTTAGTGCCCCCCAGTACAGGTACTGAAGTCACCACTAGAGAGCCCAGACAATGAAGGACCTGGCTCCAGTAGGAGTGGGCAAACTGTGCCAGGGGCACAGGCACATGGGGTTAGGGTGCATGGGAGGAATGGTGCGGTCTTGGGAGCCTACCAACAGTCCCAAGGTGTGATGGGCCAGGTACTTGCCTTGATGGGGGAGATAAAGCAGCTGCAGAGGGGCAACCACCAGGAAGTCATGCAAATGTGGGAGGCCCACAAAGCAAACATGGACTCCCTAACAGGGGTGCTGAGGGACATCAATACCACCCTGAGTAGGTTATGTACACTACAGCAGACCCCTTCCATTGACCATGTTCTACCGGGCCCCTCTACATCTGTGTCAGCCAGTGGAATGGAGGCTCTGCAAGGGGAAGGACATGCCTCAGACACCCCTGCATCTGTAGCTGACGAATCCCCCACAAACGTGGAGGTCCACCTAAACATCCAGAAGGAGCAAATGCGAAGACCTTGACCACTGCCAGGAAGTGATTCTCTACTCATTGGTACCCCTTGAGTGTGACAGATACATCCTGTTGACTGGTATTCCACCACTCTCCATTTTCCAAAGGCACTAGGACACTGGACTTGAGACTCCAAATGTTGTTGCAGCTACCCTGATGATTACATCCACCATGACTTAACCCTTCACTGTTTGCACTTTATGATTTCATCCCAATCCTTACACTTACCTGTGCACTTTTAAATAAACACAACTAAAACACATATCATGCTTGAGAGTCATTTCTTAGATATATTGAACAGTTAACTATGAAAAATGTTGCATACACATGGTATTCACATATGTTCCAAATTAGTTAAGTCTCATCTCACATGTACTGTTGAATCCGGGTCTCATATATGTATACTTGTATGAATAGACAGACTCCTTTTCCCATTTAGCTCACCTTCCAGCACATAGGTTGATAACATTCCAATGGTTTAAGCAAGAAAATGTCACTTTCTAAAAGTGGCACTTCCAAACTGTCAATCTAAAAAACAAATTTACCAAAAGGTGTATTTTTAAATTGTGAGTTCAGAGACCCCAAACTCCAAATCTCTATCTGCTCCCATTGGGAAACTACACTTAAAAGATATTTAAAGACAGTCCCTATGTTAACCTATGAGAGATATAGGCCTTGCAACAGTGAAAAACAAATTTGGCAGTATTCCACTGTCAGGACATGTAAAACACATCAGTACATGTCCTACTTTTAACATACACTGCACCTTGTGCATGGGGCTACCTAGGGCCTACGTTAGAGGTGGCATACATGTACAAGGGAAGGTGAGGGCCTCGAATTGGCAGTTTAAAACTACACACACAGACACTGCAGTGGGAAGTCTGAGACATGTTCACAGGGCTATTCATGTGGGTGGCACAATCAGTGCTGCAGGTCCACTAGTAGCATTTGATTTACAGGCCCTGGGCACACATTGTGCGCTTTACTAGGGACTTACCAGTAAATAAGATATGCCAAGCATGGATAAACCAGTCACTAGTACAGTTTTCACAGAGAGCATATGCACTTTAGCACTGGATAGCAGAGTCCTAAAGCCAACATAAACAGATCAGAAAAATTAGAAGGAAGGAGGCAAAAAGTTTGGGGATGACCCTGCAAAAAGGGCCAGGTCCAACAGTCATCATCTGTGGCATATTGCTGTTCCGCATGATGAAGGCATCATGAACTGAACCTGGGTACTTTGCACATACTTGGGATTTGTAGAGGTCTGCTAAACAGACTACTTGAACATTTATGGGGTGGAGGTCCTTCCTGTTCCAACATACCTGTTCATTGCCACTTGGGGGAACCAATGTGGGATGTGTGCCAAAGCATAAAAGTCTGCCTTCCCATGTACCAACTCCTCATGCTGTGGAAATCAGATGTAGCTGTCCAGGTGTTTCAACAGGGCTGAGAGGACATCCTTCAAGACCAAACTGAAAATAGGCTGTTACATCCCTGCAGTTAGGGCCACGGTATTTCGAAAGGAACCTATGGCCAGGAAGTGGAGCACTGACATGACTTGTGCAATGGGTGGAATGCTATTGGGAAGACGAATGGCAGACATCAGATCTAGCTCCAACTGACAGCATAGATCCATGATTGTCAGCCTATCCATGCGGTAGATCTGGAAGATATGTCGATAGTCCATGGTCTACTAGTGGACGGTACACTGGAGGTTGCCTGAACCTTCTCATACCCGGGTAATAAGATGAAGTAGAATAAGAAGGTATGTCTATCAGTCATTGCGTACATTGTAAGTGGGAAAATACATATGTCACCTATGATGCTTGGACATGCCATATGAAATGGTAAGAACATGGTACACAGGACATAGCTATGGAAATAATGGCTTAATGCTGCAATGTCACGCCCTTTCCTCAATTATGACTTGGAAATAGATACACATGTCAATGAAAGTCTCAGTGATAATGACATTCTTACCATGTTTCACCAATTATAGACACAAATACCATCCAACCAATTGCCATGAGGGTGCAGACTATGCCATCAATGATACATAAATCACATCTCATGAATATCACAACATGTATTTAAATCGGATTTCAGTAACATGTTGCTCGTAGCCATCACTGAAAACCATGGCGTAGATATGGTTCAGACCCCGTGACACATCTCAATTTTAACTTTCCTGACCATCTAAGGTCCTTAAAATGGCAGCTGCCTGATCTACTGTACTGGACATCAGGAACTGACTTACGTCTGCCGGCGGAAGTCGTCATGGCGGTAGGCAGATACTGCGGTGGATATTGCCTTTGGAACCCATAGCTGCCTTTGGTGATCTTGGGCCAATGGCGATGACCGCCGGTGGTGACGGTCTCTTACGTGGCAACGTGACCGCCATTTCATACTTCATCTCTCACTTCACTCCTGATACTGCTGCCAGCAAAACCTCCACGAATTGAGCTGTTGTGTACTGCCTCTGGGGGCAATCGTGGCATGTCCTACAGGTGATAGGTCCCCTGCCTTCTTACCCAAGGAGCTGGAGAAGCTGGTGAAGAGGTCCGACCCCTGTATGAACAGCTCTAGTGGGCACCAGAGGAGCAGGTGAGTGCACCACGTGCACTATTATTTCATTAGCTCAACTATACTTTGTTTTACTAAACAAAGGCTGATGGGCAATGTTTCAGAATCTGTCTTTAAAGTCTGTAGGGTTCCAGTGTTGGGATAGAATGGGAGGAGTTTCTGGTCATGTACTTTTGTTTGGCAACAGTTTGAGTCCTGAGACATTGTGGAGATGTATGTTCCCTGACCCACCTTGTGACAGAAGGTTAGTGGAGTTGGTATACCAGACTCCTCCTGAAATACCATATTGCATTTGCTGTCTGGTCATATGTGATAAAATGAAAACTGGTGCTGAAGATGCATGTGGTAGGCCTGTGTCTACCTCACATCTGGCCTGACTCCTTATGCTCATCTATCAGAGGAGGGGATGTTCAAGACAGTCAGCGTTTGGCTAGTTGTACTAGCTAGTTAGTTACCCTCCCTGTTTTAGATTGGGACATGTGGACATGACAATCTTTTATTTTCTATGTCATCCATGCAGGTCAACGCCCATCAGAAAAGGAGAATCTGGTGTGCCGTCGCCAAGAAAGTGTGGACCCTGGGTGTCCACAGCCGGCGGAGCGCCCACTGTTGGAAGAGGTGGGGGACCTGAGACGCTAGGCCCGAAAGACCACAGAGGCCCAACTGGGGATGTCCTCCCAACAAGGACGGGGTGCCCGTTGGACCATGACCCCCTAACGGCCCACATTTTGGCGGTGGCCTACCATAAGTTGGATGGGCATTTGAAGGCAGCACAGTAGCCATAAGCGGGTAAGTACAGGCCTAAATAATTGTTATCCCTTTACCAGGTGATTGTGTTAGTGCACAGTATGTCAGCTCTGACAATGTGGTAAGTGCAAAGTGTCATAGATCTCCTGTGTACACATTGATGTACTGTAGCCATCCATAGTACTCATGTGTGCACATACCTATGTATTTGGAGTCATGATAGCATTTTATGGTGCACATATGACTGTGTCATATGTGTACCATCATACTGCACTTCCTACAATGGTGATTGTCCATACCCAGCTACAGGTCAATCCTCCCATTATCATGGTGCTATGTTGTGTAGATCCTTGATTTCTGTCCTCTGCAATGTGTCAAGCTTCCTGTCCATGTACAAAAAAGAGACACACATATTGTAGTCAACTCAAGTTTTCAAATGCTTTCTGATAAGTCACAGCAGCATGTGAGGCTGTGATGTCCACATGACATACAATGTTAACGGCTTCACACCTTTTACAAGGTTATCCCCCTTGGTAAGTGAGGGATGCACATAGACCTGTGTGGAGTCTCATCAGAGTAGACAACATGCATGTTGGATACCATTGAGGTGTTGCAACATTTCAGTGGGCACACATACATTGATATCAGAGGCTAGGGTTTTTCCTACCTTGCTAAATTTCTGTTAGTGGAAAGTGGCCACAGTGCTTTGTCCTAGAGCATACTGTATTAGGCATAATTCATAAGCCCTGATTGCCTATTTGAAGTTAAATTTCTGTGTCAACATCATGTATTAATTGAAATGTTCAGTAACCATTCAACATTGGAAATCGTTATGTCTACTTGCTGTTGCTATGAAGGACGTGACAATTGAGTCCTGGCTGTTTGGGTACCTAATGTTGGCAATGACACATATGGGTTGCAGGTGTGAAAGTTCACATATATATGTGAGTTGTATTGTAAGTGTTTCTAGGCTTGCGGCTTGCATCATGGTAGGTGTACCTGTCATGTTGGCAACACGTGCTTTGCCTCTGAGAATCCTATACAAACAGATGTAAGGCTTGCCATGTCGGATGTGTATGTAGTGATGTTTCTACTCAGTAAGTGGTCTATTGATGGACTAATCTCATGATTAGGTAGGTCTGTCATCTTTCTGCACAGTATAGTTGTCCATATGTAAGGTACAGAATATTTGACATTTTGTGGTTGTGTGTGGAACATAGGTCTGAGCTTACTTGGCCCTTACTTGGCTGATAAAGTTTGCTTGCACAACACCAATGAGCTGGATTACTTGATCAACATAGTAATATCAATCCTTGATACCTCACTGTTGGTGGATATGTGTGTGCCATATGGCCTGACTCCTCAACCGAAAATTGGGATTAATGGGAATTTGAGTTGATACAGGTTTCCATATTTCAGTGGTGTATGGTGTATGGATGTAACTACGTGAAATGACGACGTAATGGCTTGTTTACACTAGGCTTGTTTGCCTTTGCTTTACAACATTTGTCCTAGCTTGGTATTTTACATCAGAGTAAAATATTTGTATGTGTTGAGTATGTGTTTTTGAATAGTGGAAAGCAACTTGACATTCCTAAACTGTTGTTTGTTTGGTGCTTGACTATGTTGTTGTGGATAGGCAACCTGTATCATGTGGTAAGGTCACTTTGTCATGTTATGGTCAGTGTAGTTGGTCAACTTGGTTGTTGTTATTGTAGGTGTGAGTTAGCTTTATTAGCTGGTGTATAACAATGTTTATATTGAAGAATGTACTTCATGTTTTTTTTGTGACATGATGTTGGCACTTAACTGGCACTGACTGAGGTGTTGGTGAAACGGATGTAATGAGACTTATATTTACTGTATGGTTAAAGTGTTATCTTGTGACTGTTGTGACCAAACCTGACTTTTTGTTTTTCAGCATCAGCACCTGCAGGCAAAGGAGACGGGGCACAGCTGAGTGGAGAAGCTACTGGCCACGGGCCCTCCAGTCACAACACCACTGACAGCGAGGGACCCAGTGACTTGGAGGGTAGGAGGAGTGCCACAGGAGAGATCTGATGGACTACATCTTCTTATGAAACCTCCTCCAGTGGCCAGTCTCTAGTGGTGGGGGTCCCATTTGGGACCAGCCCAGTACCATCTCTATCCGCCACCCCCCCATTCTCTCACTGCCCTCCCTGTAGCTCCCCACCCAGTTGGCTGTGCCTACCCACCCAAGAGGGTGGGCATCTCCTTTGCCGCTGGCACCTCTGTCCCCAACCCCTGTTAGCTTTGCTACCCTCAGTGAGGAGGCTATTGACCTCCTGAGGTCGATCTTTGTGGGTCAGTCGACCATTGTGAATGCCATCCAGGGACTGGCAGCTCAAATACGACAGAGCAATCCATTGCTGGAGGGCATTCACGGTGAACTGGCTGACCTAAAGAGATCCTTTCAGGCTCAGGCCTCCACACTGACGGCAGCCAGTCACCCCTTGTCTACTGTCCCCCCTCCACCTTCCTCTTTCCAATCCGATTCCCCCCTTCCCCGAACCAGCCAAACTCACAAACAGACAAGGCATGCATCCACCTCAACATCCAAGGGTAGCACAGACAAACATAAGCACTACAAGACACACCACCAACACGCACAAAGACAACGTTCACCTGCAGACACAGCAACAATCACGACCTGCCCTGACACCCCCACTACCCCTTGCATCACAGACACAACGCCTGGCACACCTGCAGACACCACACCAACATTTACTGATACAGCCACCACACCTATCCTACCTGCAGACAGCACCCCAGCAGACCCTCAGACATCCACCCCAGTAACCACACCCACAGACACCACAACCACTGACATGCCTACATACAGCACATCCACCATACCTGCAGTCACCACCCCAACAGAAAGCCACCGATCCACCACGGCATCCACCAGCACCTCCCCCCGTCAGCCCAAGACACATAAACACCCACACTCACCCACTCACCAGACACCCACCACCCACAAGCAAACCTCTCACAAACAGGCACCCAATACAACCACTCCCTCACCCTCCACACCCAACCCCCCTTCAGATGACCATCCCCGTGTGTCGCAAAAAAACCTTCCTTTCTGAGTTTGACCTGTCCTCTACTCCCCCCGTGACACCCTAAAAGGCGCCATACCTTCCACCTCCAAGGTGTCCCCATCCCCTTTGGCAGCACATCTTCCCCTTCACCCGCCAAAAAGGTCCAACCTCCTCCCAAGCCAAAGCCTAGCATCCCCTCCCAACCTAAGCCCAAACGCCCCCCAAGCCTAAGCCCCTTCACCCTCCCCCACCACCTCCCACGAATCCCTGAGGTGCCTGCCTGCCCCCTTGATGCCCCTACCTGTTGAGGTTACTGGCAGTCAGTAGTCAAGCAGGGGTGCCATTTCGTGCCTTGGGTGTGGTTTGTCATGGAAAATGGACTGGCATAAGGCCTTGCACAGACTTATTTTCATATTTATTATTTGCATAAATATAACCAACCAGTTGTTAGCTTTTTTGGTTACAGCTTTGTCCTGAATTTCCTTTCCTAGGTTTGAGTTGTTCCTGGCTGACATTGGTTGTGTGCCAGTATATGTGTGTGTTGCTTGATGCTTCCAGAATTGTATGAGCAGTCTGTGAGGCTGTGTGCAGTGCTTTCATCCCCCAGGGATAGGGTTTGTTTTGTGTGATGGGTACATGTATGTAGCTGAAATGTTGTCATGGTAGTGTGTTGTGTTAGTGATGAGATGTGTTTGTTGTAGTGCTGTGTGGCTTTGTGTGTTTAGACTGTTTGAGTCTATGTGTATTGTGGACAGCATGATAGATTTGGTGTACTGTGTGTGTTATGTGTGTGTCAATTGCTAGGTTGTTTGATGGTGTAATTGTGTGTGTTCCATCACAGATGGTTGTACATTGTGTTGTTTGTGTGTGTAGTCCCTGGCCAGTGTTGGTAGTGAGTGTTTGACATTTGTTTATATTTGTTTGGTTGTAGTGTTGTTGTTACAAATTCGTACATTGTATGTGTATTTGTGTGGCTGGGCCTGTGCTGTGTTGCCGTGCGTAACTGTGTTCTTGACGTGTGGTGCGTGTGTGCTGGCTGCAGTGTGCGTGCTGTGTATGAATGGGTGTATTTGCTGCTGTGTGTGTCACAGTACTGTTACGTGTGAGTATTGCCCTTGCACCCCCTTCTGTGGTATGTTATGTTTCAGTTCAAAGTAATTCATTTTACATATGTAACAGGGGAATGTCTATACCCCTGATTGTTGTCGTCCTCATCTACGGTGATTTCATTGTTTTTCTGCTAGCAGGAGCAGCAGGGTGACGTCTAGTTGAGGTTCCACGGAAGCTCTGGACGGGTATGGCTTCCTGGAGGCTACAACTCCATTTATACTGTGTGTTTCTGCCTGGTGTTCCATGGTGGTCCGACCGCTGCGAAAATGCTGGTGGTGTGCAACCTCGTAATGAGTCCAGTGGATACATGGTCTTTGCCGGATTGATGGTGGCTCCAATCGTCCGTGGCGGTTTGACAACACTGGAGGTGCCGGCAATGCTTTGGTGGTCTTCTGTGTGCACCACAGTCGTACTCATAATTTGGCGTCTTCTCTGCCAGGCTGTTCGCCTCGGTCCGCTGAACTCGTAATGAGGCCCATAGTGACAAAGGTAATGAGCATCTGTAATATTAAGTATCTCCTCTTTCCTTGGCATGAGTAAAAACACTTTTCAGTAGCCAGAAGGGTTGAGGTTTAGCTGTCTCACACCATTTCATGTAGAAAGCTTCCTCAAAAGAAAGGCTTGTGATATCACTCGCTGTCATTAAATTTGGTTGCTGAACCTTACACCCCACTGACATTTAGTAAGGGGACTCATTGTTAGTCAACAGGATACTAGCCATCCTCATTTTTCTACAACTGTTTCCTATTTTGATGGACCAGATATACTAGGTTTTAGCTAATGTTTACACCAGAGATAATGTCTGTGGACGCCCAGCAGTTAGTCACCACAATATCTCCATCAACAGCAGATTGTGTTTTGATCTCTACCTAGCAAAAATATACATAATCAAAATAGTATATTTCAAAGAGGCACCACCACACACTGCAATTATTTTTTTTGTTGCAGTTTACATAGTGTAAACTCAACCTAAAAGTTTTGGAGCGCTTTACATGAACACTGGCTACATTGCTCATGAACACATTTTTTTTTTTTCTAGGCACAGAGAGATTAAGGGCCTGATTATGACCCTGGCGGACAGCGGAGGCCGTCCGCCAAGGTACCGCCGCTGAATGACCGCTGAAAGACCGCGGCGGCCATTTAGACATTTCCTCTGGGCCGGCGGGCGCTCTCCAAAAGAGGAAATGCCCCTGCAAATGCTCTCCAAAAGAGGAAATGCCCCTGCAACGAGGACGCCGGCTCAGAATTGAGCCGGCGGAGTTGCAGGGGTGCGACGGGTGCAGTTGCACCCGTCGCGTATTTCAGTGTCTGCTTAGCAGACACTGAAATACTTTGCAGGGCCCTCTTACGGGGGCCCCTGCCGTGCCCATGCCATTGGCATGGGCACGGCAGGGGCCCCCAGGGGCCCCGTGGCACCCCCTACCGTCATCCTGTTCCTGGCGGGCGAACCGCCAGGAACAGGATGGCGGTAGGGGGTGTCAGAATCCCCCATGGCGGCGCAGCAAGATGCGCCGCCATGGGGGATTCTAAGGGCAGCGGTAAACCGGCGGGAGACCGCCGGTTTGCCTCTTCTGACCGCGGCCGAACCGCCACGGTCAGAATGCCCTGCGGGGCACCGCCGGCCTGTCGGCGGTGCTCCCGCCGACCCTGGCCCCGGCGGTCTTGTACCGCCGGGGTCAGAATCACCCCCTAAGTAATTTGCCCAAAATCACAAGATGTTGAGCCGATGACCAGATTCCAATCTTGCTCCCCAACTCCAAAGTCACTAGTCCTGGCCATTAGTCCGCATCCTCTCCCCATTCTATGTGAATGAGTGATATGGTAAACCGGGTAAAGCAAGGGCTATGACCTCCACCTCATTAAAACACATTACTATGAATTGAAGAAACTGTATTAATAGTCCCATCAAATAATTTAATACAAAATATTTGTCTAATGCTCTATCTTGCTCTCTCTCGCTCTCTCTCTCCATATATATATATATATGGAGAGAGAGAGCACATATGGAATATTTGTCCAACATATATGTGGGTTTTAACTTCTGATGTGGATGACATATAAAGCACACCCGTTGTATTATATTATAAGGCTATTGCAAGTGACCAAGGAGTTCCATGATCAGATAGAGGAAAGAGGACAAAGGCTAATTCCTTTATAAGGTTGTGGCACACTGAGCTAAATTGTAATATCTTTAACATGGGCAGGAATTACATTATTCCTCATAATTTATGGTCACACCATCACCTTTCCCACAAACTGCTTAAATCCTTGTTGCACATGAAAAAGAGTATGTTTGCAAACATGAATATTAAAAATGGAATCTCGAGTGCAAAATGAAACACATCAAATTGCTGTTATGTTGTATTGGTATTGGTTGAATACAAGTCAGTTTCATACAGGTGTAGTAGCTCACAATGTGTAAAAACATGCAGAAAGATTCTAATTTTTTCACAGTTAGCTAAGGCGGGCAAAAAATAACCAAATGGCCAAAAGTATTGGAAATGACCCTTTGTGCATGGTTATCCCCAACTTTTTGTGTTCCTCCTTCTATTTTTCTGAATCTCTTTTTGTTGGCTTTGGAATCTGGGTGCTTTACTACTACTAATCAGTGCTAATGTGTATGTGCTGTCTCCCCTAAAACTTGGTATGATTGGCTTACACCTGTTTGGCATATTTAATGTACCTATAAGTCCCTTGTAAAGGGGTATACCATATACCCAAGGCCTTTAAATTAAATGCTACTAGTGGACCTGCAGCGCAGATTGCACCACCCACAGTTATAGCCTTTCAAACCTGTCTGAGGCATGCCACTGCAGTGCCTGCATGCACAGTTTACTGCCACAGTGACTTGGCATTTTAAACTACTCACCAAGGCCCAAACACCCTTGTTACTACACCCAAGTCACCCCTAGGTTTGGCCTAGATAGCCCTATGGGCAGGGTGCTGTGTATGTAAAAGGTAGGACATGTACTTTTATGTGCTACATGTCCTAGTGGTGACAAATAGCCTATTTTGCTTTTTACCACAGTGAGAGCTGCTCCTCTCATAGGTTACCTTAGGGGATTTATGGTAATTTATGATCTGAAATGAGTAGCATGGGCATGTTTGATATGTTTAGAATGGTAGTGAAAAATCTTGCTTACTGGTGTAGTTGGATTTTGCATTACAATTTCAAAAATGACACTTTTAGAAAGTAAAAAGACAGTTGATGGACAGAATGCTGAATAAATCAAACATTCATCCCCAGTCACAGATTTGGTTTAATCCATTTTTTTTTTTTTTGCTCACCCCTCCACCCCAGTTTGGATCCAGCCATATGCAAATGAGTCTTGACCCTGCTGCCCATGGGAACAGTCCAGCCTGAACGCCCAGGCTAGGTCCTCTCTGGACCAGAAACAAGCATCCTGGGACTGGTTTTGGGTTATCATCCCTCATCAGCTAGACTAGCTTAAATCGAGTGCCACAGTGATCACAAGACCCATATATGATGTGAATTCTTGTGTCTAGTTTTTATATAGTGTTATGAATTCCTGTGAGTGACTGTCGGAATTTTGAAATTGTTTTTAAATGCTGACATCTTAAACTACACAAGATGGTCCAAGAGTATGCTTCCATGGACAGGAATTAAACCTGTGTGATTATTCATGTTTTATTGTAATGCATTGATTATCAGTTGTACGTGTAGTGTTTGCTGTTATTATGTAAAGGAACCAAAATGTTCACATTTTTCTCCTTCAGGTGCTGTGCCTGATCCCAGCTATAGGAGTACCCCCACTCTTTCCCTGTACCATTGAAAACTCCTGTTAGGAGAAGCTTTGGCAAAGTCAATAGGTCTACCGCTAGGTGCCTTTTGACGTTGCCAATGCTGGCTTTGTTTTGTCATAACCTTAGCTGCTGGGCCATGTATATATATATATTCTTTAATATATATATATATACATACACTACCTAGTGGAGGTCGCAACTGGCTAGTTATATTTAGGATCATATTTGCATACAAAAAGCGCTTTTTAACTTGTCTATATCTTTGGCACTGTTTGACAAATCTTCACAAAATTTTCCCAAAAAGTGTTGCGTGATTCTTGTTGCACATGGAAAGTTTTGGGGTGAAATGGCAAGCGGGGACGAGAAAAAGGGGAGTGAAAAAAGTTGATTTTCTCATGTTAATTCCCATAGGACCTTGAGACGAATACAGACCGAACCGCTGGACGGAATTACACCAACTTTGGCAGAAAGCTAGCTTTCGGTACACAGATCACACTTTTTTGGTGTAAATCTGTTCAGTATTTATTGAGATATTAAAGGGAAAATAAATTTGAATATATCTGGCTGCGACGACTGTGAATATTTTGCAAACAATTCACTAAATTCGCAATTTTTTCATAAATACGCATGCAAAAAGAAGTGTTGCAATTGGCTGACCGCAACCTGACTAGAAAGTTGCGCCCGCCATTGCATTTCATGGGACACGGTCCCCGGGGTGAAAATCCAAATTCAATGTGGAATAAGGGGTCAGGGTGAAGGTACCCCTGACCCTAGGGGTGTGCTATAGGTGTGTTTTAGGGACAAATTATGGGTTTTAAATAATTTTGTCTCACCATGCACGATATTCACGAAAATTCGTGAATTTTCACGAATTATTTGCGATTATGGAAACATGTGAAAGAAAAATCAATGACTGATTCATATACTAATTCATTCACTCATACCTGCACTCAGAAACTCATGCGCCCACTCACACACACACTCAGACACTCATGCACCCACTCGCACCCACTCGCACCCACTCACACCCACTCAGACTCACCCCCCCACTTTCAAACCCACACAAACACTCACGCACCTACTCACAGATCCACTGACCGAGACAGGCCTTGGCCAACCTGCTCTGCCCATGGCCAAAGGACATTCATGGTGTGAGGTTGGGTGGTTATAACGGCTTTCTGTTAAAAAAACATAGAAATTCACTTAAAACACAAAGGTTACAGGGAAGTTATAGTTAAGTTCTGAATTCACTTGTAGGAAACCATAGAAATTCAGCAGTTATAGTTTGAGTTCTTTTAAGTAACTGTAACTCACGCCCTAAAGTAACTATAACTCGCGCCTACGCCATGCACAACTGATTGCTCCACATATTACATCACTGATGAGATCTTGTATGGTATCTTTCATATTATCACTGCTACATTGGCAATAAATGGATTGATAATAAAACTGTGAATGACATGGGGGCGAGTTATAGTTACATTAGGGCACGAATTATAGTTACTTAAAAGAACTCTAAATATAACTGCTGAATTTCTATGGTTTTGTGCGAGTAAATTCAGAACATAACTATAACGTCCCTGTAACCTTTGGTTTTTCCAGTGAATATATATGTACACATAGATAGATATTTGACAAAAACACATTTCTATATAGCCAATGGCATTAAGTAGAAAAACTTTGTGTGCATACATGTTCCTCTTAAAAGAGAAGAATGCTGTCTATCTCTCACTGTGATGTTCACCAGTGGCTGAGCTGGGCTGGCCAATTGCCTTATGCTGCATGCTGTAATAAATAGAAGAAACATGTGAATAACACAAGTACAGAATAATGGATGAAGAGATGTGGATGAAAGTTCCTATAAATATGTATATTATACGGACAATTTAAAGAATATCAAAAGGTCTTAGCTAATGTCAGCCCTAAACATTCAGACACTTCCATGCACACCTTAGGGAGGGCAGCCATCTACAAACTTCCTCTGAGAAAAGTGGCAGACCTGTCATTCCTTGGCCAAATTCTGGTAGCCCACCACTTAGAACACCATTAAATTGTGACAAAACAACCAACTGGCAAACATTTTTCTTTCAAAGAAAATTTCCTGACATTTTTCCCCAAATAAATTTCAACAGGTTTGACCTACTAAAATGCAAGGAGGGAAAACTGTTGGCGTTTGATATTAGCCCCTAAACCCGTATTCTTGGTATGTGTGGTAATAATCATTCTTGCATATGCCTTGAAAGTTTCCACTTGCCTGCAGATTGCTCTTTCTGGTATTCAGATGAGCAGTCCATATTTAGGTCTTGCATACAGACAACTTCTAGCTGTCAGTTATAGAATGACCTCTTGTCCCACTTCAAAAACTGACAGTGGGCTTTTTGACAACCTGCTACTCTCATTTGTTTACGTCTTATCTATTACTTTTCTTCCTCTTCTTGCGCTTGTGCTTTTGCTGGAACATAGCTTACTTACCAACCTTTTTACTGGATAACTTGTATCCTTCCAGTGCTTACATTGATGATTTATTTTTTTATTTTTTATCTGAGCATTCCATATGTGTCATGTTTTCTTGTTCTCTCACTCATATGCTGCTTCCCCTTCAAATCCCTGCCCCCTGTCCTTTTCGTTTATCCTACCCCTCAGCTCATCCTTTGCTGCACCACTGTCCGTCGTCCGATTTTTATTGTGCTAAAAACCACACCCCTAAATTTCTAATTGCTCTTCCACTCTTTGATTCTTCACTGTGTAACTGCCTCCCTCCCCCTCTTCCGAACCCCTTGCTGCCACTGCACGACAATATTCATTTTTTAACCATGATCCCACACCACTTTGCTGCTCTTCCACCTCTTCAACGTTCTTCCAAGCTACTTTTTCTGAACTTTTTTTTACCTTTTTGAAGGGCCTGGAAGCAGCAACCTCAGCTGCTAGGCTGTTCCATGTTCATGCAGATTGAACCTATTTTTTATTTAACACTCCAAGATTGGAGTGTGGGCGGGATGGCAGTGGTAGCAATCAAAGCATACCGTTTTGTGGAGGGAGACTGCTGTGGTTACCTTGAGTTATGGTTGTGTGGGCTGATGACAGATTTGTTTGTCTTTCCCATCAGTCTTCAATCACATTTCCATTCAAGGATGTGTTTTTCCTCTCTAAGCAACTTGGCGCAATTCCTACAGTAATACCTTATTAGGCATATTGGGCCACATGTGCGAAGCATTTTTGCACTTGCCCGTTTCGCAGAAACGGGTTGTTTGCGAATGCAAAAATGCTGTTTCAGCTGTACAACCATCCAAACTGCAATTCTCCAAAATCGCAGTTTGGGTGTAGAAATAGCTCTTTGAAATGGATTTGTTTAGGGTGTTCCTTACAAATAGTGATTTCCAGTGCTATGTATCAAGCTTTTGAGACTGAAATGCGGTTGCAAAAACTTGATATTTTACTACCAATCCAAAGTTGGTGGTAATGCATTTGCAAATTGTGGATGTTGAAACGCATCCCATTTTCCTTTAAGGAAGACAGGTTGCATTTCAACATTCCTAATGGGTCTGAAACTGTGACCAACCTCAATGATATTCATGCAGGAGGGCGATCTGCGACACACTTGGAATTGCAAGCTTGAAACCAAAAGTTTCATACATAAGGAATAGCGATTTCCAACTAGCAATTTGGATAAAATCACTATTTGGAAAGCGCTTTTCCTAATCTTTGTATATGTGGCCCATTATGGTGATCACGTTCAACATGTGGGATGTTGGCTTGGTGATTCATCCAGATTTGTCATGCACAGATAGATTTCAGCTATATCGAGCTTGTTTATGTCAGCACTACACTGTTTGCAGAAGAAAAAGAGGAAGTTAAAGTTATTTTGATATATTTTGATTTGGACATAGGGGGTTATTCTAACTTTGGAGGAGTGTTAATCCGTCCCAAAAGTAACGGTAAAGTGACGGATATACCACCAGCCGTATTACGAGTTCCATAGGATATAATGGACTCGTAATACGGCTGGTGGTAAATCCGTCACTTTTCCGTCACTTTTGGGACGGATTAACACCTCCTCCAAAGTTAGAATAACCCCCATAGTGTTGTGCATGCAAGTGTTTCGGTGGAGACCTTAGTGAAGTGTCTCTGGGCACATTGTGGCTTTCCAGGCTCCTGTTGGCCAGCCAATGCATAATATATATTATATCAAGTGAACAGCCTCACCTTTAGCTTATTAGTGCTTTGAGCTCACTAACAACTTCCTGAGGTCAGTTAGGTGATTCCAAAAAAGGTTCCTCTACCGCTTCTCCCAAACATTATACTGCTCAGAGATAAAAAAAAACTGCGCTCCAAAGGGAGCTCTGCACGAGAGGAACACGAAATTCAATAGCGCCTTCTTCAGCTCCTTGGGTATAAATTTTACTTTCCTCGTTTCTCACAGTACAGCTATTTCCCGTGATTAACTGGATAATTAGTCCTTTGTCACATTGCTGTTGGTCATCCAAACATGACTGTTGTATAGAGGAATATAGCCCTTACTACATGGCTTTCTCAGATCAGCTGCATTCTGTGGTCTATTCACTGGGGACTTAATCTAATGTCTTTTCCTTGTCCATTTTCCCACACTTCTTGATATCCACCCTACATGAGGCTCTCTCCTTAGAATATGGCCTCAGACAGCTACTGAGGTCAGCTCCTGTTTACATATAAGAGGCATCAGCCCACTGAATTTTTTGACCACTCTCTGGGCTGCAGCTTGTGCTGATCTGTTCATTAATCCCTTTTCAGCATCCTGGTTCATCCTGTGGATTAGTGCAAGTCATATCAATCTGCCTTTTTCCCTTACTGCCGTTTTACTCTCTAGGTCTCGAGCTAACTTCTGCCCATTGATCAGAGGATGACCTGATCCCCAACAAAATCATTTTGGGGATTTCACAACAATATCATCCCATCACACTTAATACGTTGCCCTAGATGCCAAGGTGGACTGATCATACCCATCCTGTCAGGATACCTATACTAAATATATTCTGGGCACAGAGATCAGGAGCTTGTTCGGTGTATTGTATTGTACTGTAATCTCTGTTCATGCTGTTGTGCTTCTCTTCAGTGTGGTATGCCAGTGCACCCCCAAACATCTAATAGGCAGAAGGATGGAAGGCGCACATTTACCTTGGTCCCCTTCCCTCACCTCGATCCATAAACAATTGAAAACATCAGCCTGTGACTGCATTAGGACATCTTCTTGCTCAATTGAGGTCCTGATCCTTTTATCACATCCCAGGTACGTCTACCTAGGCCTATGCAATCATTTTGTTCTCAGGGACATTGGTAATTCCCCACACTCTTGGTCACCTTGGCATGTCTCTCTCATTGATCATAATATAGCTCATAATACGTTTGCTTTCCTGGCACTGGTGTAGGTGTCTGTTTGTAGTGGTCGGGAATCATGAACTTAAGTTCAATCGTGCATGGTTGATTTGTGGGGGAGAAGGGAATGAAGTGTAGTGCTTCTGAATTTCATCCAAACCATCTGCACTTAGGTAAGTGTCTTTGCTATGCACCCTTTTCCCTTCTCAGGCTCTTCTGCCTTTTGTTTGTGCTACATTAATTCAAAATCCACAGTTTTCTAACCCTGCACATTTCCTTCCTTGCATTCATAGATTCCGAACAGCATTCACCACTTACTTTACACTCATTCTGTAGACCCGCTCGCCTTATTTACCTTGATCTTATTTATTTGCTGGTAGCTCGACTCTTTCTCTGGCTGTGGAGTGTGCTTGTTGTCATGGAGATTAGTGGCAAAAGAATTAATGTGATGTACATAGAAATTGCTGTTCTTAAGTACTTTGAAAGCTGTTAGAAAAGGCTCCACATATATATAGCTGTGTAGTGTCTACTTTTATGCTATTAAAATAGTTTTGATCGCTGTCTGCACTATACCTTTGTTACACTGGTAAATTTAGATGGTCTCTCAAGTCAAACACACCTATACACTAAATCATAGCTGTGATCTCTCTTATTGTTTCCTTCCATGAAGGGAGAGATCACTACAGAAAAGGTTAACCACTGGGTATTTTGCTGAAGACCTTTTTCTAACTTTCTACATTCTACTAATGTTTCCCAAAATAATCCCTTGAAGGGGACATTTCTACTGAAACATGGTTGTTTGTGATAGAAGGGTCATATAACTTTATGTGGTGTATTTAATGGACTTTAAATGCAAAAATATTGATATTGACACTGTCTTCTTCATCCCAAGTGTTATTTATACCTTTCTCAGTCTTCAACTACTTAAGCAAAAAAAAACTTTTGATTTCCTTGGCTGTTCTGGAAATCTCTGTAGACCATGCAATCTGAGATATGTCTGCATATCTTAAGTGCGTTGATTCTTTTCATGTATAAAGATTCTAAATGTTCTTGAATTAACAAGTGTGTTTCTCGAACTTCTTGAATGAGTCCTGAATTTCTTCTTCCCATGTTCTAGGAAAGGCTTTCAATTCTTTAAATTCTTTCATAGATTGCAGACGTAGGGCGTTTCTGCGGGGTCCCTGCACATAACGTAGCAGGCCAAAGAGCAACTCGCTCTTTTTCACTGAACTGCACCATAATTTTTATGAACTGCTGTAGCTTAGCAAAAAATAAGCATTTTTGATTTGTACTAATTTGGCTGGAAATCTACAGCTCATAGCGAAGCAAACAGTGTACTTTGTTTTCACACTCATTAACACCACCTACTGAAGGCCATCTTTTGCCTACTTGTGTTTCTTCTACTTTTCTTCTGCTCATAATTCTGTTTTGGAGGTGCACACCAGGTCCAAAATGTGAACCCACCTAGAAATTCTCCTTGCACTTGTGCTCCCTGCTAAGTCGTACATCTGTAGAAAATGTTTGAAACCCTTTAGATACGGATTGACAAAGTAAATGTGCAGGTTATTATATGTAATCTCTGAGAGGTTTAGCTGGCAAATAACAATCCTCCAGGATATAGCCATGTATGTCCTGTCAATGAATGGAAGGATGATGATCAGGAAAGAAGTAGTTGCCGAATCGCTAAGTAGAGTACCTAGTTGCCCCCATAAATGTGCCATTCTTGCCAAATTAATAGAAGTGCCTCAGGTAATCCTATCCAATCACAAACACCAGAATGTAAAGATAACTGGTTGTGGGAAACATGTGGCATCAATGATGGAACCTAGCCTACCATTATAGCAGTACACAAACAAGATGAGCATACAGCTTGAATAATGAATTCTGCTATGAAGGATGATAAATCATAGGGTACTATCCTATTAGATCCAGGGATTACCAATCAACTAAAACAAAATCAAGTGCTCAGTATGAGGGCAAAGAAAAGGCTGATATCATTCAATTACATTCTAAAACATAAACGATGTAAGGAGTTATTAAGGCAAAGGAACCATTAAATATGAATCAACTTGGAGAAAACAAACCCATAACCAAGCATATAAAGGGAGGTTGAATTAGACCAAACATCTAGGTCATAGAGGTCCAGATGACACAGCCACCATGATTGAGAGACAACATTGAAATGCAAAGGAGAAAGACTGGGCACTGGTCATGATAAAATATTAGAGACAGCTCACATCTTAAGCAATAAATATTCAAAAACACCAAATCAGTTATAAATGATGCATTTACAAAATGTTCCTAAAAGTCGTGCTCCTGTGGACATTGATCCTTTCTCAATGCTCCTCAAGCTGGCACCAATATTTAAAAAAGAAAATCCATCAAGAGTGGAAGCCAACTGAGATAAGGTAAGAAACTGTACTTGGCAAAGACTGGCCAGGTGAAATCAGGAGGGCGTATGTGTTCTATTAAAAGATGATGTTTTGATGTGTCATCTAGGACAGGGAAGCAAATTCCTGCAAGCCAGATAGATGAAAACAACAACTGTGTCAAACTTGGGTAATGCGTATTGGGACACTAACCAAGCACAGAATAGTGGTACTAATGCCCTTTTGCTTCTCACAAGGTCTACATGCCATATTAAATAGAAGCAGCATATTGAAGCTCATTAAGGCCTTTAGAGAATATAGGACATGCAGGGGCCTTGGCAAATTGTGTGGAGCTCCACAGCATTATGCTGTGCTCTACTGAGTGAAGAAGCCTATTTCTAAAATTGGGGCATAAGTATTATTTCTCCATGACAGGTATTGTACCAAAGCATCTTGGATACTACCATGAAAGCATCTCTTTTATTAGACTGAGAAGAGTAGCATACTTGTCGTTGTGTGGCCAGACTTCTTGAAAGATGCAGCTAAATGGCTGTGAAAACCAAATCGGCCAGTAGGAGAAGATATATTATGTTTTAATAGCACAGGTTTTAAAGAACGGCATGAAAATTATGAGTGGTGTTTGGTTGCTGTCATTTTAGCAAGGACATTTAATAATATGGCAGAGGAACCAAAGATAATTGTGCCCCAATCCACTAAAAAGCTATCAGAAACAAGTTAATCTAGCTCTGAAGTAGGGGACTTGTGTAAAATGATGAGGTGGAATCTAGCCGATTAAGGTGGCAAAATAGAGAACAAGGATTGTAAAGTCTATGTGAAGCAAATTGACACAAGGTGTTTCCAGGAAACCTGGGCAATAGAAGGGGCAGTCATGGGTGGATACATGAACTACTTCAACCATGCATCTTCACCCCAAACAGATACCAAAGGGAGGCCTACTGACCAGGATTTCAAAAACCCCAAATGTCGTAGTGAAAACCTTTTCAGCAACCAGATCCTATGTGCAACTGCGTGAAGGTGTTGAAATGACCATGGACTTCTTTAATGTGTAAGTCATGCCTGGGAAACCATTCGGAAGATATACTGGAAGATGACTACTAGAGAGTGAGTTATTGGAAACAAGGGCCAAATTTACAATAGAGAGTGAGACCACTGAGGAAGAAAGCACCTGTTACTACAAGAGGTAGATATTCCCAAAGGAAGACCATCTCGTATGGGGAATCATTTCACTGTGAGCAATGATGGCTTCTGGTGGACTAAGAATCTTAAATGACCATACTAATTCTGAAAGGTAAGCTAGAGTTACTTTTAGATCTAGCAATACGTCAAGCATCATTGATCATTTTCTGGTGACAATAGAAGCCTGGCATTTTGTATTTGACTTGTTAGTTGCCACAAGGGTGAAAAGGGCCTAAAAGCCATTGTGAACTTACTTTTTGCTTCCACAATTTCTTCCTAATACAAAATATGAGCTCGGTCTTATGTTGCAAAGAGAACATTGGCTGTAACACAATAAGTGCAATCACCCATGTTTGTAGTATGAAAGTAGTATCATCAGTTCTCTATGGAGCTGAACTCTGGGGTTTAAATAATCAATCAAACTCATCAGGGTAAGATATTGTCATTTTCTCAGAAATGTGGTTAATAATTGGGGAGGGGGTACCCCTACCAATTCAGTAAACCAAATATAATTAGGTCAAAATGCATTTCTAAGTGAATCTCTGTTTAACCATTTCTTCCAGAAGTGCCTTCTTTAGATGCAGTCTTCCAATGTCCAGAAATGCTCTAAGGAGGTGGGGTGGAGTTGTCAAATTTATCCTGTGCACCAGCCAGTCATTGGAGGAATTCTATCTCCAAATCCCAACAATTTTTTGACAGTCCTGCCACACTTCCTCTTTGTCTCACTGTAAAATTACCTAGGTGCCCATGTTCCAAGATGGAGGGATAGCTGCCACCTGGCAGGCCTGTCATTAGTTTCTTGGCCACTTCACTATCTGACTGTCTCAAAACTGGTTTTCCCTCCTACTGAGGCTGCAGCTCACCTTGGAGAGTACTTGGAGGGAGAGAGGAAGTCCTCCTTGGCACCTTCAAGACAATGGAGTTAGTTCTAAAGCTACCCTTTGCCCTTTGCTCTGAAAAAAAATTCTGACCACTCCAATCTACCAAATCCCTACTAAGTGGTCAGGTGTAAACACCCATTGGCCTTTCCTGTGCCCAGAAGCAAACAATTGCACTCTGAGCCAGAGTTGTGTACTCTCGGAGCCAAATATGTGGATTCCAGTTCTGCAAGTGTAACAGGTGGCAGAACTGTAGGTCCCCCTTCTGTGACTGGGAACAGGCTGTCTAGGAGGATCCTGAGTATACTTATGAGAGCCTCTCCAAGCATCACAAAGTCAATCAATCAATCATTCAATCAATCACAGTCTTTTATAGCGCACTGCACACCCATAGGGTCTCAAGGCACTGAGGGGCAACCTCATAGATCAGTCGAAGAGCCATGTCTTGAGGTCCTTCCCGAACTGAGGCAGCAATGGTGACTGTATGACGTGTGGTGGTAAGGTAATCCAGCTTTTTGCTGCTACTTATAAAAATGATTTTTCTCCAGCTGAGGATGCCTTTATTTGGGATACAATGGAGAGTGACTGTTGGAATGAGCGGAGGGATGTGAGAGGGGAGTACCAGTTGATGCTGTTATTGAGGTAGTTGGGTCCGTTGTCATGGAGGGTTTTGTAGACATGTATGAAGAGTTTGAAGTTGATCCTCTTCTCGACGGTGAGGCAGTGGAGGTTCTTCAGGTGTTCTGTGATGTGTTCTTGGCAGGGGAGGTCTAGGACAAGTCTGGTGGTGGCGTTCTCAATCTGTTGAAGCTCGTTCAGGTTTTTCTTGGAGGTTCCAGCATAGAGGGTGTTGCCGTAGTCAAGTTTGCTTGTGATAAGGGTGTATGTCACCGTTTTCCGGCAGTCGGTTGGCATCCATCTGACGATCTTTCATAGGAGTTGGAGGGTGTGGAAGCAGATCGAGGCAACAGAGTTGACCTGCCTGGCCATGGTGAACATTGAGTCGAGGATGACACCGAGGTTGCATGCATGGTGCATAGGTGTGGGGGGTTCGCCGAGAGTTGAGGGCCACCAGGATCCATCCCAGGCCAACGGGGAGGGTCCCAGGACAGGGATCTCGCTTTTGTACGAGTTCAGCTTTCCCTCATCCAGTTGGCTAATGCTTCCATCCCGTCTCTGAAATTCTTCTTGACTGTTGATGAGTTCTCAGTCAGGGATATGATCAGTTGGGTGTCATCCGCCTAGGAGATGATATTCATCCCGTATTTTCTGACGATGGGGCGAGTGGGATCATGTAGATATTAAACAGCATGGGCCTCAGCGACGGTCATGGTGAACTCCGCAGCTGATGTCTGTGGGTTCTGACTGGTGGGGCGGGAGCCTGACTTTCTGTGTTCTGCCTGTCAAAAGAGGCAATGCTGTGTCAAATGTGTGAATTCTCCCAGCTAAAGATGTGCATTCCAGCTCTTAATATGTGATGAGTGGTAGAACTGGTTAAAGCCAGTTCTGTCTCAGGCAACCTAAAGAACATTCTTTCAAACCTACTTTTCTGTCTAGGTTATCAAAAATCTGACTTCATTGTTACGTCAGATTTTAAAAACTAAGCTGAAAATAACTTTGAAGCAATTTTCTAGCACTTTACTAAGCAAAGGTGGAAAACAAATATGTTAATCCTACCTCGATTTAAAAGATCTAGCCTGGCCAACATAGTGAAATAGCTTTTGGGTTTATTTCACTATAAGGGCACACTAACCACAGCATGTAGTGTGCCTTATTTGCATATATTAGCACCATGCCTTTTTCGCCTAGTTTGCATTCTTTGGGGGTGCGTAAAACTAGGCTTTTCCACCATGGCAAAGTAATTGTTCCATGCTGTATGTCACTGCAGTGCACTTAAACCGCATTCTAGCCAGAGCACATTGGTGCACTGAAGGCACCATTTACAAGGGACCAAAGGAAACTTAACAAGTCTTAATAGGGAGTTCCAATGTACACCACATGTTTTAGAGGAGAAGCACTGGCACTTTACTCCCGTTTTGCAGTGGTAAAGTGCACACAGTTCTAGTTGGGGGACTATGACAAAACTGGGGTAAATTCTCACATGATTATATTATGATGTAGTTCTGAGTAGTACTAGAGGTGGCTCGCTATCAAGTGGGTACACAGCAAATAATTATCTATGTGGCGTTGAACCCCTTTCAATGGGATTTGCCCTAAAGCCTGCTGTACATGGTAAATTAAGTTCAGACTTGGGGTATTTCCTGAGTAAGACTACATTGCTAAGTGGCAGCAAATTTAATAAAGAAATTGGCCCCGGAGTGCATCCCTGGCACTCAGTCTGTTTAGAGAGCGGATGTAGATCCTCCTCTCAATGAGGAACAGTGGTGCTACTGCTGCACTCAGCCCAGAGACATCTCCCTGATTTATAGACTAAGGTTAATGCAACTTAAGTATTTGCACAGGGTGTACTGTACACCTACCCAGCTACATACAATGTTGCATAATGTCTTAGGTACGCTGCACACAAGCTACCTTTTTTACACCTAACATGGGAATGCCCTGCTGTGTCACAATTTTGGACTGAAGCCTTTAATACGATAAGTGATCATTGTCCGCAGAGATGCCCGAGTGGCTTTGCTGTAGTATGTAAAGGATACTCCTTTAGAGACCCGAAGGCTGACCACAACACTGTTCCTACTGTTGAAGATCAAAGTCGCCATTCATTGTTGCAGGAGCCCCTCTCCGCTAGTTAAAGACTATCTCTAATAGGCGGAATATTGTCAGGAGCAGCTTGAGGCCTAATTGACGTTGATGCCTGAGCGATCACAACCAAAAAACATCTGGGTCCCCTTGCTCACCTATCTTGCAGAGGAGGAGGCTGGATTCACCCTAGAAACTCTCAGCTCTGGGGAACACGATGATCTCTCTTCATTGGCCCTTTCTCTATTACTTCATACTGTTATCTCAACCAAAGGGGCAGGTGTTACCCCGAACACATGGGGCTTCTGCAGCACCTTACTTTGCCCCACTTGTTGTATTAAAGGATTAATGAGTCTGTGTAACTACATCATGTATTATGCTGTTTATTTTGCAGTCATTTACCTTTTTATGCTGTTATCGACTCAATATATGCACTCAGTGCGACCTCTTTTCTACTCCTGTTGTACTGTTACATTATTTGGTAAAACTCTAATAAAAATAATAATGAGAGTGTGTTTGTAATTGTAAGTTTGGTAGCCTTGAAAACGTCACATGCTTTTTTGTACTAAAACTACTAGCATTCATTGGAAAGGGTTGTTACCTCATTTTAGGGTTCATGTTATTGTAGATTATAAGGCAGCTGTGGCACTTTGTTACAGAACGGATTTGCCATCAGTCTACTATGTAGTAACTGCCTACAATGTATATGTGCATGGCTGACCACGAGTAAACTCCCACGGTAAATGGAAATGGTTCAACGTCATATCTGTAGATTTATTTTTGTCAAGATTTTAGTGTTTTGCATTTCAGTATTGCTATTGGTCTATCTCGCCATTATTAGTTGTATTCGAGCCATTACATCATTCACAAGAACATGCTGTCACTTTAATTCCATCCCTGATATCAACACTTCGGGGACCCAGCATCTCAGCCGCATTCATGCATATTCATCATAGCATTCACAATCTATCAATGCCACAGAGGCTCACCTGCATTCAGATGCACATTCAGTGGGATATTACTTCCCACTGACATTCTTAGCACTCTGCAGCATCGGCCACTTTCCCACCTTTATAGCTAGGAAAGAAAGGTTATACTAATACTATCATCAGATAAAGTTTAGCAGTAATATTGCAAGTCACCTCGGAGTTTCATAACCTTATAAACCTTATGGTTATGGAACTCATAGGGGACTTGCAATATCCTTATAATGTACGGCAGAGATACTTTATCCCATTTATCACCTAACTGTAGACGAACACAATGTAGTACAGACGTGTGGAAAATCAAAGAATTTGAACCTCAAGGTAGCTGTCTATTGTGTTTACTTTTATGTATCTTAGGTATGACTCTAAGGTTGCACTGTGGGAAACAAGAATCTGAACTCTCACAAGAAATCGCCCACTGAACAGAACAGAAAAGGCTAGTTTGTTTGTATGTGCTTTAAAGAGGAAGCAAGCAAAGCAACGCAAGAATAGATGTTAAATTGTTACATTAACGGATTATTGTTGCTCACACCATCACCACAAGTTTTACTTTTGGTATTAAACTGAGGGGTCAATGACACAGCTTACAAGTAAAACGTTTTAACAATATTGCATGAGTGCTAACAAAAACGGGGATCACAACCAACTTAAGACGGGAAGGAAACAAATTAATATATAAAGCTACAGCATGAATAACTTATTTTTAAATAAAAACATTAATTATTTGGATCATATTAAAGTACTCTTTTGTGGGTGGCTGCATGTCCCTCCCCAAACCACTCTCCAACACCCCCAAACCCCTCTTTACTCGCCCTTTAACAACCCCCCTCCCCTTAGTCATAAGCCATTTCCAGCTACTCCTTTCTGTCCTCGCATTGCATTTATTACTAAAACGCAAACCATAATGTGTGCGAAGGTCTCCCCCATGGGGCAGTAATCTCCACACTGAAAAGATAGGATAGGCGGACGCATACACTTCGGCACGTAGGTATTTGAATAGCATTTTATAGTACGTCAGTGTAGTACTAGCAGTGTAGTACTACTAGCATACTACAAAATGCACTTTGTGAATAGGCCCACTATTGGTATAGTTCAAGCAACTTTAACTACTCTGCATGCATAGTATTATCACACTGAAGCCATATCATGAAACTAGAACTTGTTAGAGGTATGGATGTGTACCGCTGTCCTCCTGCACAGGTTTCCTCTGCAGTGATAGCTCTACCAAAGAGTTATTTGTTCATCCTAATTAAGTGGATTAATCCACTTTTCAAATGTAAACACCTGTTGACCCTTAGACAGGTTAGCATCAATAACTGTTTTAAATATCTTTTACATATTTGAATGGGAAAATACAAGCCTCTTGGCCTCAGGCCAAGTCTTTGTTGAGCTGATCGCTATCAGAAGATAGGAAATAGAAGTAGATAATAGAAATATATCTAGGAAAGCTATATTTAAGAATATTAGGCCCATATTTATACTTTTTGACGCGCAACTGCGCCAACGCAGTTGTGCGTCATCATTTTTACCACCGGCTAACGCCATTCCAACGCGCCATGCGGGCGCCTTATTTATGGAATGACGTTAGCCGGCACTGCGGACTGGTGTGCGTAAAAAAAAATGACTCACACCAGGCAGCGCCGGCGTGTGGGAAAATGGGGGTTGTGCATCAAAAAATGGGGCAGGTCAGGTCTGAGGCAAAATTCAGGCGTCAACCCAGATTTGCGCCATTTTTTCTGACGCCCAACCTCCATTGACATGACTCCTGTCTTAGCAAAGACAGGAGTCATGTCCCCTTGCCCAATGGCCATGCCCAGGGGACTTATGTCCCCTGGGCATGGCCATTGGGCATAGTGGCATGTAGGGGGGCCCAAATCAGGCCACCCTATGGCACAAAACAAATCTGAAAAAAATACTTACCCGAACTTACCTTTACTTCCCTGGGATGGGTCCCTCCATCCTTGGGTGTCCTCCTGGGGTGGGCAAGGGTGGCAGGGGGTGTCCCTGGGGGCAGGGGAGGGCACCTCTGGGCTCCTTCCGAGCCCACAGGACCCTTAACGCCTGCCCTGACCCAGGCGTTAAAAAACGGCGCCCATCAGGCTGTGCGTCTTTTTTTAAGGCCCACCCCCTCCTGTGCGTCAAAATGATGTCAGAGTATAAATATGGGGCACAGGCCTTAAAGTCATTTTTTGGAAGGGAACGCCTACCTTGCATATAATTAACGCAAGGCTGGTTCCCCCTTCCAAAAAATGACGCACGTGGTGGAATTTTGACGCCCGCGGGGTTGGACGTCAAAGTATAAATATGGGGCAGGGTTTGCACCGATTATGCGTCAAAATGTTTGACGCACATTCGGCGCAAACAGTGTATAAATATGCCCCTTAATGTTAGATATTAAAAATAGATACCAGGGTAATTCTGTTAAGCATAATATTACATTTTGTGTGGACCATAGGCGAGACACACTTTACGGACCCCTGTTCGGCAAAGCTCTGCATTTATTCCCCTTTTTCTGCTAATTCAGGTTCTGTGATGCCAAACCACATTGCATAAGCATTAAAGGGTGAGACAGAGAAATATACAGACATGAGCTAAATTGAGAGAAAGTTCAATTTCAACTGGGCCCCTTCGAAGAGGAGCCTGGGCAATTGTTCTCTTTGAGTGAACCCAAAAACTACTGCCCAATTTCCCTGCTCCCATTCCCAGCAAAGGTACTGGAAAAGATCATCAACAACCAACTACTCAACATTTCACTATCTGGCTTCCATAGCACTCACAAGATCAAAACCCCCTTGATTGCAGCCAACAAAGTCCTCCGAACCCTCCTCTACTGAGGAGAAACAGCAGCTTTGATCCTCCTCGACCTCTCAGCAGCTCTCTACACTGTGTCTCATCACATGCTGAGTGAAAGACTCCATCACATCGGCATCGAAGGGAACACACTCCGATGGAGCACCTCCTTCTCCACTGGAAGAACCGAGAGGTTACACCTCCCGCCTTTAACCTCTGAACTTAAGGAGATCACCTGTGGTGTCCCTCAGACTCATCCCTCAGCCTCATGCTGTTCAACTCGAATATGACCCCGCTGACCAACATCATTAAATCCCATGGTCTCAACATTTGTTCCTATGCAGACAACACCAAATTCATTGTCTTGCTTACTGATGACCCCTCCACCACCAGAACCAACTTCCACAGATGCATAACAAGCATCGTTGATTGGATGGATAACAGCTGCCTGCAGGTGAGCACAGACAAGACAGAAGTATTGATCTTTGGCAATAGCAGCAGCACATGGAATGACTGCTGGTGCCCATCAGATCTAAGACCCCCAAATACTCCATCAGACCATGCCAGAAACCTCGGAATCATCATTGACAACAAGCTGACCATGAAATCACAGATCAATTACATCTTCTACGCCGGGTTCCTCACTTTGCGCATGCTACGTAAGATCTCCAAGTGGCTACCCCTACACACGAGATGCACCGTGACATGGGAACTCATCACCAGCTGACTGGACTATGGCAACACCCTCTCCGTAGGAATTACTGCACACCTCCTACAGAGACTTCAGACCATATAGAATGCCACAGCCAGACTCATCCTCTGCACTCCCCGACGAACCCACATAAGAGAAGTCAATTCAAGATGCTGACCCACGCATCAAGGCTCTACACAACTACGGGCTCATGTACATTAACTACTGCCTGAACTTCCACTAACCATCAAGAAGACTACCCTCTGCCACCCTTTCATGTGCCCATACTTCCCACACCTACGGAAGCAGAAGTGGAGGACACTCCTTCTCTCACATCACAGCAGCAACCTGGAACAACCTCGCCACGGACCTCCGGACCATCACCTCACTTCCAGAATTCCAAACGGCGCTCAAGACCTGGCTGTTCAAAAAAGCCGCCGCGACCTGCAAACGCCTGAATACCCTATAGGTTGATTAGCCACGCTTTCTAAATCCTGATTGATTGATTGATAATGCTTTAAGACGTCTCTGTTTTTAAATGAGAACCACACAATTATCTGCAGCACCGAACTTTGACCTAAATTGTAATGGGACCAAGAGTGAGATCACTTGCCTTTTGAACTCATCCGGTGACATCACACACAAAACACAAAAATTCTACGACCTTTGTTCCCAGTGAGGGAGCCTCAGCATGAGTTTTCTGAAACGGTATTTCTAAAAAGTCAAGTAAGTTGCATGTGCATCAATGTAATAGCCACAAACAGCTATTACAAGTGACACAGGTAAACTCATACTTACTGACAAGTAGGACTCAGATTGGCGAAATCACAGTGATTTGTTTTCATATCCATATATAGTCTAAACATCATCATAATTTTAGCAAATTAAAAACGTAGCCACCACAAAATAACACCATGCTTAATGGTGATTTACTATGGTTCGTTTAGAAAGCAGTGACAATTGTTCCAGCCAGACTAACTCAGACTGTCCCCATGGATGTCATTTAGGGGTCCCCAGGGGTCGCAGCTACGACCCCCAGCGTGTCCCTTGCGACCCCAGACACTGTCTCTGCGACCACTGGCCTTAGATGTGGCAAAAACATTGCAAGAAACAAAGGGGCAATTCGCCCTTACCGACGGATGTTGCTTTGAGCTCCACTTCCTTGTTTTCAATCAGTTTAGCTTGTTTTCATTACACTAATAGTGCGAATGATATGTTATTCACTATTAGTATAATAAAACACGGAGTACAGTTAGCTTAACATGACCCTCCTTGGCAGCCCAGGTAAGTAAAAAAACACTTTTAAATGTATGTTGTGTGCATGCTTAAGGGTGAGACTCTGCTAATGTAAAAGAGAGTTTGTGTATGAGTGGGTGTGTGTTTGTGTAAGCATGTGTGTGAGTGAAAGTAATGATGAAATGGCGTGTGATGTCTCTTCCGCTTACCCTTGGAATTTTGGTGAATTTATATCTTTGTGTCCCACATGTCTTTTCTCTTCTGTGTCTGTAGGAGACACTATAAAGGGATATCCCGAAGAGGTGCCAAGAATCATTTTATGGATGCCTTATTGAATTTAATGTGTTAATGCCTTATCCTGGGTGTCTTCCACAGTCCTCTATCTAACTAATAAAGACTGGTAAAGTGTTCTCTTTCAAGGCCCATCATCTTTGGGGTTCAGAGTGACATAACATACCAACTAGACATGGATACATGCCATGATACCCTATGTTTGGAATTTTATAGCACCTATTGACAATAACTACTTGTCTATCATGGGAGAAATGAAGGATAAGATGGCCACAGGCTGGTTAAGATCGTGATGTTTGGAGACAGAAATCATACTTGGGTAGGGCTTGGTTTCCAAGCACACATTTTTAACACTGGACTCAACAAAGAGTGCGACCTAGGAAGGTGGAGATTTTAGTGGGACAGTTAAACCATTCCACTGCCAACTTTGGGTATCTAGAGATCCATAAAAGATGGACGATCAGCACCTGGCAATCAACCCATTTTAACTATTCGTGTATAAGAGCAGAGACAACAAAGTTCTATCTTTGATTGCTCTTACATCAGGTCAGTGAATGACTGGTTTTTGAAAATGATGTTGTGTATACTGGCTTCCTATAGAAGCCATAGACAACGTATTGAATTAAAAAAGAGTAGCTTACTAACACGTTTGATTCTGAGAGGTGTCTGAACAGCATCACAGTCAACCAGGACAGTCATGCTCACTTTGTCTATATTGTCACTTAGAACTTCTAGGTGGAAAATTCCCTATTATTGGTAGCCACAGTATCTACAATTTTATGTTGTGTGTAGCCTCGTGATCACCATTCTGTAAGTAGTCCATGAAATATCTGTGGATGGATGAGGAATCAATTGAGGTCATACCTAGATCTCCATCATACAATATGTAAGGAGAAATCCCTAAAATACCCTCAGTAAATCCCACCGGCTTTCCCTTCCCTTTCCCATACATTATAACACGCATTGGAAAAGACAATAGTACTGACTTTAAAGTGAGAACATATGCAAACACAAACAGGCACAAATATGTAAAACCTATATGCTGGGTCTCTGTGTTGTACATGAATAAAAACGGAAAAAACCTATGAGACACAAAAAGAAGTAGGTTGCACAGCAATATGGCACAAAGTCTGTGCACATTTGTGTACACCTGTTTTGTTTATGAGTTAACATATTAAAGCCAGATCATTACTGAAAGCAGAAACAAACCACTATTGCAAGTTGCGTGGAGTGGCATTTAATTGGAATTGGGAAACTTGCAGATCCTCAGAACCAGTGATTACAACAAAAACCACCACAAATAAAGGATCGACTCCTGTAAAAAATTAGGATATGAACAGGATGAACTCAAGTCTTTTTGATAAGAGCTTACATATAATACTATTGAAAGTGGACAATATACCTCAAAAATACTGCAGGAGGTGTCTGCCCGCCGTTGAGTGCATGAATGGAGTAGTCCTTATACATAGTCCTTAGACAATTGGGACTAGCTAGAAGGACTTGCAAGGCTAGTAGATCACCTAGGGAGGCACAGACCACAAAGACCAACATTCAGAGATTGTTAACCTATAACTAAGTGGTTGGATGTCACAGTCCATTCATCTATCTATATTTGTGTATGCATGTGTGTGCACTGGCTAATGTTGCTTTGTATGTGTAGCCAGAGGTCTCACAATTATTAGAACATTGGAACGTTGGCAGCTCCATTGAAAACAATGGAGTGCTGCGGGCTTTTACTGGCCGGTAAAAGCCCACAGCACCAACATTCCAATGTTCGCTTTGTTCACAGCAACAGCTGTGAACAAAGCCTCACAGAGCCCGAGGGGATTTTAATCCCCTCGGGCTCCGTGAGCAATTTGTTTTATTTAATAGAACATTCTGCCCTGAGTGGCAGAATGTTCTAATAGCCTTAGAACCCGCCGTAGCGGGCTCTACTGGCTATTTAAGGCCCTTTCCCTTGTTAAATGCCCTCGCCTTCGGCTCGGGCATTTAACGCAGGAGCGGGCCTTTAATAGCCGGTAGAGCCCGCTACGGCGGGTTCTAAGACTATAAAAAAAAACTACGCCGGACTCATAGTCGGAAACTCATTGCAGGCCATAATTGTTAGGTGTTTTGAAGTTGTGTTGAATGCTATCAAAAGATGTAATGTCTTTTAAAGCTTGCTGGTTCGTAGGAAACTATCACATCAGTCTGTTCATGCTTCTTCACCCCTATACAAAAAGTAGGGGTTCTTAGAGATGGATTATTAGGTGCACCAGTGTTTCAAATGTGCACGTGGAGGCAAACCAATGACTCATCAGGACACAATGCCATGCATAGTGTTAGGTTAAGAAGATTGTGAGACAGGTCTACAATAAACACACCATTTTGAGCAGAACAAAGATCACCACACAGAGGACAGTTTCTTGAAAGTTCAAGATTTTGGGGATGCAGAATGTTCGAACCCCAGGCCAGTCTAAAGCACCCCCCACTTCCTTTCACGCCTGGGAAAATACTGTAAAAGTTTGATTTGAAGAGCAAAGCAATTTGCAAAACAGTGGCATAATAACATTGTGTTGGCCTTCTTTTCTTGTAAGCTAAGTGGTATTTGCTTAAGTAATACTTAAGACTCTTATAATGACGGGGAATATCAGCGTACCTCACCCTTCAGGCTGTTACAATAAACATTTATCTTTCCCCATTTTCAGGGAGTTTACCATTGAAAACACATAGAATTAAGCCAAAAAACAATTCTTCTAACCACATCGAGAGACGATTCATACGCTGCCGCTTTTGTTGAAGTCACCTAATGGGAAAAAGAACAAGCCTCTCTCAAGCTTGTTTCCTGCAAGCTAGTCCAGTAAGGTGGAATTCTTGCAATATCAAAGCTGTGATTTCAAACCCTAAGCATACAATTTTCAAACACAATCTTGAAATTATACATTGATCCCTGGTTCAATCCCTCTACCTTTACCTGATGGTGCAAAATTGAAGCATTCTCCAGGAAAGTTCAAGCTGTCCAACGAAATATGGTCTGAGTGCATTAATTAAGATGATCCACAGCTTCCTTGAAATGTGACTGCATTAGCACAATGCCTATGAGAATGCTGCCCCTAGTGCTGCCATACTACCAGATTTGGCGAAAAATCAAATATAGCCACGAGATATGTGTGTTGGACTGCCAATAGTCAAGCAGGACTGTAGTGATTTAGGTAAAGTGGCACAGTATACATTCATGCTGGAAAGCCTGCAAAACTGTGGGCCAGATTTAAGGGAAAATGACGGTGTGCGTCGCTTCGCCAAATTTGGCAGCGTCATTTTCACAATGGAGGGATGTGCCGTATTTATTAGAATATAGTGCACCCCTGTGTTTCCCCCTGCACCGGCGCTGAATTTGCTGCTGCCGGCGCTGAATTTGCTCCTTGCACCATTGTGCAAGGATGGTTGCGCTGAGAGGGAGATTGTTTTGTACAGGAAGGAACACCTCCCTGCACAAAAACAATCTTAAATGGCGATTTGCTCTTAGAAGGTGTGGTGCAAAGTGCAGCAAACAAACAAAGAGCAAAAAACAAAGAGAAATGAAAGTATTTTGCCTCGTTGCACCCTGCTAACGGCACCTGGGGTGGCGCTAAATTTTGTCGCTGCCTCAGGTTTACGAAAACTCATAAATCGGGGGCAGCGTCAAAATGCAATGGGTGTTGCTGCGGCACGCCCACAGCAACACCCATTGCACGCCCCTTCATCGCAAAGTGCTGCGTGTGAAGGGGCTGTATTTACAAGGTGGTGTAAATTCACAAAAAGTGGCTTAGCTCCATCCTGTAAATAGGATGCAGTGCATAGCGCCACCGCAGCGTCACTAAAAGTGACGCTCCAGTGACACTGGGGGCTCTTAAATATGCCCCTGGATTACTGCTCCTGGGGACTGCTTGCAGATGAGGGGAGATTTGCTTCCACCGCACCAGCAGCCTGAGGCTCCTGATGGTGGCCGCAGCAGAAGCAGGGGATTGGGTGCAGGGAAGGGTATTCTAAAAGCCACAAGGTTAAAATGCTGGGTCACATTATGAAAATGTTGTTGTGAAGAAGCAGTTTTCATTTTCCCAAACATACTAGCTGTTGGAGACTTCATGATGATGGAAGAGCGGGATGGAGGTGATGGCAGGAGGGGCAGTATGGGGTGGAGTTTGGGAGTTTTATTAGACTCTTTTAGACAACATAAACACTTTTTGTTTCCAGAATAAAAGTAAAGGTTAAAGTAGACATCCACGAAATGCCGTCGACTCAGTCAAAAACTGATGGACAGCCAAACAAGCAAATGTATGCAGTTTAACCACCCAAACAAGCGATATCTTAAAAGGGCTGAACCAAAGCCTTTTTTTCAATGTTTTGTGTTGTATTGCATGGTGTGTGTGTTGTGGGGTGTGTGGTGACCTTCGGTCATTCCAGACAGCTAAAGCTGTATGAAGTCAGACCGAAAACTAGAACTCGGCCACCCTCCCCTAGTTCCCTTAAAATCCAATTTGCGAAGTCATTAATTTTAATACCTGTCATTCTTTGGCTAACTACATCGCTATCACTTAGCTTCCCAATGACCGTCCTTAAAGTGCTCGATTGGAGTTTGAAATTGAGAGAGAGTAACTGCAGTTCATGACCCACCATTTCATCCCTCCTTCATGTTTGTGAAGGTACAAGGGAGGCGGTGGATCATCACCTATTCTTCCACAATTTCTTTGAGTTCTGAGGAGACCCTTGGCAAGGCGGAAGAAAACCAGTGATGCAGCCGCTCCGCCCCGTGATGCCTCAGCAGAGGCAAACGATTTTCTTGTTATTGTTGTGCCACCACATCAGTGAATAACTGGATTTCAAAAATGGTATTACTGGTACTTCTCATAGAAACCACAAACAGCATTTTGGCTGCTTAATCTTTATTCCGGACACAGGTGTTGTATTGTACATCACTAACTAGAGTCTCATCCTCCCCCGACCTATCACCTTTATTGTTGCTGTCCTCCATTTTGTCACGTTATGTGTCTCGCTTCCTCGCAATAAACTCCTGCTCTCTGCACAGGTTCTCAGTTAAAAAAGGGGAAGGAAACAAAGGATTCCAGGCTACACGAAGCGGCCTTGCTGGCAAAACAAGCTGCGAGCCATCGTCCAAGGACAAGCGGAGCATATGTCTGCTACCGCCAGACATTTTTCTGATAACCCTGAGAAGCCTCCAGAGTTACCAGTCCCAAAACAAACACCTCTAGCAGGCTCAGTCAACACCCAGCATTCCCTTATGAATAAATCCGTTTTGTGCCTGTAATCTGCCAAGGTTAGGGTATTCTGGACACGTTGCTCAAAAGATGATAAGAGGCGCTAATTGGAGTGCACAATGTATCCTGTTTCCAGCAGCTTAGCTCACAACAGTTCCTTCCCGATGAGAACGAGGGTTGCTGGCAAATACGAAGAAACAGAGCCTAAGGCATTGAAGGCCTGTGATGTTGAATGCCCTGAATATTACCAGCATTTCTTAGAGGAGTAAATAACATATATTGAAATGAATAGCAGACCAAATATATATGATAAAAGGGAATGTATTTTTCGGCCAGTAAGACAATATGCAAAAGCCTCTGCCAGTTATCTAACCATCAAACACTCTAGTGATTTCAGGCTACATGCATGATAGCAATCTCAAGCTGCTAATCCTTTTAACGTCCTGTGTTAAGTTATGTTATGTTATTTTATGCTATGGAGATTTGTATAGCTCTCTATTGCTATCAGTGTGGCCTCACAGCACTCTTGGAGTTTAGTGCATTCAGTGTCTTAAGGATTCCATCACAAACCCGAGTCTGTTTTCAGATTGTTTGACCTGGACCACCAGAAGAATCGTGTGTTCATCTATGTTTGTGAGTGTATGTGTGTTGCACTGGTTAATGTTGTTTGGTATGTGTAGCCAGAGGTCTCACAACTCAAAATAAACATACGCCGGGCTCTTATTCAGAGACTCGTTGCAGGCCATAATTTTAAGGTGTTTTGAAATTATGTTGGATGGTGTCAAAAGATGTAATGTATTTTAATGCTTGTTAAACATTAAATCCAGGATTTCTAAACCACAGAAAATCATCCCTGTGTCTCTCAAGGTACTGAATTGGAGGCACAGGGAGCTTAAGTGATTTACCCAGAATCACAGGATGTTACGCCGTGACCACACAAGTCGAATCTGGTTCCCCCAGCTCCGAAGTCGGCAGCTCAGGTCGTTATGGCACACCCTATCCTTAGTGTTGATTCAAATGAAACTGATCCAGATATGACTCCCCTGTCCATAGAAGTTGCCAGAAGTAACATCAGCCTTGATCGTACATCATAAATGACCCTCCTTGAGGCAGTCCATTATGGAACCATTTAAACACTCTTAAAGTGGAACCTCAGGGCATTCCACCAAGAAGTGACCACATACATTTTCCAGCTATGGCTGCCCTTTAGTCAAAGTTGGTCAAAATTGAAAAACTGTGCTGAGCTTCCTAATGTCACCCAACTTTGACTACAGAAAAAAAGTTTTTGCACTGATGTTTGTGTTGGTTAGAGAATTTTGCCACATCAAATATTTCTCATGTGAATTCATCTTCCAAGGGTGGATATTTCGGCAGAGTTTTTCTCCCCCAGACGTACGTTAATCAAAGATTTCTCTCAGTACTTGCAGTTTTTGAAATTTTAGAAACTTTCTGAAAATCGCAGATATTGTGAGCTGTTTAATTTTTTAGTAACTTGGCACACGCCCACCAATAATCTGCAAATGTGATATCCAAGTCACCACTTTCACATCTAAAACACTCACCAATGCTCCTTTCCTCTGAAAAATTGACTACTGCAACTTCTCCTGGTTTCTTCTCCATATTCATGTATACGTTGTTACATATGCATTAGCATCGCCACTGACACTCCACCTTGCACATGCCATCATTCAATTCTACCACTAATGCTTGTCAGATTGCAAACGTTCAATAGTCTTACTGTACCAAAAACATCCATCCCCATGTTGAGTTCAGATCATTCATTCTACTTGCCCCTAACCACTGACGCTCCGTTAATCCAATGAATGGCACACTATAAGCCTTCAAGAACAGCCAGAAACTTCTCTTTAGACCAGTAATGTACCCAATGTCATTGCCCTCCGGGAAGACTGTTCTGCCAGTTAGTTTCCTATCACCGATAACAACTCTGCTTGATTGGACTGTCAACCAGTACGAGTAATAAGACATAAGAAATAGAGGATTGCTGGAGCGCAATGTTGGGCACCCTGACCTCTAGGAAATACAAACTACAACTCATCTGGCAGCAAGATGGGTGAGCCACGTGATTATGATCTCAGTCTTGGTGCATGGCTAACAGTGACAGCTACGTTGAACTTTCCTGACCTGACTGTTGAGCAGGCCTTTTTGCACACCTCAGTGCACATGTGTTCTATTGCACTGTGTGACCAGGTCTTAAAGCACAGAGGCCACTTCATTGGCAAAGTGGACTAGAGTGCATATAGACCCTAGAGTTCAATGCATGATTTGCACACACAAGTCTGTGCATTTCGCAGCAGCTCCCTGCATTTGCAAGCAATTCCAGCTCCTGCAGAAGACGGGGAGCCAGCTCGGACAGCGGGGACCTTTAAACTTCCCCTTCAGTCCCCAACAGGTTACAAAGCCGTTGCCCCAAGTTAAAGATCCACTTCTGTAAAGTACTAATCATGCTAATTTCTTGCACATGGTCGAGGCAAAGCAAGTGTTTTTTCTCTCCATTTCCACCTTGAAAAGTTATCCATAATCCTTAATGAAGGTGTTTGCATCCTTGCTTTTTTATAGCACAATATTACATGCAGTGACAGTGACGATTAGGTTCTTCTTTGTCATGGGCTGCTGAGACCAGAGATCGTGTTCTCAATTTTAAAAACAACAAGTGTGTAAAATAGCCCACAAGCCCCGCACTTTTAGTTGCACCCGATATATATTAGTGGGCTGCAATGTCTTACTGCCATTTTCCCAGGATGATGTACAGCTTACTAAAAGGACACCCCAAGTGTGTTTCCAGAGGATTTTGGAGACGTGTTCTTGATGCATAGGAATATGATCACATCTCCGCCAAAGAAGCACTTCCTGAGTGGCATGGGGTGGGGCTTGGTGGTTACAGGGTGTAGGGTGCACACGAGCAAATGCCATGCATGGTGTGGGTTAGTGACTATAGGGGGTAGTCTGTAAGGCCTCATCACTGGCCAGGCTCTGTGGCAAACCCCCATCATGTACAGCCATAAGCCATGCATGGTGCGGCTTTGGGTGGTTATAGTGGTTTGTTTGCAGGACCTGGCTACAGGCCAGGGCCTGTGGCCAAACCCGCCATGCACAGCTGAAGGTTGTGGGTGGCTGGGTGGTTATAGGGGGTTGGTTGTGGGCCCTGCGGTCAACCCCTGCTGCGCACAGCCTAAGGCCATGCTTGGCAGCAGTTGGATTAATGTAAAGTAATTGAAATTACTTAACAAAAAAAATAATTGGAAATTCACTGAAAAAAACAAAGGTTACAGGGAGGTTATAGTTAGGAAATAGAATTTTTTTTAAACATAGACATTCAAATAAAAAACCAAAGGTTACAGGGACATTATAGTAAGGTAACTATAACTCGCAACCTCGCCAATAAAGGAGGCTATTAGTCAGGATACAAAGACTGCTACCAGAGATATAGAAAGCAATAATAGTGAAAGTGATGCTTCAATACAGTCTGATGCTGGAGTAGCAAAAAACAACATTTTAAAGGAGTTCGATCTCATGACCCGGGGGAGGCTAGTGATACAGCCAGGAAGAGGGAATTGCAGAGGTCACAGAGGAAGAGGCACCTACAGGAGAGGCAGAAGAAGGGAATATGCAGGAGGCCCAGTGGGAGTACAAACAAGGGGCCAGACAGCATCAAAATGACAAACTAACAGTAGTCAATCTCTCAGATGTTTGTCTTAATGAGTCTGATATTGAGGTATTGTCCCTAGGATTATAATTTTGCCCCACGGCTCATTTCAATTATACACAAAGCACAATTGTTTTTTTTCATTTTAACAGGAAACGTAGGCTGATGAAGTTGTTTGCTATCAAACCTAGTAGGTTGCAGGAACAGAGTGAGATCAGACCATCCAATTTATTGATTAATGATGTCGATTTGCTGTATATCCTGTGTGAGTTCGATAAAAATGTGAACACAGAATATGATCCTTTTCTTAATTTATAAAATATAAATATTGACATTAATCTTAGTTGTCCTAGTGGATTTAAGACTAAGGCGATCATTACAACATTGGCGGCAAAAGCCGCTTACCGCCGTGCAGAAGACCACCAACACACCGCCGCGGCCGTGGAAATCTGCCACAGCTATTATGACCCACAGCTCGGAATCTGCCAAAATTCAGACACCCACACAAGTCCGCCACACCAAAGGTCAGTGATAAACTGGCGAAAATAAAACCTCCACCGTCACGCCAACATAAATACGCCCACACTATCACGACCCACAAATCCACGCGGCGGTCTTTCAACCGCGGTATTTCATTGGCGGTACACTCCGCCGGGCTCAAAATACACACACATTTACAAAACACAGCCACATTGGACAATTCAAAATACACACATCTGATACACATACACACACCACTCCCACACACCCAATACAATATAAAACACACACCCACATCACCCACAAACCCTTACGACAACAAATCCCGAATGAAGGCCAGAGAGAGACACCACCATCAACAACACTAGCATCCACAGGCACAGAACACCATCACCCACATAACTTCCACGCACCGCACACTACACACCACTACATATCAGCACACTTATCACCCCACACACCACCCCACACATCACCTACACCACCCCATGGCACGACAAAGACACCCCAAGTTCTCGGAGGAGGAGCTCAGGGTCATGGTGGAGGAAATCGTCCGGGTAGAGCCACAGCTATTTGGAGCACAGGTGCAGCACACCTCAATTGCAAGGAAGATGGAGCTATGGCGAAGAATAGTGGACAGGGTCAACGCAGTAGGACAGCACCCAAGAAATCGGGAGGACATCAGGAAGAGGTGGAACGACCTACAGGGGAAGGTGCGTTCCGTGGTCTCAAGACACCACCTGGCGGTTCAGCGGACTGGCGGCGGACCTCCACCTCCTCCCCCACAACTAACAACATGGGAGGAGCAGGTCTTGGTGATTCTGCATCCTGAGGGCCTCGCAGGACTAGGTGGAGGAATGGACTCTGGTAAGTCAAATCTTAATTATTACATCCCCCACCCTAACTGCATGCCAGCACATACCCCCACCCTCACCCTCACCCCCATCACTCTAACTCCTCACAAATGTCCCAACATCACAAACCACACATCCTAACACCAAGCCCTGCATGCACCAACAAAGCATGGACACCCATCACTAAAGCATGCCCACTGCACATAACCATACACCCCCTAAACCACCATCACACAACGTCCCACACAGGAATGCAAGCACTGGGGTACACAGTCACCCACCCATTGCACACCATGGCACACACAGATGTAATGACCATATACCCTTATAGGACCCCTACCCAATGTCACCGGACAGGAGGGTCCACACATGTCCACCCCACCAACAGAAGAGGCCCACAGTGATGACAGCACCTCTGTCCAACTGGATCTAGATGACCAGCCCGGGCCATCGGTGACCTCGGGGCAGTCGGTTCCCCACACCCAGTCACAGGCCACCACAGAGCTGCCCCCCTCTGGAAACACCAGCACAGCACCCACCCAGCGGGCCCATACCTCCGTCCCCAGGACACGTCAATCAGCTGTGTGTCCACCACTACAGGGAACCCAGGCTAACCCACCACCCCAACAACAACAGGGATCTGGGGGCAGTGGTAGTGGGCACACAGTCCAGGGGACGGAGGCCTAGGAACACAGGGGAACTGGGAGGGCTGCTGTGTGACAGGGGGCGGACAGGCCCAGGGAACCCACTCTCCACGAGGCCCTCTCCTCCATCATGGGAGCCTACCACCACTCCCAGGAGACGATGGCAAAGGTACTGGCCAAGCTTCAGGAGACCCAGCGCCTGCAGGAGGAACAGTATTTGGGCTTCAGGGAGGAACTCCGAACCATCAATTCCACCCTGGGCACCATCGTAGGGGTGCTGAAGGAAGTACTCAACACCAGGAGGGACACTGTGACACTACAAGGAGCCCCTGACACTAGACTGGACGATGAACTGCCCACCACCCCTGCCGGCGCTAGTTGACAGGAGGCACCGCCACAGGACCACCACACCAGCACCCCACCCCCTGCAGAGGGAGAACCACCTCGCAAACGGTCCCTGAGATACAGGACAAAGACAGAGAACGATGCCAAGCCCCCCACCAAGAAATGAGACCACCCTGATTGTCATCCTACTGTCCCACTTTGTCACCCTGTCCATCCTTAAACTGCCCCAGCTCCATTTCCTATGCCCATTTGGGCAATGCACCTGTGAGACTAATAGACTGGACTCTGCCATGGACATTCCTCCGCCATCACCCCTCACCATTTTACAACCCCCTCCAATATTGAGCACTTAAATAAAACCCTTAAAGCACAAAACAATCTGGAGTCTGTCTGTGATTTCGGAATACTGTATTAGCAATAACTGTGGCAAAAAGCTTTTTCATTGCTAATGTCAACATACCTATGTCACACAGCTCTAGTCCATGAGGAATCAAAGCAGATGTCACACAGTGGGACCCACATCTGTGAAATCGTAAGGGAAAGTGACAACTCAGTGACCATACACTGGGTGAAAACGACAAACAGTAGAGAGGCAGTAGTGTTTAAGTACATGTAGTAGGCAGGTCTGTATTCTTACCTGTGTGTCACTGGAAATATTGCTGGATCACTGAGTCCCTGTTGTCCATGTCTTCTTCCTCTGCTTCCTCGTCTTCACTGTCCACAGGCTCCACAGCTGCCACAACACCGCCATCTGGACCATCCTCCTGCAGAAAAGGCACCTGTCGTCGCAAAGCCAAGTTGTGAAGCATACAGCAGGCCACGATGATCTGGCACACCTTCTTTGGTGAGTAGAATAGTGATCCACCTGTCATATGGAGGCACCTGAACCTGGCCTTCAGGAGGCCGAAGGTCTGCTCGATCACCCTCCTAGTTCGCCCATGGGCCTCATTGTAGCGTTCCTCTGCCCTTGTCCTGGGATTCCTCACTGGGGTCAGTATCCATGACAGGTTGGGGTAACCAGAGCCCTCCTGCAAATGGCGAGGGACAACTGTTAGACACACACTAACCTGGAGGGATATCCCCAGACCCACACAACCATTGCCACTGACTAGCTTCCAGGTGCTCACCTAATAGCCACACACGGTGCCTCTGGAGTTGACCCATCACATAAGGGATGCTGCTATTCCGCAGGATGTAGGCGTCATGCACTGAGCCAGGGAACATGGCATTCACATGGGAGATGTACTGGTCTGCCAAACATACCATCTGTACATTCATCGAATGATAACTCTTCCGGTTTCTGTACACCTGTTCACTCCTGTGGGGGGGTACCAAAGCCACATGTGTCCCATCAATGGCACCTATGATGTTGGGGATATGTCCCAGGGCATAGAAATCACCTTTAACTGTAGGCAAATCCTCCACCTGAGGGAAAATGATGTAGCTCCGCATGTGTTTCAGCAGGGCAGACAACACTCTGGACAACACGTTGGAAAACATAGGCTGGGACATCCCTGATGCTATGGCCACTGTTGTTTGAAATGACCCACTTGCAAGGAAATGGAGCACTGACAGCACCTGCACTTGAGGGGGAATTCCTGTGGGATGGCAGATAGCTGACATCAGGTCTGGCTCCAACTGGGTACACAGTTCCTGGATTGTGGCACGGTCAAGCCTGTATGTGATTATCACATGCCTTTCCTCCATTGTCGACAGGTCCACCAACGGTCGGTTCACCGGAGGATGCCGCCAACTCCTCACATGTCCCAACGGACGGTGCCTATGAAGGACAACAGTGAGCACAGAGTCAAACAACTCAGAGGTACGCACCACAGCATACACAGAACACCATTCATAATCTAAAAAGTGGCCTGTATGTGTGTTGAGTCTAGGCCTAGGTATGTGTGACGCAGTTGAAATTGTAGGCATGTGGGCCCCTGAAATGGCGGCTGCCTGACCCGTAAAGTGGGACAATGGGATGTGAGGTAACTGCGCTGGCGTTGTACACCGTCGCGGTAGGCGGTCGAAGACTGCGGCACAATGCAGCATTGGTTAACATTGGACCCTATGGGTCCCAGGAGCCAATGACGATGTACGCCGGCGGTGACGGTACGCACCGCCGCGGACGTGACTGCCATTTTCTATCTGTTCAATCACTCGATACCTGCTCTTCGATAGGAGAGGACCTACACTGCAAGTGCTGCTGTGACCTCGGTCTGGAAGAGACAATGGCTCGAGTGTCTGGGGAAAGGGCCCCTGCCTTCACATCGGAGGAGTTGGAGAAACTCGTGGATGGGGTCCTCCCCCAGTACACGCTACTCTACGGTCCTCCAGACAAACAGGTAAGTACAATGGGAGCATGCTGTATGGGCTATGCCTGTGTGGAGAGGGGTGGATGTAAGAAGGAAGTGGGGAGAGTGCGGCGTGCATGAAACAACGATGAGTGCATGTGCCACATGGCAAGGGTAGGGATGGGCGCCAATCACTTTGACGGTGCAGTTGGTAATAACTTTCTCTTCCCCTTGTACAAATCATGTAGGTCAGCGCCCACCAGAAAAAACATATTTGGCGTGCCATCGCCAAGGACGTCCGGACCCTGGGGGTCTACCACAATTTGGAGCATCCACTGCCAGAAAAGATGGGAGGACATTCGCCGCTGGGGCAAGAAGTCGGCGGAGGCTCAGCTGGGAATGGCCTCCCAATGTGGGAGGGGTGCCCGTCGCACCATGACCCCCCTGATGTTCAGGATCCTGGCGGTGGTGTACCCGGAGTTGGATGGGCGCTTGAGGGCATCACAGCAGCCACAAGGGGGTGAGTACACTCGCGTTCTGCTGATTTTGCGCGCAGTGGAGGTGTCTGGGTGGGGGAGGTGGGCTGTGGGTTTCCCTAGGCCAGGGCGAATTCCGTAGGCAGGTCCCTCCCTAAGGCAGCCCATGTGGCACCCCACCGCACATCTGTAGAGTGCCAAGTACACCTAGTCATGCCCCTGTGTCATCCATGTGTGCAGATGTCGTCCATAGCCTAGTAGGCCATTTCCCAGGAATTGAACAGTGGAGCCCAAGACCGCGGCGTAGTGCAGGGGGCTTCTCTGTCTGTCGTGTCCGCCAACGGTAGCGGTAATGCATGCACTCAACATGTCTTTCTTCTGTCGCTCCCCCTCTTTTTGTGGTCTCCCTGTTCTTGTGTGCATTAGCATCATCAGGCGGAGGAGCAGTGGCTCCGGAGCACGAGGGGGCTGCATCCCACATGGCCATGGAGGGCCAGACTACGGAATCGGACTTCACCAGTGGGACGGAGGGAGAGGGGAGCTCCACAGCGGGGACAGGAGCTGAGACCAGTGACACGGACTCGTCCTCTGATGGGAGCTCCCTTGTGGTGGTGGCAACATCTGTGCTCCCCCAACTACAGGTACAGCCGCCACACCCCCTTCCAGCACCGCCCTCCCAGCAGCCCCTCAGCCTTCGCCCCGTGCCCGCTCACCCGGGAGGGTGGGCATCACCTTCGCCCCAGGCACCTCAGGCCCTGCCCCAGTCACCCCTGCTGCCCTCAGTGAGGATGCCATTGACCTCCTCAGGTCCCTCACTGTTGGGCAGTCTACCATTTTGAATGCCATCCAGGGTGTAGAAAGGCAGTTGCAACAAACAAATACATTCCTGGAGGGCATTCATTCTGGTCAGGCGGCCCTTCAGCAAGCTTTTCAGACTCTGGCCTCAGCACTGATGGCAGCCATTGTCCCTGTATCTAGCCTCCCCCTCCAACTTCCTCCACCCAGACCCAATCCCCTGTACCTCAGCCTATCCCAAGCACACCTACAGACCAGCATGCACACACGTCAACACACAAGGGAAGCTCAGGCAAACATAAGCACCACACATCCCACAGGCACTCACGCAAGCATCACACACATGCAGACACACCAACATCCACTGCCTCCACTGTGTCCCCCTCCTCCTCATCTCCCTCCTCCCTCCCTGCCTTGTCTACACTCACACCTGCATGCACTACCTCTACAGCCACTACTACCATCACCAGCACACCCACCACCACACCCCGCTCACGTGCAGTCACCACCCCCACTACCATTCACACGTCCCCTGTGTCCTCCCCCAGTGTGTCTGTGATGCCCCCTCCCAAGATACACAAACGCAGGCACACACCCACCCAACAGCCATCCACCTTACGACAGCCTCCAGCGCATGCACCTTCACCCAAAGTCAGCAAACGAACACCTCCTGCAACCACAACCTCTTCCTCCACTCCCAAACCCCCTCCAGCTACCTGTCCCAGTGTGACCAACATTTTTTCCTGTCCAACCTTGACCTCTTTCTCACACCTCCCCCACCCCGTCCGTCTCCTAGGTCCCGAACTAGCACCTCAGCCACAACATCTCCGGGACAAGTGGTGCCTGTAGTCACCGGAATCTGGAGTGCACCGGCCACCAGGGCAGCCAGTGTGGTACGGAGCCACAGCACAGACACTCCCCCACCTGTGAAGCATCAGAAGTTGGCCAGTGCTCGGAGCGAGAGGGGTAAGACTCCAGCCACCAAAGCCGCTCCCAGGGGTACAGGTGGGAGTGTGGAGTCAGCTGCGACACCTTCCAAGGTGGGGAAGGGGCACATGAAAGTCAGCAAGTCTGGGAAGAGCAGCATGGCGGAGAAGACCGCCATCATCCCAGCTGCCCAGAAGGCCACCGCCAGCACCAGCCCTGCTGCCCAGGAGGCCACCGCCAGCACCAGCCCAGCTGCCCAGGAGGCCACCGCCAGCACAAGCCCAGTTGCCCAGGAGGCCACCGCTGGGCCATGAAGGACCTCCAGCAAAAGCCCCGCTGGACCATGAAGGACCACCAGCAAAAGCCCCGCTGGGCCATGAAAGACCGACAGCAAAAGCCCCGCTGGGCCATGAAGGACCGCCAGCAGCTGAGTCACTGCAATGGAGACCGCCGCTCCAAGCACCGCTGAACAGGGCACCGCCATCTCAAGAACCGCTGAACAGAGCACCGCCGCCTCAAGGACCGCTGAACAGGGCACCGCCGCCTCAAGCACTGCTGAACAGGGCACCGCCGCCTCAAGCACCGCTGAACAGGGCACCGCCGCCTCAAGAACCGCTGAACAGGGCACTGCCGCTCCAAGCACCGCTGAACAGGGCACCACCGCCTCAAGCACCGCTGGCCCATGAGCGCCAAGGGCACTGACGCTACTAAGTCCTTCACGGGCAGAATGAAGCACTCTGGGCACCATGCCCCGTCCAGAACCAGTGGAGAGATCCATCCACTACCTCTGTCCTTAGCAGGATGAAGCACTCTGGGCACCATGCCCCCTCCAGAACCAGTGGAGAGATCCATCCACTACCTCTGTCCTTAGCAGGATGAAGCACTCTGGGCACCATGCCCCCTCCAGAACCAGTGGAGAGATCCATCCACTACCTCTGTCCTTAGCAGGATGACGCACTCTGGGCACCATGCCCCCTCCAGAACCAGTGGAGAGATCCATCCACTACCTCTGTCCTTAGCAGGATGAAGCACTCTGGGCACCATGCCCCCTCCAGAACCAGTGGAGAGATCCATCCACTACCTCTGTCCTTAGCAGGATGAAGCACTCTGGGCACCATGCCCCCTCCAGAACCAGTGGAGAGACCCATCCACTACTTCTGTCCTTAGCAGGATGAAGCACTCTCGGCACCATGCCCCCTCCAGAACCAGTGGAGACTGTTATCCACTTGAGAGACTGTGGCTTTGCACTCCCCAGGATGGAACAGTGGGCAACCCACGCACTGTAGAGACTTGAAAGACTGTGGCTTTGCACTCCCCAGGATTGAACAGTGGGCAAACCACCCACTGTAGAGACTTGAGAGACTGTGGCTTTGCACTCCCAAGGATTGAACAGTGGGCAACCCACCCACTGTATAGACTTGAGAGACTATGGCTTTGCACTCCCCAGGATTGAACAGTGGGCATGTGGCCCCCTCGTGGATTTGGCGTTGTGCACTCAACCGGCTGAGGTGCCCCCCTTTCCCTCCCCCTGAGGTGCCTGTTTTGTTGCTCTCTGATGCCCTTTCAGTGTTCTCTCCATCATGGTCGGGGATCTTGTGTGGGCCTCACCCATACCGTGTGGGCCCAGTGTTTCACGTAATTAATTGGAGCACTACCTGGACTACTATGCTTGGTATATATTTTGTACATGGTGTATATATATATTTTTGCCTACTTATTTTAATATATTACAATGCTTACACTCATTTTCTATTGTCTTTGCATTCTTCCGTGGGGGTTTGGGGGGTGTAACTGTGATGTATCAATATGCATTAGTGTGTGTGTTGTAGTGGGTGAGGGTGGGGGTGTTGCGTGTGTGTGTCCCTGCTTTTTCCCTCCCCCCTCCCCTGTGTCGTAGGTGCAGTACTCACCGTGGTCTTCGCCGCCGGCGTTTGTGCTCTTGGTAGAGGAGCAGGAAGACTATCGCAGGGAGAATTTGGAGTTCCGGGTCCATGGTGTCCTCGTTCCTCGTGGAGTGTGTAGAGGTGAGTGTTTTTCCTTCGGAATCCTGTTTCCGCCGTGTTTTTATCCGCGGTGAATCCGCCCCGAAAAGGTGGCGGATTGGTGGGTTGTAATAGTGTGGGTGGTACATTGTCTCCCACCTGTCTGTTGGCGGTGACCGCTGCGCTGTTTGTTTGTACCGCCGTGGCGGTCGGCGTGTTATAGTGGCTGTCTTTGTTGGCGGTTTCCGCCACGGTTGTAATTGCAAACTTTTTACCGCCGGCCTGTTTCCGGTCTTACCGCCGCTTTAACACCGTCCGCCAGGGTTGTAATGACCACCTAAATCTGTGTTCCTACCACCTCTTGTCAACAATGCAATCAATGTGAAAAAGGTTTAATTAAAGAAATAAGTCAATTAAGACGCAGAGGGTTTGTATGCTGGGATAACCTGGAGCTCCTTCTTAGAGAAGCTAACAGATCACTACCAAACAATAAGGGGTTTGTGAGAAAAGAAACCTAATAAGGGAGGGAATGTTGTGGTCCTACCTTTAGAAATGTACTTGAATGAAGGTTTGCGACAAATACATGATGATGACAGCTATGAGATTTTCAACAAATGTGCTATGACACAAATGAATTATGAATACCTTAAGAAACTAGAAGATTGGAGGGACAAACAGTTATTGGAATGGGAAGAAAGGCAATTTTAAGGGTCATAGTTCCCAAGACACCAGCTGTGTATTTGTTTTACCTAAATTACACAAAGATTCCACAAAGCCCCCCGGTAGACCAATTGTCTCGTCTAGAGGAAGTCTACTGGAAAATACATCTAAATATATGGATTTTTTCTTGTACCCATTTGTGGAAACACTTCCCTCGTATATTAGAGATACAAGCAATTTTTATATCTTATCAATGACATCACTTGGGAAGATGGTTTGTTACTTATGAGTCTGTCAATTGCCTATATACATGTATACCGCATGATCTAGGGATTCAAGCCATCAGACATTTTCTTAGAGCACGATCCCTGTCATATCTAATGCAAACAGAAATGCTTTTGAAAATGATCTTTGTCTGTCTTACCACTAACTTCTTCATTTTCACCAAGGTGATATATCGTCAGCCCCAGACTGCGATGGGCACTTGTTTTGCCCCCAGCTATGGGGGTCAGGTGGTTGGTAATATCAGTCAATATGACAAGCATGTGGTCCTCTGGATCAGATACATTGATGATATCTTTTGCATTGGGAAAGGAGACGTTGAATCTGCATATGAATTTGTCAATATTTTAAAACAGTCATTGAATTTAAAATGTACTTTTCAGATTAATCCCAAAGTGATTGAATTTCTTAATGTTAAAGTTTACATTGAGAACGGTAAACTAGAAAGTGTCCTTTACAGAAAGAAAACTGCTGGAAACAGCTTGTTGCATGCTAGAAGTAGCCATCCAAGAAACCTGATACAGAGCATCCCGTTTGGTGAACAATTGAGAGTCCTGCGTAATTGTAGCTCAGATATGGTGTTAGACCTGGTTTCCTGGGCACCAGGGCACTCAGGGGCTACCTCGCTCCAATCGCATCAACTGGAGTGTCCCCCACTGGTGGCCTGGGGTCTCAGTACTAGTGGACCCAAAACTGGTTATCCAAGTACCCCTCTCCAGCACTTGCTCTCTCAGAGTAGCAAGACAACACAGTCCAAAGCTTACTCACAGAGGTGAGGTGGATTTAGAGATTCAGAATACAGGGCACACTGTACTACTAGCTAATAAGATCAATGTTCAGTCAGTGTTTTACTTTTTAAAAAGAAAAGTTCTTTAATACACATGACAGGAATATACTACAAATAAAACTAGGATAAACAGTGAAAATCAGACATCTCTACAACCATGTGGGCCAGAGTTCTGACTCCAAACAGTATTATAGCGTCTAGACACTAAGCACTACACAAACACAGTTTGTAGACACACAATTAGCATTGCTTATTACAGACCATGTTGCACAGGGCTGCTCTCATTCGCTAGAACCATGATACCAACCCTTGAATGGCAATGATGTAGTTTCAGCATATGATGTGAACTCAAATGCTCCAGATCAGCCCCAGAGCACACCACATAAAGAACAGAATTGCCCTCCCTTCCTTAGCAAGGACACTGATCTGGTGGCGTCAGGGATCTGATCACAGATGCCTGGTATCTTGGCACAGTTTACTGGAGTCCCACTAGACCAGTAGCCACTGGCTAGCTGTAGAAGAGTATTAGCTGGCTAGAGTGCCAGTACACCCTGGTACCCCCATGTATCACAAAGATACAGGGGGCCTGTACCACAGGACACTCTTCCCCAGCTACAGATTGTAATTGTAAGTATCACAGGCTGCAACAACACAGGGGAGGGGTCTGGGCAAAGTTATCTCACCTTTAAAGGATTGGTGGAATCAAGCTTTCCCATCTGGCTCTGGCTCTGTGATGTGCTGCAAGCATCTTTATCTTGAGCAGCTGTTTGCAATTTCCTTGTCTTCCAAGTCAAAGTCTCACAAACAGCTTGCCTTCTGCTTCTGCATTCAGGCTGGTGGTTGATCCTTTTGCTCTTTCACAGCTAGCAAATTCCTTCAGAGCAGAATCCGTCCATCACAGAGAAAACTCTCAAGTTCAGAAGCGGTGAGCAAGCTTCCTTGCCTTTACACCATGGCCCACAGCTGGCATCTGTAGATGCTTGTTAGAACCGAAGACCAGTCTTGAACAACCACTGACCACTCAGGCCAGACTTTTATTACCTCTGATTGATAGGCAGATCCAATCAGAGGGTCTGCTACTTTTGAATCCTGGATGCCCCTCCAATCATGAAACCTAACTGTGTCATGCTCACTGTGTGTATAAGACATGTATAGGATGAGTTACTGGGTTTCAGGACAGGCTCTTGGTATCAGTCTGGGCTATTCTTCAGAGAGGAATTTTAATTAACTTCAGACCAGGAGGCACTGACCATCATCCCTCCTAGCTGAGTTAGGGCAGCTAAACACAGATAAGAGCACATGTTTACTCCAGCCCACAAAGCTTCTTCAAGTAATAGGGAGGGGCACGGGGGAGCTGGAATATCTAGCAGAACAGCTCAGCTCACATTAAACACAATGGCTCACCTCACCATTCTCCCCTAGGGAACCTACTGGCTCTCAAACACACATCCCAGGTAGACAAAGGAAACAGGACCACAGGAAAAGAAGACTGCACAGACTTAATCAGGAGGGTGGCTAGTAGCTCCCCCCACCACCAAGGGTACAAGGATACATGTATCTCTGACTCTAGATTTATTGCTGCCACCACTGTCAGTCTACCACTATCTTGGTAGAGGGGGCAGTAGCCAGGGTGCACTATGCATGCTGTCCTCAACCTCAGAGCTAAGCTCTAGGGTCTCAGTCCATGTAAACAGGGAGATCCTCAGTGGATATACATGTTTGTCATGTTCACTGAGGTAGGGATCTAGAAACTATACAGTAACTTTTAAGTAACTTGCCTCTATATCACCATAAGGCGGTGGGCACTCTCTCAGAGACATGCATAAGACTTACCGTCCCAACATATGGCTTACCTAACAGAAGCTAAATAATGACAAAAAGGTTTCTAGAAAGGGGTTGCTCCAAATCCACTTTTGACAAGGCCCTATTAAAGGTCAGCCAAGTTAAAAGAGAATATTTGTTGATTCCTAAAAAGAAAGCGGCAGATGAGAGGGAACCAATTAGGTTAATTACTACCTATCACAGTAAAACTAAGGAGATGAGAAAGATCTTGTAAACGTTCTGGCCTGTATTGAAAACTGATGAGATGTTTGATAAGCACTTAGATGATTGCCCAATATTTACATTCAGGAGAAGTGTCTCCTTGAAAGACTCTTTAGTCACTGTCTGATACCCCAGCCAGAGACTAGTTACCCTGCTCAGGGTTTTTACATGTAGACATAGTGAGAACTGTAAATCATTTAAATGTCCCACAATATCTAAACCATATGTTATTAAGAAACACCTCTCCTGTAATTTGGACTATTGTGTATATACTCTTTGCTACCAATATAATACATTTTATGTAGGTAGCACAATCCATGTAGCAAAAAAGAGAGTGATGAAACATATGAGGGCAATCTTTCATGAGGGGATGGCCTACCCTGTAGCAAGGCACTTTAAAATGTTTAATGAGCAAAAAGTAAGCTTGCTGCAATTTGTGGTATTGGACAAAATTCCAGTGAAAGAAAAAGGGGGAAACTGAATCTTGGAACTAAGAAAACATGAGTTGAGAATGATCATTTGCTTAAATACAGTACATCCAATTGGGCTGAATATGGATGAGGAGTTGGCAGTACATGTAGGGGACTGATTCAAGTCAATTTGAGGTTGCTGTGCAGGAGATACAATGTTATAACTGCTTAATATGATTTTTGCCATTTGCCTTGCCATTTTTTCTTCATGCTTGTACAGAACATTATGTTGATTGTTATCTGTTTTTAACTTTAAGATGTGGTGGTACTATTTTCTTCTTTCTTACACATGGACTATTGAGATGAACAACGGTCCAATAGTTTTGAGTGGATATGAGGCAGATTTATGTGACAAAAGAGCTATTATATCCTTTTTTCAGATGCATTACAGTTGCCCACTTGGGATGATTGTCTTGATATTTAATAGCACCAATTTTCAAATCTTTGAAATATTGACTTGTCCCCAGGTTGCAAAAAGGTGTAATGGATTTATGTTCTTTATCCAAAAGGTATGTGTGCTGTCTCTTGTACTGAGCCCATGGGGCACTGTTTCAGCAATATGGTCATCTGGACCTGTTAATTTTTCTTGGGGCCGTTTTGTATGACACATGGTTCTGAGATATAAATATTCGGGGCGGTTTTTATTTGATGCCTTAAATGTATTTAAATACTGTCATTGATATATAAAATTGATTTAACGATGGGATACACACCAAACTAGCTATGAAACTAAACATTTCAAAATGGCCAACAGGAAAATAAAGACTCTCTACACAAATTAATTCTACAGTCCGTTTTTAGTGTTTTGAAAAGCACACACTGACAGTGATTTAAACAAGCATTTGCAATGCAATAGAGTCTCGCATTTCTCCGAGTTACAACTCCCAACCGGATTTTTCTTGCCACATTGAATGTAAAAAAACAGCACGATCGTGCTGCTACAGTTCACTCGTAGTGAAGCCTATCGGCAAAAGTGCAATTATCTACGTAACCGGCAAAAGTGCAATTAACTGTGTAACAGGGTCAATGTTATGCAAAGCGCTCGACTTCTGCCAAGCGAGATCGCGCTGCAAACAAAAGATAAAAAGTAGTCCACAAACCTGACAGGAAACAGTGAGCCTCGCATGTTTTCAGCACTTGGTCGCTGCGCTCGAGGAGGGCTAACCACTGGGAAAGGCATGATGTATGCGTGCCTTCCTCTAATGAAAGCAAGCAAATTTTAACAGGCAAGCCCACAAACCAATGATAGCCACTGACGTGACATGGACGGGGATCCGAGCCCTTTTCTAACTTCTAAAGTGTCTCGAAAGGCTCAACCCTAAAAATGTAATTGTTTGTTTGTGTTCTCTCCTGTGAACAAGGAAACTTGGTGTTCCGAAACGCATCAGGTTTTGGTTGCCTGGATGCAATTAATCTTCATCTTTGCAAAGCCGTCAAGTGGCCATGGCTGTTTTCTCATCTGGAATGGTTTGATGATGAGGGTCCAGCCGTGAGAGACTGTTTGGTGATGTGTTGGGGATCGCAACCCCGCCTGAACTTGCTGCATTGTGGCAAGGGACTTAGTGACAGAAGGCATTTGGATATATATGTCAAGGGAGAAGGAGAGAATACGTAAGAGTTCACTAAGAAATATGGACATATATAACCATTGAGGACTTCTGGTTACATTTAGAAACCACAGGGATGAATTAAACACAAGTGTTTGACAAATGTATTAACTATTAATTAAAAATAAAAATGCTAGAGATGCTGATCTTATTTTGTTTAAAAATGTATATTTCAAAAATAAATTAGCATATTTTAAATATGTCATTATTTAATAAGCATGTATTTTTAACAGTTAATGTGCACTAACATTTTATGATATTACTTCTAGGGTACAAATAATTACTTTATTTTGTTTTACCTTCAAATTACTTTTAAAAATGAATAGACATTATTTTTCTGTATACTTTCTCACAGAGTGCTCTGTGTCACTGTGAGGGAGATCTCCACCTATATGTGAGAACTTACCAGTAGTAACTTTACACTTGTAAAATTCAGCCTTAGATGTCTCCACCCCTGACCTGAGTAAATGTACACTCAAAAATGGTGAATAACAAAAACGTGTTGACTTACACCTAGGTGCAGAAGTAGATCTACTAGTTAAAAAATCTACAAATGTAAATTTAGCTTTGTGAATAGGGCCCTCTGTGTTCAATGGCAGTGGTAAAACTGTGGAATCCACAACTTTAGAGAATAAAGCAGACAAGTTATTGCTTTCTATTTAGAAAGCTCCCAAACACCATACTTTTTCTGAAGTTTTATAAGTAGAATACAGTCATGAACATTTGTATGCATGTTTTCCCCTAACACCTGAGAGCAGAAGTTGCAGTTGTGTGGCAGGTCACACTTTACTAAATAGCATAGACATAACAACAGTAAGTTGGCTAATGGAGATAAATTTGGATATATGCATCTTCTGTGACGTTCAAGTTTAAATATGGGGCAAGACACTTAAGACAGGAATTTAGTTGACTTGAAGGAACATTTCCCTCAGCAAATAAGAGAATCTCCAAAATTACTACTCTGGGATGTTCCTAGTACTTAATTTGTGCCTGTGTTTGCAGGTGCTTGGAACTGCAACTCATTTTTGGGGACCAGGACTTTTTTTTCATCCTCAAACTTTGACCTACAGCAAGAGGGAGAAATGAAGGTGAGGAAAATAATTAGGAAGAGAGGAAAGGCAGGAAATCTGCGGCAAAGGGGAAGAAGCAGTATTGAAAAAGAATCTTTAAGAGTGAGCTAGAGAAACAAGATGTAAATTGGTAGACATGAGGTGAAATCAAGATGAGGTAGCCATGCTTTTTGTTAACCATAGCCTTCCGCAGGCTCCCAAGGAAAACTTTAAGACCCTGCACTTATGTTTAGTAATGCACATGTCCAGAAGAGCACTTTTTATCAGAACATACTAGATTGACAGATATCAGTTTCTTTCTAATACTGCTGCACCCTTTAAAGGTGCATTGGGCTAAGCGGCATATCTTCGAATGGGTGCGCAGGGTGAAACACCCTCAAGTAATCTTTCAATTGGGTCAGAGGCCAGCAGTGACAGTTTGATGCAGTTAGTCACCAACATATTACAGCTGGGATGTTGAGTGTGTCACAGCATATACAGTGCAGGTTGCAGTACATTCAGTAGGGTGAGTAACAAACACATTTGAAATGGGTTCCTTTCATTTTGCATTCCCTAAGATTATTAGCTTTGTCCAGAGGTTGTGCTTCTGTTGTTTTTTTCGTACATCATATGACTCTTGTATAACGCATACAGGTAAATGGCTCACATCCAGTTGTCTGGGTCAAGTCAGGTTCATTGTGTGTGTGTTTATGACTGGGCATTATTGAGAGCTGTGCATCTGACTTCGAAGGCTGTGTGAGTTTCTCACAGTGCCTGTCAATGGGTCATAAAAGCATTCAGACTACGTGCACATCCAATCCTAGGCTTCACCACAGAACTCATAGAGTGATGGTCACATACGTGCCAAACGTATTTGTGGAAAAGTGAATGAAGGCAGTACACAACTTTTGAAATATAGGCCCTCATTCCTACCGCCGCCCACCATGCGGGAACCTCCAATCTGCCGCCATGCGGTCAAAAGACCGCTGGCGGCATTCCGACCTTCCCGCTGGGCCAGCGGGCGCTAACAATGTTAGCACCCCCCGGCCCAGCGGGAAGGGGGCCTGCAACATTGAAGCCGGCTCCGAATGGAGCCGGCGGTGTTGCAGGTGTGCGACGGGTGCAGTTGCACCTGTCGCACTTTTCACTGTCTGCTAGGCAGACAGTGAAAAGCAGGCTGGGGCCCTGTTAGGGGGCCCCTGCACTGCCCATGGACACCCGTTCCCGCCAGCCTCTTCCGGGCGGTGTAAACTGCCAGAAACAGGCTGGCGGTAAGGGGGTCAGAATCCCCTGCGGATTTGCCCAGCCGGGGAAAATCCGGCGGGAACCGCCGGACCCGGTTTTCTGACCGCGGCTTTACCGCCGCAGTCAGAATGGGCAGGGAAGCACCGCCAGCCTGTTGGTGGTGCTTCTGTCATTTTAGCCCTGGCGGTCTCAGACTGCCAGGGTTAGAATGACCCCCTAAGTCAGCAAATGAAAAGGAAGTTCTGTTTTACAGGTGACTGGGTAGATTGTGTGCTTGGGTGGAGGTGGGAAGATAATTTGTGAAACATGCAGGTGGATAATTTCAGAAAGATGTGGGAGCAAAAGGGTGTAAGGCCCAAAGGTACGTAGCTTCGTTTTTGCAAATTGTGAATCTTTGCAGTTCGCAATTAGGTTATCGCAAACAGCTATGTACTATGGTGTGTTTTACACTGTTTGTGATTCCCACTGGGTCACAATTGACCTACCTTATTAATATTCATGAGGTAGGTCACAAACTGTGACCCATTGAGAATTGCTAAAAACACAAGAATGGTGGCCTGCTGGGGACAGCAGACCACCATGTCTGTGTTTGCTTTTAAATAAAGCAGCATGTTTTTTAAAATGCAGCCTGTTTTCCTTAAAGAAAACCGGGATAAGTTTCAAATAGAAAAATTAAACATTTCAGTTTTTCCCTTAAAAAACATTTTCACATGCAATCACAAAGCACAAAGGGGAAGGGGTCCCTTGGAGACCCATTCCCCTTTGTGAATGGGTTACCACCAAATTGAATTTGGTGGTGAAAAGCGAATGTTTTGCGACTGCAATTCAGTCGCAAAACATTCACACATACCACTGTGAGTCGATATTAGGAAGGGACGCCCTAAACATGCTCCTTCCTAATTCTGAATCACTAACCTATTTTGCAATTCGATAGTAGGTTACAGAATTGCAAAATAGGGTTTAGGACATCCCCCAAAATATTTTTCTGGTTGCAAATGGCTCGATTCTGTGAATTGGGCTACTTGCAACCTGCAAAAGCTTCATATATCTGACCCTAAGGGTCTAACAGTGTGAGTGACTGCAGAGGAAAGTGCTGTTTATGGGAGGACAAAAGTGACTGAGACACTCCATAGACCACTGCTCTTTCCACAGACCTTAAGTAATGTTTAATTCACAGTCTCAGACTGTCAGAATTGAGAAAATTCACTTCTAATTATTAAGCACAAAGTCACTGCTGCCACTCATTTATTTCATACACCTCACAAGCATCAGCAAAGACAATAGGCCTGGCTTGTTTTAAGCAAAGACCGGTTGTTGTGTTATATGTCTAGATGCCATAAAGTAAAACTCACAATGAGGCACCCAAATATGGGTCGTGTACGAATGTATTAGTTTTATATAGCACAGACCTAGCTATTAAGCAATGGAGCACTTTACATTATGTGAGAGTTGGGAGACAATCTGCAAGACTGTGTACATTACCTGGGGATTACATAAATACATTTTACACACATTGCATTTCACATTTTAGCCACAGGGAGATTACGAAGTTTAGCCAGAATTACCTGATTATGAATCAAGCGCTGAGGCTGAGATTCAAACTAGAGTCCTGAGGTTTCATAGGTTGCTTAGCTGTCGCTAGAAAAATGAAGAAAGGAGGAATTCCCGAAATGCACTATGAGGTATCCAAAAATAATGCTTGCACTCTGAATAAAGGTGTACAAGTTTAGTGTGTTCTTCATCCAGTGACACAAATTACAGTTAGATTTTAGTAATTCTAACATACAGAAGCAATAGTTTCAAAGTGCACTGTCACGAGTGTCACCCTTAGCTAGTAGTTTAATCATATTCTAAATGCATTTCACACCTAAGATGGTTCTTCATCAGGGGGAGTACACTGCTATTTTGGCTAACCCACACATAGAGTGAAACATCCTATCTGGGTTTGAACCAGACAGTAGTGGTACTAGCTTAAAATTATCAGGTGGTCTTCAAAAGGATGTTTGCAAATGTTCTTACTACCCAGGTATGAGGCTGTATCACCTTAGTAGGTTATTTTACAACATTATGAAAACTGTAGGATGTCTCCAATGAAATAAACTTCTTGGCACCCATTTCTGTTTTTCCTCTCTTGGTGAACACAGTATTGAGGATTGTTGACAAAGGGTGTTGGTGGTCTAATGTTGGGTGGTGAGCTCTCAGGAATGTGTGGGGGTTGGGCAGACTGTTGTCAGAGGTGGAAGTGGCCATTTGGTTCTCCCAACAAGGCAACATACTTGCGAAACTGACCCTGTTAAACCTGGCATTATAAATGCAAAATACATGTCTGACACTTAAATCCATTTCTCTACACTGTACATGCCCATTTTCTTACCTATCAACTAGCGGTGGGCGAGCCACCAAATGAACTGGAAGAGCCGAGAAAGACGCAAACCAAGGGTCTTGCTCGGATTATAGAACCTGTGCATGAGCCCAGCCCTGAAAAGATTTGCTGTGTAAATCATACAACAAACACGACATAAAATATGATAGTCTTTTAAAAATTCATTGACACGAATATGACTCAATATAGCATTGTACTGAGAATGATCTATTAAAAGTGAAAGATTTGTAGAACTGGAAATCTGAGCTCATGTATTTGAAAGTGGGTTCAGATGCGATAAGGAAGAAAAAAAGAGTTTTGGTGAGATAAATCATTTCCCTAAGATAACACAATTTATGAGTGGAAGGCATGATTTGTCCAGGTATTCTGGTTTTCCTTTGTACAAATCAGCCAATAAGTGGGTAACTATTTATCTTGCCTTATGCTAAGGCTTTGTTTTTACATCCCAGTGCATTTTTCTGCAGTTTTCAAAATGTAGCGCAATCTCGACCCAAGAGTTATTGTAGTTCTTAGCATGAGTACCAGTTACATTACATAAGGTCACATGCATTGTTTATATGCCTGGGGATATTAAGGCCCTCATTACAAAATTGGCGGTAAGTGCCGCTTACCGCCATGCTGACTGCTGCCAACATACCGGGACTGTGGCGATATACCGCTACCCGTATTATGACCCACACATAGAAATCGGCCACTATACAGACACACACACAAGTCCGCCAGACCAAAGGTCAGTGATAAAATGGCAGTACCAAAACCAACACCGTTACGCCAACTGAAATACACCCACAGCATCATGACCCACGAATCACTGCAGTGGACATTCAACCATGGTAAACCATTAGCGGTACACACCGCCACGCTGAAAATACACACACCCTAACAAAACAACACCACATTGGACAATTCAAACTACACACACCTGACACACATACACACACCACACCCACACCACTATATAACACACACCCACACTACCCACAACTCAAAGATTTTGAAAACTGAGGGAGAGACAAGAGCACCCACTGAATCTGAGCCACAAAACACCATCACCCATACACCATCCACATACCTCACAGCACACACCCCAACACATTACCCCACACACCCTCACACACACCATTCACACTACACCCATGGCACCACAAAGACACCCCAGGTTCTCAAAAAAGGAGCTAAGGGTCATGGTGGAGGAAATCATCTGGGTAGAGCCACAGATATTCGGATCACAGGTGCAGCAGACATCTATTGCAAGGAAGATGGAGCTATGGCGGAGAGTCGTGGACAGGGTCAACGCCGTGGGACAGCACCCAAGAACAAGGGATGACATCAGGAAGAGGTGGAACGACCTATGGGGGAAGGTACGTTCCATGGTTGCAAGACACTAGATAGTTGTACAGAGGACTGGCAGTGGACCCCACCTCCTCCCCCAAAACTAAAACATGGGAGGAGCAAGTCTTGGCGATCATGCATCCTGAGGGCCTGGCAGGAGTAGCAGGAGGACTGGACTCTGGTAAGTCAAATCCTTACTACTTTATCCTTCACCCTACCTGCATGCCATCACAAACAACAATCCCTGCCCTCACCCCCATCACCCCACCACCTCACATATACCCCACCATCACAACCCACCCATCCCAATACCAAGCCCTGCATGCAACAACAATGCATGGACCCCCATCACAGACCTGCATGGACACCCATCACCACAGCATGGACACTAGTGACAATCACGTAGCCAAACCAATCACAACACACACAAGCCAAAGCTGCCTTGCTAATAACAACCATAGAGGGAAACATACACATGTACAAGATGGCACACGCAGAAACAATAACACTGCATTTACATCCCCACAGGACCCCCACTCAACGTCACCGAAGAGGAGGTGACAGCCACATCCAGTCCCCCCAAGAAGAGGCCCACAGTGATGACAGCAGCTCTGCACGCCTGGATCACGATGACCAACCTGACCCATCAGGGACCTCTGGACAGTCGGTTACCGAGGCACAGTCCCACCCCACCACAGAGCCTCCCCCCTCAGGAAACACCAGCGCAGCACCCACCCAGCGGGCCCACCCTTCTGTCCCCAGGACACGTCAATCAGCAGTGTGTCCACCACTACAGAGACCCCAGGCAACCCCACAAACACAGGACGATCAGGGACCTGGGGTCAGTGGCAGTGGGCACATGGTTCAGGGGACAGAGGCACAGGACAACAGGAAAGCTGGGAGGGCTGCTGTGCGACAGGGGTAGGACAGGCCCAGGGAACTGACTCTTCACGAGGCACTCACCAACATCCTGGGAGCATACCACCATTCCCAGGAGACCATGAGACAGATACTGGCCAAATTTTAGAGACCCAGCGGCTTCAGGAGTGACAGTACCTGGGGATCAGGGAGGACCTGAGGGACATCCACACCACCCTGGTTACCATTGCAGGGGTGCTGGCTGACATGGCCAACACCATGAGGGAGGCTGTGGCACACCAATGGGCCCCTGACACTAGCCACACCGAAGAACAGCCCTCCACCTCGGCTGACGCTAGTGGACAGGAGGCCCCACCTCAGGAACAACAAGCCACCACCACCCACCCACTGCAGAAGAAGAACCACCATGCAAACGGTCCCTGCGATCCAGGCACAAGCCAGAGAACATTGCCAAGTCTCCCGCCAAGAAATAAGACTCTCCTGATTGTCACCCTTGTGTCCCACTCTGTCACCCTGTCCACCTTGAACTTCCATTGCTCCCTTTCCTATGCTCCCTTGGACAATGCACCTGTGATACACATAGACTGGATTTTCCTCCATCAGCAACCCAGCCCATCTCAATACCCCTTCCACTTATTAGCACCTGAATAAACACCCTTTGAACAAATTCAAGTATGGAGTCTTTCAGTTGTATTAGTTTCACAAACTGTAAAACATTGCAATTCAAATGTAATGTAATATTCACATAGGTATGACCTGTAGTGGGCAGCAGGAAACACACCAGGAGCCAGAGTGGGGCACAGAGATCTGAAAATACAGATGCCAAAGGGTACATACAGTAAGTGGTCATGAAAATAGGGAAATCAGGCTGCCATGTTCAATGTCAAACACAAAACTGCAATGGAAGGTGAAGTTACAGTGTCTTACCGGTGTGTCACTGGAAGTACTGTTGAATTAGTATAGTTGTGGTCTCCACATCTTCTTCCTCTACCTCCTCTTCATCACTGTCCACAGGCTCCACTGCTGCCACACGACCACCCCCTTGCTCATCTTCCTGCAGAAAAGTCACCTGGCGTCTCAAGGCCAGGTTGTGCAACATGCAACATGCAACGATGATCTGGCACACCTTCTTGGGTGAGTAGAACAGGGATCCACCTGTCAGATGGAGGCACCGGAATCTGGCCTTCAGGAGGCCAAAGGTTTGCTCAATGATCCTCCTTGTTTGCCCATGTGCCTCATTGTAATGTTCCTCTGCCCTTGTCCTGGCATTCCTCACTGGGGTCAGTAGCCATGAGAGGTTGGGGTAACCAGAGTCGCCTGCAAATATCGAGGGATACCTATTAGCCACACACTCACCTTTAGGGCCAAACCCACACCCATATACCTACATCAACTGGGTGGGGACCATGGGCTCACCTATTAGCCACACCCGGTGCCTCTGGAGTTGAAACATCACATATGGGATGCTGCTATTCCTCAAGATAAAGCCATCATGCACAGATCCAGGATACTTGGCATTGACATGGGAGATGTACTGGTCCGCCAAACACACCATCTGCACATTCAAAAAATGAAAGCTTTTTCTATTTCTGAGCACTTGTTTATTTCTCCGGGGGGGGGGGGGACAAATGCAATATGTGTACCATCAATGGCACCAATGATGTTGGGGATATGTCCCAGTGCATAGAAGTCAGCTTTCACAGTGGCCAAATCCTGTGGGTTTCAGGTATGCAGCTGATGGCGTTGGGCATTCTACCCCATGGGCTGGTAACTAGCATTGTAACTGGTAGTGCATGGCCTAGTGCATAGGGCTGTTCCCTGTGAGCTGTGTACGCCTACGGAAGTGTTGTTGTTGGCATTGACCAAGTGTATTCTCTGTCTCTCCCCCCTTTTTGTTTTGTCACCCTGTCCTTGTGTGCATTAGCATTATCTGGCGGAGGAGCAGAGGCACCGGCGATAGAGGGAGCTGCATCCCACATGGGCCTGGAGGCCGAATCCACTGACGGTGAGGGCACCAGTGGGATAGAAGGCGAGGGGAGCACCACGACGGAGACAGGAGGGGACACTACTGACAGCGACACTTCCCCTGATGGCAGCTCCCTGGCGATGGCGGACACCTCTGTGGCCACCCCAACTACAGGTACAGCCGCCACCCCGTACCAGCACCACCCTCCCAGCAGCCTCTCAGCGTGTTTCCCGTGCCCGCTCACCCAGGAGGGTGGGCATCTCCTTCACCCCAGGCACTTCAGGCCCTGCCCCAGTCAGTCCCGCTGCCCTCAGTGAGGAGGCTATTGACCTCTTGAGATCCCTCTCTGTTGGGCAGTCAACCATGGTGAATGCCATCCAGGGTGTAGCAGGGCATTTGCAACAAACAAATGCATACCTGGAAGGCATTCACTCTGGCATGGTGGCCCAACAGAGAGCATTCCAGGCTCTGGCCAACTCACTGATGGCAGCCATTGTCCCTGTCTCCAGCCTCCCCCCTCCAACTTCCTCTACCCAGTCCCAATCCCCTCATCCCCAGCCTATCCCAAGCACACCTTCAGACAAGCAATCACCCAAATCAACACATAGAAGTGACTGAGGCAAACACAGGCACTACACTTCATCTCACAGGCTCTCACACAAGCACTATCCACATGCAGACACACCAACATCCATTGCCCCCACTGTGTCCCCCTCCTCCTCATCGTCCACCTCCCTCCGAGTAGCATTTCCACTCACACCTGAATGCACTACATCCTCATCCTCTACCTCCATCACCAGCACACCTATCACTACAAGCCCCTCACTGGCAGTCACCACCCCCACATCCATGAACACATCCCCTGTGTCCTCTCCCACTGTGTTTGTGACCCCCTACTCCCAAAGTACACAAACGCAAGCACTCAGACACCCAACAGCCATCCATATCACAACAGCATCCAGCCCATGCACTTGCACCCAAACACAGCAGACTGACACCTTCTACAACCACTCCCTCTTCCTCCGCACCCAAACCTTCACCCTCTTCCCACCCCAGTGTCCCTCAGAAGCTTTTCCTCGCCAACATTGACCTATTCCCTAACCCTCCCCCCCAGTCCTTCACCTCTGGCCAGGGTGGCCAGAACCCAGCCCAGCACCTCAGCCACCCAGTCCACAGCTGCTGTGGTTTCTGCAGCAACTGCAGGAGTGAAAGGCTCCAAGGATGCACCCGTCAGCCCAGCCAGTGTGCCAGCACCACATGCCAAAGCCAAGAAAGGTCCACCACCTAGCAAGGGCAAGAAAGGGACACCAGCCAACAAGGGGAAGGAGGCACCACCAGCCAGCAAGGGCAAGAAAAAGACACCAGCTGCCAGAAGCAAGGAGGCACCTCCATCTGCCAAGGGCAGGAAGGGGGACACAACACCAGCCATGGCACTTCAACCGTCCGAGGCTGCAGGTGAAGGCTACCACCACCACTGCCAGCACCGCCACCTGCACCACAGCCAGCACCGCCACCTGCACCGCGGCCAGCACCACCACATGCACTGCCGCCAGCAACACCACTGCCAGCAGCAGCCCCAGTGGGCAGCCATCCATGGCTGCAGGTGAAGGCCTGGAGGCTACCACCACCACTGACAGCACCGCCACTTGCACTGTGGCCAGCACCACCACCTGCACCATGGCCAGCACCACCACATGCACCGCCGCCAGCAGCACCACAGCCAGCAGCAGCAGCCCCAGTGGGCAGCCGTCCCAGGCTGCAGGTGAAGGCCTGGAGGATATCACCACCGCTGACAGCACCGCCACCTGCAGCGCAACTGGCATCCACTGAGCAGCCGTCACTGCCGGCGAGCAGTGTGTAGTGGTGAGTACATAGGCTGCTGTGCATCCTGGCCCCTGCAATACCTGTCGGTGTGACACCCATATGAAAGACTGTGACCTTGCCCCATCCAGGATGAAGCATACTGGGCACAAGGCGCCCTCCAGAACCAGTGGAAGAAGGCATCCACTCAGCCCCTCCTTGCCAGGATGAAGCACACTGGGCACAAGGCCCCCTCCAGAACCAGTGGGCAGACCACCCACTAGAGACACTGTAGCTTTGCACTCCCCAGGACCAAGTAGTGGGCAAACCACCCACTAGAGAGACTGTGGTTTTGCACTCCCCAGGACTATGGCCTTGCACTCCCCAGGACCAGGCAGTGGGCAGACCACCCACTAGAGAGACTGTGGCTTTGCACTCCTCAGGACCAAGCAGTGGGCAAACCACCCACTTGAGAGACTGTGGCTCTGCAGTCCCCAGGACCAAGCAGTGGGCAAGGAGCCCCCTCCAGGCCAATGGCTTTGTACCATCTTCCGGCTGAGATTCCCCCCATCCCCCATCCCCCTGAGGTGCCTGTGTGTTTTCGACCTGATGTCCCTGCAGTGTTCTCTCCGTATTGAGGCAGAAGTCAAGTGTGGCCTTGGCCTATGTGTAATGGCCTAGTGGGCCACCGACATTTTTAAGTGGGCACTGTACCTCCTTTTGTATATATTGTAGATACTGTTTATTGTTAAAGGACATATATATCTAAAACTGTACTATTAAACTCATTTTACTCCATTCCTTTTGTCCTTGCGTTATTCCTGAGGGTTACGGGGTGTATATGTAATGTTATTGCATCTGTTTGTGTGTATGGTGTTGAGGGTGGGGGTGTTGCGTGTGTGTCACTCTCTTTTTCCTCCCCACTAGCTTGTGTGCTAGGTGCAGTAATCACCATGGTTGTCTTCGCCGGCGTTCGTGTTCCTGGTGTATGAGAAAGGTACACAAGCATTGGGAACAAATGCTGCTCGGGCTCAATGGTTTTATGGTTCTTCCTTGAGTGTTGAGAGGTGAGTCGTTTCCCTTCAGTGTTCTGTTTCCACCATGCTTTTAATGGCATTGGTACCGCCCTGGAAAAGGTGGCGGACAGGCGTGTTGTAATGCAGTGGGCGGTACATTGTCATCCGCCTGGCTGTCGGTGGTTACCACTGCGGTGTTTGTTGCTACCGCCGTGGCGGTCGGTGTGTTAAAGTGGCTGTTTGTGTTGGCGGTTGCCGCCGCGGTCATGATTGCATTTTTTTTACTGCCAGCCTGTTGGCGGTGTTACAGCCGCTTTATCACCAACCGCCAGGGTTGTAATGAGGGCCTAAGTGATTTGCCCAGAATCACGGGATATTGAGCCGACTCCATGACTCGAACCTAGTTCCCAGTTCTATGGTCTGCCTCTCTGACTGTAACACCACATCAAAGGGAGAGGAAAGGCGACAGGCAAAAGCCACGTGAAAGCTCAGCTCGTGATGGGCTTCAGAGTCATGCCTGTCTCGAGCTTTCAGTGGCTCACCTACCTCTACTATCAACCTCCATGGAAGCTTACCAGTGCCACTCCAGAGGTGGATTGGCAGTCTTGGAGGAGGATAGGGGGAAGAGGGTTGATGAGCTACAGTACAGCTGTACTTTTGGAACACAGGGCTCTCCGGGCAACTTTTGCAGGCAGGGTGGTGCCACATGTTCCATTACCTTGACTAGCATATAGTGCAATCAAAAGAGGGACAATGAATGTCAATGTATTTATACTGTGTTGGCTAATGCCTTGGCCCAACTGTGTGACTGGTGTCTGATCTGTGCATTTAGGGCACCAGAGATAGCATTCTTATTATTATTATGGCAGTGGATAACCATTCTATAGACCTTCATGGTCAGAACACCTGCTTCAATAGTGCACTTTAACCACCACTCCTACTGCCATCATTCACACAAAAAGCTGCCCTGTTGGCTTACCATGTGCTTCCTCAACAGCACATTCAGAGCTCGCTATCCACACACAATGTCCTACAACAATACACTTAAATCCCAACTCCTGGTACCATCATGCCACAATACACCACATTTAAAAAAAAAACAAGACAATCCGAGAACCATTAATTTGTGGCTTATTGTTTTTCCTATATAATTATAATACCAAGAATGTCCTCATGTTTCTAAATAACTTCAAAATAGTGCCCTTAACTGCTCTCGTCATCACTCCATTGCCTCAGCCTACACCAGTCCTTTGTTTTGCGTTCACCACTTTGCATGCTGGGTACCCGCAGACAAATACCTATCTAACATTACTGGCTGAACTATGCTCTTGATTAGGCTATTGCTTGACAAGTCACTGCCAAAGCATATGCCAGCAGCAAGGTGGGCTGCAGCGGTCCAGGGCAAGGAGTATTTGGTGGATAAAATGAAGCTAATCACTTTTATTTTAAATGCAGTTGGAAGCATCTTTCCCAGCGAGGGAGCATGCAAATAAATACACCACCATGAGGCTATGTAACAGATGTCTTTACTTTTCAACATACTATCGCACTCTGCACGCATTGTGTCACAACATTTTATAACCATGCCTTAACACCTCCCATCAGATTACGTAATTCATGGCTGGAGCCCACCCAGGACCGCGAGGGTCCTAGTATGCATTATATCAAAGACACTACACAGTTCAGAGGGCTAGCGTGGCATAATGGGCGGTAATGAGTTGAAATCAAATATTGTCGCTGCTGGCTGGGAGGCGGAATAAACATGCTTTGTGAATAACATTTTAAGCCTATAACTCAAATGACAGTGCCTTAGCTTCTCAGAATGTGCAAACGTGGCAACCCCGACCTCCTAATTTCCAGCCTTGTAGGTTTTATGCAGACTGACTGACCGTGTGAGGAAGCTTGCAAATGCATGAACTTGAGTTCTGAATGTGGCAATTTTACAGGCTCCATAATTCACACAGGTGCCTGGAGGCTTTTCGGTTTGCAGTGTGGGAAACGCATTAAAAACACACGCTCCCTCACCCAGTTCGACACCGTCAGCAAAGATGGAGGCAGTGTCCAATGACCAGCTGCTGCTTCTGGCAGCATGGAAGGGCTCGAGCGACTGAAACGTGCTTGCCCGAGGGACTAACTGTGCACGTGCGCAGATGCTGAGCAGGCTAATGGAAAGAAAAGGGAAGGCAGCAGAAGAGAAGAGTCCTCCTCAATTTGTATTGGCTTTATTGTTTCTTCTAACCTTTGACCGTTTCACATCTTGGTATTGGAACGCGTTGTGATTTGTGCTTTGTCCTATATTGTTCCAGGCACCTGTATCCAAAGAAAGCTTGCTGTATACAGTGACTGCAGTAGTTGCAATGTGGAAGGTCAACATGAACCACACACACACGCACAGTACGTTCTATATTATTGACCATATCGAGTAAAAAGTAACTTGGGTTTATAAAAATTCAATTTGAAAAAAAACGGCGGTGACTAATAACACCACTCTCTCTCTAGCACTGACAGAAGTATACTTTTTACGCGATGTACCTCAAGAGAAAACGGCGGTACACGGTATCTGTCGTCAACAGATAATTCACAATTATTTTTATGGATATAAAGCCAAGTTGTGGAGAAAAGATGTGGTCTAATGGCAGGAGCTGCCGACTTTGAAAGTGGGGGACGATGTTGGAGTCCAGTCTCCATACCTCTGCTCAACATCCTATGATTCTGGGCAAATTGCTTAATTTTTATTGGGCCTAAACAAATATGTTAAATTGGTGGTCTGGCAAAGTACTCTACTGCACTTGTACCATGTTGGCACTATCAAAAACTGCTAAACAAGTAACTAAGGCTGCAGGCAAGACCACATGCACAGTTACCTCTAACTCTCCATTGATCCACACTGTGTGTAGGAGCAGCTTGATAATCACAAGCACATGCAGGATTCTACCACGATAGCACACACACAACATCAAAACACTTCACAGATAGGCCAAACTTGCAAGCCATGACCTACTAACCTCCTACAATGATGCTGTGTAACTCTACATGTTCTATTGCACTTTGCTCCACTACCCTTTCAAATTCAACTACATATGACATAAGAGCACCTACTGGCCACATAAACCTTCCAACCAACCGTATCTGGACAGAGTGGCATGCTACACCACCAACAAAAGAGCATCTGCACCTTGTCAAGGGTATTGACGTGCTGCATGTGGTCAGATGGAAAACTGAGGGCCAGGAACTGGTGTTGATGAGCCCTCTACTTTCTGGCTTGTTCATCTTTCCATTTATACAAAGAATGGGCATCTGCCATGATGCATGTTCCTAGAGATGAAAATAAATTAGCACCCCTGTAAAGGTAGATTGATATCCTCAAGTAGAAAATAAGCTATCTTTGAAATAGCACTGATACACAAATGGGAGTTTAGTTCCCCACTCTGCCTCCTTGCAGGCTGGAAGACTAAAGCAGATGGTAGAGCTGCACTAAATATCATAGGCTGCCTTGGAAGTGTCTTTTTGTTGCTGACAAAAAATCAGAGTAAGAGACTGGAACATGACAGCTCGTGCCTAAGTTATGTAGCCCGGACCTTTTGCTCCTTCCATGTGCATGACAACTACATGTGTATGACAATAGGTAGATAACTGTGTATGGACTGTATGAGTATCAGCAGAATCCATTGTGGCAGGGGCAACTTGCCCTTATGCGATTGAGGCTCAGCCCTTTTATTTTATAATAGTGAATAGACTATTATTTACTATTTCTATAATATAAAATTATTTTGAATGTATGTTGTGTGCATTCATGCAAGACTGTGTGTGTGAGACGTTTGTGTGTGTGTGTGTGTGTGTATGTGTGATAGTGTGTGAGCATGTGTGTGTGTGTGTGTGAAAGTGAGTGAGAATGAGTGACTGAGTGAGAATGCGTGAGTGCCAGAGGTGAGGGGACATCACCTGAAGAAGTCTGCAACTCTTTGCTGGACTAAAACTGTGGATTTTTCTGAGAAAGGAGACTGATATACCTGCTGAGAGAGAGGTGAGGATGTCATCCCTGCAGAAGGAAGTCAGCTCACAGGAGAAGCTCAGCTACAGTGGCTTGGTCGAAACACTGCCTAGAACAGTGGTTCCCAACCTTTTGACTTCTGTGGACCCCCACTTTATTATTAATAGAACTCAGGGACCCCCACTGAATCATCATTGGAATCCGGAGACCCCCACTGAGTCATTACTGGAAGCATGAGACCTAATTTGTCAATATTTGTTAATATTTTTAATTTTCTAAGCAGTCGCGGACCCCCTGAGAAGGCTTTGCGGACCTCCAGGGGGCCCCCGGACCACAGGTTGGGAACCACTGGCCTAGAAGATGCAGACTAAACTTTACACATTCCAACTAACCCACTTCATCTTGACCCAAGTCATTGGTCCCTGTTCGGAGGTAAAGAAATTCCCCACTTCTGTAGTGCATGCCCCCAGTTAATATCACAGCCCTTGAGAGTTCTCAAAGGACATCCTTGTCTGAGAGTGAATGGGATCACTGGTGGGACATCACAGGAATCGACCCTGAAGCTGAAATAGGACAGCCTGCATCTTAAAGGCTTGCGGTACTCTGCAGCAAGTAGATTATGCGACTGCATTCCTTTGGGCCATACAAGAACTATTTGCACCTTTGGTGCATGGTACAGAACAAAACCAACAGTTCCATTTTCAGTGAACATGTCCTGGAAGTTGTCCTTAATGGCCTCTGACACCCAGCATCATGTTACAGAATTCCAGAGCACGCCTCCCTCAATGGACTCCTGAAATTGCCAATGTAAATAAGTAGGATTTCACGTTTGTTTGGTGGGTTCTTGTTTGGGACTGAACTGTAGTGGGGACTGCGGGTGCTTCACCAGAGCGACCACAGCTGCTGTAACCTTTCTGTCCTTGTCTAGGAAGAGCCAGGGCCAGTTGACCTGAACAATAATAGCAGGGACCTCGCAAATTAAATCCAGGTGCAATACATAGGTAAAATCTGCAGGCACGACATTGCTCAAGAGCCCTAATGTACCACAGAGTGTTTGTTCTGATTCTAAAAGAAGTAGCTAATGATGTATATAAACAAGAGAAGAGAGAGAGCTATAGGTCAAAGACACAGAAATCTGATCCAATTTTCTTCTGTGATACTGCACCTGTGAATAACCCTCTGCGTGATGTTTTACATGCCTTTCCTATGGTGCCATAGTTCTATCCTGTTCCTTGCAACTACTCTTTCGGCTTCATATTGAGTAATCGGTATATTAATGGACTTTTAGTTTTAATAAGGAAAAGCACTGGTATGGGCATTCATTATTAAGAGCCACTTTGCTGAATGTTGAGTTCTGAGTTTCTAACCCTACGCCATCTCCCTGAGTAAGCCTTGGAGCATGCCTCTCTACCGTCAGTCAAGTCCTAAAGGTGTGTGGTTGGGGTTCAGTTATTTTTAGCCATAGTAGGTCAGGACGTGGGACATCAGTGGTAAAAGGCTTCAACCCCCACTGTTGGGGCCCAGTAACATCTATGTGCCCTGGGTTTCCCAAATGAATTGTGACAGCTTGCCAGAAAACTCTGGCATAAATACTTTATAGTCTACCTCACTTTGGTAATTGCTTTCAAACAAAATATTATAAGACAACATATCTAATCTCTAGGTCACCCCACTCTGCACTATCTAGGGTATTTATAGGTTTGTGTGTGTAACACCTTGTGTCTCCTAAATTGACAAACAAGTCTAACTGAAAAAGCCATTCAGCATAATAACTTTTTGACTTATACCCGTGTAAAAATATTTATGGGTTTGAGGCATGGCTGCAGGAGAAGTTCAGATTTTTCCCGCCAGGAAAAAACCTGCTGACAAAAGTAACATGATGCCCTTCATGTTCGGTGGTTGATATTGTATTGTATTGTATTGTATTATATTATTATAGAATTTATATTGTGCTTCATCCCTCCTTGCAAGGCTGTGAAGCTTTCCGATTAACATCAAGTTCTTGGGTGCTCATTTGGGGTGCATGGTTGATGGAGTGGGTGCTAGTGTGACCTATATGTAAGCAGTGCATACACATACCTAACATATTTTCTTGGAGTAGAATGTGGCATTCATTTATGTGAGTAGGGAAAGCCCAGGAAAGAATGGATCATCCGCTCTCACTACACGCAGCACTAAATGGAGGTGTAATACAATATTTTCTTGCGTTACATTTTGCTCCTAGTACTACCCAGTGATATGTATGCCACCTGGAGCAGAGTACAGTTAGACTGCCTACAAAACCAGTTATTGTAGTTTACACATGCACAATTTAGTTGACCTTTTGCTCCCTCGTAAGTGGCTCAATGAACAGACCCTCCAGGACAGTGCACTCTAGTTTGCCAAATGTTTTATCGCAAAACAAACAAGCATGTGCAATGCAATGGGTCATGCATTTACTCAAGTTAGCGCTATTAACGTTGTAAATCCCTAATCAGACTTTTATTGTCACATGAATTGTAAATAAAAAGTAAAACAGGTTCACATAAGCAAGCCGATTCAAAGTGCCATGGCCTCCATTAGAATCAGCTCTAAGAAGAGACACAAAAGTCAAAAGACGTTCACTCGCAGCCAAACGTATTGGCAAAAGTGAAATGAGCCATGTAACAGGGTCGATGTCCAAGGCGCAACCAAACTGCCCTAAAGAGGGACGAACGTAAAGCATTTACCAATGATAACAAAGGATTTTTGAAGTGCAATCCCATAGAACAAGCGATAATGATAGGCGTGAGGTGGGCGTGGTTTTCTCACCAGTTCCATAATGTACCCATAACTCTGACAATTCTTGACTTATGAATATTGCAACAAATCTAAGTACAATTAAAAAATCTGTGTCGTTTGACAATTATAATGACTTTATTGGAAAAAATGTTAACAGCCCACTCAACACGTGGCACAACACAAAGGTCAGGTTCCTCCAATTTGTTGTTAAGTTCTTGAACAACATGGCCCGTACCTTTTGAATACATCTCTTCAGGCACCAACTTCTAATTGACAATCATAACACTTGCAATAGTTGGAAATTCAGTGTTTACTGAAGCATCATCAATGTTTTGGTGAGTTAACCAAGATCATCTTGTTCAATGTTGATGACCAGGATTTATCAAGTTGCACAGATATAGGTGTTGAATTTTTGATGCAGGCAAGGTCAAATGTTCCACTTGTAAACATTCATCTGATTCTCTCACATTCTTTGATAGACAGCTCAAGATAACAGTCAAAGACAATGTCCAGTTCTTTCAAGGTGCACCCTGACCTTGATATATGTAGAACAGTCTGCATGACCTCTCCGAAGTTTTGCATGTATGAAACCTTGACCTTTTGCAATTTTGACATATAGTCCACCCACAATAGCAGTTTTCAATGAGAACACCTTTTCAAATTGAAATTCTTCAGGTGAAAGTTTTTTCAAGCTCTTGTACAAGTTTGTGCTTCATTGGTTTGGTTGCAGCATTTTCATCAAATAATGTGTTTGTTGGAAGACGATCAATTGACAGATTGTCCTTGATAAATTCACCCCTTTCTTTTGCTATATCCATCTCTCTATCTGCTTGCAAAAGATGTTTTTTTTGTAACCTGTTTTGTAGTGGCTGGTTGGATGAAACTCTTACTATGGCAATTAAAGCGTGGAAGTTTAGCTTTAGTGATTATGTCAAACAGCTTTTCCTCTTTCAATACGAATCTCTCCCCCTTCAGTTCTGCGTATAGTTTCGATCCATTTTCCAGGACATCTAGCTGATGTGTTTTTATATAGTTATCCACATATTGTTTGGTTACAAAGTTGTGTAGTCGAACAGGCTCAGCCATTTTAAAGGGGTTTCCTTGCTGCTGCATGAAAGGAAAAGACTGGCAACATATTTATTAAAACGTTCCCCTCTCGTTCCCACAAGTTTGTGGTGAAGAACAGTTTCACAATGGCCAATTAATTTTGAATTTATCATCTCTTTGAAAATATTGCAAATAGAAAGGACTTCATGGTAAACTAGCTGCCATTGAGCAACATATTCACTGTTAGGTGTCTGACTAACAATTCCCTTGGAGCATTTCTGTGATCTCTGGATCATCTATTACAGTTTCATATCTAGAGCCATAGCATTGAACCTTCCCTCTCTGTCTTTTACCACAAAATGCCTTTGGATGTATTTTCTGTAGAGGTATAGTTTTTCCACCTCTAGCTTCTTCACTGTTTCCAAATACCCATATCTCAGGTAGTTTATGCAATTGAATTTGAGAAACACAGTAATCAGTGACTCCACAGGCTTCACATATAACTCCCAATCTCCTTCCAGATCAGCATGTACTAAGTTTTTCACTAAAGCTGTCATGTGTAAAACATTTTCCCCAGTATTTGCAAAGCTCTATTTTTCTTCACATTCTTTGACAAACTCTATGAACTTGTTTTTCAGGTTTTCTGATTTTAAACTGAGTGTATTGAACATTGCCTGGTTTGCATTATGTCTTTTGGATGAAGTGCACTCTGCGCCTTGTTCACTTTTGAGATAAGATATGCAAAAACTATATTTGTCATTTTTGTTCCAGAAAGCATTCCATCCAATGTTTCTATAGCCTCAGATATGATGAGCATACCTTGTAATGAACAAACATAAAGAGTTCCGCTCAATACTGACTGGACAGTTTTGTTTGAAAGATTTTGGCCTCAATAAGTGCATTGTCTATGCCGCATACACTGAGATAACTTTCTGCACATCGCAACTCAACTTTTGTAATGTTGAAAACACCCATCATTGGCTAAAGATCACCAAATTCTACTGGATTGCTCATACAAATGTCAGCTACAATACGGAAAACACCTTCATCACAGAAAATTGGCAGCATAGGCTGGTCTTCAAGCTGAGCACGCACATTTAGTAGATTTTTTAGAGCTCTGCATACCTTTGCATAGTTTGTGACTGGAGATGGTATAACTGGTAAAAACCCAACCTTTTTCAGTGGGACGGTATTCTGTGACATCAAAAGCAAAGAATTCCAACACATGGAGGAACTGGCTTTTCTTCAACCATCAGTCCACAATGAAAAAGCGATATAGTAAATTCAGTTAAATCTGCTCTGCGGACCGCAGCATCAGGTTGAAGAAGATCCATGTCATCAGCCACTTTGAAACTTTCTGGTAGACTGGGATGTGTTGATGGCTTGTAGTGATTTTGCACACGTTGGCAAGAAATTTGGGTTATAAGTTTGCATCTTTGTTTGTTTATGCCTACAGCTGACAGCTTGTTTTCCAGCAGCGACTTCATTGGTACAGACTTGTAAAAGCACCATGTCAGTGTCATGTGTGCTGGATGTCCAAGTCAAAGAAAAGCTGTCTTTATCAAGAGCAGAAATTGTTAATCCTTTCCTGGTAAAAGGACTTGGAAGTCCAAATGTTTTGGATATTGTGAAATTCCAAAATCCTGGAAGGCCAGAATCTACAGTATTTGCCCATAAAGCACACCATGCTTCAAACAAGTCAATTTGCACTTTGCGATATGTACAATTAGAGCCAAGCAATAACCTTAATTAAAACCACTCCAAAAGTACAGGATGAAGTCTGACGCCCAGTGCATGTTGTGTTTCCTACCTTAAACACTGTTGGAAGTGGTGAGCCATGAGTCTGGGATTTCGTTTTAGGTGACTTGAGCCCTTGATGTTAACCTTCAGAGTAAGGGTAAGAGATCTTTACTATTAGGCCTCAAATCCATTGATTAAGATGTAAGAATAGCCAAGACACAGGATTTGAAAATGGAATCCAATATGGTCTTTAATGACTGTATGCTAGCTTCCCTCCCAGTAAGAAAGCATACTCATACATATATGTTTACAATAAGACAATTAATTTTTCAGTTATTAGGAAGGTTGTTGAATCACCTTGTAACCAAAAAGATGTATAAGTACCATGGTAAAAGGGGGACTTTAGAAGCCGTCTCCTATATTGGGACAGAGTAATTTTCTTAGTCCTCATGGTGGAGAAGTCATCGGTCCAATTTATAAATGACCGCCAGGCTGCCAGTCATTTATAAAAATATTGCTAGGAACCACAGTCACAGCAGTTCCCGGCAATGCATATCAATCTGTGCTACAAGACTGCGTAAGTAACATACTGCTCTTTAGCACAGAGTAATTGCTTTTTCTTTACCAAAAGAAAATCCCCAAAATGGATTTTCTTTCAGTAAAGAAACAATATAAAGCTCTCCTTACCATGGGATTCTTTTCCCAAAGCGAGGAAAACAGTAAAAAATGGCTACATGTCCGTGCATCTAAATTGGGCTGGTGGACATGTTGCCATTTCTCTGACAACCCTTACTGCCCAGGGCCTTCAGAGGAGGTTGGCCATGGCAGATATAGCGTAGTCTCTGCCATACCCAAACATAAAGTCCGCCTGTAATTAAATTTGGTGGTGGACCACTGTATTTGCGGGTGGAGGTGCAGTACCCTCTATGCCAATATGTTAATCAGGACCTTAGTTCCTAGATGCCATTCTTTATAATTTTTGATCCAGATGTCCTTCAGTTGAGCAAGTGGCCAATATCATAATGTAATGTCCCAAAGCTCCCAGCACTTGATTTATACATATATATACATGCAAGTTACTCTGCCTTTGCTAAATCTGCTGGTGAAAGTTGTCTACAGTGCCGTCAAACCACCACCCTGCTGCTTAATAGTTCCCGTACCGGGATTTGTTTTCAAATTGTTTGTTTGATACCAGAACCAAGTTTACCAAAAGTATTTGAAAAGGTGGAAGAAAATAAAAGTATTGAAATAACAAACTAATAATTCTAAGCAGCACTGTCCCTTAATTCTAAAGCTATTAATAAAGTATCAAACTGATAATATGTACTGACTATACACATTGTAATGTATATGGAATTCCAATTCTCTCTAAATTTGCTTTACAGGGGATTAGTTGAACTTTTGGCTTTTGTGTTATAGCATTTATAGATACTTAGGGTGAACATTTTATCCTGGCAACGTTTTTTTGTTTTCGGAAAACAGCCTCCCAGAGCTGGTGTTTGTTTCCAGGAAATTAGAAAACAATGGCCTTGAAGGGCATGCATGGAAGCCATTGTGTGTTTTTCTTACCTAGGACTGCCAAACAAAATGGGTAGGAAAGATGTGTGACACTACCCCCACCCTCTACAGGGTAGGGCCAGCTGTTTGCTGTTGCTGTGCAGAATCGGTAAAAACTCTGTTGGGCTTTCCAAACAAGTTAAAATAAAAAAAAAGACAGAAGGTGTGTGGGGAGACAATGAAGGAGTAGGTGGGAGAGCAGATGGGGTAAGCAAAGGGGAGTGGGCTGGGGAGCAATGGAGGTGCTTTTGGCTGGGCTGGTGAGGCACAAAAAACAAAATCTAGTATGCCTTCAAAATCCACTTCCTAGGACTCATAAATGTGAGTACCTGTGATGCCCTCCTTCCCCTGTTTGACTCATATCTTGGTACTGCACTACACTCTTGTCTCTAATCTTCTACTGTATCATAGTGTAAATAGGTAAACTTTTCTAGCTATACTCTGAGGGTCATTTGGAGTTTGGCCAAGGGGGACACCGTCATAAGTCAGTGTGCTCTGACCCCACCAAACCCATGACTCACATACTCAATTTAGAGTCAGGCATAGGATGGCTGACAGTGGTGGAGGCTCAACTGGCTCTGGTAGTATAAATACTTGACATGATGGCCTGTCTACAACAGGACCACGAGGTCAATGTGGTGCTTTGTCATGGCCAATAGGTCCAAGAGGTGATACCTACAGGATAGACCAGTGTTTATTTTTTCTGTGCTGGGGCCAAGCCTAATTTCTTTTGCTTTCTGTTTCTATGAATCTTGAGACTGAGCTGGTTTTGTATCTTGAGGAGGATCTAGGAATCAGGTCCACTTACAATAGGGAGCTGGTAAAGCGCTGTGTGTGCCAGGACTTTGAGCTTGGTACCTTCATCTGGCATGTGATGGCATACATGGTCTACATATTAATGGTCCTTTATTTCTTTTAGGGTCTGGACAGTGGTGTCACCTCAAGCAGAGTGGGTGGTGGTGAGTGTCTTCTTCTTGTGTGAAGGTGCTTGTCGCAGTGCACTCTGTTAGTGAGCAACAATGCAGGTGTGGGTTTACCTTTTTGCCAGAGCTCACAGGAATATGCAGGTCTATGCAGGGCCTAGTGTGCAGGGTGTCTAATAATGGGAAGGAATAGAATGGTGAGAGATTGAACATCCTTGTGGCCCTTTAATATCTGTGTTACCCTGAACCTTATATTTTTTATTTAAGGTTTCCGCTGCATGGACTTTCATGACCTGACCTTTTTAATCGGCCTTTTGAGGCAATAGGCGCTGACAGAATGATGCCTTGATGGAAAAAGTATGCAGTGCTTGACATGTTGGTGGTCTCAGTGGGGCTTGTGAGGGTCTTCTGAGGTAGACGACAAGGACCTCAGAGATGCGGTTGTTGTCACAGACGAGGTCTAGGTTGCCTCCCGACAATTTGTATGTGGGCTGTGCAAGTAATGCAATAACCAGCAAATACACCAATATGTCACTTTGAGAGTGCCCACCCTGGTGTGGGAATGTAATGTTATTAACCCTCTTGCATGGCACAGCAACTGTTGGTTGCATGTATGAGCAGTGTGCTGTGCTACTGAACATAGCTAATTCATTCCCAGCACTCAGGTCCGGCACTGTTACTATCACCCATCTCCTAAATCTTTGCCACCATTTTTAATTTAAGTGGAAGACTTTAAGAAATGAGTCAGAATTCAAACAGTGTAAAAAGAGAAAAAATAAGAATAACTATTGAGTATGGGAACAATGGCGTTGGGAATGTGTAAAATAAGTTTACATTTTATCAATGATGACAATATTGTGTCTTGCATGTTTGTACTGCTCACTATGACTATTCCTCTCAATCCTCGAAAAATCGATCATTACCACAAATGCAGAATACATTTATCTCAATCTAAAAACAAGACGCTGTGTTTCCCTTGTGCACCATATCTGATCACACAACCCTTTTGTAATTAATAATAAGCTTGGTAAGAAGATTCAGTTTGAATCTTTGGGCTTATTCCTGTTGTTATTTATCTAAAAATATGAATTCTAAGGAGGCAGAGAGAAAAGGCTCAATGATTATTTCCCCTTCAGTGTGTGTAGAGAGAGAAAACACTGCTCCTTTCTCGATGGGGCGCCTTCAAGCCCGTAATTATAGATTGTATCAAGCATACTTAATAAATATACTAAGATAAAGAAAGCCCAACTAATCAGTCAGCACCAGAAAAACGTGTCCACTTAAGAATGAAAGCTGTGCCAGGCGGATCTCCAAAAAAGAACAAAAGGAAACTCCGCTTAATTATTTAAAGGCGAACAAATCATTTTTGGTGTCAACTGAAGAAACACAAATGAATAAGTCATAGACAATGATTAAAGTTTGTGCGTGGAGACTTGTGCAGTGATTACAATAAAAAGAAACGGGAAATGATAGGATTGTAGTGATTAAAGCCTCGCCGGTTATTGCTCCAGATGAGCTGCTAGGAATAGACAAGATTTGCTGTATTCTGCACAGCCGGTACAAATTGGGGGAATTGGTTCCATGGGAACAGCAATGGTAGTTTTTAAATAACATTTGCCATAATGAAATCTGAGTGCATACAGTCGCGTATAGATGATGAAATAAAAATGCAGTTCTAGCAGTATTCATTAATAATAGTCCTGTACCTCATTCTGTAAAGATGGATACTTTATAAACCACAGATTAATGTTATGAATTTTGCAGAACCATTGGGGGCAACAGGCGACAAGTAATTATAGGGAGAATATTACTTACATATACGATGTAACCGATGATTACAGCGTTTTCAATGACGGGAAATTGATTTGATCATCTGTTGGTCTACTTCAACATCAAGGGCCTCGTTATGAGTGCCCCCTTATTCCCAACGGGGCTGGTGACGGGGTTACCATTCCCAAAGGAATTACAAGATCTGCTGAAAGCAAGTGAAATGTCTGGGTGAAACTCCAGCTGAAAATTGAGAAATAAACATGCATGAATAAGGTGCCACAAGTTATTCTAAAAAATGATGTAGTCAGTGGTACTTCCCCACAGAGGTCGAAGTGCACTAAAAAAAAGTATGGGGCCTATGATGCTGTGCGCAATTGGGGGATTGGGTAAGTGAGCATGAGGGCGGGCTCAGAGGCGCAGCTAAAAAATCAAAATATTTTAAAACTTTTTTCGGTCTTTCACCATCAGGTAACTACATATAGAATAAGGCACAGCTTAATTGAAAAATAAATGCGAGTTAAATTAATCGGGGAAATTAAATTATTGCCAATTATGAAACCTCTATTAGTTAATGCACTGCAGAGGTCTGTGTGTGTAACAAGAATTTAATCATGATTGGCACAGTGGAGAACAGTGACTTCTGTATGTTTTACAAGGTCCCAGTCTGTAACAGAAAGCACTGTGAATATGTAAGTCATTATCTTAAACATGCATTTTATACATTATAAGATAGGTGTGGTGTTTAGTAACTAGGCAACGACATAATATTCTGGAGCACTGAGTTTGTTCCGGGGTGGAATGTGCATGGAAGAAGGAGACAACAGTTGGGGACTGTAATGGTGGATGGGGTCTTTATTGTTAGTCACTTAAATAAACCTGAATGCACTATGAAATCAACCAGAATGGCTGGAGAATTGATTTAATTTTTACAATAGGCTGCTGCAAAATGTGCACAAGGGTTTAATATTAAAAAGTGCTTTGAAAATATAGGTTTTAGTAGTACTCAGACTGTATGTAGTGCAAATGTGTTTAAAGGCACACACTTCAAAGCTCAGCTGGTAACTCCCTTGCAAAAGACTCAAAAAGAATAGGGGCCTATTTACGATCTCAGTAGTCCAACTACTGGATCGCCAATACGATGGTGGGGAGGCAGCTGCCAAGCCGGTGGCCTCCTCACCACCATATTACAATGTTTCTGCCAGGCTGGCCGGTGGAAACTGTGCAACGGCATTGGCTTCACCTCTCAGAGAGAATCAAGGCCAATGCCGCCGTGCACAGCACACTCGGAATGTGCACCATCTGCTATGGCAGACAGTGCACATTCCAAGAGTGCTGACGGGGGCATATGCACTATCCACAACTCTGCCTTTCTGCCAGCCGTTTCATAGCAATGACACCACCATAAAAAGGCTGGCAAAAAGGGAAGCTGTGATCAGCATGGCGGTGCCGAACTCGGCACCTCCGCACCTGACCATGACTCTGAAACTGGTAGTGGCCGTGGTGTGCTTGCGGTTCGATCACCATCATCGTAATGTGGAGGCCAGACCGCCATGGTTGCAGAGGTCTGACCACCACTGCTGGTACGTGGGTCCAGGGACTGCCATACTCATAATGAGGCACTAAATGTGTGTCATCAGGAAACTTCAAGTAATGCCATCAATTGAAGCCGATACCGGCTTCCAAGCACCTTTTACATTTGCAGATTGATCAGTTACGCAGATTTATAATTCTTTCAGGCAAGCAGGTACCATAGTTAGAAGGATTGTTTAGTTGTCTGCCCCTCCCTCAGTTTCACAGCACAGGAGACTCCCTACCTTAAGTTACGCTTCAGCTGAAGCATTTGAACTGTCGAATACCCGCACCCAAGATGGTCGTCTTTTCACAAAAAAGAAGGGGGAACTGTTTTCCTTAAACTAAAAACGGCTCTCAGATCCCACCCACTTCGACCACTGATTCCCCACCCCCAAACATTTGAAGTCAGCAGCATCAGTAGCTCCGACAGACATACCATGGGATATTCTTGGCAACTCATAATGGGCTGATAAATGCAAAATACTACGATGAAGGTCACACATCTCCTCTGTGCTAACACTTGTCACCCCAGGAAGATTCTCTACTAGAATATATAGTATCCACTTATTTTGTGGGTATTGTAAAATGTATACTAACCCACGATGGTGAAGTCTTGATGCTGGGCTCATAATCCCCATCCGATGGAACAACTTTCAGTTCAATTTTCTGTGAATATGTGCCAGGTTCTGTTAGGAGAGGGACAGAGGAATTTGTGCTTTAAAAAAAAAATTGTTTAAATGTTTGGGTAACAACCAAGGTAACTACATTAATAGACACTCTGGCACATCATTAATCAGAAAACATGTTAACAGCTTGTAAGAGGACTGATTGCTATACTGTTTATATGTCTTGCAAGCTAATGTCAAAGAAAAGTAGTGTGGGATGCATTAGACTCAGAACTCAACAATCACCCAACAGCCCAATAATTGATTGTTCAACAAAATGCTTGACTCTTATGAAATGAAAGTACTAAAAATACACTCAGAAACAAAATACTACATGCTACAGTATGTAGATATGAAAATCCACCAGTGCAGGCACATGTCTTTGTACTAAGGGTTCAACCTTCCCCTAACTAGGTATGAGTTATGGTGCAACTGGTTTCAGGCACAGTAGTAGTGCTACCCCCTGTTCATTCCCTCAGTTCTACAGTGTGTTTGTGGTTGGGCCTTCAGCACATGCCTGGATTATTTTTAAAGCCTTGACTTTCGGGCACCAAACCTTTTACAAGGTTAGGCCTAAATATCTGTCCAACAAGCTATATGCAGATCGCCCAAGAATAACCTTATTTTCATAGCCTGTTCAGCTGTTAGTCATTCCTCACACCAAACGTAATGAGTTGGGTGTTTCGGCACGCTGTTTTGGCTGCTAAGCACTGGAACAAGCTTCCCCTCCAGATAAAGCCATGTTACGAAAGCAATTAAAATGCATTTGTTCAAACTGTAGAGTGGATGATGTTCTCGTTGCCCTATTTTGCTTTAGCACTGGGACACTTGTGTAGTAGTTATGTGCTTTAGAAATATTTTCATGCATTTATTCATTCATTCACACCAGTCATGAAGATGGAACAATAGCTTGGTCCTCTCAGCGCCAGTCATTTGACACATTTGTGCAGTCCTCTTTGGCCTCAGTTCCTGACCTATAACCCCACAGTCTGCTTTGGCCACAAAGTTCATGGTCAAAGCAGGGCAGTCCACATGGCCACACAACAGAACAGTGCCATTAAACAGCCACTGAGGCAGTGGAGTCAGTGATCCAGTACAGGAGCACGCCTATTGCTCTCTCTCTAAACTGTCTGCGCAGACAGAACCTCAGCTCCTAGGTAAGCTGCTTCTGTTCATGCTGATGATAACCTCCTCCTGCAGGGTTGAGATTAACATTCCCTCTTCTTTTCAGGCAGGACAGCCTTCAGGTACTTCAGGACAGGAAGACTTCCTTCCAGGTTAGACTCCAGGTGATAGTCCCCTCACCTCTGTGAAGCTAGCTGCTAGGCGTAGACTACCTCTGAATGCACAGCAGGCCTCAGTGTACCCTATGGAACGCCCCTTTTGTTGGTCAAATAGAACTTGGAACTGAACTACATATGGGTCAGGAGTTCCCACTTTTATACACACAGAGTGGACAGGATGTGGACTCTGTCTTCACTCTAAGAATTGTTTTGTGTTGGTTTATCTTTCATGTGTCCTTTCAAGGCTATCCTCGAGACACAGTCTTTGCTTATGATGCTTCTCACAGCAGGGATATCTCAAGTTTGGACCACACACAAGTGAGCTGTAAAGTGGTGGGAGCTTTCTGCACCTGGCTATCAACAGATACATTGAACAGTGATGAGGAAAGGAGACAAAAGACGGGTTTCCCCTAATGGACCCTTCACACCCGGAACAACAGAGACTCCAGTTTCCACCCTTTACCCTGCCACCTACCAAATGGCCCTGCTCTGGAAGACTAATCAGCAGTTCTAACAAGCAGAATTACCTAACCGATTTTTCTAAAGGGACATCAGTCTCCCTTTTCCCCATTTCAAAGGCTAGGCATTCTCCCTCCAGCTTCTTGAATGAATGCCAGCAAGAAACCTCCACTGTCTGGGAAAACAAACTCACCTTTTGTGTACATGAACTGGTGAGAGGCTTTCAAAATGGGAATACATTCCTACAAACATACATTAGTATGTTAGCATTGGGACCTGGGTTAGCATGTAGAGGCAGAACTTTACATGAGTGGGCCAATAGGGCTCCACTAGTATGATGTACAGAAAAAGGTCTGGTCACATCTACAGCTTAATCATAAAACATTGTAGGCTTACCACCACAGCTGTACATGCTAAACCTATGATAGAGATGGTAGTCCACTGTCAAAGAAATGAGAGCATAGTTTGTGTGCACCTTCAGGTCCAAGACAGGTGCCTGACATCACTCATGTCAAGGAATAGGCCTATGCTTTCATAGAGACACTAGATTAGCAGGGGGCAGGGGATAACAACTGGGAAGAGATGTTCCCATTCCAACACTTCCCCACTAAACGTCCTGACAATGAGCCATAGAAGTTTGATTTTATGGGTCATAACCAATTTGCTTCAGATGGCCTGGCCATCTGCAATGTAAATGCCTCCTCCTTCCTTGGCAATATGTTCATGCATTTTAAGGATTGGAGAAACATACAGTTATCAGCTTGCCAAACCACGTGGAAAGCCTCTTTCACACCTTGTAAAAGATGGATTATATGTATTCAAACAGATCTTTCAGTTGGTCCTAGATGTTGTGGAAACCATTGCTTGATCCGTGGGCATGAATGTCACACTGTGCTGACAAACTTGGATGCATTACACTGGCGTTTTAGAGATGTCCAAGCACACTCAAAGACATGCCCTTCAAAGATGAGTGGCTGCCCTGCCCTTCCCGTCCCTTTTTCCAGACCATCCTCCTTCCACCAGGATGTGCTCTACAGCACATGCCTCAATTTTGAAGACGGAAATCATTGTGCTGCTGAGCAAGTTTGCCATAGAGTTTGTACTTCTAGAAGAAAGTGGCATGGGATCATTTTCCCTCTACTGCTGAGGCCCCCAAGAATGATGGAGATTTAAGACCTTTTCCTTCTGAACTTGTTTATTCAGCAAATTCATGATGCTGCTGCTGAGCCACGTTGTAATGGTCCTGAATACACAAGACTTGTAGGCAACCGTGAATCTTCAGGATGTTACTTTCATCTTTCAATCACCACAGATGTTACCTGAGGTTGACAGTGGGATCCCAACTCTATTAGTACATCCGTCTGGCATTCAGGATGATAACACTTAACACATCTTTACAAAAGACCTGGTGGTTGTGACAGTTTAACTGCAATGATCAGAAGTCCATGGGTGATTGGCAGGTGGAAGCAGAGTCCATGGTACTCCTCAGGGATCATCTTCAGCAGATAACGACTCTCCTCCACAACTTGGGCTTTATTATCAATACCTTAGTATAATGCAGAAATTAACCTTCATAGGAGTGGTGCATGAGACCGTCTGCAGGAGGGAGTTTTCTCCTCCTCAAAGATCTGCGATTATTCAGGTGATTCTGAGATTTCTGACTCAAACTTAGATTCCAGTTCTAAAGATTTTGCCTCTGTTTAACCTCACAACCTCATGCATCGTGTTCATGGCTCACTCCAGAAGGCGGGTGAAGAGACCTCCAGTGGTGTCTGACATCTGGCTTCTGAATCAGAAGAGCCTCCTGCTCAGGTAAATACTTTTTGCTTTATTGACACAGACCTGCATGGGTAGATGGACCCCCTCCAACATTTTGGTGGTCATGGCTTCAGCCCTTCACAAGGCTCAGGTTATCATGAGCATGAACACCTCTTCCCTAGGCTAGGGTGCCCATCTCCTAGGCAACATGATAATGCTGGGGTCTTTGGTGGGTTTCATATTATTATCTCCACATAAATGTGCTCAAGTGTTAATCGCTCTGTCTTGCCATGAAGGCCTTTCTCCTTCCACTTCATAGAGAACAATTCAGATGTTGCCAGTCAGCATCACCACTGTCCATTATATCAACAAACTGGCCGGTGTGAGTCATCAATGCTGGAGTCACCTGTGGAAGTGGAATCTGCAATGGGGAATTTTCCCTACTGGCAGCTCATCTAGTAGTCTCAGAGTGAGGGCAGATGTTCTTGGTGGCCTTCCATTGAGAGCTGCATCCATAAAATTACAGAGATGATTGTCTCAATACTGGATTTTTAATTTGTTGACCCCCTCAAGTTGGCCAAAGTGTCTCCAAGTTTGTGCCAAAAACACTTCCTCCTGAATGGTTCCCTGAGGGACACCTTTCAGGTTCAGCTGTTTCAGCTGGACTCAGATCTTGCTGAAAGGGGTTCCACAGGTTTCTTGCTGTAACAAATACTGTGAAAAGTGCAAGAGGATCAAGCCTAGTTTATTATGATTGCCTAGACTTGACTGGAGGGAACTAGTATGCTGATCTGTAGGTTCACAACCCTCAACCTTCCCTTTCTCTCCCATGCAGAGTGGACCTGCCATCACAGTAGGATAGTAAGGTCCTCCACTCTATTCTTCTCCCAAATGCTACAGCTGCCTGCATGGAGAATCAGCAGGCCAGTCAGAAGTTTTGTGAGCCTGAGACAAAAACTAGTAGCCGGGCCCTAACACAAAGAACCTGATTTCAATAGGGTTCCTCTCTCAAATGCTACAGCTGCGTGAATGTAGAATCAGCAGGCCAGTCAGACGTTCTGTGAACCCCAGGCAGAAACTAGTTGCGGGGCCCACAAAAAACCTGATTTCAATAGGGTCTTCCTAGCTTGACCAAATCATACAGCCCTAGCAATGACTTTTCGATGTACCTCTATTCATGATCAACACATTTGAACGCATATGAAATGTTCCATTTAGGATGCAGACTGTACAAACATCTGTTTTGTATATGGTTTATTGACAATGACAAAATCTACATATAATAATAAAAGCATATATAGGAGGCGCAGGACAACTGCACTGTCTCTTTAGGAATTAATAAAACCGTCAAGACAGGTGTGTGGTTCACTAATTCTAATAAAGACCATTCACTGTAGTGATATAATGTAATGTGCTAAAGTGAAATTATCCAAAATACACTTTAATTGAAACGTCTGTACCTCAACTATAAATAACGTACCAGGCAGTCATACTTAGACCGAGCTAAGAGCGGTTACCTTAGCCTTCATTGTATTGCTCTTTTAGGCAGAATGTCACACAGGTAGGGCAACGGATAAGTACAAGATTTGACCATCACTGCCTCACCATCACTGCTTTTTTGGTGTTGACAGTGAGGTAAAACATCCTTAGGTGCTGGGCATGCAGGGAATGGTCTCAATCCCTAAGCGTGCCTTCTGACCACATTGAGTCAGGTGTGCGCAGAGCCTGACATCGTGGGCATGGTCTGTTTAATAGGGCAGGCTACAATTATAGTAACCCACGCTGTGAAACATGCAGTCTGTGCCAACAGCCTCAGCCGTAGTTCACCACAGGGCCCCTTCAAGGAGAAGGGCTTGGTGAAAACCATGTTTCCTTTTCCCTTCTCTCATGTTGCTGAGTACCTGTGTTTCTCTGATGAAATCACAGATGCCATCTTGGCCAGGAAGCCTGCCACCTAATCCACTCATGCAAATCTCTGGGCTAAGTTTGTCCCAAGCCGTGAGTCAGAAAGCATCAACCCCTTTAGGTTCCACTTATCCCTTGCACTGCAGGGTCTTGCTGTGGCTATTGTCTTCCCTGTTTAGATCTCCACTAATGGCACATTTTCTAAAAGGTTTGTTCCATTTCTTTCCTCCCATTACTTTTAATGATTATTAGTGGTATTTTAACCTGTTTTTGTCTTTCTGGATGGCATCCCCCCAAATGAGCAATACACAATTTCCTGTTTCGACGTACCCTGGAGACAGTTCTGTAACTGTCAATAACTTTGGTCCATAGAGTCTGAGAGCTTGAAGCTTTATCATTGGTCCGCCCTTAGCACTTTTCCACTTGAGTAAGTTGGTTCTTTATTGCTTGGTTCTTTATGCCTGCACATTCTTCTTACACAGTGTGGTTTCAGCATTTATTTATGGTTTGATCTATGACTCTAACATTTTCTCCTCCACTTCCAACCAAGGAAGAAAGAAATAGAAGTGACTTCATAGAGTTGTCCACAGACATGTAGGGCCTGATTCTGACCCCGGCGGTTCCTTACCGCCGGGGCAAGGGTCGGCGGGAGCACCGCCAATAGGCTGGCGGTGCCCCGCAGGGCATTCTGACCGCGGCGGTGTTGCCGCGGTCAGAAGTGGAAAACCGGCGGTCTGCCGCCGGTTTTCCGCTGCCCATTAGAATCCTCCATGGCGGCGCAGCGAGCTGCGCCGCCATGGAGGATTCTGACAACCCATGCCGCCATCCTGTTCCTGGCGGTTCTCCCGCCAGGAACAGGATGGCGGTATGGGTTGTCGTGGGACCCCTGGGGGCCCCTGCAGTGCCCATGCCAATGGCATGGGCACTGCAGGGGCCCCCGTAAGAGGGCCCCACAAAGAATTTCACTGTCTGCATTGCAGACAGTGAAATTCGCGACGGGTGCCACTGCACCCGTCGCACCTTCCCACTCCGCCGGCTCAATTCTGAGCCGGCGTCCTCGTGGGAAGGGAGTTTTACACTGGGCTGGCGGGCGGCCTTTTGGCGGTCGCCCGCCAGCCCAATGTAAAACTAAGAATAGCCGCAGCGGTCTTCCGACCGCGGTGCAGTATTCTTGCGGGAGGAAGTCTGGCGGGCGGCCTCCGCCGCCCGCCAGACTTAGAATGAGGGCCGTAGTGTCTTACTATACTGATCGCACTTAGGACAGAGTGAACGTAAGCTCTTTGTGGGCTTCTCTGCAGCTATGAAGGACAAGGAGGTAATAAAACACATCATTTTGCACTTGGGTATCCTCTGTATCAAGATCTTTTATACCTGACTAAGAAAGACCACGAGGCAAGCATTGGGCCCACTTCACTACAGCTATGACTACCTTATGACTACCTTCACAAGATATCTCCAGATGTGCCCAAGTTGCTGACTTATGCCAAGTGGTTACATGGGGCTGTATTTATACTTTTTGGCGCACAACTGCGCCAACGCAGTTGTGCGTCAAAAAATGTAACGCCGGCTAACGCCATTCCAAAGCGCCATGCGGGCGCCTTATTTATGGAATGACGTTAGCCGGCGGAGCTGCCTGGTGTGCGTAAAAAAAAATGACTTACACCAGGCAGCGCCGGCGTAGGGGAAAATGGAGCTTGGGCGCCAAAAAATGGGGCAAGTCAGGCTGAGGCAAAATTTTTGCCTCAACCCGATTAGCGCCATTTTTTTGGACTCCCAACCCCCATTGAAATGACTCCTGTCTTAGCAAAGACAGGAGTCATGCCCCCTTGCCCAATGGCCATGCCCAGGGGACCTATGTCCCCTGGGCATGGTCATTGGGCATAGTGGCATGTAGGGGGGCACAAATCAGGCCCCCCTATGCCACACAAAAAAAAAAAAAAAAAATACTTACCTGAACTTACCTTAGGTTCCCTGGGATGGGTCCCTCCATCCTTGGGTGTCCTCCTGGGGTGGGCAAGGGTGGCAGGGGTGTCCCTGGGGGCATGGGAGGGCACCTCTGGCCTCCTTCCGAGCCCACAGGTTCCTTAACGCCTGCCCTGACCAGGCGTTAAAAAATGACGCTAAAACGGCTGGACTTCATTTTTTTTTACCCGCCCACTCCCGGGCGTCATTTTTGCCCGGGAGTGTAAATACGGCGCACATGCCTCTGAGTCATTTTTTAGACGGGAACGCCTACCTTGCATATCATTAACGCAAGGTAGGTGTCCACGCTAAAAAATTACGCAAACTCCAAGATCTTTGGCGCTAGACGGGTCTAACGCCAAAGTATAAATATGGAGTTAGTTTTGCGTTGGAATTGCGTAAAAAAAAACGACGCAATTCCGGCGCAAACAGAGTATAAATATGCCCCATGGTCTTCTTTGAATACTTTACAAGCAGTACTACCTCATATCTCATGCACTCGGTTATGGGCAATTTGTCAGGGTGTGAATACCTTGGTTATGCCAGAACTATTCTGTCCTCCCAGGAGAAATAACTTTAGGACTGTAAAGTGAGGAATTTGCAGGAAGATGTATCCTTTATAACTTACTCACCTTTAGTAATTACATTTTTTGTTGGTACATAACCTTCCCAGAGATTCTTCGTGATCCAATCACCTTCCCTGGGGAGTTAGGACCATGATGAATGTTCTGTTTTCTATTTGTTGCTGTTGCTCTCAGTTCCTCTCCGCATACTTTGTTGGGGCACAGAAAAAGTCCAGAAATTGAAGTGAGCCGGCTGGTTGGTGGTTGCGACTGGACCAGCATGATGCCATCTGCTGGAGCTTGAGAACCATCGCAGGTTAAAAGTTTCTTGACCAGTCTGAAGGTGGAAGGATCATTCAGAAAATGTGCAGAAAGATTATGTACCTATCAAAAATATTATCAAAGGTAAGTAACTTCTTTAATTTACCACACTTGGAAGGATAGAAGGTTGAGTCTGCCTTGCTGACAAATCGAGAACTGCAGATCTCAGCACATCTCAGCAGTTAGCATTCAACCCACTGAGCCTTCATGCTAGATAATAATCAAAAGACTGGAATAAATGTAGATATGTACGCCTGCCATGTAATACTATGTGCACAAACTATTTTTTTTATTTTCTTTATTTTACACAAGAGCATACAACTCAGCAGTGCACAACATGAACCCAGGTGTATCCTTCAAGTGACCATCATGTCCTTTATATCACAGTTGCAACAATAGGGGCAAATTTACTAACATTTCACGCAACGCAGTGCAGCACAGAAAGGCAATCTGCTGCGCTGAGTTGCATGAAAGGGAACCTTTCAGAAATGCACCATTCTGTTGCCTCCATGCTCTGGCGCATAGTGTGCTGCCTAAAGCTAACGTTGCCTGTCTCCGCTACAAGCAGGATTGTTTTTCTGTAGGAAGGCACACCTTCCTGCACCAAAACAATTGTTAAAGGCAGAATGCATCACACACAGAAAAAGGAAGTAATGAGGAGAAATACAAATATTTATCTTTATTTCACCTGTGTCTGGGAAGTCCCAGGTTCACAGCTGTTTTCAACACTGGGAATATGCGTGTTACCGCAAGGCAGCAAAACGCTCTGCTTTGCATTACCTGGAGTAACTAAACCACACAGAGCTACATAAGGTAGGTTTGCCTAGCTTAGTAAATCCCAGCTGAGGGCTTGTGTTGAGTTGAATTTTCTTGTGTGACGTACAGGCAATGAAAGTCTTTGGTAAATCTGACAAAATAAGGGGTGATGTTGGAGAACTGGTGCTCACTTTTATATTTCACATTATTTCTCACTCTCTTATTATTTGCGGTGCTCAAAGGCAGAGTGTCCATCTCACATCCTCTACAAATTCAAAGGTTATAACAAGACTTAGGCCCTCTTTATGGCTTTGATCGTCTTTTTGTAGACTGCCGAAGCCGCTGCAGCCAGCATACCCACCAGTGCTGGCGGTATGCTGGCCGCCAAATTAGGAGTTTTCCGCTGGGCCATCGAGCAAAAACATTGCTTCCGCCCGCCGGCCCAGCAGAGAACTCACCACAACATTGAGGCTGGCTCGTAATAGAGCTGCGCCAATGTTGTAGTGTGTCAGGTGCGACAGCACCCATCACACATTTCACCGCCCGTACTTCGGGCAGTGAAATGCGCGGCGGGCTGTCCATGGGGGCCCCTGAACTGTCCATGTCAAATGCATGGGCAGTAAAGGGGCCCTCATGGGACCACTATACCTCCTTTCCACCAGCCTTTGCATAGCGGTGAGACCCCCACGCAAAGGCTGGTGGAAAGGGACTCTTAATCCCCAGGGCAGCACTACTTGCAGCGCTGCCCTGGTGGATTGTGACCGTTGAGACCACCAGGTTGTGCCACTGTCATAATAGGGCGGTCGGACTGCCCTGTCTGTGGTGGTCGGACCACCATCGCGAGTGTGGCAGTCTTGAGACCTCCACACTTGCAATGAGGGCCTTAATGCCTCAAGCACATGCTTACAAGTCCAAAAGCAAAGTATTCTTATCAGACATCCAGGGGCATATTTATACTCTGTTGGCGCAGTTGTGCGTCAAAAAGTATAAATATGGCCCCAAATGTCCATTCATGTTCAAAGGTCCATTCTTTATATGGGTTCTTGGCCCTTTGCCAACAAATGTTTTGTCAAACGCCATTTAGGGACTGGGCAGAAACGACTTGTATACTCTGTGTATATACACACATAAATAAGGAAGTCTGGAGGTATTCATTATAGTCTTTCCTTGGCCAGGAAGGTAGTCAGTTATGGTTTCACGATGGCTGAATGTGTTAGTATTCTGTAGTATATTGCTTTTGCCATTGCAATATAACAGTCATAAACACTTGGCACAAAGCAAGTCAGTTTTTGATTTCACTGCTTTGAACATGCTGATTTGAATGGTGAACGCCGGTACGCACAGTGCACAAGTCATTGCTGAGACAAAGGGGCATATTTATACTCTGTTTGCGCCGAATGTGCGTCAAAATTTTTGACGCACAATCGGCGCAAACCCTGCTCCATATTTAGACTTTGACGTCCGACCCCGCGGGTGTCAAAGTTCCACCATGTGTGTCATTTTTTGGAAGGGGGAACCAGCCTTGCGTTAATTATATGCAAGGTAGGCGTTTCCTTCCAAAAAATGACTTTAAGGCCTGTGCCCCATATTTATACGGTGACGTCATTTTGACGCACAGGAGGGGGCAGGCCTTAAAAAACGGCGCCCAGCCTGATGGGTGCCGTTTTTTAACGCCTGGGTCAGGGCAGGCGTTAAGGGACCTGTGGGCTCAGAAGGAGCCCAGAGGTGCCCTCCCATGCCCTCAGGGACACCCCCTGCCACCCTTGCCCAACCCAGGAGGACACCCAAGGATGGAGGGACCCATCCCAGGGAAGTAGAGGCAAGTTGGGGTAAGTATTTTTTTTTGTATTTTTTTTGTGGCATAGGGGGGCCTGATTTGGGCCCCCCCTACATGCCACTATGCCCAATGACCATGCCCAGGGGACATAAGTCCCCTGGGCATGGCCATTGGGCAAGGGGGCATGACTCCTGTCTTTGCTAAGACAGGAGTCATTTCAATGGGGGTTGGGCGTCAAAAAAAATGGCGCAAATCGGGTTGAGGCCCGAATTTTGCCTCAGACCAGACTTGCCCCATTTTTTGACGCCCAACCTCCATTTTCCCCTACGCCGGCGCTGCCTGGTGTGAGTCATTTTTTTTGACGCACACCAGTCTGCAGCGCCGGCTAACGTCATTCAATAAATAAGGCGCCCGCATGGCACTTTGGAATGGCGTTAGCCGGCGGTAAAATTTTGGACGCACAACTGCGTTGGCGCAGTTGTGCGTCAAAAAGTATAAATATGGGCCAAAGTGCTTGAGTATGAATGAATAACACAATTTGGGGAAGGATAAAGAGTTTTTAGAGATAAACATCTTTGACCAAGGTACTATATATATATATATATATATATGCAAAAAACAAAGGAGAACTCTGGGAAGTTCCCAATTTTAGGTAGAGAGCTGCTCTAGTAAGGAGCACCCTGCAACACCAGCAACACTCTAGATTTGCTCACCTCAAATGTCTGCTTATCTAGCAAAGTCTTTAAGCATAGGATTAAAATAGTGCTATCCTCGCCGAGCTAGATAGTGAGAATGGGGGTTATTACAACTTTGGAGGAGGTGTTAATCCGTCCCAAAAGTGACGGTAAAGTGACGGATATACCACCATGCGTATTACGAGTCCATTATATCCTATGGAACTCGTAATACGGCTGGTGGTATATCCATCACTTTACCGTCACTTTTGGGACGGATTAACACCTCCTCCAAAGTTGTAATAACCCCCAAAGTCTTTTGCCATTTGTACAGCAAAATCTTTAAGCATGGGATTGACATAGTGTCATCCTTGCCAAGCTGTAAAATGAGAAAAGCCATTTACCACTCCAGGCACAGTATTACAGCTTTGGACTGGTCAAATACCGTCCAAGCCAACCTGGAATGAGTAAAGCAACACCTGACACGTGTTTCGCTCTCATTAAAGCTCTTCAGAGGGGTATAGCTTTGTCCAGACACAAGGGAGCACCCAGTATAAGTCAAACCAAGGCCCTTTCAGGGATAGAGTGAAACATAAATTATGCAAAAAACAAAGGAGAACTCTGGGAAGTTCCCAATTTTAGGTGGAGAGCTGCTCTAGTAAGGAGCACCCTGCAACACCAGCAACACTCTAGATTTGCTCACCTCAAATGTCTGCTTATCTAGCAAAGTCTTTAAGCATAGGATCAACATAGTGCTATCCTCGCTGAGCTAGATAGTGACAAAGGGGGTCATTCTGACCTCGGCGGTAAATGGCGCTTACCGCCGGCCAGAAGGCCGCCATAACACCGCCGCGGCCGCGGTAAACCGCCACGGACATTCTGACCCGCAACTGCCAAACCGCCGAAAACCCGACATCCTCAATAATCCGCCCCACCAAAGGTCAGCGAAAAAATGGCGCTGACCAAATCTCCACCGTCACGCCAACAGAAATTCGCCCATACCATTCCGACCCACAAATCCACGCGGCGGTCTTTCAAACGCGGTATTCCATTGGCGTTACACACCGCCGCGGTCAAAATACACACACCCATAGAAAACTCAGCCACATTGGTCAGTTCGAAATACACACACCTGATACACATACTAACACCACTCCCACACACCCAACACAATATAAAACACACACCCACATCACCCACAAGCCCCTACGACCCGAAATCATTGACGAAGGCTAGAGACAGAGCACAGAATAGAGAATCCCACAACACAGAGGCACACAACACCATCACCCACAGAATCCACGCACCAAACACCACACACCACCACACGCACCACACTCATCACCACAAACGCCACCCCACACCTCAACCACACCACCCCATGGCACCCCAAAGACACCCCAGGTTCAGTGACGCCGAACTCAGGGTCATGGTGGAGGAAATAGTCCGTGTAGAGCCCCAGCTCTTCGGGTCACAGGTGCAGCACACCACAATTGCCAGGAAGATGGAGCTATGGCAAAGGATAGTGGACAGGGTCAACGCGGTGGGACAGCATCCACGCAATCGGGAGGACATCAGGAAGAGATGGAACAACCTACGGGGGAAGGTGCGTTCCATGGTATCAAGGCACAACATAGCGGTGCAGAAGACTGGCGGCGGACCCCCCCCTACTCCCCCAGAATTTACAGCGTGGGAGGAGGAAGTCTTGCACATCCTGCATCCTGAGGGCCTCGCTGGAGTAGGCGGAGGAATGGATTCTGGTAAGGCAAATCTTCACTACTGCTTCCCACCCCCACCCCACCTGAATGCCAAATCATACCCCCACCCTCACCCCCTCCCCCATCACACCAGCCCCTAGCAAAAGCCTCACCATCACAACCCACCCATCCCAACACCAAGCCCTGCATGCGACCCCAAAGCATGGACACCCATCACCAAAGCATGCCCACTGCACACACACATCACCCCCACAAGCCACCCTCACAAAAGCCCCCACAAGGAAATTCCTGCACATGGGTACACGGACACCCACCCATCACACGAAATCCCACACACAGAAGCAATAACCATACCTTTATACCCCTGCAGGACCCGAACGCCACCACACCGCCACAGATGGTCCAGAGATGTCCATCCCACCCCCAGAAGAGGCCCCCAGCGATGACAGCAGCTCTGTCTCCCTGGAGCCAGACGACCAGCCCGGCCCATCGGGGACCTCTGGACAGTCGGTTCCCCACAGACAGCCACAGGCTACACCAGACCCAACCCCCTCTGGGAACACCAGCACACCTCCCACCCAGCGGGCCCATGCCTCTGTCTCCAGGGCACGTAAATCAGTGATGTGTCCACCACTACAGGGCACCCAGGTTGACCCACCACCCCAACAACAACAGGGACCTCGGGCAGTGGTAGTGGGCACACCGGCCAGGAGACAGAGGCCCAGGAACACAGGGGAACTGGGAGGGCTGCTGTGCGACAGGGGGGGGGACAGGCCCGGGGAACCGACTCTCCAAGAGGCCCTCTCCTCCATCATGGGAGCATACCACCGCTCCCAGGAGACGATGGCGACGGTACTGGCCCGGTTCCAGGAGATCCAGGAACTGCAGGAGGAATGGTACATGGGGTTCAGGGAGGAACTGAGGAACATCGGTTCCGCAATGGGGACCATCGTCCTGGCCCTTACCCAGATCGTCACCACATTGCGGGACCATGTGGCACCCCAAAGGGCCCCTGTCACTAGCCCAGGCCAGGAACAGCCTACCACCTCCGCCGGCGCCAGAGGACAGGAGGCCCCCACACAACGACAGGCCACCAGAACCCCACCTCCTGCAGAAGAAGAACCACCCCGCAAGCGGAACCTGAGATCTCACAAGAAGACAGAGTAGGATTGCAAGACCCCCGCCAGCCTAAGATACCCCCTGATGTCATCCCACTGTCCCACATTGTCACCCTGTCCAACCTTGAACTGCGAACTGGACTCTGCCATGGACATTACTCCACCCCCACCCATCCCGCTTCCCAATCATTTACCTATATCTAGCACTTAAAATAAATCACTTATTCCATTTAAATAAACAGGAGTCTGCTTGTATTCTTAACAAATGTATTACACATAATGGTTCAATAATGTCCAGTTACTTTGTGATGACAACATACCAATTTCAATAAGCTTTAGTCCATGGGCAAACAAAGCTGAAGTCAGGCAGTGGGTCATACAGCTCTGAAAAGGGAAGGGAAAGTCACAAATCACTTAACAGGAACTGGGGGGAAACACAGACAGTGGAGACGCATGAGGCCTTAAGTAAATGTAAATTGGGGTGGCTGTTTCTTACCTGTGTGCTAATGAAAGTATTGTTGTATGACTGTATCCCTGTTGTCCGTGTCGTCCCCGTCGTCTTCCTCCTCTTCACTCTCCACAGGCTCCACAGCTGCAACAACACCACCATCTGGACCATCCTCCTGCAGAAAAGGCACCTGGCGTCGCAATGCAAGATTGTGAAGCATACAGCAGGCCACGATGATCTGGCACACCTTCTTTGGTGATTACATGAGGGATCCCCCTGTCATATGCAGGCACCTAAACCTGGCCTTCAGGACCCCGAAGGTCCTTTCTATGATCCTCCTAGTTCGCCCATGGGCCTCATTGTAGCGTTCCTCTGCCCTTGTCCTGGGATTCCTCACTGGGGTCAGTAGCCATGACAGGTTGGGGTAACCAGAGTCACCAATTAGCCACACACGGTGTCTCTGTAGCTGTTCCATCACATAACGGATGCTGCTATTTCGCATGACATACGCGTCATGCACTGACCCAGGGAACTTGGCATTTACATGGGAGATGTACTGGTCAGCCAAACAGACAACCTGGACATTCATCGAATGATAACTTTTTCTGTTTCGGTACACCTGCTCACTGTCTTTGGGGGGAACCAAAGCCACATGGGTCCCATCAATGGCCCCAATGATGTTGGGGATATGTCCAAGGGCATAGAAATCACCCTTCACTGTAGCCAATTCGCCCACCTCAGGGAAAATAATGTAGCTCCGCATGTATGTCATCAGGGCAGACAACACTCTGGATAAAACCTTAGAAAACATAGGCTGAGACATCCCAGATGATATGGCCACTGTTGTCTGAAACGACCCACTTGCCAAAAAATGGAGTACTGACAGAACCTGCACCAGAGGGGGAATCCTTGTGGGTTGGCGGATGGGGGACATCAGGTCTGGCTCCAGCTGGGCACATAGTTCATGTATAGTTGCTCTGTCAAGCCGGTATGTAAGTATGATATGTCGTTCTTCCATTGTCGACAGGTCCACCAGCGGTCGGTACACGGGAGGATTCATCCTTCTCCTCGCAAGTCCCAGCGGACGGTGTCTAGGAAGGACAACATGGAGCACAGAGTCAAGCAACCCAAAGGTTCGTTCACACAGCTTGCACAGTACACGAATCGCTATGCATGGAACGGCTTGTATGAGTGGCAATGCAAGGCCTAGGCCTGTGTGACGCAGTAGAAATCATGCCATGTGGGCCCTTGAAATGGCGGCTGCCTGACCTGTGAAGTGTGACAGTGGGATGTGAGGTCACTGCGCTGGCGTGGCACACCGTGGCGGTAGGCGGTCGAAGACCGCGGCGCAAAGCAGCATTGGTTAACATTGAACCCTATGGGTCTCAGGAGCCAATGACGATATGCGCCGGCGGTCGCGGTACGCACCGCCGCGGGCGTGACCGCCATTTTCTATCTGATTAATCACTCGAGACCTCATCATCCACAGGAGAGGACCTATACTGAAAGTGCTGCTGTGACCTCGGTCTGGGAGATACAATGGCTGCTGCGACTGGGGAAAGGGCCCCTGCCTTCACTGCCGAAGAATTGGAGAAACTTGTTGATGGAGTCCTCCCCCAGTATGCACTACTCTACGGTCCTCCAGACCAACAGGTTAGTACACAGGGTGCACGCTGAATGGGCTATGCCTGTGTTGAGTGGGGTGTATGTAAGATGGTGGGGAGGGGAGCGAATGAGGAGTGCAACGCACGACAGATGGGAACATGTGCCACATGGCAAGGTAGGGGAGGGGGGGCCACTCACATCTACCATGCAGAAAAGTGATGATATTTCCTTTCCCACCCTGTACATGTCAAATAGGTCAGCGCCCATCAGAAGATCGACATTTGGAGTGCCATCGCCAAGGACGTCCGGGCCCTGGGGGTCCACAACAGACGGGGCACCCACTGCCGACAGGAAGGTGGGCATCTCCTTCGCCCCAGGCACCTCAGGCTCTGCCCCAGTTACCCCTGCTGCCCTCAGTGAGGAGGTCATTGACCTCCTCCAGACCATCATTGTTGGGCAGTCTACCCTTTTGAATGCCATCCAGGGTGTAGAAAGGGAGGTGCATCGGAGCAATGCATACCTGGAGGGCATTCATTCGGGTCAGGCTGCACATCAGCGATCGTTCAATGCTCTGGCCTCAGCACTGACGGCAGCCATTGTCCCTGTCTCCAGCCTCCCTCTTCTAACTCCCTCCACCCAGTCCCAGTCTCCTGTTCCTCAGCCTATCCCATCCACACCATCAGACCAGCCTGCACACACCTCAACACCCAAGGGCAGCTCATCCAGACATAAGCACCACAGATCCCACAAGCATTCACACAAACAACATCGAGATGCAGACATGCCAACAGTCACTACCACCTCTGTGTCCCCCTCCTCCTCGTCTCCCTTCTCCCTCCCTGTGACGTCTCCACTCACACCTGCATGCACACCACCATCAGCCAGTACTTCCATCACCAGCACACCCTCCATTACAGTCAGCACACGTGCAGTCACCACCCCCACTGCCATTTACACGTCCCCTGTGTCCTCTCCCACTGTGTCTGTCACCCCCTCTTCCAAACCACACAAACGCAGGCAGCCACCCACCCAACAGCCATCCACCTCACGACAGCCTCCAGCCCAAGCACCTGCACCCAAAGACAGCACACTTGACTCTCCTACAACCACATCCTCTTCCTCCACTCCCATACCCACTGCACCTACCCTTCCCATTGCTCCTAAAAAACTTTTCCTCTCCAAAATTAACCTCTTTGCATCACCTCACCCACCCCCTCCATCTGGTAAGAGTCCAAAGAGCACCTCAGCCACCACCAGCCCTGCATCTAGTATCACCATAGTGCAGGGCTATTGGAGTCCACCAGCTCCTAGGGACGGAACATCGGCCAGCAGCAAGGGGACAGCCAGCCCACCCCCTGGGAAGAGGACAAAAAAAATTAAGGGCCGGCGCGAAAAGGCTGAGACGGCTGCCACCAAGGAGAGTGGCCTTGCCACGTCACCTGCCACATCATCTAAGGGAGGCAAGGGCCAGAGAGCTGCAGCGAAGGAGGGCAAGGGCAGCAGGGCGGAGAAGACATGCAGCAGCCGAGCGCACCAGGAGGGCCCCACCAGCCCCATACCGGGTGTGACGGACGACACCCACGGGCACAAGACTCCATCACAGGAGGGCCCCGCTACCGCAAGGTCGGAGGGCGACTAAGCGGGGAGTCTTGGCCAGGTCTGGCTCCCTTGAAAGACAGGACAAGCACCGCTGAAGAAGGCCCCGCCAAGACAGGCACCGCTGAACAGGGCCCCGCTGTGAGGAGCACCGCTGAAGAGGGCCCCGCCAAGACAGGCACCGCTGAACAGGGCCCCGCCGTGAGGAGCACCGCTGAAGAGGGCCCCGCCAAGACAGGCACCGCTGAACAGGGCCCCGCCGTGAAGAGCACCTCTGAAGAGGCCCGCGCCAAGACAGGCACCGCTGAACAGGGCCCCGCCGTGAAGAGCACCGCTGAAGAGGGCCCCGCCAAGACAGGCACCGCTGAACAGGGCCCCGCCGTGAAGAGCACCGCTGAAGAGGGCCCCGCCAAGACAGGCACCGCTGAACAGGGCCCTGCCGTGAAGAGCACCGCTGAAGAGGGCCCCGCCAAGACAGGCACCGCTGAACAGGGCCCCGCCGTCTCAAGCACCGCTCCGCTGGGCCCTTCATCTCAAGCACCGCTCCGCTGGGCCCTTCATCTCAAGCACCGCTCCGCTGGGGCCTTCCTCTCAAGCACCGCTCTGCTGGGCACCGCCGTCTCAAGCACCGTTCCGCTGGGCACCGCCGTCTCAAGCACCGCTGGCCCATTGACAGTGCCGGTTCTGTGTCGAGCAGGTGTTCACGAAGCACTCTGGGCACCATGCCTCCTCCAATACCAGTGGAGTCGGTTATCCATCTGATGGACTGTGGCTTTGCACTCCCCAGGATGGTACTGTGGGCATGGAGGCCCCTCGTGGATCTGGCGTCGTGGACTCATGTGGCTGAGGTGCCCCCCTTTCCCTTCACTCTGAGGTGCCTGTTGTTTTATCATCTGATGCCCCTGCAGTGTTCTCTCCAATGGTATCCGGTCTCCTGTGTGGGCTTTGCCTATGTGTTTGTACACATTGGCCCATGGACTATGGATATTTAACGGACTGTGCAGGACTTATTGACTATGTTTATACTTTGCACTATGTTCATTATTTCTTTTGTATATTTCATATGGCATATTTTCCATGACTTCAATGAACCTATTTTATACATAAATTTTAAACTTAATTTTAATTATGTCTTTGCATTCTTCCGGGGGGTTTGGGGGGTGTCACTCTGACTTGTTGCTCTGCATTGGTGTGTAGGTATTGGGGGGGTGGGTGTATCGCGTATTTGTGTGCACGTAACCTTTCCTCCTCCCCCCTCCCCTGTGTCGTAGGTGCAGTACTCACCGTTGTCGTCTGCGCCGGCGTTCGTACTCCTGGTAGATGAGCAGGTAGACAATAGCCGGTAGGATGTGTAATTCGGGCTCCATGCTGTCCTCCTTCCTCGTGGAGTGTGTATAGGTGAGCGTTTTCCCGTTCGTAGTCTGTTTCCGCCGTGTTTTTATCGGCGGGGCTCCCGCCCCGGAAAAGGTGGCGGATTGGTGAGTTGTGATAGGGTGGGCGGTACATTGTCTGCCGCCTGCCTGTTGGCGGTGACCGCCGCACTGTTTGTCGGTCCGCCGTGGCGGTCGGAGTGTTAAAGTGGCGGCCTGTGTTGGCGGTTTCCGCCAGGGTCAGAATTCCATTTTTTGGACCGCCTGCCTGTTGGCGGGTTGGCTGCCGCTTTATCACCGACTGCCAGGGTTAGAATGACCCCCAAAGTCTTTTGCCATTTGTACAGCAAAATCTTTAAGCATAGGATTGACATAGTGTCATCCTTGCCGAGCTGTAAAATGACAAAAGCCATTTACCACTCCAGGAACAGTATTACAGCTTTGGACTGGTCAAATACCATCCAAGCCAACCTGGAATGAGTAAAGCAACCCTTGACATGAGTTTCGCTCTCATTAGAGCTCTTCAGAGGGGTATAGCTTTGTCCAGACACAAGGGAGCACCCAGTATAAGTCAAACCAAGGCCCTTTCAGGGATAGAGTGACGCATATATTATGCAAAAAACAAAGGAGAACTCTGGGAAGTTCCCAATTTTAGGTGTAGAGCTGCTCTAGTAAGGAGCACCCTACAACACCAGCGACACTCTAGATTTGCTCACCTCAAATGTCTGCTTATCTAGCAAAGTCTTTAAGCATAGGATCAACATAGTGCTATCCTCGCCGAGCTAGATAGTGACAAAGTCTTTTGCCATTTGTACAGCAAAATCTTTAAGCATAGGATTGACATAGTGTCATCCTTGCCGAGCTGTAAAATGACAAAAGCCATTTACCACTCCAGGCACAGTATTGCAGCTTTGGACTGGTCAAATACCATCCAAGCCAACCTGGAATTAGTAAAGCAACCCCTGACACGTGTTTCGCTCTCATTAGAGCTCTTCAGAGAAGTATAGCTTTGTCCAGACACAAGGGAGCACCCAGTATAAGTCAAACCAAGGCCCTTTCAGGGATAGAGTGACGCATAAATTATGCAAAAAAACAAAGGAGAACTCTGGGAAGTTCCCAATTTTAGGTGTAGAGCTGCTCTAGTAAGGAGCACCCTGCAACACCAGCGACACTCTAGATTTGCTCACCTCAAATGTCTGCTTATCTAGCAAAGTCTTTAAGCATAGGATTAACATAGTGCTATCCTCGCCAAGCTAGATAGTGACAAAGTCTTTTGCCATTTGTACAGCAAAATCTTTAAGCATAGGATTGACATAGTGTCATCCTTGCCGAGCTGTAAAATGACAAAAGCCATTTACCACTCCAGGCACAGTATTACAGCTTTGGACTGGTCAAATACCGTCCAAGCCAACCTGGAATGAGTAAAGCAACCCCTGACACGTGTTTTGCTCTCATTAGAGCTCTTCAGAAGGGTATAGCTTTGTCCAGACACAAGGGAGCACCCAGTATAAGTCAAACCAAGGCCCTTTCAGGGATAGAGTGACGCATAAATTATGCAAAAAAACAAAGGAGAACTCTGGGAAGTTCCCAATTTTAGGTGGAGAGCTGCTCTAGTAAGAGCACCCTGCAACACCAGCGACACTCTAGATTTGCTCACCTCAAATGTCTGCTTATCTAGCAAAGTCTTTAAGCATAGGATTAACATAGTGCTATCCACTGTTGCACTTTTATATATGTCGGTATTGTGGTTAAGTCCTTTTTTTATGTTTATATGTTTGTATATATTTGCAGTGTATGTGGTATTCCCCCATCCGTGAACAAGGCTACGGCCGAAACGCGTTGGGAGGAGGACCCTTTTGTTCTTTCTATATATTTTGGAACTGTCCGTTTTGTGTCTTGATTTTCTGCCCTGATGGGTGAGAAATTTGACTATATATATATATATATATATATGTGTGTGTACATATATATATATATATGTATACATATATATATATATATACAGTATATATATATATATATGCATATATATATATATAAATATATATATCTTATATGAACATCATGTTTTTACAGATTGATTTATACAGCAATATAGACATACTCGTCTCAAATTCAGAAGACCAAGGGGCATATTCAAGAGCCCCTAGTGACACCTTAGTGCCCCCGTAGCATAATTTTTTGACACTAAGATGATGATAAATTGGCTTTTTCCATACATCTTATTTACAAATTGGCACAATGCATGCATTGTGTCACTTTGTAAACCCTTGCAACACATTATTCTTGTTCCAGACATAATGTATACAAAAAGGGCATTCCAGGGCTAGAAGGCCTGCAATAATGGCGCAGAGAAATTTAACAGATTTCACTGCGCCATTTTTAACGTCTGTGTAAAGCAGGCATTAAAATGATGCTCCGATTGAAACCTATAGGCCTTCTTGCACTTTGTTACACTAGCGTCAACATTTTTGACACTAGTGTAGCAAAGCGCCACAATAGCATAAAATATTTTAGAAATACAGTGCAACCATAGTGTTGTTAGGTGACGGTAGGCGGGCGCAGAAAAAGTGGCGCATCAGCTCTGATGCACCACTTTTTCTTAAATACGGGCCTAAGAGAGCAGCTTTGCAGACATTTGGTGATTCGAAAAGGTGATTTCTTTTGTAATAGTTTGAAATTCGAGTTTGTGGTGACTTTAAATAAGAGCTTTGCTATAATGTTTTTGACAGAACTCTCTAACTTTTACTGAATAAGGAAACTCTCTACCCTGATTGATGACAAGGGTAGCGGATGATCTTACACTGGAGACTTTTGTGAGTTTCTTTTGTATATTCTAAATTTAGAAATGACATAGTGAGTCACATTGTGTAGTGCTGATGTGACATAGGACTGGTGTTTGGGAGGGTGGTTCGACACAAAAATATATGCTTTGTAGATGTATACAGGTGGGATATCAGCACTTTGGTTATTGGAGTGTAATGTTGGGGATCATATGGACAAACTGAAGCATCTAAATGCTGTGGAGGGGCAATTGGTATATAACACAAGAGTTTCTAGGAAATAAATTAACTTTACGTTGTTTGTGAGCTTCCATCAGAGGATGTACTTGCAATTTGGCATGCCACTTTTCTGTACGACACAGGGTATTTTTGATCATACTATGGAAGACTTGTAATTGGTTTGTAAAAAAAGACAGCATTTATTGTGTTTATTTCTAGCCGAGAGAAGTCATAAGGGCTAAACGCCAAATTGACGAAACATCTGTTGGCAAAGTGTGATGAATCCAAATAAAGAATGGATCTTTGAACACGAATGGACATTTGATATCTTATAAGAATAATTTTCTTTTGGACCTCTCAGTGTGTCATTACGAACCCGGAGGTTCAGACCGCCATGCCGGCGGCGGCGGAAAAGAGCACCACTGGCATAGCGGTCTGAACCGCCATATAATAAACACAGGGAGAGCCGCCTTTGGTCAGAGGCAGCCTGACAATGGCGGATTACTTTATCCGAGAGGGCAGCGCTGTTTAATGTCCCCTGTTTCCTCCAGCCTTTCCCTGGCAGGCTCCCCCACCAGGGAAAGGCTGGCGGAAGGGGTGTGCATTTGGCATGGGCAGTGCAGGTGCCCCCGTGCAGTGCCCCGTCGCGCTGGTCACTGCTCGATTTACGGGCAGTGATCTGCGTGGCGGGTGCTGCTGCACCCGTCGCACTGAGGCATTGACGACGGCTCCATGTGGAGCCGTCTGCAATGTCCCGGCCCTGCATTCTAATGTTTCCGCCTGCCGGCCCAGCAGAATGTTCGTAATGCCGCCGGTGGGGTCGCAAGGGGGCTGGCAGTCTATGGAAAGACTGCCAGCATGAACACGGCGGTGGTTACAGCCGTGTTCATAATGACCCCCTGAGTCTTGTTATAACCCTTAGTAAATCTGGCCCACAATGATGAAGAGAAGTTGTTTCAGGAGCATGAACAGTCATGGTGATCCTCCACTCAAGAGAGATCAGTCAGGGACTTCCATAGTTGAGAGAGACAAACATAGAAGAGTCTGTCTTTGAGAGCTTTGCACTTAATTTTCAGTTAATAGTTTATCAGGCTGTCAAAAGCATTTTGGGCCTTACAGACAGAGAGACCTACAGAGTAAGAAAACGGTTTAGAATTAAATCTTTGTTATAAGAGTGGCGATAAAAGTTACAAATAATTTCCTTTTCAAAATTATTATTTACACTTTAGCAAATTTAGGGAATTTTCGCATTGTTTTTGGAACAAGATTCACAAAAACATTTTTCGAGAAGTTTTACCCACAGGAAACGTTACGAGATAGTAACTCAGGTTGTAACTTCATGATGTTACAAAGTTTGTCAGTAGCCCAAAAATGTACTGGCCAAATTTTAATTTTGCAAATTAATTTTCTCTAATTTGAAAAGACAGTTCCAAAAACTCGATTCCAGCCCTCCTAAAACTAACCAATTTAAACTAGTATTTAACCCCTTCGCTGCCAGGCCTTTTCCCCCTCAGGTGCCAAGCCGTTTTTTGTCTGTTTGGGGCAGTTTGCGCTTAGGCGCTCATAACTTTTTGTCCACATAAGCTACCCATGCCAAATTTGCATCCTTTTTTTCCAACATCCTAGGGATTCTAGAGGTACCCAGACTTTGTGGCTTCCCCTAAAGGAGACCAAGAAATTAGCCAAAATGCAGAGAACATTTCAGTTTTTTCAAATGGGAAAAAAGGGCTGCAGAAGAAGGCTTGTGGGTTTTTTTCCCTGAAAATGGCATCAACAAAGGGTTTGCGGTGCTAAAATCACCATCTTTCCAGCTTTCAGGGACAGGCAGACTTGAATCAGAAAACCCAATTTTTCAATACAATTTTGGAATTTTACTGGGACATACCCCATTTTTACTATTGTTATGCTTTCAGCCTCCTTCCAGTTAGTGACAGAAATGGGCGTGAAACCAATGCTGAATCCCTGAAAATTAAATATTTCTGGAAAGTAACAAAATTCTGAATTCAGCATGGGGTAATTTGTGTACATCCTCCATGGGTGTCCTGCAGAAAATAATAGCCGAAATAAAAAAATAAAAAAATTGAGTTAGAAAAACAGCCAACTTTCTCCACGTTTTACTCTGTAACTTTTTCCTGCAATGTCAGATGTTTTAAAGCAATATACCGTTACATCTGCTGGACTCTTCTGGTTGCGGGGATATATAGGGCTTGTAGGTTCATTAAGAACCCTAGGTACCCAGATGCAATAAATAAGCTGCACCTTGCAATGGGTTTTCATGCTATACCGAGTATGCAGCAATTCATTTGCTGAAATATAAAGATTGAAAAATAGGTATCAAGAAAACCTTTATATTTCCAAAATGTGCACAAGATAAGGTATTGAGAAGCAGTGGTTATTTGCACATCTCTGAATTCCGGGGTGCCCATACTAGCATGTGAATTACAGGGCATTTCTCAAATAGTTGTCTTTTTTACACACTGTCTTACATTTGGAAGGACAAAATGGTGAGAAAGACAAGGGGCAATAACACTTGTTTTGCTATTCTGTGTTCCCCCAAGTCTTCTGATAAAAATGGTATCTCAGTTGCGTGGGTAGGCCTAATGCTCGCGACAGGAAACGGATCATGGACACATCACATTTCTACATTAAAATCTGACATGTTTTTTGCAAAGTGCCTACCTGTGGATATTGGTCTCTAGCTCAGCCGGCACCTAGGAAAACCTACCAAACCTGTGCATTTTTTAAAATTAGACACCTAGGGAAATCCAAGAAGGTATGACTTGTGGGGCTCTCTCTAGGTGCTGTTACCCAGAATCCTTTGCAAACCTCAAAATTTAACCAAAGAAACACTTTTTCTTCACATTTTGGTGACAGACAATTCTAGAATCTGAGAGGATCCACAAATTTCCTTCCACCCAGTGTTTCCCCAAGTCTCTTGATAAAAATGGTACCTCACTTGTGTGGGTAGGCCTAGCGCTCGTGACAGGAAATGCCCCAAAACACAGAGCTGTTTTTTGCAAAATGCCTAGCTGTGGATTTTGCCTCTAGCTCAGCCGACACCTACGAAAACCTACCAAACCTGTGCATTTTTAAACACTAGACACATAGGGAAATCCAAGACGGGGTGACTTGTGGGGCTCTCACCAGGTTCTGTTACCCAGAATCCTTTGCAAACCTCAAAATGTGGCCAAAAAACACTTTTTCCCCACATTTCGGAGACAGAAAGTTCTGGAATCTGAGAGGAGCCACAAATTCCCTTCCACCCAGCGTTCCCCCAAGTCTCCTGATAAAAATGGTACCTCCCTTGTGTGGGTAGGCCTAGTGCTCGCGACAGGAAATGCCCCTAAACACTATCTGGACACATCAAAATGATCAAATAAAAAACTACCTGTTTTTGCGGGGAGAACCTGCATTTTTGGACCTGGGCTCAGCAGCCATCTAGGAAAACCTACCAAACCCAGACATTTCTGAAAACTAGACACCAGAGGGAGTCCAGGGAGGTGTGACTTGCCTGGATCCCCCAAAGTTTTCTTACCCAGAATCCTCAGCAAACCTCCAATTTAGCTAAAAAATCACATTTTTCCCACATTTCTATGCGGGATCACCGCACCGGGACAAATTTCCTACCATTCAACATCCCCCTCAGTCTCCCAGTAAAAATGATACCTCACTTGTGTAGATGGGCCAAAAGGGCAGTTTGAAAAAAAACATTTTTAGGCTGACAAGTGCAGCAGGATTTTTATCGGTATAGATGAGACAATGTTGGGTGGTAGGAATTTTGTGGATTCCTGCAGATTCCGGAAGGTTCCATCACAAAAATGTGTGATTTCCAACAAAGTTGGAGGTTTGCAGGGCATTGTGGGTAAGAAAATGGTGCGGGTGCATGTGAATCACACCACCCAGGAATCAACCAGATGTTTAGTTTTCAGAGGTGTCTAGGTCTTGTGGATTTTTCTACATAGCAGTGTCCCAAAGTAAAAAAAAGTGCAGCCCTCACCATTCCAAGTGGGACGATTTTGAGAGATTCCAGGCTTTCATGTCCCAAATGTAAAACCAAAACCCAAAATAATCAAATGTCCTCTTGCTTGCCGTGGAATAAGATGTTTTAGTGTGCGGGGGAGAGCTGAAGGCTGTTACCCCCTTCAGTTGGGGTGGGGGTATTACCAGGCCCATACCTGTTGGTAGCTACCACCCCACTATTTTTGATTTGTTTTAATTCCCTGGCATCTAGTAGACTTTCTGCCCCCTTGGGTTTGGATCAGGGGTAATTGCCCAATCTGAACAACTTTGGCCCCATTTATTTGGGTTGGGGGTATGGCCATACCACCACCCTCTTATTTTGAAAAAAGAAATCTTCCCTGGTCTCTGGTGGGCTTTCTGCCCCCCTTGTGTGCAGATGGGCCTTCCAAAGATAGGCCAACAGTAATGTGCCACCATGGGGAGCGACCCTTGCCCAAGGGGCTGGCACCCAAACAAAACACACACACCAATCCCTGGTGTCTAGTGGTTCCTGTCCCCCTAGGGGGCAGATTGGCCTAACAAAAATAGGCGAATCTGCCCCCACGGGGAGGCAGAAATGGTCTAAATACAATTTGCCCCCCAGGGGAGTGACCCTTGCGTAAGGGGTCGCTCCCCATACATAAAACATAAAGTAAAAAATATATATATATATCCCTGGTGTCTAGAGGTTCTCTCCCCACATATAAAAAAAATAACTAAACATTTTTTTTGTATCCCTGTTGTCTAGGGGTTTTGCCTCATTTTATTAGGCCGATCTGCCCCCAGGGGGGCAGAAATGGCCTAAAAATATTTTGCCCCACCAGGGGAGCAGCCCTTGCCTAAGAGGACGCTCCCCTTATGCGTAATTATAGAAGAAAAAAAAAAATCCCTGGTGTCTAGTGGTTTCTGCCCCCAGGGGGTGCAGAAATGGCCTAACAATAATTTGGCCCACCAAGGAGCGACCCTTGCCTAAGGGGTCGCTCCCCACATATTTAAAAAGCAAAAGAATATATATATCCTTGGTGTCTAGGGGTTTTCTGCACCCTCTGGGGGCAGATCGGCCTAATTTTATGAGGCTGATATGCCCCCAGGGGGCAGAAATGACCTAAAAATAATTTGCCCCCCTGGGGAGCAGCCCTTGCCCAAGGGGCTGCTCCCCTTACGGGTAAGTATAATAATAAAAAATCCCTGGTGTCTAGTGGTTCTGCCCCCCCGAAGGCAGAAGGCAGATCAGCCAGGGGGGCAGAAATGGCCTACAAATAATTTCTCGTACCCCCCCCTCTCCGGGGAGTGACCCTTGCCTAAGGGGTCGCTCCCCACACATAAAAGAAAAAAATAAACAAAACAAAAAATGTATCCCTGGTGTCTAGTAGGCATTTCTGCTGCCCAATTGCATCGCGATCGGGCAGCAGAAATGCTAGCAGAGACATGAAAGGAAAGGAAAGGCCTTTCCTTTCATGCCTCTGCTGGCCCCCTCCTCCCGAGCGGAGGAGAAATGCTAAGCATTTCTCTTACGCATGGTGCTGCAGGCATGGGAGGTGACCTCTGATGAGGTCAGCACGTGATCGCTTGCTGACGTCATCAGACGTCACTTGGGGGGTCGGGGTGGAAGGGGAAGCGATTCCCCTACCAGCCCTGCCCTCAGGGGGCGGCCCTCGGGGGGAGTGCTAGTGCTTCCTCCGAGGGCCGGTACCTGGACGTGATGGTTACGACTGTGGCGCCTGAGCGGCGCAGCCACGGACATCACCATTAAGTCCTCGGCAAGCAAGGGGTTAAACTCTGGCTGCATCACAAGCGATGAGTGTATGGGCGGCTCAGATTCACTGCTGAATCATTTGAGCATAAGTCAAAAGTAGCTTGAAGTACTGTTGGATAAATATCAAAGCTGACTCTTACAAATTATTTCTAGCTAATTATCACATTGCGTTGCAAAAAATCTATTTTTGGCATCCATCTGTTCAAGAAAGTCTCTCTCTGATATTGTTGGCAAGGGTGAATGTTGTTACCTTTTTGTTGCCTGGATGTCTCAAAAATAAGTTTTTGTCTTGCAGCCTTTTCTTTTAAATACATCTAAAGACATCAAACTGCACAATTATTTTGGCTTATCAAAGCCATGTGGTATTTATGTAACCTGCGGTACCTTTCAGTCTTGTTTTTAAATAAACTCTAAATCGATAGGTTGAGTGCCCTGCGGTGTCAGTAACAGAAACATTTTCTGAGCCTGTAGTCAAAATCAATTAGAAAGAAGTATCCATTAATATGAAAGTTCACCACAAGCAGCTCATGTAGCATAAGCTGCAGGTTGCACCCTAATGTTTTCAAGTGCTTTTCACCGTTAGTGTACAAAGCCTTCCAAGAAAAAAAATAAAGATTCTGCAATCAAAAGCAGTCTAAAACCTACGAAATGTTATTTTGGAATAAATAAAACAAGCATTTGCAATGCAATAGGTCGCGTATATTTCCAATAAGTTAATTGTCATCTTTTGAGCACAGCGCCCATGAGCAAAAACAAAAGAAAACATGAGTAGAAATAAAAGAAAGTTAGCTTAAAAAAATAAAATTAGCAATTTTGTTTGTCCTGGTGGGCACGTTTTTGCCAGTCACAAGCCTTCTGTTTGCAGGGCAATGGAAGTTAAAATGAACAAAATAGTACCTCAATCACGTCGGGAACAGCAGACGGGCCCTAATTAAATTGAAATTAATTAGAGCTTTATCCCTGCTCCACACAGAGAAACGGAAATGATGTCAGGCATGCATTGAAAAATTACGAGGCTGCAAAGAAGAGTGTCACGCAAACCAACAAATGGTGAGCGACAGGCGGGCTCCAAGTCCTTTACTGAACACAACAGTGTCTTGCATGCGAGATGCATGCCCTACTCGCAGGCTTGACCCTTAAAAATTAGCAAGCTAGGAAGAGCAATTCCCACAAGACCTATTCCAGGTACTCTAAGGTGACAGTTCACCCCAATGAGCCAGCATCAAACCTGTGACACTGGTGTATGCTGACTGGCACAATCACTTAGAAAATCTGCAGAGTAGTAGCACCTACGAGATGGAATAGATGAGGCAAAAAGGGAGTTTGAGATGGGTACTTTATGACAAAACTTAGAAAAAAATGTAAAGTATCAAAGTGCAATATAGAAGGCAAAATTATAGCTCAGTTCAATAAATCAATCACAGAACGTAGAAAATCCCTAGAGACTAAAAAGACATGGCTGAACCTTAAATCTGGCTCACCCCCAAATTCAGAGGTATTTTATAATATAATGAATTTCACTATTGGAACCAATGAGAAACGGCATAGTCAGCATTGGATAAGCAAATGTATCTTTTCATTGGCAAATCACAGTCCAGTATTTTAAAATGTCATATAAACTACGGTTGGGTGAAGAATTGTGCTCCGCTGGCAGAGTTCTCAGAGTTTGCCTCACTCTGTGCTCCGTGTGGAGTTTCGAAAAACTTCACAAAACGACGCAAAGCAGATTTTTTTTTAATCATGCGTGGCTCGCCAACATTACTTTGGCGAGTGAGAGGAATCTGTAAGTTGCCTGGCCCGAGCGAGATTTCTGAACGCAGGCAGTCGCAGCAGGTCGCTCCTGCTCATGTTGAGAAAGCTGCCACCCGCATTGAGGAAGCTGGGGCTCGAGTAGAAAATCTACGTGAGCGGCAGAAAGAAGTTAGCACCCTCTGGCGCGCCCCGTGATGCTCTTGCCATTGATTTTACAGCGCAGAAAAAACTTCTGGGGCTGAAAATAAGCATGAACAGCTCAACTTACAAAAACTCTGCTGCTCGCGGAACTCCATGTATCGCAGTGGAGTTTTTTCGGCACTTCGCAGAGTGCCGCATAGCAGAACTTTGCAAGTTCCACCCAGACCTAATATAAACCCACTATCTTAGCACTGTCCCCTACTATGATTATATTAAACTCTTTCTGACCAAGTATCATCAGAAGAGGCAAAGCCAATGTGTGGGCATAATTTGAATAATCTGCCGCAGTGCAATTATGCAAAATTACAGCAAAATTATGCAAGATTAATCTGAGCGCAACTCAGCACTTAGCAATTAGCACAAAATGCTCTCTCACATCCAAAATAAGGGTGTATTTTGCTCTAAGAAAATAGTGTTGAATGCTAGAGAACACAAAGAGCAGCGGCCAGCAGCTGAGTTCAGGGCCGTCACCAAGTCAAGACCATTCTGGCTATGATCCTGATGTTTCAGCCTCAGTTCTGAGTCTGGGTAAATCTGAAGGTGGATCTGAGGATTTTCTGGCTCCTACATCCTGCTCATCGATTTTGCATTATGGCATATGTTGATTGTACAAACATCAAATGCTAAAATTGGCAGTCAATTGCAAACCACATGACTACATTTTTGCTCATACCCTATAGGACCTACAACAGGGGTAAGTACTATTGCAATCTACATATTTGAACACAACTCCAAATGATCCATTACATTTTGGTAAAGCAGTAACAGGTCTTTGGTCCCCTTTATGGATGGAAATTTTGAAGACCTACATTAGGCCCGAATGAAGGGGTACCAATAGATATTAATTCCCCAGAAGGAAGGAATTTTAGGATGCCCAATGGGATTGTTTGTGTATGCATCAGTACCAAGGGCCTGATTTTGACCTTGGCGGTCTTTTCGCAAGACCGCCGAGTTACTGCCGCGGTAAAGACCGCCGACCGCGGCGGTATGCCGCTGCGCGTATTCCGACCGCTGGGAGCGTTCCGCCGGAATACCGCCAGCAGCCACACTGGCGGTCGGCGGGAAAGTGGAGACTGGTCAACCTCCACCGCCACGCCAGCAGAACACCGCCCCCAGAATTACGACCCACATTTCTGTGTGGCGGTCTTCTGTTGGCGGTCTCCTGTTGGCGGTCACGTCCCTATGGCTCCCGTCGCCTCCCGGAGGACCAACGCACAAGGTAAGTTGATCGTCCGTGAGGGGAGGGGGTGGGGGGGTGTTGTGTGATGTGTGCGTGCATGGGGGTGTGTAGAGGGGGTGTGTGAGTGCGTGCATGCGGGCGGGGTTGCTGCTGTGCCTTTGGGCAATGTGTGTAGTTCGGCGGGTGCGCATGTCGGCATGTATGTGTGCGGGTATGTGCCCCCGTTGTGTATGTGTGTGTGTAGGGGGTGTGCATATGTGCATGTTGGGGGTGCGTGCATGTCGGGGTGCGTGTATGTGCATGTCGGGGTGGGGGGGGCAGGGGGTTCGTACCACCTCTGGGGGGTGGCAGGGGGGTGGAGGGTGTGGGGGGAGGACTCGTGGGTGGCAGTGGGGGGTGGGGGAGACCCCTATCAGTGCCAGGGAAGGAATTCCCTGGCCCCGATAGTGCCTACCGCCATGGTTCGCATGGCGGTTCCCGACCGCCAAAAACCGCGGCGGTAAGCAGGGTCATGATACGGTTGGCGGTCTTGGGTCGACCGCCGGGCCGGAGTGTGCGAACTCCAGCCCGTCGGTCATGACCGCCGTGGCGGTCGGAGTGGGGAAGTGGCGGTCGATCGCGGCGGTGAACGCCGCGGTCAGAATGCCATTTTTTGGACCGCCGGTCTGTTCGCGGTCCGACCGCCGCCTCTCCGCCGACCGCCAAGGTAAGAATCAGGCCCCAAGTGTCTATTTTCAGATGCACTCATAAGGGGTCCCAGCCAATCCCTTTATACAGAGCAGTCCTGGCAAAAGACAGATTCCACTTTTAAACTGATATCCAAGCTCAACAGACATACAGAATCCTCCCTGTATGCACAGATGCCTTATCCAAAACAACACTGTCTTATCGCATTCCATTTTAAAAACTTTAAGAAAAATGTAATACCGACACAACATGGATTTGGTGAAACTGCCAAAGGCTATGCTAATCGGTTTATCACAGAATATTCAGCAATCATTTTTCTATAACACATTCACATAATTTTACCCAGAAAATGCAGATTATTGGAGATCATTAGAGAAGCACCCTGGTCACTCAGGGGCATTTGCATCTGCTTTTCCTTCCGTTCACCCAGACACTTATGTATTACAGAAAGGGCTGCAGATACATGAAGAGCACCTTGTTAATGCCCTTTTCATCTGTGCATATTCCACTCCTTGGCAGAGTCAAAAGGAAATTCCCTTCTTTCAATGGAGGTGCGGTTATGGGTGACGTAAAGGGATGTGTGTGTGTTCATGTATGTGTGAGTGAGAGAGAGAGAGAATGATAGAGAATGAAAAATAAACAGCTGAGAGAGATGAAGAGATGAGTAAATAGATGTTTGAGAGGTGGTGAAGAAAGATGTAAGAGAGGAAGAGACATAAGAGAAAGGTGATGAAGACAGAGAAAGGTGAAAAAGAGACAGTATAGAGAGAGGGACAGATAGGTGAAAGATGTGTCAGGCAGACAGTATGAGAAAGCCATAATAGGTAAGTAGCGGTGGAGATACAAGTGAGAAACGGGTGCTAAAAGACATACTAGAAAGACACAAAAGATTAGCTGGTGATGGCAACTGCTGGACCTGGCCCTTTTGGCAGGTTCATACCCTTGGACTGCTGCTGCTGTGCTGACCTGTGACCTGCTTGGTCACTTGGAGGAGCTGCCACTGACTGCAACCCTTTGTGCTGGCCTGCTGCTGGCCCTTGCCACCCTGTGCTCCATCTGTTGTGTCCCCCTGGGGCTGGGTGCTGTGGCCCTGGACCCCTGCCATGACCTGCCTGAAGTGAATGAGGAGCGCTTCACCTTTTCTGGCCTAGCGCCTTAAAAAGCGATCGATCGGCTGCCTGGGCACCTGGTGAGCGTCCCTCTCTTATTTTTTCTAATAGCGCCTGGAGAGTGCAGTGGCCCGAAGTTCATTGCACTTGAAAGCGATTTGCTGATTTCAAGGATCACCGTGAAGCCCTGGCGGGTTGCTTTCGTTAAGTGCAAGTGACGCTCTGTCCCCGGGACCCCTGGGGCACCATTGGTTCAAGGAAAGGAGCGAGCGCACTCCTACTGTGTCCCCAGGGTGAAGCATGCTCCAAGGAGCACCCCCGGAGCACAAGCAGGCACCTGCTTTGGTGCTGCCTCACCACCGCAGGCCCGTGTGGACTCTGCTATTGTTCTTAGAGCCGGGCGGGGAAGGAATCCTCATCGGAGGATCCCCGCCCCACCCAGCCCCTGTGGCGTATTCAGGATGGGCAAGGGGGAAGGAAGCCTCATCGGAGGTTCCCCCTGCCTCAGCAGAGCCCCAAGTAGATTCAAGGGGTGGAAGCCTCGCCAGAGGCACCCTGCAATGCGTGGTCCTCCCTTGCTGTTTTTAGGGCCCCACGAGAGTCGGGAGAGGCCCCCACTGTGCCAAGTGTTTTGTGCCCCAGGAGGGGCAGGAGGGGGTGCGGGTGGCCTCCTCCCCCCAAATTATCACAAGGCCCCCTTTTGGCACAGAGGAGCGCTGGGGACCCCCTTTTGGAGCTTTGTGGCACTGGAAGTGCCTTATCATGAAAAACAGGTACTCTTGCAGACATATGTATTGCTTATGTTCCTGGTATGGACATTATTGACCTGTATGTTAACCTGTTTATTTTATGATGTGCTACATATATGTGCTGATGTTCCTTTTATGGGCATGACATGCTGATATGTTTTCTTGACTTGCCATATGGTTTATAATGTTCCTGATATGGGCATTTATGATATTTCTATGACAAGTGCATGTTTTTAGTAATGTGATTCCTGACTACTGCTTATGTTGCAGAATAATAAGTTACCGGTGTATTATGTGTGATTACTGCTGGTTCTGCAGAGTAACTATTGTGTAATGTTCTGACAACTGCTTGAGTAGCAGGGTATTACTGACATGTGTTTGTGTCTAATAATTATGTTGTGTACAATACAGTTTATTTTATACAACTTGGTGTTGTGTTTCCTTTGTGGTGGGGATAGTGCATCACATGTGTTGTGTGTGTTGTACATATGCTTTACACATTGCTTCTGGGTTAGGCCTGACTGCTCGTGCCAAGCTACCAAGGGGGGGTGAGCAGGGGCTACCTTGGACATGTAACTCCCTTGCCCTGACTAGAGTGGGTGTGTTTTACCTGGCTTAGGTGCATAACCTAGCCAACCAGAAACCTCATTTCTAACAGCAACCAGTGCAGCCTTTTTGGCAAAACCTGTGATGACTTTTCATATTGGGCAATCCATCACTCTCCCAACGTTCTTTGGTCTGCGTCATCCCTTGAAAGAGAAAGAAAGACTCCATCGGCCTTTAGTGTTTATGCCAATCGCATCAAAGACCATTATGGGGACAATCAGCTTTTTGTGGGATTCTGTAGAGCACAAAGGTAAGGCAGTGCAGAATCTTTGTCAAGGTGAATAGTCCTCTGCATTAAGGCCTGCTACTCAATTGTTAGAAAGAAGCTTTCGGAAGGACTAAACACTGATTCCACGAAGCCCAAGGCTGGTACCACTGCATTGGCACACAGAGTGCCTGTTTCTGATATCTATCAGGCCACAATGTGGGTATTAGTGCACATGTTCATGAAGCATCACTGTCTTGACAGCTAGGTCTGACATCGGTCCTGTCGGGTTTATTGATCTGAGCCCATTCCGCAGACCCTTCACCTTGGGAGGTGTTGCTTTGGTTTAATTTGAAAGGCGTGGAATGTGTGTCTTGAAGTATCCATCAGAGGAGCAAGTTGCTTATCTTCTGTAATGCTCTTCATGTAAATGTAGATTCCTCACTGCCGTCCAGCCTCCCGATTCTGAGGAATAGTCTCTCCTTCCACCTGAAAAGGTCCCTAATTAGAGATCTTGACACTGGTACCATTGATTGGTTGTGAACTCTGAGCTTGAGGGCGTGGAAACAAAAAAGACTGAAACTGATGTTATCACACAGGAGTGGCACCAGTACAAAGCTCTGCTACATCACTTCTGGTGTGGAATGCAGGTTCTGTGGAGCCGCACACTGTCATTTGTTTGCGCACAATAACACTACCATAAAATGTTTGCATCTAATCTGGTGTCTGGTGATATTCTAAATGTGAGGAATCTATGGTTAGATAGATTATCCACCAGAAAGAGTGTTCCAGAAGGTAAGTTGTTTAGTAGGCACATGAACAAACCTACCAGAGACAGTGAGCCATTTAGATTTATTGAATGTGCTGGCAGACTTTCATCACAGGTGCATACACATGAAATTCAAAATTTCCTTTTCTAATTTGTTTCAAGCCAATTTTAGGGGAGAGTAAATGGAAGAGTATATTGTAGAAATCTGTACCACTGTAGCCAACACAGCATTACCGAAGATAAATATTATTAAAGCAGACCACATATTATGTAGTGCATTTTTAAAGATCCCTACAAACCTAGGGCCAGATTTGTCATAGTACTGTGTTGCCCTTGTGTCTCTTGCGGTGAAGGAAGGGCAACACAATCCTTAAATCAGATTTATGAAGCCACTCAAGGCCACCCTGCGTTGCTTGGTAAATTGGGAGTAAAGCGAGGCACCGGAAGTCACTGCCATGCATTACTTTGTGATGGGAATGTGTTACCTGGGTGGAGAATGGGTGTTCCCACTTATCCACCTATGTATTTTGATGAATTCCCAAAATTACCAAGACAAGTAAAACTGTGAATGCATCAAAATGCTGCGCCTTCATGATAGAGGCGCAACAAGATATTTATCCTCTTTTTAGCTCTTTTCTAAGTGTGCAGCAGGCTGCACAGAGTGCACAAGAGCAGACAGAGAGAGCAGGAATGCACTATATGTTATTAATATGGCGCTTTCCTGCTCTGTCCATTTGACTCAACACAGCAAGCTATCTTGCTGCACTGTGCTGCATCAAATAATGATAAATATGGCGCCTAATCTTTAGCATAAAAGGTTCACAGCCTATTTAAAGATCAGCAAACATGCTTACCCGAAAATCTTGCATGTTTCCATTGCAAGGCTTACTTGCAAAACAAATGTGAATTATGACTCTGCAGATGGACTGTTTTAGATAATGACCCTGTTTGGCTGCTCTTCAAACCACGCTACTTTAGAAAAGTCTTTGAAGTCCTGATGTCTGTCTCCAAAAGGGCCTATGATTATCTAATTTACTCTAAATTATGTATTTTGAGAAAAATACACCTTGTGAGTGAGATGTCAATTGAAAGAAATAATGCGAGAATTCCCTTGCACACTCATGGTAAAGCCATAAGGTATTCTGCTTTTTTCTAAGCACCAGCAATTAAAATATATACATTAACATTTAAGCTACCATACTATCAAAATATACTATAAATGTAAAACACAATATTGAAAATAAACGCATCAGCTATTGCAAATGGAAGACAACATATTTGGTCTAAGGCCTCCATCAGAAAACAACCAAAGGTACAATATGGGAGGCTCCTAAAAGTCATATAAAGCAAAATATACAAAATGATATGGCTGTGTTTGCACGAGGACAAACATGGCACAACACAAATTTTCACATTTTTATCTCTGTTTCCAGATTATCAAATACAGGCATACATTTATTCCATCGTTCTAAGATGAAAGAGAGATCTATGAATCAAAACCAATTTGCTTCTTTTTTTATTGCCTAAAGAGCAATATTAGTTGATCATTCAGAGAGCAGCATTGTAGATTTAGAATCTTTAGTACTCACTTAAAATGTTGTAGTAGATTATGTAGTAATTGTTTACGTATGTTTTCACTGCCCATTTCCTCCTTTTTGCAGATTTGCAATGGTACTTTAGTAACGTTTGTTTTTGTAATGCCCCCCCAGATTAGGGTGAGGAGCTTTTGGATAGCAGACCTAGCAGGTTTTTTCACCTCTACATTTGGAGTGTTTACTTTCCCACTTATGCTAGATGACTGGGTAACTTTGAGCCTGAGCAGCATCAGGATTAGCCACAGGACAGGCTGGAAGCCTGTTTCTGCAGTCGAAGACTGAGGAGCGGAGCAGGGAGGTGTGGAATTAAGGTACCTTTTTTTTTTATTATGTTATTTTATTTCTCCCCCCACCATGCCCCACCCCACCCCTTTTCCCTCCCACAAGCCGCCACTGTCACTCCTTCCTTCCTCACTTTCCCATTTTGTGCAACACTTTTCAACTTGGATGTGGGAAGGTGCCATCCTTTGGGGCCGGGATACTGCTCACCTCATTACATTTTAAGCTCAAATGTCAGATTCTCTAGTACCTGTAAATTAATTTACTTCCCACTGTTTATTACCATGGAACCTGAGTCTCCTGTGTACTGATTGAGCTAAAAAAAGTCTCTCAAAATCAAATTTTTGCCTTGTGATCAAAATCTGCTCAGGGGTCTAACATGTTACCTAGAACTCATTGATCAAACTTACATAAAACTGGCCCTTTCTCTTACCAAAACTGACGCCACCCTTGAATTCAAAGTTAATTCACTGTACACAAGGAGAGGAATACGTTTGCCTGTAAAGCTTTCAGGTTTTGAAGTCAGGGCAACTAATTCACTCCCTATGTCGTCAATAAACCTCAGTTAGAAATTATCATCTTTTGCATGGTGTATCCCTAAATTTGTGCCTAAACAGTTTTATTTGCTATCTCTGGGCATTTTACTCTTTCTAAAGAGTAGTAAAGTCCTTGTGACCCTCCTTTAAACATGATGTAATGGGTATACACCCAATTGGCATATTTAACTTACTTATACATCTCTAGTGTCTAGTAAAAAGTGTTCCCAGGGCCTGTAAATTAAATGTAAGTTGAATGTCACTAGTGGGCTGTAGCACCCATTGTGCCACCCTCTACAGTGACAGCACAGATCTGGCTGTAGACCTATCATTGTAGATTAACTGTGGCAATTTCAAACTGCATATTTGACCTGTCAAAGTAACCTGTTTAATAGGTCAAAACCTTCCTTTTCAATATTAATACATTACTGCATAAATAGGCCTTATTGCTCATAAGGCGGTGTGCATGATATTTAAATGTTTACTGTTGCACGTGCCTTTACGTTGAAAAGCCCTAAAAGCTATTTTCGCTGCAACAAGGCTGTCTGTTACACAGGATAACAATTGGCTGCATTATTACATTTAATAATGCTAACTTTGGCTCAGAAATAGCTAAACATTTAACTCAAGGGCTCCTTTTTTTCATAGGTATTAAAAATCCAATTTAATGGTAACATTAACTTTTGTATAACTATTAAGGAAAATGTACTTTTAGGAACCTCCTGGAGGACTATCTGCATGAATTTCAACTGTCACCTGGCAGATGGTTGCCCCTTGATGATGTGGGAACTTGCTCCTATATTTGAGCCAAAACATTGGGTCTGGATAGATGTTGTAGTCCCCTGACAGGTTAGCCAGGAGGCTGTGCCCAGGAACTTCAATAACTTCAGAGTGACCTGCCCTGTCACAAGCAGATGTAATTAACACCCAAGCCTGTCTCATCCCTAGCCAGGCAGGCACCAATCCTGTGGGAGGGAGGCTGTCTCCAGAACTGGTTTACAGTGACCGCAGAGGAGGGGCAGCTCTTTTCCATAGCCACACCTCTGGGAAGGACACACAGCTTTGCAGATAAAATGTTTTGTCCTGTTGAATTCTGGTAGAGAGGGGCACTGTTGGATTGTTTGCAATACTGCAAACAGGAAAAGCTGCAAACATGAATAGGCTTACCCATGTGATCTTTTAGACAATCATTTAAGGAGTGGTCAGGAGTTTACCCACCCACAAGTTGGTGCTAAGCATAAATGCAGCATCACCAGTACCCTCCTCAGAATACTTTTTGTATCTGTGAAAGAATCAGACTTGTAGTAACGTTTAGACATAAAGTTTAACTTTACTTGTAGGTAAGTTAGACTTAAGGTCTAAACTTAAACTTTTAGTCTAAACTTAGATTTTTGGTCCAAGTTTACTTTTGTGAATCTGGCCCTATCAACAAATTTCAATGCAAATCACAATGTCTGAAGTCTAACTTTACATCTAGTAAAGTTAGATTTTAGATCTAAACTTAGACTTTTGGTCTAAGTTTACCTTTGTGAATCAGGTCCAAAATCCTTAGGGGATTTACACCTTTCTGGGTCAGACAAATGAATTTACAACTTGACATTACTAGAAAAAGTGCTATCAATCTGCCGTTGCTCAATCAATCAGGTATTTAAAGCGCACTACTCACCCGTAGGGTCTCAAGGTGCTCAGGGGTGTCCTCGGAGATCAGTTGGAGAGCAACTTGAGGACCTTCCTGAACTGAGGCAGCGATGGCGACTGTCTGACATGGAGGGGTAAGGTGTTCCACCCTTTTGCTGCCAGGTATGTGAAAGAGCTTCCTCCAGCCAATGGCTTCTTTACGTGGGGTACGTTGGTGAGTGACTGCTGGGACGAGCGGAGAGGTCTGGAAGGGGAGTACCAGGTGATGCGGCGGTGAAGGTAGCTGGGTCCGCTGTCATGGAGGGCTCTGTAGGCATGTACGAGGAGTCTGAAGATGATCCTTTTCTCAACGGTGAGCCAGTGGAGGTTTTAAAGGTGTTCTGTGATGTGCCCTCGATGGGGAATCTTTAGGAAGAGTCTAGGCCAACAACCCTGCTTCAAACTTGCATCATCAGTGGCTTCGGAAGAATCAGGAGCCAGGGTGCTTCTCTCTGCCTTTTCCCCCTGTGAGCAGCTAGCACCTCCCCCATCCTGCGGTCAGATGGATAATCGAGCTGGGGTAATCACTGATGGCTTCCTAATGCAGCAGCTCCTTGAAGTAGATGCACTACTGTACATGGCTTCTAGATTTGTGCCTGAGTCCCTCCACAGATTACTCTGACATGGCTACAGCCCCAACTGCCCTTTGTGGCCCCCTCCTGGTATCTGGTGGGTCACAGACATGCTCAACAGCAAGGGAGCAGCCACAAAATGTAAATAACCCCCACTTTGAACAGACAGAAGCATTGATCCCACCAAGTAAGCAAAGCAAGTGGCCAAACCCTCGATAGAAAAGCTTCCTTGTTCCTTCCATCCATGCATCTATCCTTCATTCTTTCACAGTTCCATCCACCTGCTACTATCCACTATTTCACCTTTGCATTCTGTCATCCATTCATCCTTTCATCCATTATTCAATCGTTCCCCAATCTATCTAGTCATACTCCCATCCAATCTGCCATCAGTCATCCATACAGTCCACCATCCATCCACTCTTCCATCCTTCCATCCATTCTGCTAAACATCCATCCACTCTGCCAAACATCCACCCTGCCTTCAATCCATCCATCCCTTCATCTATCCATCCTGCCATCCATCTACACTACCATCCATCCATCCACTCTGCCATCCATTCATTCATCTACTCTGTCATCTATTCATTTGTCATCCATCGATTCAGCCATCCATCCTTCCAGACACCCACTCTGCCATCAATCCATTAATTCACTCTGCAATCCATCCCCTTTGCCATCCACTCATCCGTCCATCATCCATCCATCATCCATCCACTCTGGCATTGATCCATTCTTCCATCCATCCTGCCACTCTGTTATCCATCCATCCATTCTAACATCCATTCACTCGCCCTCTCATCAGTCCATCCCTTTACTCTGCCATCTTTTCACTTGTCCATCCATCTGTTCATCCCTTTACTCTGCCATACTTTTACCTACTCATCCACCTATCCATTCACTCATACATCCCCCTGCTTGGCCATTCTTTCAATTGTCATTACACCTATCCATTCACTCAGTCATCCATCCACTGATCCCTTTACTTTGTCATCCTTCCACCTGTCATTCCACATATCATTCACTCATCCTTTGACTCATTCACTCACATTCTCTTTCATCCACCCATTCTTCCATACATCCTTCTTTTCACCCTTCCTTCCAATATTCCTTCTTTCTTTCCCTGTTCTGTTTATCTAGTGTAATTTGTCCTTGCTCCTGTTTGCTCTTCTTTTGATGCTGTATTCTAGCATAAATTGAGACCTTTTATCTGCCGATTTGCAAACAGAAGAGGCCAAAAAAAGAGCACCACCCCCTGCAGCTGCTAACGTGGAGTTTCACTACGCCCCCTGCTCGACAGACCTGATATGGCTGAATCTTCCGTGTGATGACCTCAACCATCCTCAGTGGCCCTCTCCTGGCACACAGAGGGTCACAGACATGGATGACAGCCCACAGTTTCAGTCACAGGAGCAACAGTCCACAGCCCCAGTTGCACGGGTGACGACCCACAGTCTTGGTTGCTTGGGCGATGGCCTCAACAGTCCCAGTGGCTCTCTCCTGGCACATGGCTTCTCACAGACATGGGGTATGGTACAAACGAGAGCAATTATACTCGGCTATCGTCGTCAACTACACGTCAACTGCAAAGGAGCTACCAACTTCCATTGGGAGGGGACAGCTCTCTCAGCAGTGGTCCCGACTGCATCAGGCAATTCACACTTTGCTCACCGGGATACACTCACAACAATCCCTGCTGGGCCTTGCACCCTCCAGGCTCTCTTTTCCTCCTCACAAGATTTACTAGCCTTGGCAGGCAAGCAGGCTTCTAAGCACTCTCCTCCTCTTCACAGAGGCCTCTAGTCAGTCATCAGACCGGTGCTCTAGGCGCAGGGTAAGTGGTACCAGATTGATGGTCTCTCACTCACATGGGAGGCTAGCAGACCTTGGTCCCACATCCTGTTTCAAACAGCAAGGACGTTTTAGCGATTTTCCTTCTCCTGGTCAGACAATGCTGTTCAACAAAATATGGGGTACATGCTTCCCCCTTTGTAGTCGAAATCCAGACACATATGTGATTTAGTTTCTGGTCTTAGAAATCTGTGTTGGGGATGCTAGATCCTTTGAAGTATTTCCTCCTGATCACTGCCTTTTGTGAAAGGCGCAGTTTGCAACAACATGAATGGCTCCAACTCTGGGGGACATACAACACAGGTCATGGGAGTAACCAGGGATCACACCTGGCTCTCAGCCTCCACTGAAATATACTCCATAAATGTAGGTTCAATGGACTAAGGCTTCCTCTCTATCAGATTCCCTGATAGTGTCACCCATGTCAGTGCCACCATCTCCCCAGTAATGAACTCAGGCCCAACTGACCAGTAACTCTTCCTGGAACCAAAAAGCCTTTTGCTATGCACTGACAATGCTCTGCTGTCATCTCTTCAGTGTGTGTATCCCAGCCCAGCCCCCAGGAATATAAAAAATACTCATCTCCTGTCTGGGGTTGCAGTCCTCATCTCTCTTGCCTACCCAGGCCCTGGGGTTCCAAAACAGAAACCAAGGCCTCTGTGTCATGTACTATACACAGGCACACACATGCAACCCACCTCAAACATGGAAGTATCATGCACTGTCGGGCTCTACACGCAATCCATGCAACCTAACGATGTTTTAACTACACAGCCATGGAACTTTACATGAGTGGGCAAGTAGGTCTGACTCCTGTGACACAGGTAAAAAGGCCTGTTCATGTTACTGTTTCTGCTGTACGCAAAAGCGAGTATGCTGCCACCACTGGGCTCCTATCACTTAGCTTCAAGTGAGGGCAGTAGCCCTCTACCTACACAAGAGTAGTGGTCGGTGCACTCCTCCTTGTCTAAGCAGACTGATTTACCAGGAGACAAGCCATGGTCATGGTGCACATGTGTGACCCTTTTCACCATGACTAACAATCATTCCAAGGGATACTGAGATCATTGCAGTTGGTGCACACAGGACAGAGGTATGCATCTGTCACCATTCTGGGGACTTTTCTGTCTCAACAATCCCAACATATGCAAACATGTTATGTGCTGTTATTATCTCTAACATTCCTGTGCTCTTGGTTCCATTCTGTATGCCTCTGTGGGACGCAGATAAAATAAATGACCACCACAAATTCAGACAAGACAGAATCAGTCAGACTTGAATCTGTTGAAATCACTTTAATATTTTTCTCTTCTAATCTTATTAACCTTTGTATGCATTTAATTTTGCTCCAGTCACTGCAAAAGCAACCAATCTAACCTGCAATGAATCAGTGAAAACACACACCAACTGGATCATATTATATGCATAGAACGCAAGACAAATTGTACAATTATACAAAAAAGTGTTTTGGACATCCTTCATGCTTTTTCACAATAGCTTTTTGTAGTTCAAACCCTCCCCCGTAAGAATGGCTTTATTGTTTCATGCAGAGGTTTTAATTTCTTAGGCTTGACACTTGGTAACACATGACCATTCTTTGACTTATTTGAAATTATATCGATTAGTCCATTATAATTGTTCATTGCCTGCATTACTGGCTATTTTAGCAGAGGCAGGACAAAAATAAGCTTATTTCTGTCTAGGACAAATTGTGTTTCTGATTTAAAGTCGACGAGGTCACTGACCTGATGTACATCCCAAAAATAGCTGTGGAACAGAAGGTTCTTTAACTGTCAGTTTTAGGATTGATGACTTGATCAAAATATCCACCTGTATTATTAAGCTGGTGATCCTGATCAGTGTGTTTTAACTGATTAGATATAATTTCATAATGGGCAAGCCAAGCCGCATGTCTTCCTGCAAGATTCCTCCATGGGCAACAGATCACAAGTACTTTTCACTGCAAGATCTGTCATGGATAAGTTTGAGGGTTATTCTGAGGGTGAAGCAAAGGAACCCATCTGCTCCATGGAATATTTTGTTAGCCTTGAGAGAAAAGCTGCTGTTTCTCTAGTAGAGATGGTCTAGTACCTGTTCTCCTCTGGTAACCTTTTCATGGTCCATATGTTGCTTTATGCTATTCACCTAGCTTGGCGCAAGGTGAGCTGTAATTATCAATATTTTTAGACATTTTGTTTTTGGTTTAAAAAACAATCAGTTACGTTCCTACAGCAATCATGGTTCTCCTAAAATGAAAGCCTGTTTAAATGAGAGCATGATGTTGCCAATATCATGGGAATGCCGCCCTTTGTGCCTGCTCTTCCGTTGGGCCTCATGTAATACGTGTTTTTACAGTTGCAAAGGCTGCGATTTACAAATCAGAGGCTCTGTGCCCGCAAAATCACAAGCCGTAATGTACTAAAGTTTTTCTGACTGATAAAGTACCATTTGTGACTGACTCATTTAAAATCAAGGAGGGGGTGTGTCTCTCTGTGACTCTCCGTGATGTGTCTCAAAATCCTGCAACCACAATTGCAGGTTACTAATAAGCAACATGAAGCCTTATTATGAGTTGGGCGGCTCTCACGATGAGGGGGATAACACTGTTGGTGGGAATTCCATGTCCAGAAAACAAACATGGATCTGTAATATTTCCTCCAGAAATTGTAATCTCAAGCCAGTGGAAATTATAAAGTAGGCGAACATGTAGTTGAGAGAAAGTAGGGCCAGATTTAGATTTCGGTGGGTGGGTTACTCCATCACAATGGTGACGGATAGCCAGTCTGCTGAAATATAAATCCCATTATACTCTATGGGATTTATATTTCGGCGGACGGTCTATCCATCACTGTAGTGACAGAGTAATGCCTTCGCTGAAATCTAAATCAGGTCCATAATCTCAATTAAGCATATTTCTTCTCTACAACTCTGCCCCTAACCTAATACCCATTATAACCATCACCCATGCTATGCCTCCCCACATACCACAGTCCACACCCATTGCTTCGTGCAAATACTGCCTTCGAAAATAGGACAATACCATAGAAATACCTGTGGAAAATAGGGAATTAATGGGCAATCAGACTTGGACTTAACTGATACCCCTTTGAAGTTCCTCAGTAGACATGAGACTTTCAATAAATAATCGCTGTTAATTTCGCACACCCCTGAATTAACAGGATCTCTGGTATCACTAGCAGAAAGGGATGCAGAATTAACACCCCCTACACAGAACCGTTCACAATAAGACCCACTGAACGGTAGCCCATATGTAAAGTGAAAGCTGCCTTTGTACATATTCCACTTTGTGAATGATGGAGGATGACATCTGGGAGAGCAAACTGATGGTGACACTACGTGATCTTCTGGTGTCATTCCCTGCATGCCTATGTTTTTTTTCCTTCTAAAAGCATCTCCTTTAGTGAGAATGTGAATGCATAGAGCTGAGTGTACTGCCTCTCATACACCAGCTTCGCTGCTTCCACTGGGATGTCACAAAATACCTTCTGCCTCGTGCAAAATGATGAGCCAGAAGGTTTTGCACCCTCCCTATTAATGTGCATTTTGGGATGTAGAAGATCAGAACATCAGATGCATCTCATAATGAGGGGCAGGTCGACCGGCAAGCCCGTTTCTATGCAAAAAACACAGACTGGTTTCCACCATGGCCTTTGTTCATTTGGCCTATATTTCCTTATCCCAGGAGGCAAAAACAGGATTGGCTCAAACTATACATCTTAAAAAACTAGAGGAAACATTCCAGTGCCAGAGAGGTGAGAAAGTGAGTGGTGAGTGTTCCTCTGTGTGTGCACTCACATATATCTCACTGTATAGAACAAACTTCCATTTCGTACAAAGCACATCCACTTTGTGCTAGACTCTAAGAACTATTGGTCCTCATAAATAACCTAGGGGCCAGATGTAGGTACGAAACAATTTGCGAGTCGGAAATAGCGACTCCATGCGAATCGCTATTTCCAACTCGCAAAACGATACTCCAGTAAAAATCGCTATTCCAAATAGCGAGTCACAGTGGAGTTGCACCTCATTTTGCGACCTCGCAAAAAGCGAGGTTGCAATTTGTGACCTCGCAAAAAGCGAGGTCGCAAAATGCACGAAGGGTGTGGTCCGGTGTCGCAAATTGCCTGCAGGTGGAATAAAACCATTTGAAATACCCACTTCCTGGTTCTGTGTGATGACATCAGAACCGGGAAGTAACCACATGGAACAGGGAGGAGGGAGGAGCCCACCAGCCCAAACCGCAGAGCCACACCCAGGTGAGAGGAGCAGCAGCAACAATGGCTACACAGGAGAAGGAGACACCCAGTGGAGGCAGAAAACGCAAAATCAAGTTTTCTGACAAGGAGTTGGAGGTGCTGACTGAGGAGTGCTGCCTCAATGGCAAGGCAGCAATGAGTGTCCCTGACACCCAAAAAAAGAAGATCTGGCAGGACATCCAGAACAAGATCAATGCCATTGGTGTAAGCCACCGCACCCTGGATGAAATACGCAAAAGGTGGTATGACCTTCGCTCCAGGACGAAGGAGAGAGTGGAGGAGCGCATGAGGGAGATGCATGGCACTGGAGGAGGGCCATCTACTATTCCACCCCCTACAGCACTAGAAAGCATGGTGGAGACGACTCTGGAGCTGGAGGCCGTACTGGGCATTGGAGATGTAGACAGTTCGGCACCAGGAACATCAAAAAGTAAGTACCAAAATATATGCATTCACACCCGTGTATGCATTATGCACACAATCCCAGTACACATCAGCAGGCACCACCAGACTTGCTCCATTCACAGTTCAGCAACCCATAGAATAGTGCATTAGGGGCAATGTAGTACAGAAGTCCAAATATAGTCAAATCTTTATTTTGAGGCATCAAACATATCTGTGAGACTGACAGTGTATCCCCTATGTCCCACAGGTCTCCCACAAGGGCCCCCCATCAGTGCCACTGTACAGGGAGAGGAACATGGCACAGACCCACAGGAGGAGGCTGCCACAGACACCGCAGGGGAGTGCAGGACAACACCACCCATGGAATTGGCACAGGAGACCATGGACGATCCTGCACTGGGTATGGAGGCAGCCGTTGAAACACCAGGGCCAATGCCTATGGAAAGGCAAACACATGCATCATCAGGCGCAGTGCGTAGACGATGACGCACATTGCAGTCTGTGCGCAGTGAGGATGTGTCAGATGTAGATTTTGTGGGACTTGAGGCATCCTTATTGCAGAGTCAGGGCCTGCAAAATAGACAGATCAGATTAATGAACCGGAACCTCTCAAGACTGCAGACGACTATCAAACATGGGCTGGCAAATGTGGACAACCAGTTCACAACAATGAACACACATCTGGGTAACCTGACGACCTCCATTGACAATTTGGTCAGGGAACTGGTGGCTGACAGGGCACAGGCACAGCGCAGGGAGCACAACACTGCTGCCTGTTTAGACAGGCTTGGTGCATCCATAGTGCGCCTGGCAACAAACACAACCTGCCTGTAAAGTAGAACGGGGCATTTTGCAGGAGATGTGGCACGTGGACTTGGCCGCATCAGCCATGGGGTGGATCTGCTGGAGACCAGACAGGCTGCAAGGGGCATATGTGATACCCCGCAGGACAGTGAGGAGGGCTCAACTGTGAGTAGTGTGTCTGCCATTGATGCACGTGTGTTGTGGAGTAGCAGTGCACGGCAGGGCTCTGGGGACCAAGCTGGAGTGAGCCATGGTGGCCGCAGTCGTAGGAGGCTGTGAGCCACTGACACGTACTGGTACAGAGGCACATGAACATAATGTGTCCGATTTGACTGTTTTATTACCATACTGTAGCATAGTTCACAATGATTTCAACATTATAGTTCTGCAATAAAAAGGTCTACTTTGTTTGACTACACAACTGGGATATGTGTGTCTTACATTAGTGAGTGTTGTCACGGTTGCCACGTACCTGCCAAAGTAGTGGGTTGCAATGTGGTTCCGTATCTGTCTGCCCTCCATTGCGATGCTTCTATCCCCAGGCTGTCGGTGTGGTAGCTCTTGCTCCTCATCCTCCGTATCTGTGTTTTCAGGGGTGAGATACAGCCCACGTCTGGTGGCAATGTTGTGTAGGATGGCACAGGTGGCTACTATCTTGCATGCTGTTTCTGGGGCATACTGGAGTGCTCCTCCACTTTTGTGGAGTCATCGGAATCTTGGCTTCAACAAGCCAAACGTCCTCTCGACTACAGTTCTGGTCTGCCGATGTGCAATGTTGTATCGCCTCTCATTCTGATTGCCAGGTGTTAGGTATGGGGTGAGTATCCATGGTCTCAGGGCATATGCACTGTCACCTGTTTGACAAAAGAGGCAAATTTAGCATGGCATCACAGGGTTACACAGTGACCTGTATCTAAGGCTTCAGAGTGTATTCGCCAATACCTAATAAATATCCTTCTCCAAACTCCCCACGTTCTCGGCGTTGGTGTATCCCACTGTGCCTGAATAGGTATGCATCATGTGTACTCCCTGGATATTTAGCCACAATGTCAGTAATGATATTATGGGCGTCACATACCACCTGGATGTTTAGTGAGTGGGTACATTTCCTTTTGCGGAACACATATTCCAGATTTCCTGGTGGGCAAATTGGTATATGTGTCCAGTCCACACACCCTATTACATGGGGAAAGTTGGCAATTCTGCAGAAGTCCAACTTGGTGCTGTTCATTTCTGCCTCATTTCTGGGAAGGTATATATATCTGGACATGTGTGCGAGTATGGCATCTAGGAAACATCTGAAGAATCATGAGAGTGCACTTTGGGATACCCCACCTGCCACAGCAATTACCCCCTGATAGCTACCCGACGCCAAGAGGTGCAGTGAGCATAGCACTTGCACATGTGTGGGGATGGCGCTGCCACACATTGTTTGTCGTTCAAGCTGAGGTTTCAGCAGTTCAATTATCTCTAAGATAACAGCACTGCTCAGTCTGTATTTATCATATATCTCCTCCTCAGTTTGTTGAAATAGTGTCTGCCTGGTTCGTTATATATCCTCTCGTGTCTCTGCCTCCTCCTCCTCTGCTGGGCACCCTGGACTCTCCTCCTCCATGCAATCACGTATAGTGCAGCCATTTTGAGTAGCCCAGATGCCTTCTGGGTCTCCTTTTATACTTTGGTTCTGGTTACCACCTGCTCTGAATCAGTGGTAATCTGGGTGTGCAAAATGGGCTTTTTGCGACTAGTCGCAATTTGCGACTGGCTTTTGCATACGTTTTGCGACTCGCAATGTGCGACTTCCTAATTACGGGTCTCAAAATCAGGTTGCAAATTTTTCGAGTCGGTAATGGGTCGCATCGCTGTTTGGTGATCCGAAATGGAATTTGTACATCCCATTTCGCATTTTGCGGGGTCACAAATAGCTCTGCAAGCCGTTTGCGACTCGCAATCCTTTGCTACATCTGGCCAAACGTCTCTCTTTTGAGTACTGTTACCTATTATTCCTGAGAAATATATGTGCAGTGTTTTACCACGAGTGAGTTCTCATGGGAGAAATTAAGGCTAGTAAGAGTGAGATTGAAGTATGGTCACTTTAAATGTGTCATTGTTAGCTGGTGGTGTTTAGGAAAGTTTACTATGTAATGCTCATTGTTGGGAGGGTTTCAGGCTGGTGGACATTTCAATGTAAGTTCAGTTTATCTACGGAAACTGGACAGTTGGTCACATGGTTTGCTGTAAGAATAAACTTAACCAACAAGCAAGCTCTACTTGGTTCCTGGATTTGTTTACTACTGTGATTTGGTAACGAATTGGCCAGGCAGCCTTGTGCCAAACCCTGATGACCACAGGAACTTATTTGAAACGTTGCTGATGCCAGAGTTTTTACACATGGTGCAACGGCAGGAATGAGTATTCCTAGATACCGATCATTGTTATGGGGACCGCATTTTATTTAAATGTATCCGAAGCGAGTACCCCAACCATTCGTTGAACATGCCACTTCATAGGACTGTTCCTTCCCACATACATCTTTAAACAAAGCCTCCGCGAGCACTCGCGCATAGCTGCCTTCCCTTCGCATGTAATCCATGCTGCATGAGCAGCAAACGTCTCGGCTAGCTCTAGTGCCAATAGTCCCGCGCGCAGCGTGTTCTCAGTGCTCTTTCTCTTCGTGCACTATTGGAGCAGCAGAAATAGCAGTATAAGGAAGAAATAAAAAATCTAATCCTACCTTGGAACCGAGTGAATTCCTGGCCTCCGCACCTCAAGTGGGCTTCCCTCCTCCACAGCAGCCTCGCATCAGCAAAAGACCATAGAGATGCTGCACTGACAATTTGACTGTCCTTTGCCTTGTCTCTCATGCTACCTAATGTTTTTATAGTACTACACCCACAGTATATTCTTCTCTAAGTGCAACATTTTTTTAAAGGACAATATGCCTTTTCAACAATCTATTCTTATTCCACCTAATTTTTTAACTATCCCAGGGAATCATCCATAGAGTAGGAGGATTGGATTGAATCTTTTGAGAACTATTTACAAGCTCTAAATGGAGCAGATGTTACTCTGTTTCAGAAAAAAAAACACTTCTTTCTTGGTCATTGAGCAAAGAAGCTAAACGTGTTTAAATACTTACCCCCGGTGACTGATAACCAAGGGAATTAAATTTCTAATGTTTACAAAGAAGTGAAGTTGTGCTTACAGATGTGTTTTACGAAAACAATAAATATTGTAACGTCTCGACACAAATTATATATCTAACAATGGAAGTTTGCTTACTCAGTTGATGATTGTGTGGCTAGGTTGCGGGAACTATCTGCCAAGTGCCAGTTTAGACAAAACAAAGAGAGCTTAATTAGGGCAAGCTGATTGTCCAACGCCTGAGCACAAAAATACAGGAACGACTCTGGGCTACCAACAACCCTTGGCTAAGGGAGCTATAAGTGGAAGGTGGAAGAGAATGGAGATGCATGAAGGAAATGCAACATTTGGACTTTAAGAATATGTACGAGGTTGCAGAGGTGCACACAACTTGGAATCAAGTTAATTCTGTGGACAAGAAACCTTCATCCAGTTCTCAAGGTAATTACAACAAAGGAGGAAACTTTAAAACAATGAATATAGCCAACTATGCAGGGAAGAAGGTCACAAAGTCATGCTCTAAGTGTGGGAGCAAACTTCATAATGGTGATTCAAGGACTTGTTTTGTCATAGACAACTTCTGTGAAGAACTGTAGAAAAAAGGCATTTTGTCAGGATGTGCAGAGCTGCAAAAAGGAGGTGAGTATCATCATTGAAAGAAGCAACACAGAAATTTGAACATAATGTTTTAATGGTGAATGGCCTCAGACTATACGAACCTGGGTTTGAGGTGAAAGGAAAATCCGCCCCAAAGCCTTATTCAATATAAGTGGAAAACTGTTTCATTGAGGGTGGATTCTGGTTCTTTGTTTGCCATAATTCCAAAACAGACATTTTAGGAGACGTGGCCTGACCAGAAATAAAACTCTGCAGATATGTTTTGGAAAGAATACCAAGGTGCTGATATAGATGTCAGGGGATTTATCCATTCAAAGATCACAATTCAAGACTGTGAAATGTACAGTAAGGTACATGTGGAAGAGTGTGGGCCACCTATTTTGGGGTGGTCTCACCAATATGATTTAAATATAATTGCTAATCCAAGATCAGCAGTTCAAGTGTGGACAATAAAATAAAGGTTGGAAGAAAATGTGGAATTGAAAGCAGTTTCAAAAGAGTACAAAGCAACTTTTGAAGACAGGTTGGGAGTCTCTTGGGTACTCGCACAAGACTATTGCAAAAAAAGGTGCTATACCTGTCAGACATATTGCAAGAAAAGTTCATCTAGCCATCAGGGGTGAGGTAAAGGAGATTCTGGATCAGATGATGAAAGACAGAATTATTGAAGTTGTGGAGCAGCAGAATGGATATTGCATGTGGTTACTACAAAGAAATCAGATGGCTTGTTAGGAGTTTCTGTTGACTTGTACAGTCTTAACAAAAACATTGTTACAGACTGCTTTCACCCACCTAACACTAATGAGCTCATTCTGTTGTTGTCTAGGGGAGGTGTTTCCCTAAACTCGATTTGCAGTGTGCAAAATCCAGATTGTATTGCATCCTGATTCAAGACACTTAACTGTGTTTATCACTGGTGAAGGAGTATTTCAATTAAATTGTCTTCATTTTGGCTTATCGTCAGGGGCAAACGTCTTTCAAAGATTGATATTTAATATTGTGTCTGGCGTAAATAATTTTGTGTTCTTTCAAGGAGATGTATTGATCTTTGGGAAAAGCATTGTCACTCATGATGAAACACTTAAGGGGGTATTGAAATGTATTGTGAATGCAGGGTTAACCGTGCACTAGGAAAAGTGCAAATTTTTAAAGCGAGTAGTCAGGTATCTGGGATATTGCAATTTAGGAGAAGGGGGTTAAGCCTAAATTGAATCTTGAAAGTGTGATTGTTAATGCTGAACTGCCGAATGACAAAGATGAAGTGCTGTCATTTTTGGGCCTAGTGGAATATTATTCCAGGTTCATTCAGGATTTTGCGCACCAGAAAGAGGCTTTAAGAGAATTCTTGAAGAAAGGGAAATAGATTTTTTGGGGGAGGCTTAACAATTTGCAGTTTTTTAGATAAAGAACAATATTGCTAATGCTGAGGTTTTGGTTACATTTCAAATGGGGTTAAAAACTACCTACAGTGGATGCCAGGGCTAAGGGTTTGGGAGCAGTTTTATCCCAAGTGCATAGTCATTCCTAAAGGTCCATGGTATTTGCATCTGACCCATTGAGTGGGGCAGAGAGAAATTATTCACTCATTGAGTGAGAGACATTGGCTACAGCCTGGGTCACAAATTACTTCTGAACATTTATTTGGAGGAGTAAAGTGTTGGTAAGAACATATCACAACCTATTACTCAGTATGCTTGGGCCTTCAGGTTCGCAGATCTGCTCTGGAGGTCTGCTTAGTGGGATTAAATGTAAAATTGAAGGAGTATGATTGCAGCCTGCAGTATGTTCTTGGGTGGAAAATCAGAGTAGACAATCATTAGTTGCTGTTATCAGACAACATAGCAGAGGAATGTCAGTTGGAAACTGGAGAAATAATAGTCAATGTCAGAGATGCCACAGAAGGTTTGGAGGGTATCATGTTAAAAAAAGACTGAATTATGGCAATGGAGGATGATAACACATAGAAGATAATGGTGGTTTTTATCAAAGATGGGGCAAGACTTGAGAGCATGTTCCCTGACAGTGTAAGGCCTTTTTACAAAGTGGTTGATGAATTGTTGGTGTGTGGTGATAAGGTTGTGATGCGGGGTGATAAGTTGATACCACCAGCTGGTGTGAACTCCAGATTGCTCTGGGTCCATGAAGGTCATTTAGGCCAATCTTTGATTCTCAAGAGATTGAAGGAGAAATTTTGGCAGCCTGGGATGGACACCCAGGTGAAGAAATGACTTAAGGAATATGGAGTCTGCAAGACTTTGGAGAATCGTTTGAAAGTGGGCTTGGATGCACTAAAGAAGACCAACATGAGGGAAGATAGTTTGTATGGCAGAAGGTGTGCTTGGACTTTATTGGAGCTTTCAGGGTTTGGCGGAACATGAGAAGTATGTTGCTGCCATGATGGATGTCAAGTCCAAGTGGATTGAGGTTGTGTTCATGAGATATATTACCACACTGGCTTCTATAGAGGTGTTTGGTGAGGTTTTCAGGACAGAAGGTATACTGACAATGGCACAAAATTCACATCCAATGAGATGAATGATTTCTTGAGTTGTATTGGCATCAAGCATTTGTGCACTTCGCTGTGCAAACCACAAAGTAATGGGCAAGTAGAAAGGATCAATAGGTTAATGAAGGGGACTTTGAAGGTGGCGGGCAATTCAGGGATGGATGTCCATGATTCTATTAAGGACGTGTTGTGGGCTACCAACGTGTGTACTGTAGGAAAGTACCATCTTGCCTGGCATGTTACCCCCATATTTCACTGTATATATGTTGTTTTAGTTGTATGTGTCACTGGGACCCTGCCAGCCAGGGCCCCAGTGCTCATAAATGTACCCTGTATGTGTTACCTGTGTTATGACTAACTGTCCCACTGAGGCTCTGCTAATCAGAACCTCAGTGGTTATGCTCTCTCATTTCTTTCCAAATTGTCACTAACAGGCTAGTGACCAATTTCACCAATTTACATTGGCATACTGGGACACCCTTATAATTCCCTAGTATATGGTACTGAGGTACCCAGGGTATTGGGGTTCCAGGAGATCCCTATGGGCTGCAGCATTTCTTTTACCACCCATAGGGAGCTCTGACAATTCTTACACAGGCCTGCCACTGCAGCCTGGGTGAAATAACGTCCACGTTATTTCACAGCTATTTACCAACTGCACTTAAGTAACTTATAAGTTACCTATATGTCTAACCTTTACCTGGTAAAGGTTGGGTGCTAAGTTACTTAGTGTGTGGGCACCCTGGCACTAGCCAAGGTGCCCCCACATTGTTCAGGGCAAATTCCCCGGACTTTGTGAGTGCGGGGACACCATTACACGCGTGCACTACACATAGGTCACTACCTATGTGTAGCTTCACAATGGTAACTCCGAATATGGCCATGTAACATGTCTATGATCATGGAATTGCCCCCTCTATGCCATCCTGGCATTGTTGGCACAATCCCATGATCCCACGGGTCTCTAGCACAGACCCGGGTACTGCCAAACTGCCTTTTCAGGGGTTTCACTGCAGCTGCTGCTGCTGCCAACCCCTCAGACAGGTTTCTGCACTCCTGGGGTCCAGCCAGGCTTGGCCCAGGAAGGCAGAACAAAGCACTTCCTCAGAGAGAGGGTGTTACACCCTCTTCCTTTGGAAAAAGGTGTTCAGGCAGGGGAGGAGTAGCCTCCCCCAGCCTCTGGAAATGCTTTCATGGGCACAGATGTGCCCATTTCTGCATAAGCCAGTCTACACCGGTTCAGGGATCCCCCAGCCCTGCTCTGGCGCGAAACTGGACAAAGGAAAGGGGAGTGACCCCTCCCCTGATCTGCACCTCCCCTTGGAGGTGCCCAGAGCCCCTCCAGTGTGCTCCAGACCTCTGCCATCTTGGAAACAGAGGTGCTGCTGGCACACTGGACTGCTCTGAGTGGCCAGGGCCAGCAGGTGACGACAGAGACTCCTTCTGATAGGCTCCTTCAGGTGTTGCTAGCCTATCCTCTCTCCTAGATAGTCAAACCTCCTTTTCTGGCTATTTAGGGTCTCTGCTTTGGGGAATTCGTTAGATAACGAATGCAAGAGCTCATCCGAGTTCCTCTGCATCTCTCTCTTCACCTTCTGCCAAGGAATCGACTGCTGACCGCGCTGGAAGCCTGCAAAACTGCAACAAAGTAGCAAAGACGACTACTGCGACATTGTAACGCTGATCCTGCCGCCTTCTCGACTGTTTTCCTGGTGGTGCATGCTGTCCGAGTAGTCTGCCTCCTCTCTGCACTAGAAGCTCTGAAGAAATCTCCCGTGGGTCGACGGAATCTTCCCCCTGCAACCGCAGGCACCAAAGAACTGCATCACCGGTCCTCTGGGTCTCCTCTCAGCACGACGAGCGAGGTCCCTTGAACTCAGCAACTCTGTCCAAGTGACTCCCAGAGTCCAGTGACTCTTCAGTCCAAGTTTTGTGGAAGTAAGTCCTTGCCTCCCCATGCCAGACTGCATTGCTGGGAACCGCATGTTTTGCAGCTACTCTGGCTCCTGTGCACTTTCCGAGGGAATCCTTTGTGCACAACCAAGCCTGGGTCCCCGGCACTCTAACCTGCATTGCACGACCTCCTGAGTTGTCCTCCGGCGGCGTGGGACTCTCCTGTGCAACTTCGGGTGAGCACTGATTCACTCCACTTTGTAGTGCCTGTTCCAGCACTTCTGCGGGTGCTGCTTGCTTCTGAGAGGGCTCCTTGTCTTGCTTGACACCCCCTCTGTCCCCTCACACAATTGGCGACATCCTGGTCCCTCCTGAGCCACAGCAGCATCCAAAAATCCTAACCGCAAGCTTTGCAGCTAGCAAGGCTTGTTTGCAGTCTTTCCGCGGGAAAATACTTCTGCACGACTCTTCACAATGTGGGACATCTATCCTCCAAAGGGGAAGTTTCTAGCCCTTGTCGTTCTTGCAGAATCCTCAGCTTCTACTGTCCAGTAGCAGCTTCTTTGCACCCACAGCTGGCATTTCCTGGACATCTGCCCACTCTCGACTTGATCGTGACTTTTGGACTTGGTCCCCTTGTTCCACAGGTACTCTAGGAAATCCATCGTTGTTGCATTGCTGGTGTTGGTCTTTCCTGCAGAATTCCCCTATCACGACCTCTGTGCTCTTTGGGGAACTTTAGTGCACTTTGCTCTCTATTTTCAGGGCCTTGGGGTGGGCTATTTTTCTAACCCTCACTGTTTTCTTACAGTCCCAGCGACCCTCTACAAGGTCACATAGGTTTGGGGTCCATACGTGGTTCGCATTCCACTTTCAGATTATATGGTTTGTGTTGCCCCTATCCCTATGTGCCCCTATTGCATTCTATTGTGACTATACATTGTTTGCACTGTTTTCTATTGCTATTACTGCATATTTTTGGTATTGTGTACATATATCTTGTGTATATTTGCTACCCTCATACTGAGGGTACTCACTGAGATACTTCTGGCATATTGTCATAAAAATAAAGTACCTTTATTTTTAGTATATCTGTGTATTGTGTTTTCTTATGATATTGTGCAAGTGACACTAGTGGTACTGTAGGAGCATCACTCGTCTCCTAGTTCAGCCTAAGCTGCTCTGCTAAGCTACCTTTTCTATCAGCCTAAGCTGCTAGACACCCCTATACACTAATAAGGGATAACTGGGCCTGGTGCAAGGTGTAAGTACCCCTTGGTACTCACTACAAGCCAGTCCAGCCTCCTACATGTACCATCACAGGCAAATCACCATGTGAAATCATGACGGGCAGGCAACCTGGGACAAAATCGGTTCCTTTTTTGATGCTTTTTGTGAGTATGCGATTGAAAAGCAGTGGGGTGTCTGAAGTTACTGTTGAGCACTTCATCAATGTGGCAGATAGGGCGAAAGTAAAGTAGGACATGGTGTGTCAAAGTTAAAAGTAGAGAAGGTCGGGGGTAATTTTATCAATTTGGAGAATTGTCAGACTTGGACCTTCATGAGGATTGCTTTACTTCAATGGAATGGGAAAGGTCAAAGTCAGGTTTCAACTGAGGATGAGGAATGTAGTGGGTGGTTGTGGATGAGCAACAGTGAGTTCTCAATCAAAAGCAGATTGATGGGCATAGCGGTAGGGTGAGCGTTGAAGGTGCAGCTGGAGATTCCCACCAGGTTCCTGGTCTGGGAGGTGATTCGGGTGGTAGTGCAAGAAGAGTTCACAGATCCCAGGTTGTTGGGGGTATTTTGTACATGACTAGGCCGGCACCTACCACACTTTTGCCATTCTTCATAATGCTATAGTTGCCTTTGTCTTCTTGTCCGATATGTGCTGTGTGTACCCTTTCCTGTATCTTTGGTGTGCATATGTGTGGTTGTGTGTGTTTGTTTTTTGTACTTTTGGTGTGATTGTTATAGTATGTGTGGTGTTTTAGAAAGTAAGGGGGTGTGTAGCAAGGTCACTTTAAATCTGTCAGTGTTAGCTGATGGTGTTTAGGAATGTTTATCATGTGATGTTCATTGGTTAGCGGGATCGGGGATGGTGGACTTTTGAATGTAAGTTCAGTTACTCTGTGGAGCGTGGCCAGGTTGATTACAAGGTTTGCTGTAAGAATAAAGTGAACCAGTATGCAATCTCTTCGTGTTTCCTGGATTTGTTTACTCCCAGAATCTATCAGTAATAAGCATGAGGCCTCACCTCTATCTATGTCTGCAGAATTTGCCCAAGTGCCCAATGCAAAACGTGCATCTGGTCCAGTGAAGCCGTTACATGAATTCTAATGATCCCCCAATACAAGACTTGAAACCTTCTTCTTTTGCACTTTTGTAATCCCCAGAAGGCTCATTCTATGCTCATCTCTATGGGAAAATCATATCATTTATAGGTAGATACGAAAAATAGTATCTCTGCTTGGTGTTACATTTCTTTTTTTTTAAGCGAGGGCTGAATTTTGTTTCTTTTGAAGGCACCACCCATTGCAAAAGTCTGCACCACTGTCTTTTGAGCCACTGTAAATTCCGGACATTATCTTTACCCAATTTAGCAAAACACAAATTACAAACTTTCAAATGAATTAACTCTGAGCATTGACAGGATGCACACTCATGGCTTGACTCTGTGCTTCATTAAGTACTTCAGACACAAAATTCTACAATGTTTAAAACCTTCATATTTGTCAATCTCCTTTCTAAACACAGTGCAACACTTTGTAATGTCTCAGGAATATGGTTAGTAAATTGTTAATAAGGAACTTCTGAGTAGAAATTTCTCTGCCTTCCTCCCCTGCAGAACTTATGCGAGAATCTGACCTGAAATCAATCTACATGCCTATCTCCTTCTGGTGGTGCCAACCCAATAGTGCTTCACCTTCCTTCATCCCATACATTTTCCCTCTAGTGTATCTACTGTAAAATATGAATTCACAGCCCAAAAATAACCACTCAGCTCTAAGATGTGCCCAGTGTAGCACCCTGGGATCAAATCAGCTAGGTACAATTTGCAGGCCCCACAGAGACTCATTGTGAAATATTTTTCAATACTGATGTAACAGATGTAAGAGTGTAGCATTTCCACCTTCTACATCGTAATACATTTTAATAAACCAGTGTGGGACAGTTTAATTGTTCTGCCATTGTCTCCTACACTTTGTACTACATTAGAGTTAGAACAACTTGCACCCAGCTTTCATTTTCTTCTAGAATGCAAGCCACTCCTGATTTAATAGGATCACAGCAGGCCCATCCAAAATGTCTTTTAAATCAACATTTATTTGACATGTATTTGTCTTGCACATATTCTTTTTGCATTTTCTTAACTAAGGGTGTTTTGTGTCACTCAAAGACTAAGGGCCTGGTTTAGATGTTGGCGGTAAAGGTCCCGTCGTCACTTTTCATGCTGAAAACCCATCTTCTGCCATGACGGTCGCCCGCCGTATTTAACTGTTGGTGGTCCCATAGACTTTAACCCGCCTGAGTCCTGCCGACTCCGTCAAGCATTCCCATCCACCACTACGGCACCCCAGGAAAGTATGGCTGACGGAGGGACTCCAGACCCACTTAATACCAAGCAAGTTAGGATGTGCCATATCGCCAAGCAAAAAGTGGTGGTCCGACCTCTACATCTGACTTGGCAGAATTGGGGGGGAGTAAAACGGTTGAAAATTCACCTTTTCTCCTGATTCCACTTCTGTTTCTGGCTGGACATGACTGGACAGGCCCCTCTGTCACTGGTTGCAAAGGAAAGGAACCTGCATTGGCTGTGTATGTTGGGTGATCACTGCACATGGACATGGAACCGCTGCAGACATATACACGTCACAGAAATTATTTTTAAATTACTGTGACATGCATAAGTCGGGGACACAGGCAAGTAAAACTTCCAACATCTAAATGAGGTCCTAAACCCCTTCCCCATATGCTAAAGTTGAACATAAACAAATCATATGTTTCCAACTAACAAATTCTGTCAAAGGCATTGTAAGATCAAGGCAGCATTTTGCGGGGTTTTCCCAAAACTGATTTTTCATTCCCATGACAGAAGTGGAAGTGATGGCATGAATAAGGGAGATGGGAGACAGCATTAAGAGAGAGGATAGAAGGAAGGAGAAAGGCACAAATTAAGAGGGAAGAGTACTGAAGAGTGACTTTTTGAAAAGACTGAAGGAAGAGGAGAGAGGAATGAAGAGAAAAGTGGTATAGGAATGGAGCAAGGAATGAAGCACGTGACATTAGAATTTACGTTTGTGCCCCACGTGAATGGATGAGTAGCTCATCCTGACTTTAGGGCTTCTGGGAGTTTTTTGTGAGTAGAATGCTGAATGCACTAAAACCTTTACAGGAGTGCTTCTCGGTCCTGCCGATCTTTGCAGTGGTGTTTCTCAGGTCTGCTAAATTTGAAAACAATTGTTCACTAAGCGAGTAGTATTAGTGGGCCTTTGGAGGTCGGCGGCTTGAGATCTTTCATATTTTATGTTCCAGGTGACTGTTTGACACACAGTGCTGGCTGCATGATTTGCAAGTCTGTCTTCTCCAAAGATAGAACACACCCTTCTTTGACCAGGCAATCTGATTAAAGGCACCTGTCCCTGCAGACATTTCAGTAAGTGCAATATCATTTTTTTCCTCAATATGGACCCAGACCTGGCTCTACCTCACACAATTAGAGCAGGGTTGTTTCACACTATCTCTTTCTCTCCACTGTGTAAATTGACAAGCCCCCTTTTGCCTTCACAGGCTCGTCTGTCTCTGGGCTGAAATTATTAGGCCTGTGGAGCCTGCTACGTGGAATTCAAGGGAATGGGCAAAAAAACTCTGTGAGATTCTGTGGTATTCCACCAGCAGGCGGTGCTGCTTGATGCACCAGTTTGCAATATGTTTTTGATGTTTAGGAGTGCAATGCGAGTTCTTGCACTTGAAACTACGCGAGAAAGGCCCCACGCAGTTCACATGTGCTCAGCCATTTTGTTTTCTGTTCTGTGCATGGGGCTGACCCAGATTTTTAATCCAACCTTAATGTTTTCAATCCTCCTCCATCAGACTCATCCACCCCTCATTTTCCTTTATTGTATTAGTGTGTCTTTGTGTTTGTGTGTTTTGTTTTTGTCTTTTTTGTGTTTTCCATGACTTTTTGGTACTTTTTAGGTTGAGCATAGCAGCACTTAAGCGCTGCTTTTTCAGTGTGTTGTTATCTATTTGAACTTTTAACCACACCCACTTCACGCCCATCACTATCGCTCATTCATGGACTTGCCCTTCAAAAAAATCCTTTTTTATCATTGGTAAGTGCTTTACATTTGTCCCTCTTTGGGGCGGTTTGGTTACCACCTTGGACATCAACCCTGTCACATGGCTAATTGCACTTTTTCTGATATGTTCATGCTCATGGTGGCCGTGGCGATTTGAATCGGCTGGCTTATGTGAAACTGTTTTACTTCTCATTTTCAATTTATGTGGCAAGAAAAGTCTGGTTAGTGGTTTACAACGCTAATAGCTCTAACTTGAGCAAATGCGAGACCCATTGCATTGCAAATGCTTGTTTTGTTTTCCCTTTACTTCTTTAGTTTTTCCTTTCTTCCTTCTTTTTCCTATTTCTTCTCTTTTTTTTTACCACCCAGCACCATGGCAGAGCAGGGCAAGAGAGAGAGTGGTGGCACCATGGCGGGTGCTAGCTGAACATCTTGCTGTCGTCGGCACTGGCAAGGGGTGCAGCCCAGTGCCATTTTTACTGAGGCAGAAGTGGCAGCACTTGCTTTGCTTGTTCAGTGCCACCTCCCCTCCATGCTGGCAGCAGTCTGCAGTCCTGGGAGAAGCTATAGTGGCTATGCCCTTCTGGAGTGCTGTGTTGGAGGGTGCACTGGTCTGTGCTTCAGCACACTGAGCAATTAACCCACCGCTGGACAGACATACTGGCCCGGGAGTAGGACCTGCTTGACCTGCTGGGCGTTGAGGTGTTGGGGCTTGTGAATAATTTTCTTTTTTTTTGTGTTCTATAATGCTCATATTTAATATTTCAAATAGCATGCTGCTCACACTCAGAGGTAAGGTAAGTTACAACAAATATTATGTGATCCAGTTTGAGCTAGCCAGGTACTCAGCGATACCTAATCGTACTCAGTGCTCGCTTGGGCTGATTATGTAAGTAGCCATGCAGACTCCTCTGTCCTGTCACTAAGGTAGTGGTAGTAGTAGTAGTAAGTAATATCAGTCAGTTAGCATTCTCTGAGCCTTTTTTTTATGTAGCTCATACAGTCCCAATCACAATCTCCCATCAGAAGTGCTTGAGAAGCAAAGATCATTCATTGCAATGCATTAGTAGTAGGGGTGGACGGTGAGCTCTGCTCCGCTGGTGGAGCTACCAGAGTTTTTGGCACTCCGCGCTCTGCTTGGAGTGTGGAGTTCATCCAAAATCTCTGCCAGCCCCACCAGTGGAGTGGAGCTCACAGTGTGTGCACTGCAGCCAAGTTATGGGCCACATAGCGCAGCCTGTCTGCGCTTGCCTTGTGTAGCCCATAGCTGGGCTGCAGTGAGGACTCATCCGAAGTCAGCGGCGTGGAGCTGCTCGCCAGTGGCCCAGCAGTTCCGGATGATCCAGGGAGGCAGAGAGTCAGACAGGCCGTTGGCAACGAGGACCCCCTAGCAAAGAAGATACAGGTAAGTCTTCTTTTTTTCTAGTGTGCACACACTGGTGAACAAAAGACCTGAAACAAAGCGCTAAGCAGGCCTGACCCTGCTTATCGCTTCCAAGATCGGGCGCATTCAGGGCCACTCTGTAACTCACGGAACTCCACCTCAGCGGAATTCCACAGAGTTATTAACCAACTCTGCGGTATTCCACAGAGTGGAACTCCGTCAGGTCCGCCCCCCCCTAATTAGTAGTTCCAAATGTAGTTGAGGATTAGGAAATTTGGAATAAGGTTTAGGTTTTGGAAATTAAGAATAGCATAGGTCAACACGATACTAGTACAATAAGCAATCTGATTTAGAAATGTACAATGTTATTGCGTTTGTCTTTGCCTGTCGAAATATTTTTGGGGAGATTCACTGTGCCACAAATCTCTATCTTTTATCTTCTTTATTACTTACCTCAGCATCCAAGGGCAACAAGAGGGCAAGTTCAGAGGAGGGGCAAGGAGATGGGATGCCCCAGTAACTCCTGCTGTCATATTATTATTATTTCCCTAACTTTTACCTCTCCCCATTTAGAATATGTTTTCCTGTGCCTGTCTCTTTTTTTTCCTACTCATCTTCGTTCAATCTAAGGTTTGTTCAATTCTGTTTATCCCTGCATTATCCTAGTTGTTTTCTATATTTCATGTTTCTGTAGCTGACTTCCTCCTGTCTGTACTAGTCTGTATCTTTCTTCTGCTTTGATAGTAATCTTTCCCTCTCCCCATATATATATCTTGTGGACTGGTACTGTAGGACTAAGAGAACAGATTTCCGGAGATGTACTCTACCTTGAAGATCGCATGCCCAAGTAACCTTTTCTACGCACGTTATGTTGAGATGGTTTTCGTTTTCTTGCTCATGCTCTAACAGTAAAACAAGAGAGTGGTCATGGTCATGTTGGACCCCCCCCCAATGTTGTGTTGTATGTTTTATCACTCATTTATACAGTAGTAAACCATACCAGCAGTTTCTATGACAGGTTATTGGAAAGTAGTATGAGTATGGTGTCATTGCATTTGTCAACCAAGTCCTCACCATATGTCCTTCATTGACCAATTATTTCACTCCTTCATTGCCCTTCAGTGACTTAGCTCTACCCCTCCATTACAAAACGTTTATGGTTGGCTTGACCTGAATACCTAGCTTTTCTAACATAGTTAACCAGCAAAATTCCTAAAGGGAATGACTGGAGAAGAGAGAACTGTAGTAATCTATTGCGGTTGTATTTTGTTGAATATGTTCTTTAAAAATAGTAAAGGGAAGCATATGTGGCATCTAATATGTGTAATGTTTTTCCAGTCTTACAACCACCAGTACCGGGACCAGATGGAACAGCAACAGTGAACGAGATGCAGCAGTGGCTGGAGGGGGAGTAGCAGCGGCAGCAGGGATGGGGATAGGTAAGTCACATTGCTTGCTTATTGACAATTACTAGTATACTCACTACCAGAACGTTGTGAACCCCCCACTTCAGTAGCTACAGTGATGTTCATGCAATCAATTATAGATTTGTAGAGCTCGGCTAATCGTGCATAGTGTCTCAAGGCACTGTTTGTGCGTATGCTGCTCAGTCGAAGAGCCGGGTCTTGAAGTCCTTCCTGAACTGCTTCAGTGATGCAATCTGCCTGAGCTTGAGAGGTAGTGTGTTCCATGTCAGGGCTGCCAGGTAGGAGAAGGATCTTCTTCCTGCTGTGCTTTTACAGATCTTGGGGACATCTGCAAGGGCGAGCTGGGAGGAGCGGAGATGTCTGCTGGGTACGTAGAAGGTGAGGCGGCGGTTAAAGTATGATGGTCATGTTGTGCAGTGCCTTCTAGTTGTGGATCAGGAGTTTTTATGTGATGCGCTTGTTGACTGGGAGCCAGTGTAGGTCTTTGAGGTGGGAGGAGATGCAGCTGTGACGGGGGATGTCCAGGAAGAGTCTGGCTGCAGCATTCTGGACTCTTTGTAGTCTTGATAGAAGTTTCATGGTGATGTCGGCATAGAGTGCATTGCCGTAGGCCAGTTTGCTGGTGATGAGTGCGTGGGTGATTGTCTTTCTTGTGTCGGAGAGAATCCACTTGAAAATCTTCCACAAGAGTCGGAGAATGTGAAAGCATGACATAGGGACAGTGTTGACTTGGCGGGTCATGGAGAGAGAGGAGGCTAGGATGATGCCCAGGTTGTGTGCATGGTCATTGGGGGTGGGTGTGCTTCCCAGAGCGGGTAGGCAATCAGGAATCATTTCAGGCAGAAGGGATGTAGCCGATTACAAGGACCTCTATTTTGTCCATGTTGCATTTGAGGAAGCTGGCCTCCATCCAGGCTGCGACTGCTCTCATCCTGTTGTGGAAATTTATCTTGGCCTTTGCAGAGTCCTCGGACAGGGAGAAGATCAGTTGGGTGACTTATGCATAGGAAACTATGTTTAGCCTGTGTTGTTTGATGATCTTGGAAAGTGGTGCCACATAGATGTTGAAAAGCGTTGGGCTGAGTGAAGATCCTTGGTTGAATTCTTAATGGCCTCTTCTAGATGCAACTCAGAAGACAAAAGCTAATAAAGAACACTGCAAACGATGGACGTTTAAAAGAAAGGATAAGTGAAATGGCATTTGAGTAAAGGGTGTGTGGGTGGGTGAAAGGGTGTGTAGATGGGTAATAGGAGATGCATGGGTGGGTTAAAGGATGGATGAAAGGGTATATGGGTGAAGGGTCGATGGGTAAAAGGATGCGCAGTGGATTAAAGGATGGGTAAGGATGTGTGGGTAAATGGATGGTTGGGTGAAAGGATGGTTGAAAGGGTGGATAGGTGAATGGATGTTTGGATGGGTGGATATATGGATGGATGGATTGGAATGGTGAAAGACTGGATGAGGGAATGTAAAGCTTAAATAGTGGGTATCAAAGAGTGAACAGAACAATGAAAGGATGAATGGATAGTTGCTTGGATGAAGAAATAATTGAGCTTTTCTGGAGAGGGCCCTGTCAGTATTGCACCTGGGTTTTCTGCTGGAGCGAGGTGTGACCATGATGCCATACAAGGTCAACTGGTAATACGACATATCTAACAGGAAAGAGATTCTGGTGTGTAAGAGGCTGGTGACACTAATGAACTTCCTAAATTATTAAATATACATTAATCAGTGCATACCTCATGTATATGAAACTCACTTCACAAATTAGGTTCATGAGAAATGGCTGGAAAATGAAATACGTAAGGAGAGAACTATATACGTAAATACTGGTTCAATGCATTACTTCATGCACCAATGTAAAAAACAAACAAAAAAATAAAGAAAAAATATCATGCTCAAAAAGGTAATGATACAAAGAGTCCAAGGGGGGGTATTCTGTACAGCTCAAAACCCACATGAATGATAATAATAATATTTGTTTCTCAGTGTTTCCTCTGGGAAAGAAGAAAATCATATGTTTCCTCTTTAGTCCAAGGAAGCAGAACAGAAGGTTCAGAGTCAGATAAGTATCATTGTGTTAGACCTGGCTGCTCTTAGCATGGTTTCCCCTGTCTTTTCGCTTCTGACCTCCTGTCTTTGACCCTGAGCTGAATTTTGTTTCTGCTGGTTTTAGGATTCTGGGCACACTATCACTGCTGACCAGTACTAGAGTGCCAGTGCTCCCTGTCTAAATAGTATTGGTGATTGGTTTATCCATATTTGGTTTACTAGTAAGTCCCTCATATAGTGCACCAAGTGGGCCCAGAGCCTGTTAATCAAATGCTAATGGGCCTGCAGCACTGATTGTGCCACCCACATGTGTAGTCCTGCAAACACTTCTCAAGACTGTCATTTTAGTGTCTCTGCGCAGTTTTAAACTACCATGTCGACCTGGCAAGTGCACCCACTTGCCAGGCCCAAACCTTCCCTTTTATTACCTGTAGGTCTCCCCTAAGGTAGGCCCAAGGCAGCCCCATGGGCAGGGTGCAGTGCATTTAAAAGGTAGGACATGTATTGCTGTATTCTACGTGTCCTGATAGTGAAATACTGCTAATTTCATTTTTCACGATTGCAAGACCTATCTCCCTCATAGGGTAACATGGGGATTGCATTGAAATATCTTTTAAGTGTAATTTCACATTTGACGCAGATAGAGATATGGCATTTAGGGTCTCTGCACTCACAATTTAAACATGCAACTTTTGGTGAAGTTGTTTTTTGAATTGGAAGTTTGAAAATACCACTTTTAGAAAGTGGGCATATTCTTGCTTAACCATTTTGTGCCTCTCCTTGTCTACTAAACACACGTCTGGGTCAGGATGACAGTTGGGCTGTTTGTGCATTCTTTCGAGACAGTCACACAAAGGGAGCTGAGGTGTGCCCTCCATATCCTGATGAACCCATTACCAGGCGGATGGGTCTACCTGAGCTGGAGAAGCAGGAGGAGCTGATACTTGCACCTGAACAGGGCTGTGCCTGTCCTCACACAAATGCAAAAACAACAGAAGATGTCCACACACAAAGCAGTACCCAAGCCACTGGATTGTGTCTGGGGCCAGGGCAGGGAAATGCAGGGTCTTGTGCACTACAGAGACTTCTCTTTGAAGTTTGCCAACTTCAAAGACAGAAATGGGTACAAGTACTGGACCTCTGACACCACATAGTTAGAATCCTTCTGGACAGAGGAAATTCAGCCCTGGATGCTGTAGGAGGGACTGACACTCTGCCCTGCTCTGCTGGCCTGCTTCTTTCGGCTTCTGTCCTGGGAGTGAAAGGAGTGGACTTTCTACAACCTGCTTCCAAAAGGTATCCAAGGGCTTAGACCGAGCTTTCCTCCTGTTAAGAAGCCTCAGGTACATCAAAGACTTCATCTGCCAGTGTCTGGCTCTTCTGCTGAGAGGCCTAACTTGCCAAGTAGTGCCAACTCCAGTTCCTGGTCCCTTGGAAGTGCAAGTTGGTGATCTGAAGGAGTAAATTCATGCATCAATGCACCACGCTGGAAGAAACAATGTAGCACCTGTCTAGCGGCTGAAGAATCGATGCAGCGCCTGTCTAATGGTCCCGCGGCTGCAGAACAATGCAGCACCTGTCTCATGGCTGCAGGAGCGATGCAAAGCCTTTTTCACCAGCATTTCAGGATTTTCCACGCTAATCCCTGGATGCCAATTTTTCATCGAGCCCGCACCACAGTAAGGAACCGAGGCCACGTGTCCAGAAATTGACACATCACCTCCATAGTTCTCTTTCCTGAATAGATGAAGCAAGGGCTGCCACTTCTCTCAGTCTTCTTACTGCAGGGCTTCCCAGGGTGCCTTCTTATGGTGGTGGTAGTAGAACTATGCTAGCATGCTAAAAGGGAAGGAAAAGAATCATAAGCGAGGTCCCACTCCCACCCAGGTGAAATCCACCCATAGCATCATCCATCAAAGGCAACTAGATTGAAAGAAAAACAAAGAGTTAGTGGGTTATATTATTTATTTCATAACTTTAGAAAGACTGAGACCAGACTACCACCATGACACAACAAAGAAGACGTGATATGATAAAAAAAAAAATAACAATAGTGACCTCTGAGCAATGGGGAGCTAGTATTTAATTAAAACTAAAAGTAAAATCCTCGAGGCAGGAGAAGTGGACTGGGAGCCAAGAGAGGACAAGGTAAAGTGTTTGCGCAACATAACTGAATGCCTGAATGATGATTGTGACTAATGATACTAGGTTTGGTGAAGGGGGCCACTACACAACAACTATATTCATCAGGGCGATGAGCAGCACACCATCATTGATCTGTTGTGGAAGGTAATGAAGGAATGAGTATGACACAGTTCAAACAGTCTGTCAGTCCCAGAACCTGGCTGTTGAGGTAGTCCTGCCCTGAGTCCTTCCATCCTCTGCCTGACTCTGAGTAACTCTGTCTCAGTCCCGATCCGAGCAGAGATGGACCTGTAGTGCATGACTGTTGAAGATCAAGCAGAGAAACTGAATTGGAGTATTTAGTTGTGTATATCTGTGTTTGCTGATTAAAATGACTAGTCTGGTCTCTGAAGAACCAGAAAAAAGGAGTGGACCCTGCAGGTAAATTCCACCAATTTTGAAAGGGATCACCATCAGTTAAAATGATCACCTCAGGTCCCAAACATTGCAAATCATCTAAATCAAGTTTACTAATTACCCTCCCTCACTGTCTGCCACCACGTAAATCAACAATCATCACTCACAATCTCACATTAGTATATCATCACAATGGAGTTTGACAGTCTTGTAAATCGATAATCTTCTGGGGCAGCCCTGCTAGGTAATGCAAAAAAAAACAATAGGCATGGGAGGTAGGGTGGCTTCTTCCCTGCACACAACTCCAACTCCAAACTGGGCATACATGTGACAAAAAATGGTAGGGCAGCATAAATCAGGCACAAATATAATGTTCCACTAGCTAGTCATATATTTTTTGGGCAAAGATGGTAAAGTTTGTCATCAAACTCAGGTTGTTCACCCAAAAGGTAATCAGCTAACACACTTGATTCTGACCAATCATCCTCTTCCTGTGCTATTTGAAGAACAGTATAATTGTATGGTATGAAATGTTGGTTCATTTTGATCATGGTAAATCTTCATGTTTTAAAGCAAGAAACATTGTCCTTCTCACTGTGACAACTGGGCCCAGCCTGCCTAGTACACACTCAGCAGACACACTGGCTACCCGACAAGGCACATACTTTATTGCCAGTCTGCTGAGCACTGGTCATTGGCACATCTTCGCAAATCAATACACCAATGGGTTTTGATCCACATAGGCCTCTTTTGGGTCATCCAGATACTTGTTGCTGGTGTTTGCTGCTGTGAGACAAGACTGCCCTCTCTGGAACTTGAAGGCAGTACCCCAGAACTTCTGCCCGGGAGTGGGGCTATAGTAATTTCCAGCCATTGTTCTTTCAGGTTTCCGGCTTGTTCAACAATCCACCGCTTGTATTTTGTAACATCCCTTTCATAAAAAGGAATGAACGTGGCCAGAATTTTTTTGTACCGTGGATCAAGTAGTGTGTCACAGATATACCCTTTGGACAGCACAATGTCATTTTGCAGCCTTGTATTAACAGCCAAGCAAAGGATTAAGCTCTCAACCAAAGCATGTTCTTCTGTGTTTTCGTTCACACCTACGGGTCCAAACCTTTGAGACACCTTTTTTTGACTGGTCCTGCAGCAGATGTAACTACGGGATAACTTGACCCATCGTACTGTCCTTCTCGCTAGCTTCCCATGTGAAAACCTCAAAAGGGAGTAACATCTTTTCAGGCATTTGACTAAGGCTGTTTGTCCGCATCCATGGTCATACTGTTCCCAGTTGCATCCCCTCCTCTTTGTAATAAATCTGTCTGTACTGCTCAAACAGACGTTTCAACGTGTAATAGGTAATGTTCCAGCGTGTTGGCACCTCCTGTATGAGGGCTTAAACTGATACTCTATTAGCACGCTGAATAATTCTCAACTGATTCCAGGCATTAAAAGAAGGGCTGAAACGAGTGCAGATTCTTCTGCAGGTAGTCAGTATGTTGCTGTGTCTTCTTTATTTAGAAAGTCCTGCTTAACCAGATTGATGCAATGCGACAAATACAGAACCCTGAAATAGCCACCATCTCACATGGCCTTTACTATATTACTGCCATTGTCCGTGGCAACACATTCAATTCCGAGACCTCTGGGTCACAGCCATTCAAACACCTTGCTGTTAAAGGCTTCCAAGATGTTTGCCGCTGTGTGGGATTTCTCCATGGCGAACATGGCTATTGTTTAATGCCGCTGAATGCCCTTGAAAAGTATTTCAGCGCTGAGACCTGTGAATAGTTGTTGCCTAACCCCACAAAAGATACACATGTAATCATTTACTTGACAACTGGTCCACATGCCTGTCGTCAGGTGGATAGTGTGAACAGCACTTTGCTGCAAAGCTTGTCCAACTAAATGCAGCACATTGTGATGGAGAGCTGGTACAGCAACTCTGGCAAAATAGGGCTGACTTGGAGTCTTTCATTTCAGGCAGATGGCCATCAGAATTTATAAAACTTCACAAAAGAAAAAGGGAGGAGTGTCCAGTGCTAACATTTTGTGGCAGCTTCCCATTGTACAAGTGTGGCGGTGGGTGGTTGTGATCATAGGGACCCTCCTGCCTAAACAATCTCATAATAGTAGCTTGGATTTTCTTCTTTTCTGGGGCCACTGATGCAGGCAACTTCCAAGAAGTAGGAGGTGGTAGACTCAATGTGCATCTTGGGGCAGTCATTGTATGCCATAGTGTTTCCATCTGACTCTTGTGCCATCTTGAGGTCATTAAGGCGGGTGATGCTGTCACACTGCTGGGGACAGAGCTGTTTTGGGTAAAGTTGTCACCCTCTTCTTCCTCATCAAATTCCACTGTGAATGGAGTTTATGACTCCCGGGTCACCTCACCTTCACCACTATCTCATGCAGCATTTTTTTAAGGTGCTCCTCTAACCGGATTGTGTGATGTTTTTTCATATGGGTCGTTCAACTTCTAGTCCCATAGTGTGAACCAGAGTTATCTCGATGAACACTTGTGTGTCAAATGGAGCAGATTGCAATATTATCCTGTTGCTTGCTAATCAGAAAAAAAAGTCCCAAACTGGGGAGGAGAGCTTTCTTAGTGTGCTAGTGCCAATGCCTGAAGAAGAACTGGAGATAGGTGAGTGTGTCTTTAATTGCTGCTGTGCAGTGAAAACCTATACTGATGTAGGGGTTAATACAGGTCTCAGCTGGGGCCTTACAATATGGAAGCTGGCGGTGGTACCTGTGCTACATCCCTCGGAGCAAGTTGAATAGGAGCGGTAATGACTGTCTCCTCTGTGCCAGCTTCCATAACAATGACTGGCTCATCGTCATCCTCCTCCATACTTCTAAGGCTTTCAGGATTTTTTCTTTTCTCTAGCCTTTCCTAGCATCGCGCATACTCTGCCAGGGACCAATCCATGTCCAGATCATCATTAGAAGGGGTGCTTCGAGAAGATGGTGGAGTAGCCTTGCCTTTTCTTGCTGTATATCTGGGAGCCAATGATTCTAAAAGAGAAGGTTCTTACTCGATAGGAAGATCTAGTATTGCTGGCTGTGGCTGCTGTCCACTTTGCTCTGTTTACTGAAATGATTCAGTACTACTTTATGAAAGAGACAAATCCATTTGAGAATCACTATTTGTCGGCATTGCCATGATTACAGTGGCTGCCTCACTGACAGTCATCGGCTTAGGCTTAGGTTGGGGTGGGGCCATTGATGCAGGAGTGCTGCTCCCACCTTCCTCCCTGAAGGCTGGTGTGACATGGCACAAATCTCCTGCAAAAAAGGTCTGCACACCTGTGGTAGAAAGCTGCTTCTTCTCACTGGCCACTTTCTTGACAGCACCTTTCTTTGGGGTCATGTTAAAGTTGTCATTTGGAAGTGGCACTGAGCTGCACAAGCAGAAGAGGTTGGAGGATTTATGCCATGTGTTTTTGTACAGGCCTTCTGTCTGATAGTACTGTGGGTGATTTCTCTTCTCTTTTGCACGTAAAACCAAACAAGCAAGAAAATATTTAGTGAAACATGGCGTTGTTGCAGTTTCATTTAGTACAGACAAAGACAATATAATTCAGTGTTGCTGGTTACTTGAGTTATTATCCTAAATGATTAACAACAATATATCCAACCATTTTAAACTCAAACCACACCACCATATCATAAAATGTAATTTTCAATCAGGGTAACAACATACAGATGTAACTCTTTGCTTTATGTGCATCTATTGTAAGAGACACCCCTCTGGCAGTTAGGGAGGTGCATGGGAAAATGAAATATTCCTTAAAAATCAAGGCTGGTGTGTCGTATGGCAGGCAGGTGGGTGCTGGAGGAAATGGAATTATCATTAAAAAAATGAATGATGCTGATGTGTGTGCAGTGCATCTACTATGACAGTCCAGTGGTCTAGGGAGATATGGAATAATACCTAAAAACAATTAATGCTGTGGTGCTGCTGTGGCAGGCAGGGGGGTGGATAAATCATGGATGGAGGCAAAATGCCAAAAAAAGGAAACAAAAAATAAAAAAAATAAGAAAAAGAAAATTAAAAAGAAAAACAAAAGAAAATAATAAAAGAAAATAGATACATTAAAATTAAAAATGTAAATAAAAATTACAAGTAAAATGTTAAATAAAAAAATGTAATAAACAAAAAGTAATTGCTGATGTTTGTACCATGGGGCATGAGAAACCTATTAAGAGGCAAGGAGGTGCAGGTGACAAATTTAAAAAGAGGATTGTAATACAAAGCACTGTTCATCATAGTCATTTTCATAAAATACATATAGTACAATGATCCTCAAGCAAATTATTAAGCTTCAATCAGGGAAAAGTAAAACAAATGAACGAAAACTAAAAGCCATATAAATGTCCTTAGAAAAGCGGCATTGAAAGCTGGCCACATAGTCAACTAACAACAGCAAGGAAGGAGGCATGCAGTACAAGAAACACATGTAAGCCTTGGCAAAAGCACACTGACTGGCTGCACAAGATAACCGCCGGCCACATGGTCAACCAACAACAGTGAGCAAAGAGGCATGGAGAACAAAGAACACATGCAGGCCTATGGCAAAGCACACTGGCTGGCTACACAAAATGGCCCCTGGCCACATGGTCAAACCAACAATAGCAAGCAAGGAGGCATGGAGACAAAGAACACATACAAGCCTATGGCAAAGCACACTAGCTGGCTACACAAAATGGCCTCCAGCCACATGGTCAAACTGACAACAGAGAGGAAGGAAGCATGGAGAACAAAGAAAATATGCAAGTTGTTATACTGCTACAGGGAGTGTTGTGTGATGCTCTAAAGTTAGACCCTGACTAGAGTGAGATTCTACTATCTTTGAAAAATGCAAGATTCCATGCGGGCAGCTGCTGTGGTCAGCATGGGATGCGATTGTTCTTATTGACAGTTACAATGAACTTCAACGCTTCCCCATGCTTCGTGTACTCTGGTCCTTAACTATAGCACAAACCTATGACAAAAGCACACTGACTGGCTGCACAAAATGGCAGTCAGCAACATGGTCAACCAACAACAGCAAGCAAGGAGGCATGGAGACCTAAAAACACATGCAAGCCTATGGCAAAAGCACACTAACTGGCTGCACAAAATGGCAGGCGGCCACATGGTCAAACAACACCAGCGAGCAAGGAGACATGAAGAACAAAGAACACATGCAAGCCTATGGCAAAAGCACACTATCTGATCGCACACAATGGCCTCCAGCCACATGGTCAAACCAACAACAGCAAGCAAGGAGGCATGGAGAACAAAGATTACTTTCTTCAAAATCCTTTTTGTCCTGTGTTTACTTTTTTACTCTTTGCCCTTATGTCTTTTAGATTGGGACATACTCGTTCTTTAGGCTTGTTAGGAGATTCCTAATTGCCCATTGATAGAAATGGGGTTTCTAGGGTATGCACCTAAGCCAGGCAGAACCCACCCACTCTAGTCAGGGCAAGAGAGTTACACATCCAAGATAATCCCTGCTCACCTCCTTGGTATCTTGACACGAGCAGTCAGGCCTAACTCGGAGGCAATGTATAAATCGTTTGCACAACACACACAATACATGTGATGCAATAAATACACCACAAAGGGAATACAACACCAAGTTATATAAAAATAAACTGTATTGTAAACAACATCATTAGACCAAACACAACATGTCAGTAATACCCTACTACCCAAGCAGTTGTCAGAACGCTACACAGTACTGTTACTCTGCAGAAATCCGCAGTAGTCACATACAACACACAGGTTACTCATTATTCTGCAACATATGCAGTAGGCAGGAAAACATTACTAAGATAGTGCACGTCATACTACACATAAATGCCTAGAGGAGGAACATTAGCAAATAATGGCCATCATAAAAGGGAATATGTCATCATCATTGTGCATAGTGTAGTAAATGCATCATTATGGCAAATATTACCCGCAATCCCTTTCATATGAAGCTGCCAGTGCTTAGGCACATCTGTTATGAAGAATGTGGTGACTGAGGCATACTCTGGCCCCACAGGAGCCCCTATGCTCCTAATATCGTAGTTATGAAGAATGTGGTAATCCGGGGAAGTACCTGCAGGCAAATGAGGTGTTTCTTCCCGTCCTGCCAGCCGTCACAAGCTTCTGCAAACAATAAAACAGAGGAGTTTATCCTAATGCAAGCACAGAAGGGAGGGAACCCTCCCTGTCTCCCCGGTGTATGCCCTGAAAGCGGCCATGTTCTCCCTTAATGGCGCGGCTGCCTGGGAAGGCTCCGTGTGGGTTTCCCGTTGCATTGTCCCGGGGCCGCCCTGAGGGGTACTTCGACGGCCGGCTGGGAGGCACTGGGCTCACTATGAAGAGCCGGAGCCTGCCCACATGCCTGGATACCAGACAATCAAGGTGCTCCTCTGGGAGCTGGATATGAGCCCCTGGGGCTCTGAGGGGACACGGCCACTCACTTGGACCCATGGAGTCCTTGACCAGCAGGTCCTCCTCACGGTAAGAGACGCGCTTCTGCTTGATCCGGCCTGGCACAGTGATCCTCCAAGAAGCAGTTCCTGGTTGTGCCCTGGGGGCACTTTCCCCAACGCTCCCATGCCCCGCGGGGCATCAGCCAAAGCGTGCGCTCCGTGAACACTGAATTTCTTTAACCTGCCCGGATCATGGCGGTGAGCCTTCCACAAGGTTTGGAAGAGCACTCCCAATGTGCTAATAACTGAAATACGAGCACTTTCAAGGCACTCAAGGCATAAAGCTAAGCGCTCTCAAGGCACTTCTACTCTGACACAGGAGCTCTGAAGCACAGTGCTACCCTCACGCTAAAGATCCAAAGGGGGCAGGGGCCACAGCACCCAGCTCCAGGAGGACACAAAGAGAGCATAGAGAGTTAGGGCCCAGCAACAGGCCAGCACAAAGAGGATGCAGTCAGTGCAGTTTCTCCTAGTGACCCAGCAGGAGCTCACATGTTAGCACAGCAGGAGCAGACCAAGGCGGTTCCTGGTGAGTCCCTGGGGAAGCATTCTTTGTCCAGTTCCAAGTAGGTTTTTTGTGTGTCTTTATGGGGAAAAATCCCCTGTACTAATACTCAGTTTTGCAAAGCATTTACAATAAGGGGAAAAGGAGGTTTCAACCAATTACAACTGGTTCTAAAAGTGTTCCCTCTCTCCTCCAGCACAGGCTCCAGACATCAATTGGGGGTAAATGAGCCCTTTGTGTGAGGCCAGGGCACAGCCCTTACAGATGCAAGTGTGCCCCGCATCCGCTTCTCTCAACCCAAGAAGACCATTCAATATGCAGATGCACTCTTTGTGACACCTCCACCCTTCCTGTGTACAAGCTGTCTGAAAAGTATGCACAAAGCCCAACTGTCACTCTGCCCCCACAAAGATTGGAGTCAAGCTGCAAAACACTGAGTCATAAGCACAGACAAATGCTCACTTTGTAGAAGTGGCATTTCTATAAAGATAATAAAAAATCCACCTACACCAGTAAGCCGCATTTCTCACTACCATTACAACCATATCAAACATGCCTAAGCTACCCCTCATAGATTAGACAATACCCCCTAGACATAAGGCAGGGCATTTCTAATGCAATCCTATGAGAAGGCAGCACTCACAGCAGTGAGAAACCAAATAGGCTCTTTGTCACTACCAAGAAAGGCCCCGCAACCAGGCACATGTCCTGCCTTCTACATACATAACACCCTGCCCATAGGGCTAGCTAGGGCCTACCTTAGGGGTGACTCACACATAGTAAAAGGGGAGTCCTGGGCCTGGCAAGTAAATTTAGATGCCAGGTCCCTGTGACATAAAACTGCGCATGTGGGTCCTGCGCTAGCAGGCCTGAGACAGGTTTGAAAGGCTTTTTCTGTGGGTGGCGCAAGCTGCGCTGCAGGCCCACTAGTAGCATTTAATTTACAGGCCCTGGGTATAGGGATACCAATGTACAAGGGACTTACAGGTAAATTAAATGTGCCAATCAGGTACAAGCCAATCATACCAAGTTTACAAAGCAGAGCATATGCACTTTAGCACTGATTAGCAGTTATAAAGTGACCAGGCTCATTATGTCAGCCAAAAAGGGTCATAAAAATAGGGAGAGAAGGCACACATTTTGGGTAATGACCCTGTAGAAAGGACCAGGTCTAACATGACCCCATACCCATAGCTAATTTACCTAGATTACTTTTATTTACACTCATGTGTAGAAGATTTGACCAGAGTTTGTTTTCAGAGCATCAGATTTTCTTCCTAATGTTCTGTGTTCCAATTACTGAGTTTCTTGTATGCTTCATGGTAACCTCACCCCAAGAATACACAGTACTTGCCAGTACATCCCATACTCTGTAGCAGGGCTTCCAAGAAAGAGACCGGACTTTCAAATTAGGAAAAACAAATCATCTCCATTGGTGAAAACCTTTAAGAAACCACCAAGTATTGCATGTAGTCACTTCTACCAGCACACAATCACTTTTAAGATGGTGATGGATCAATGCTCACATATTTCCAGGTAAAGCACTGTGGATACACAGAAATGAGTTATGTTAGATATTATATACCATATAGACCATATTTGCTACATTACAGATTTTATAAGGATGCTGAATTTATTTGCTCTTACCCTCATGATGACTTTCTGGTGTGCTTGGTTTGCTGAAATGTTGCTGTAGATACATTTAAAGAAGGGTGTTTTGTTGATGCAATGTTCTGTTATAAGAGATATAGCAAACATGATTGATTAGAAAAAAGTTATTTTTAATAAAGGGGATTATTGAGGAAAATAGTTATCAGCACAGTATTAGTTAGCAAAGCATTGGAAAGCAACCTAAATGTCCTCAAAAGCTGTTGTTATTGTTTGCTAGCATATATTTTGATAAGTGGGCAGAAGCACAGAGTACCCACTAGTCACATATCACGCAGCCTTATTTTTGTATTTGGTTGATCTGGAATGAGAAAATGAAAGTTTCTGTTGGTTATTTCTATTCAGAGATTCCTCACCCAGGTGCCAGAGTAAAGGTAGAGATTTCCCTTCTACCCTAGTAGGTAGCATTGTGTGGCTCCTCATTGACTCCACTTTTCTCCAGAAGCAGCACTGGGGTTACAAATATTTTTACCCCCCATCTCACTGAAGTCAGTTTTTTGCTTTCTGTGCCTTCTGATGCACATCTAGAGCTCAAGGGATATGTCACCCCCTAAAATAAGTGTTTAAACCGTGCAAGGATATTTCCAAAATGAACCCAAAGGTGAACCGGGGAATGCAAAGCCAAACTCTACATCACAGACCATTGTCAAAGTGTTCCCTATCAAAGTCCAGTGCGTGGATTTACTCCTGCTTGTGAGGCCATTCTTGCAAAAGATCATCTTCCTACTCCACATCTTTAGGTAAGTCCAAGTCTAAAAAGAAGCACAAAATGTCAAAATGGGACTCTACTGTGTCCCACTACTGTTATTCTGAGAAGTCTTCACCTTTAACTACTAATGAAGAACTGATCCCTAACTAATCCCAATACAATCCAAGTTCTGGGGACCATTAGTGATTCCACAACAGGCTGAAGCCCTCAAAGAGGCCATGTTGTGCATTTCCTTAAAGGAAAACGAGTTGCAAAAAGAAAAAACTTCCGAAACCATTTGGTTTAGTTTTTTCAGAGTAGGCAGTGGTCCATAGGACCACTGCCTGCTCTGAAAAAATATTTTTGGCGACATTCACAAAGGGGAAGGGGTCCCATGGGGACCCCTTCCCTTTTGCGAATGAGTTACCACCAGTGTGACACTGGTGGTAACTGCGAGTTGCTTTGCGACCGCATTCGCGGTCACAAAGCAATTCTGAATTGCGATGCGAATCGCAAATAGGAAGGGGACACCCCTTCCTATTTGCGAGTCGCATTCACAAATTGCGAGTCGGTACCGACTCGCAATTTGTGAATGAGCATCGCGTTAGGCTGTTTGCATGGCGCAAACTCTGATTTTCGCAGTTTGCACCATGCAAACGGCTTCCTACATCTGGCCCATGGTGGTTCAGGATTCCATCAGCAGATTAAATCCCCATGTGTTTGCACTACTCCTCAAGTTAGAGAGTCAAAGTGGATGGAGGCTTTTGGAAAAAGCATGTTCGCCTCTGCCAGGTTTGCCCTAAGATCAGTGAGTGGCAGCTGTCTCCTTCAATGCTGTCAGCACCTATTATGGGATCATGCCAACTGTGCCAGAGGAATAAAGAGCCATCTTGGCACAGATAATCAAGATGTACAGGATAAGGCAAAGTATGTCATCCGATAAGGACTGACATATGGCTGGGGTTTTGGCAGGGGATCTCAACAGCAGATCCCTTACCCCTTTCGTGGCTGGGTTAGGGGATCAAGGCAACAGTGTCCTGGCCCTCAGAGACAGCGCACTTTCAAATGACCTACCCCTGCCACAACTAAAAACATGTGTTAAATTGCTCCCATTGGCAAGTGGCCACCCTGTTAGAGGCAGAATACAATATTTCTTCAAGGGTGCAGAGTATCATGCCAGGTCCACGGGTGCTCCAGTTTGTTCAACGAGGATTTCTCTTATCATTCTATTCTTGATCAATTTGCCACAAATTCCTCCCATTTCAGCCCATCTTTTGACCATTTGTCCATCCTCCAGCAGAAAATCCATGCACTTGGAGCCAAAGGAGCCATAGAGAGGGTTGAGACATTAGAAGTAGGACTAGCTGCTACTCCTGCTATTTCTGGTGCCGAAGAAAGATGGAAGCCTTTGTCCTGTTTTAGATCTCCTACCTCTCAACTTCATTCTCTATAAGGACAAATTCAAGATGCTCACTCTTGCCCAAATTCTATCTGCTCTAGATCCATGCAACTGTATGGTGGTTTTGGATTTGCAGATGCCTATTTTCACATCCATATGCTGTTCAGGTGGGTTAATTTAATTTTCAGTACTCAATGCTGAGGCTTGCTTTCAGCAGTGCCCCTGGTGTTCATAAAAGTGATGGTGGTAGTTGCAGCGCATTGTTGGAGGTTGGGAATACCAGACTTCCCATACCACAATATGGGAAGATTGGTTCCCATATTGGGGGTGCTGAAAGCAAGTTCCCCACAGTCAGTCAGTCATAGACTATCTTGAGAGGACTGCATACTTCCTCATATGTTTGGGATTTGTGATCAATATGATGAAGTCACACCAGTCTCCTTCTCAGAGGCACCTACTAGTAGAACATGGCACATGGGGGCTATGCAGTGGGATCTGTTGAGTCAGTGTACACAGCAACAATGAAACTTATCTGATTGCATCTAGGTGTTCGAGGAGGTCCACAAAAGATTGTCAATGACTGCTGTTAGACAACAACTTGACCAGCAACAGACTACTCTCCCTTCCTCGCCCAAAGTTGTTAGTGGTGGCGGATGTATGCTTGCTGGGCTGTGGGGGTCACCTGGGAGAGGAGTAGATCAGGGGACTCCGGTAGAAAACTGACTCCAAATAAATCTGTTGGATCTTTGAGACAATCACACAGCACTGAAAGCCTTCCTACCGTCTATTAAGGGGAAAGGTGGTACAAGCTCTCATGGACAACACTCCTGGCATGCAGTACTACAACAAACAGGGTGATGCCTCTGGAGCTGACTTGAATGTCCAGACATTTCCCTGATCACAAATCTCCTTCTAGGATCTCTCAATACCAAGGCAGACTAAATCAGTCACAAACGCCCTTCCAATCCTGATTGTCAAATTTATCAGAGATGGCACATGCATCTTCCAATAATTGGGGAGAGCCCTGAGCATATATTCCCAATTAGGCTGCCATTTCAGACGGATCTTTTGTTGCAGCAACACAGCAGAGTTCTTCACCTGGGCCTCCTCAGTGTGTGCCTCAATACCTGGAGACTGAGTTGTGACAGCTGACTGCTTTTTGACCTCCCCCTGAGATAGCAGATGTTAATTTGGCAGCCAGGCACCCCTCTACAAAGAACATCTATGCTGAACACTGGGAGAAGTGCTTGGTGCACTTCTCAACCAGTAAAGCCAAAACTAGTCAAATTCCCTGATATGTTAATTTTTTCTCTTTTTAGATCAGCAAGGATTAGCTGTGGCCATTGTCAAGGGTTACTGTCAGCCTTTTTGCATTTAGCAGGCCAACCATTGTGGTTTAAATAATCTGTTGTGATGTGTTTCTTGAAAGGGTTAATCAACATGTTTTCACCCACAGTGTGGTACAATATGATGTACACAGTGGGACCTTAGTTTGATTCATGCCAACAGAAGACAGTCTTTCTCATAGTGATGACATCTGCTTGAAGTGTTATTAAGTTACAAACACTGTCAGTCCAGTAGCAATATACATTCTTCTTTCCAGACAAACTGGTGCTATTGGCTAGGACGTCTTTTTTACCCCAGATTATAACACCCTTTCATCTCATCCCTCAAAAGAGGAAGAAAAGCTTCATCGCTTGAACCCCAAAAGAGCTTTGAGCTTTTACATTGATCGTACCAAGGACCATCAAGTGTAAGAACAGCGCTTTTCTGGACCCACAAGCACAAAGGAGGGTAAGGTAGTGCACAAGAGAACAATTTAAAGGTAGAAATATCTCTGCATCAAGATCTGCAATGCATAGGCATGGAGGCAGCTCCTGAAGTCCTGATGCCACATTCTACAAGGCCAAGGCTGCTACAACTGCATTAGAATACAGTGTACCTGTTTTGGAAATCTGTCAGGCTGTGGCTTTGGGGCAAGTTCACACATTTATTAACACTTCTGCCTTGACAGCCATGTTATTTGGGAGGGAAACTGGTTGTTTGGTCTGCAGGATTGACGAGTATGAACAGATTCACCACTGAAACTTGCACATCCCCATTCTATAGATTAGCCTCTGTCTAGCATCTTAATAAGACACCAACTTAGGGTTCGGCACACTGTCAAATCAAGTTATCCACTACATCTAATGGCACAGACAGAGCTCCGGGAAACAATCTGGGCCTGATTATGAGCTGAATGGGTAATTCCAACTCATGCAGAAACCCCTGTTTATGTATGAGTTGTTCGGTATTTAACACATCCGATAATTATCGAATGCATGAAATAACTAAACCTTATTTAACTTTTGACAGGTAAACCTGCCAAAGGTCAGCACGGAAAACAATATGTTATTTACCATATCATGCAGATTTTGGTGCATTAAACACCAAAATCCACATGTTATTCCCCAACGGTTTGTAATAGATAGTTTTTATCACACTCGATAAATACCATAACTGTGGTATCTTTATTTATCACGTGCAACAAATATCACCTATACTGGTAATCAGGTCGACTCATTTCAGTGTGCACGGGTGGTGAATATATGTGGGTTCAAGGTCAATCCAGATGCAGGATGGAGTAGACATGGAGCCATATGATTCCCCTACCGGCATGGGAAGGGATTTCCAAAAAAGCCCCTTATCAAGTCTGATGGTGTTTGCAAGTTGATGAATCTGTGGTTAGGTAGAATATCCACCAGAAAGAGCGTTACCAAACATAAGTGACTTGTTCATTTTGCATCCCTGCTGTGAGATGAGAAGTATTCTTAAACAAAACATTGGTCCTTTCAAAGATGTGTTTATCTACACATCATCAATTCAGTGTGTTTATCTAGTATAATTTCTATTAAGATTTTTGAACATGACGATGTCATGCACTGACCATGGTTTTTTAAGAATGCAGAAGTTCTGTTAAGTTGCTCAAGTCAATGCAATGCCATCATGTTTTCTTTAAAATGGCTCTCTCATTCTTTTTCATTGTTTGCATGCTTCTTTGCTCCGAGAACAATGTTCTCTAAATCACATGAATATTTGCTTAAATCTTCTTAATGTATTTATTCAAATTGGCCTCAACTCTTTTCAAGGATTACAGCCTCCCCTTATTTGTTAAGTGATGCCCCTACAACTCAATCTCACTTAATCTTCTCTAGCTCATCATCTATTAACCCCACCAAAAATCTGCATGAACTCCCATATCCCCCTTTTGCAGCTAATGATCACACCTAACTCCTATTACTTTAATCTAACACAAATAAATTGGAGTGAATGCTTGGAATGGTTTGCTTGTGCACACAAGACTAATAACCAATAATACTTCTGTAACCACTAAACTTGAGTTACAAAGCAGCACACTGCCTGGTAGTAAGCGCTGCATAAATGCAGCTGTGATTACAAAACAACAAAGTTAGAGTGGATGACACCTCTATTGTAAGACATGGAACAATTTTCCTAGCCATGGTGTAAGAAAAGCTAGATTTAATAAAAAAAACAGAGGTGATTATTATGCTATCTTTTCTTGCCTTTAATTCAATAGCAGCCAAGAACAGAAAAGAAAACTACACAAATCAGAAAAAGTGGGAAGAAGAACTATCAAATGACATCACAATAGGGCATCCAATCAGAGGTCTTGCATAGAGATAATTATCTTGACTGGAACCACAAGTCCTCTTTTCTTGCAATTGAGTCAATCCAGATAAGGAAACAAAAGAAAAAGAAAGACCAAATAGATAGTAACCAAGATAATAAAAAAATCAACAAAGTCTAGTATCAAAGGAGAGAACATGTTCCAAGGAACTAACAGAGGTCTGAGGAATTTTATTGCAGGACCAGAGGCTCATATTATGCTTGTTCGAAGCATTGCAATTACTGAATCAGACAAATGAGAAATAAGCTTACAATCAAATGTTCTGAAAGTATTGACATTTGTCCAATCCACAGACTTGAAAATGTTTTTTAGACCTGCTCCTGCCCAAATAGCCTTGGGAGCCATAGCGCCTCTAGCGGAATGGGTGCCAAAGAAATCAGTATTGATCCCAGCCAGGGACATAATCCATTATACCCAACGAGCAAGAATGGGAGCTGAAACAGGATAGTGGGTTTTTGGAAAGAAATGGGTAACTGGTAATCATCACACATGCACAAGTCTACAGTGCATACCATAAAATTTCCAACAATTTCCAACACATAACTTTGGATGCGGAGGGAAAAGGGATAATGAATTGACATTAAGTTGATTTTTGTGTGTCTGTGAACTTGAAAAGGAACACCCAATGGGAAATATTGAAAAGAAGAAAAATCAAGTGCTTTAACATTTGAAGTATGTTTCAATTAACTTAAACACAAATGCATAGTTAACTTAGCTGATAAATGCTGGAGGGAAAGATCCATATTATCTTGCCAATAAATAAACATACTCAGCACCAAATTAACATCCACATGGCATTATATTTAGGAGCAGGAGGTTTTGGAAAATCTTACTCCCCTCAGAGTTTGACAGACCAATAGGTGTTCTCCAGTGCATCTTTCATCCACTCTGACATGTTCTGCTGAAATAGCCGATCAAAGGGTGTTAATCAAATGATAAGCCTTCCCTTGAGAAGGCAAAGATGTTGGGAAATTAACCAATAGAGTTACATTTACTGAAAGGGGATATGAACTCCTGTCCATATACCAAGCATACTAGGCCAACCAAGTAGACCCATAAAGGTTTGCTGTACCTGGTATCCAGGACTGCTGGATAAAGCCGGCAGCTTCTTCAGAAATTTCTGGAGTTCTCCAGGTAGACCCAAAATAGTCCAAGTGACAAGGGATCGGGAGCCTTCTAACACTAGGTCATGAGGTAATCCATGAGGATTGTGAAGCAGGACAGGAAAGATGGTAATCAATATTAGGTAAATCAATGAGAGCTCCAGAAGAGTCAGAAACCAAACGTGGGACTGCCAAAAGGGTATAACTAGTACTAAGGATGACAGCTCTTTGCAAGTATGAGCTAGAGCCATGGAGATATTTGCAAAAGGGGTAAAAGCATAGAGAAGAGTCAGAGTGAAGGATTGTTAAAAGGCGTTTGTGGCCAGGTCTAAAGGATCTTAATAAGAGGGAGGGTGACAGTTGAGGGGAGAGGCAAAGAGATCTATTGGCATGCTGACAAAGACAGAAGTAATCTGACTGAACACGGAAGCGTAAAGCCACCAGTTGCTGGAATCTTGAAGATGTCTGGAATGCCAGTGGACCTCTAGGTTCAAGTTGCCAGGAAGATATTCCGCCTTCACAGAAAGATTTCTTTGGAGACAAAACTCACAGAGACTTTTAGCCAAATCCCCTAAGGGTTTGGATTTTGTACTCCCTAAGTGGTTTATATAATTGACCACGGAAAGATTGTCCATCCTTAAGAGAATTGTGCATTTGATTTTGTCTTTGGCAAAGGCCTGGATGGCAAAGGAACCTGCAAGCATCTCTAAACAATCCATGTGCAAGTTTGACTCCTGAGAGGCCCATGTTCCGCCAGTAGAGAACTGACTATGTCTTCTGCCCCAACCTGTCTGACTTGCATTGGATTCTAAGACAAGATATGTGGCGACAGGGAAAAAATTTCTCTTGTTCCAGGTGTCTAAGTGATTCAGCCACCACTAGAGTTCATCCTTGAAATCTGAATCTAGAATGACCAGATCTGAGTGAGCTAATCCTTTGTGAATACTGCAAATCTTTACCCTTTGTAATGACTGATACTGGAGAGGGCCTGGGAAAATGGCCCACAAAAATGGATGCCAAAAGACCTATGAGGAATGCTAGCGTCCTGAGAGAACTATGCTGAAGACCATGGACACTTTCTGCAGGTACTGTAAGATAGATTGTGATGTGTCTCTTAGAGAACCTAGAACTCCAGACGCCTAGAGGGTATGAGAGAAGATTTTTGAAAGTTGATGAGAAAACCTGCTTGAAGGAGCCTCTGTTGAACAAATTTCCTCTTGAGGAATAATTGCCAGCAGAGCGACTCCTACCTTTGCCGGCCTTGTTAAAAACATGAGACACAAAATCTTTTTGGTGGAAAACTGGGCTTTATCAATGGTGACAAAAGTGGAAACATATTTACTAATTTCCTTGAAAAAGGAATCTCCAAGTAAAAGAATATTGACTTGTGTGCCCTCCTCTTTTGTCGATAGGCTACTAAGCATAGTGTCTATCTTTAATAGAAGGCTCTTGTGACTCTCTTGTGAAATGGTCAAGTTAGCATTTCTTAAGAGGCAAATAGGCCTTTGGGTCCAAATAGATAACTCATCGGGATGAGGAATTAGAGGAGGGTCAAACATAGGTTTCCTGAAATGGTCCATCAAATGAGAAGAAATTGGGAGCGAAAACTCACCACTTTTAGAAAGCGAAATTGTGCACCTTTTCTCAGGAGGTCCATTTAAAAACAAAGGTGTAGTATTATCAAGATCATTCACATCACTAAACATCTCATCACCCTCATCATCAGTGTCCCTAACATGAGTAATGTTAAGGGGGGATTGAGGGAAGTGATCCTCAAATATAAACCTGTAGGTGGGAGGACCAGGATTGATAAAAGCACCTTTAGGTAAAACCATCTTGTGGACTAGCACGTTTCTTGCCCTTCTCAGGGGGGCACACCTATGTTACAAGACAACATTTTAGCCATAGAGGCTTCCAAATTATTTGAAACGTCCATCAAAGAAACAGATACAGATTCCTTAATAAAGGACTGTAAGATGTCTTTTAAAACTTGAGTCTTTTCATCATGTTCCATTTTAAATCAAATATTGAGGACAGAAAACTGGGAAATGTATATCCAAACCTGCAATAATAGAAATACATCTCAAAATCAAATCAGATTAATGGAAAATATAGGAAAAAGGAGATAATGCCCAACACGGGTTAATACAGACGGGCCCGGCCAAGATGGAGGAAGAGAACTAAACCATAGGAGAAATTAGGTGACAGGAGAAGCAATGGTTTGATGGAGGAAGTGTAGAGACCTCCTATGCAGCATAGCATGAGGCACTGGACAAGATGGTCGGGACATGGTTAAGAAGGTCATCAGATCGGGACTGAGCATCATCGATAGTCTGGGTAGGCAGTAGATACCAGCTTGGTGCTTTGGCGTCATGCAGGGATAAGATCCACAGGCTTCTCCAGTGGTGTACAGATGCCACTGATGGGTATGCCATTCAACCCCCATCTCTTTGGTCACACAGCACACTTGGCCCAGAAGCGCTGCAAGGAAAGCAGAGGCACAGAGTTCTCCCTTTTGTCAATCAGATCCTCTGAAGAACCAGGGGGTAGATGCTATTCCAATACTGTGCCTTATTTTGTTTACCAAGTAATTATCAGTTGAGATTTTATTGACAGCTATCCAAGGCTCACACCACTTGTCTTCTAGAGCATGACGACAAATAGGCTTGAGAAGTTAGACTGCCTTGTTCCCTTTTAGCCACTAAGAGTAGCCTTCAGGTTATGCCATTAATTCATGAGCTTTTCGCTGTCAAGATGCTTTTCCATAACTTTGTGTGTAAGTGACCCATCCTTATCAGAGGTCCTGCTCATAGTTCACTTCATCATGAACATGCGTCCTAGAAAATTCCTCTCTGCCTTTTTTGCCACAGTGAGGGGCCTCAAACAGGGTACCCATTTCCGAGGCACCTCAACATAGGCAAAACCTAACCAGGCAAGAGACACATCCCAATTACCTCTTGTAAGCATCTAACATGTTCATCAAAACTTTATTAAACATTTCTGCTAACCCGTTGGTCTAGTTGGTGAGACATAGAGAAGTTGTAGGGCACTCCAACCTCACCCCCACATGGCTTTTCTGTACTCTGAGATGATGTTGTTTCCCTGTCAGAAGCCACAGTCCTGGGGATACTGACTCATGTAGACATACAAAGATGTACTTTAGCAACCAAGGGGAATGTAGACCTTTCTAGAGGTGCAATCGAAGGGTATCTGGTGGCGTAGTCTGTTCAGAGTATGTACTCACTGTTTGAAGTGCTTGGAGAATCTAGACGTCCTACACTGTTAATCACACTCTTTCAAAGGGTACTCCAACCACTCGTAAGGGTACCCCAGTGACTTCGGTCTGACCACCTGATGTCACTCACTTGGCAAGTTCTACAAGTAGTGCAGAACCTTGCTACACATTGTCCCATAGTAGGGCAATAGAAGAGAGCTAGCAGCCTCTTCTTTTCTTTACAATGTGCCGGTGTGTCTAAGAGGTACCTCATCGGCCACCTGCATCATGAAATTTATGTCAGCATGGGGAATTACTAGTTTGTGGCTAGTGCCTGGTTCAAGGGCAAATGACTCACTGTACAGAGGTCATCCTCACAAGGGACAATGAATGTGTCTGTTACTCCTCCAGTCGATTGGTCTTCATCCAGATTCCTAAGCCGACCACAGTAGGTCACTTTGTCTGGGCAAGGCAAAACTCATCCCTTCATCACTGGATGACTATTCAGAAATCAATAGTTCTTGCTGTTCCTGAATTGAACCCATGCTACAATACCACTTCTGCCTCACATCACTCATCCTATCTTCTGACTAGAGCAGGAGATTGTGGCCCTGACATAGTGTTATCTTGGAGCGTAAGTTGGATCAATCATGATTGGTTTTAGAATGCCACCTTAGGAGGTACCAAATCAGGAGGAGTGGTTGCTTGGCAGGCTGTGCTCCAGTGAAGACAATAGAAAATAGTGCTTGAGCAATAACATTAGTGTCCAGTTTTTTTCCTAACCCTCATGTCCACAATGGCAGTCCTGCCATTGGCTTCCACTCTATTCTGATAAGGGGTGTTCCATGTTATATCCACTAATCACCAGATTTCAGTCACAAAACAATAATACATCCAATTCTGAATTGCTAAATGGGGGGGAGGTCCTAAACATGTCCCTTCCAAATACTAATTCGGATGTAGTCGCAAACTTAAATTGAAATCCAGTAATGTGTTACCGGATCACATTTAGGGTTTAGTACATACCAAAAGGCCATTTTGAAGTCTCAAACTGTCCGATTTTCTGAATCAGACCCTTGAGGAGTGCAAAATCTCTTCACACATCTGGCCCTATGAGTAGTATGCTTATAGTGATCAAAGAGTGAAAGAACCATGACAGTGGTGATTTGGTTATGTCTGACACCGAAAGCTGCAGTTTCGCATGACAGCCATAACAGTTGAATATTTATGCCAAAGGGTTTATAAGACAGTTGGTATTATGCTTTGCTTAGGTCTATTACAAGTGAACTGACTGCACTCAAAATGATTAGGATTAAATGTAAAAGAGTAAAGTCAACCTCTATCCGTCGATTAAAAATAAGACAAGTTAAAGGCAGAGGGCAAAATTATAGTGAGGGTAAGGCCAAAACAAGCATTGGCAAAGCCCGTAGGTCTTGAAATTGCCAATGCTTTTGCCATTCATATGTAAATGCATGTGTCAAGAGCATGCACATGTATGGCCAGCAATCTTACTGGTGTTTGAGACAAAATCATTTTCTGTAGCAGGCTGCAGTAGTTTAGGTCATTAGTAGATGTCCCGGAAGTCAGAAACAATCCTTCTCTCTACCAGGCCTCAGCACCTTAAGCAGTTACTAGAGGTCTCTGTGTCCAAAACAAGGCTTAGCTGTAATGAGGCTACCGAACCCCAGAGCATTCCTTGGTGGGAGCTGCACAGTATACCAGAAAATTAAGAAATTCCCACCAACCATGGTTTCTCATCGGAGAAACAAAAAGGCATTAGGCTGCAGGAACACCAGTACATCAGTAACTGTCTGCATTTCATTCATTAAATCAGTGGAATATGCCAAGTTAGATACTGAATGTAAATGGATAGCAATTTATTTCCCTAGAATGACAATGGAGCTGAGTGAACATGACATGATGTTGTCAGTCAAGCATGTTAAAATTAACTATCTTTGGGTAGCACTTGAGAACTGAATGTTAAGTACATTTGACCTGCTAACATTTAACTTGGAACTGTAAATAGCCATCCATTTGGAAAGCAGGAATAGCAAGAATCTTCTGATGCCCATTAAGTTGAAGATACAACAACTAATGGCTGAAAATATCCAGCCTGATTAATTCTGTCACTTTAGACCAGTAGTTCTTAACCTTTTTATTCTATTCCCACCCTCCCCCCGGGTGAATCATTTCTGGAAGCAGAGTACTCCGGCCTTAGCAATTTCGATGATTTGATCCTCAAAACAATGTACAAAAATACAGAACCAAGTAAACACCAAATAAATAAATAAAATATAACATATTATATTTAATTCACAAATTGAACAAATATTCAGCAAATTACATTTTATTAGGGAGGTTTGAGCTTTTAAAATTGTAGATTTATTTCTAAATCACAAAGTGAGAGACCAAAGTTTATCACATCACTTTCTTTGTTGCTCCAATGCATGCTCTTTTTTTGTGCTTACCAGTGCTGCTTCAGTGGAGGCATACAATCATCCATACTATATTCAAGTTCCTGCACTTGCCTTGCACCCTAGCATGGCACTAGTACACTGCAACAAAGTGGCAGATTAAAATGAGACAGGAAACATGAAAATTCAAGCTAAGGTCAATTCTGCCATCATCTGCTTTAGCACTGCTTACAATTGAGGGTGTGCGAAATTACCTAACTGGCAGGTTTAGGTAAATGTAATTTCAATTGTTTTCCCTTTACCCGCATTCAAAACACATTTGCTCATGTTCTGATTTGTAGTTTTGCGCTCACAAATACCAGAACGGTCCGCTTGAGTATAATTTCTATCAGAAATGTTTGTTGACGGGGGTGTGGTTACGGCGCCATCTGAGATGGCAGCGTAGCGTCGAGGCTCCAAGGGCGAAGGAGGCATCACATTCCTCAGATGCCACTGGATATTTCTTTCATGGAGGAGACGAACGCGCGTCTCCTCCGCAGGAGCGACTTTTTAAGCATTTATCTTTGCTATGTGGCTGGCCCTGGTGGTTTTCCTGTCGAATGGAGACACTTCCACCATTTTAAATATTGTTGAGCATGTTTTCTCCTCAGAACTGCTCCAGTTTGATCTACTTTTTGCTTTTAATTGCGGCAAATGCACTTGGTTAATTGTTTTTTTAATATTTGCCTGTGAAATGAAAAAAAAAAAGGGTTGTTTTCTTTATTTTTCTCCTTCATTTTGGAGATGTCTTCTCTTCAGTGTTTGTTAAAAAGAAGCTGCTTTTTGTATTAACTACTAAATTCCAAGTACATTTTGTTATTGTTTTTGCCTATCTTTTCGTTCCAAGTTGAAGCTTATGGGAAAAGTAAGTAGTCTTAAGCCTCATATCATTCCTCAAGTTACTCCTCAGTCTGATTCGGACTCTAACGGCGAAACATGGATGACACCGCCTCGTTGAAATCTGAGCCCCACTCCGGAACCATTCCGAAAGCGACCTCTTCAAACAAATTACCAGCAGGTTCAAAGAAACGACCTAAAAAGGATCCTCCTTCCTGGGGGAAGTCCTCATCAACCTCTATGAATATGATTTTAGAAGAAATTCGAGCGTTGAAGCCTTTTATGGCAGAAACCACAAAAACCTTGTAGAACTTAGATGATAAATGGTCTTCCTTGGAATCACGAGTTTTGCTGGTGGAACAGAAAACAGAAAATCTTCAACAAGCAGTTTCACGTATTTCAAACCTGGAATCTGAAATTTCACTACTCAAAAGGCATACTGAGGAGCTCGAAAACAGAAATAGCAGAAACAATCTACGTTTGTATGGTTTTCCTGAAAACACAGAGAGCTCAAATCCGATGACCTATTTTCAAACCTTTCTCCCAAAACTACTGGAGTTGTCATCAACCAACTCCTTTAATATCCAGAGGGCTCACAGGCTGGGTCCGAAAATTTCTAATAAACCTCGAGGAGTCATCATTTTCTTTTTGCAATACACAGATTTACTTCAAGTCCTGTCTGTTGTAAAGGCTAAAAAACAAATAATTTGGAACGGTCATAGGCTGTACTTCTCTAAAGATGTTGCCAAAGCTACAGCTGACCGCCGCAAGAAATGTTTGGACATGCGTCCTCAATTGAGAGCCATAAATGCCAGATTCGGACTTCTTCATCCATGTTTATTCAAGGTGACATATAAAGAAAAAACAACTACTTTCGAAGATCCGGATGCACTTAAACGATTCTTACAACAACATAGAGCTGAGGAGATGGATACTTCGAGAGTTGCTTGACATAACTTATTCTTATGATTATCAATTGTTTCTAATGTTATAATCTTCATTGAATGTTCTCTTTTTTCTTTTATTATAGGTATATGTCCTCACATCTTGTTTCCTGTTTATCACTTTTCATGTTGACATCTCCTTACAAAGTTGAGGCCGCCCTTTTGTTTCTATGGTCCTTGATGGTGGTCGTCGTCATCTTCTGGTGTTGCCACCCTCCCCTTCTGTTCTGTATTTTGTAGGTATGTCTTTCAGTCGTCAATCGTTTGACTTGTACTGTCTTTCTGATCTTTGCAATTTTTTATCTTTTTAATTTATGTTTTCTTATTTCCTTTCCTTACGTCCTTTCCTCTTTTTCCCCCTTTATTCATCAGCTCCTTTATTCTTTACATTCACTATTTTTTCTCGCAGACTTTTATGATGCTGTAAACATACAATATGTACTTACTAATGTTTTTCTGTTATATTCCGGATTACTACTTGTAATATCAAAGGTCAAAGTAATCCTATCAAGCGCCAAAGGGTGTTATCTCATTTAGCCAAACTAAAAACAGATGTTGCACTACTTCAGGAGTCGCACCTTTCTGAAACAGAAGTTATTAAATTGAAAAAATTTTGGGTTGGTAATGTGTTCACTTCTCATGTCCTGGGGAAGAAGAACGGAGTAGTGATTCTTTGCCTTAAAAAGTTACATCTCACATTAGTTCACCAGGAAACTGATTCTGAAGGTCGCTGGATTATTGTGAAACTCCTGATAAATAATATACCTCTGACTATTTATAATGTGTATGGCACGGTTTTGGTAGACAATATATTTTGGTCCAATATATCAGATAAATTACATTTGTGTGATGAGGAATATGTCATATTTGGTGGAGATTGTAATCAAATTATGGATCCTGTACTGGATCGACGCTTGTTAAGTTTGTCCATTCCAGGATGCATTCTCAATTTAAATCTTGCATACACCGTAACTCATCAGTCGACATTTGGAGATTATGGGGGTCATTCTGACCCTGGCGGTCATGGACCGCCAGGGCCAATGACCGCGGAAGCACCGCCAACAGGCTGGCGGTGCTTCCGGGGGCATTCTGACCGCAGCGGTAAAGCCGCGGTCAGAAAAGGGAAGCTGGCGGTTTCCCGCCGGCTTCCCGCTGCCCCAGGGAATCCTCCACGGCGGCGCTGCAAGCAGCGCCGCCATGGGGATTCCGACCCCCTTCCCGCCAGCCTGGTTCTGGCGGTTCTCACCGCCAGAACCTGGCTGGCGGGAACAGGTGTCGTGGGGCCCCTGGGGGCCCCTGCAGTGCCCATGCCACTGGCATGGGCACTGCAGGGGCCCCCTAACAGGGCCCCACATTGATTTTCAGTGTCTGCGTGGCAGACACTGAAAATCGCGACGGGTGCAACTGCACCCGTCGCACACCAGCAACTCCGCCGGCTCCATTTGGAGCCGGCTTCCTCGTTGCTGGTGCTTTCCCGCTGGGCGGGCAGGCGGCCTTTTGGCGGTCGCCCGCCAGCCCAGTGGGAAAGTCAGAATGACCGCTGCGGTCTTTTGACCGCGGTACGGCCTTCTGGCGGTTCCCGCCAGGCCGGCGGCTTCCGCCGCCGGCGGGGGTCAGAATGACCCCCTATGTCATCCAGACCTCTCTAAATATACTTTTTATTCACACCCACATTACTCACAATCTCGGATAGATTATCTCTTCTTCAGTAAATCTCTTACCCAAAATGACATAGGCTCCATCTTGATTTCAGATCATGCCCCAGTTTATACAGATATTGACCTTATCCCCTTTTCACCTCATGCAGGCAGATGGCGTTTTAATAACACACCTCTTTCAGACTCTAATTTCACTTCTGAATTTGAAACCTTTACCAACAAATTCTTTACTTTAAACACTACATTTGAAACTTCTTTACTTTCTATTTGGGACTCCTTTAAAGCAGCAGCCAGAGGCTTTATAATCAAATTTGTTTCCTCTAAGAAAAAATATATAGAATCTCACACCGAGCAATTGCTTAAAAAAATTAAAAAAACTTGAGTATGATTACTATCATTCTAATAGTGAAACATCACTAGGTTCTCTTATTGAAGCCAAATTTACATTTAATAGATTGACTACGAACGTGGCTTCCTCGTACCGCAAGATGTTATGGGGGCCAAAACAAAATGGGAAAGTTACTTGCTAATTATCTGAAAATTAGGAGAGAAAGGACTAAAATAGAATGCCTAAGAAATTCAACTGGAATTGTTATTTATAAAGACAAAGATATTATGCAGGAATTTGTTAATTTTTACGTCAATTTATATTCTTCTGATACTCACTCATCCCAACCAGATTTATCAAAATACGTTCAATCTATTACCCCTCCCTCTTTCCAACATATTGATTTAGATTCACTTGGTTTAGATATTACACCCTCAGAATTATCTCATGCAATTTCTGTTCTACACAGAGGGAAAGCCCCTGGTCCTGACGGGTTTACTATTGAATTTTATAGTCACTTCGCGAAATCTATTTTACCTAACCTTCTGCAATTATTTAATCCTTTCGTCAAAACCGGCTCGTCCCATGGTACCTTTCAAGAGGCTATGATTTGTTTAATCCCAAAAGATAGTAAGGATCCCACACTTTGTAAAAATTATCGTCCCATTTCTCTAGTTATTACAGACTATAACATTTTTGCAAAAATCTTGGCTTTACGAATTGACCCAATCTTACCTGATCTTATAGGCCCCCAACAGTCGGGCTTTGTTAAAGGCCGTTTGGCCTCCGATAATACCCGAGCTCTTTTTAATATTCTTGCCAAGGCTTCTACGTTGAATCACCCTATTGCAGCTATTGCCTTAGACGCTGAGAAAGTATTTGATAGGATGGAGTGGAACTTCATGTTTCAAGCTTTAAAGTGGATTGGGTTTCCACCCAAACTAATTGATTTGATATCCTTATTATATTCTGGTCCTAAAGCTACCATTTTTGTTAAAGGTTTACTCTCTGATTATTTTCCCTTATTTAGGGGGGTGCATCAAGGCTGCCCTTTATCTTCTCTATTGTTTATCATAGCACTTGAGCTTTTTCTCATTAAAATTCGTCAAGATCCTCATATTTCAGGTTTTCAAATAGGTTCTCAGCAAATTAAACTGTTGGGCTATGCTGACGATATTCTTTTTTACTGCTCTCACCCCACTACCTCTCTACCTTCCTTTTTCCTTCAGGTCAATACTTTCTCTCATCTTTCTGGTTATAAACTGAATTCTAATAAATCTGAGATATTACCTTTAAACGTTTTGTGTCATAAGCAACTTTTTAGTTCCACTGGATTTACTTGGCAGCCTTTTAAAATAAAATATTTAGGAATATGGTTTTCACAAACTATTAGTGAGACCATAAAATTACATTTTGAAAGCATTTTTAAAATATTATGGGATGATATCTCTTGTTGGCACCCACTTTTTCTTTCCTGGTGGGACACACTTGACTCCATTAAGATGATGCTTCCCCCATGGTACTATATACAATCGTGATGCTTCCTGTCCAAATTCCTCTCTATTATTTTAAAAAAGTAGACTCTACTTTCCAAATTCCTATGGAAAGGCAAAACCCCCCGTATTGCATTGTCTATTTAAAAAAAGATAAGTCAGATGGAGGTCTTAGATTTCCTAACTTTAAAAAATATCATCACGCTTTTTCTTTAAAACAAACTGCTAAGTGGCTTTCCCCTGACTTACCCTTACACCCACCAGTATGACTACAACTCGAGAAATTTCTTATTTCCCCTTTTGATTTTAGAAAATCTCTTGCTTTTACAACCAATTTAGCTCAATTCCGTTCACCAGTTATTTCTCATGGTCGCAAACTCCTGTCATCTCTATTACCTTCAACCTGTCCCTCAAGTGCCTATTTTTTACAACAACCTATTTGGCATAATAAACAAATACTAATTAACAATCAATCAATATATTGGAAATCCTGGCACTCCAGAGGGCTTCACTGGTTATCACAACTGTTCATTCATAATCAGGCTAGATCTTTTACTGAGCTTCAAGAGACATACTCCCTACCCTCATCATGTGAACCGCAGTATAAACTTTTACACACCTCCATTGCTCAGTACATCTCTACTTTATCATCTATACCTTCTCCTTCTTCTTGGTCGACTAATCTTTTTTCCTTACTGCGCTTTAGTGCCTCTGCATCTGCTATTTCCAAGTCTCTACATTTGGACCTCGTTAGAATTAAGTCTAAGACTAAGTTGGCATGGGAAACGGATTTAGCAGAAAGTTGGCCAACCACGCTATGGGACAAATTATGACTTAAAATCCATAAATCTACATGAGTGGCTAACACTACACAAACACTTTATTTTGTCTACCACAGACTGTTATTTACTCCTACATTACTTAATTCCTTCTCTGCAGATAGCAGCTTATCCTGTTGGTCTTGTTCACATCTGAATGCAGACCTAAAACATATGTTCTTTGAATGTCCTCCTATTTCCCTTTTTTGGAGATTAGTATGGCGACAAATTAACAAGATTTTTAAAATCAATGTCCTCTCTTCCCTCACAAATATTTTTCTTGGTAGTCTGGCCTCACACTGCATTGATGTAACTTTGAAGTATAAATTGATAGATCTACTGTTAGCAGTTGCACTGCATTTGATAACTTCAAATTGGAAACAAGCCAATTGTGTAACTTTTCGAGCCTGGTGGAATGCTGTTTGTTTTCATCACAGATTGGACACTAGCTATGTTTCCCCTGTCTCATTGGCTATAAAGAGAGATTTATTGTGGCTTCCACTAACAAACTATCTTTCTCTAATCTCCACACCCTTTAGGAAAATTATCACTGTTTCAGCTGAAGTAAGAAAACCACCTTAAGCAATTGTATTTTAACCCCTTATATTGAACTTTTCATATGTTAAAATTGCATGTTTGTAGTTTAATATCCTTAGCTTGCTCTAATGTTTACAGTTTTTTTATGTATATTTTGTTATATCCTTTCTATATGATTAGCTATGTTTTCCCCTTTTTTTTCCTTACCTTCCCCCTTTAATCTTTTTCTAATACTGTTGTTCTTCAATATAGTTGCAATTTCATTTTTCTTTGGATATATTCAATGATATTCATTATTTCTCTTATTATATTCATTGTTTACTATCTCTTGCTGTATCAATATTTGCATTTAATCCTATGCATTAAAATGTTTTCTTTTGCTGTTTTAAAATAAACACAAACGTAAAAAAAGAAAAATGTTTGTTGACCACCCATGTTAAAGGAACTGCAGCTCACATTTGAAACACTGCCGCTTGCATTAGGATTTGTAATTTCAAGGTATAAAATTACCTGGATGGTGCACTCAGGTTAAAAAAAAAAAATCAACCTGAAACGTTGCTGAAGTTAAACAACTACCTGAGCTGTACACCTTGCATGGAAATTTCTTCCCGGAATTATGTAATGTGGCTTAATCCTAATCCTGATAATTTTTCATATATTTTGATACAATAAGCAATGGAAAGTCTCCTGAATGTTGTATTCACAGAGTGCAAGAAGGAACGCATTGGATGTAGCAAAGGCTTCCTCTAGAGTTGTTTAAGAACAGCATAAAATTACAAAATAGACAATTCACATTTTGCTGTGTGAAGTTTAAAAATGAGTAAACACCAACACAGGATGATTATTATGAGGCAGCAGCCTTAGTTTCCAAGATGGAGTCCAGGCCTAGTCTAGGCTGACTTAAACATAGGCCAGAAAAATGTATTTCTAGATGTCCCCATGTTTTCGTTTCAATTGCAATAAATTCTTGTTAATATGAACATATGATTTCAATCAGAAAACTTTTTTTTTACACTTGACAGCAGTACCACTGAACACAGCTCCAAACCACCTGCAATAATGGAATTATTGAATGTGAAAAGTGAAGCTGCGTTTTCCATACATTTAAACAACGTGGCATATTAGGCAGAATATTTTTTATTTCACCCTGCTCCAGAGTGACAATACTTTTGCAGGATTTGTGGAATATTCCTCATCATGCACTTTTGGAGAGAGAACAGATGGTCAAACCTTGGGTAGAGCACAACTTGACCCTTCTTCTCAACATGACAGTTAAATCTAAACCTGTAGTATGGGTGGGGTATGTTTAATTAGTTTTTTATGCTTTTGCATTGTAGTTGCGTAATGGTACTGTAAGTTATGTCATTTCATTCTAGAAGGCGAATGCAGGTAGAGTTCTCAGGCTTTCTAGCGGCATTCTTTGGACTGCCACTGGACTGACCAGACTACTTGGATCTCTTCTCCTCTTCCAAAAGCATGGCATGGCACCAATAATTATCAGTGAGTTAGCACCAAGGCTGCACTTCTACATAGAGATATCTTGACCCCACTTCTGGTACCGAAACGTAGAGTCATCTATCAAATAGATCTTCCAACCAGTTGTACAATAAAGGTTTTTATTATACAGTAGTTCCTCTGCAGTAAATCCACGAAAAGGAGAAGAGGACAAAGTGCTCTGGTCAGCCCAGTGACAGTCCAGGCAATACCTCTAGATAGCCTGAGAACTCTACCTGCAACTACAACTACAATACATTAACATAAAACAATAATTAAACATACCCAGGCCCATGCTACAAAATCCCAGAAAGTCCCCTTCACACTTCCACTGCACTATTGAAGGACGAAGGTACTTTGGTAAAATGCAAGCCAACCTCACAGGGGCTCACTGCTAACAAGGTCTGCGCCTGATTCTTCACCCCCAAAGGTATAATCTCAATCAAGCACAGGTCTTACCTTTGGGACATACTGACTTTACCATGGTTTTGGCTGTGCAGCATATGATCAGCAATGCTGTGCTGCAATAGCAAAACAATTATATAAAAAGAAGCTTTTGGTGCCCATAGTTCCATCATTATGTCGGTGCATGCACCACACATGTGGGCTTACAAAATGACGCTGTCACTTTTTATTTTCTTTTTAAGTACCAAACCAGGTTGGGTCATTAATTAAAACGTTAAAAAAGTGCAGAATATTATTTTTTTGAAAGCAGTGTTTTGAAGCAACACGGTGGGCCCAGGTGGAGGGGTAGAAGCAACATGGAGATGACAGCTGGAAGCATTGTGGGGGTTACGGTGGTTTTTAAAGCAAGAGGGCAACACGAGGTGGCAGCAGCCGGGCGCTTGTGGGTGGTGGAAGCAAATAGGAGCATGAGGGGGGTGAAAGTAACAAAAGGACATGGTTAGGGACTAAAATGGAGCAACCTCGAGCAGGCTAGGAGAAGGCATGTGGGTGAGAAGGCTAAGCGAGGAAGGGAGGTGCACAGGGTGAGAAAGAGGTTACGGAGTGCTGGGGTGAGGGGAGAAGCACATAAGGGAGACAGCAGGAAAACATGTGCACTTTTGTAGCGTGCTTGAACAAAAAGAACCAAATAGCACCTGAAAAAGTGAGCAGTGGATGGACATAATAATGCATCCATGCTCCAGGTGCGGGACAAACACACAAAGAGGATGGAAAGCGCACAAAGCTAACAAATAAGAAGCAAGCTAATGAGAGCGATAACAAAGCCAATTGTTACTAAGCAATGGGCAGGCTCTCTGCCCATTATGATATCACAAAATGTTTGTAAAAGACAAAGCATGTGCTAGAAAACACTTCATATCTAGCTAGCAAGATCATGATTCCATGGGGGCAACACACACAGCAACAAGCTTGGCAATACTACAAAGATAACAAACTCCTCCCATAACTAGATGCTGCAAGTATCCTCATTCCTGTGCTTCAGTAAGGAACTGAGAGCATCCTTTTCGAGCAACCCTTCATCCATGTGTAACCATCTGGATGATGACACCCAGTTCAAACTATGCATCCTGCCTACATTAGTTACACGACTTAACCTCCTTTAGTGAATTAGGCCCATATTTAAAAGAAAATGACGGAGCGCAACGCTGTTCCAAAATTGGCAGCACCACGATCCGTCACTTTCATAACGCAGGGATGCGTTGTATTTAATTGAATACGGCGCACCCCCATGTTGTCCCCTGCGCTGGTGCTAAATTGAGCTGCCTAGCGCCAACGCAAACATCCGTGCACCATCGTGCAAGGATATCTGCATTGAGGGGGTTGATTGTTTATGTGTGGGAATGTGTCCCTTTGTGCACATAAGCACTCATTAATGGCGATTTGGCACTTCTGTATGTGCTGCAGAATGCAGCACACAAAGAAGTGCCAAAGCATAATTTTGAAATGATTGTTTATGTGCGGGAAAGGACACCTTCCCACACATAAACAATCATATCTAGCATTTTGCTCTTTCTATGCATGCAGTAGAATGCAGCAGGCATAGAAAAAGCAAAAAACAAGGAGGAATAAAAGTATTCCTCCTCGTTTCACCTTGCTAACGCCACCCCTGGGGTAGCGTTAGATTTTGGCACTGTCTCAGGTTTACAAAATCTCATAAATCTGAGGCAACGTCGAAATGCAATGGGTGTTGCTGTAACACCTGTTGCATACCCCTTCCACCCAAAGGACTACATGTGAAGGGGCCGTATTTACAAGGTGGCGTTAAGCCACAAAAGTGGCTTAATGCCATCTTGTAAATATGGCACAGTGCATAGCGCTACCGGAATGTCACTATAAGTGACGCTCCTGTGGCACTAGGGGCTCTTAAATATGCCCCTTAATGTTCTAAGCCATATGTTAGAAAGAGACCTTGGGATCTTTTGACTTAATTATGGAAAAATCCCTCTATGTCCAAGTGCCTGGAAATGCCTTCTCCTACCTTGCCTCCGAAGCCTGGAATGATCATCACTTCCACATGAGAGCGTCCAGGTCCATTTTAGTGTTCTGGTTCATCCAATAGGCCCCAGACCTTCTTCCACCCCCCTTCGTAGGGCCAGGTACACTCCCAGGTGACATGCACCATACAAATAAACATAACATAAGTCTGCAATTTATTGCAATAAAATGTATCCACCCACCCCACGATCATAGAAAACCTTTATATGTATGTGTCAGGAAAACAGGTGTCAAAGTATAATATAAAAACAGAGACATGCCGACACATAAGGGCAGATTTACAAGCCCCTAGCGCCTCCTAGCACCACACTAGCGCCATTTATTTACGCTAATGTGGCGTTAGGAAGGCATTTTTGCTGCGCCGGAATTACAAAGTTGCGCAATGTGTCAAGCATAATGTATGCAAGGGTGCATTAGGAGGTCTGCAAAACGGCATAGTGAAATCTACAAGATTTCACTGCGTCATTTCTGGCTTCATGTTTAATGCCTGCTCAGAGCAGGCATTAAAATGACACGCCCATACTAACCTATGAGCCTCCTTGCAATTAGCTCCATTAGTGTAAAAATTATTCACGCTAATGGATCAAAGTGCCAAAACAGCATAAAAAATGATGCTGCTATTGGCCTGATGTGCACCATGGTGCACCATATTACTAATATGGCGCACCCATGGTGTTGTTAGGTGGGGGAGCGGTGATGCATGAAAATTGGCACATCAGTGCTGATCTGCCAGTTTTTTGTAAATTTGCCCCTTAATGTTTACAACTAAATGGGACATCAGTAGCATATAGATGTCCACTTCTAGAAAAAGCAATACCTAAAAGCACACCAGGTGAAGAAGACAAAACTGGCTGCAAAAAAGTCTGCAAATGACCTCATCCTGAACATGACACCTTTCATCCATTACACTTTCTCTTCACTAAGACTTAGTCAACTCAGACATCAAAGCAGGATCACCTGTCAGCCCTAACACGTTCACCTTCAAAGCAATATTTAAAAACCCTGCAATTGCTTTTATACTCCTAGCCATATTCGACCAATCTCGAAAACATTATAAAAGCACAAATATTTGCATAATTACTAATTTTAAACAACTTCTGAAAACTTTCTCCCATAATACAATTAATTCTAACAACTGTAGATCAACACTGAATGTCCCCCCTAACGGTTTAAAACCAGTTTGCGCATAAAAGAATCATACAATACACTTGATGATGCACCAGTAGGTTTGCAACCCAAAGGATGTGGCCTAATATCAATCTGGGTCAACCACTTGATGCACGTGGATACAAATGAAGCCTCACATCTCAGACTCTAACCTCTCTCTTCATCTTTTGATACCACAATCACAATACCAGTCTACAATGAATAAGGGAACTTGGAATCACCAGTAGCTCAACAATATGGATTTAATAATTTCTCTGAAACAGACATGAAACAAATACTTTATAATGATTTTAATCCGAACCACAGCCCCTTGCATGCAGGATACCACAAACCTGAACTTCATGTCCCCCACTTTTCAATACATATAGCTAAGCTACATATCTTCTCAATCAATATTATTTCCATTTCCAAGCTACAGCTATACCAATGATCTGTAAGGGCTGATGTACAAAGAAAGCCATTTTGTGGTTCCAAGCGTGCGATTCGCCAAATAACTGGGTTCGTGATGGCAAAATGTTTTTTAATGTATTAAACCTATTTAGCAATTCGACTCCAGGCTACCGAATTGCAAAATGGGTTAAGAGAAGGACAACTAATCACTACTTGAAAGGGTATATTTTTTTTAGGTCCGTTTTAAATAGTTAGTTGTTATGGCATCTATCAATGTTTTGTGAGTGAAATCTGTTTGCAAAACTTTGAAAAGTTACAGGTTCCTTAATTGCTGTTGGAACATATTCACACAAGGTCCCTTTGGGACTCCTTTCTTTTTATGAGGGTAAAAAAAGTGTTTGTTGGGATTAGGCAAAGGCCCAGGGACTAATGGAAAATCTAAAACAAACAAAATAAAAAGAAAGATTTATTTTCAAATTTAGGCCTATGTCCTTTACTTTACTTAAATGCGATCACAGACATGATGCTCTGCTGACCACAGGAGATCACCATCCCTGCGGCAGCCACTAATCATAATTAGTCGCAATTTGTTACTTACCTCATGAATACTGATGATGTAGGTCAGATTGCCACCTACTACATTTCAACATTTTGTGAACCAACCTATTATTTCATAGAAAGGCTTATCAAATTATTTTCCTTTTGCAAGACGTCAGTGCACAAATTACAACCACTTTTCATGAATGGAAGTTTCATACATCAAGACTTTGGACCATACTAGGCAATAACAAAGATCTTGATTTTCAAATAAACCCTGCAGTGTGGAAACACATTGTTGTTCCCAATATGCCAACCCATCTACTGTGGCCAACCCTTCACCCATACCACTCCCTTCAAGCAATAATCTAGGAGTCTTGGTGAGCTCCAATCTCAGTACTGCACAAAAAAAGTTAAAACCACTTTCTACTGCTGATAATTAACTGAACACATCTTCCCATTGTGATGAAAGAGGTTGTGAGTTAGTAGAGTTCTTGACAACCTCAGGATTTTTAATAGTGTAGGGTTCTCCTACATGTTGCTTCCCATTGGGTTCCTGCTCAGATGCATCAACGTGGGTCTATTAGTAGAATAAATTAGGGAGGGCAGACTTTATCATATATTTTATTTTTTGATTTTTTGATTTTGTTTTTATACATTCTTGGAAGATTAATTCTCTAATGCTAATTATAGTGTCTATTCTTTAGAACAAATAATGGGCAAAAGCGGACAATACACAGAATCCTGAGACCAGACTGACTTTTCTAGAACAGAGACAAAAGGAAAATGGTGAGACAGCATAGCAAATTGAAATACAATTGAAAGCATTTTACTAACCATCATAAGACTCTCTTGTCCACCTGAGCATGAGCTAAATGTGCAGCAGGTGGAGCATAAGTACACAACTTAATCCAACTGATGAAGTGGGCCCAAACTAATTCCGTCTATCAACAATTTTCTGAATTTCTAGCCTTCGCACAATAGTCCCCTCTGTTATCTCTATTATTATTATTATTATTATTATTATTATTATTATTATTATACAGATAAAACTATTTAAATAGACCTTACTTATACTAAACTTTCTCATTCATACTTGTGCAAAATTGTGCAGCCAGGGTGAGAGTAATCATCTAATACTGTGAACTAACTCCAGTAACAGGATACCCTCGCCGGTGATGCTGCAGTTTACTAATACAAATAACAGCACACTGGCCAAGAATGCCCTTCACTGGCTCCCAGATGTTCAAAGAATATCCTTCAGGACAATATATGTAACCCATAGGAAAACTCAGTAGAATTTTCTGGCGATCCAGCAACTCAGAATGTCAATATACCACCCAAAGCATCTTTTGAGATCATTCTCAGGTCTCCTAGTAACATGAATGCACTTTAAGGATGCACAAACAGTAGAACATTGCTTGTATGGAAAAGGTTTCAAAACCCTTCACTTCCAACTTTTACACTTCCAGTCTATTGTGACTCATCTGACTTTCTCCATAAGTAGGCTTTTTCCGTGACCTTTGCAAAAGCGATCCTTAATTCTGCTGCCAAGCTACAAAAATGTAAAAAGCTGAAGAGCAAAATACATTAACCACCTACCATACAAATATATAGGACACTTGACAATTCCTTCAAAGACCCAATCTCCTTTACATTACTCGTTAAACAACAATCTCCCAAAGCTATCTTTTGTTCAAATACATTAAAAAAGTGGTAGTCACAAAACCATATCAAGCAAAAAAACTCTTACGGACCATTCAACTTGAACAAATGTTGGTACATCATGGTCCATTAGATCAGGAGTCATCACTGCGAGGTAGATACGTAGCCTAGGCAAAATTCAAGAAATTTAGGCAAAGGCCCAACAAATTTAGCAAATTAATGCATTATTATGCAAAATGCAGATCTGATATTTTGAGTTATTTTTTATCAAGAAATGCATCTTCAGAACATTTTTCACATAATGACACATTTTGCACTTCACAATAGTGTTCAATTGTGTGCGACGTGAATAACAGTATCTCACGTTCAGTTTGTTTGCACTTTTCCTGCTTTCAAGCAGTAGAATTTTTATTAAATTGAAATCTCTATTATGCGATCTCTATTATGCAGTGTGGTGTAATGGTATCATCTCTGGCACTTCACACAGCAAATGTAATAGAAAATGCCAGAAAGTACATACAGCTGTGTAAACAAAATTTCTCCTGGATCTAGTAAGTACATCAGGAGTACCTGTACATTAATAGTTTTTACATCAAAAGTGCCTTATAGTGCCTTTACTTCAAGGTAAGTGCTTTTACAATTATCTATCCATCTGTCTATCTATTGCAACATAACGTTTTGAACTAACAAAGCACTGAAATTCACCAGTTATAGCAAGCTGAAGTACCTGCTCGTTTTGACGGCTCCTGTGTCCTGGGAATTAACATGGTTCCTTTGGGAGATTAGCCCCACTCTGTACCTGTGATGGGGTGCCCGATCAGTAGCTCTTGCATTGGATGTTCTTTTGCACTGACTTTAGCCATTCTCCCAGTTTATCCATTAAACCTCTTTTAAAATTCACAGTTTTTTTAAGCTGTAGAGAGGCCTTGTTTCGTCTGCAATTATTAAATAACCCAGACATCTCTTTTAGGGTGTCTTCATTCCTGAAAGGAGAGTCTGAGCCAGGAAATGTTTGGAGGGGTAATGGTCCTGGCCTGGTCATGTAATAGTTATTTATTGCGCTTTGTTTTGTGTGTCTTGCTTTGTAATCTATGGTGTTTTAGCATAGGTTTCTGATTGCTATCATATAGCTGTTTTACATACCAATAGGTGGTTTCAATTGTTTGAGGGGCCACTGTGTTAATCAACTCGCTGTGTTAATCAACTCGAGAAAGATTGTGTCTTTGATGAATTTAGTCATTTTAATTTGTGTAATTTTACAGTTAACCTGTGACTGTTTTTATTGTCTCTTTTATGACCATGGATGGCCAAATAAAGATTTTGAAATTAATGAAGTGCCTACAACTGGCACCATTGTCATGTGCTGATTATTTCAGCATTGTGTATCAGTCTTAAAATGTTCATTGACAGCATCGATCACATCACTGAAGAGATCTAAAATATAATCATTTATGACAACCCTGTGCATGGCGGGTGCAGAAGGAAATTGATCAGTGATATTGCAAAAACTGTGGAACAGAATTACACCAAATGGGGCAGAAAGCTACATCTTTAACCGTAAAGCGTGCTTTTTGTGATTTGGTGTAAATCTGTTTAGCAGTTTTTGAGAAATTAAGGCTCAATATTTCTATTGACTATCTTGACATTTGGTATCTAGAAACACTCTCATTTGCTAGTGTAAAGGGGGCTAGTCAATCTTGGTTGGTCAACCCCTGAATAATATGTTGTGGCAGCCATTACAGGACTCAGGGACATGGTTCCAGTGCATTCAAAATAAATGAGAAAAATATATCAGGGGGAAGGGTGACCACAGCCTGACCCCAAAGGACATGTACGGGGCCTTGTAAGTTTTGGGGTGATCGGTCAAACAGAAGCCAAGAAAAAGGGGGGGTCCCAAAATGCATTTTCCCCATGCCTATTTCCATGGGAATTTTAAACATGAGTATTGCCCAAACCGCTTGACAGAATTACACCACATTTGGCACAAAGTTAGCTCTTGGTCCAGAAAGTGCGCTTTTGTGATTTGGTGTAAATCCATTCAGTAATTTTAGAGTAATCTGAGAGTAAAAAGTATAGATATCTAGGGATGTGTATCCTCCGCGGATCCACCTGTCCCCGTCCTGATATCTGATTGGCTGCCAACACTTCAACAACAAAGAGTCGGCAACCAACTTGGGACTTGACTTCAGCTGAGTCCCACAAAAAAAGTTTAAAAAGAAAGAAAAGGGGCCAGGGTAGGGCCACACTGAGCCTCTAGCCTTGGTCTAGGGGTCCCTCACAGACTCCGCAATGGTTCAAAAGCATTCTTTTTTTAAATATCGGAAAAATCCACAGATCTGGATCCGCATATTTTTCCAACATTTAAAAAAAAAACGGAGCAGGTGAGCTTTATTTTGCCCCCGGGTAGTTGAGGTCCTGTGAGCATTGGGGGATTGAAAGAGGAGGGGGCACACAGGGACCCCTCCTGAGGCTTCTAATAGCCCAGGGGACGACCACCTCCCTGGGGCTATGATGCGGAAATGTGTGGGCAGGCCGCACACCTCTGGGACCACCACCTTCCCAGAGCAAAATCTTTAATTAAAATAGGGGAAAGGCCTCACAGGCACGGGGACCACCACCTTCCCGGGCTAAATCTGAAATTTATGCAGCGGCATCAGTACCGCCCCATCCACCACAGTCCTGGGGACTGCCACCTCCCTGTGGCTGATATATAATATAGTAAAGGGGGTCTGTTGAGGACCTCCAGGGACCATCACCTCCCCGGAGCTAAGTTAATTAGTTGGAGGGGGGCGCAAGACCTTGCTCGTGGAGCCATACATAGCCCTGGGAACCGCCAACCCCCACTGGTCCTGCTATGATCCGGGTGCTCACCCACAGAGCATGGCTGTTTGCTCTGATTTGCTGGGATTGGTTTTTCCAACAGAAAGCTGCATGCAAAGCAGCTCCATGTGTGCAAAAGCAATGCTGGCTCCTGCAGGAGACGGGGAGCAGGCTGGGGCTACAGGGGCCTTGAGGCTCCCTCCGTCGTCTCGTTGCACACTGGGTTTCCTGGGGGGCATCCAGGAGAGATAGCCAGGCCCTGGGGAAGGCCCCCTCCTCCACTGAATTTAGGTGAACCCTCTGGAAGTAGCTGTTTGCTTTTTCTTGATGGGAGGTGACAGCTCCCACCAAGCAAAAACAAACATAACTCTACTTTCAACAAGCGCCCCCACCATGCACAGTTTTCTCTTCAATAATTTGACTTCTGTTTCATTAAACTTTTTATTGACATTATCAAAGTTGTCATGAATGCTGTAATATCTGGGGTAATTAGAGGTGCATGGCGAGGGCGCAAGTTATAGTTACCTTGGGCCACAGGTTACAGCTACTTGAAATAACTCTAACCATAACTGGTCAATTTGTATTGTTTTGTGCGAATAAATTCAGAACCTAACTATAACATCTCTGTAACCTTTGGCTTTTTAAGTGAATTTCTAAGTTTTTTAAAAATTATATTTCCTAACCATCATGTCCCTGTAACATTTGTTTTTTTCAGTGAATGTCTATGTTTTTTTTAATGTAATGTCATTTTCATTACTGTAGGTTAACCCAACCACCACCTGCGGCCAACCACTCTTAGCCACCCAACCTCATGCTGTGCACAGCCTTTGGCCATGCGCAGCCAGAGTTGGCCGCAGGGCCTGTCTCTCTGGGTATGAGAGTGGGTGTGAGCGGGTCTATGTGGGTGTGAGAGTGTCTGATTGCACTCCCATAGATGAAAGATGCATTCACCTCCTCAAAGGATTTCAGATCGTTTTTCAATATGTAATCACAAAGCAACACACTGCTTTGCATTCGCCACCCCATGAGTTACGATCATTTGTCCTTTACAGAAGTGGAGCTTGAACTGGGGCACCAGCTACATTTATATTTGTATGTTCTTCCTGTTGAGGTTTAATTTCACAGACCGGAAGCTGCTAAACATGCAGTTCCCTCTCAATGAGAGCAATTGTTTCCTCTGTTTTGGTGCCCGCACCCCAGGGCATAGCAGGAGCCGGCTGTGAGGGGTGGAGGTCCTCAGAGCAGTTATTGGCTCCAGAAGGGGCCACATGGTCCCCCTCCGACATTAAACAGTACCAGGGAGATTTAGCCCCGGGAAGGTGGCAGTCCCCGGGGATGCGGGGATCCACATACCCTCTTAATTTACATGAATGGCCCTGGGGAGGTGGCAGTCTCCGGGGCTGATGGGTGGCTGTTCAGCCCCCCACATGTAATTAAAAGAATGCACCCGGCAGGTGGTGGTCCTGGGGCTTTAGGGGGGCACTCAGCCCCCACGCATGTGATTGAAAGTTAGCCCCAGGGGGTGGCAGTCTCCAGGGATGCGGGGGAGCCATGTGGCCCCCGGCATGTAATTGAATGTTTGCCCCGTGGAGATGGTGGTCCCTCGGGCTATGGGGGGCCGTGTGGCCTCCCTGCATACATTCTTTGTTTAGCTCCAGGGAGGTGGCATCCCCGGGCCTGTGGGGGGGGGGTCTCCATGACCCCACCGCATTTATTATTTGTTTAGCCCCTGGGAGGTGTCAGTCCCTGGGGTGTGGAGGGCATGCGTGGCCCTCGCATACTATTAAAATAAAGCCCCAGAGAGGTGGCTGTCCCGGTGCATAAATAAGCCCAGGAGGGTGCCACACGCACCCCCTCCTTTATTTTTTAACATGCCCCCGGGACCTGGTCCATCCGGGGGCTTTCTTAAAACAAGTGCTGGAGACCACACTTGCTTTTTTTTAAATTTGTGCTGCAGATTTGTGACCCCATCATGAATTTGCAGGAAAAAATTAAAAAAACAAAAGTACTTTTTTGCCCTGGGGGGTCCCTCTTGGACCTCAGCACCAGTGCTAAGGAGTCAGGATGTCCCCACCCCCAGCCTCTTTTCTTATTTTTTATCTTTTCTTCTGGGACTTGGCTGAAAGAGTCCCAAGATGGCTGCCAGCACTTCCTTCTTTAAAGGTTGGTAGTCAATCATATTTCAGCACGAGAGATCTCAGGGAGGGTTTGTGGAGCCTTTGTGTCCCTATGTATACAAATTTGTTTTTTCTTTAAAATTTCAAAAACTACTGAATGGATTTACATAAAAAAATAAAAAGGACTCTTTCTGGATGGATGAAGGGCTAGCTTTCTGCCAAATTTGGTGTAATTCCATCCAGCGGTTCAGCCTCTATTTCTGTTCAAAATCCCTGTGGAAATTAACATGGAAAATCTGCATTTTGCCCCCACTCATTTCTTCTTGACCTCCCTTGAAGGATCACCCCAAAATTTTCCAGACAGCAGCTGAAGTGAGCCTTGTATTCAGATATTTTGTGAAGAGTCATCAACCAACCCTAAAGATATAGACAAGTATTTTTCTATGGAAACTAGGTCCTAACTATAACTACTTAGTGGCGACCGCCACTAAAAAAAAAATATATATATATATATATATATATATATATGTGTTTTTTTTTTTCATTTAAAAAGGCCAAAGTTTACAGGGATGTTATATTAGGGTCACAATTTAAACGTACAAAACCATTGAAATTCAGTAATTATAGTTATAAGTATTTCAAGTAACTATAACCCACGCCCTAAGGTAACTATAACTCGTGCTTCCACCATGCACAGTTTTTTTATCAATAATGTTATAAAAGATGTCAAGAGTGCTGTAATATCTGGGGTAATTAGCAGTGAATGGCAAGGGTGTGTGTTATAGTTATAGTTTGATTTAAAATAAAAAAAATACTTTCAAACCTTGGGAGGTACCTGGGAGACCCCTGCACCAAGTCTAAGGGCTCAGGGTATCCCTACCATGATTCCTTTCCTTTTTTTTTACATTTCTTTTCTTTTTTTTAACATTCCTTTTTGAGACTCGGCTGAAGCCGAGTCGCAAATGGCTGCCAAATCTTCCTGATTGAAGTGCTGGCAGCCAATCAGATCTCTGCACAGGATTGGGAGTATTTGCGAAGCCTTTGCGCCTCCAGATATACACATTTCGTTTTCTTTCAATATTTCAAAAACTACTGAATGGATTTACACCAAATAATGAAAAGCACTGTTTCTAGACCAAGCTCTACCTTCTTCTCCAATTTGGTGTAATTCCATCCAGCAGATTGGGCTGTAGTTGTGTATAAAATCTCTATGGGAATTAAAAAGGGAAATACACTTTTTTTTTAATCCTGCCTTTTCTCTGCCCCAGCTTGATGGATCACACAAAACTTCCCATGCACAACAAGATTCTCCAGCACACTTTTCTTGAAAGTTTAGTGAAGATTTGTCAAATTGCGCCAAATATAAGGGCAAGTCAAAAAACGCTTTTTCAATGGAAACTAGGTCCTAACTATAACTACCTACTGGTGACTGCCAGTCTGCCAGTAGGTATTATATATATATATATATATATTACCTAAGTAGTTATAGTTATAGTTCCATAGGAAGAGCATTTTTGTTTTGCCTAAAACTTTGACACTGCTTGACGAATCTTCATGATTTTCAACTAATACGACAGTCAGTTCAGCTGCTGTTTAGAAAGCTTTGGGGTGATCTGTCAAGCGGGGGCCGAAATAAGGGGGTGTCCCAAAACATGTGTTCCCCATGCATTTTTCCATAGGGATTTTGAAAATGACTACAGCCCGCACCACTGGTAGGAATTACACCAAATTTGACAAAAAGCTAGCTCTTGGTCCAGAAAGTGTTCTTCTTATGATTTGGTGTACATCTGTGCAGTAGTTTCTGAGATATTACAGTTTAAAAAATATATGGAACTAGGGATGCAGATCCTCCATGGATCCAACTGTCCCTTTGCTGATATCTGATTAGCTGCCAACACACCAACAAGGAAGTATTGGCTGCCATGTTGGGACTCGGCTTCAGCCAAGGCCCACAAAAAAAGATTAAAAAAATAAAAGTGGCCAGGATAGGGTCACTCTAAGCCCCTAGCCTTGGTCTAGGGATTCTCCACGGACCCTGCCAGGGCTAAAAAAACATTTGTTTGTTTTAAAATCTGCGGATCAATCTGTTGATTTTTCTGAGATTTATTTTCTTTTTTTTTTTTAAATGGTGGTCTCCAACACTTTTCTTTTCTTTTATCCCTGGGTGGGCCAGGCCCCAGGGGCATTAGGGACTTATAAAAGGAGGGGGGTGAATGGCCCCCCCTCCGAGGGCTTATACAAACCTGGTGATCACCAACTCCCCAGGGGGTAATGCAAAAATATGCAGAGGGTGGGCCGCCCTGAGTTCCAGGACCACCACTCTCCAGAGCAAAACATTTATTTTGAATAGGGAAGCACGTACAGCCTCCCCTCAGCCCCAGTGCAGGGTGAGGCAGATGAGTGTACAAGCGACTCCTTTAAGGGTCGAAGCGCATAGCCTTTAAGGCTATGCACTACGTTCAAAAGATTGCTTGTCGTTGAGTCCCTTTTTGCTTTTCCCTGGATTCCCGGTTACCTGTTGTTTGGAGTCAGTGTCTGCAGACGCGTCCTTGGATCTGTTTTCTTACCTGTTTTCTGATGATCACTGCAGTTCTGGACTCCACATACCAGTTTCCCGGTTCCCTTTTTGGCTTTTTTTAATCCCTGATAGGTTGACCTGCCTTCAGTCGTCTGTCTTCGGTCCACAGCATCTGTGTTCCGATCTGGCGGCCATTGTATACATTTCTGCGATATCTGTAACTCTGCACTCTCCTACTGGGAAAATAACAATATGAAGTACAAGTAAGCAGTATTCTGCACACAAGTATTTACGCAATTAGTTACATTAAAACACATTAGCTACAAGACTTATCGGATGGTATCTGAAATCACGGCATGGATTTATGGAACTCTCTGTCAAGCCTTTAGTGACAATTTTTATGTGGGGAGAAACAAAGCAAGGACTTATCATTTTGACGCTGTAAAACTGTAATAGAAGAGTCATAACAATTGTGCATGGAATAAGACATATGGAAGTAAGTGTATATTCATGATGTTTCATAGGAACTAATGAATATTGATTGTCTTTATTTTTCGATTGATTTATGACTAGTAATTTACTAGGTGAGAATTAGCCAGACAATGAACTAATAATATATTATGTAATTAAAACTATAGAATTGCATGCTCACTGTTTAGCACCCTTCTACTGACACACACTGCTTTACAAGCTAGGAGGAAGGGGCGATACGTATGAGACACTGATTTGTTTGTACTTATGTTTTGAAATACTTATTATGTGCAGAACACTAACTGCCTAATATCCATTATAGGTACACAGACGTCCAGGAAGTGAAGTCACCGGGTGCCAGTTTTGGATCAGCATCATCCTGTCCTTGTCCCTTCATCTGGGTGGGTCAGATTAGATCATTATTTCGATCTATCAGGCTTGCCCATTTCACTCCTACAAAAAATGTGGATGCCTGAAACCTGGGGACCGCCACCTCCCCAGGGCTAACTATGCAGTTAATGTCAGAGGGGCCAACGTGGACCCTCAGCCCCAGGGACTGCCACCTCCCCAGGGCTAAGTTAAACATTGGAGGGGGGCAGCATGGCCCCCCTCGTGGAGCCAATAATGGCCCTGGAGACCACCAGCACCCATGCCTGGCTCCTGAAATGGCCCAAGGAGCCCACCGCCGGGACATAGCTGTTTGCTCTGACTTGGCAGGAGATTTGATAGCTCCCATCAAGTCAGAGAAAACATTTTGCTTCCAGTGGACGAGAGCTGTCAAAGTGCTCTTGCTAGCTGGGCAGAGGTTTCATTAAACTATTGCTCTTGCATACAGGGAGCTGCATGTTTAGCAGCTCCCTGTGTGCAAGAGCAATGCCGGCTCCTGCAGGAGACGGGCGGCTGGTTGGAACGAGGGGCCTTAAGGCTCCCTCTGAAGTCACATTGCACACGTGGTGCCCTGGAGGACACCCAGGAGACAAGGCTGTACCTCGGGGAATAGGGTCCCCGGGGTCAAAATCAGCCCAGGGAGGGGGACTGTGTGGCCCCTCTCCTCCATTTGTTAATGGCTGGGCCCCAAAGATGGGGCACCCTATTGAATGAAGGCAGGTCTCCAGGGGATGGGGTCCCTGGGGCCAAAACTAAAGGGCCTCTCAATGCGTTTCCCATCGATTTTGTGCATTCTTGATGCCGAAGAATATGAGGACATCTCCACAAAACAAAGAAGCATTTACGTCATATAGATAAGAGAAAGGACCCTGGTTTGGTGGAGATTTACGTCTTTGTAGTCTTGTTGGGCTCACTGTAGGAGGATTCATGTTATCACAGAATTCTAGAGAATACACTACACAGCTGTAGTGTAAAATACATACTGGACATTTCCCCAAGGAGCAAAGCTGTGGACTCTTGCTGGATAAAAGGGCAGGTGAAGCTCCTTTGTGGATGAGCTATGGACACACCCACACAAACACTCACACATCCACTCACAGATGCACTCTAACACTCACTCAGACACTCATGCACTCACCCACTCAGAGACTCATGCACCCTCTCACAGACCCACTCAGACACTCATGTACCCACTCACAGATCCACTCAGACATTCAAGCACACACTCACAGACCCTCTGAGACATTCATGCACCCACTCACGAACCCACTCAGGCTCACACACCCACTCACAGACCCACTCAGGAACTCATGCACTCACTCACAGATGCACTCAAAGATTTATGTACCCACTTACAGACCTACTCAGACACTCATGCACCCACTACCAGACCCACTTAGACACTAATGTATCCACTCACAGAGCCACTCAGAGTCCCACACACCCATTCACAGACCCACTCAGAGACTCATGCACCCACTCACAGACCCACTCAGAGACTCATGCACTCACTCACAGATCCACTCAGAGCTCCTGCACCCACTCACAGACCCACTCAGACACTCACAGACCCGCTCACAGACCCACTCAGACATTCACCCACCCACTCACAGACCCACACAGACACTCTCACACCGACTCTCACACCCAGAGACACCCTCTCGCACCTAATCTCACACCCAGACAGACACTCTCACACTCACTCTCACACCCACATAGACCATCTCACACCCAGACAGACACTCTCACACCCAGAAAAACCCTCTCACATCTATTCTCACACCCAGAGAGACAGACACTGCAGCCAACTCCCACCAGGCACAATCACTGCTGTGCATGGTGCAGGGGTGGGTGGTTATAGGGGGATAGCCACAGGGCCTGGCCGCAGGGGGTAGTTGGATTAATATATATTATTTAAAATTACTTTACATTAAAAAAACATAGAAATTCACTGAAAAAATAAAGGTTACAAGGATGTTATAGTTAGGAAATAGCATTTAATAAACACACCCAGAGATTCACTTAAAAAAAACAAAGGTTACTGAGTCATTATAGTTAGGATCCTGAATTTACACGCACATAACCATAGAAAGTCAGCAGTTATACTTAGAATTATTTTTAAGTAACTATAATTCGTGACCTAATGTAACTATAACTTGTGTCTTTGCCATGCACTGCTAATTACCACAGATATTACAGCACTCTAATAGCACTCTGTCTATAACTGCTGGATTTCTATGGTTTTGTGCGAGTAAATTCAGAACCTAACTGTAACCTCCCTGTAACCATTGTTTTTTTAAGTGAAAATATATCTATATATATATACATTTATTAATGAACAAATGAATAGAGTCCATCACAAATATTTATGTTCCAACACTTCTTTTGTTTATTCTCCAGTGTTGTTGTCTTTTGAAAATCCATCCATCCATTTGGTGATTTGATTTGCAATGGTGGAGAATGATTACGTTGACTGATAGAATCTCATATCATGGGGAACTTTTGGATGTTCAATTTGTAAGAAGTTATACATTGACACCACTCAAAGAGCATTTGCTACTTATCACAAGTAAATACAGCAACTTTACTGTTGGTACGGAGGAACTAAGTCTGTGTTATATATGTTTGAGGAAAGAAATCGGAACAAACACAGCCATGAAGAAGAGCCTGTGTCTCAAAACATGTTATCGCTATTTCTGCTGTAACAACAAAGATTAGATGTTTTTGCAGCTCAAGTGAGTACAACATTGAAGAATAAAAGAAAGAAGCTTTTGAACATAAACGTTAGTGATAGACTTCATTCTCAGACAACCATTTGTTCAATTGTATGACTAACTCACTCTGTTTGGGTACCAGCATATCTGAAAATTAGCACCAGGCACTTTACCTAATACCCTACGTGTTTGTGAATATATATATATATATATATATATATATATATGCATATATATATATATATATATATATATATACATATATATATATATATTTAGGTTTTACTGGCGGTCGACAGTAGGTATAGTTAGGACCATTTTTTCCGTAGACAGAACGTTTTTTGTTTGCTAATAACTTTGATGCTGCTTGACAAATCCTCACAATATTTTCAAAATGTATACTTTGGTCTGTTCAACTGCTGTGTTAAAAGTGTTGGGGGTGATCCATCAAGTGGGGGCTGAGAAAAAGGGGGGGTCCCAAAACACTTTTTCTGATTTTCAACAATGGGATTTTTCAAATTTTGTAAACGACTACAACCCAAACCGCTGAACAGAATTACACCAAATTGCACCAAATTTGGCAGAAAGCTAGCTCTTGGTCTAGAAAGGGTGATTTTCATGATTTGGTGTAATTCCCTTCAGTATTTTCAGAGAAATTAGAGTTTAAAAAATATGTGGATATATAGACACATGGATCCTCCAATAGATGTTCAAAATCCCACAAAAAATATTTTTAGCAGGAAGGTTCCCTGATGGCACTATGGTAAGTCATGATGTGGAAAGGATGGTTGGCGACTCAAGTCCTTAAGATGTGTGGGTCCTTCGTAAGGTTCTCATGGCAATATTACTGATTCTGGACCAGAACATACTCATAGCAGTTCAGCCCAATCTGATATTAATGCCACCCCAGATTGTGAAGAAGAGTCCAATGTAAAATTGCATTTTGGCCGTGTGACATCTTGAAATCTATTGCTTTTTCTTTTCACTGATTTCTTTCAAACTATTTTTTAATTTTCAGGATATATATATAAAAAGGTAAAGAACAATAGGAATAACTGTGGTGCAATGAACCGATCCCCACAATACACAGCTGGAGGAGTTATATGAATATATTGTGTTGACTCTGAATATGTCAACCGTTCACTCCATGCCTTGTGGTGTTTCCCTGGGCACCCCCTGGATTTGTAAAAACAAATTCTGCTGCAGCGGCAAAATCCATCCTCCAGGCCCATTCAAGAAATGGAGGGGCCAGGCTTGAGAGCCAGTGTGGGGCAATGTCCGTTTGGCAATCATATGGCACAGTCCAATCAGTCATCTGGTATGGTGGTTCTCCCCCATGTGTTCAGCAAGCCCAAGAGAACTAACTTTGGGTCAGGAGGGACTGTTCTGCTTATGATCTGGAAAAAGGTAGTACAGATTAGTTTCTAGTATGTTTGGATAACCGGACATTCCCAGACCATGTAGAAGAAGCTGCCTCTCACCTGTGTAGCCATGAGGGACTTTAGCATACACAGTGTAAGTATTTCAGCTGGGTAGGATAGAGTTTCATCAATATTGCTAAAGTACTAGGGGCCATTTTGGCCACCACCCAGTAATCATCTTCCAAGGGGTCCAATTGTCTCTCCTTCTTCTTCCTTAATGTAGTCATGAAGTCTGGAGTGTGTTTCTCTTATTAGAGTACAGTTTTGTCTATCTGTAGCTATCTCACAATACAGCCATAAAATATGTCGGGGGTTCATCATTACACAAGCCATTTATTTCTGTCCCTTTTCCAAGCTTCAGTTCCAATTTATGGGTGCTTTTCCGCCCGATGTTCTCTCACACTGCTCCCTAAACTGTGCTTTTCCTAAGCACCTCCTTATCCTACTTGGATTTTCATCATGCATCAATCCTGCCTGGTGAAGACATCTCTTGGAGACTTTTGTTGCATCCAGCCTTTAGTAGCCAGTGCCAATCATATGTGGAGGGGTGATATGTGATGTCTGGATTGGGTAGGAGCTCGTACCTTCTAGAATTCTCCACCCCATTTTTAAAACCCTGCACATGGAAGAACCTTTGAAAACAGAAGAGTCTACGTACAAAAGGGGAGGGACCCTTGTCTGTAGTGTAAGGACATGCTAGTAGCAGTTTTTCTCTTCCTTCAACTTGGAGCAGTAGAGGGTAGACTTGCTGGTGACACTGAAGGAAAGGGGTCCCCATGGACGTCTGTCAACTTGTCCTGATTACTGGGTGCCCTAGAGGCTTCTTTTGAATGCCTAAGTACCCTACAAGTGGCAGAAGCACTTAGGAGAGCAGTCTGTCTTGAGGACCTTCAGGTGCTATTGCAGGAAGACCTCAGGTCAGGACTGTATCAACTGTTAGACAGGAAGGCAGGTCCAAAGCTCTTTCATCCCACTGCTGTTAGGTGGAAAAAGTAGCAGTACAGATAGTATTCAAAATGTATTTAGTAGTAAGCATCACGAAAAGAACATTAACAATTTTTGGGGGCAGCAGGGAACAAAGGAGCTCTCGTCGTGGCTCGAGTGAGCCACCAGGAGTAAAACCAAGCCTTATTTAAAACAGCCTGTTTGGTTAGAGATAACTAGATTTGAAGAGGCCACTCAGACACAGCTGTCTCGCTTTCTCTTTTTATACAAGGCTTCCTCTGTATCCTGTGGTTCTGTAGGCTGTTGGATCAGGAACAACTCAAACACATGAAACAATTTTTTAGATGCACCCCCTTTGAGACTGTGGACAAGGGGGCCAACAAGCTTGTGGGTGAAGTTTGCTCTGGAGTTAGAAGTGGAGTCTGCCCTTAATTTCTTCAACCTGCCTGAGCAACCCCTGTGTCTGCCTGCCCTTCTAAATTAACTGGGTCTCTCCGACTCAGACATATTTCTCACATAGGCATTTCAGGGTCCCTTCATCTATCCTTGTTGTGCCATTGAGTGCTATTGAGTCCTCTAGCAAGACGTCAAAATTCTTTGGTACTGATTTAGATCTTGACGGTCTTTACTGCCAGTCCTTCTAGTATGGGCCCAAGTACTCCGTCAAGCTCACAGCTGCCTGCCCGCCCTACTTAGATCTATGATGGGTCTGCCACTGTCCGCATCGATGGAGTGGACTCCGTCGCACCAGCTGCATCCCACATCCGACACGGTAGACTCCATTGTTGACCATTGGCACGTTGTTGTTGTTCTGACAGCTGGATCCCACCTACCTTGTCTAGATAACACAGCTCAGTGTTTCCATGGCAGTCTCATGATGGCGGGAGTCCATTTCAGACCAAGATCCTTTGCCATCACACAACAGAACACTATTTACCTTTTTTGAGGGCACTTGTATTTTGTACATGGGACTGCAAACAATTTTTGCTTTACTACTATACTTTCACCCACCATGATAGACAGTTTTTTTAGTTTGCTGCTTTGTTTTATTGTTTGAAACACTTTACATTTACGTTGTTTCATGTAAATAAATGACAATTGCACATACTCCATGACTGTTGTTGTATTTATTGTGGTAAGTCATATTTCATGTCTTTCTACCAACATCATTATGTCAAATCTATTGAACAATTAATTTCAAAGGGAAATTCAATATGACAAAGAGGTAAAGTGTCAAACATTTCATTCAAACATACAAAACCAAAATCACAAGGTACTGGAGTCATACCTTTGTAGTTAACAAGTCTTTGTCAAACTGAGCTGACTTTCACAAACCATGCGTAACTCCAATAGCCTGTGCCATTTAGAGGATCAATCAATCAATCAGAGTTTAGAGTGCAGCTACTCACCTGTTAGGGTCTCAGGGCACGGGGGATATAGCGTGTACCAGAGGTGGATTAGAAAAGCCATGTTTTCAGTTCCTACGTGAAGCTGGGGAGGGAGGTGGTTTGTCTGATGTGGATGTGTAGGGTGTTCCAGGTGGTGGTGGCGAGGTAGGTGAAGGAGTGTCCTCCTGTTCTGTTTTTTCTGATGCAGGGTACTTCTGCGAGAGAGAGAGCTGGGCTGAGTGTAGGGTCCTGTGGGTTGCGTGGAAGTTGAGTCGCTAGTTAAGGTAGGCAGGTCAGGTGTTGTGGAGGACTTTATGTGCGTAGGTGAGGATTTTGAAAGTGATTCTTTTTTCAATAGGGAGCCAGCGCAGTGCGCGTAGGTGTTGTGAGATGTAGAATTTTTGGGGTAGGTCGAGGATCAATCTGGTAGTGGCATTCTGTGTGTTTTGCAGTTTGCGGGTGAGTTTTTTGTTGATTCCGACGTAGAGTGCGTTGCTGTAGTCCATTCTGCTGGTGATGAGGGTGTATGTGACGGTCTTTCTGTGCTGGATGGGGTGAAAGAAGGTGGAGGTGACTGCGTTGATCTGATGGTTCATGCCGAGGTCCAGGATGATTCTGAGGTTGCGGGCATGGCTGGTGGGGGTGGGAGGGTTTCCGAGGGTGGGTGGCCACCAGGAGTCGCTCCATGCATTGGGATGGGGGCCCAGGATGAGTACCTCAGTCTTGTTTGTATTGAGTTGAAGGCAGCTATCTCTCATCCATTTGGCGACTGCTTTCATGTCCTTGTGGAAGTTGAGTCTGGCCTTGTCTGGTTCGTTGGAGAGGGAGAGGATAAGGTGGGTGTCGTCGGCGTAGGAGAAGATGTTTATTCCGTAGCTTCTGACGATGGTGGCTAACAGGACCATGTAGACGTTGAACAGCATGGGGCTGAGAGAGGATCCTTGGGGCACTTCGCAGGTGGTGGGTGTGGGTTCTGCAAGGAAGGGGGCGAGTCTCACTCATTGCGTTCTGCAGGAGAGGAAGGATTGGATCCAGTCGAGGGCCTTGCCTCTAATGCTGATTTCATGGAGTCTTGTTATCAGGGTGTGATGGGAGACTGTGTCGAAGGCTGCTGAGAGTTCAAGAAGGATGAGTGCCGCCATCTCTCCCTTGTCCTGTAGGGAGCGGATTTCATATGTTGTGGACATGAGGGCTGTTTCGGTGCTGTGGTTTGACCTGAATCCGGATTGGGAGATGTCAAGTATGACACTCCATGACCTTGACACCATGAAAGAAATGGCATTGTATATACATTTACAATATATAAGCATCAGCTGGAGCCAGACATTCTGCCTTCACAACAGGAATTCTACATCAACAACACCAATGGTCAACATCACAGCAGAAAACACATTTGAGACCACAGGACCATTGCAGTACATTGTGGGAGTATCTGGAGGCATGCCACAACCACTTTTAAGTGGTGTGTCACAAAAGGTTCTTGCAGCTCTGATGAGACACATCAACATCTTCATCCAATGAACACACATTGAAAAATGAGCCAATATGAAGGGAGATTACCATGCTGTGACTTGACATATGCATGTTGGTAGAGCAAGTTTAGCAGCACATATAGCCTTGGTGGCAACATCAAACAGAAAACAGGTCTGACACAATCTCAAGAAATTCCATTTAATCACTGTGCAAATTGTCCCTGGACAAGATCTGTACATCCAAAGTGGGTGTATGCCCCTGGATCAACCCATGTTTCCTTTGTAATTTCCAACAGCAACATATCACTACAAATGTCACAACTTTTAAATGGCCAATGAAGATGACATGGTGGAGGATCCTAAAACAGCAAAAGTAATGATTCCACATGACACATTTGAATTAATTGATATGTTTTGAGGACACATATACTTAGCACATGCAAAGAAAATCTCTGTTAATAAGCACAGTAGTCAATGTATGGAATCTTTGATCAATAAACACCTTTTCATTGGACTTTCCTGAACTGACCATTACCACTACATGAGCATAACAGACTGAAATGTTCAGTCTGTCACAAGTTGTACTGATATTGGAGGTTACAATATGTAAAGGTCCACTTACACTCAGGTGAAGAAGTGATCCGTAACATCTTGATGTACGTCCATTCCTTCTTCTTCACCACTGTCATCTTCATTGGGCATTTCAACATCCTCACCCAATGGCTCTTCATGGTCTCCATCCCCTGCAATGATTGGTATGTTCTGTGGCAGGGTGATGTAGTGCAACATGCAGCAGGTATCTGTGATTTGGAAAACCTTGTTGGGTGAGTAGACAGAGGCTTCACCAGTCTTATTCAGGCACCTAAACCGGGCCCTCAGGAGCCCAAAAGATCACTCCACCGGCCACTGTGTTCTTCCTCATTGAAGAAGATTTCTCCTGGCTTTACTGGATTCTTCAGCAGTGCTAACAACCGTGGTCTGTTAGGATAAGCAGAGTCTCCTACTTAAAAGCAATATATCAATGGACTTTTATCATAACAAGCAATTAGATCTTCCTAAACTAACATTAAAGCAAATTACCCTCAAGTCTTATTTTACCTACCAACAAGGCAGCCCCTCTAAGCTCCAAGTTATGACATTTGCAGGGGAATGACGCTGTTCCATAGTACAATGGAATCGTGTTCACTCTGGCAAGTGGGCACACACACTTGAGATGTACAAATCAACTAAGCAGATAACTTGCACATTGATGGAATTAAAGTTCTTCTAATTGCAGGAGACCTGTTCTCTTGCGTATGGTGGCACCAAGGCATGCGTGTCATCCATTGCTCCAACCACATGTGGAAGGCCACCCAAAGCATAACATTCTCTCTTTACAGTTGGAACATTCTGCTGCAGTGGGAACTAGATGTAGCTGTTAATGTGTCTCAGCACTGAAGTAAGGATGTCTTGTAGAACACCACTGAAAGTTGGTTGGACATGCCTCCACATACTGCCACAGTGTATTGGAAAGATCCTGTGGCCACAAAATGAAGTACTGCCATAGGTTTCACTATTGGCATTATTGCTGTTGTGTTCATATTGTGAGGCAGGCTCCAGCTGCTGACACAAATCCAGGAAAGTTTGTCTATTTTCCATGAACTTCCTGATAACACCCCTTTCCACCATGGTGGCAAGGTCTGAAAAGACTTGAGGCTGTCATTTTCTACCCATGCCTGGGTTCAAATGTCTGCATCTATGGAAAAACAATATCAACTTAAATGGTCACACCATAATCATGCATCTCATGTCTTGGTGACATTAGGAATCTCATAGTGTCATAGACATACACATTAAGCCTTATTATGATTTTTGCAGAAGGAAAAGCCCTTCTGATGAAATTTCGACAGGTAGGTTGCCACCATTGTGGCAGTCTCCCCACCGGGCCCATTGCAAGTTTCCCGCTGGGTCAGCGGGCAAAAACCTGAGTTTCTGCCCGCTGGCCCAGCGGGAAATGGCCTACAGCATTGAGGCAATGCTGTAGTGTGCAGGGTGCACCAGCACCCTCTCAATGTTCACTGTCTGCAAAGCAGACAGTGAACACTGTCAAGGTGCTGGAAGAGGGGGCCCTGCACTGCCCATGCCAAGTGCACCCTAAAATAGTAGGTGCCTGACTTTGACCTCAGGACAATGGCCCATTGCAAGTTTCCCGCTGGGTCAGCGGGCAAAAACCTGAGTTTCTGCCCGCTGGCCCAGCGGGAAATGGCCTACAGCATTGAGGCAATGCTGTAGTGTGCAGGGTGCACCAGCACCCTCTCAATGTTCACTGTCTGCAAAGCAGACAGTGAACACTGTCAAGGTGCTGGAAGAGGGGGCCCTGCACTGCCCATGCCAAGTGCACCCTAAAATAGTAGGTGCCTGACTTTGACCTCAGGACAATGGCTAATTGATAGGTTTTGGCAGAAGCTGACCCCATAGTAGGTGGAACACTCCATGACAGACCATGCCATAGGCTAATGTGTGTGACAGCTACGCACGAAAGCCAATGGCTGTTTCAGTCTCCATCACGGATTGCGCATGATGATCTGTCAATTGAATGTACAGCCCATTTTGTGGAATAGGAGCACCTTTATGTTTTAAACATGTCATGGTTCCACACATGGGGAAAGGTATTTCCTGTGCTGCCAGTCTAAATGACACAGGCTCTCAATCAGCCCTACAAATATGTTCCATTACTACACACATTTGTACATACATCACCCAAACTGACACATGGCAGCCCTCCGATATTGCCCTTAGTCACTGTATGTTGTGCAAAGCATAGTATCTCACTTTTAGAAGGTTAGGCATAAAGAAAATGTAGCTGTGTGTGGTTATGTGCACATAATGTATAGGTTGTGTAGCCTTTAGTAGCTCACAATGAGTTGGACTGATCTGGAGTGGGTGCACAACATGAAACGTTTCCTGTCTCTGGCTTAGATGGTGTTTGGGTCCTGTGTTGGTAAAATAAGGCAGCACAATGTTACAGCTACTCCACAAATCACTGAAAATTGGTGTTTCTTATGATCTTGGAAATGTTTGTAAATAATCTGTATTGACTGTTCTGTATTGTTCTGTATTGTGTAACTGCACTACAGAGAAACAAAATCACTCCAAACCTCTATGGTTGTTATTGGTCAACGCCTATCAGAAGCATGATTCGTGGAAGGCCATCGTGGAAGGCCATTGTGAAGGCCATCGTGGGGGTCTTTAAGAGGCACAGCCTACATACCAGGAAGAGGTGGGAGGATCTCCAATGCAGGACCAAGAATTCAGCACAAATCCAGATCAGCCAGAGCTCCCAATGAGGCAAGCGCTTGTGCCGCTCCCTGACCCCCCCCCCTCAATGGCTTGCATCCTTGCGGTGGCCTACCCAGAGCTTAATGGGCAGTTGAGGGCCCAACAGCAGCATAAAGAGGGTAAGTCATTGTATGCAGCTAATCTTGTTGTTTAACCTATTTTAATTACAGCAATGTTGTTTGGCATCAACATGACGATTGACACTCATCCAATGCAGATGAGGATTTCTGGAGGTGTACATTTTTCGGACGTGTCTGATGCTGTGTTTGGTGTATTGTTTTTGATAAAGGTTGTCACTAGATTCCTCATCACAAGGGAAGTACTAATTTGTACAGACACATGGCTGTGTGCAACAAAATGGGTACCTGCATTTTCTCCATGTTAGGAGTGACATTTGTACCAAACAGGCCCCATTTGAGGGTTGGGTCAAGTGTGATGCTTCATCACAGATGTGAGTAGGTATTGTAGGCCCTACCACATGTGACATGGCAGAGTAAGCACTTGTGAAACAGGTGATGTTTCTGACTTTACATTGGTAAGTTGATACAATGACAATGTGATCATGAGCATTTGCACCAAAAAGACAGGAAACATGTGTACAATGACATCATTCCTTATCTGTAATATGTTAGAAATATGTTTCAATAGCAACTTTCAGATCATCTCATGTAGACAGTAGAAGACTGTCATGAAACCTCAGTCCTTCCCAAATGAGCATGTAAGCCAGTCTGTGTCAACCAGCATGAGTTTTCATGTCAGACTGTATTGGTTGAAACAGACAGGCATGTGTCCACATTGGTGACAGGAGTTACACATACCCAAATCAAATTTAAGTGCTCTCATTTATGTCCAGACGAGAAAGCAATAATGTTGAGAAAAGTGATACTTAAAAGCACAATTACAGATGGAAAGTTACATCACATAGATGTTGGAGTATCCCATTGTGATCAGTCAATATCAGGCCCAAAACATATCTCTCTTGGAATGCTGAAATGTTTTTGCTCTGCACTGAATGGTTCAGGGATTATCCAGGAATTTGCATTTGCTAAGCAGTCAAAGCTACTTGTCATGCAGGGGAATTAAAGTGAATCAGAGACAAAGGGCATTCATGACATGGGATCTAGCATTGGGAATATCTAGACTGTCAGCAAATGGTTTATGGAATTCATTCCACATGCATGAGATGCTGATAATAAAGAATCCATGTTTGAGTGCCTTGAAGCTGGTGTAAAATGTCGACTTGGCAGATGTTTTGTGAGCAAAGTTCATGTTCAACTCCATTTACAGAGATACCATCAGACTGTTGTATCTGTCTTTACAGCCTTATCTGGGCAAAGTGAAAGTGACAGCGGCCATGTCAGTGGGGAAGGAGCTGGGCACTGTGGCCCTGGTGTAGACACAACCGACACAGAGGGATCCTGTGCCACAGAGAATAAGGGCACTGGCACGGAGGCCAGAGTGAATTGTCATGTTCTTCTGAGGCCTCAACAGATCACCAGTCCCTAGTGGTCGTGGAACCTAGTGAAACTATAACACCTGGAATGTCATCTGCCACTCGCGTTCCAATCTCTACCCTCCCTCTTGCTCCCCCCAGTTGGCCGTCACCTTTGCTGCAGGCACCTGTGCCAGGCATCTCCCAGGCTGTGCTCAATGAGGAGGCTGTTGATCTTTTGCGGACTATCGCTTGTAGGCCAGACTGCACTAGTGATTGCCATCCATGGAGTAAGTGGTCAGAATACCCAGATACTAGCTTACCTGGATGGCATTTACAGTGCCCTATCTGGTCTACTGTGGTCGTTCCAGGGTCTGGCCTCCTTCTTGATCACAGCCTTGCGCCAACCGCAACCTCGTGCCTCACCTCCCACCCCAACTCCCTCCCGAACACCCTACCTTTTACCCAAAAAGGACCTAATGTTTGCCTTGGCCCTCACCCCTTCCTCATCCCAGACCAACCCTCCCAAACCTTAGTCACCCCACCCAGACATCTTCTTAACACCTCCACTCCCCAACCAAACCTTTCCACATCCCAACCCACCCCTTCCAAATCCATGCCCACCTGTCCCAAATCCAAACCCACCGCTCCCAAATCTAAACTCATCCCTCTCAAACCCAAACCCACCCGTCCCATACCCAAGGACCCATCTTCCATCGCTCTAACATCATTGAAGTGCCTGCTCTCTGCCCCATAGATGCCCCTTCAAGAGATGGTTTATTCTGGCAGTGAAATTAGAAGGCATGTGAGGGGTATGCAACTCAGACTGTACATGATGGCCTGGAGTCTATTCTGTTATTGCACATAGTATGATTAACTTGAGTTAAGTTGGCCTTATTTTTTGAATGTTTACTGATTATGTTATTTCTGCTAACGTGTGTGCCATGCTATTGCTCTAATTTGTAACAGTGGCAAGTGCAGGATGTATATTTTAGATATTTTTAAAATGAATATATTAGTGTTGTACTTTTGTGATGGACATGTTAATTTTGGTACAAGCATTCATCATGTAACTGGCGCTTACACCAGAATGATATGTGTTTCTGTTATGGTGACTGGAGAATGCTTGTGTGTTTACTTTGACATGATGTGTCAATAACATAAGCATTACACAGAGAACCTGACACTTTGGGGTTAAATGACATCTGCTGTTTGTCACACACCAAGGGGACATGTGAACCTTCATAGATATCTGAGATGTTTGCAGTTTAGAGGTTAAATTGAGTGTACATTCTGTGTACAACCCCTTGTAGCATTTTGTAGTGCAATTGCGACAGTAACATGGATTTGAGTAGCTCCTCCTGGGTATACTGTTTATGGACATTATATGGGAGATTAGGGGACATTATTGCACTCACCTGTATGGACACATTTTAATTTTGGATTTCTGTGACTTTCAGTGTAGCTGTCCATTGCCACAAAGGCAGTTAGTACCAGATTGATTGGTGCTAATAATATCTTGAGGTGTGTTTTTAAACATTTTTCTACGTATGACATTACAGATATATGTATTGTACATCATTGTAGTATTGGTTGCGCACCTTTCTTATAAATGCTCTAGTCCAGTGCTAATGTACAGCGACAGTTCTGAGTATGGCAGGTAAAAGAGTGACTTACCTTCTGTTGCAGTGATAACAGAGTTGATTTTCATCTTGGTCCATCAGCAAAGGTAGTGCTTGTATGATCGGATTCATGGTACAGAAAATGGGAAAGTCGAAAAAAGGTAGGTTTTGTTCTTATATCCCTCCCAATCTGCCAACTCAGCTGTGGCAGTTTAACTGCTACATTTAGTTTGGAGGAAATGCACATTGTTTTTAGCTTAGCTTTTTAATGGTCTGGAGTCTGGCTGCCAGCTGCTTTTGTCTATTGTGCCTTCGACGTAGGTGGTGATTCATGGTGGTGATGGTGGTTTGTTATCGGTCTCTTATATATGGACTCGCCAACTTCTAAATCGGGCAGGCGGACCGCCAAGTCAACGGACGGGGAATCCAGCAGAAAATCTGCAGTGAAACCGTTACCACCAAGATCTATATCAGGCCCTTTTTCTTAAACCAACATGCTAAGAAAGACTTGATAAAGCAGGGAAACCGGATATGGGAAACACTTTTCAACTTTAGAGTCACTGAAGTGTATGATGCTCTACTTTTCAGTGACCACAGTCTGAGCTCATAGCGTATCGCCACAACACGTACACTTTTTACAGATTCAGGGATGACACCTAACACTTACTCTGAAGAATCTCTAGCCAAGGCTGGACTTGCTGTACCGGGCATGAGGCGTTTCCCCTGGAGGCTGAAGTGGGGGGGGGCACTATTGTTACTAGGGTCAGTTTTATAGAAGTGCAGCATTTTTAAAAGTACTGGAGAGTTCCTTGTATATCCAACAGTTTTTCAGGCATCACTAAAAGTGCCAAGATAACTCAAGTGAATAATGTACCTGGTGGAGAGAGATTGGGGTTTTGCCTAGTGGCAGTTTTGAATCATCTAAAGTAGCCCAGAAGGTTAATATGCCTGGTACAAGGAACGATTACAGAACAGCATTGTATATGCATAGCTCAGTGGTATACTGCTTTTGTCACAGAGCTTCTTTTTATTTTGTGCAGTTCATAAGTTACAATCATAATCTAGCACAGTGAGCTATGAGCTGCCATCAAAAAAGCTGCAGGCAAACTGCAAGGTGCAAATTAGAAAGTTATGTTTTTCCCAGTCGTTGATTATCCTAATTTTGCTAAAAAGGGTTTGTTTGGCTAGAAATAAATTAACATCAGTAAAGTCAACCTGCACCACTATGTTACGTTCTGAATTCTGAGTTTATGCTGACCCAGATCAAACACTTAAAAAATGTCTACGAGCATGGATGACGTGAATCCCACACCTTGTAGTCCCCTTTTGTCAACATATTCTATACACTGATTTACACATGTATCATCCATTGTCTCTGTATGTGTGTATGTGTATGTGATGAAAAGTTCTCCAACACCCTACTTTGGTAGGAGAGGCCCTAGAAAACAAATTAAATACATGTGAGAGAGGAGCTAAGGAGAAATGGGAAGCACTGTGATGATGAGGGACTCATTGAAGAACCCCAACAAAGATTGCCATTTCCTGGTGCACTGTAAGGTCAGCATTTACTATGCTTTAAAAACTAATACAATTGACTATATAATCAAAAATGTGCTGTAGAATGCATTGTTTTGCCATTATTCTCAAACTGCCTTTGGGAGAAAACCTCCGAAGCCCCATTGTGGTGTTAAGGCTCACTGGCTAGGCATCTCATGGGGGCAGATCTGACAAAATTTGCCAATGCTTTGTGTTCCCAGTCCTTCCCTGAGTTTAGCATCCAACAAATATTTTATTTGATATCATTAATGGCCTGATGTAGATGTCTTGTAAGACCTTTAAAGCTAAGTGAGGTTGAACATTATGTGCATCCATTAGAAATGTTGATGATATCCGGTTTGTTTAAATTAGTGACCTCACAGGTGTACAGTCATTGCCATCAGTTTTAATTAAATAAGAATCCGATTTCAGGAATCCGTTGTATGTAGATTTGAGATGTTGTTATGACCAAAGAGCGCTCAGGTGTAGGTAACTAATTGTATTATGTGGAGTTACCAGCTAAACTGTATGGCCAGTTTGCTTAACTAAGACTAGGGGCAATATGGATTAAAAGAGAAAAAAGAGAGGGATCGGAATTCCTTCCAAGAGGTCATATTGCAAGTGCAAACTTCAGTGTTTTCCACCTAATTGCAGAATTGTCAGATTTACCACATAATCCACCTTTGATTCATAATGTGCGGATGTCAATAAAAATGTTTCTGCCTCAATAAAAATATCTTAATAAAAACAATGCAGAAAGGATGCATCACAACATCCAACTCTCTGCATGACCTTTAAGCTGTTGATTGTGGTATTGAGACATTATGAGTCGAGCATTTTGCACAGATGATGTTAAAATCCTCAAACGACGACTCGAGGAAGGAACTTTATTTCAGCTGGAGTCAAATAGTTTCAAATTGACTGGACAGAAAGATTTGCTTTTTGGCATGAAACGTTTTTGCTTCATTAATCATGTAATGTAAATTCGTGCTTGCATCATACAGAATGTCCTCAAAGCAGCTGCACTGTTATGAGGACATGCAGAGTTTAGACAATCCCTATTCATTTTGCATCTCCTTTAGGACTAATCTCATGAATCTTATATGCCTCTTAGTGAGGCAAGTGCTTGTTAAATATGTAATGTACAGAGCTATTCTGCAGGTTTGTTTCTTAAATGGAAAGCTATCAGAGAACACAGTGTAAACTCGAAACTGAAGAGGAGTTTTAACTCGTTTTAAAATAACTGGAATGTGCAGAATAAAAGAGCTACAGTTTTGATTGTTTTCTGATGAGTTCATCATTATTTATGTTTTACAATACATTTTATAGTGGAAGGTAAAAGGGAGTGTGAATAAAATGGTGCCCCTTCTCTTTTATGCAAGGCAAAGCCATTAACTGTTACTGAATGACATGTTGTCTAGGGTCTGCTGATTGTGTATAGCTGGTTTTCCTATGATACCAATGTATTTGTAGTAGTGTTGTAAAGCTTTTATATCAATGTATTTTATAAAGTCTAACTAGCCAGTCAATAATATGATAGAATGTGTTGCATAGTGTGGCTTAAATTAAATAAATTGTTGAATGTTTCTTTCCTTGACGCGTAATTTGACTTTTTACTGGTGCATATTATAGCCAACGCACCATGTAATGTGCTCTTTATTGTGGCACAGTTACAGCCCTCTACAGCAGAACCCTGCAGTTTCTCACCTGTGCCGAGCCGTGTCATAGGTTCTTAGCTGTGCAAGGCATACCGCAGAAGCATACCATCATCATTTCTTCACGGAGGATATACTTATTATTGTGCTTTTATTGTGCAAAGAGCCCCCGGTCTCAATTCTCATCTGAACTCAAAGTAATCTTCAAAATGACTGGGTGAAGTTTCTTGTAGCAGAATATAGGTGTCAGGATGTCCTAACCTTGTGCAGAGAATCCAGCTGGAGTCATGTGTTTTTCTGCCTCTCATTGTCTCTACCAATAACCACATACAGTATACTGGAATAAGAGGGCCAGTGGTAGAAAGGGGGAAAGAGAAATAGGATGAGAGAAAACAAAGGCACTGGACTCCACCACTCTGACTCTAAGAGAGATCTTTAGTAATTTGCCATTGCTAAATGTGAATGGATTTACCTTATCAATGTGAAATAACTGTAAATGTGAAAGTATATCCCTGAGCAATATCTCTGTGTAATGAACACTGGGGCTTATTCACAAGCCCGTTGTGCTGCCATAGCGTCACTTTTTTGTGACGCTGCGGCAGTTCAAGCAGTCCCTTGCAGTGCGCTACATTTACAAATTGGCGCAATGGGACCTTTGTACCTGTTTGTAAAGCCCTGCACCACATTATGCCTGCGCCTGGTATAATGTATGCTGGATGGGTGTTCCAACGTTAAAAGCCTCACAACTTGCACAGTAAAATTTACTACATTGTACTGTGTTGCGACTTAACTGCATCAAACATTTAATGCCTGCTCAGAGCATGCATTAAACGGATGCAGGGCTTTTTAACATTGGAGTAGCGTAATTCTTTTTAGGCTAGTCCAGCAATGTGTCAGTTTAGCACCACAGATGCATCAGAATTTCTGACCCATCTGTGGAAACATGCTCCACGGGGCACTGCATCATAAATACAGCACTACCATGGTATCATTAAGGGGCCCAGGTCTGACTGAAGAAAACTGGCAGGTAGATTCTGATGCGGCAGTTTCTTGAAAATGAGGAGCACTGATTTTTGGTGTGGAATTTGTAACTCCTGAGAGTCAACAAATGCTGAATATCCTACATGTTGATTTAACAAAAAAAATACCTGTGAATAGAATACATACCTCATGCATTATCACTGTGTACTCTTTGTGGAAGATGAGTCACAGTTTCTAACTGACTCGTCAAGACTCTCCAGACGATGTGAGAATTAATAGTCTGTTGGGAAATGTAGTTTGGTATCTAGGGCCAGATGTACATATTTTCTGAATTGCGACTCGCAAATTGCGAGTCAGAGAGACTGCGACTCGCAAGGGGGTCGCAAAGGCCCACCTCATTAATATTAATGAGGTGGGTCGCAATTTGCGACCCCCTTCCGATTCGCAAGACTCACAGGGATGGATGGCCTGCTGGAGACAGCAGACCACCATGTCTGTGACTGCTTTTAAATAAAGCTGTTTTTTTTTTTGTATTGCAGCCCGTTTTCCTTAAAGGAAAACGAGTTGCAACACAAACGAAAAAATGAAACTTTGATGTTTAATTTTTTCAGAGCAGACAGTGGTCCATAGGACCACTGCCTGCTCTGAAAAAATGTTTTCAGGGCCATTCACAAAAGGGAAGGGGTCCCTTCCCTTTTGCGAATGGGTTAGCACCCATTTGAAATGGGTGCTAACTGCGAATTGCTTTGCGACCGCGTTCACGGTCACAAAGCAATTCTACATTGCGATGCGAACCACAAATAGGAAGGGGAACACCCCTTCCTATTTGCGAGTCGCATTCTGATTTTGCGAGTCGGTAACCAGGTTACCGACTCGCAAAATGGGAATGAGCATCGCTATGTGCTTTTTGCATGGCGCAAACAGCAAATTTTGCTGTTTGCGCCATGCAAAAAGGTTCGTACATCTGGCCCCTAGTGTATAGTCCATTTTCTACTCATGTAAATCCGTGGTCCAGACACTGCAGACAATCTGCGAAGACCATCAGCCTTTTCTTCCCGCAACAGACACAGTGTGAGAGGGTTTGTAGTGTTGCTTTTCTTCGATTGCCAGTTTCAAGGCAGCAAACAACACTTTCAGCTCTGATTCCTGTCAGCTGGCGAAACACAAAACACATCCACATGAAACTCATTTACAATCAATTTAAATATTATAGCAGAAAAATCTTGCTACTAGTTAACTCATACAAACAAATCCTAAATAAGGACGAAAATCATCTGTCTAGAATGTTTAAAAAAAAAATCCACCGAAACCATTACCAACACATATGTGAAAAACGTGTTTTTAACGTTTTGGAAGCTGCATCGGCATATAATGGTGAATCGTTTTTAAAATCAAACTTTAGGAAAATAAACAAAGAGTGATATTTGAAATAAGTGATCCCCAATGAGAAAAGAGACACCAAAAAATATAGAGGCCAGTTCAGAAAGACCACTATATTTTTCAGTATTTCTGATTAGGTGAAGTCTTACTCTTGCAGCATTGCTTCACAAGTACTCATAAAAGCTTATGTGGGAATGCCACATGGTGTCAAGAAAAAAAAAAAATTCCTAAAGGCAATGGGACCAATTAAAAAGGCATTTAAGAGCATGTGAAGTAGTACTCTTACAGCACTAGTTCAGGTACTCTTAAATGCCTTAATAAATTGGTTCCAAAACTTATAAAATGGGATTACAATGGGAATGTTTAGAAAGCATTCATATACAATTATTACAAATAGAACGGACTGTGTGCTTTTCGTGGGCTGGTCAGAGAGTGCAGCTGCTCCAAACAATTATGTGAACATCACTAGGAGGTGCTTTGGATCTACACACTTGTTAGGAGCCAGAAGTACATGCTTTGAATGGGATGTTGGGTACATCCACACAAAAGTGCTTGCACTTCACACAGCTGTGATCATTTTATTCATTGATCCAGCTGTCTAAGCCTGAACTTTCACCCGTGACAATGGAATGCCATTAAAGTGACTTAGTTAACTAGATAATTTATGTTGTTTTTCTCTGGCAACAGGACAGATGGGAGGAGGGCAGTCAGTAACCTAGATAGATATTCAGGTGTGGCTTGACAGCGCAATTGTTAAATGACATTTTAACAGTTCTTTGTTTCCACACACATACATATCAATGACTCTGTTATTTACTTGTAATGCTTCACATTACCACACAACATTCATTTTAAGCCAGACCTATTGGCATTGCCAATGCTTGCTTACAATTTAATGGATGGAGAGTTGGACGTTTGGGGTCGATTCACAAAGACATTTATGAGTAAATGAAGGGGGACTCTATAGCATATATCACACCATACAGCAATTATCAATCCTAAAAGAGAATATTTCTCAGGAGAGGTCCACAAATCCCTGATGATCCCTTCAAAGTGGTACAAAGATTTTTAACCCTTCTGCACTAGTGTCTCCATCCTTCAAGTGCAGAAACTATGTTATAGGTCGCTTCTCAGCTTATGGTGTCATGCTCTTTTATGTTTGAGAGCGTGCAGGTAAACAGGTTGCTAAGTGGCAGGTGTATTCCATGATACACCACTCTTTAGTTTTTTGAGGGTGCTCATGTACAGAGGACAAACTGAGATTTCATTTGGATTGAAAGGAGATGGATGTATGTTCCATTTCATTCAGTTTTCTCCATAAGCCGTCATAGTAGTGGATTTTTGTGAATTCTGTTGGTGCTATGTATGACTGTAGGATACAATGCTTTCTTTACCTCATCTTTACCAATGAGAGAGTATGGGTGCTGTAAATGAAATGGGCTTGTGAGAAATACTGGATGACTGGAAGCAGGTTACTCGTGTGGGGTATGAGGTCAGGTGATGTGGAGTTTTTGGTTCAGTGTTCAGATTAAGGCGGTCATTACAACACTGACGGTCGGTGTTAAAGCGGACCGCCAACAGGCCGGCGGATAAAAAATGCAATTATGACCGTGGCGGAAACCGCCAACAAAGACAGCCACTTTAACACTCCGACCGTACAAACAAACAGCTTGGAGGCCACCGCCAACAGACAGGTGGAAGACAAAGTAACGCCCACAGTATCACAACCTACCAATCTGCCACCTTTTCCGGGGCGGATTCACTACGGATAAAAACACGGCGGAAACAGGATTTCGAAGGGAAAACGCTCACATCTACACACCCCACGAGGAACCAGGACACCATGGAGCTGGAACTCCAAATTCTCCCTGCGATAGTCTTCCTGCTCCTCTACCAGGAGCACGAACACCGGCGGCGAAGACCACGGTGAGTACTGCGCCTACGACACAGGGGAGAGGGGAGGGAAAAAACAGGGGGACACACACGCAACACCCCCACCCCCACCCCCACTTTCACCCACTACAATACACACACTAATACATATTAATACATGATAGTTACACCCCCCCGGAAGAATGCAAAGACAAAAGCAAATGAGTGTAACCATTGTAATATATTAAAATCAAGTAGGCAAAAAAATATATATACACCATAAACAAAATATACACCAAGCATAGTAGTCCAGGTAGTGCTCCAATTAAGTCAGTGGAACACTGGGCCCACACAGTATGGGCGAGGCCCACACAAGATCCCCGACCATGACGGAGAGAACACTGCAGGGGCATCAGAGAGCAAGAAAACAGGCACCTCAGGGGGAGGGAAAGGGGGGCACCTCAGCCGGTTGAGTGCACGACGCCAAGTCCACGAGAGGGCCACATGCCCACTGTTCAATCCTGGGGAGTGCAAAGCCACAGTCTCTCAAGTCTCTACAGTGGGTGGGTTGCCCACTGTTCCATCCTGGGCAGTGCAAAGCAAAAGTCTCTCAAGTCTATACAGTGGGTGGGTTGCCCACTGTTCCATCCTGGGGAGTGCAAAGCCACAGTCTCTCAAGTCTCTACAGTGGGTGGGTTGCCCACTGTTCCATCCTGGGGAGTGCAAAGCCACAGTCTCTCAAGTGGATAACAGTTTCCACTGGTTCTGGAGGAGGCATTGTGCCCAGAGTACTTCATCCTGCTAAGGACAGAGGTAGTGGATGTATCTCTCCACTGGTTCTGGAGGGGGCATTGTGCCCAGAGTGCTTCATCCTGCTAAGGACAGAGGTAATGGATGACAGTCTCCACTGGTTCTGGAGGGGGCTTTGTGCCCAGAGTACTTCATCCTGCTCGTGACGGACTCAGTAGCGTCAGTGCCCTTGGCGGTCATGGGCAAGCGGTGCTTGAGGCGGTGGCTCCCTGTTCAGCAGTGCTTGGAGCGGAGGTGCCCTGTTCAGCGGTGCTTGGAGCGGCGGTGCTTGGAGCGGCGGTGCCCTGTTCAGCGATGCTTGGAGCGGCGGGCTCCTTTGCAGTGACTCAGCTGCTGGCGGTCCTCTCTGGCCCAGCAGAACTTGTGCTGGCGGTCCTCTCTGTCCCAGCGGGGCTTGTGCTGGCGGTCCTCTCTAGCCCAGTGGGGCTTGTGCTGGCAGTCCTCTCTAGCCCAGCGGGGCTTGTGCTGGCGGTCCTCTCTGGCCCAGGGGGGCTTGTGCTGGTGGTCCTCTCTGTCCCAGCGGGGCTTGTGCTGGCGGTCCTCTCTAGCCCAGCGGGGCTAGTGCTGGCGATCCTCTCTGACCCAGCGGGGCTTGTGCTGGCGGTCCTCTCTGTCCCAGCGGGGCTTGTGCTGGCGGTCCTCTCTAGCTCAGCAGGGCTTGTGCTGGCGGTCCTCTCTAGCCCAACGGGGCTTGTGCTGGCAGTCCTCTCTGTCCCAGCGGGGCTTGTGCCGGTGGTCCTCTCTGGCCCAGCGGGGCTTGTGCTGGCGGTCCTCTCTAGCCCAGCGGGGCTTGTGCTGGTGGTACTCTCTAGCCCGGCGGGGCTTGTGATGGCGGTCCTCTCTAGCCCATTGGGGCTTGTGCTGGCGGTCCTCTCTGGCACAGCGGGGATGATGCCGGTGGTCTCCTGGGCAGCGGGGATGATGGCTGTGGCCTCCTGGGCAGCGGGGATGATGACTGTGGCCTCCTGGGCAGCGGGGATGATGGCGGTCTCCTCCGCTGTGCTGCTCTTCCCAGACTTTCCTGGTTTCTTCTGCCCCTTCCCCACCTTGGAAGGTGTCGTAGCTTACTCCACACTCCTACCGGGACCCCTGGGAGCGGCTTTGGTGGCTGGAGTCTTCCCCCTCTCCCGCCGGGCACTGGCCAACTTTGATGCTTCACAGGTGGGGGACTGTCTGTGCTGTGGCTCCGTGCCACACTGGTTGCCCTGGTGGGCGGTGCACTCCAGATTCCGGTGACTACAGGCACCACTGGTCCCGGAGAGGTTGTGGCTGAGGTGCTAGTTCGGGACCTAGGAGACAGACGGGGTGGGGGAGGGGTGGGAAAGAGGTCAAGGTTGGACAGGAAAAGTTTTTGGGAGACACTGGGACGGGTAGCTGGAGGGGGTTTGGGAGTGGAGGAAGAGGTTGCGGTTGTAGGAGGTGTTCGTTTGCTGACTTTGGGTGAAGGTGCATGCGCTGGAGGCTGTTGTGAGGTGGATGGCTGTTGGGTGGGTGTGTGCCTGCGTTTGTGTATCTTGGGAGGTGGCGTCACAGACACACTGGGAAAGGACACAGGGGACGTGTGAATGGTAGTGCGGATGGTGACTGCACGTGAGCGGGTGTGGTGGTGGGTGTGCTGGTGATGGCAGTAGTGGCTGTAGATGTAGTGCATGCAGGTGTGAGTGTAGACAAGACTGGGAGGGAGGGGGAGACGAGGAGGAGGGGGACACAGTGGAGGCAGTGGATGTTGCTATGTCTGCATGTGTGTGATGCTTGCGTGAGTGCCTGTGGGATGTGTGGTGCTTATGTTTGCCTGAGCTTCCCTTGTGTGTTGACGTGTGTGCATGCTGGTGTGTAGGTGTGCTTGTGATAGGCTGGGGTACAGGGGATTGGGTCTGGGTGGAGGAAGTTGGAGAGGGGAGGCTAGAGAGAGGGACAATGGCTGCCATTCAGTGCTGAGACCAGAGTCTGAAAAGCTCGCTGAAGGGCTGCCTGACTAGAATGAATGCCCTCCAGGAATGCATTGGTTTGTTGCAACTGCCTTTCGACACCCTGCATGGCATTCAAAATGGTAGACTGCCCAACAGTGAGGGACCTGAGGAGGTCAATGGCCTCCTCACTGAGGGTAGCAGCAGTGACTGGGGCAGGGGCTGAGGTGCCTGGGGCGAAGGTGATGCCCACCCTCCCGGGTGAGCGGGCACGGGGCAAAGGCTGAGGGGCTGCTGGGAGGGCGGTGCTGGTAGGGGGAGTGGCGGCTGTACCTGTAGATGGGGGGGCACAGATGTTGGAGCTCCCACCAGAGGACGAGTCCGTGTCGCTTGTCTCAGCTCCTGTCCCCGCCGTGGAGCTCCCCTCGCCCTCCGTCCCACTGGTGAAGTCCGAGTCCGTAGTGTGGCCCTCCATGCCCATGTGGGATGCAGCCCCCTCGTGCTCTGGTGCCACTGTTCCTCCGCCTGATGATGCTAATGCACACAAGAACAGGGAGACCACAAAAAGTGGGGGGACAACAGAAGAGAGACATGTTGAGTGCCTGCATTACCGCTACCGTTGGCGGACACGACAGACACAGAAGCCCCCTGCACTACGCCGCGCTCTTGGGCTCCACTGTTCAATTCCTGGGAAATGGCCTACTAGTCTATGGACAACATCTGCACACATGGATGACACAGGGGCATGACTAGGTGTACTTGGCACTCTACAGAGGTGGGGTGGGGTGCCACATGGCCTGCCTTACGGAGGGAACTTGCCTACGGAACTCGCCCTGGCCTAGGGAAACCCACAGCCCACCTCACCCACCCAGACCCCTCCACTGCGCGTAAAATCAGCAGGATGAGAGTGTACTCACCCCCTTGTGGCTGCTGTGATGCCCTCAAGCGCCCATCCAACTCCGGGTACGCCACCGCCAGGATCCAGAACATCGGGGGGGTCATGATGCGACGGGCACCCCTCCCATGTTGGGAGGCCATCCCCAGCTGAGCCTCTGCCGTCTTCTTGCTCCAGCGGCGAATGTCCTCCCATCTTTTCCGGCAGTGGGTGCTCCGTCTGTGGTAGACCCCCAGGGTCCGGACGTCCTTGGCGATGGCATGCCAAATATGTTTTTTCTGGTGGGCGCTGACCTACATGATTTGTACAGGGGGAAGAGAAACTTATTACCAACTGCACCGTCACAGTCATTGGCCCCATCCCTACCCTTGCCATGAGGCACATGCACTCACCATTGTTTCATGCACGTCGCAATCTCCCCCCCCCTTCTTACATCCACCCTACTCCACACAGGCATAGCCCATACAGCATGCTCCCAGTGTACTTACCTGTTTGTCTGGAAGACCGTAGAGTAGCGTGTACTGGGGGAGGACCCCGTCCATGAGTTTCTACACCTCCTCCGATGTGAAGGCAGGGGCCCTTTCCTCAGACGCACAAGTCATTGTCTCTTCCAGACCGAGGTCACAGCAGCACTTGCAGTGTAGGTCCTCTCCTGTCGAAGATCAGGTATCGAGTGATTGAACAGATAGAAAATGGCGGTCACGTCCGCGGCGGTGCGTACCGTCACCACCGGCGTACATCATCATTGGCTCGTGGGACCCATAGGGTCCAATGTTAACCTATGCAGTATTGCGCCGCGGTCTTCGACCGCCTACCACGAAGGAGTACAACGCCAGCGCAGTTACCTCACATCCCATTGTCCCACTTTACAGGTCAGGCAGCTGCCATTTCAGGGGTCCACATGGCTTCATTTTTAACTGCGTCACACCAACCCAGGCCTAGACTCAACACACATACAGGCCACTTTTTAGATTATGATTGGTGTTCTGTGTAAGCTGTGGGTACGTACCTCTGAGTTGGTTGACTCTGTGCTCTCTGTTGTCCTTCATAGGCACCATCCGCTGGGACATGTGAGGAGATGGCGCCATCCTCCGGTGTACCGACCGTTGGTGGACCTGTCGACAATGGAGGAAAGACATGTGATCATCACCTACAGGCTTGATCGTGCCACAATCCAGGAACTGTGTGCCCAGCTGGAGCCAGACCTGATGTCAGCTATCCGCCATCCCACAGGAATCCCCCTCAAGTGCAGATGCTGTCAGTACTCCATTTCCTTGCAAGTGGGTCATTTCAAACAACAGTGGCCATAGCATCAGGGATGTCCCAGCCTATGTTTTCCAACGTGTTGTCCAGAGTGTTGTCTGCCCTGCTAAAACACATGCAGAGCTACATCGTTTTCCCTCAGGTGGAGGATTTCCCTACAGTGAAAGGTGATTTCTATGCCCTGGGACATATCCCCAACATCATAGGTGCCATTGATGGGACCCATGTGGCTTTGGTCCCCCCCCGCAGGAGTAAACAGGTGTACAGAAACTCTGAAGAGTTACCATTCCATGAATGTACAGATGGTATGTTTGGCAGACCAGTACATCTCCCATGTGAATGCCAAGTACCCTGGCTCAGTGCATGATGCCTACATCCTGCGGAATAGCAGCATCCCTTATGTGATGGGTCAACTCCAGAGGCACCGTGTGTGGCTATTAGGTGAGCACCTGGAAGCAAGACAGTGGGAATGGTTGTCTGGGTCTGGGGATATCCCTACTGGTTAGTGTGTGTCTAACAGTTGTCCCTCGCCATTTTCAGGTGACTCTGGTTACCCCAACCTGTCATGACTACAGACCCCAGTGAGGAATCCAAGGACAAGGGCAGAGGAACGCTACAATGAGGCACATGGGTGTACACGGTGGATAATCGAGCACACCTTCGGCCTCCTGAAGGCCAGGTTCAGGTGCCTCCATATGACAGGTGGATCCCTATTCTACTCACCAAAGAAGGTGTGCCAGATCATCGTGCCTGCTGTATGCTTCACAACTTAGCTTTGCGACGACAGGTGCCTTTTCTGCAGGAGGATGGACCAGATGGCGGTGTTGTTAAAGCTGTGGAGCCTGTGGACAGTGAAGACGAGGAAGAAGACATGGACAACAGGGACTCAGTGATTCAGCAATATTTCCAGTGAGACACAGGTAAGAATACAAACCAGCCTACTACATGTTCTTTAACACTACTACCTCTCTACTGTCTGTCGTTTTCACCCAGTGTATGGTCACTGAGTTGTCACTTTCCCTTACGATTTCACAGATGCGTGTCCCACAGTGTGACTTCTGCTTTGATTCATCATGGACTACAACTGTGTTACATAGGTATGTTGACATTACAAATGAAAGAGCATTTTGCCACAGTAATTGCTAATACACTATCCGAAATCACAGACTGACTCCAGATTGTTTTGTGCTGTAAGGGTGTTTATTTTAGTGCTCAATATTGGAGGGGGTAGCAAAATGTTGAGGGGTGATGGCGGAGGAATGTTCATGGCAGAGTCCAGTCTATTAGTCTCACAGGTGCATTGCCCAAATGGGCATCGGAAGTGGAGTTTGGCAGTTTAAGGATGGACAGGGTGACAAAGTGGGACAGAAAGATGACAATCAGGGTGGTCTCATTTCTTGGCGGGGGTCTTGGCATCGTTCTCTGTCTTTGTCCTGGATCTCAGGGACCGTTTGTGAGGTGGTTTTCCCTCTGCAGGGGGTGGGGTGCTGGCGTGGTGGTCCTGTGGTGGGGGTCCTGTCCACTAGCGCCGGCGGAGGTGGTGGGCAGTTCATCCTCCAGGCTGGTGTCAGGTGCCCCTTGTAGTGCCACAGTGTCCCTCCTGGTGTTGAGTACTTCCTTCAGCACCCTTAGGATGGTTCCCAGGGTGGAATTGATGGATCTGAGTTCCTCCCTGAAGCCCAAATACTGTTCCTCCTGCAGGCGCTGGGTCTCCTGAAACTTGGCCAGTACCATTGCCATCGTCTCCTGGGAGTGGTGGTAGGCTCCCATGATGTTGGAGAGGGCCTTGTGGAGAGTGGGTTCCCTTGGCCTGTCCTCCCCCTGTTGCACAGCAGCCCTCCCAGTTCCCCTGTGTTCCTGGGCCTCCGTCCCCTGGACCGTGTGCTCACTGCCCCCAGGTCCCTGTTGTTGTTGGGGTGGTGGGTTAGCCTGGGTTCCCTCTAGTGGTGGACACACTGCTGATTGACGTGTCCTGAGGACGGAGGTATGGGCCCGCTGGGTGGGTGCTGTGCTGGTGTTTCCAGAGAGGGGAAGCTCTGTAGTGGCCTGTGACTGTGTCAGGGGAACCGACTGTCCCGAGGTCCCCGATGGGCCGGGCTGGTCATCTAGATCCAGTTGGACAGAGGTGCTGTCATCACCGTGGGCCTCTTCTGTTGGTGGTGTGGACATCTGTGGACCCTCCTGTCCGGTGACGTTGGGTAGGGGTCCTGCAGGGGTATAAAAGGATGTTTATTACATCTGTGAGTGCCATGGTTTGCAATGGGTGGGTGACAGTGTACCCCAGTGCTTGCATTCCTGTGTGGGACCTTGTGTGATCATGTTTTAGGGGGGTGTATGGGTATGTGCAGTGGACATGCTTTAGTGATATGTGTCCATGCTTTGTTGTTGCATGCAGGGCTTGGTGTTGGGATGGGTGGTTTGTGATGTTGGGACATTTGTGAGGAGTTGGAGTGATGGGGTGAGGGTGAGGGTGGGGGTATGTGATGGCATGCAGGTAGGGTGGGGAATGTAATAGTTAAGATTTGACTTTCCAGAGTCCATTCCTCCAGCTACTCCTGCAAGGCCCTCAGGATGCAGAATCGCCAAAACCTGCTCCTCCCATGTTGTTAGTTGTCGGGGAGGAGGCGGGGGTCCGCCGCCAGTCCGCTGAAACGCAAGGTGGAACGCATCTTCCCCCATAGGTCGTTCCACCTCTTCCTGATGTCATCTCGATTTCTTGGGTGTTGTCCCACTGCGTTGACCCTGTCCACTATTCTGCGCCATAGCTCCCTCTTCCTTTGCAATGGAGGTGTGCTGCACCTGTGATCCGAATAGCTGTGGCTCTACCCGGACGATTTCCTCTACCATGACCCTGAGCTCCTCCTCCGAGAACCTGGGGTGTCTTTGCCGTGCCATGGGGTGGTGTGGGTGATGTGTGGGGTGGTGTCTGGGGTGATAAGTGTGCTGATATGTAGTGGTGTGTTGTGTGAGGTGCGTAGAAGTTATGTGGGTGATGGTGCTGTGTGCTTGTGGATGCTAGTATTGTTGATGGTGGTGTCTCTCTCTGGCCTTCTCTCAGTAATTGTGGTAGTAGGGGTTTGTGGGTGATGTGGGTGTGTGTTTTATATTGTATTGGGTGTGTGGGAGTGGTGGGTGTATGTGTATCAGGTGTGTGTATTTCGAATTGTCCAATGTGGCTGTGTTTTGGAGATGTGTGTGTATTGTTTGTACCGCCAAAGGAATACTGCGGTTGAAAGACCGCCGCGTGGATTCGTGGGTCGTGATAGTATGGGCGTATTTCTGTTGGCGTGACGGTGGAGGTTTTGTTTTCACCATTTTATCACTGACCTTTGGTGTGGTGGACTTGTGTGGGTGTCTGAATATTGTCGGATTCCGTGCTGTGGGTCATAATAGCTGTGGCGGAATTACACGGCCGCGCAGTGTGTTGGCGGTCTTCTGCACGGCGGTAAGCGGCTTTTACCTCCAATGTTGTAATGACCGCCTAAGTGTTTTATGGGTCTAGCCGCATTTCTGCCTTTCACAGGTCCAAAGAAGAATATCCTTCAGCATCTAAGTCCCTGTTCATCAGTGCTTGGGTGAGATGACCCCAGGGAAGCCTTAAATGAGTGATATCATTGTGGAAAGAGCAAGTCACAGGTCCTGTGGGAAAATGACTGCCCTTGTTCCTGGTAATGAAGTGGCACAGCAACAACAGGATTTCCTTGGACCACTTGGCTTAGGTTCACTTTTGTCTGGCCACAGGTGGAAGGAGGAACTTAGGCCCATATATATACTTTTTTAGCACCGCATTTGTGTCATTTTTTGACGCAAAAGTGACGCAAACTTGCAAAATACAGCGCTAAAAAAGTATAAATATGGGCCTTAGGGTTCTAACTGGTGTGCTTTCCAACATTTATGCCTGTAGTAGTAGCTGATCTTTTCCTGCCTGTGAAATGATCAGGCAACAGCAGCGATTAAGAATGGCCAGAAAATTTCTCAACTTGTTTCTTACAAAGGGCCATATTTATACTTTTTGGCGCCAAACTGCACTGATGCAGTTTTGCGTCAAAAAGTTTAACGCCGGCTAACGCCATTTCCTTGCGCCACCCGGCTGTCAAATTTATACTTTGACGCACGGTGGCGCAAACCACTGGTTAGAGTCATTTTTTTTTACTCAAACCAATGCGGCATGTCGTAAAGAAAAATGACGTTAATGTGGCAAAAATGACTTTAATCCGGTTAACGGCATCGTAAACCGGATACGTGCAATTTTTTGAATAAATAGCGTCAAAAAGCGGCGCAAACACAGCAAAATGTGTAAAGGAGCCCCAAAGTGTATCCCAGAAGGTATGAGAGACCCCAGGAAGATGACAACCGACCAGGAACCAGCCAGGAAGCCCCACACAAGACCCAGGAGAGGGAGAAGAAGAAAAGAAGTGTTGGTTCAGTGCAGAGCAGCATGAAATACTGGTGAAAGAGGTGACGGAACACCAGCACCAACTTTTTGTTACCTCTAAATTGCCAATTGGGAGGAGAGAGGCAATTTGTCAACAAATTGTCTATAAGATCAACAGTGTGGCAGAAGTACGGAGAACAGTCACTGAGTGCAAGAAACGCTGGCATGGCTGCAAGCGCAAGACCAAGGAAAAAATGGCAAGGAACAGGAAGTCAGCACTGCAGACTGGAGGTGGGAGTCCAGCACTGCAGGAGGCCCTGGACCACATGGATGAGATGGTGGCAGCCATCATCCTTGAGGAGATCGTCACAGGGATTCAAGGACAGGACAGCGCAGACTACCAGGATACAACATAGATGCAGGGTCAGTGGCATGGTGAACAAAAATGCTTAATTGTTAACTGCAAGCAGGGGAGGGACATACCTACTACACAATGCATGTCAGCCATGATAACAGGTAGTGGAAAGGGCAAAGGGGCACAGCACGGGGGCATGGGCTGTGCACGGCAAACCTGGGGCACAGCACAACACTACATCAACAACCTTTGCATGGGAGTACTCTGCCATGCCAAGGATGTGGGAAAAGTAAAGCCAGTCCAGGTGGAAAGGCTACAACGTAAAACTGGCCTGCTGTCACACGACAGCTGGTATTGTTGCTACATGAACTAGGGCTCAATTTACAGTCTCAGGCCATATCAGCAAGTGGTATTTACTATTGACAACAGTTGCCACTACCACCTCTGCTGTGTGTGCAGGTCAAGAAGCTAATGGCAGTTATGTGCTCATGGATCAAACACACCCAAATTAGAGGGTTCAGGATGACTATGTTATCAATCCCCTGTAACGAATACAAGTGTGCAAATCCTGTCAAATGCCCATGTCCATATGCGCTACAAACATCAGGTATTGTATGTAACATTATGAGGTACACAGCAGTATGTCATACCCATGCTGCACATGTCAGGGTCTACCCTGTGCCTGGGTCACAATAGCTGCAGTGCCACCATGCAACATCTCAAGTGTCAGAGTGCTAAGACAACAGCATTGAGGGGGAGGACATATGTCTTCAGCTAGTTAAACACACCCGCACAGTCGTAAGAGGAAATGGAAGACTGCAAGGACCATCAGTGCAATCCAATGTAGCACACATTTCCCAACATCAGCAGTACACACTACCAATGCTGACACCCGTATCGTGCCATGCCAATGCTATACATAATGGGGGTCATTCTGACCCCGGCGGTCATGGACCGCCGGGGCCAGGGTTGGCGGGAGCACCGCCAACAGGCTGGCGGGGCCCCGCAGGGCATTCTGACCGCGGCGGTTTGGCCGCGGTCAGATGCGGAAAACCGGCAGTGTCCCGCCGGTTTTCCGCTGCCCATATGAATCCTCCATGGCGGCGCAGCTCGCTGCGCCGCCATGGAGGATTCTGACACCCCATACGGGGTTTGCCCGCCCGCCAGGAACAGGATGGCGGTGTGGGGTGTCGTGGGGCCCTGGGGGCCCCTGGGGTCCAATGGCATGGGCACTGCAGGGTCCCCCGTAAGAGGGCCCCACTTTGTATTTCAGTGTCTGCTTTGCAGACACTGAAATACGCGACGGGTGCCACTGCACCCGTCGCACCTTCCCACTCCGCCGGCTCGTCCTCGTGGGAAGGGTGTTTTGCACTGGGCTGGCGGGCGGCCTTTTGGCGGTCGCCCGCCAGCCCAGTGCAAAACCCAAAATACCCTCAGCGGTCTTTCGAGCGCGGAGCGGTATTTTGGAGGGGGGAACTCTGGCGGGCGGCCTCCACCGCCCGCCAGGGTGAGAATCACCCCCAATATGTGCTAGGTCTCAGCAACATATAGGTGGATATGAAATATCTGAGACTGGGTCAGTTCCAGATTGTTAAGTGTGGTGCAAGTGTCATCAGAACACCCACAGCCAGTGCAAGGCCAAACCATGATAATGGAAGTAGACAGAGGGTTGAGTAGGATAATAAGGTGGCAACATACACTTTGGGCAGAACCTACACCTAGATGATGTGACGCAGACATTTCCCCAAACTGCCCACACTACGTGACATGCAGGTGGGGCATAGGCCTGGGAGAATGCTAATCTTAATGACAGGAACAATGAACAGGAACCAAGATCACAATGTGCAACTAATAGGAAGTCAGGCACGTCACATTACAAATGCCACAACACAGACACACTAATTGTACAATATCTCATTGCAGAGGACGATGGCTCTCCTGGGGATATGCCTGTCCTGGACTTGCCTGATGACATGGACGACGAGATGAGAAACATTAGACAGCAGACCATCCAAGATGTCCTTGGATCCCTCCAGACCCCACCTTCAGTCACAAAGAGGAGCACAGAAGTAGCAGCCATCACAGAGGACCCACCCACCACCCCAATTGGACGACCTGCCAGCTCCAACCCAGCTGAGGGCTCTGACAACACTGGCACCAACTTTGAGAGGACTGTAGTTGAGTACAGCGGGAGCTGGCCAAGGAGGTGCAGGTGGGGATGCAAAATATGGCAGCCAGCCTTGAGGGGGTGCGTTCGTGCATGATGTCATCTGCAGAACAGGCAGCAGCCATGCAAGGGCAAACATCTACCCTGCAAGAACTTCAACAAAGTGTGAAGGAAATCAGCACTGCAGCAAGGGAGTTGCCACAACACCTCACACACCAAACCATTCACTGCATGCACGAATGCAATAATGACCCCCTCAGGGCCGACCTGCCCGCCTATCACAGTGATGTAGCTGCTATACTTAAGAACCAGCAGCTCCTCCTTTCTGCAGTACTGCCCTTAATAGCCCCACAGTTGACAGCTACCGGGAATTCTGACTCCACGTCTTCAAACACTGAAGTGTGTGTTGCCCCTTCAAACCCACCACCACCAAGGGCAGAGGAGACGACACACACATCAGAAGATGAAGACGTGGAACAGATCACCTTCACCCGTAAGAGTACCTGGTAGCACAAGTCCATGCCAAATCTTCACTTATATCCTAGGTCCTGTGCTTGTTGACATGCCAGTCTTGCAACAGCTGCTCACATGCACTGTTCTCCAGCACACTGTTTACATTGACACTATGCTCTGTGATTTTCTCTCACTACCTCACTGGCAAGTCATGTTCCTCTGCACTGTATGATACTTCACTCCAGCATGTCCAATAACATGTCCCATTGCACCTGTGTAGTATCACAATAGAATGTGTCACACTAATGGACTCACAATCCTGGACTATGTAAATATTGCACTACAGCACTTTCAAATAAATAGCACTTACACAACTACTTTGTCTCTGTGTAATGTGACACATCAACTGTGTAGGAGATTAGTGATGTATGTCACATGTCAATGGCCATAGAATGTCAATACAACTGTCTTGAAAGATTGCGGGCTGATAACTATGCTCTGGGGTCTGGATTGTATCATCATCTGCGCACCTGAGGGTTATTTCTGAAGTAAATAAAAAACTAACAGTATAATGCTGTGTTGGACAGAAAAAGTCTGCATCAAGGGATGTTTAAGCAGAAAATCAATGTGTTCAAATTTTCCTTCGAGACAATCTTTATGTATGTGACATCTGACTATAATCTTTCATCACACACACACCATACAGCAGGAATGGATGTGTACGAGTGTATGGACAAATATGTAACCTGGCACTACAATGTAAGAAATGATAGGTGTGAGTTATGTGTACTATACTACATAAGATTATACCATCACTCACCTTATCAGGGTTCACATGAACATCAGGCTGCAGGCAGACGTACCACAGTGCCCAAGATTCCAAATCTGGTCTCAAACTATGACAGATTGAAAACATACATACAAACTTAACAACACATTGGGAACCATTGTAACCTTGAGTGGTGGAAGCAATGGATGGCAGGTGCATAGAGAAGTAGCTTTGGTGTAGCTGCCAGTGTGACAGCTCAATTGGAATTGGGAATAACCATGTCAATAATGGGTTTTGGATGCAGGATGGAACTCAAATGCTAATACTAAATTGGCATTGTTCAACCACGCCAAGGCCCTGATCCCCAAGCATATGACACATACTGTAAAGGAGTACCTAAATATTCATTAACAGTAAAAAAGGATACTAAAACTAGGGAAACACCTTAACTAACCTAACCTATCCTAACTACACATTACCCACAACTGGCCCTAACTACCCTAATCTGAACTTACTTATCACATTTAACTAAACACTCTAAACATCTACCCCCCACTCTCCTTAGATGATGGGACACATGTAGGACAACATATACTAACCTAAACACATACTATCTTATCCTAAACAAATATATATTTTTGGGGTATTTTTTAATATATTTTTGTTGGTATTTTTATTATTGTTATACACATAAACCCCAACATCATCAAACACCCACCCAACCACAACAAAAACACATGTTAAAATATAATACCCTCCACCCTCCAACCCACTTATACTAACTAAACTAACAGCCTATTCTAACCTGACACTAAGCCCCCTGACCACACTAAATATGAGAACTAGGAAAGAGGAGGGAGTTAAGGGAATCATGGCTGAGGGTCCAACATTCACAAGTTTGCCCTCCGCAGGATCTTCTTTATCCCACGCAGTCTCCTGCTATTGTGGGACACCTCCTGCTGCAGCCTGTCCATCCTGCGCAATATCCGTTGCATGTCATGTCGCATGTTCATAAATTCCGCATTGTCTATAACTGCAGCAGGGGTTGTCTGTGTGCCACTAGTGGATGGTTGTGCTGGTGCCGGTGCCGGGCTTGGAGGGGGAGGTGCAGGAGCTGCTGTTAGTGGACCAGGAGCAGATGATGTAGAGGGACCTGCAACGATGGCTGTCATCCTTGGTGCGACTTGGGTCAGAGTCGTGGTGCTGGTGGTGGTGGTGGCTGTTGTGGTCAGGGATGGCCCCCCTTGGGCAAATGCCCTCCAGAGCTCTGTGGCTCTCTCATGGCGATAACACCATGCCATGTTGGGGAACCCAGACTCCACATCCAGAATGTGGCGGTAACGCATCGCCCTCCTCTGGAATTCTCTGATCTGATTGGCGTCCATGTTGGCAGCTGTAAAAATAGAGATAGCCAAAAATTAGTTATGTCACTGTGTGATACATCTACTAATGATATTCTCACACTTCCTCAAAATTTGCTTAAACAGTCCAAATCACAGTACAGATCATAGATTGTCCCTGAGGATTGACATGCCAACGCAGCCTACACATCTCCCATCTAATAGCACAGCAATGCTCAAAAAGGTGTGTAACTACTTAAATGATCTATACATCATTGTTCTGCCATTAGTCACATAACAAATGCTGCAAGTACTCCACATGTGACAGGCCAACTAATGACTATCTTCCGGGTGACAATCAAGGGCCACAAGATCAGTGATTTGTAAATGGAATTGCCAAAACGGTATGCAGTTGCTAATCATGGGGGGGTATCCTAGGTTGGAACAAATGAATGTTGGAATTACATGTCTGTCTTTTACACTGGGATCCTCATACCTAGGTACACATATTTTATAAACCTAACCCTGTGCCTCAGGGGGTGATGGACCTGCAACACATACTTTCAAACATCAAGGACAGCCAGGAAGCTGTGGGCAGCTGTCCATGGGTTTACTTAGTCCACCACTGGTAAGGAGGGCGTCCAACTAGGATAGACACAAACATTGGACAATCACATCCACATTTATGTTCCTAATTGCGGACAATTGTCAACATCATTTGATCTCACTAATACCTTTCCAAAAACAGGAACATAGATGCAAGCACCCAACTGGGCTTGAGCTGCATGCACACCTATGACATGAAGTGACACAGATTGCAAACGCATCAGCTCTGTACCAGCAATTGTGCCCAAGGCAAATTAAAACACACAGGAACAATCAACTTAGGGCCAGATATTCTTATTTTTTTAATGTGTAGCATTTGCTTCATGTTTTTACGCTACAGCTATGGAAAGTAGCACCAAACATTTAGATATTATCCCATGTGCATTGCTTTGGCATCCATTTCTAATTTAAATGCTGCACACACCAAGTCAAAGTATTAGCCTGAGATATTACCAGAGGTTAGGAATAACTTTGCACATATGGCCATGAATACAGTTCAGACATGTATTCCAAATAATTGGGGACTACATTCATTCCTTGCTTTAACATGTGTAATACATCTCATACCTGGTACACTCACAGACCATGAATAAAACATTTGTTTGTGCTGCATTACCATCATCTATTGACGTCAAAGCAGCACTAATTTACAAGATCAAGTTGTGTTTTGTAAGTTTGTGCAGCTTCTGAGTCACCAAATGACGGTAATGTGTAGCTTCTATTGTATAAATCAGGGCTACTGAATATTTAACTTGCATTCCACATGTCCACAAACATTGCATGCAGCATGTCAGCAAATCTGCTACTGTCACTACAGAGCATTTAAATGTGCACATTATTCTGAGCTGTACTCACCAACAGGGCCACCAATCACCACACCCAGGTGATCCAGCAAGTCCTCCTCTCTGGCCACAAGGTCAGCCCAGCGATGCTTGAGTAGGTGGTCATTGCGCTGGCTGATGAATACTCTCTTCAGATGGAAGAGCACCTTGGACCACCTGAGGCTCCTCGTCTCCGTGTGATACCCCTGCCACCAGCCTCTAACATCAGGGGTAGGAAGTGGCACACCATCCAAATGAAAGCACCCAGCTCCTCCTCACCTATTCTCCCCAGATGTGGCCTTCCCAACATGACAAAAAGTTATAGGGATAGAAAAGGGAAAATAGGACAATGCAGGGGAAGAAGCTAGGAAAATCAAATATAAAGAACCCACAAACCGCCCAACAATACCCCAACTAACAATACCCACTGCACACTCCCAACAGTACAAAGACAAAATCAGACACAAAAAATGACAAATACAAACTTACTCTGATTTACTTAGACAATAACAAATACAACAGATGACAAATGGAATGGCACACAGAAGACAAAAGCACAATTTGGACTGACAAATCTCTCAGCACAGCCACACAGTCTAGAAGAATCACAGACTGCAAAGTGAAAGTGAAAGTACACCCACTGTACCATTTCTGTAAACAGAATATCCTATTACATCACTTCTTGTCTCAAATGGGTGCGTTTTTATTATGATGAGTGAAATTTTTATGACGCTTACGGGCTTTGAGTCAAACTTTTTTGACGCAAATGCTTAAAATTCCCCCGCTCTCAAAGATTAATATATTTTTTATGGATAACCAATTTCATGGGGTGCAGTGTTAGAATTACCGCTAGGGACCAATGGATGTATAATGGCTGTGAGCGTCATTTTTCAATGCATATGCAGCAAAATTTGACGCATATGCATCTTTTTTTACACATTTGCGTCAAAATATCTGTCTTTAACTGTGTTTGTATAATGTTTCACATTTTTAACATACATGAAAGCTGTAACTACACAGAGATAGGCTGTTTAGGCTGCTGTGTGTGTTCCTGTGTTTGGGCACATGTGGCAGACCACACTACTGCGGACCATAATCCTAATGTTGTTGTGCCAGATAAGCACTCTTGAGTGACGCAACAGCAACCCAAACACTTGGATTTGTTGGAATTGGTATTCCCTAGTTTGAGCAGGTGGTGCGTCAATAAAGGATAGCAAGGCTACGCAACTTGATACATTTACTCAAGGCCTGTGTGTATATGTCTGTGAATTGGCTATTTAAATTGTTGTTGTGCCTCTGTGTGAATGTCACAAGATGTGTTTTGCATAATGTGCTTGTATGCATGTGTTGTAAATGTGGATAACCATCAGGTGTCATTCATTGTGGTACATCATTCAGGATATGTGTTTGTCATACCTGTAGCGTCTAATGCTGTGTGAACTTCCCTGACTTTGGGGACAAAGCATCTCCCATGACAAACTATGCACAGGATAGATAGAGGATGGTTAATAATGGCAATGTTACTAGGGTAAGCCATCACATGTACTCGAATGTTGGATACCACTTCCTGGTCAATTGTTTGTACACTACCCATGAGTCAGGCATTTGAACATGCTAGGTAGGTACAGTGTTTGTGACACAGAATCCCAAAACCAATCCAAAAAAGTTATGTTACACCACATTTTGAGTCATAAAAAGGACCTATGTTTCTCCTGTGGCAGTGGAGGACCAGCAGACCATGCTGCACGTGTTCACATATTTCCAGTGGTTCATTGCACAAAGGTGTCCAGTTCAAGTGTGTGGCCATGTGTACCCTGTGTCAGTATTGGCCTCCATGTTGTCACAGTTACGTGCAGGTCTAGTCATGAGTCTGTGGAGCCATTTCCTGCATTAACAGAGTATCCTTCAAATCAGATTTCCCCTAAAGGCAAAGATAAATTGATGACACACATGGGGATAGCCCAGCTACGGCACTGCAGAACTTTTATAAGGCTGACAACAGGACATCCTTTGTGTGCTTCAAACCTTTATGGATCAGTAATAGGAAACAGGCAGGTTTCTTCACAACATTTGTACACAGGGTGGCCTCTAAAATTCCCACTGCAACAGGGATCATCAGTGCCTCTGTGCTGATTAATTTCACAGCTAGTCACCACGCAAGCACCATCAATAGTTTGCGGCCAATGTGAATCTGTGTGTGGACCGTCATTGCCCAAACATGTTTTGTTCTTTCATACACATTAGCAAACGTTGTTTGTTGTGTTGGAGGCAGCGTACCAAATCCATGCATACAGCCATAGTACACTGTCACTGTTTGTCACTCTGAATACATGAAACCCAGACAAGGGATAGGGGCTGGATTAGCCAATTTGAATACATGTCCCAGACCATAATATGACAAGAAAACTAATTAAACTATACTATACATTTGAGATACTCGGTCTTGGAATGTTTATAGTGAACAAGTAAATGTATCGCACAGGTGAACACAGTGTAGTCTTGACGTCACTGAGTTGCATCATTTCTGCAGCACTACCGTATGTACAGCAGGACTGGATATTCTTTATAAATGGTGCTCATTTATTGCTGCTGGTAACATTTCTCCCTTCAATTTTTAGTGCGTATGTCTTTTATTTCCATTAATGTTGCTAAGAAAAACTACACTTTGAGTTGACCCTGATGGAATAGGCTAGTACCACCATTCCCATATTTTGTCAGTCCCATTGTTATGTCCACTGACGTTTCGTGTTGTCCTTCATACGTGGTCTCGATGTTACCAATATACGGCGTCAGTTCTGTTCTTATACACGTATTTTACTCAATATTTGTCTTGTTTATTAAAAAAAGATATTTGATAGTACCAGTGCACGCTTTCTGTCATTTATGTCTCTTCTGGTGGTGGGAGGAGGGTGGGATGTGCTGGTGGAACAGACTTCCAACAGGTACAGATTAGTCGTGTGTAGGAGATGCTGTGAGGGAAGGTACGGCAGCAAGGCTCACATCCCCAGTGTGGTATTATTTTCACCCTTTAAGTGGCAGAACCACTGTGTTAAGACAATGATTGGTCCGTTGCTGGTGCCAGTAGATGGGCAGTCTATCTTCTACCATCAAAAGTGCACAGCCGACTGACTCGTGAGCAAACAAATGAAGACCATATAACCTAATAATAGGATGCAATGGATTGAAACATCTGGAGCCATACAAATGATTGATCAGGTTCTATTGCAGTGTTGCAAACCTCATTGTGATGCAAATGGACACACATCTGGCGTGTGTGTTATTACGTTTGTGATTATTTTCTCAACATTGAGCCTAATGTAGTTATTGCAAGGCAGGTACATTGCAATTATATTTTGTTGAAGTGATGTAGAGAGTTTTCTGACTTGGGTTTGGACTGTTTGTAGTTTTTAGTATGTCGTTTTTGGGGACGCCCAAATAGACAATGTTATAACAGATGATTCCGGACATCACTGATTCTCCTGAGAGTTTCACCCTAAAAAGAGTTTAATCCAAATCCCAGCTTGACATTGACTTTGCAAGAAGGTTACCCCATTGAAGTGCCACTGAGGGTGTCTGGCTAGATGGGGGCTTTGCAATTCAGTAAATAATGCACAGCGTTATACACTTGTAGAATATGCAACTGTTGTCATATAAACACAAGGTTTTAGGTCTTACTAGTTGGTCTCTTGACTCAAGCTTCACATTTCAAGTTTAATTTATTGTTTGATAATTTACCTCTTAGGCACAAAAATGAACATTCACAATTAATATCACACTATAAAACATGGCATATAGAGTAAGCAATCTTTACATACAGCACCTAAATTATAGGGAGACAGCATAATCAATGACATGGTAAAATAGTTTTAACAATGTTGCTATTTATATTTGTGATATAAATTGTAATCAATGGACTCTATAATTCACAGTTCAGTCTCCCCTACCAAAGATCACTTTCTTAAATTCCTAAACACAATACCAGCATGATTATAGAACAACTTTAGCTTTTTCTTTACTTTAAAAAAAAGAAATAATAATAATAGCAGGTTTAAGTCATAGCAACACATTATCACATTTCATCAGCAATTTATCAATTCATTTGCCTTCCTGGTTTAAATTGATTTAAAGCCAAGAATTAGCATACCGGACTACTTCATAAACTATGTGCAAAAGTGGATCATGTGTTGCAATGTTAAAACATCGGCCTTACAAAACCGACATACTAATTTGTCATTATCACGCTGGTTGATACATCTCTTCCTGTTAATAAATGCCGGAACTTGCACCAATCACAGCTTCAAACTCCACTCTTCAGGAGTTTCTACATTTTATCACTTTGAGATAGGAAAGGATTTTACCATCAGTCTCAGGTGGTGTGAAGGATGAGGCTCTACATCTTTTTTTAAATGTGAGCTCTTTAGTCACCTGCTTTACAAGTTTATTCTTACATATGCCTGATATTTCCCCTACTTTTGGTAGGGACTTTAGGTCTAGGCTACCAAAGGTTTTTCACAAGTTCTCTTACCAAGGTTTTGTAATGCCAGACTTAAGATAAGAATTAATTACACACCTTAGAGATTCTGCATCTGCTGCAAAAAAACTGTCTTTGAAGTTGATCAGTCATCAGTCATATTTAAATAAAATGTTCATCTCATTAAGACTTTTATAGACTCTCTTGGGAGGCCTAGGCAATTTTCCAAATTATCATTCTGGCCTCAGAATCCTGCCAGTTTTTTGTTTTGTCAACATTATCAAACCATTAGCTGCACAATATTTTGCAAACTCATTTATTTGGAGTTGGTGACCTCCCGGAATCAGACCCAGCAGCACTGAGTCATCAGTGTTAAACAGGTGGGGAATAGGAAAATCAACCAGTTTTGATGGGAATAAGCAAACTGTGCACAGTGTTGCTGGGGCATCAGCTATATATACTGAAAAGAGAAGTGGAGCCACATTGCTTCTTGCCGCAGCCCATCTTGAGTACTGATTGTTCAAGACAATGAACCATTACAATATAGCTGATCTTGCAACCAGGATCATTTATGGAGTTGGATAATCAATTTTAGAAGGCCTATAAGGATCCTCCATTGATCCATTTTTTCCCAAGTGAAGCACTGTTTATGGTGTCAAATGCTGATGTTAGGTATTTTGTTAACCCCCTAAAGAGGTTGCTTAATTTATAACACTTTTCTGGTTAGATGTTTTATGGTAGGATAGTCTTATATTGTGCAGTAACACTTCCTGAATCCTAGCTGTGTCGTATGGAAAACTTGCTCCAATTCCACCCATTCTTCTAGACTTTTTAATAAATGCTTTGCATAAATTTTGCTTAGAATATATAAAAGGGTAATCATTCTGTAGTTTTGGGGAGATCTCTTTGACACATTATGTAAACTGCTACCTTTATACATTCCTTCAAAGATTCTGGCATATTGCTTTTTTTATGACTGTCTCCCATAGGGCAGAGAGAACTCGAGTCCATATCCTACTATTACATTTCAGTATTTCAACTGATAAGTCAACAAGTCCTTATGCTCTTGAAATCTTTGTTTTTTTTTATTGAGACTTCTATATCCACCATGTTTTACACTATAGAGTTTTTCAATTTATAGTATCCTAGCTTCCGGGGCCTCTGAATGTGCTGCCGACTTTTTTACAGCTCCAATTGTCTTGGCTACAAGGTCCCAAAAAGACTAGGTTCTCCCATCCCCTGACGTTATTATAACTCCAGACCATCTTCTTTTGTTTTTCCATCCAGCTCTTCTAATTTCCTTTATGGATTATTTTCTGTGTGCTTTTATTTAAAAAAATCCATTTGTATTTGATTTTGTTTAAAAGCTTTTCTTAAGTTTTAATTTTTTTCCTTTCTAACTTTCTCATGCAAGGTCGGAGGCTTTCTCTTAAAATGTTGGCTTTTATTTAAGCAATCATTTGCTGAATATTGGATTTGTTGAATTAAATGTATATATTATTTAATTATGATGTTTGCTCTTTATTTGGTATAGAAGTCTAATGATTCTCTTATTCAGTTTTCTAAGTCGAGTTCACCCTCACCTGCGATAGTTATGGGTTGAATTCTTGCAATAAAATCACCCAGGAGTAGCTTACTACTTGATGGAAACTTGATAACGACAGCCTCTAACAAAGTTGCCAGTTTCTTCAACAGATTTTCTTGCTGAGAGTTAGGGGGAAGATGGATACCAACTACAATTATGGATTGATTTACGTTTTTGTCATGAGGCCCTGCGTGCCCCCTACACCTGAGAGGTTATAATCAAGAAATCTTCATATTACTTTAGGATCCTCACACATACTTTATTTTTGTTCTTACTACAACTAATAGAGCTAGACCAACTGATGAGCAACCAAATGCCCCCTTCTGGGCCTTGATATTATGCACTAAAACTTCATCTAGTAACAACATTACCAGTTATCTATGCATCTTAAAGCGCTACCACTTTTATTTGGTTTCCTTTAAGATATGATTCAAACTTTTTGAGTTCCTTTTCAAGTCTGTGATGTCACATGACATTAGATATAACATGTTTTCATCAGGAACTGTACGGTTTAGCTACACCCCCTCTGAGTTGATTGTCTTGGCAATCCAAGTCCAACCATGATGAGTACCCAGGGTTTGATCCTTACAAAATGGTTCTATAAATATCCTCTCATTGCCTGTTTTAGTTATAACTATATGATCACCCTTCTTGTTCTAGGTGTACCGCTTTTTATTCACCTCCCCTGTCAATTCTTAGGTACCAACAGGGATGAGCAATGAGTCCAAGGCTATTGCAACTCATATTTTTTTCTTTGTTAGCAAGAATCACACTTTCCTCTCAGAGAAAACTCCCATTCTCAGTTGAGGACTCTATTAAGTATGGTAATGAATATCTACTTTGTTTTACTGGAATGTCATGCCTGAACCAGATTCTTGTTCTGGGATTCCCTGAGGTATTGTACTTGATGTATTCTTAGCCGGACATAATTCTAATTTATGCGGCAGCATAGAACAAAGTAGCATTTACAAGTTATCATTCAGCTTACATTTACCTGTAAGCATGTTCAATGTTGATTTGTCACTGACTATGTTATTCTCAGGTAATGGTTCAATAGTCATTGGACAGCCTGGAATTTCTTCTTGGAGATTTATCAGATCCATTGATTAGTCCCAAGGCATATCTCCTCTATTTTATTTCTTTTTCATTTACTTTATAGCCTTCAATTGTTTTATCACCTTCATGTGTCTGCATATCCCATGTTTCTACTGTTGTGTGCTTGGTTATTTCATTTCCCAACCACAGCCCCCATTTGTCTGGCAGATGATGAATTTCAGCCAGAACTAGTCTTTATGCTTGCCCCTTCAACCTGTACAGAAGCAGATTCCTCCTCATTTTGTACAGTATTATATGTACTCTTCAGAACTGGGTTTTGCTCCATCGGTTGTGGCACACTTGTTTTATGATCTAATCTATCTGCATTTTCATGAATAGAGGTTCCTAAGTTTCCTATATGATTTTTCATTTGATCCCTTCAATATCCTAATTTAATTTTGAGCTCCTTTTGACGTAGATGTTGACATAGATGTTGGTATCAGATGGTCCCTGATCGATGCTCTCCTGACAGCTGTTTTATTTTCTAATTTGTACAGGTTAGGAGGACAGCCCCTCACTGACAAATGTTGTTTGTGGGTTCAGCTACCACAGACACCACAGATGATGAGGAAGCTACCACGCTGGCACCTTTTTTGAGGTATCTGTTTGTTCCAGAGCTTTATTATAACAGTCCAAGGTGTCTTTATGTTCACCATAAGGCCTATTATTTGAGCATTCCATGCAGGCAGCATTCAGTTGTTGCTGGGTTAACCAAGATCACTGATTGTTTTTTTCTCACTCTCAACCCGAAGGGACAAAACTTGCTTTGTATAATTGCTGTTAAGGTTCTCTGAATTAGGGTTCCCTCGATCTTTCACCCCTTGCTTTCTGTTATTCCTGATATCAGAACCTCTGTGGTGTGCCCCATTTTGATGGTCTTCTGTATGAGACCACCTCACCCATGTTGTTATCCATATTGATAACTATGAGGTCTGACTGGTGCCACCGATTGGATCCATGGTAGTGTGATGGATAATTTGTAATTTCTGTTTTTGTTAATTAACCATCTTGCCTTGGTCCCGCCAGAAAGAGTAAACAGTATTACTTAGGTATTAAATGGAAAGATAGTTATTGCTTTTTTACTCAGTTGAACTCGGTGAGACAGGGATTTGCTTAGTGGATGAGACATAAGCCGCACTAAGGCACCAGGCATCAATGTTGCCTGGCTTATTGTGGGAACCCCGTGGTTGTGAGGCACATTACCCCATTTTAAAAGTCACACTGCACTCCACCACCGGGCTCACTCATGACCCTTGTGAACTTTGTGGCAAGAACCATTGTGGCAGGACGGGATCAGTAGGGACCGCTTGGAGGTTCAGAACCACAAGGGCAGCTGTGCAGCTGGAACCGCCTCCCATTGGGCTCGAGTCGCACAGCAGGTGCGGCATGGACACCTTAGCCACTTTGTGGACTTGGCTTCACGACTTCACTCGGACTTGCTGATTCAATATGACTCAATCCCTTAAGCTGCAGATTTTCAGAAGATTTCTGTGTAGCAAAAGCAACAACATCCGACATGCCCCATTCATTCAACAATCACAGACACTCAGCACACAGCAGACAAGTACAGCATCTGTCACATGTATTTCTGCCTGTACTGGGCCAGGACAGAAGGACTCAAATCAGTACTTGATGGTGCTCAATATGGTACTCATTTCCCACAGTGGTCACAGAGGTCTACAGAAGCTATCAAGGACCCACAGAGCTGGCAGCACCTACCCCTATCTGTTGTCTGAGCAGTAGTGCTTAGTAGTGTATACACCACAGACCACAGACTGCAGACCATGGCCTCTGCTGCACCCAAAGCCTCTGCACTACTTTGCCGAACCCTAGTCACAGCTTCCTTATAGCCATGTGTTCAGGCCCTCAAGCATTCGTGCAAGGCAGTGGGGGCGAGCCTGGGGTGCACCCAGCTGTACCCGGATATCTCTCCGGATGTCATCTGGACCTCTGCTGCCACACTGTGAACTGCTGAAAGGCTCTTCCTCCTCCTCGCGCACTGCATCGTTGCAAAACTTTCAGTGGCTCTAGTGGGTTCTCGTAACTTACCTCATGGACTATAGTATATTTCTGTCAGTTATGTTTGCTGGAGAATATCCAGAGAAGAGCAGATTGTGCAGTGGTCTGACCAACACCCACTTTTCAGTGAGGGTATGCAATGTACATCTGAGGAAATGTAACAATTAGGTATATTCTCTTTCTGCTAAACACAAGAATATTGTATGTCTTTAAAATTAATTAACCAGTTTAATGTGTGATGTTGCTGCATCACACAGAAGAAGGTAAGCTGCAAGGCCAGAACTCAGACTCACAGCACAATTAATATTCCATCATTGATTTGTGATTCTCCAGCTCACTCTGGAAATCTGCCACAGCCACTCTATTTACAGTCATAATAGCCTGATCTTGCCAGTGCAGTTTAAAAGGTGTATCAGATTGGATTACTCTGTATTCTGATGTCACCCAATTTCACTAATAAAAATTGGAACATTATTGATTTATTAAGCCATACAAGATGCTTAATATATTTCTTAATTTAGAAGGCAGATAATGGCACTAGTGCACTGGCAAATATGCAGAAGTGATCACGGCCTGGTTGTGAGCATCTCTAGAAATCTTGAGACGCGTTGTTTCTCTGCCTGAGACCAGGAGTTCAGGAGACCAGGTCAGATGATTTTCTAATTGCATAAGCCTCTCATTTCTGCCTTCACAGTATTCTCTGTCATTAGCACAAACCATGCACACCCGTAAACCATGCCTGGCATCTCACGTTCCTCATTTGATACCCCAGCAATACGCTTCCACATCTCACAGGGATTAGTTTAATTCTGTAAAGATGTATTACATATTGCTTAGGTTCTATTTGTTGATTATCTTGGTTTCTGCTCTGATGAGGTCATGCAAAATTCTAAGGGCACAATTCTATTATACCTTTCCTTTATTCATGTCCTTATCTGCTACTTATATTTTTAAGATTTATCATGTTCTAACTTAGTATAACGTAATTGTCACTTTTGGTGCTGTGATATTTAACTATCGCAGGTTTTTGCAAAATTCTCTTAGTGCAACATAGTGCAATGTGTCCTTTACTTGGCATAGCCTCTATCATCCCCAAACAATTGCTTGAATTGTTCCTTATGTTCACTCTTAAAACTGCTAAATCTGGGATACACTGTGCCACACGGTTATTGTTCAATCCTTGAATTTCAATATATTTGTTGTCTTTTACTGCTCAGTAAGCACTAGAAACATTCAGAGTAGCATTTCCGGGTATTTGGCAATCACCCATGAAGGGTAATGATAGCTTTTCAGGCTGAGGGAGCAAGTAACATGTTCCTTTAGTCAGTTTCAATTTAATACCCAGCAGGAAACAATGTGTACCACCAGAGAGCTCATACAAGCATGTTTAATTACTTATTGCAGATTCTAGCAGTTCACTCCTGGCTTCTTTATTTGGCATGCCTGCCCACCCTATGCATCCTGGGACTCCTGGTGTGCAGACGTGGTTGAAATTTGCATATTTTGCATTTGCGTAACTACACAAAATTTAGGGGAAATTATGCAAAATTACATGTAATTACGTGAAATGCAAAACCAGCATTTGCTGCTACATTTTACAGAAAAATATGTCCTGCATACATTTTGGATGCAAGGACGTTTTTCACACTTAAAAAATAATGTAGAAAGCACAAGCACCACAAACAGCAACCACTAACATTCTGGTCGTTCATGTTGTACAGATGCCAACATTTTGCTGCTAATGCCACATAATCGCACAATGTGGCATAATAGAATAATTTTGGGAACTCTGTGTGACAAGCGAAATTACTGAAATTAGCGTGATATAGACCGAGTAATGGACGTTTTGCCGAGGCCTACTGGTGCCTCGGTCTCAATGCAATTAAGATGGGCAGATCTCAGCAGAGCACGATCTTAGTTTTCGATTCTCTCTGACACCACAGTCACCTAACCAATTGCGATAGTACACAGGTACTACTTTTATGATTGTAGAGCCAACCGCAGATGAACCTAGCCACAACAAACAACCCCTGATTCCTCTGAAATGTAATTCAGGTGTGGTCAGTCTGTGGAGCAGGGGAAGCCTCCTTACCCATGGGGGAACCTGCCTAGACCATTCAAGTTTGCAGTGGTTCAGCTGGAGCTCATATCGATAAAGTATGTCAGAGCTGAACTTTAAAAAAATCACCTACCAGAAAATAGCACTGCTTTATGTTAACATTTGCATTACAAAAGGGTGAAAACTGAGGAAACCGTAATGTGAAAAGGTTCCTAAGCCAAGAGACAGCCATAACCTTTTAACTGCATCTTGCTTAGCTACCTCTTTGCTCTGTAGTCATCAGGAGCCCAGGTTCTCCGGCAAATAGAAACATCACAAAAAGAAGCTGTGCCTAGTTTGTGCAGATGGATGCAGGTGATGGACACAGACACAGACCTTTTTGAAATTTGACCAAGAGCAAGAGAGACAAAGGTAGAAGAACGATGAAGGACTATATAGGAAAACTGTGACAATGGGAGACGCCACTGATGGGAAAAAACCTGCAAGAGTGAAATAAAGAAACGGGAAGTGGAAGGGTAGTGGATGAAAAGGCTATGGGGCAAAATCAAGAATAAGCAGCATTGATGTTCAACAACCCTGGCATTTGGCAGAGTAGAAGAGCATGTTCCTAAAAAAACATTGAGCCCTCACACTTTTTTTAAATAAATAAAGCATTGAATTGAGGAGTAACTGCGAACCTGCCAACTCACACTGCGCCACCATGTGTCACAGGATTTTGGCTCCTTTCACACTTTGGACAATCCTGAATCTGCTCAGAGCAGCGTTAGGATTGGCTGGGATCGCCCAGCCAGGGCACTTCTAGGCAGACTGGGAGCCTGTGCCTGCTCTCTCCAGCCCGGTGAGAAAGCACAGTGTGCATGTCTGTTTAGCTAGCCCAAGACGGCCAAACAAACACACATGCACACTGAGGGGAGTGCACCGTGCACTCCCCTCAGTGCTTGTTATCCCCAATGCCCCACCCCTTTAACAATGAAAGATTAATAAACTTAGTTTATTAGCCTTTTGTTTTTAAAGGATTTGCAGCGGATGCTCTAGCAGGGCGACTTAGGGTGGGATGCTCCTCCGCCATAGCGTAGGAGCTGTTGCTGGAGAAAAAACTTTTAAACAAACCACAGAACAACACAAGGAACTCTGCCTCTACCACCAGAGGAACGCACAAACATTAATGTACCTTCTTCCAAAGGCAAGCAGCAGGAAGCAGTCTTTGCAAGGAGTTGCTTATAAACCCATTCAACAACATGGCAAGCAACAAGTGAATATATAGAATACCTCTTTCCAGATTTCATATTATAACAGCATTTCCGACATTTATACTGGGAAGCTTGTTAATATAAAGACAAGTTTCAGATTAAAAACCCCACTCAGGCTAGCATTGTGCCCAGCCCGCATTATTGCCAGAGCCACTGGTGGAATGCGATTTTGCAGCTGTGCCGCTTTCCACATAGTTATGGATTTACCGCATTTACCACATAATCCATCATCTGCTACATTAGCTGCCGAATTTAACAATAATAAATGTTTCTACCACAAACACATCAAAAGTTACTAAAAATGCAGCAAAACATACTGCCAACCAATGGAAAGCCCTTTGCGATAGTTTACCGGCCAACCTTCTGTCCCCCTTACTATGTTTGGGTGTTGAAGTAATACTAACTAGGGGAAAGCTTTGCCCAGTTAGCGTTAACATGTGTAAAAATGTCAAAACAATGAGGTAACACTAGCACCGAATAGTGCTTATTGTGCCGCATAATTTGCCTTTTCTTGCCTCCAAGTACACTCATCTCTGCTGCATCATCTGGTCTTCTGTTGCCGCATAATTCCAGTGGCCCTGATTATTGTTCTGCTCTGTTGTAACGCCGGAGACCTTCACGGGGTTGGCAGCGAGCTTCTCGGAGCTGAGCTCCGAGCTGCCGCCTTCGTTACCACAGGGGACAGAGTGCTTTGCCCGTTGTTGTTGTTACTATGAATAGAATCAGTAGTAATTACAATCTCATTGACAAATTGATCCTGCTCGTCACGTCCTCTGGCATCGCTCGCTGGTTCACAGCTTTTCGCTCTGCATCTCGCCGTTAAAATGCCGCTGCCCCCGCAGGGATGTTTGTCAAAGCCTTCAGAAGACATTTACAGGGGCGCCTGCGAGAAGCGCTCTCAGAAAAGAACACCGGCAAGGGCAGGTCGGCAATAAAGCATTTGTGGAGCACTGCGGGGACGGTTCTGTTTCTCATGTATTGATGGGGGCCATACACCGTTCTCTAGGACGACGAGTGCAGCCTTCTAGAGTGCCGCCTTCTAGCCCTTCGCATGACTAGTGTCTCCTTAGCTTTGGCTGGTATCTAAAGTTGGGGGTACTGTTACAAGCCGGGAGCCATTCTTGATTTAGCAAACCGTATTTTTCCACGAGTCATTACGTACCACAAGGCCCACTTGTACAGCAGAGAGGTTTTCCATGTTAAATTAGTTGTCTTTTTTCAGTTCCAGGTATCAAAATAGTACGGTTACACACCAATCCAGGACATCCTTTTTACAATGTCAATTCATGGCAAAGTAGGGCTCTGTAATAAATAGTGGGATGTGCAAAAGTCCTCTAGTTGCGTTTCGGGTAATTGTGTGAAATTTGTGAAAAATTAGACAATACGCAAATCTGGCATTTTGCACTTTTTCTTTTTTTAGCATCAAGTGCATCCTTGCGTCCAAAACTGATGTGAGGACTCACTTCGCAGGAAGCAAATAGTGCAAAACACACAGATGCCTGAAATAAGAAGCTCTCGTATTTTGTCCGGAGCTTCAGAGACAGGATTTTTACCCAAGCGACCATCATTATACCTTGTGCCAAAATGGCGTAATTTCACATAAAATATGTACTGCAAAATACCGGAAATTACGCAACAGAGTCATTGAAATTTTATCTGGGCCTATGAAAACCCCATAAGGTATTTCCAAATGCACATTAATACGTTTTTAATTGTACTCAAACTTATAATTTATTCAAGACAAAAATGTAAGGACTTGGAGTTGTGTGGTACCACAAGTCACCATTTATTAACAAAGCTCACTACTAATGTAGTAGGGTTCTACCTTTTCTACAGTGCTTATAATTGATGTACCACAAAACATCTTTTATACAATGCCAATAGTTCATGTATTAATCATCAAATAGGTTTGGGTACCCATAACCCAATCCTCATTTTTGATGTAGAAATGTTCTACTGTACATGAAGATGCCCATATACAATGTTGATTATTAACATAGTAAGCTTTAACCGTACCTCAAGAAACCCATAATGTAATCCTCAATAACAATGTACTAGTGCTCTATTGTACCCCAAAGCACCTTTCACCCAAGGGCCATTACTGATTTTAATAAGCATTCACTGTGCTTCAAGGCACCTTCAACATAATCCTCAAAAATGATGCAATAGTGTTCTACTAGACACAAGAGCACAAGTTAAACAATACCTATTGATGATGTTGGAGCATTTTACTCCACGTGTGAACATGGGAAGTGAGGTTGGTCGGTCCGTTATACAACCTTTCAATTCAGGAAGCAAATAAACAAGGTATGACCTTTCAGACAAGAGTTTCTATTCACAGTCATAAAAAGTCAACCAATGATTTATGGGCTCAAAACGGGATAGACGTGAAATTATAAAGCCTATCTTATTAGGATATGGGGTCCCTCACCCACTGAGGTGGCATGCTTCATCATTTGGACCTGCCCCCATCGGGTTAGGGGTTGCAATACCCAATGAGCATCCTTTCAGAGCGCTTTACTTAGAGCTTTTATCCCAAAGTTCAAACAAACTAGTATGGCATCTTCATAATTAATAAATACCTCTTTATTGGGTGTTTCCATGGGCCATTTAACCATTCCTTTTCTTTTTTTGTACCCAAGCTTCCACTACTGTCTCTCAAAAATAAAACAGACAATCCTCAGTAAGAGGAATTCAAGAAGCCATTCTGGTTTGTTTGAATTTTGGAATAAAGATCTCTGTGAAGAGCTCCAAAAGGATCCCCCAGGTATTGCACCCCCTACCCGATAAGAAGCAGGTCTCAATGATGAAGCATGCCACCTATTAGGAGAGGTCTTCAAATTTAAGGCTTATCCCATTTTGGAGCCCAAAAATAATTGGTTGATCATTAAAAACTGTCAAAAACAGTTGCCCTGAACCTTACACCTTGTTTATTTGGGTTTTAGTTATCTACTACTCAACAATATTGACAATCCCCCTACTTTGACACAGCATATTTCTACTGTACAACAACGTAAACGTCATACAATGCCCAATTTAGGTGGGCTTTACTTTACCCAATGTAGTTGGATTTTGGTTTATCTCATGAAACTCTGTATACAATGGCCATTAATGTTATAGTCAAACTGTATTGCTCCCCGATGCACCCTTCCTAGAATTTCCATTGATATAGTAGGCTCTTCTTTATGCCAAGGCACCACAGTCGTTCAAATAGGCATTGATTGTACACCAACCACCCCTGCTACAAGCCATATTATTGATGAATTGGGTGCTACTGTACCACAGGGAACTCTATGTGCAATGTAAATTATTTATATGTTAGGAATCTACTGTACCCCAGGACACCCTTGATAGATTGCCCATTACTGATGGGCTAAGATTCTACTCATTCCCTAGACACACTTTATACAATGGCTATTATTGATGCAGTAATCTTGTGCTGTGACTCAAACCTCCTTTGATATATTTCCAGTTATCCTGGTTGTAAAGCTTTACTGTAACTGTAATTGTAGTTATATAGTGCCTACTACCCCTGATGAGGCTTTGAAGCACTTTTTGGTGTGTAGCACCTGTAGGAGGCTGGACTGGCTTGTAGTGAGTACCTAGGGGTACTTACACCTTGCACCAGGCCCAGTTATCCATTATTAGTGTATAGGGTGTCTAGCAGCTTAGGCTGATAGATAATGGTAGCTTAGCAGAGCAGCTTAGGCTGAACTAGGAGACGAGTGAAGCTCCTACAGTACCACTAGTGTCATATGCACAATATCATAAGAAAACACAATACACAGATATACTAAAAATAAAGGTACTTTATTTTTATGACAATATGCCAAAAGTATCTCAGGGAGTACCCTCAGTATGGGGATAGCAAATATACACAAGATATATGTACACAATACCAAAAATATGCAGTATAGTATTAGAAAACAGTGCAAACAATGTATAGTTACAATAGGATGCAATGGGGACACATAGGGATAGGGGCAATACAAACCATATACTCCAAAAGTGGAATGTGAACCACGAATGGACCCCAAACCTATGTGGCCTTGTAGAGGGTCGCTGTGACTGTAAGAAAACAGTTAGGGTTAGAAAAATAGCCCACCCCAAGACCCTGAACAGTGAGTGCAAAGTGCACTAAAGTTCCCCAAAGGACATAGAAGTCGTGATAGGGGAATTCTGCAGGAAAGACACAAACCAGCAATGCAACAACGATGGATTTCCAGTCGAGGGTACCTGTGGAACAAGGGGACCAAGTCCAAAAGTCACAAGCAAGTCGGAGATGGGCAGATGCCCAGGAAATGCCAGCTGTGGGTGCAAAGAAGCTGCTACTAGGATGTAGAAGCTGAGGATTCTGCAGGAACGACAAGGGCTAGAGACTTCCCCTTTGGAGGATGGATCCCCTACGCTGTGGAGAGTCGTACAGAAGTGTTTTCCTGAAGAAAGACCGCACACAAGCCTTGCTACCTGCAAGTTGTGCGGTTAGGGTTTTTGGATGCTGCTGTGGTCCAGGAGGGCCCAGGATGTCACCAATTGCGTCAGAGGACAGAAGGGGCACACAGCAAGACAAGGAGCCCTCTCAGAAGCAGGCAGCACCCGCATAAGTGCCGGACCAGGCACTACAAAGTGGAGTGAAATGGTGCTCACCCAAAGTCGCACAAAGGAGTCCCACGCCGCCGGAGGACAACTTAGGAGGTCGTGCAATGCAGGTTAGAGTGCCGTGGACCCAGGCTTGGCTGTGCACAAAGGATTTCCACCGGAAGTGCACAGAGGCCGGAGTAGCTGCAAAAGACGCGGTTCCCAGCAATGCAGTCTGGTGAGGGGAGGCAAGGACTTACCTCCACCAAACTTGGACTGAAGAGTCACTGGACTGTGGGAGTCACTTGGACAGAGTTGCTGGATTCAAGGGACCTCGCTCGTCGTACTGAGAGGAGACCCAGGGGACTGGTGATGCAGTTCTTTGGTGCCTGCGGTTGCAGGGGGACGATTCCGTCGACCCACGGGAGATTTCTTCGGAGCTTCTAGTGCAGAGAGGAGGCAGACTACCCCCACAGCATGCACCACCAGGAAAGCAGTCGAGAAGGCGGCAGGATCAGCGTTACAGAGTTGCAGTAGTCGTCTTCGCTACTTTGTTGCAGTTTTGCAGGCTTCCAGCGCGGTCAGCAGTCAATTCCTTGGCAGAAGGTGAAGAGAGAGATGCAGAGGAACTCGGATGAGCTCTTGCATTCGTTATCTAACGAATTCCCCAAAGCAGAGACCCTAAATAGCCAGAAAAGAGGGTTTGGCTACTTAGGAGAGAAGATAGGCTAGCAACACCTGAAGGAGCCTATCAGAAGGAGTCTCTGACGTCACCTGTTGGCACTGGCCACTCAGAGCGGTCCAGTGTGCCAGCAGCACCTCTGTTTCCAAGATGGCAGAGGTCTGGAGCACACTGGAGGAGCTCTGGGCACCTCCCAGGGGAGGTGCAGGTCAGGGGAGTGGTCACTCCCCTTTCCTTTGTCCAGTTTCGCGCCAGAGCAGGGCTGAGGGGTCCCTGAACTGGTGTAGACTGGCTTATGCAGAAATGGGCACCATCTGTGCCCATGAAAGCATTTCCAGAGGCTGGGGGAGGCTACTCCTCCCCAGCCCTAACACCATTTTCCAAAGGGAGAGGGTGTAACACCCTCTCTCTGAGGAAGTCCTTTGTTCTGCCTTCCTGGGCCAGGCCTGGCTGGACCCCAGGAGGGCAGAAACCTGTCTGAGGGGTTGGCAGCAGCAGCAGCTGCAGTGAAACCCCGGGAAAGGCAGTTTGGCAGTGCCAGGGTCTGTGCTAGAGACCTGTGGGATCATGGGATTGCACCAACAATGCCAGGATGGCATAGAGGGGGCAATTCCATGATCTTAGACATGTTACATGGCCATATTCGGAGTTACCATTGTGAAGCTACACATAGGTAGTGACCTATATGTAGTGCACGCGTGTAATGGTGTACCCGCACTCACAAAGTCAGGGGAATTGGCCCTTAACAATGTGGGGGCACCTTGGCTAGTGCCAGGGTGCCCACACACTAAGTAACTTAGCACCCAGCCTTTACTAGGTAAAGGTTAGACATATAGGTGACTTATAAGTTACTTAAGTGCAGTGTAAAATGGCTGTGAAATAACATGGACGTTATTTCACTCAGGCTGCAGTGGCAGGCCTGTGTAAGAATTGTCAGAGCTCCCTATGGGTGGCAAAATAAATGCTGCAGCCCATAGGGTTCTCCTGGAACCCCAATACCCTGGGTACCTCAGTACCATGTACTAGGGAATTTTAAGGGTGTTCCAGTATGCCAATGTAAATTGGTAAAATTGGTCACTATCCTGTTAGGGACAATTTGTAAAGAGAGAGCATAACCACTGAGGTTCTGGTTAGCAGAGCCTCAGTGAGACAGTGAGGCATCACACAGGGAACACATACCTATAGGTCACAAACTTATGAGCACTGGGGTCCTGACTAGCAGGGTCCCAGTGACACATAACAAACATACTGAAAACATAGGGTTTTCACTATGAGCACTGGGCCCTGGCTAGCAGGATCCCAGTGAGACAGTGAAAACACCCTCACATACACTCACAAATGTGGGGGTAACAAGGCTAGAAAGAGGCTACTTTCTCACACAACCCCCCCAACCCCCAAACGAAGGACAATAAGGCTAACCTTGGCCAGTTGAGACTTTATTGTCTAAGTGGTGATAAGTAAAGAGTAGCTCTGCAATAGACTGGTTACTCCCTTTATCATCCACTATATGGTTACTTCCCTGTGGGGATGTAAACCACCCTGTTTGAAGTTTTTTAGCTAAGCAACAATGTGAAGATGTATTTTCAGAGTTTATATCAGTAAGTTTTAGTTTAGAGCAGTGGGAATTGTCCACTGAACCTATTTGTAGTGATGGAAATGCCAGACAGGGATGCTGTCTCAGAAAAGCCATAGCTGGGCAAAAACTTTGTCCATATGGCTGGAAGAGAGAACAGGGATGCTGTTTCTCTTGAGTTGGAGCAGGGCAGGGATGCTGTCCTAAGTGTTGTGAGGCAGTGCAGAGTTTCTGCACTAAAGTTTCTCTGGGAGGGTTGGAGGGATGCTCCATGTTAACCAAAATGGTGCTCTTTTTCTCACCAATGTTAGTTATCCCACAGAGAGGTACTTCTACCTCAGGGAGTACAGCTTTGCCAGCTGATGATTCCCTTGGAACAGGTGCCACCCCAGGAGAGGTTTCTCCCACCACAGGAATGATATCCTGATTGGCAGGGTGGTTAGGGGATACTGTGATACCCTTTTTACCTGTTGATGGAGAGGGATCCTGAGTTTTCAGGCCTTCTCTCCTTTGCTTTTTTATTTCAGTAGAAATGAGAGGGAACAATTCCTCTGGGATGCCCAGCATGGCTGCATAGGCATAAAACTCTACATCAGCCCAACCTGAGTCCTCTAGGTCATTACCTAAGAGACAGTCTACAGGTAAGCTAGGTGATACCACCACCTGCTTAGGGCCAGTAACTCCACCCCAACTAAACTGAATTATAGCTAAGGGAAGAAACTTAGTGGAGTTATGGACATCAATAATTTTATACTGTTGTCCAATGATGTGTTGTTCAGGAGCCACTAGGTTTTCAGTCACCAAAGTGATACTGGCACCTGTGTCCCTGTAGGCCAAGGCCTCAACACCATTTATTGAAACTGTCTGCCTGTACTTATCCATTATAAGGGGACAAGCAGCCAGTGTGGCAAGGCCAATGCCACTAGGTGTGACAGAAACTGTCTTGGGACTGACTACCCCAGTTTCTATGATGGACCCATAAGTGAACCCAACTACACCCTTTGCTTGACTGTTGCCAGCAGTCCCACCACTAGTACCACTACTGCTAGGGGCACTAGAGCTTGATGTATTAGTGGTGGTAGGCTCAGGGGGTTTACCTGGACAGGACTTATCCCCTGGCCTATGGCCTCTGTTTTTACACACAAAGCACCAAGGCTTTTTAATGTGTGCAGGTTGAGAAGAAGAGGAAGAATTTGTTTTATCCCCACCCTCTGAAGAGTGTTTTTGTGGGCCTGATGAAGACTCATTTTTAGATTTGTCCCCACCCTTGTCAGAAGACTTACCATCCTTCTTCTTATTGCCATCTTTGTCACCCCCTGTATGAACTTTTCTGTTCACCCTTGTTCTGACCCATTTGTCTGCCTTCTTTCCCAATTCTTGGGGAGAGGTCAGATCAGAGTCCACCAGGTACTGGTGCAACAAATCAGACACACAATTATTAAGTATATGCTCTCTCAGGATCAAGTTATACAGGCTTTCATAATCAATAACTTTACTGCCATGTAACAACCCCTCCAAGGCCTTCACTGAATGGTCAACAAAATCAACCCAGTCTTGTGAAGACTCCTTTTTGGTCTCTCTGAACTTCATCCTGTACTGTTCAGTGGTTAAGCCATAACCATCCAGGAGTGCATTCTTAAGAACTGCAAAATTATTGGCATCACTTTCTTTTACAGTAAGGAGCCTATCCCTACCCTTTCGACTAAATGATAGCCATAGGATAGCAGCCCACTGCCTTTGAGGGACATCCTGTACAACACAGGCCCTCTCAAGTGCAGCAAACCACTTGTTAATGTCATCCCCCTCCTTATAAGGGGGAACTATCTTGTGCAGATTCCGGGAATCATGCTCTTTTGCAGGATGACTATGGGGAATACTGCTGCTGCCACCATGGGTTTCTAAACCCAATTTCGGTCTTTCTCTTTCCACCTCTAAGGACTGCCTATCCAAATCCAGCTGTTGCTTCTTGAGCTTCATTCTGGTTTGTTCCACTCTCAATCTATTGAGCTCCCTTTCTAACACTCTGTCATCAGGGTGGGTGGGTGAGGCATGTCTAGAGACAGAAGTATGCTGAGATAAAACAGAAGGAGACCTGGCCCTAACAGATGGCACCTTAACAACTTGGCTAACAGAAACAGCACTTCTACTATGATGAGAAGGGATACTCTTACTGTGATGTGAGACAACACTATCAGTATGGTGTGACTCTACATCTGTACCAGCTATGCTAGGTGGTTTGCTAGGGGGCAGGCTTGGAAGTTTCCCTCCCACCTCTTTTGCTAGGGGTGCCCCAGAATCAGAGTGGGAACCATCAGCTAACCTTTCAACAGTTGTGCCAGCTCTGGCCTTATCCTGTTCAACAAGCATATTCACCAACAGTTCTCTAGGGGGATTCTTCCCTACACTTAAACCTCTTTCTATGCAGAGACTCCTTGGCCCTTTCCAGCTAAGGTGATCATAAGCAAGTTTGGACAGATCAACAGTTTGGCCTGTGCCAGACATTTTAGAAAGTGTTTAAGTGATAGAAAAAGGAAGAAAAAGTTTTTCAGAACTTTTAGAAAGACAGACATTTAAAAAAAAAAAACTTTTAAAGAACTTTTTAGAAAGTTAGAGGTACTTTTCAGCACTTTAGAAAAGAGGTGAGAAAAGAAATGCAAAACTTTTTGGTTAGGTGTACATACACTGAACTTGTTTTGTATATTTTTCTCTTATGAAAAGTACAATGACAAAAGTGGTAAGCAGTTACAGAGCACTTATCCCACCACTGCACAACCAATGTAGGAGGCTGGACTGGCTTGTAGTGAGTACCTAGGGGTACTTACACCTTGCACCAGGCCCAGTTATCCCTTATTAGTGTATAGGGTGTCTAGCAGCTTAGGCTGATAGATAATGGTAGCTTAGCAGAGCAGCTTCGGCTAAACTAGGAGACAAGTGAAGCTCCTACAGTACCACTAGTGTCATACGCACAATATCATAAGAAAACACAATACACAGATATACTAAAAATAAAGGTACTTTATTTTTATGACAATATGCCAAAAGTATCTCAGTGAGTACCCTCAGTATGGGGATAGCAAATATACACAAGATATATGTACACAATACCAAAAATATGCAGTATAGTATTAGAAAACAGTGCAAACAATGTATAGTTACAATAGGATGCAATGGGGACACATAGGGATAGGGGCAACACAAACCATATACTCCAAAAGTGGAATGCGAAGCACGAATGGACCCCAAACCTATGTGACCTTGTAGAGGGTCGCTGGTACTCTAAGAAAACAGTTAGGGTTAGAAAAATAGCCCACCCCAAGACCCTGAACAGTGAGTGCAAAGTGCACTAAAGTTCCCCAAAGGACATAGAAGTCGTGATAGGGGAATTCTGCAGGAAAGACACAAACCAGCAATGCAACAACAATGGATTTCCAGTCGAGGGTACCTGTGGAACAAGGGGACCAAGTCCAAAAGTAACAAGCAAGTCAGAGATGGGCAGATGCCCAGGAAATGCCAGCTGTGGGTGCAAAGAAGCTGCTACTAGGACGTAGAAGCTGAGGATTCTGCAGGAACGACAAGGGCTAGAGACTTTCCCTTTGGAGGATGGATCCCCCACGCCATGGAGAGTCGTGCAAAAGTGTTTTCCTGAAGAAAGACTGCAAACAACCCTTGCTACCTGCAAGTCGTGCGGTTAGGGTTTTTGGATGCTGCTGTGGCCCAGGAGAGACCAGGATGTCGCCAATTGCGTCAGGGGACAGAGGGGGTGCCCAGCAAGACAAGGAGCCCTCTCAGAAGCAGGCAGCACCCGCAGAAGTGCCGGAACAGGCACTATGAAGTGGAGTGAAACGGTGCTCACCCGAATTTGCGCAAAGGAGTCCCACGCCGTCGGAGGACAACTTAGGAGGTTGTGCAATGCAGGTTAGAGTGCCGTGGATCCAGGCTTGGCTGTGCACAAAGGATTTCCGCCAGAAGTGCACAGAGGCCGGAGTAGCTGCAAAAGACGCAGTTCCCAGCAATGCAGTCTGGTGAGGGGAGGCAAGGACTTACCTCCACCAAACTTGGACTGTGGGAGTCACTTGGACAGAGTTGCTGGATTCAAGGGACCTCGCTCGTCATGCTGAGAGGAGACCCAGGGGACTGGTGATGCAGTTCTTTGGTGCCTGCGGTTGCAGGGGGACGATTCCGTCGACCCACAGGAGATTTCTTCGGAGCTTCTAGTGCAGAGAGGAGGCAGACTACCCCCACAGCATGCACCACCAAGAAAGTAGTCGAGAAGGCGGCAGGATCAGCGTTACAGAGTTGCAGTAGTCGTCTTCGCTACTTTGTTGCAGTTTTGCAGGCTTCCAGCGCGGTCAGCAGTCGATTCCTTGGCAGAAGGTGAAGAGAGAGATGCAGAGGAACTCGGATGAGCTCTTGCATTCGCTATCTAACGAATTCCCCAAAGCAGAGACCCTAAATAGCCAGAAAAGAGGGTTTGGCTACTTAGGAGAGAAGATAGGCTAGCAACACCTGAAGGAAGTCTCTGACGTCACCTGTTGGCACTGGCCACTCAGAGCAGTCCAGTGTGCCAGCAGCACCTCTGTTTCCAAGATGGCAGAGGTCTGGAGCACACTGGAGGAGCTCTGGGCACCTCCCAGGGGAGATGCAGGTCAGGGGAGTGGTCACTCCCCTTTCCTTTGTCCAGTTTCGCACCAGAGCAGGGCTGAGAGGTCCCTGAACCGGTGTAGACTGGCTTATGCAGAAATGGGCACCATCTGTGCCCATGAAAGCATTTCCAGAGGCTGGGGGAGGCTACTCCTCCCCAGCCCTAACACCATTTTCCAAAGGGAGAGGGTGTAACACCCTCTCTCTGAGGAAGTCCTTTGTTCTGCCTTCCTGGGCCAGGCCTGGCTGGACCCCAGGAGGGCAGAAACCTGTCTGAGGGGTTGGCAGCAGCAGCAGCTGCAGTGAAACCCCGGGAAAGGCAGTTTGGCAGTGCCAGGGTCTGTGCTAGAGACCCGTGGGATCATGGGATTGCACCAACAATGCCAGGATGGCATAGAGGGGGCAATTCCATGATCTTAGACATGTTACATGGCCATATTCGGAGTTACCATTGTGAAGCTACACATAGGTAGTGACCTATATGTAGTGCACACGTGTAATGGTGTCCCCGCACTCACAAAGTCCGGGGAATTGGCCCTGAACAATGTGGGGGCACCTTGGGGCTAGTGCCATGGTGCCAGGGTTTTCACTTTGAGCACTGGGCCCTGGCTAGCAGGATCCCAGTGAGACAGTGAAAACACCCTTACATACACTCACAAACCGCCAAAAGTGGGGGTAACAAGGGTAGAAAGAGGCTACTTTCTCACAGCACCATACTCCGGAATCTAAAGTGGATTAGTGGGGGATTAACAGAGGGAAATATAAGTTATTAATTTGAGCGGTGGACATGTGAGTCTGTTAGTTGGATTGGATGGGATAAAAGAGGGATAGAGAAGTGAAGAGTCAAGAAGATGTTATTTGTGAGATCATAAGTGTAAGATGAGAATTGGGATACGTCAAAGGAGGGATAGAGGAGGGAAGAGTCTCAAAAGGCTTATTTGGGAGGTCATAGTAAAATGAGGTTCAGGATGAGTCAGAGAGTGGAGGTAGGAGATATTTTGAAAGAGGCAGATAATTAGATATAGACATAGAGTAGTGAATTGGAGAGAGTTAAAATTGTTATTTCTACAGTGGGATTAAAGTTATAAATAGTAGGCTAGCAGCAGAGTTCTGAAATAGTTGTAGTCTTTTCATAGTTGGTAAAGATGATCCGTGGTTGAGGCCATTGGCGTAATCAGGTTTAGACAGTTCAAGAGAGATAGTAGCTTGTACCTTGATTGGAAATCCTAGGAGGGGCAAGATGAGCCACAGAGATTTCACAGTAATGAAGCTTGATCTTGCTAACTTGTCCATTAGAGCATTCATTGATGGCTTGCAGTCTATGATAAATCCAAGGTTTCTTGCTTTCTTGGAAAGTTTAGGAGTTAGTCACAGATTGTCAGACCTGGAGCCAAATGGGTCATAATTTTGCCAATCGCCACATGTGAGTATTTCAGTTTTAGGCACATTCAGTTTGAGATGTCTCTGTGTTATCTGCTGATAAGCAGCTCTGAGGCAATCAAAGATTTTTTGAGTTTTCATTGTCCTGAGGGCTTTCCAGTTTGAGAAGTAGTTGTGTGTCATCTGTGTAGTTATAGCATGTGAGCTGAAATTCATTGATCATTGCTAGCAATGAAGGTGGTGAAAAGCATGGGTGAGAGGAAAGAGGCTTGAGGTATGCCTGCTTTTGTGTAGTACAGTTTGGATGAGAAGTGGGAGTATTAAAAACGTTTGTTCGGTTTTGAAGGCAAGATGTGATCCAGTCAAGAAAAGCCCCTTTAATGCCGTCTTCATGGAGTCTTTGGATAAGAGTGTTATGATGAATTGTGGCAAAGGCAGCTGAAAGGTCCAAGAGAAGTAGTGCAACAACACCGTTCCAGTCTACCCAGATGGTGGTAAAGGCAAAGTCTGTGCTCTTCTTGGTCGGAAACCTGTTTGGAAATCAGACGGTATGGAGTTATCTTCAATAAATTGTGACATCTTGGTGAATGCTGTTCATTTTCTCAGATTACCCAGGAAAAGTTATTTTGTAATTGACCTGCAATTGATTAGGTCTCATGGGTCCAGGTTTGTTTTGCTTATTAATGGGCGTATGCATGCCTTTTTTTAAGTCTTCTGGAGAGATTACTATTGTTAAAGAATTATTGATGATTGTTCTGACTGGTGTAGCAGCAGAGGTAGTTAAAAGAATGGTCATGAAGATTTGTGGTGAACAAGGATCAGAAGGCCAGCTGGGAAACCGGCTGGCCTGCTTTTTTTTTTACAAGATCCATTAATTCAGGCATTGGGAGAACATGGCGGCTTGCGCCGTAGAAGCGCTAGAACGCGTTACCTGGGTTTCCTGGCCGGTTTTGTGGTGACACGAGGCCCACGCTGGGTGCTGTGTCGATGTGCTGCCATTTGTTGAGAGGGATGGCGGTCCTTCCGGGAGGCTTTTATAACACTGGCGACTCCTACGGTGCCAAGGGTTGGAGCCGAGCCGCTTTGGAGCTGCGGCAAAGCCCCAGAGCGGCAGAACACGTTCCCCTTCAGGGGAGTGGAGGAAGAGTCAGTACAAGCTGGAAGACGGTGCTGGAAGATGTTAGAGGAGTCGGGGAAGCTGTTGAGGCTACTGGAGGAGGTGTCAGACGGCAAGATGTGGGAGAGAGAGCTAGGGCTCCAGGAACAGAGGAAGGGGAACGTCAAGAAAAGGTAGGCAATTGCTCTAACCTTGAGGTGGCGGAGAGGACTGATTTAATGAGGGAACCCATCGTGAAAAGTGACATGGTGCAAGCACGACAAATGAGACAAATGTTGGCTACAGGTGAAGTGGTGAATTAGCAAAATAAGTAAAAAATACAGTACTGTGGTTAAACCTAAAATTACCCCCTTGTTGAGGGCATATTTCAAAGCACTACAGACGGATGTTTGCGCCTACAGTATAACGGAGCAAGAATCAGGTGAAAAGGCCCCTAATTCACAAAGTATGGAGGGCAATAAGGACATGGGGGGAGCGAAGCAAGGGAGATCTTGCGTATGGGCATGGAGAATCCGGGAGGTAGTCCCGAGGTTTTGAATGGGGGCAGCAGTGCGACTGCTCCCGTCCGGTTGAGCAGTGATGTGGTAGTTACCCCTACAGGATTGGCTCTAGCATTCTCTGAACCCTATTAAGGCATAGGACCGTAAACAGTATGCCGCACCTGACTCCTGTTATAAGGAATCCTTTGGAGACTATTATTTTATATCTTGCGCATGACATTAAAAAGGGATTTGCGGTCTCTGAAGCAGATCAAGTGGAGATAAGGGAGGTTTGTGAGGTTTTGGAAAAGAAATTCGACCTCTTGGCGATTAGAACTCAGGCTCTTGAAGAGTCAGTTGGGACCCTGATGGAGGAATTAAGGAAGAATAAAGATGAAATTCAACTACTAAAGGGAAGTGAGCAGGTCCTGCAGAATACATTGGAGCATTTGGAAAATTGTTCCAAAAAGAACAACCTGAGAGTTTTAAATGTACCCGAAGGGGTGGAAAGGGAAGGTCTGAAAACATATATAGTCTCTCTCATCCTGACAGCACTCTCGTTGGAGGAGAGTAAGGAAGAGATCACAAAAGATATCCAGAGGATTCACAGAGACCCATTTCAGAGAAATCCTAATAGTAAAAAGCCCTGAAGAATATTGCTTAGTTTTCAAACTTATGTTTTAAAAGAGAAGATCCGGACGAAGGCACTAAAAATGAAAACACTTAGAGGAGGAGACTTCTCTTTCGAGATTAGATCGGATCTGTCCAGGGTAATCATACTAAACAACGGGAATTTGGGAGACGTTTGGAAGAATTAAAAAAACTAGTTGTGTCGGCCCAACTTAAATTTCCGGCCTTCCTTAGAGTAATGTATAACAACAAGATGTATAACATTAGAGACCAGAGAGCAGCGGATAAGTTGCTGGAGGCTATCAGGAGTGGTGGTGTCGGTCAATGATGGGCTAGTTTATGTGAAAACAGATGATCGGGAAACCTATAGGTGCTCTAAAATTGGACTAACATCAGTCCACAAATGAAGGGGGGTTCTTCAAGGGTTGGGGAGGGGGGGCAAGGTTGAGGGGAGGAGAGGGGCACTGGGTGGGACGCATGTGGGGAAAATCAAGAAAAAAACCTCAGACACCTCAGTTAATTTTTTGTTCTATGCAATAGATTAATAATAGCAGTGGACGCCTGGGAGACAGGAATAGATTTATCCAAATTATGTCATGGAATGTCAATGGTCTGCGAACTAAAGAGAGAAGGGAGAAGATTTTGCAGTATTTGACGGACTCCCCGGCTCATATACTAATCTTGCAAGAAACTCATTTGACTAGGGCGGAATGTACAGAATTGTTTAAAGCTCAGAAATGGGTTCAATGTTTTGTTTGCAAGGAACATAACTTTAATACGAAAGGGGTTGCGATTCTAATTAAACAACAGGTTAATACTGTGGTGCTGGAGGTGGTGTAGGATAAATTAGGAAGGTGGATTATAGTGAAACTACAGCTATGTGGTAGGAGGTTCACGTGGGTAGGATTTTATGGCCCAAACTGTGATGATATAGAGCCACTTAGAACATTTGTTCTCATCTATTGGATTTTCCTGACCCACTCATTAGGGCTGGTGACTTTAATGTTGAATTGGACAATAAATTAGATAGGTCAACGAAATGTAGATAAATAGGTATGCCAAAATCAAAGCAATATCTGAAGGGGATGATGATGGAATTTGGGCTGTATGATCTGTGGAGGCAGAGAACCAGTGCCAAACAGGGGTTTTCTTATAGTAACAGAAAATACGGGCATGGCTCCTGGATTGACTATTTTTTAGTCGATCGGGTGTTGTGTGATTTAATTGAAGATATAACTTATTCGGTATCTCACCTATCGGACCATTCAGCTGTAGTACTGAGAATCGGCCTTTTGCAGGAAACAGGAACTAGGAGATGGACTCTAGATCATTTGTTACTGTTGGACAGCACAGTTATCTCTCAACTTCGTTTTGAGACAGAAGAGTTCTTTAAAGTTAACCTGGGATCTGCCCCTTCGACTTTGGTGTGGTACACTTTTAAGGCTTATACCAGGGAGAGGATTGTGAGTATCTCCAGTCATAGGAACAGACAGTAAAGGAATGAAATAAGCGCTTTAGAACGAGAACTGAGGAATGAGGAATATAGAGGGGGAGGACAAGTACGGTTTGAAAAATAGGGTAAGACAGGTTAGGCAGCAGCTTGAAGAAATATTACAGGCTAGAGTCGCAAAGAGGTGGGAAGCGAGCACAGTTGCTTATTTTGAGTATGTGGAGGGAAATTGTTAGCCTGGAAGACTAAGAGGGACCAAGAGCAGAATCACATTAAATAAATTGTGTCTTATCAATCAGGAGAAAGGGTCATTAGTGGTAAGGGTATAGAGGAAGCCTTTCAGAGGTTCTTTACCCAACTTTACACTGAGGAGTTGAAGGTGGGGGAGGGAGAAGTAGAAGCCTGGTTGGGGATGGATACTCTGCACAGTCTTACACAGGAGGAGCAGATCTCTTTGAATAAACCTATTACTCAGGGTGAGATAAGAGCAGCTCTGAAAGAAATCAGGGGAGGGAAATCCACAGGACCAGATAGTACCCCTGTGGAACTTTATAAAGTTCTAGGGAAGTCTATAGTACCTGTTATATCAGAACTGTTCTCAGAGATCTTTGAGGAAGGAGAGTCCTTACCATCTTCCCGGAATGAGGCAATTAATTAACACATTTTAAAGCCTGGAAAGAGTCCAACTCAGTGTGAATCATATAGGCCAATATCGTTGCTAAATAGCGATTATAAGTTGTCTGCAGAAATACTGGCTGACAGATTAAGTGGAGTGGTGAATGGTTTGATACATATAGTCCAGAAAGGGTTTATCAGAGGTAGATTCCTACACAAATTAACTTTCAATTTGATCAATGCGATAGATTTTGCCACAACCTTTGAGGCCCCTCTGGCTGTGATGACTTTGGACGCAATGAAGGCTTTTGACAGAGTCAATTGGGAGTATTTAATTACAATTCTTCAGTGGAATAATTTGGGTGAGAAATTCTGCAGGACTATTGGTCAGATTTATCAGGTTCCTTCAGCTTGGATTTTGGTGAGTGCGAACCTTACCACACCCTTTAGGATAACTAGAGGTACCAGGCAGGTCTGTCCCTTATCTCCTTTATTATTCAATTTGTATATTGAACATTTGGCAGAAAGATCAGGCAGAATTCTGTAATATCCCCTTTTTTGCTGTAAGGGATGCTAGAGAAAGGTTGCTCTTTATGCGGACGATCTCCTTGTGTACAGATCGCGCAGTATTGGATATTGCAGAGAAATTTGGTAACATTTCTGGATATTATGTGAACATAGGCAAAAACAGAGAGAATGATATGGAATCAGATGAGGGATTACTGGCAGGGAAAAAGTGAAATGAGATATTTAGGTATAACGATTGTGCAGGATATAGAACAGATTTCTGTAGTGAATTTGAAGAAACTTCTGGGAGAATGCAGTAAGTTAATGCTAGGGTAGGTACACCTTCCCTTGACAATATTGGGAAGAGTTTGGCTGGTAAAAATGGGAATCCTGCCCAAGCTGAATTTTATATTCAATTTGATCCCATTGCAAATGAATAAAGTGTACATAGATATCATGGAAAAAGCTTTGTAGAAGGCGAGAGAAGGGGGCCTGGCCCTCACGGATCTACAATATTAAGCAGGGGCATCCCAAGTAAAAAATTCTAGGATGCTCTTTACCTCCCCAGACTCATCAGCAATTGGAGGCATGTTTAAGGCTATGGTAGGTACTATAAACGGGGCAGGAAAACATTTTTATACAAATGTGGAGATCCAATTTTTTTAAAAATAATGTTACGTTGAAAGCGCTACAAGATTTGGCAAAGGATTGATATAAGTTAAGAAAGGCAGTGAAGGGAGACTATTATAGTCATTGCGCCCCCAATTTGGAATCCCCAGGTGCCCCTGATTGTCTAGATGATATATTAGTTGTACCGATTAGGAAGGAAGGTATAGAGTATTGGGGGAATCTTTTTAGGGATGGATCCCTATTTTCTTGGAAAGAGCTATCAGAAGTAACTGGGGGGACTCTATCCAGACTGAAGTACACCCAGTTGAAGGGTTGGTGACAGGGTATTTGTGCAAACTTGGGATCAATCTATCATCTGGAAGATAAATTACGAAGAGCACCCTCCAGCTCTGAGAAGGTATCGTCATGGTATTGGGGAATTTTAGAAGCAGTTGACAGAGAATTCAAGCTAGCATAAGTTCTCTGGTGAGAAAGCATGTCTTGGGAGCAGCTACAAGAATGGTGGCAAGTATCAATGCGTACCTTGTTTGACATAGTGAAACCTGCCTCTTTAAAGAGAAATCATCTCTATTCTATACATAGAGCTTATATGTCCCCATACAAACTCTCAAAAATGATGAAAGTGGGTGAGGTTAAATGTGCTAAATGTGGGATACAGAGTGCAACAGACATTCACATTGCTTATGGAGAATCCAGCAGTCGATCCATTCTGGAAATAATTGTGTAAAACAGTTTCAAATATAGGCGAGATATTAGGGTAAGCCGTCCATTGATCATTTTTGGACTACATGAGGAATTTGTAGAGAGGAGCAGAGATTTGAAGAACCTGCTCTCCTATTCCATACTGCTGAATAGAAGGGAAATTTGTCAGAAATGGGTGGCAGAGACACCCCCACTGGTCACTGATTGGCTTAATGCTCTTTGTTACACTTCAAAAATGGAAATGGCAGTAGGAGTTTCTAAAAAGAAAAAAGAAAAATTGTGTTCACCATTGCTGGAGCGGAGGGGACACCAGGGTCAGCGTTAGTAAGGGTTTGAGCATTATTTGTAGTCCAATGATTATGCACCTTTCTTCTCTCCAGCTGCAGCGGCTGTCTAGCCCCCCTCCTCCACTCTAAGGGGCTAAATTAGAGAGACTCTGCCTCCCTGGCATCGACCACCTAGGCATAAGAGAGGTTGTGAATGGTTAAGGCTTGGAGATGGCTTGGAGTCTGAGGTGAATGGGGACAGAAAAAAAGATCCATAAATTCAGTTCCTGATAGTTGCCTCAGATAGTTGTACTATGGAATGTTAATACTAATACTTTGACATTAGTGTCACTAATTGATGTAACCATGTTTTACTGTAACCTAATGTACCCCATGTAGGAGACATTTATTTGTGTAGCTGAGTTCTCCCAGGTTCCAAATTACAAACAAATATAAACTTTTATATCAGCGCAGATCTGTTGGATAAGTGAGCTGCAGTGTCTTGTCAAGATTGCAACCATTGGTCCAGAAAATATGTGAGGTAAAAAAAGTAAACGTGTTTGTAAAACACAGGATGGGTAAGAAGGTCATGCCTGCTATGCTCTGCAGAAGGTCCAGATGCCATATTCTGAGAGTTTTGTAAATAGATGGTGCTGGGAGAAGGGAGGCCTGAATTCACAGCTTCATGCAGGAGGGAGGCACATCCCAGTAAGAGGTAGGGAAACTATTAATGACACATCATTGCAGTTTACAACACCGTAGAAGAATTAATAAGTAACCCCTGAGACAGGTTCATCTGGAGTCTTTTTCCTTCATACTGACCACATGGACTCAGGCAAAACTAGAGAGTTGACCCTTTGAAACTAAGAACCACTTAAATACACACACAAAAAGCCATTTATATGTTTGCTTATCTCTGCATAATGGTAGAATGCATTTCATATAAAGGGCTCAGAAGCCTCAGACTAGTGAACCATACAAGAAGTACATAAATATGATTATTCCTGCATCCTCTGGACAACATCCCAGTTCATAAACGTGTGCACTTGCAAGTCATCAGCACTATGGTTAGACTGAGGTGGATGACATTTGTCAATTATTTTGCTATACCTATACAACCTCCACATAGAATCACTAGCTAGTTTAATCCAACATTCATCAATACAGCAATAAATACCAAAGTGTGCTTCAGAGTGTCTAACGATCGAACCTATCGCTCTGCCTATTTCCATACATGCAAGATAGTGTCTTTCAAACTAGATGTGCACAGAAAACCTAAAACTTTCATCTTTCCAAAGGACTTCAGGACATTAGTAAAAGCATTGGTGCTCTCTCATCTCTATAGTGGAGGTACATTGTTGTCTGGCATCCTCTACTCTACTCTGGCTCACCTCATTGTCATTTTACAAGCTTCAGCCAGACTATTCACAGCCACGTAAACGTCATAACACATCACCTCCATACCAAAGGAACTTAATTGGGTCTTGAAGCAAGAATTAACGTTTACGTGCCTATCTCACATACAAACACATGCAAATCAAATCAGACTAAATCTCAAACTGCCGAAAACCCACCCCTTTAAAGCGCACCTAGGAGAGTAGTTTGCTCTTCTGTACCAATTAACTATTTTTTTTCTTCATCTCTACTGTAATGTTGGAAATTACTGTAAAAACAAAAGACAAAAGAAATGGTTCTTTTTTTGTTGTTCTTTTTTAGTATCAATTTGTCTATTTTTCGGATAAGCTACGAGAACAGGTGCTATCCCTCAGCAATCATAGCCAAACATGAAAACACAAAAAATTACAATAATAATTTTATAATTACAGATGCACAATTAAAGCCTAAAGAAATGTACTGATTGCAAACTGCTGGTTGGTTGGGGGGTGGGGACTGAGACTACACTACCCTTTAGGCAAAGTGAGCTGAGTGAACAAGAATGGTCTAGTGGTCTAGACTGCGAACAGTTCCTTGTTGTCTTCACTACACACAAATACAATAGGCACTAGAAGGAAGAGGCATGGCTCATAAAATCAGAATTCAATAAACATTTTTTATCTTTGGGTGACATTTAGAAATGACAAACAATGGTGATCAAAGCTAGTCCAAAGGAAATGTCTTATACAACACATTTATCAAGTGGATCCTAGTCAGCAGGCACTGAGATCAGAAAACAAAGACAGGGCAAGCAATGCATAAATTGAGCTGGTGGTTGCAGGCGGGGCTCATCAGCACTCAGTTTTGTCGACTAGCACTTATCTTTCGTTATCAAACTTTAATCCGGAGGAAGACAAAGAAAAACACAAAACACAAAAAGAGGTAAATCAAGAAGAGAAGGAGGGAAAATCCAGGGATGAACAATAATATGTAAAAGTGAGATACAGAGCCAGGAAATGTTGGTTGGTGAATTAAACAGGCATGAGGTGGAGAATTACACAACCTTGATGTTTGGAATCCCTGCTATTTGTACTGTTCCAAAGTGATAGCTTCTCTGATGTGGTGGGAATATACAGCTTGTCATGAACCTTTCCTGTTTTGTTTTATTTTTATTGGGGTTTTCAAATTATTGCAGTACATATGTGTTCAATCGTAGGTTATGCACCTTTTCAAAGGGTGCAGTATTTCTCGAGCCACCTGCAAGTTAACTTATCACTCCTGCTAGACAATTTTGCAATTGGGGGGACAGAGTCTGACTGCCAGCCAAGATGGCTGCCTAACTCAGGAGCTCCTCGCATCGTTGGGTGAGTTTTTAGTCACTGGAACTGTTTTTACAATTAATAATGTTGGAGCTCAATAAAACTGGACCCATTGGTGAGAACAAGTTCTTGTTTGGATGCTGCTTTTACATTTATTATTATCAACTGGTAACAAGTTCAATCGACTTTCCCTCACAGCGGCGGTGCCTGACTGGATTACTTGCGCTCCTTCACTGATGGGAATGACCTTGCCCTAACATGCAACATATGACTTGTAGCTACTATATGGGGTTTCCATATTTTATTTCTTATTTTTGAACATTGTTTATAAGCTGCTGGTACTTATTGTTGAAATGTCACTTATTTCTGTTGAGACCTCTCTTTGCTGCAACAACATAATAATTTGAGTTCCTGTTTTGCTCTTTTTCTTTTATTCCAATTACTGAGACTTTTCAATTTTTTGTCCCAAAATTGTGCGGTGCTCTACTCTTTTAGATGGTTCTCTCCTATAATGTTTACATCTTCTTTTTAATGGGAATTTTGTGCACTGTATAGGCAAAGTAAAGAACACTAAAATGTCCCCTCCCATCAGTCAGCACCCTCTACTAATAAACTCTCACAGCTTTTTAAAGCAGATAATTGCCCTATAACATCAACTTTCTTTACTTCAAAGATGTCTTTGTCATCTTTCTCCTCTCTTAAATCCTCTCAGATCATGTCTCCGACTACTCATAAAAGAGTCAAACAAGACCCACCTTCTCCTGTGAAATCTCATTCACCGATTTATCTGGAACTTGTGCATGACGAAATACGAGCATTACATCTATTTATTGAAGAAACTTACTCTCAGATGCAAAACTTAAACAACAAATGGACTCAAATAGAGATAAGAGTATCTGCTTTGGAGCAACGTGTTAGTGATGCGCAAGATGAAGCAAATAAAATTGCAGTTTTAGAGAAGAAAGTGGCAAATTTGAAAGCACTATCTGAGGATTTAGAAAACAGAAATAGGTTAAATAATCTTCACCTTTATGGTTTACGGAAGGACTTGAAGGTAATGATCCGATTTCATTCTTTGATTTATTTTTACTACAGTTAGTAGGCTTGACGACTTCTCCAGTACTAAATATTCAGAGGGCACATCATTTAGGCCTATGTCTCCAAAACTCTTCTTCTTCATCTAAATTAAGAGGAATGATCATTTTCTTTCTCAAAATCACTGACTTATTAAAAGTCCTTAACGCAGCAAAGTCTGAAAGCAAATTTCATGGCAGGGAAGCAAGATCTTCATTTTGCAGGATGTTTAAAAAGCCACAGCTGCCACAAGGAAATCATTTTTGGATCTTTGTCCACAACTTTGTTCTTTAGGAGCTCATTTTTGGCTATTTCATCCCTAGCTTTTCAAAGTGACATTTCAGAATAAAACATCTTCATACACATCTCCAGCAGCTCTTCCAGCATTCTATAAATTCTATGGAAACATCTGGTCCTTCTACAAGTTGATTGTATAACTAGCTACAGTTGACATGTTTAATGTAAACTCTTAATTGCTGGTTTAATTGCTGGTTTATATTTGCTTTTTCTTCAGTTGTTGTTTGTATGCTTTTACTGTAATTATTTGTCTTTATTGTCTAACAATTTTCTTTTTTGCAGGTACCTGTTGTCCTTTGTATTATTACCTTTGCTCGTATCATTTGTCTGTTGGTGCGTTCCGTTCCCTTGCTGTGTTATCTTCACCCTGTGCTGCCATCGTCCCTACCCTAGTGTTCCTCCTTATCAGGTATGCTTTTACAGTCATCAATATTTTTCTTATTTTTTGTCCTCGCTTCTTCCTTCCCTGTGAACTCCTCGATCCCTAATTCTTCTATGTTTCTTGAGTTGAATATTTTACAAGACCTTTCGTTTGTTTATATTATTTGTTGTAGCATTCAGAGTTATTTCTTGGAATGTCAAGAGGGTTAGTAACCCAATAAAAAGCCAGAGAATTTAATCCTATTTAGCTAAATATAATCTAGATCTCCTTCTTCTACAAGAGACCCACCTAACTGAACCTGAAGCCCTAAAACTTAAACATGGATGGGGGGGCACTTTTTTAACTTCCCCTGTATTTGCAAAGAAGGATGGAATAATATTGCTTTGCCATAAGAAATTAACATTGAGTGTCGTTTCTCAGGAGTCTAAGTCAGACAACAGATGGCTGTTTTTTAAACTAATTGTTAATGGTACACCATTAACAATTGGTAACATTATGGCCCAACTCAATCAGTCTATCTACTTTGGCCTACCATTGCTAAATAATGTATGCAGTACAATGACAATTTCTTTATTTTAGGTGGGGATTGTAACCAAAAAGAGGATCCTTTTATAGATCGACAATCCACAGTGAAATGTATACCTCATAAAATGCATAAACAGTTTAATTCAGTCCTATTGAGAATATATAATCCACATAATAGGGAATTTTAATTTTTCTTTCCACCCCATGACTCCTTATCTATACTTGATCATATTTTTATTTCAAAATTGCTCTCCCAAAACCTTATTAGGTCCACCATTGAACCCATTGTGATATCTGATCATGCGCCAGTCATTACAGATTTTGATTTACTCCCTGTACATTCTGAATAGATTAGGTGGAGATTTAACAACTCTCTTTTGTTTGACACTACGTTTTCCTAATTTTTTATTACTTTTGCTGAGGATTTCTTTAATATTAACGAAACTTCTGATATGTAGGATGGAATTTATGGGATTTATTTAAGGCTGCAGCACGTGGATATATTACTGATTTTCTTTCCAAAAAGAAAAAAAGCTTATAATAAACAACATCACTCTCTGTTATCAAACATTAAGCATTTACAGCATCAATAATATTCTTCCTCCACTAATCCTAATTTGCAAGAAACTATTCAAGTAAAGTTACAGTTTAATAAAACCTCAAATGATAATGCTTCTTCTTTTCTTCTGTGTAGCAGTACCCGCTGTTATGGGAGTCAAAATAAAATGGGGACACTTCTTGCTAATTCTTTAAAAATTCTGAAACAATGCCACACAGTGCTATCTATAAACACTAGTACAGGTATTTCTGTTTTTAAGGATGCATTTGTCAAGTATTATCAAACTCTCTATACTCCTGAATTGCCACCATGCCACTCTCAGGTTGATGATTATTTAAAGGAGGTTGAAATCCTAATAAGAAACAAATTTATTTTTCTTCTCTTGAATCAGATATTTCTTTTCCAGAAATGCTTCAAGCCCTTCGTTCCCTTAAAAAAGGTAAAACTCCTGAGCCGGATGGTTTCACAGTGGAATTCTTCCTTCACTTTTCAAATATCCCAGGTTTCTGCATCTCTTTCAATTCTTCTCAAACTCAGGATCTGCAGGGGGTACTTTTCAAGAAGCTACCATTTGTCTTATTCCAAAAGAAGGTAAGGACCCTACCTACAGACCAATTTTTCTGGTTAGTGTGGACTACAAAATCTTTGCTAAATTGTTAACTTCACATCTTGATCCCCTTTCGTCTTCAATCATAGGTAAGGAGCAATCAGTATATGTCAAAGGTAGGCTTATGCCTGATAATTCTAGAACATTCTTTAATTTACTAAGCAAAGTCTCCACTCTTTCATATTCTTTAGTGACAATTTCCATAGATGCTGAGAAAGCGTTTGATCATATAGAGTGGTCCTTTTTTGAAGCTTTATCCTGGCATGGTTTGGGTCCTCATTTTTTCCTTTGCTTTATCAATCCCCAATGGCATCTGTCTTGGTCAATGGGAACATTTCTAGACATTTTTCATTACGTAGCGGAGTTCATCAAGGCTGTCCATTATCCCATCTTCTGTTTATTTTGGCCCTTGAGCCTTTTTTTTATCCTATATTAGAAATAATGGGCCATATGTATGAAAACTGGAGCTTGCAAATCGCAAATAGCGATTTTTAAGAAATCGATATTTCCGAGTCGCAATTGTCAATGTAACAAAATTGCGATTCGGAATTAGCGATTTCTTAAAAATTGCTATTTGTGGTTTGCGAGGCCCATTTACCGAATCGCAATTTGCATTCTCGCAATTTGCGTTTTTTTTGCGATTCGGTAAAAAATCGCAAATTGCGAGAAAGGTCGAGAATGCACACCTGGAGGAGCCTGATGACATCACCAGCAGGAAATGAGTCATCCCAGGCAGTTTCAGGTGCCACACCCAAACCAGCATCCTGAGAGAGAGCAGCCCAGCCACACAGAGCAGCACTCAGCAGGAGCAGACACACCTGAACCAGGATGGAGACCCCAGGAACATCACAGGAGAAGCAAGAGAGGAAGCGCAAGCTTAAATTTAGTGAACAGGAGCTGGAGGTCCTGACTGAAGAGGTTGTGAGGAGCCATGACCGCCTGTTTGTGAAATCTTCACTCCAGGTTCCTGAGAGCAAAAAAGAAGGTTGTGGCTGGACATCCAAGGAAAAATCTGCACCATTGGAGTGGCACAGCACTCCATAGAGGAGATTAAAGAAAGGTGGTACGACCTGCGCTCCTGTGCAAAGGAGGGGGTGGCAAGGAGACTTGCGGAGGCCAGGGGTACAGGTGGTGGACCACCAACCGAACCACCATCCACACCATTGGAGGACCTGGTGGAAACCACACTCCTCCCTGAAGCTGTGACAGGGGTCACAGACATCGACACCTCCGGTCAACCGAGTACAAGCCAAGGTAAGTGCAATGTTGTTTGTGAACCCAATATGTGTATGCACAAAAGCCCCTTAGGAATTAGCATGGAATGTGAAGTAGTGTGTGAAGTAGTCCAGTCCACATCTTAGAAGCAGCACAACAATGCATTATGGGAGTTGTGGTCCACAAACTAGTACAGACAGTAGCATAACAATGTAATGAAGCATAGTGACACCCAAGGTAACACAACACACACAGCACCATATAGAGCAGTACCTGTACCTTTATTGCCATTGTCAGACAGATAATGTAACATTCAGAACTGACATGCTGCATATTGTTGTTGCAGGTGGGCCAGGCATGTGTAGGGGAGACGGACACCCAGCAGCCCTCTGACACCAACACCAGTGGGTCCCTCCACATCTCCACTGTGCACCGCAGGCCCAGGGCACTACCACTGCCAGACTTCAGCGGTGACTCGGATGTACAGTAGGAAGGGCCAAGCACACCGTCTGCACCAGACAGGCGCAGCCAGATACTGGAGGGCAGGGGTCAGCCAGCACAACGCAGGAGTGCCACAGAGTCCCAGCAGCAACCTCATGAGGCAGGTGAGGGTCCGTCCTTGTTCGGGGGCCTTGAGGCTGCTATGTTGCAGCAGCAGCTCCTGCAAAACAAGCGCGTACTTAGTTTGGACCGGAACCTGTGAGTCCACAATAGACATATGATAGGCCTGCATCAGCAACTGGACGCACTGAATACCAACATCACACAGCTGCGTGCGGGACAGATGCAGGCTTCTGAGGACACTAGGGACCTTACTAGTGCAGTGCGTGACCTCTGCCAGGAGCTGCGCCATGAAAGGGTTAGCCGGCGCAGACAGGAACACCGATTCAGGACAATGTTTGGCAGCTACTGCAGGTCCTCCAACAGGATGGCGAACTCCACAGCACAAATCGCCCGTCGCGCTGTGGCGGCACAAGTGGAGGCTGCACACACCAGCAGGGACGTTGCCCAGGGCCTTGTGCACATCACAAATGTGATTGAACATGTCATGGGACAGAGATCTGCCACTCCCAGTGAGGTAGCCTTGGGGGATACTGAGGACAGTTCTAGCCTCAGTAGTGTTGCCGTACCTGCAGCAGACACCAGACGGCGCAGTGCCAGGTGCAGCACTGCCACTGAAGGTGACATTCAAGGTGCCAGTGAGTTAAGTGGGCACCCGAGTGGTGTGCGTGGGAGGAGAAAGGGACTCTTGCCGCAATTACACTGATGTTGCCACTAACTCATTTGTTAATTTCAGTTTTTTACATCACCTGTTTACTTTATTTATCACTCATTCATTACCTGACGTAAGGTAATAAATTACTATCACTACAGGTACAGTTGTCAGTGGATTTTTGTCATTCATACTCACGTCTGAAATGGTTGTGTGTGATGTTGGCACGCCTTTGCCTTACCTCTGCTGCACTGGTCCTGTCTGCTGGCTGTAGAGGTGGTATGGGATCGTCATCCTCATCTGATTCAGTGTCACTGATTTCTATAGGTAAGCTCCTGGTTGTAGCTATATTGTGCAAGATTGCACAAGTAGTCACTATTCTACATGTGGTTTCTGGACTGTACTGTAGTGCCCCTCCACTTTTGTGGAGGCAACGGAAGCGACTCTTCAGCAGTCCAAATGTGTGCTCCACAACGTTGCGGGTTGCCCTGTGTGCTGCATTGTATCTCAGTTCTGCTGGTGTTGTGGGATTGAGGTAGGGTGTCATCATGTAGGTGCGCACTGCGTAGGCACTGTCTCCTAGAAGGGACAGAAGGTGTGATGAGTAACTCAGCCATCTGACATGGGTTTGCCATCTATGCACCAGTGTACAGAGTGACATTACCTAGTAGATATCCTTCACCAAACTCCCCAGATAGCAGTCTTGTGTGGATGCCGCTGTGGCGAAAGATGTACGAACCATGTGTGCTCCGTGGGTACCTGGCCACGAGATCAGTTATGATATGGGAGGCATTGCATATCACCTGTATATTCATGGAATGTTGGTATTTACGGTTTCGGTACACATACTCTGTGACTGATGGTGGACATATTGCCACATGTGTGCCATCTATAGCACCTAGGACGTGGGGGAACTGTGCTATTTGGTAAAACTCTATTTTTGTCTGCTGTATTTCCTGTGGGGTGTTGGGGAATCTGATGTACTGTTGGAGTTTGCTTAGCATGGCGTTAATAAATGCATTGAAAAATCTGGAGAGGGTACTCTGTGACACCCCCCCAGCCGCTGCTATGACCCCTTGATAGCTCCCTGAGGCGAGTAGGTGTAGGGAACAGAATACCTGCACATGGGTGGGCATGCTGTGAGTCCTTAGTGTTTTGAGCTGCAGTATGGGTTGTAGCTCAGCTATCAGATCAAGTATCATGGCTGAGTTCAACCTATACCTCTCAAATATTTCCTCCTCTGTCAGGTCAAATAGTGTAATGCGCACTCTGAAAATGCGCTCCTGTCTCCTCCTCCCTCTCCTCAAACATGCCAAGATCCTCATCCTCCTCGCCATGACGTAGAGTGCAGCCATTGTGGAAAAGAGTCTGAGGCATTCTGGGCCTCTTTATATACGTTGCACCTGGTTACCACCTGGTTTCACTTAGTGGTATTTTGCATGTGCAAAATGCTATTCTGCGAAAAATCGCTAATTGCGATTTTTTGATGCATCTATTTGCGAGTTGGATTTTGCAAATCGCATTTTGCGCCGCGCAATTTCCTACTGGAAATACTGAATCGCAAAATGCGACTCGCAAAACCAGGTCGCACCGCAAAAAATCGCAATTTTAGCGATTTCTTATTTTTGGTCTGCGAATGCCTTTAATGCATCGCAGACCACGTTTTTGCACTCGCAAACGGTTGATTTTTGCGATTCGCACCGTTTGCGAGTGCAAAAACTTTTCATACATCTGGCCCAATATTACAATTGAAGGATTCAAGTATGGGGATAAACATTTGGAAACTTCTGCCTATGCAGATGGCATACTCATATATTTCTAATCCTGAACTCTCTGTACCTGCTCTACTCCAAGAGATAGCTGATTTTTCCCCGGTTTCAGGATTAGAGATACATTTTTGATAAAACTGAAATCCTCCCTCTAACCTAACTTTGTTTTAGACAATTGTTTGGTGTCACTAATTTTCATTGGAATACATCCAGGATTAAATACTAAGGTATTTGTTTTACATATTCTATTAAGGAATCCATTGCCACAAATATATCTTACTGTTGGGATAGGATTGATAGAACTATTATGTTATAGAATCCTGTATATCTATCTTGGTGGGGTTGTCTTGATTCAATCAAAATTATGATTTCTCCCATCATTCTATATATTTTATCCGTGATGCCAATTCCTCTACCTATTACTTTTTTCAAAAACGTGATTCAAAATTACCTGCATTTCTTTGGAGCAACAAGAAATCTAGAATTTCTCTTAGTCATCTCCACCATTCTAAACAGAAAGGTAGAGCTAATGTTCGTGACTTCCAGCTCTATCATAAATCTTTTTGTTTACGACAAGCTTCCAGGTGTGTTCTCTTGTCAATATCCACGTTTACCCCTGTATGGCTGGATATTGAATGTTCTTTTCTTCTAACTTTTTCTCCTCTACTGGTGTTGTCCTTTTCCTCAATGACCTCTATTATATCTCCCCTGATTCTTAAACATACTTGTGCTCTTCTAAGAACTTGCTATTTATCACAAACTGTAACTCGTACTTCTTTTTGACATTCTCCTCTTTGGCATAATAAACTCATTACTATCAATAAAAAACATTATTTTGGAAGTCTTGGAGACAAAAAGGTAAAGCATGCGTAAAATATGTATTCTAGAGTGATACTCCGCTTTCTTTTTCACTGTCCCAATAATTATTTAATTGTCCTAGTTCCTTTATGCCTAGGTATCTTTTCCTTATAAATATTCTTCTTGACGTCTTCTTTTCCTTGCCAATTCTCCCACCTTCTTTGCCATCGCACTCTTCCATTATTACCTCTTTTCCCAAGGCGTCAATTATTTAATTAATTAATTGATTCATTATTTGCCTCCCCTTCTGACAAACTAACATTTATCTAGGATTATAAGATATAGGCCCTCATTACAACTTTGGTGGGCGGCAGTTGTAACCGCCGTGCGGCCGCCAATGCAGCCACACTTCCGTGGTGGCCATTTCAACATCCCCGCTGGGCCGGCGGGCGGAAACAGCGGGGATGTCGGCCGCAACACAGGAGCCGGCTCCAAATGGAGCCGGCGGTGTTGCGGCAGTGCGACGGGTGCAGTTCCACCTGTTGCGCTTTTCACTGTTTGCTATGCAGACAGTGAAAAGCTCCATGGGGCCGTGGCAGGGGGCCCTGCGACTCCCCTTTCCGCCAGCCTTTTCATGGCGATTCCTATTGCCATGAAAAGGCTGGTGGGAGGGGGACTCATAATCCCCTAGGCAGTGCTGCAAGCAGCTCTGCCCTGGAGGATTACAACCGCCGGGGTCCTGGCGGTGCGACCGCGGTCGTAATTCCATGGATTGCACCACCATAATGAGGGCCATAGTGTTAGTCTTAATTGGTCTTGTCTCCTTATCACTTTTGCATTCCCATTTTCCTTTTCCTTGTTTACCCCCAATACTTTCAAAGTGTTACAGCAGCTTTCTTTCTTTTTACATTTTTTGTATACTTAAAGTTTATCTTTGAGTTTACAATCAATTGCTGTTAACATATGTTTCTTTTGTTTCTGATTTCAATAAAGTTTATTTACCTTAAAAGTCTTTCAGAAAGAGTGCCTTTCGTTGGTTAGTAGGGTCTGAGGCATGACTAAACACACTAGTCTAGAAAGAAGACACATGACTTTACATTTATAACCTTATACTGTACAACTGAAAACATTTTGGAATAAAACACATAACCTAACAATAACATTACTCTACTGAGAGTGAATTAATACACCATGTACAGAGAGTACTAGTGAACTTTGCACCAATTCAATCTTGCTTATTTCTAATGAACTATAAGGCAAAAGGTCATTCTGATATAGAGTTTTAGGACAGAATATTGATTGTAGATTTGATAGTTCTGATATTATGGTTGGCATCTATGGAATTGAACTGTTATGGGCTTGCTTTTTGCAACTTCATTAATAGCTTACAGCCTTAGTTAGAGTTTGGCCGACATAGTACTCAGTCAAAATGTGGCAAATGGTCCATCCACCATATTTAGAGTACCATAGAACATATTACAATTTCAGTAGACAGGATGGACATCAACCATGTTTCTGACTGAATATCCTGTACTCTAGACTGGAAATAAGGCCCTTAATCCTCAAGTGCAAAAGTTTAATCTACCACATTTAGAGTACCATTGAACAATTACACTTTTAACATGGACGATGGGACATCAACTATGTTTTCGACTATATATCCTGCCCTCTAAGCTCTAATTAAGGCCCTTAGCCTCAGGTGGAAGATGTAAATAATGTAATATTTTGACCCTCACATTCTAATAGCCCCCTCTAAAATATTTCTTTAAAAGAACAGTTTTATCGGCTATTGCTTATGTTGTTAAGATGTCTGCTGTCTTTAAATACCTCTTAGATGGAGGCAAAGTATTTCAAAATACAAAAATGCTTCAGGAATTATGATGGTTCCCCTGGTCAGTGTCATCTATATAAAAATTCATATCTCACACTACTGATGACGTCTCACTTGGAATAGCATCTTATGAAAAATATTTTCAAATGCCTTGAAAGAAATGATAATCTTAGGGGTGTTAGAAGTTATAATTACACTGCTAAAGTTTTTCAAAAGTGAAAGACTGCAAGACGTCTGCTTTGTGTGCTCCCTCTGGACTTTTGTTCCCACAAGCCTGCTGTCTGCCTGTGAGGAGGAGAAGCCTGTGGCCAGTTCCCCCACACTGTGCGCTGAAAAGCACCCACCACCTACCATAGCGTGGGATGTCTGGTGGTCTTTGTGTGCTCCCTCGGGACTCATGGTCCCACAAGCCTGCTGTCTGCCTATGAGGAGGAGAAGGGGCCGTGACCAGTTCCCCTGTGCCGCTCCCACCATGTACCCCAGCACGGGATGCGCCCGGGCAAAGCTCAGGTCAAGAACAAGCCTGTCTGTGCATGTTAGAGCCTGGAGGAGGCTGGTCTGGGCCCCTCCTCTTGCCTCTAGATACAGATTTGCATCTTGTGGACTCATTGGCTGTTCTTTCCAATCATTGCATTTTTTGGGTGTTTCCACTGCCATCCTTGTGGAAACAGGGCCTTCGTGGGAGACTTGGTCATCACGTATGGGAAACAAGCTGTAAGTTATAGCTATCTACTTGACTGCTTGGAGCTATGCTTAACAGTTTTGATGTTCATTTTGCTGCACCATAGTAGCCTTTTTGGAGCGCCACGTGAGCAAGCACCAACTAGTACGGAAAGCAAAGTTTCCTCAAAAGTCTTTGTGGGTTGACTCTTCAGGGGGTTTTACGTGCTATTACCTTTTGGGCCAGGGTACTTTGTCACAATATACCAAATTAGTTAGTATCTATATGTCGATGGGGAAATGGATATTACCTTCATGAGCCTCGAAACCCCAGCCATATACAACTATAGATGTGTTTTTGACACACGTTGTGGGCATTTTTGACAAACAGATTGAATTGGCGGAACGCCGCCTTTCTGTCTCCTGTCCTGTTCCTCTGCTGTCCAGTCCTCCTGGAACCGGTCTGCCTGGCTCTCCAATTGCAGGTGTGGGGGCGGCCATGGGGTCTTTGTTGGAGGGCAGCCAAGATCGTCAGCTATCGGCCATCCCTACTTTTGTGGCTTCTTTGCCATTGAGGCCGGGTACTACAAATATCCCTTTGGACCTAGAAGTCTTAATAGTATCTAACAAGGATTAGGGGTTTGTAAGGGAAAGAAAGAAACAAGAGGTTGGTAGTAAATCAAAACATCCTAGGGTTATCACTACTCAGTCGTCCAAATCAAAAGACTCACCTGCCAGACGTAAGGATAAGTTGGAAACTTTATTGGATTCTTTTCGTGGCACCATTTCAGGACTGGATTCCAGGCTGGTTCAGATTCGAGAGCATCTGACTGCAGATGAGTTGGAGTTTAACACGCAGAATCAACTAGTGCAGACCATAGGTGATCACATCTCCACCCTTGCCTCATCTACTCTCCCTGTCGCCACCACCTCAAGGCCTACTCTATCTATGATGGGAGAAGGGTCAGTGGAGAGGTGTAGTGTGCAGGGTGATATTTTATCTATTACACCCGTCTCACTCGTGTTCAGCAGTGGGCAGTGCTGTCCTGATAGTCAGTCTTTGGGGGAAAGTCAGCTTCTACGGTTCCACAGGGGGTTACTGGGTCTGGGGGGAGCTGTTCATCCACATGGTTTTGTGCAAGACCCAAGGGCAGTGGAATCAGCTAACTCCCCCACACATTTATACATATATATACTTATATATTTATAACCTTATATTGTACAACTGAAAACATTTTGGAATAAAACACATCACCTAACAATAACGTTACTCTACTGAGAGTGAATTAATACACCATGTACAGAGAGTACTAGTGAACTTTGCACCAATTCAATCTTGCTTATTTCTAATGAACTATAAGGCAAAAGGTCATTCTGATATAGAGTTTTAGGACAGAATATTGATTGTAGATTTGATAGTTCTGATATTATGGTTGGCATCTATGGAATTTAACTGTTATGGGCTTGCTTTTTGCAACTTCATTAATAGCTTACAGCCTTAGTTAGAGTTTGGCCGACATAGTACTCAGTCAAAATGTGGCAAATGGTCCATCCACCATATTTAGAGTACCATAGAACATATTACAATTTCAGTAGACAGGATGGGACATCAACCATGTTTCTGACTGAATATCCTGTACTCTAGACTGTAAATAAGGCCCTTAATCCTCAGGTGCAAAAGTTTAATCTACCACATTTAGAGTACCATTGAACAATTACACTTTTAACATGGACGATGGGACATCAACTATGTTTTCGACTATATAGCCTGCCCTCTAAGCTCTAATTAAGGCCCTTAGCCTCAGGTGGAAGATGTAAATAATGTAATATTTTGACCCTCACATTCTAATAGCCCCCTCTAAAATATTTCTTTAAAAGAACAGTTTTGTCGGCTATTGCTTATGTTGTTAAGATGTCTGCTGTCTTTAAATACCTCTTAGATGGAGGCAAAGTATTTCAAAATACAAAAATGCTTCAGGAATTATGATGGTTCCCCTGGTCAGTGTCATCTATATAAAAATTCATATCTCACACTACTGATGACGTCTCACTTGGAATAGCATCTTATGAAAAATATTTTCAAATGCCTTGAAAGAAATGATAATCTTAGGGGTGTTAGAAGTTATAATTACACTGCTAAAGTTTTTCAAAAGTGAAAGACTGCAAGACGTCTGCTTTGTGTGCTCCCTCTGGACTTTTGTTCCCACAAGCCTGCTGTCTGCCTGTGAGGAGGAGAAGCCTGTGGCCAGTTCCCCCACACTGTGCGCTGAAAAGCACCCACCACCTACCGTAGCGTGGGATGTCTGGTGGTCTTTGTGTGCTCCCTCGGGACTCATGGTCCCACAAGCCTGCTGTTTGCCTATGAGGAGGAGAAGGGGCCGTGACCAGTTCCCCTGTGCCGCTCCCACCATGTACCCCGGCACGGGATGCGCCCGGGCAAAGCTCAGGTCAAGAACAAGCCTGTCTGTGCATGTTAGAGCCTGGAGGAGGCTGGTCTGGGCCCCTCCTCTTGCCTCTAGATACAGATTTGCATCTTGTGGACTCATTGGCTGTTCTTTCCAATCATTGCATTTTTTGGGTGTTTCCACTGCCATCCTTGTGGAAACAGGGCCTTCGTGGGAGACTTAGTCATCATGTATGGGAAACAAGCTGTAAGTTATAGCTGTCTACTTGGCTGCTTGGAGCTATGCTTAACAGTTTTGATGTTCATTTTGCTGCACCATAGTAGCCTTTTTGGAGCGCCACGTGAGCAAGCTCTAACTAGTACGGAAAGTAAAGTTTCCTCAAAAGTCTTTGTGTGTTGACTCTTTAGGGGGTTTTACGTGCTATTACCTTTTGGACCAGGATACTTTGTCACAATACACCAAATTAGTTAGTATCTATATGTCGATGGGGAAATGGATATTACCTTCACAAGCCTCGAAACCCCAGCCATATACAACTATGGGTGTGTTTTTGACACACGATGTGGGCATTTTTGACAAACAGATTCAATTGGCGGAACGCCGCCTTTCTCTCTCCTGTCCTGTTCCTCTCATGTCCAGTCCTCCTGGAACCAGTCTGCCTGGCTCCGCAATTGCAGGTGTGGGGGCAGCCATGGGGTTTTTGTTGGAGGGCAGCCATGATGGTCAGCTATCGGCCATCCCTACTTTTGTGGCTTCTTCGCCATTGAGGCTGGGTGCTACAAATAGCCCTTTGGACCTAGAAGTCTTGATAGTATCTAACAAGGATTAAGGGGTGGTAAGGGAAAGAAAGAAACAAGAGGTTGGTAGTAAATCAAAACGTCCTAGGGTTATCACTACTCAGTCGTCCAAATCAAAAGACTCACCTGCCAGAGGTAAGGATAAGTTGGAAACTTTATTGGATTCTTTTCGTGACACCATTTCAGGATTGGATTCCAGGCTGGTTCCGATTCGAGAGCGGCTGACTGCAGATAAGTTGGAGTTTACCACGCAGAATGAACTAGTGCAGACAATGGGTGATCACATCTCCACCCTTGCCTCATCTACTCTCCCTTGCGCCACCACCTCGAGGCCTACTCTATCTATGATGGGAGAAGGGTCAGTGGAGAGGTTAAGTGTGCAGGGTGATATTTTATCTATTACTCCTGTCTCACTCGTGTTCAGCAGTGGGCAGTCCTGTCCTGATAGTCAGTCTTTAGGGGAAAGTCAGCTTCTATAGTTCCATAGGGGGTTGGTTACTGGGTTTGGGGGGGCGCTGTTCATCCACATGGTTTTGTGTAAGGCCCTAGGGCAGTGGAATCAGCTAACTCCCTCAAATGGGAGTCGATGCCTCCCCATTCTACTACAGTTATCCCTAATTTTCCCCAGAAGCTATGCACTACTTGGTTGTTTTGGGCAATGTGCCTCGTTTTAACCCGGGCACCATGGAAAGCTTGAATTAGCTGGAAAATAAGGTCTTGCACTGGTTGGACTTGAACTCTTCTTTGGGGATCAAGACTTGATATGATTAAAAAGGTCAAAAGGGTTAAGTGTATAGGAAAAGAAATCCTTGGAGGGTGACTGCTACATTATAAATTTTAACAAGCCGTTCATTGCAGGCCGAATCTTTGCCTCCATTAGACATCCTAATGCTGACATTGTTCCTACTGCTATTGTAGTCCTTCCTTTGGGTTTCTTCTACAGGCCTGTACCAGTGGATTGTTTTCCAATGTAAAAGCAGCAGTATGTTCCAGGTTCCCAAATTCCAGCCCAGGATGGCTGAGTAGTTGCCCTCTGTGAGTTGACCCTTGCTAACAGATTTGCTGCTCTGGCCAACCTGGATGGTTATGACTGACTTGAAGGGAATGCCATTGGGGAGGGGCCAGGACAACCTTACTAAATGATCCTAAAGAGGACCCACTAGACTCTGATGTTAAAGCCCTCAAATGTATTAGCAGGAATATTGATGGGCTTGCAAGCAAGTTCAAGGATCCAAAGTGGCAGGATTTTGTCAGAGGCTTCAGAGTGATCAGTTTACAGGAGACTTGTGCAATATCCAATTGATTTTTTTAGAGGGATATAAGATTTTTTATTCCAGAGACGAAATCTCAGAATGGAAGTAATATTCAGGCCCTGGGAATGTTTTCACAAAATTTGCCTGGTACTGTCTCATCCACAGCTAACATTATGGTGGCAGGTAATTCTATCGTCCATATGTGTGGGGACCCTAGGGAGGGTGGTGGGGCACAAATCTGGTGGTATGCTATTTCCGGGCTATCATTTGGAACATTCTCAATAATGTTTCTTTTTAAATACTTTGTTGAGCAAGTTTTACTTAGTTTTCTCTTTCAATAAGACTTCTTCATCAGCTAGTGCTTTACATCCCATCTTTATATGGAGGTTGTGAGACATGTATTGAATTTATTTTTGGCGCAGCACCTCTTTCCCTTGTATAACCAAGACAGAGATACCCTGGACTCCTTTTAGTGACCACAAACTGGTGTGTGTGTGTTCCTATGCTGGTCTCCATTGGTTCAAGACTCCCCAGTAGGGGCCTGTGGAGCCCTCAGACCTATGTATCAAGGCAGGAGACTGAGGTGGTTGCAGTTAGAGTTGGATGACTTTATAGGTCATTGCATTCTCATTGTGAGAAGAAGTTTGAAGTTTGTCTATGAGACAATAGCTTACCTTGTGAAGTTCTGGGGGCCTTTGAAGTGATTTCCAATTTGGCATCTAGTCTTTTGTAGGCCCCAGTGTCTCTGGGTATTACAGACAGGCCTAGATGGTTTGACAAGGGTTTCACCTTGGCACAAATACATCTTATATGTGCCTTTAACAACAGGGATCCTGTCCTAGTGAAAAATAGTCACATTCAATTAAAAAAGAAGATGTCGAGGCATGAGATTGAGTTAAGGGATGCGGCCTGGGAAGACCTGCTTGAAGCAAGTACTTTAAAATGTAGTTCCAAATTCTGGGGACTATCAGATAGTCCGTTTTTTCGTCCCCGGAATCCGCAGCGTCCATGGGTTCTCACATCATTGAGAATTGTTGGGTCACCTTCTTTGAGAAGTATTACAAAATTTTGCACCCCATTGATGCGGGGGTGAGGGCCCTCTAATTTGGTATTTTCCCTTGAGGAAGCTAAGAAGTGTTTAATAGGTTCAACTATTCATGCTATCTATTGGAGTGGACCGTGACATTGTCCTCTTTTTAAGAGATCTGCATACGAATATCACAGACTCAGTACGTTACTCCAGCGATCTTAAACATTCTCAAAGTTTTTACATCAAAAGGTGGGGGTTCACCAGGGCTGTATCTTGGCTTGGTTTCTTTTTAACTGTATATTAATATTGGAGCAGTCCCTGATTTGCACCAAAGCAGATTGTCCACACGTGGGGGCCCGGTGTTTACGTACTCTTATATGCAGACAATGCTGTTATCATGGCCAAAACTGCCAGGGGTTTACATTCCTTGATGAACTCCTTTGCTAATATTATGGAGGACCTAGATCTCTCAATCAACGTTAAAAAATCTCATGTGATTGTTGTTGGCCCTCGACATGTAGGTTTACCCTGGGGACCAGTGTTCTCCCAAAGACAAGAGTTTTCTCATATCTGAGACTGTTGTTTGATCCATCTCTGTGTTGGAGTCCTCTCGTATTTAGGAAGAAGGAGGAATTTATACGGGCTAATGCGGCTGCGTTTAGTTTTGCATCAAGACTAGAGAGAAGACCGATTAGGGCCTTATTACAGATAGCAAACTGTATTTCCAAAGTAATCTATGGGATTGATGTCTGGGGGCATGTTAATCAGGCCAAGGTGCAGGCCATTGAAAATTCCTTTTTAATGCACCTACTGTGTGTTTCGCATAGTGGTCTGACATTTTCTGTGCACTAAGAACTGGGTGTAGGTTATATAACAGATGTCACAGCATTTTGCTCTTTTTGCTTATGGCTAGACATTTGGGCAAGGCCTGCGGCCAAACTGACTAAGGATATTTTAAAAGACTGCATGTCACTTGACCCGTCACTTTATAGTCCTTGGCTCAAGTACATTAAGGATCTTTCTCATAGCCTAGGTAGGAGTGAGCTGTTAAGCTTTGCAAGAGGGAATTGTTAGGTATGACCGTAAATGGGCAAAAGCAAACTTTTTTCGGTTCAGGTCTATCTCTAGAGAAGAAGCAGCCATTTTGAAATCCAGGTGCGTGCCCACCTCTTGTTGAAGACCATTCCTTTTATTGAACCATATCTTTTAATTGTAAAAAGTACGTATTACCAGCTTTGATTTTTTTTCACTTTTTTGTTTGCTTTTCCCCGGGTAAGGAACAAGGGTTATTCACTTGAGCCCTGCAGATGTGACAATTGGTCCCCTCAGGACACTCTGCATTTTAAAGTGTTCTGTAAATTCCATGAGGTTCCAAGGAAGGCATACATTATTCCGTAGTTGAAAAGAATGAACTTTTCTCAAGTACGACCTACTCTCTTGTATTTGCAGTTGCTGTTGGTTGAAATTATTTTTAATGGGGGGATGCTTTTAGAGAGCTGTCATGGGATTGAGGAATACCTGTGAGCGACTTTCTAATTTGTCTGGTAATGATTGTTTTATTTGAGCCGTGTATGTTTTTTATATTAATGTAACTTATGTTAGAAGTTTTATTGTTCATGCTGGGCATATCTTAATCATGAGTATTGTTGTTGTTTTGCTTTTATGTTTTTTATACAAAGAACCAAATAAAACTTATTTTGATTTGATTTGACCTCAAATTCAGAAAGTTCTTGACTTTCACAAAATGCTCACTTTAGGCAGACACAGCATTCACAGCCTAAAGCACAGTAGAAGCCTGGCTTAAAATAAACTTCTGGACACTTTACGATCTTTTCTTTTCAAACACATATTTCCCTACATGAAGCATTATTTTCCTTTCCACAGTGCGTAGTTTGTGCCCAAGGTTGTGTGTGGTGGACAGTGACCATAATTCTTGGGGGCAAGGGCTTATTTATTTATCACCAGACTTGACCTAGAGAAAGGGATGCAGAAAGGGAGACATAAGGAGGAGTAAAGGAGAAATTAAAATAATGAGATTGGGAGAAAAGCAGAGAAACAAAGGAACCCAATAAAGTGTGAGGAAGAGTCAGGGGGCCTGTGAGAAAGGTCTTCTTCCGACATGGTAGCCTCCCACTTTTTGCCTGGCAAATGTTGTGGTTTCAAACTGTAAGTATCCTGGGCCCTTCCTAAACAGGTACCCAGGACCAGATCTCTTTCCCCTAAATTGTACTATGTTTGGCACTTTAGGCACCTTCGTTAGTTCCTAGTAAATGGCACCCCTGTTACCAAGGGCATGGGTACTGAAGAGGGCCCTTCAGAGCTGGAGCACCAATTGTGCCACTCTGAGAGGCCCCATGCCAGCCTCATGCAGACTGCTATTGCAAGTGCATGACGAGGTGTATCCAAATGTGCAAACTCGACATGGCACTCACCAAGAGTACCATGTCTACCAAGACTGCATGCAATATAGGTAAGTCTGGCAGGCCTTACAGCTCTAAGGCAGGGTGCACTATTATGCATGTGAGGGCATATGTGTGCATGAAAAATATGCCCCTTCTGTATCCTTGCTAGTTCGTAGACATAGTAAGTGTACAGGGAAGCCACAGCAAATGCATGCGCTGTATATTGGTCACTACAAGTTCCCCAGCTACATGATGGCCTCTCTGATCCCTGGGTTATTTGGTATCAAACAGCTCAGTATAATAAACCCACACTGATGCCAGTGCTGGAAGTATTATAAAGTATACCCAGAGGGCACCTTAGAGGTGTCCCCTGCAAAACAGCCCTGGCATAGTTGCTGAATGGTCCTAACCAGCATGCCAACAACAGACATGATTCTGGACTCCTGGGGTGATAGCCTTTTGCTCTTAGGAACCAGAACACAAAGCCTTTCCTGGGTGGAGGTGTTAGCCCTCCTCCCCCAGACAGGCACACTGCACCAGCAGTCAGCTTTAAAGGCTTTACCTCCTTCCGGTGGGAAACCTAGCAAGGATAGGAGGAGTGGCCATTCCCAGCCCACACCTCCCCTCAGGTGTGGCAGCCAAGGTGACCCCTCCATTTCATTTTCCTCCATCTTGGATGGTAGGAGTATAGCCAATCAGGGTTAGGCATGTAGCTCATTCCGACAGAAATTGGTCACTTATTCTGTGCAGCCACCCTAAGGCAGCTGGCCCATTGGACACTACTAGGTACTCCTCTTAACACCCTCTAAATGCAGTATTTAGAGGGCATCCCTAGACCAAGAGATTAGATTTGACATACACAAAGAAGACCAGAGAAAAAAAGACCCAAGGCGCGAGAACTGAAGCCATGCTGCACAAAGAAAAAGGCCCCAAACCTTGCCTGCTGCTCCAAGGACTCGACTATCATTGTCGAGGAGTCGCCTGGAAACCTGAAGGACTCTACAAAATCCCAGAGCACCTGCAGCCTTCTAAAAATCACCAAGAACCTCCCTTTGAGTGAAAGAATCACTCCCTGTGCCCAGCAGGCAATGAACCTGCAAAGTCCAGTAGAGTGACCAGCTGCTGACCAGTGACCCAGCAGACCATCCAAATTCTCTACAACAACCCGTATGAACAAGACCAGTCACAGTGCCAAGTGTGGTGGCACTGTGACTCTCCAAGACTGTGGCATACTACTATGTGAGGTACCGCACCCTCCCCAACATCGGACACCTAGAAGCAAAGTCCACTCCGGACACCCAAAAGTCCAGAATCAAGCAGTCGAGGGACTTAAGGAGACCCAAGAATCACCCCCAGAGAGGCCCTATTGACCTCCAATCTACCCTCAAAGTTGCCTGCTCCTGACTCCAAGCACTCACAGATGCACAACTGCTGACTGACCTATCTCCGATTCACCTGGCCTCCCTTGCCCATGCATCGACCAACCAGCTGTGCTCTAGGGGTCTCCAATCCCTTGCTACCTCCTCCATCCAAGGGGACCCAACAGCCTTACCTTTAAGTCCAACTTTGCAGTATGTTTTCAAGTGGTCCCCTTCTCCTTTGGGCGCCAGCTCCAAGACCTTCAGCCGCTGCTCCTGCTTGAACCGGGACCCGCCCAATGTTCTACGGCTAGCACATTGGGCACTTTAACGACTTCCACCTAAAAGTAGAAGGTGACATCTGTGAGATCATTGCCTGAATTTTACATGCATTTTTATAGTTTTTCCCATTGATTCCTATGGTGAGTAATTATGCACAAAAACAGAACATTTTCTAAATTTGAAAAACGAAAAAAAGTACTTACCATATATTGATGACCTTAGTCTTAAACATTTTATAAAAATTGGAATTATTTTTGTAATTAATCTCAAGTTATTCTTCTGAGTGTGTGTCCACATTTATTGACACAGTGAGAACAAATGATTAGCACATTTCCTGGAATAGCCTTACTGCTCGCCCACACTACCACAACAATAGAGCATTAGGTGGCCTGCTTTTTATCTCTGGATACCAAAGTGGGATTGCATGGACTCTCTGCATTATGCACGTCATTTTCGTACGCTATATAAAGAGCCAGCCTCCTACAGGGCAACATCACAAAACATTTTGACTGTGCTCTTTCATGTCATCGGCAGGAGGCTGAGATAGTGTTTACTTCAACCCTTTTTATCACCGTATTATGAAACCAAGGCCCATATTTATTCTTTTTTTGCACCGCATGTGCGTCACTTTTTGAAGCATAAACGGCGCGAACTTACAAAATACAATTATGTTTTGGAAGTTTGCACCGCTTTTGCGTCAAACAATGACGCAAATGCGGCGCAAAACAAAGTATAAGTATGGGCCCAAGACTCTTGAGGTAGTCATGTTTGTCAAGAGCATTTGTGTATTTTTGCTGTGCTGCCATTTTGTTGTGATGGTGACATGTTTGTTGGTTTTTATGCTGCTGTTTTTCTCTGCTGCATTATTATAATGTGATTTTGGTGTGTTGTGGTGTGATTGTTGTGTTGCTCTCTGTTTTAACTATTTATTGTGATGTTCCCTGTTATGTTTTCAATGTTTTGTTATATTGCTATGTGTATGTTATTGAGTAATGATCAGTTGTTTACTTTGGATATTTCAATAAAGGTTGCTATACTGTCAGCCAAAAGCAGCACATGCCTTCCAACGTCCAGTGACAAGCAACCATATTCCACTGTCTAACGTGGTACTATAGCTCTGTTCTTGCTCCTCAACTACTTAAGACACCAGCCAGCCATACCTTTTATAGAAACTAAGTCTAAACTAGGCACTCAAACTGTTCAATTTATCAATATATGGCACACTGTTTCTGCAACAGTTTGTGGGCTGAATGGTGTCTTAAGTAGATGGAGCAACGCTCTATTACAACCTTGTGGTAAATGATTTCCTAACTTACCAAAATCTCTTTGTCATTGTTAATACTAGGCATTCTCCCGTCCAAAACAATTCAGCATGTTTGAGCTGCTGCACTTTATCGGTGGAAAACTGTGGAAGTGCGGTGTTAGCCACAAAACATCTAATTATGATATGTGTGGTACGAGGACTTACCACACACATCGTAATTAATTGGGCCACTTGGTATGAGAATGCAGCCAGTTTGACTTCAAATCTACAGCTCACTAAAGACCTCGTAAAGAGCTCCCTAGACCTCACAAGCAACACAGTGCCTACTTACCATCTACAAAAAGTTCATGGTCACCACATTTTTTTCAACAAAAAACTTATATCATCTATTTAATCTAATTGTTGTTTGATGCAGGCTCGTGAATTTCGTAATTCATTTCTGCTAACTATTCTGCTGACAGCATTTTGATTGATAAACTGACTGTATATTACTGTTTTGTTACATACTTTAACTTGTTTGGGAAGGATCCCTGCAGGGGACTCTTGCTGTATGCGGCAGGCTGGAAAGAATGAGCCTGCTCAGTTCCAGGGCTGCAACAGAGATCATTTTAAAATTCATGAGCTCCATGGACTGAACATTTTTTTTCATAATACCTAAGAAGTCCAAAGGATAACAAGTTATCCGCAGTGCGGGAACGTACAGATAAAAATGACTTACTTGAGCTACCTCACGAAGTGTATCTCTTGTCTGATATATGCATGCAAGCTCATGTCTGGGAGCAACCCAAGTCCGTGAAGATTCAGTAGATATCAAATAAAAAAAGACAGAGATGACGAGAATTGAGGTAGCCATATTAGACATTGCCTGTGGGGATGTATCATCCTCTTGCTCTAAATCAGTATGAGATTATACTTGACATAAAATTGTTCTTTAGAGCCACATTAGCATTTGGTGGTAAAAAAGCTCTTTCTGGAACCTCTGAATGCGTGTCCAAATCCCCTTCTCTTAACACATTAATTGAGATCTATTGTTTAAGATCCCTTCCTTTTTAGATTACATTATAGACATTCACATTTGCATCTTTTGCGTTAGCTATCTGTATGAATCGTTAATTAAATACCCTATCCAAGTTTAATAATGCCTTGTAAAAATCAGTAAAGCTGTTCTTTATGCATTATGATAAGTGAAATGTGCCGCATGATGCTATTACTTTAAAGCTGCCATACGAAGGGATTTTGTGTGATTTTCTATTATGTATTCACATTCTGCCAAATGGCTTTTAAGTCAAATCAACTTTATTAAAGCAATATATGAGCATTACAAAATGTGGACTCTCACCACTTCAGACAGAACATGAATGGAATTATAGTGAGGAAGTAGAATGAACAGTCAGGTAAATTATGCTACAAAAACAGTACATAAAAGCATACTAAAAAATGTCAGAAAATGTATTTTGGGGTACTTATAAATAATGAATGCAAGACAACATTGGCTAGACATTAAGGGGCAGATTTAAGGAAAGTGGCCCTGCACTACGTGTAGCGCCACTTTCCTTGCGCCCCTTAGCGCCCCAATACCACCACCAGGGTTGTGCCATATCTAAGATATGGCGCACCATGGCGCAGGGTAGGGGGCAACAGTGTCAACATTTTTTACACTATTGATGTACTGTTCAGGGTTAGAGCCAAATTTGTGGTACTAATCCTGAACAGTACATAGGGGCCCATTGAAAAGAATGGTGTGCCTCTTTTTAACTCCTGCCCTGAGCAGGCTTTAAAAGTGCACAAAAAATGACGGAGATAAATCTTTTAGATTTCTTTGCTCCAATTTTTCGGCCCCTCTAAAAGGGGAATGCCCCCCTTTGCATACATTATGCCTGGTGCAGGGATAATGTAGTGCAAAGCGTTACAAAGTGGTGCATTGCTTGATTTGCACCAGTTTGTAAATATGGCATGTGAAAAGGCCACCTTAGCGTAAAAACAAATTACACTAAGGTGGCGCTAAAATGGCACTAGGCCCTCTCAAATCAGGGCCTACGTGTTCATTTACAGCTAGAGGCATCTGTGGGGCCAGCAGTTAGTAGCTGGAGTGACTGAAAGCATCAGTTATGTGGTAGTGAGGGTGGTGAAACCAGGACAACAGTGACATCGCAACAGAGCAAACTATGATAATAAATAATCAAAATTGCAACAAACACATACAACACACCTCAGAGGCAACATAAACACTCCATTCTTCGCTAAACAACTTACTAGTCCATAACACAAAAATAACTAAACCAATATCCACCCAAAAAATCTGCTGTGATGGGATATTGTGGATACTAACAATACGCTATTCTATTAGCTATCTCAGCCACAAAATTGGTAAAGAAGTTCGGCTACTCACAACGAAATTCATTAACAATTACAACACGCATGCAACAACATATATCTAAAATAGCAGAATATTAACCGCACTGGCATGATGGTACCCAGACTGCGACCTTCTTGCAAGCCTATACTAAAGGCAATACCGCACTACACAAATATCTGGTAACATAACATACCATAACGTAAAGTAATATACCATAACATAAATTCCGTAGAAAAGTGAGGAAGCACAAGCTTCTTCTTCAGCCCTTGTCTCTTTCTTTCTCAGATTGTATTGGTGATTACACAACTAGGAGTGTCTCTGCCAACTGTAAGTGCATCCGTTTCAGGCTTGGCTTAATGGTAATGCCAAACAAGAGGGGTGACTCAGAAGTACTCTTTAACCTCATCTTTTTTAGTTTTATTCAGATTTTCTCACAAAAAATTACTCTGTATGGTTTAATAGCGGGTCGCATAGTTTTGTGTGGTGAACCCTTAACCTTGATGATCAGTGTCCAATTAGAGCTTGGTAGATAGCAGCTCCACAAAACATGGCATCTGTACTTACAGTAGTCCAGGATTTCAGTTATTAGTCTGGTCTCTAAATAGTAACATACAGTCAATATCTTAGACCATGTCTGCGATTGAATGCCAGGTCAACACTGGCAAGTTAGACAACCAATAAAAGAGGCTTATTTTATGACTAATGACCGGGGGTTTCAGAGAGACAGAGGCAGAGTACGGCGAGAGGAAGATTGAGTGTGAGAGAAAATGAGGGAGATAGAGAACGATAGAGAGAAAAAGGGAGAAAAAGACAGAGAAAAGATGAGAATAAAAGAAACCTAAATTTAAAGAAGATTGTTATGTACAACTATTTATGAGTCTTTCTAGTATTTCCTAGCAACACTAGTAAATCAGCAGTACTTAGATGCTACATATAAAGGTCAGAAAGTTTCAAATAGAATGCTCAGGTGACCTGGGCTCTTTCTTCACAAACTGAAGTTGGTTGTGAGATTGGAATGATGGCCTATCTATCTTCTCCCCAATACTAACACATCCAAAGTTTTATTGATTTGCATCCAAACTCAACTCTAGGATCATCACTGCTAGCCTATGGAATTAGGGCTTGGTCCTAAACCTAGTCAGGTGGTTATGGTCCAAGGCTCCTGGCTTGATGGCAAGCTTACCATGGACCAGCAAATCATCAAGGTAGCAGCTGCGTGCTTTGGCATCATTCGATTTTTTAGGAATATACTTTGGCTCCTTCCTGTCCCAGCCCAATGGATGGTTGTGCAGGCCCTGATTATTTCAGAGCTTGATATTGGTAACATTCACTATTTTAGAGTGACAAAAACCTTAATTAGGTGACTACAAGTTGTTAAGAATGTGGTGGCACAGCTGCTCAACTTCTCACCATCTTCAGAACCTACATTTGATCCCAATTGGCAAGCGTATCCCATTTAAGGCACTGTGCCACATGTAGAAAGCCAAGACTAATTCTGGAAAGCTATTTCTTAGGCCACTGGCGTTGCCATATCTTCCTGATCGGGCTCTCCGATCCAGCAATCTGAACTATGCAGCTGTTCCACAGATTCACAAGAAGAGGAAAGCGGCTGCTCCTTTGCTTAATTTGGTCCAAAACTATGGAATTCCCTGCCTGCTACGCTTCGGCTATGCATTTCTTGTTAAAAGTTTTAAAAACTATTGAAGACATGGCTTTCCAAATTCCTAGCTCTTAGCCCCTTTTGTTTATGCTTTAGCCCTGTCAATGTTCTCCTGAGGCTTCTACGTCTGACGTATTTTTCCATTTTTGGTTTCCTCCCAAGAGTTGCATAGAGTCCCTGGGACAGGAGAGAATTTACAATTTCCCTATTGAAAAAGGAGGGAACCCAAGGTATTCCACTATTATTCTGCTGACTGAAACTAGAACATTTCTGGAAAGAAATACCATCTGAGTGAACAGCATGTTGACAAACCACAAACTAAATGGTACAACGGGTCTGAAAAATTGCACTAGTAAAGAAAAGCTCAAATCTTAAAATTAAATAGAAAAACAAAAATCCTTATATGGCACCTGGGCTGGTAATGTAACTGTCATACATTATATCCTTACAGCATTAGTTTTAGTGATACCAGGTGTTAGCAGAATCACTTTCACTCAGTGCACCCGCTCTAATTGCATCTGGAAGTGTGGAAAATGGTGGTGTCATTAAGTCTTGGCTACAGACAGCTAGCTGTCTGTACAAAAAAGCCTAATGTGGACCATACTAAAAACCTACAGTGGGCTTAGAGCACTCCAATTGCTTACCAGTGGTTGGCTCTAATGTCACTCTCATTTGCTTGCTTTTTTTATGCCTTAACTTCCTCTTCTTTTGTTAGTCCCTCCCCTGGAGCATAGCCTGTTTACCATCCTTTTGAATGGCTAATCTGTACCCTTTCCTTGCTCAGATTTAGGGAACTGCTTTTTACTTTCTCATTAGTCACTCCCTGAGGCATGTCTTTTCTTACTTCTCCCATCTAAATTACCTGCTAACCTGTTGGTCCTCTTTCACCTCCTACTATCCACTCCTCATTGCTCCCCTAGCTCTTTTGTGTATGTTTTTTACAGGGCCCAACAGCTGGATTGGTCTGCATACTGCGGTCCTCTCAATTAAAAAAAATATATAATGGCATGGAAGGGCTTGCAGCTGCATTACCGCCATACCACTGTGCATTTCATAAAGTGTGCTTGTGCTAATATGTAATATTTTTTTTTATTTACTGATCCAAGCATTGCCCATAATCTTGGATCTTTAAATAAAAAAGATGGGCCTTGCATCATTCTGAATCAACATGTGTTCATCATCACATATGCGTGGACCTACAGAATGATGCAGCTGCCAGCAGCGCCTAATTTATTGTGCCATTTCTCATAGTTTTGTTAGACAATTCTGTACAGTCTCTGCAAAAGCATTTTGTTTTTGTTGATGCTATGAAGAATTGGCAAAAAAGTTTTCCCCAAGACTATAGGTGAGCAAGACAATAAGTAGTGGGTTTGTCAATGCTTGTTTTATGCTGGAGTTGAAGCTGTTGTTTGAATGACTGTAAATTATGTTTTTCTGCTGCATGCTGTAAATTCACTGTGTTGAGAATAAATGCCATGTGTAGTTCCTAATTGCACAATTATCACCACAATCAAAATAAGAGCTTGGGGGCTATTAAACATTCTCTGCGTATCAGAAAATGATTTAGTACATATCGCAGTAAGTTTTAAAACCTTCAATATCTCTGATTAAATTGTGAGGGCATTATTGAACTGGAGCTTGTTCTGCAGACATCATTATGTAAGCCACCAGGATTAGTAGGTACTACCCCAAACTTGCCTTTTCATACTCCTGGTGATGCCCCTGACAAGACTGAGATCCTTGTAATCAGCTTCTCCCCTTCTGCCTGGAATGACTCCTGGTGGCCCACCACACTGGAAAACTCCCCTGCTCCCACACACCATGCACACAATCTGAGCGTCATCCTGGATGCCTCTCTATCCATGGCCCACCAAGTCAACGCCAACTAATAGTCATGTTTCCACACCCTCTCACTCCTACTTAAGATTTTCAAGTGGATCCCCTCTGACAAGAGGAAGACAGTCACCCACACACTCGTCACTAGCACACTGGACTATGGCAACACACTCTATGTTGGCTTCACCAAGAGACTACAATCAAGACTACAAAGAATCCAGAATGCAGCAGCCAGACTCATCCTGGACATCCCCTGGCACAGCCATATCTCCTCCCACCTCAGAGACCTACACTGGCTCCCAGTCAACAAGCTCATATTATACAAACTCCTGATCTACACCTACAAGGCACTACACAACATAGGACCAGCATACCTCAACCACCGTCTCACCCTCTCCGTAGCCAACATGATTCTCCATTCTTCCCAGCACACCCTTGGAGCCATTCCCAAGATCCGGAAAAGCACAGCAGGAGGAAGATCCTTCTCCTACCTCGTAGCCTGGACATGGACCACGGTACCTCTCAAGCTGAGGCAGACCGCATCACTGAAGCAGTTCAGGAAGGATCTCAAGAACTGGCTCTTCGATTGAGCAGCATGCCCACAAACAGTGCTTTGAGACCGTAGAGGTGATTCGCTGCACTTCAAAAATCTCTGATTGATTGATTGATTCCCTTGCTTCTTGTAGCCTCAGTGCTCCTGAGGGCAGTAGCAGGTTTTTTTTATTTTCTGTAGTTTTCTTCCTTACTCTGCAGAGTCTGCATGCATCCATTAAGTGGCAAGTTAAAAGCTAATTGTGGGAAAAAGGTGTAACCAGGTTATGTCGTAGGGAGTCAAATGATCTGTAATGTTACTTACCCTTCCTGACGCATTTTGGTGAAATGACAACTAAGACGTATCATTCTGCAAGAGCTCTTTTCTAGCAGCCAACCTCCTTTAACCTAGATGAACTCTCCTCTGTTTCCCTGCATTGTGGTTATCATGTTACCTGGTAACCAACTATTAGAGTCTTGGTGCATGAAGGATTTTTCTTGGGATATATGAAGAAGGAACGTAGACTCCTTAAAGTGACCATTTGCTTAAAAAACACCACTGCCTGTGTCACAGATGTGAAGCTTCATGCCCTCTATATGGAATCCTTATTAAGAGGCCTCAAAGTTGGAGTTGCCCCCACAGGACACATCAATCTACCAAAAATGAGCTAGTCACAATAAGTCATTCTTTATGAGACTATAACAATGGATTAACAACTTAAAAATAAATAGAATTCACAACAACCTACCTTTAAACAATGTCTACAACCAGAGACACAAGATTCCAGATTTAAAAAACCCATTTGGGTTTAGAAATTAGATTTGCAAGAGCAAACTGCTGGATTTACAACTACAAGGAATTCAGAAATGGTGACCATGCTATTGTAAATCCTTCTACCCTTGAATGTTTTTCCTTGACCACATAGTATGACTCAGAAGTAAGTGCTACACAAGAGCTAGGAGTGGACAGTTTAAGGCATGATTCGCCATGTGAACAAACTAATTTCTTCCCCTTTTCCAACATAATAATAGTCAGAGATTTACTTCAGCAAAGGGATTAAATAAATCCCTTATTAGAGTGTTAAGGGGAGCGAAACACATCCAAACCGAGATGTGAGTTTAGGGGTAAAGTGCTCCCTGCACAAAAAAAAATTAAAAGAAAAATTGTGCTCATATATTTTGAAAGCCTCTGCATTCATATATTTTATATGTGCAAAAGTCTGTCATATGTAACAATAGAACCTAAACTTGGAACCTTTTAGTTTATCATGATATTACAAATTGGCTCACTCCTGTTTTAGAACTTTATGTGCAGTAGATGCTTCCATAAGCGTCTCAATTCTCATTTCCTTGATTGTGATTCTTCTGCAATAAACCCTACTTAAATTTCTTTCCTTCCTTAGGTTTTCGTATTTGTGTACCCCTTTCCGTCTCTTGTTTGTGTACCACATGAATCTCCCTGCAGTCTCCTTTTTGTTCTCCTCCCTCCATTTCCTGCACTTTTTGTTACGGTACAAAAGTGAGTCACTATCACTACCTCGCCCTTCCACCACCATCTTTTCCCATCATTCCCTGTTTTTTGGTTTTTACATTTCTATGCTTTATTAATCACATTTTTTGGCTTAGCTCTGTCTGTATCAGGCCATTGTATATTTTGATTTTAGCACCTTTCGCCTCTCTTTTATGCACAGCCTAGCATAAATAATCATTAGAAAAATGACTAATTGCATATACCAATCCTTCTTCACAAAAACACAAAAGTTAAAAAGCAAAACATGTTTGTGAGTGTGCATACATGTCAGCACAATTAACTACATACTTTCTATGCAGAGATGCCATTGGATTCGCAGGCCTTTTGTTTTCAGTGTGTTTCTTCGAACATGTTAATTTGTTGTCAAAAGGAAAGGGATTAATGGTCTTGACTTTATTCGATTGAAACATTTCTGGTATTCGCCTGTTTATAAGCTTTTCTGGGCTCTTGCTTTTATTTCCCTGCAGATGATCCTGATGTGTATGTATTTCATGGATGTAAGGACTTCAAAGTAATGAAATGTCAAGAGAGAGTTTCTATAAATGCACACTCAGGCTAGACGGAAACGGTGTATGAAGGTGTATTCATTAAACGTTAGAAAAACTTTTTTTACTTCAACTGGAAAAAGCGTACCGTTAGAAATGCATAGTAATGTGCAACACTCTGAAATGTATACAGGCTGTCTGCAGATGTTTCCATACACAAATGCTAATTGTAGAATCAATCCCACATGCCCACCTTGTGAGCACAAACGTAATTGTGAGTATCAGTACTGTTAAAAAGGCCTCAGGGGTTACGAACCCTGGTTTCCACCAAGTTTAGCTTTGCTTCAATGGTCACACTTCACAACCAGATTAAGGATTATTTTATTGTGGTCTATTTTTTGTGCAGAGGGTCTTTATCGACTGTTATAAGGTCTCCCAATTTGCCACATATCCATGTTGTAAGGTCTTCCCACTTTCTGATCCCATTCACAATGGCGCTTCCCCTTATACTTAATAAAATAAGAATCACAACATAAATCTTATGTGTGATAGAAATTCCTCCTCAAAGCAGAACCATTTAATGCATGTTCTTACTGTCCCCTCCAAAATACACCTGAGAATGAAACACACTTTTTACTTTTGGCTGTATCCGTATGTGCATGAATCAACAAGGTTACATATCGATCAGGCCATGCACCACAGTATTGGTTGTTTCACACATTGCCTAAGATGGCAGCACACTCCATCAAAGGGATATCTTGGTGCCACAGTGAGATAAATATTGTTAGTGCTACAGTGAGGAAACCTTGGAAATCATTGCCCGAGCTCACTGGTTCTCGGTTTTAATGGCCTTAAGTTTGAAGGGTAACTGAGAAAAATAAAAAGTAATAGGTAGAATGTTTTTATTAATATCATTCAGTTGTGCTTAGTTAAGCTGTTAAGGTTGGACCATTTCTATTGAAGACTGACACAACAGACCTCTGTATGGAAAGGACAATGGCTGAAACACACCACCAAGCTGACCAGGTTTAGCAAATGGGAAATGATTGGCATTACAAGCCTGGGGACAGCCTGCAACGGTCACATATGAAGTAATTTCAGGAGTTTCAGGCACTCTTCGGCTTAGTAAAAACACAATCTCATAAGCACTTACAACGGTGCCACGCCCTCACTAGCCACCAAATTGAGCTCTAGAAACTTCAAGAATATGGGGGGTTATTACAACTTTGGAGGAGGTGTTAATCAGTCCCAAAAGTGACGGTAAAGTGACGGATATACCACCAGCCATATTACGAGTTCCATAGGATATAATGGACTCGTAATACGGCTGGTGGTATATCCGTCACTTTACAGTCACTTTTGGGACGGATTAACACCTCCTCCAAAGTTGTAATAACCCCCATAGTCTGTTAGGAGCCAACATCCTTGCTCCTTAGTTATCAATGCCCCTAATAAGTGCATAGCTCCCAAAGAGAATTGGGGGAGGATAGATCGGTCCTCTTGATGATATGGACTGAAGAGAAGTCAAAATGGCCCCTTGAGAAATTGCTATCCCGTTGAGACTGATATCCCTGAAATTGAAATATTCGTATATGCCACAACCTGACGGCTGTGGCATGCTGGTAGGAGAGCTAGTCAATCATGCTGCCACTTCACAGATCAAAATGGTCACTTCTTCCACATGGCTTCGAAGTGCCCTAAAATTGCAAAATTACAGGTTAACTATTGGGAATATATTGCCCCGAGTTCTAGTGACCAGGGCAGAACGATCGCGTAGGCTGACTCTGTTGGGCATACTGGATGATCAGGGAGGTCCGAAATGAGCGGGCTCTGATAGGACTGGCAACAATAATTGCAAAAGAGACATTGCATGCGACTGGAAATCTCCAGACTCACTAAGGGTGCCGGAATAGTGAGCAGTAATGCACTGTGTACGAAGGAGGAGTAGCCTATTTAAATGGCTAAAAGTAGCTCTTGAAAACATTGCAAGATTTGAGGATGGATGGGAATACTATGAATTGGCAGGTGAAGGAAATGTTGCTTAAACGAAATGTCTAAATGGACAACCATTGCTCTTTATCATGCCATAGTGCATACTTATATCAGCATCATGCCTCTCTTTTATGCAAAAGTTTTGCCTAGTATAAAGAATCATTAGAAAAATGTCAAACTGCACATACCAATCCTTTTCCCAAAAACACAAACGTGTAAAAGCAAAACATATTTTTGAATGTGCACACATGTAAACAAAATGAACTACATGTTTCCTATGCAGTGATGCTATTGGAATTGCAGGCTTTCTGGTTTCTGCGTTTCTTCCAACATATTAATGTGTTGTTAAAAGGAAAATAATCTATTGGCTTGACTTTACCCGACTGAAGCATGTCTGGAAGTCTCAGGTTTATTAACTTTTCTTTTCTGGGCTACTGATTTTATTGCTCTGTAGATGATCCTAATGTGTATGTATTTTCACTGATGTAAGAAGGACTTCAATGGTGTTTATAAAGCATGTGCATTATCTTACCTTTTCAAAAAGATCAATAAAGTTGATTTAAAAAAAAAAAACGCAGGTTGGCTTGGTAAACTCCTCAAGGTTTGAACTTGTGACACTTGGATAAAAAATGACATTAGCAGTGTACACATTAGTCCTCTATGCTACCAGACCCAACAATATTCAGCTCAGACAGTCTAACCACATGAGCAAGGGATTTCTTTAAAACAGAACACCATCTTATATATTCAATCCAATATGCTGTTGCCGATAAGCCACTCTGGATGAAAAGGCTTATTTTAATGAATTCCAAAAACCTATTGTTCTTCTCTACATTATATAGCAGCTAATCCTCTTAACATTCAAAGCCTGATGTAAAAATGACTATTCCTTTTTCGTCCCAAAGGTCTTTGGTACAGGAGACAAAGCCCTCCTTCCAACAACTGGACTCTTCTGCGCCTATCTCTTCGACAAATTCTTCTTGCTCAGCCTCACAAGTGTCCCACAGGAACCTCAAAGGCCCACCAAGTGCCCTCCACATTCAAAGCTGCACCACTGGTTGTTGGGTGCACCAGTACCACGTCTCTCTCTATTTTGCTCCGCAAGTGCTTTAAATGTGAAGATTCTCTTAAGCGCCGGCTACTGCCATATATTTTCTTTTCAGGTTAGAATGCAAAAATGTCTAATGATGACTCTGGTGTAGTTAAGAAGTGTTTCTCTTTTTCTGAAGGAAACACTCCTTGCTAATTAACACCTGATATTTGTTCTTTAATGCCATGCGAATACAATACAATACAATACAATACAATACAATACAATAAAATGCAACACATTTATAAAGTGCTCTGCTGCCTCAGAGGAAGCGCTAGCGGTCCTAACAAACATAAACAACTTAAAACACCACCCTAGTTATCAAACAGATTGGTCTTCAGGAGTTTCTGAAAGACTATTTCAGAGGGTGCTAAATGAAGATAAGCAGGAAGGGAATTTCACAATTTGGTGGTCAAGTAAGAGAAGGACAGACCATCTATCCTTGCCTTGCTAGTCCTCAGAACAAGAAGATTTTGTCCATCAAACCAAAGCATTCTTTCCTGACAATAGGGCTGAAGTCTTTTCCTCATGTATCCAGGCCCCTTCTGTTCACAAGCTCTGTAAGCAAAGTTGAGACCTTTAAATTTGAAACAGCTTCTAATAGGTAGCCTCTGTAGACTATGCAAGAGGACCGAAACCGAGATGTGAGTTGTAAGCGATGGAGCAGGTACAAAGGTTAGCCCAAATACAAATTGTTGGCATAGTCAAATTTAGATGTTATCAAAGCATGGGTAACATATTTGCGGCAATCCTCCGGAATCAAGTGAATTATCTTCCTGACTGTTTTCAGCATCAGGAATCAGCTAGCCGACATCTCTGACCTGGGGTTCGAAAGATTGATTGGCATCAAATCTGACCCCTACGTTACGAATCACTGAGGCCAGGGAGAAGGGGATCCCTAACTCAGTGGGCAACCAATTGGAGGCATCAGTAAGGAGGTTTGTGCTGAAAAAAAAACAATCTTGGTTTTATCTGAGTTTCATTTTAGGCAATTCACACCCATCTGCACAAGAGATGACTCTTGTACCCCATGCTTCCACTAAGTTAGCCAAAGGGCTAGATAGATATTAAAAAGTGTTGGGCTCAAGGCTGAGCCCTGCAGAACCCCACAATCAAGTAGTTTGGCTGAAGATGTAAAGGGCAGAAGGAACACCCTTTGTGACTGGTCCTCTAGGTAAGATTTCAATCAAGCCCAGGCAGAACCGTGGATATCCACATCCCATAATCTCTCCAAGAGAACAGAGAGGGAGACCGTGTCGAAGGCAGCAGACAAATCAAGAAGGATAACCATGGCTACCAAACCCTGATCAAGATGGTCCTTAATGAAGTCAGCGACCTTCAAGAGTGCAGATCATGTGCCATGCTAACCAGGAAGGACTCCTTCCAAATGCCACTTTAGAGTTGTGTTGAAGCTGCTCCATAAACACCAGATCCTTAGGCCTCACACCCCTCCCCAACTAGGGATCAAACACCCACTATTTATGGCTGTCTAGGATCATGGAAATTCGTGGATTCACTACTCTGCACCACATTGATGCAAACACGTTCTCCTTGAGCATCCTGATTCTAGTTTATGAACTTAGTCATTGTTACACAACTATAGCTTTGATGAAAGCATTGTAAGACCATTTGAAAACCACTGCAGATGACCATCTGTTCATTTTGACTGTTACTGATCTATCAAGGGATTTGAGCACGATGGATCATGTGGCTTTTTCAGCACTGAATTTTGTAGCTGGGCTGTCTGGAAAACCAGCGATGAGCTCCAAAACATTTCTGATTGATATTGAATACAGAGTAGTGCCCCTGGAATTTAAGTTGCCTCTATCAAGATTTCATGTGTTTCTCATAGAGATTCTCAATCCACTCACTCTTGCTTACCACGAATCTTTAAAGATGTGTATGCCCACTTTATGTGTGACCCGGTAATTCCAATGGGCTGGTAATTGGAGTTACTGGTCCAATCTGAATTTCGAAGTCTTTGGGAACACTGTGGATCACTTTTGTTTCACATAATGATTTTGGCTGTGGAAAGTAGTTGAAATCTCTGGGTGGCACTCTGGAAGGAAATTAGTAATTAATAGAGGCATTGAAACCCAAAATTACTGACTCTGAATCCCCTTGTAATGCCACATTTCTTAAGGGACCAGAATTCCACCCGTACTTCCTGGTAACTCTGCATCCTTGGAGTTACCAGTCTCCCAAATGTGGGACAGCCATAACGGGGTCCTTGGAGGTGTAATCAGACAACTCCACATATATCTCATGTGTGTTTTGCAGTGAGAGATCTACAAAACTGTAATTTTGTGTTATGACCAGATGTGTTAGCATACATCTATATATCTTGCAGAGATATTCTTACACTTCTTGTTTGAATGGTATGTTTAGAGATCTCCATACATCCTTTTTTTGTGTGAATCAGGCCCACTGGATTTGTACGGCAATAGAAGATCAAACTATACAGTACGCTTCACGAGAACGACAAAAGGGTAATTATGCCGCATATTAAGAAATCACAGCCACAATATTAAGCATTGTGTGCACTGCAGGCAAATTATATGGCACATTCTGTATCATTTTTATTTAGCTACTTTGACACACTCATGATGATACAAAGAGAATATCAATGCTATAGAAAGTATATTTCTTCTGAAATAATTGTATACATCTTAGGTGCATTGTTGGCTTGGCCACACTCCGGAAATCTTTGAAAACTGTTATATCTGTGACCTTTCCTCTCTCATCTTGGTTTTGATCCCCAGAGCCAGGACACGCTTCCAAGGGCAGCAGTCGTGATTCACAAATCTTAGTTTAGTATACTATTTTGTCAACTGTGCATATATATATATATATATATATATATATATATATATATATATATATATATGTGATTCTTTCTGTAGTCTTTTTCTTTTTTTGAAGCAAAAGCACAGACTGGACAATGATTTATTGAGTGATATTATGTATGTTACTGAGTTCGAGTTTGCATCCTGCAGCCAGGGGCGTAGCTTAGTCTGTTAGATGGTGGGGGGGGGGTTGAGCTTCACATTTCACAATAATCACGCTTTCACATAATGTTGAAATACATTATAGGACAAGCTGGCACACAATCGGGGCATTGGGGCAGCGGAAAGGGAGAGAAATGCAGATTAGTAGGGGTACTAAGTGAGAGAAAGCACATTATTTAGTGAAATACCCATTTTTTAAGTATTCCCCCAAAAATTGAGGGAGAGAGTGTGTGTGCGTTTTTGTTTGTGTGTGTAAAATTCCTGGTGAAATCCGACATAACACCTCACTACACTCGACTAAAGGCCCCTGTACCCAACTATTTATCACAAGATACATTTATTAGGTGGGTGTAACACCCACTGCAGCTACACCCCTGCCTGCAACACCTCCCTGAGGGAACCTTGGACTGCTCTGATGTCACTATCTTCCGAGTCAAATGCTGAAGGGAAGTGCTTGTGTGTTTTGAATTTAGGGTGACAAAAGTACGTGGGACCTATATGCCAGTCGTGAACAACCTTAATCGATACAGTTGTGCCCTGGTTACTTTTAAATGCCCCTGGGTCCTCCAAATAAGTTGTCGCACAGGAGAAATATGTTGATTATCAAAAAGAAAACATGGGGGGGTCCCCAAAAGAACTCCCTATCATCCAATCATGCCTTTCGAATTTGACCAATGATTAACTTCTGCAGATAGAAAATTCCACAGAACATCATTATAGAAAAGGGTTCCCAGTCCTGTGGGTGACATGGCCTTGGGCAACAGGTACAGCTGTAAGAATATTAAGCATGCGAAGAGCCAGGGATGTATTAGTGCAGAGGGTGCAGTGTTACCAGACCCCAGGAGTGTCAGGAGACAACTGCATCTCAATTGTTTTTGTTGTTTACTCCTTGACCATGCTGGAGACCTATTTTCCCTTCATGCATTTTGGCCCCATCTCATCCTTTCCATCTACCGTCTATGAATTCAGTGAATTTAGAGTTGTAAGGTGTGCAAACTATGTCCACAGAGTGTCTACTGTGTGTCACCGAGAGTTCGAGAGTGTGTACAATGAGGTGGTTGGGTAAATATTATGAGCCTGAAGGCCTTTGGGAGTGCAGATCACTGGAATTTCTACATGTAATTGCTGGAGCAGCAATACTTTGAAAATGGCGCTGACACAAAGTGCCCCGTGGCATCCCTAGGGATTTTAGGTGCAATATTTTAACCAGTTTAGTGCACTACAGACTACTATACTAATTTTGCCCAATTTGTTTTTTACAATGAAAATTGTGTAAACTGTTTGGTATTTATTAAGCTTTTGTGTAAAAGCAACGTTACCTATTTTTGGCAGGTACAACTGAAACAGGCAGGGAAAGAGTTTATTGACCAGCTCGAAAACCTTTCCCATGCGTGCCCGTACCTCATACCACAGCCTTTGATCCAAGCAGATGCCTGAATTCCATCGACCTGAGGAAAGACACGTCAGCAGCACACCTGTATCAGTGCAGAGCAGCAGCGCAGACTTCAAAAACAGGCAGACTCTCCCTGAACAAACTCCCCTGGCATCACTGCTTTTGGCAGCTGCTTTGTCAGATTAACAGCTGGAGACCTGTGGTGGTCTTCTTTTGAAGTTTCTTCCATATTCTTCCTTACTCATTTCTTTTCCAAAACATCTCTGCATACCTCTAAACCTCCACCCAGAGCACAGTCCCTCCAACCGCACTGCAGCCTGTTCTTATTTCACCCCGGCCCTTGGTTTACAGTGGATCCAAGCATCAAGTGCTTCTTAGACCTAAGGTGGAAAGGAGTTAGACTGTGGCAGATCACGTTTTGTGCATGCAGCCTTTTGATTGGCTAAACCCAGTGTAGCTATGTATTTGCCATTAGTTCCACTCCAACATCAATTTGATATCAAGCTCAGACTTGGAAATGAGAGTACAAAAACAGATACTTAGTGGAGTAAACATGAGGGGTGCCCAGACCTGACCTTGGTCATCAGAACAGTTGGATCTAATTGGTTAAATTTAGTGTAGGTTATATGGCAACTATGCTGTGATACAGGAAGCCTCTGAAGCTGTTACATACTTTAATTCCGAGATTGTACTACTGAATATGACACATCAGTATCATGATACAAGAACAAGCAGAACAGAATATGAAGGGACAAAACAGTCAAAGGTAAGTGCAGATAAGTATAAATGTACTATTCCTAAATCTATATCAACGTACCTTGATGATATATGTACTGCATCAGTACATAAATTTGTGGTTAGGTATAGAAAATCTAGACTTACCTGTTGATACTTTATCTTTGATATCATGGCCTTGATATTATGTCCTATTAATAGTGTGATTTCAGTATTCTGGATGCACATCCATCTATAGCTAGTGAAAAATGCCAGAATCAAACTGCTTTTACAGACGTCTGATCAGGTCTAATTAGTCTTTGTTTACTACACTGGTTTGTCTATTACAGAAATGATTTTAGAATCAGTGACTTTGATGCCACTAACGTCCACTGGTAGGCATCAAGAGGAACTTCAAAGATTCTTCTCTCAACGACGATTTATGTCCTAGCCACCAGACTGCAAGTGCCCGATAAAGCAAAAGAGAGGGACAATCAATGCCTGGAACATTGTGGGTATCTCATTAAATAGTTCAGAACCTGGTTATTTTCAAGTCTAACAAAAGGCAGAAGACTTCTTGTCTCAGCTTTTCTAGTGCCACAAAACTTTGACGTGTGGGAGCTTTACATAACCCTAACATTACAATTGCTCTTTCCTTGAAAATTACTTTTAATATATACAATCAAATGCAGAATTTAACTGGTTTGACTCCAGTAACATAGATGATTTCTGTTACATTGAGAACAAATGGTAGGATTTGATGCCCCTAGCTGTTCTTTGGTTATTCAGTACTGTATTTTGAGTACGAAGGCAACTGGAAAATGTAACACATATTGTTAGAAATGGGGTTTCTAGCTGGCAGTCGCTTGCATCCTGTCCAAGTAGGGACCCTCACTTAAGTCAGGGTAAGGGAGTCATACAGTTAAGATAACCTCCACACACCCTCTTGGCAGCTTGGCTCAAGCATTTAGGCTTATCTCAGAGGCAGTATGCAAAGTATTTGTACACACCGAAAGTAACACAGTGAACACAGTGAAAACACCACAATAGTACTCCACACCAGTTTAGAAAAATAGCCAATATTTATTTGAGTAAAACAAGATCAAAATGACAAAAATCCAGCATACACAAATAAAGATACAGATTTTCAAAGATTAAGTTTAGGATGACAATAGCTCTGAGGGGGGCTATCAACAGCTTGATGGAGTCGCTTCCAACAGGCCGGAGCCATCCACGAGGGAGCGAGACAGGCCCTGTAGTCGTGTAGACCCTGGTTACAGTACTTGGAAAACGATGAGTAAACAAAGACATTGCACGGAGTCAGGGAGGTGAGGCGTCACTGGATCTGGTGTGGCATCAGTTTCTTACTGCCACTGGGGAGGTGAGGCGTTGATTCCTTACGGCTAGGCAGGGGAGGTGAGGCATCAGTTCCTTACGGTTGCAGAGGAGGTGATGTGGCATTGGCGGCGAGGCGTTGGTTCCACATGACAAGGTGGGGTTGATGAATCCAGCAGGTCAAGATGCGAGGTGTCAACTTCGTGGTGTCGCAATCACATCATGGGGCCACAGTTGGAGTCGGGTGCCAGGGAAATCAGTGACACAGCACTCTGGACTCACATCAGGACTATAGAGACACTGCAGTGGCATCTGGCTTGTGTTGTAGGCCCCAGTTGTTGCACTCAGTGGGGACAACAGCTCCAGTGCAGGCAGCAGCACAGCATCAGACAGGCATGCAGGTTCCGAAGTCATTCTGGAAGTCTATGCACTAGTTGCTTCCTTGTTTCACCAGAACTCACTCTCAAGAGCCAGGAGCTGGATTTGGCACCACTTAGCAAGACAAGACTCTCAGCAAGAGAGCCCAGGCACCGGCAGGTGAAGTCTTTGATTTCTCTGAGACTTCTTAACAGGAGGCAAGCTCAGTCGAAGCCCTTCGTCTTGAAGAACCTTTGGAAGCAGGATGTAGAAAACCAAGTCAGTCCTTTCACTCCCAGGAGGGAAGCAGTAAGCAGCATGCCAGTGCAACAAAGCAACAGGCAGGGTGGCAGTCCCTCCTTATGCACCCAGCTCTTCTTCCTGGCAGAATTTCCTCAGTCCAGAAGGATTCTAACTGTGGTATCAGAGGTCCAGTACTTTTACCCATTTCTGTCTTTGAAGTATGCAAGCTTTAAAGAGAAGTATTTAGAGTGCACAAGACCCTGCCTTTCCATGCCCTGGCCCAGACATCCTTCAGGGGGTTGGGGACTACTTTGTGTGAGGACAGCCACAGCCCCATTCAGGTGCAAGTGTCAGCTCCTCCCACCACTCTAGCTCAGGAAGACCCATCAGCCTGGTCATGGGCCATCAGGATATGCAGGGCACACCTCAGCTCTCTTTGTGTGACTGTCTAGAGTGAACAGCCCAACTGTCATTCTGACTCAGACATGTATTAAGCAGATAGGCAGAGGCACAGAATGGTTTGGCAAGAAAATGCCCACTTTAAAAAAAGTAGCATTTTCAAACTCACAGTTCAAAAAACATCTTCACAAAAATAGGTATTTAAAATTGTGAGTTCATAGACCCCAAACTCCAAATTTCTGGCTGCACCCAATGGGAAATAACACCAAAAATATATCTCAAGGTAATTCTCATGTTACCCTGTGAGAGAGATAGTCCTTGAAATAGTGAAAAATAAATTTAGCAGTACATAAGAGCATGTAAAACACACCAGTACATGTCCTACCTTTTCAATACACTGCACTCTGCCCATGGTGCTTCATTGGGCCTCTGTTAGGGGTGGCTTACATGTAGTGAAAGGGAAGATTTGGGCCTGGAAAGTGGGTGCACTTTAAAACTGCACACACAGACACTGCAGTGGCAGGTCTGCGAGATGTTTACAGAGCTGCTCATGTGGATGGCGGAATCAGTGCTCCAGGCCCACTAGTAGCATTTGACTTGCAGGCCCTGGGCACACACATTGCACTTTACTAGGGAATTAGTAGTACATAAAATACGCCAATCATGGATAAACCAAACACTAATACAAGTTACACAGGGAGCACTTGCACTTTGCACCAGTCAGCAGTGGTAAAGCACCTAGAGTCCTAAAGCCAGCAAAATCTACATTCAGCACAGGATCAAAAACAGGAGGTCAGAAGCAAAAAATAGGGGAAACCACGCCAAGAGCTGACAGGTCTAACACATATCATATTTATAAGGCCACATTTTTCAGTTTAAGTTCAGGTGTTGTATTTGAGCTGCCTTAATTGGAATTGGGTTTAGTACCCAAATAAAACCCTTATTTATTAATAATATATATATCGGACAGGTCACACCCACCATTATTTGGATACAATATCTCTTGTGCAGAATGTCTAAAAAAAGATTGCCAATTTAAAGAAGTGTAATTGGTGCTCTAATTATGTTTCTTCTTCCTTTTATTGTCACCATACCAATATTCAGCCCCCACCCAGAGCTTCCAAGCACTTTTATAGGTGTTACCTTTCTATGTTGCTTCTGAAAAGGAGCAAGATGGACACAGCTACACTGAATTTACTGTGATACTTAGCAGAGACGCATTTCTGACAACAGGTAACTATTACTAGTTAACCACTAAGTGATGGGAATGATTCCTCAAAGCAGAACATGGAGGGTGTAACCGTGTGGGTGTAGAGGAACCACTCCAGACTGCGTTACAGTCTTAAAAAGAGGAATTTTATTGATGATATTGGCTGTGGCATAAAGTAGGTGAGTTCATTTCAGTCTTGGGTTGCTGGGTTTTGGGTGGTGGGATGTTCTTGAGATTTGATCTTTACTCTTCTCTTTCTGTCTCTCTTGTTCACAGGTTGTTCCCCAGGAAGCACATGTGGAGAGAAGAGAATAATAATCGTAAGTGACCGTGATACTCGTATCTCTTTTGTTTCCTTATCCCTGTCTTACTGTTATTGTCAAGCTTACATTTCTCACATTAGTTCAGGTTAGTACGTGCTTTTTCATCTGTGTCTCAGTAGTCTAATTCCTATTCCTTCTGTCTTTGTATTTTCCTTCCAGCGCTCAACCGTTCCTGCGCTCCGGTCATGGCTGGCCTATTTAAGGTGACGGTGTTCTAGGGTGCCCGAAGGTAAGTCTTTTTATCTCTTCCCTTTTCCCCGGTGCTCGTGCCTTTACGTTTTCCCGGTGTTTTTTCTTCCCCCTCCCTTCTCCCCGTGTTACCTTTTTGAGACTTTTTTCACCGTAATCCCTATGCCAGCCCTCAGGAAGCAGGCCGGATACCAGTGTGCTGTCCCAGCCTTCTGCTTATGAATTATGTAAAAGTTTGTCAACTCCACCTGTGGACTTTTATCAGAACTCCTGTTGCAATGTTCCAAGGCTCCTTTGCAGTGTTATAAGTTAAGATCTTTTTCTTGGAAGACAGTCAAAATCCTGACAAGCCTGTAATGATGCTAAGCAGCCAGAGAGGTTATAATATGAAACACAACTGGCAAAGTCAATAGAGCTCATCTTTGGGACCAAATGGTTTTACCAGTGCCTTTTGGTGAGGCTGTGCAACATGGGGAAAAGTAAATAAATTAAGCAAAAAAAGGAACAATGAAGCAGCCTCAGCGGCTGGGTCATTTTGTAGGCGGGTCCTCGAACGATGACATATACACGTGCATGTGTTTGTGGGGGGGGGGACTTTTTATAATTTATCAATTTCAGCTAATAAGTAAGCAAATAAAATTAAAATAAGTAGTGCAAAAGTATATTGTGAAAGAGGTGTTTAAGGTGGAGAGGCAGGCATCAATTTTCATCTCGGTTCTCATCTGAAAAAATAATTATAAAAAATGTAGAAAAACTGTGGGCAATGGAGGAGAGGGTGGTGGGAAACACCAGAGAGTTTCTTCGTGAAAATTACAAGCTCTATATTCAGCAAACTGAAATCAGTTTTAGGTCTACCTAAAGACAGCTTTTAAGAGGGAGAGACCTATTGTGGACAAAATCAATATCCGCAGTGGGTTTAGGCAGCGGTGACTTCTCCATCAGGGCAGAGGAGCGTCACCCTCCCCCCCTCCCCCACCAGCAGCAGAAGCTGCAAAACCTTTAACAAACAAAATTATAATAAGCCATGTTTATTATCGTTTTGTGTGTTAAAGGGGCGGGCCACGGGGTGACGAGCAGTGAGGAGAGAGCACTGTGCACTCCTCTCAGTGTGCATGTATGTTTGGACTGCCGTTTTGAGCTGGAGAGAGCATGTACGGCTCCCAGTCCGCCTGGGACCAACCTAGCTGGGCACTCCCAGCCAATCCTGACACTGCTCTGAGCAACGTCAGGATTGGCCTCAGGGCAGACTGGGAGCCTGTGCATGCCTGCAGCGACAGGAGAAAGAGGAGCAGCGCAGCGGATCAGGTACGTTTTTATTTTATTTTTTTTAATTAAATTTTACCCCCTGCCACATCCACCTCGCTCTTTGTAAGCAAAGAGAGCAGCTAGTGGGTTTAGGGTAATTTCATTGCTTACCATTGGTTGACTTTCTTGTTAATCTCATTTGGTTGTCTTGTTCTATGGTTTTCCCTCCACTTCCTGTGTTTGTCTCCCCCTTGAAGAGCATGCCTAGGGTGTGTACATAGTGGTTGGTGTGTTCAGAGTGTTGCTGGCTATGGATAGGCACTTTTGCTTGTGTGCAAGACATATTTAAGCGTTAATAGTGTGTCTGAGAGTGTGCATAATGTCTCCGGTAAAGGGTGTGGTATGCCTGTTTTGAAAAAAGTGGTAGTTTACGGTTCACTTTTAGGCCAAGCCTACCAGACAGAGTAAGCTGTCCAGTTGCAAAAGACCTCTAGAGGGTTTACCAAAAATGATCAGTATCTTACAGCCAACCTATTCCTTAACATTGATTGAGTTTATTGTCACACTAATTAGCTTGCATTTTATTCAATGGCTTTCCTTGTCAATGCTTGTCCATCTGGTGTTTGTCCCACCACTGGATCATAGTCTCTTTATCATCTCTCTGACTGGCTTTCTTCAATCTTTCCTCTTCTCACTTTTAAGGAGGTACTTTTTTTCTTTTTGCTAGTTGCTGTGTTGCCTTTCTTCATGCGCTGTTTTTCCCCTCCCCCCACCACTGAGACAAGCCTTTGTGCTAAGTGATTGCTCTCACAGCAGTAGCAATAGTGCTCCACCACCCAGGAGTATCCAAAATAAGGAGATCTAGGCACCTGGCTGTCACCAGCATTCCTCAGCAGTCCTCAGGCACAGATAAAAGAACCTTTGTCATATTTAACTGATCTCTAAAGCACATATTGATAGACCCTTAAAAGATATCATATTATTGCCTGGTTAGTTCTGTAATGTCATCCAGTCATTGACCACCACTACTGCTATCCCTTTCCTCCGGATAAGTAAATTTACCAACACAAAGGCAGTAACTGCTTCCAGGAATGTGGTGGATTTGGAAGGAAAAGCACACACCGAGCAATAATTGTTTTTCACAATGTGGTGAAGGATCTGGAGAATTGGGGAATAGTCCAACAACAGCAAACAAGTCCAGTAACAAGTCCAATCAGCTTGCACAAATATACTCCTTGCAGATGAAGGTAACAGATCACAACACCGTTTTCTGCCAATGATTCGAGGTAGAATACTTGCTCACAGTAACCCAAGAATGAGACACGGGCTGACAGGCATAGGAGCAACATCGCAATAGACATAGCCAGTGGGCAAAGAGTGAGGATGCTCTCCTGTAAATGGAATTTTAAAGCAGGCTCAGATAACTCAGCGGAGAGGTTTGTGGGTAGAAAGAGAAGCAGCACTTCAATGTCAGGCAGAGCCCTAAAAATATAATACCTGTCACAATATCACTATGTGCATCAGACCACGCAGCTGGTGCAATCATACTTCAATCACTATGTGCATCAGACCACGCAGTTGGTGCAATAATACCTCGCATGTAAACCTGTACACTGTTTACAAATCAGAGAACAATGAAGAATCTACAGTTAAGTCACAGTCCACACCAGTATCTGAGAACCCTGAATTTAAGTCATAGCTCTAAGGTGGCGACAGGGAAGCAGAATGCAAATTTTCTTTTCAGCTCCACTTGTGGGATCACAGCAGAGCAGGATTAAACGGTATAGGCAAGGAGAAAGCATAGATAGAATGTGCTGAAGAAAACATAGGAGTAAAAGGCGCAAGGCAGCTGGAAGGGCAGCGATGGCAAAGGCGCGGGTCAGATACTTCACACATTCTCCTTCTTTAATTATAAATAAAACACACACCACAATTACAAGTTATTTATATCTGGCACACTGTAGTGCGAGTGCTATAGTATGTAACGTTCAGTAATACTGTGGATCGGATATTCACCTTTTTTGTGAATGACTATCTCATCATTGAAACTATGAGTAGGGCACCAAATGTTTAAATTTTTTAGGTGCTATCATCATCCTTCCTTTGCTTCCTAATCATAAATCATATAGGGGGTCATTACAACATTGGCGGTAAAAGGCGCTTACCGGCGTGCAGAAGACCGCCAATACACCGCCGCGGCCGCGGAATTCCACCACAGCTGTTATGACCCACATCTCGGGAATCCGCCGAAATTCAGACACCCACACAAGTCCGCCACACCAAAGGTCAGTGATAAACTGGCGAAAACAAATCCTCCATCGTCATGCCAACAGAAACACGCCCATGCTATCACGACCCACGAATCCACGTGGCGGTCTTTCAACCGCGGTATTCCATTGGCGGTACACACCGCCGTGCTCAAAATACACACACATCTCCAAAACACCGCCACATTGGACAATTCAAAATACACACACCTGATACACATACAAACACCACTCCCACACACCCAACACAATATAAAACACACACCCACATCACCCACAAACCCCTACGACCCAAAATTGGAGACGAAGGCGACAGAGAGAGAGCACAGCAATAGACAACCCCACCACACAGAGGCACACAACACCATCACCCATACAACATCCACGCTCAAAACACCCCACACCACCATACATCACCACACTCATCAACACATACACCACCCCACACATCACCTACACCACCCCATGTCACACCAAAGACACCCCAGGTTTTCCGAGGAGGAGCTCAGGATCATGGTGGAGGAAATCCTACGGGTAGAGCCACAGCTATTTGGAGCACAGGTGCATCACACCTCCATAGCCAGGAAGATGGAGCTATGGCGAAGAATCGTCGACAGGGTCAACGCTGTGGGACAGCATCCAAGAAATCGGGAGGACATCCGGAAGAGGTGGAACGACCTACGGGGGAAGGTGCGTTCAGTGGTCTCCAGGCACAACATCGCGATTCAGCGGACTGGTGGCGGACCCCCACTTCCTCCCCCACAACTAACAACATGGGAGGAGCAGGTCTTGACCATCATGCATCCAGAGGGCCTCGGAGGAGTCTGTGGAGGAATGGACACTGGTAAGTCAAATCTTAACTATCATATCCCCCACCCTACCTGCATGCTATCACGCCCCCCCCACCCTCAACCCCTCCCCTATCACTCCAACTCCTCACTAATGTACTAATAACACAAACCACACATCCCAACACCAAGCCCTGCATGACACAACTAAGCATGGACACCCAGCACTAAAGCATGCTCACTGCACATACCCATAACAACCCCCCAACCATCATCATACAAGCCCCCACACAGGAATGCTTGCACTGGGGTACACGCACACCCACCCATTGCACTCCATGACACACACAGATGCAATAATCATGCTCTTATACCCCTGCAGGACCACTACGTAACGTCACCACACAGGAGGGTCCAGACATCTCCACTCCGCCTACAGAAGAGGCCCACAGTGACGACAGCAGCTCTGGCCAACTGGATCCAGATGACCAGCCCGGACCATCGTGGGCCTCGGGACAGTCAGTTCCCCTTGCACAGGCACAGCCCAACACTGACCTTCCACCCTCTGGTAACACCAGCACAGCACCCACCCAGCGGGCCCATACCTCCGTACCCAGGACACGTCAATCAGCGGTGTGTCCACCACGACAGGGAACCCAGGGTAACCCACCACCCCAACAACAGGGACCTGGGGGCAGTGGTAGTGGGCACAGGGTCCAGGGGACGGAGGCACAGGAACACAGGGGAACTGGGAGGGCTGCTGTGCGACAGGGGGCGGACGGGCCAAGGGAACCCACCCTCCACGAGGCCCTCTCCTCCATCATGGGAGCATACCACCACTCCCAGGAGACGATGGCTACGGTCCTGGCCAAGTTTCAGGAGACCCAGCGCCTGCAGGACAAACAGTATTTGGGGTTCAGGGAGGAGCACAGAACCATCAGCTCCGCTCTGGGCACCATCGTAGGGGTGCTGAAGGACATAAAAAAGACCATGAGGGATACCATGGCATTCCAAGGGGCCCCTGACACTAGCATGGACGATGAACTGCCCACCACCTCCGCCGGCGCAAGTGGACAGGACGCCTCGCCACAGGACCACCACACCAGCACCCCACCCCCTGCAGACGGACAACCACCCCGCAAGCGGTCCCTGAGATACAGGAACAGGACAGAGCAAGATGGCAAGACCCCCGCCAGGAAATTAGACCACCCTGATTGTCCTCCCACTGTCCCACTTTGTTACCCTGTCCAGATTGGAACTGCTCCAGCTCCACTTCCTATGCCCATATGGGCAGTGCACCTTTGAGACTAATAGACTCGACTCTGCCATGGACATTCCTCCACCATCACCCATCACCATTCTGCCACCCCCTCCAATAATTAGCACTTCAATAAACACCCTTGAACCACAAAACAATCTGGAGTCAGTCTGTGATTTTGAAAATGTGTATTAGCAATGACAGTGACAAAATGCGTTTTCAAATGTAATGCCAACATACCTATGTCACACATCATAAGTCCATGAAGGATGCAAGCAGTTGACACACGTTGGTAACCACACCTGTGAAACCGTAATGGAAATGTACAACTCAGTTACCAAATACTGCTACTAATTGACAGACGGGATAGAGGTAGAAGTGTGAAAGTGAATGTAATAGTAAAAAAATTATTCTCACCTGTGTGTCACTGGAAATATTGCTGTATGACTGACTCCCTATGTCTTCTTCCTCAGCTTCCTCCTCATCACTGTCCACAGGCTCCACAGCTGCCACAACACCGTCATCTGGACCATCCTCCTGCAGAAAAAGCACCTGGCGTCGAAAAGCAAGATTGTGAAGCATCGAGCAGGCGATGATGATCTGGCACACCTTCCTTGGTGAGTGGAATAGGGAACCACCTGTTATATGGAGGTACCTCAACCTGGCCTTCAGGAGGCCGAAGGTGCGGTCGATCACCCTCCTAGTCCGCCCGTGGGCCTCATTGTAGCATTCCTCTGCCCTGGTCCTGGGATTCCTCACTGGGGTCAATAGCCAGGACAGGTTGGGGTAACCAGAGTCCCCTAATAGCCACACCCGGTGCCTCTGGAGTTGACCCATCACATACGGGATGCTGCTATTCCGCAGGATGTAGGCGTCATGCACTGAACCAGGGAACATAGCATTTACCTGGGAGATGTACAGGTCTGCCAAACATACCATCTGTACATTCATGGAATGATAACTCTTCCGGTTCCTGTACACCTGTTCACTCCTGTGTGGGGGGGACCAGAGCTACATGGGTGCCATCAATAGCACCTATGATGTTGGGGATATGTCCAAGGGCAAAGAAGTCACCTTTCACTGTAGCCAAATCCTCCACCTGAGGGAAAACGATGTAGCTCCTTACGTGTTTCAGCAGGGCAGACAACACTCTGGACAACACGTTGGAAAACATAGGCTGGGACATCCCTGATGCCATGACCACTGTTGTTTGAAATGATCCACTTGCCAGGAAATGGAGCACTGATAGCACCTGCACTTCAGGGGGTATTCCTGTGGGATGGCGGATTAGTGAGATCAGGTCTGGCTCCAACTGGGTACACAGTTCCTGGATTGTGGCACGGTCAAACCTGTAGGTGATGACCAAATGTCGCTCCTCCATTGTTAACAGGTCCACCAGCGGTCGGTACACCGGAGGATTCCGCCATCTCCTCAAATGTCCCAGCTGACGGTGCCCAAGAAGGACAACAGCGACCACAGAGTCAACAAATTCCCAGGTATGTACCCACAGCTACACAGAACACGACACCAAATACAAAACTCTTTCTGTATGTGTGTTGATTGTAGGCCTAGGTATGTGTGACGCAGTAGTAAATGAAGCCATGTGGGCCCCTGAAATGGCGGCTGCCTGACCTCTAAAGTGGGACAATGGGATGTGAGGTATCTGCGCTGGCGTTGTACACCGTCGCGGTAGGCGGTCTTTGACCGCGGCGCAATGCTGCATTGGTTAACATTGGACCCTATGGGTCCCAGGAGCCAATGATGAAGTGCGCCGGCGGTGATGATACGCACCGCCGCGGACGTCACCGCCGTGGACGTGACCGCCATTTTCTATCTGTTCAATCACTCGATACCTGATCTTCGACAGGAGAGGACCTACACTGCAAGTGCTGCTGTGACCTCGGTCTGGAAGAGACAATGGCTGCTGCGTCTGGGGAAAGGGCCCCTGCCTTCACTGCTAAGGAGTTGGAGAAGCTAGTCGACGGGGTCCTCCCCCAGTACATGCTACTCTACGGTCCTCCAGACCAACAGGTAAGTACACAGGGAGCACGTTGTATGGGTTATGCTGGGTGGAGAGGGCTGGATATCAGTAGGAAGGGGGCAGAGGTCAGCGACCTTGAAGGACTGTGAATGCATGTGCCACATGGGAAGGGTAGGGATGGGGGCCACTCACTTCGACGGTGCAGTTGGTAATGACTTCTCTTCTTCCCCTGTACATGTCATGTAGGTCAGCGCCCACCAGAAGAAGGACATTTGGCGTGCCATCGCCAAGGACGTCTGGACCCTGGGGGTCCACCAGACACGGGGCACCCACTTCCGTAAAAGATGGGAGGACATTCGCCGCTGGAGCAAGAAGACGGCGGAGGCTCAGCTGGGGATGGCCTCCCAACGTGGGAGGGTGCCCGTCGCACCATGACTCCCCTGATGTTCTGGATCCTGGCGGTGGCCTACCCTGAGTTGGATGGGCGCTTGAGGGCATCACAGCAGACACAAGGGGGTGAGTACAACATCATTCAGTGGACTTTGCGCGCAGTGGAGGGGTCTGGGTGGGGGAGGAGGGCTGTGGTTTTCCCTAGGCCAGGGTGAGTTACGTAGGCTAGGCCCCTCCGGAATGCAGGCCATGTGACACTCCACCCCACCTCTGTAGAGTGCCAAGTACAGGTATACATGCCCCTGTGTCATCTATGTGTGCAGATGTCCACCATAGCCATGTAGGCCAGATCCCAGGAATTGCATCTGTAGAGGCCAATAGCACGGCGTAGTGCAGGGGGCTGCTGTGTCTTTATTGTCCGCCAACGGTAGCGGTAAGCCATGCACTCAACCTGTCTTTCTTCTGTCCCCCCCCCCTTTTTGTGCTCTCCCTGTTCTTTTGTGCATCAGCATCATCAGGCAGAGGTACAGTGGCACCGGAGCATGAGGGAGCTGCATCCCACATGGACATGGAGGGCCACACCACAGACTCTGAATACACCAGTGGGACGGAGGGCGAGGGGAGCTTCACGTCGGTCACCGGATCACCAAACAGCGACACAGACTCATCCGCCGATGGGAGCTCCCTTGTGGTGGCGGCACCATCTGTGCCCCCCACTTCTACAGGTACAGCCGCCACCCCCCCCTACCAGCACCGCCCTCCCAGCAGCCCCTCAGCCTTCGCTCCGTGCCTGCTCACCCAGGAGGGTGGGCATCACCTTCGCCCCAGGCACCTCAGCCCCTGCCCCAGTCACCCCTGCTGCCCTCAGTGAGGAGGCCATTGACCTCCTCAGGTCACTCACTGTTGGGCAGTCTACCATTGTGAATGCCATCCCGGGTGTAGAAAGGGAGTTGCAACACGGTAATGCATTCCTGGAGGGCATTCATTCTGGTCAGGCTGCCCTTCATCGAACCCTGCAATCTCTGGCCTCAGCACTGATGGCAGCCATTGTCCCTGTGTCTAGCCTCCCCCCTCCAACTTCCTCCACCCAGACCCAGTCCCCTGTACCCCAGCCTATCCCAAGCACACCATCAGACAAGCATGCACACACCTCAACACACAAAAGTAGCTCAGGCAAACATAAGCACCACACAACCCACAGGCACTCACACAAGCTTCACCCACATACAGACACAGCAACATCCACTGCCTCCACTGTGTCCCCCTCCTCCTCATCTCCCTCCTCCCTCCCAGTCTCGTCTACACTCTCACCTGCATGCACTACATCTACAAGGACTAGGACTCGCACCAGAACACCCAGCACCACACCCGCTCACCTGCACTCACCACCCCCACTACCATTTACACGTCCCCTGTGTCTACTCCCAGTGTGTCTGTGACACCCCCTCCCAAAGTACACAAACGCGGGCACCCACACACCCAACATCCATCCACCTCACGACAGCCTCCAGTACCTGCACCTGCACCCAAATCACCTAAAGTTACACCTCCTACAACCACCTCCTCTTCCTCCACTCCCAGACCCCCTCCAGCTACCTATCCCAGTGTTCGTCAGAAACTCTTCCTCAGCAACGTTGACCTCTTTACCACCACCCCTACCCCTCCAATTCATAGGTCCCGTAGTAGCACCTCAGCCCAAAAATGTCCGGTACCAGTGGTGCGTGTTAAAGGTGTGTGGAGTGCACCGGCCACCAGGGCAGCCAGTGTGACATGGAGCCAAAGCACTGCCAGTCCACCCCCTGTAAAGCACCTTAAGTTGGAAAGTGGCCGACGGGAGAGGGTGAAGAGTCCTGCCGGCAAAACAGCTCACAAGGGTCCCGGGGGGAGTGCTGAGTCAGCTGTGACTCCTCCCAAGGTGGTGAAGGGGCAGAAGAAGTCTCCAAAGTCTGGGAAGAGCAGCACGGCGGAGAAGGCCGCCATCCTCCCCCCCGGCCGGGACGCCACCGCCAGCACTGTCGTCACTGGTCCGGAGACCACCGCCAGAGTCAGTGCCCTGGAGGGCAGCAGTATCGTCACTGGTCCGGAGACCACCGCCAGAGTCAGTGCCCTGGAGGGCAGCAGTATTGTCACTGGTCCGGAGACCACTGCCAGTGTCAGTGACCTGGAGGGCCCCGGCAGCCACAGCCCCGCTGGGCACTGAGGGACCGTAATGCCACACACCACTGCACAGGTCAGAGACAGCAAAGTCAAGCACTGCTGAACAGGGCAAAGACCGTCATGGTGAAGACCGCTGAACAGGGCAAAGCACCGCTGAACAGGCCAAAGACAGCAGAGGTGAGCACCGCTGAACAGGGCAAAGACCGCCATGGTGAAGACAGCTGAACAGGGCAAAGCACAGCTGAACAGGCCAAAGACAGCAAAGGCAAGCACCGCTGAACAGGGCAAAGACCGCCATGGTGAAGACCGCTGAACAGGCCAAAGCACCGCTGAACAGGCCAAAGACAGCAGAGGCAAGCACCGCTGAACAGGGCAAAGACCGCCATGGTGAAGACCGCTGAACAGGCCAAAGCACCGCTGAACAGGCCAAAGACAGCAGAGGCAAGCACCGCTGAACAGGGCAAAGACCGCCATGGTGAAGACCGCTGAACAGGCCAAAGCACCGCTGAACAGGCCAAAGACAGCAGAGGCAAGCACCGCTGAACAGGGCAAAGACCGCCATGGTGAAGACTATGAACAGGGCAAAGCACCGCTGAACAGGACAAAGACCGCCATGGCAAAGAACCGCTGAACAGGTCAGAGACAGCAAAGGCAAGCACCGCTGAACAGGGCAAAGACCGCCATGGTGAAGACCGCTGAACAGGGCAATGACCGCCAAATCAAGCATCGTTAGCCCATGTGCAGCTGGGACAGTGACAGAACTGGGACCGTCACGGGGAGCGTGATGCACTCTGGGCACCATTCCCCCTCCAGAACCAGTGGAGACCTGCATCCACTCTGTCTGTCCTTCACAGGATGAAGCACTCTAGGCACCATTCCCCCTCCAGAACCAGTGGAGACCTGCATCCACTTGAGAGTCTGTGGCTTTGCACTCCCCAGGATAAAGCAGTGGGCAAACCACCCACTGTAGAGACTTGAGAGACTGTGGCTTTGCACTCCCCAGGATGCAGCAGTGGGCAAACCACCCACTGTAGAGACTTGAGAGACTGTGGCTTTGCACTCCCCAGGATAAAGCAGTGGGCAACCCACCCACTGTAGAGACTTGAGAGACTGTGGCTTTGCACTCCCCAGGATGCAGCAGTGGGCAAACCACCCACTTTTCGAGACTTGAGTGACTGTGGCTTTGCACTCCCCAGGATAAAGCAGTGGGCAAACCACCCACTGTAGAGACTTGAGAGACTGTGGCTTTGCACTCCCCAGGATGCAGCAGTGGGCAAACCACCCACTGTAGAGACTTGAGAGACTGTGGCGTTGCACTCCCCAGAATGGTACAGTGGGCAAACCAACCACTGTAGAAACTTGAGAGACTGTGGCTTTGCACTCCCCAGGATAAAGCAGTGGGCAACCCACCCACTGTAGAGACTTGAGAGACTGTGGCTTTGCACTCCCAAGGATGCAGCAGTGGGCAAACCACCCGCTGTAGAGACTTGAGAGACTGTGGCTTTGCACTCCCCAGGATGGTACAGTGGGCAAACCACCCACTGTAGAGACTTGAGAGACTGTGGCTTTGCACTCCCCAGGATAAAGCAGTGGGCAACCCACCCACTGTAGAGACTTGAGAGACTGTGGCTTTGCACTCCCCAGGATGCAGCAGTGGGCAAACCACCCACTATAGAGACTTGAGAGACTGTGGCTTTGCACTCCCCAGGATAAAGCAGTGGGCAAACCACCCACTGTAGAGACTTGAGAGACTGTGGCTTTGCACTCCCCAGGATACATCAATTGGCATGGAGCCCCGTCGTGGATATGGCGTGGTGCTGTAATCCGGCTGAGGTGCCCCCCCCTTCCCTTCCCTTCCTCCTGAGGTGCCTGTTGTGTTTCTATCTGATGCCCCTGCAGTGTTCGCTCCGTTTGTGGACAGGTATCTAGTGTGGGCCTCGCCCATGCATTTTGGGCCCAGTGGTCCACGGACATTGATATGTGCATACCTGCAGTACTAATCGTGATGTATGATTTTTAGAATGTTTATATATTTCTGTATATATTTGCTCACTGTATTTTGATACATTACAATGTTTGAACTGATTTCCTTTTGTCTTTGCATTCTTCCGGGGGGTTGTGGGTTGTTACTGTGCTGTATAGAAATGCATTGGTGTGTGTGTTGTAGTGGGTGAGGGTCGGGTTGGGGGTGGGGGTGTTGCGTGTGTGTCCCCCTGACTTTTGCCTCCCCTATGTCGTAGGTGCAGTACTCACCGTTGTCTTCGGCGCCTACGTTGCTGGTGATCGTAGAGATCGTAGATCGTAGACAAGCGCAGGGAGTATTTGTAGTTCGGGCTCCATGGTGGACTCCTTCGTCGTGGAGTGTGTTAAGGTGAGCATTTTCCCATTGCAAAATCTGTTTCCGCTGTGTTTTTATCCGCGGTGAATCTGCCCTGGAAAAGGTGGCGGATTGGCGGGTTGTGATACTGTGGGCGGTACATTGTCTCCTGCCTGTCTGTTGGCGGTGACCGCCGCGCTGCTTGTCTGCACCGCTGTGGCGGTCGGAGTGTTGAAGTGGCTGTCTATGTTGGCGGTTTCCGCCACGGTCATAATTCCCTTTTTTTGTCCGCCAGCCTGTTTGTGGTATTACCGCAGCTTTAACACCGTCCGCCAGGGTTGTAATGACCCCCATAATCTTTCAACTCACCCTGTACACATACTTCCTTGTCCTCACACCCAGCATCATCCTTTGCATCTTTTCCCAAATCGCATCCACCCACCACCTCATTACTATCGCTCATTTCAAAATTCTTACTACCAGAGTGATCAATTTCCGGATTCTTATCATGCCTGCATCCCACTACTTCACTCTTACCATGAATGCCCAGATATTTCATTCATATTATCATCATTTAATGTATCAAATATTCCATTCAAAACAATTTCCCCACCAATTTCCTCCGGTTTCTCACAAAGTGCTAATTTGATAAAATTCTACACTTTCCCATCATCCATATTAACTAAGTTACAAAACACTTATTCGTCTACATTTTGTTCAGCCCCTGAATTTGTATAAGCACATGATTTGTAAATGCTCTGATATTTATTACTTTTTCATTCACCATTCCTGGAGTCCACTTTACAACTTCAGAACTTTGCATCCATCCAAAAAACACTTTAGCAATTGTTCTCTTTACCCTTGTGATAAGAAATGGACTAAATTATGTATTCTAATTAATGGGACCTCCATGTGCCCATAAAATATTGTCTATTTATTTTTCCAACTTCAACATGATTTTTCTTGACAACTGAACTGTACTGTTAATAACCCTGTTCAATCACTCCACTAATGGATTAGTAGTGGGTCGGTACAATGAAGTAAGTTTGTGTTCAGCTCCCCAATTCCCTAGAAATTCCCTCATTTTGCCTGTTTTGTACTGCATCCTGCTGTCACTCCTCAAGAAAACAGAGGGTGTTCCCCCTCCTAAAAAGTTTCTAAAAATCTTTTTACCACACCTGGGTTCGCTTCCTCCACAGTTCCCAGCTAGGCCCATTTCGAGAATGTGTCTGAGAACACAAATATACACACTTTTTTTCTATCATATGAGTGAACAGCACCAGTGATGTTAAATGTGACAATTTCCCACAGTATCTCTGCACATTTTATGGGGGACAACAGCGACCTAAATGTTTTCTGTGAGCTTACAGCATCCTCACACAAACGCAAATACCAAAACACTCTTTGTGTGGCTGTATTATTGCACAGTGACCAATACATATTGTTTACTATTGCTTTAGTTTGCACTGAACTCATATGTCCATTATGACATATTTTATAATCTTCTTCCCAAATGATTTGGTAGAATTATTTTAGCATTTTGCCTGATACATAAATCGGTTTTCAAAGCAAGATTACTGACATAGTTGGGGTAAAATTATGCCACACTAAAACAATGGTCTTAGCTCATCTTTGTTCCATTGTACTGATGACTCCTTTATTGCATTAATTAGCTCAGTCTTACGTTTGTTCCCTTCTCTGCTGATCTCATTTTCCACATAAGACACATGTTGCTGTGAAAACATACCCTCTAAAAATTAACAAGCGAGACCCTTTTTCCATAATTCTCATTACTTTCATCTATCTAATTTACTGGCTATACTTTATTTGGACCATTAGTTGGCCCATAATTAAAATATAATTTGGAAAATATAAGATGTGTTCCTTTCCTTTTAAGTAAACCAGGCATGAGCCTCTAAAAATACAGCCACATTTAATACAAGACTAAAAGGATGTCTTTTAAATGAAATCTGTACATGGTCTGCTGTATTCATTTAATGTTACTTAGTGGTAACCACATTTTTGGTCTGGAGGGGTAACACAACTCACATCCTTAATTAAAGATAAAATTTAGCGTATTCTTCTTAAAGAAATCCTTTGGACAACTATATTGTTGAGAAGGTCTCTGAGATCTAAACATAATGGAACACTCCCATTGTTATATCTTGTTACTACTAATGAGGCCAGCCATGTAAAGGGTTCTATTGGATTAATGATACTGCTTTTCTGAGGTTTTCTGAGGTTTCATTGGACAACTGCCTCTCAATATGTTAAAATGGATGTCACTCACTTTACGTAATGATTGAATCAATGGAAAATTATTTCAAAATGATTTCTACAATTTCTTCCCCAGGCTCACAACTAGCGCTTGTTCCTTACTATTTGAATCAGGTGCTATATTTATATTTTTCTGATTTCTCTAGCCATAGAGGGGAGTTCTTTCGTTGCTCCATACAATTTGGATAACATTTTTACCCAAAATATCAACTTTCTCTTCACGTTGTCCTTTTCAAAAGGATTCAACATGTTCCAAACTTTTTTGCAAATTTACTCTTCCATAATCTCTCCTCGGTTATGGTGTACGGTGACCCAGAATCTGCAACAAAGCTAATTGCTACCACTCTATCGTCTAATGAACATTAGTTTCCCAAAAACTTAATTTTCTTTTACTTTTAATACAAAACTTTTCTTGATGTTGAGTACAGAGCTGATAACTGGTAGGACTAATTTCTTTCGTTACACTTTTTATACAGTAGCTTTTTTCTCTACTTTTCCATGCAACCTTGGGCAAAATAAATCCACACTCCATGCATTTTTTGGAGTGCAGGACAATTTTCACTATATCTCAAATGATAGAGCTGCCACAGTGGTATCATTTAAGCTCATCTTCTCCTTCTCTAACTTTCTTCCATTTCTTTTTTCTTCAACTCTTAATTGTTTTCGTATTTTTACTACAATTAGAATTATCAATGTTCTCCTTTCTTTTTTCATCCCACCATTTTCCATTTTTGAAACCTAGGGTCCTGAACTTACAAGTTAATGAAGGGGTGCTTAAATATGCAACATAGTCATCTACAAACCATAGTCATCTACCAACTCATCTTTTTTTTGCTTTCTCTGACACAAATGAAATTCAGTAATGGCTACACATATCATAGTCTAGTGATATCAGCTCTTTAGTTTCTAAGCTGTACGTTGATGATGAGGGTGTTGCCGGTGGTCCTGGATGATGCAATGTACGAGATGTTGTACTGCACTGCCACTGCTCGAATCAGGACAGTCATGTAAAACTGTCATTCCTCACCACTCATAAAGTGGCATCTTATGCAGCACTCAGTGTGAAATCTGTAATGTTCCCCATACTTTCTAGGTGTGTGCTTCTCGCTGCTAATGTTCCAAGTTTCTTTAATGACAGCACAGTAATTTATGCCAGTAGGCCTTCATAAACCATCACTTTGTAGGAAGGCCATATTGTGCAGTTGTGCTGCTTTGAAATGCAGAAGTGCACATCTTCCATGTGCATTTCTTATCGTTTTGAGAATCTGCAGTATTATTTATACAAATGTTCCTTGTCTGATATAAATTTCTTGGGTTTAGCCTGTATTACTACCAACTACTACATTTTTCATCCCGAGATACATTTCAAGAATTTTCAGTGTCTGAGGTAAGTACTGCATCACCTACAACTAGCATAAGAGTCTTGATCTATTCTTGATATAGGGAACACACATATACATCTAGAAAAAAAAGTCTCAAAAGAATAAAAAACACATTTACTGGTACTGTAACAAGTAAATGACCCTGTCCCATTCTTTAATTCATTGAAAGTTTTCTCTATTTTTCACTGCGTTGGCCGCACAGAACTCTCACTTTGTTGTGAGACTATAATTACCTTATGGATTAAAAAAGCCCAGAATCAATTCCCATCTGGAAAGGAAGGACCATGGCTTACGTTTATTGATCAAGGCAAAATACACTTTTAGATCCATGAACGGAAGGTACAAGTCCCTCCCATTTTTATGTACCAACACATTATTTGTGACCGAAGGTAATAAGCAAAAACATTAATCCACGGATTCCACACTCTTCCTAAATCCTGACTGGGCATCCTTTATTATGGTTAACTTATCGATCCAGGCCTGTGGTCAATTTAGGAATGCTTTTCCATAGAGTACGGTTGAATAAGCATTATTATCCCATCAGGGCCGGTGGTAAATAGAGCTCAGAAGATCATTTCCCTTATCTGGATATTGCTGCGTTGCGCTTCACAGAAGTAGTGCTCATAAATATTCGTGCATGGCTTAGGGGGGCTGTATGGTGTCCTCCACCACAAGGTGAATGGCTGCTGTTATCCCTGCTGGCCCATGAGGAAGATGTGGTTCTCCGAGACTTCACACATCATGAAATGCTTCAAGAAGACATGCAAGGTCCCACCCCTACCTGCATCACTATTTACATTTACAAACAAGCGGCAATACGGAGCTGTAAATGTGAGCAGCGCTCTCACCCTGTGACTTTATGGTATATAATGCTGATTCAGAACTGAGACCCAGTGGTGACTTGGGAATGCAGAAATATTTGCAAAGGGACACCTCAAAGCAAACAGTCATGCCCACCCATACCCTCACCAAGGAAGCCAGAGTTTCTTGCCTGGGGAAGCCTCCATCAATGACTGACAAAAACTCAGTAATGGGTGTAGGCAGACCTGTCGGATTGGGTTGCATGGGCTGCCTGGATATTCAATGAGGACTATGTTGCCTATAACACCGTTTGTTAATAAAAAAAATATTATGTAGTTTTTCCACGACTTTAGCAAACAACCAAATTTTTCAACAACATAAAAAGCACTCAAAGTAAGCTTACAGCAGATGAGATCAACTAAGAGCTAAATCAGGAGTGAGAAATCAAAATTGCCTCTAAGAAACATGAGCAGGCTTAAAACAGACAATATCAACCTTATGATTTAGGTTTATTGAGATGTATCATCCTGTCGGTATACTTCCAGAATATCATGGATGAAATATTGTCCTACAAAAATAATGTTGGCAACATTCTGGGTACCAAATTATCATTAGGTTTTCCAAAGGAAGCGCTTTTTTGTATAGCTAAAAACTTTGGTGCTGTTTGACGAATATTTACAAAATTTCCCCCCCAAAAAAAGTTCATTCATCTCAGCTCCTTCTTGGAAAGTCTAGGGATGATCCGTCACACTTGGACCAAGATATAGGCAAACACGCAATATCCTCATGCAATTTCCGTAGGCTATTTTAGACAACGCTACAGCTGAAATGACTGAATTGAGTGACACCAAATTTGGCAAAGAGTTCACTCTGTACCTGTTAACGCTGAGTTTTATTACTGAATATTCATGTATTCCAAGTGTTGAATTTGCCTTGAAAATGTATTAACTTAGAGAAAAATAATGCATGCATTTGAAGTGCCCACACCTGAGTGGCCACTAAAGTTCACGAAGTGTACTTATTTATGGCTTATTAATGTGAATTGTTGAGCCTATGATTAATTAATGTAGCAAGATGTCATATTAAGGGTTATGCACCATGTGTTAGCTTTATTAATGGTAGGCCTTAACTTAGCGAAGTCTTGGCCTAGTTGCACGGCATCATGTCAAGCTGCATTTTCTGGCATTTTATAAAAATGTCTATTTAGAGAATTCAATTGTGATTTTCCACTGTACTGACCATGTGCTCGTAAGTGAAGTTAGTTCTCATGAGAAGCTGCTTGCTAGAAGATGCTGTACTTGCTAGTGAAACAATGTTTAATGTAATGTGTGTAAGACTGACCTTCCCAGGAGGAGACAATGGATGCACTGGAGTATAAGTTGCAACAGTATTGATACCTGACAAGCCAACCGATGGGAACAGGAGAAGAGGAGCAAATCATCTACATGTGGACCATATGTAGTAGTAATACTTTGGATATGGGGTCTTATTTTTACTGGACTAAATGTAAACATGCGATTCCTTGACCAATGAGGACATGAGAAGCGTTTTTAGGAAATCTAACTTAGCCAGACTGCAAAGGGAAGAGAGAGCCCCACCTTTCGATTATTCTTTTCCGAACTGCATGAAGAGACTTTGCTTTTTCTAAACTTTGATGCTGAATCCTGATGTTTTGCTGACCGAACTGATGTCATATTGACGAAGAGTGTCACAGCTTGCTGGACCATATTGAAGACAGGTATAAAATGACGTTACTGATTGCTATGTCTATTTACCAACTGCTATTTTGACAGAGCCATAGTTAGAGGTTTTCCAAATTTGTGTGACTAAATGGTTTTTCATGAAGCCCAAACATGCTATATGCTAATTTGATGTTAGTAAGGGTTCTCACAGATGCTGTTTGCTCTATGTAATAACAGTTGATGTCTTTTTCTTTGCTGGATCTTAATGTATGTTATTTCGTTTGCACAGTTATTCTTGCTTTTAATTTGTACTGTAACCTTGGAATATATAGTAGCTCAAGCTTTGATTAGATTGCAATTCTTTAGCCGCTTTGGTCAGTTCCATATTCTTTCTGTATGCGTATCATTTGATTTTGAGACTAAGTTACTTGACATTAGCATTGTTAATATAGAGAAATAAACATTTGATCTTTTACATAAAAGGTGTGGTTATTCATGACTGCAAGGTCGTGGGGTGTGAAAATTACTGACTCCTATTGATTATTGATGTCAGTGAATGTTATTTTTATTGATTTGTGTGGATATGGGGTTACATGGTGGGAACAACTTGAAGCGCAGTACAACGGTCCATTGGCCTATACGCGCCTCCCTTGAAAGTTTACTTAATAAGGTCTGATGGGCTAACACACCCAGGAAGAGTGCTTTTAGTGATTTGGGATTTGCTGCAAATCTGTTCAGTAGTTTTGGAAAAATTAAATTTAAAAATTTACAGATATTGTTAGACCTGTCATCCTTGGCATGATTTCCCGTAACTTTTTGCCCTCTCACCTCATTTTTGCTGGCTTTCAGGATTCTGTGCACTTTATGACTGCTGACCAGAACTAAAGTGCAGGTGCTCTGTACTATAAAAATGGTAACATTGGCTTATCCACAATTGGCATATTTCATTTACTTGCAGGTCCCTAGTAAAGTGCACTACATGTGCTTCAGGCATATAGGTCAACTACTACTTGGGGGCTGCAGCACTGATTGTGCCACCAGTTATAGTGGACTTCATACATGTTTCATGGCTGCCAGTGCAAAAACTGTGGGTGCAGTTTTAAACTGTCATTTTGACCTGGCCAGTGTACACACTTTCCAGGCCCAAACCATCCTTTTTACTGCATGAAAGTTACCCCTAAGGTAGGCCCTAGTTCACCCCAAGGACAGGGTGCAGAGTATTAAAAAAGTTGGAGGTGTGCCTTTTAGTTTAACATGTCCAGGTTGTGAGAAAATCTTAAATCTTAAATTCGTTTTCCACTACTGCAAGGTCTACTTCTCCCATAGCCTAACATTGGGGATGCCTTAAAACATCCTTTCAGTGTACAGTAATTTCACATTGGGAAGAGATAGAAATATGGAGTTTAGTGACTCTGGGCTCACAATTTAAATCACAGCTCAGGGTGAGGTCAGATTTTAAATTGTAAGTAAGAAAATGCCACTTTTAATAAAGTTGGCATTTTCTTACTGTAACCATTCTGTGCCTCTGCCTCTCTCTGAAAACATGTCTGGTATATATGACAGCTAGACTTTGCACATTCCCTCTAGACAGTCACACACAAAGGGAGCTTGGGTTTGACATTAACATATTGATGGACCATCACCTGACTGATGGGTCTTCCTGGGCTAGATGGGAGGGAGGAGCTGACTGACACACCCGAATAGGGCTGTGCCTCTCCTCATACAAAGGGCTGCATAGCCCCTATAGAGTGTCTGGAGCCAGCGAAAGAAGGGAAGAGACCTTGTGATCTTCAAATGCCTCTTCTATAGCATCCCCCACTTCAAAGACACATTTTGGTGTGTACTGATCCCAAACCCCATCAAATCGTTTCACTTTTGGGTCCTGAGGAGACTCTGCCAAAAAGAGCAGCTTTGCTGGCAGGAGGCACTGCCACTTTGCTAACTGGTATGTTGTGTTGGCCTACTGTCTGCTGGTTGCTGTTCTGCTCGGAGGGACTGCCACTTTTCAACTTGCTCTGCTTCTTGCTGCCTCTTGCAGGTATAACGCTTCTTCATTAGCCAAGTCAGTGCATGTTGAGCACTTATTCATTTGCCAAGCCAGCGCATGTAGCGCTTCTTTGTTTGCCAAGCCAGCGCTTGGTGCGTCTTCATTTACCAAGTCAGTGCATGCCAAGCGCTTCTTCGAATGCCAAGCCAGTGCATGTAGTGCTTCTTTGTTTGCCAGCCTCGGTATGTGGTGAGCACTTCTCACCATTCTGCAATGCCACGCTGTGTCTAGCCCAGCTGCCATGACTGAGGACATCTGCACATGGCTGTCCAGACACGGACAAGTTACTGTGAGTAAGAGGAGCGGGGTGAGTGTTCAGCCTCCATGCGTACATTCCCAGTGAGACCCTGTGCCACAGCTCTGGGCTGTCTATTGTGTGTTTTTGCCTCGCATTGACTTCCAAACTTTAAGGGCCAGGAAGCCGAGATCCCCTGAAAACCACATTGGAACTATAATTGGGAGTGCTTTCCTAGTACTCCTCTAAAGAGAACTTACCTTAACTCCTGGAAAGGGAGCGCCCACATGATTTGAATCACTGAAATTTTCAATACTACACTTGAACCTTGATAACCTACGCAAATGTAATTGGATTTTAGTCGTTTGAGTCAAAGTTTAATCAGATAAATATTCCACAATATTCTAAACTGGTGTGGAGTCTTTCTGTGGTGTTTTCAGCGTGCTACTGTAAATCAAGTGTTGAACAAATACTTTACACATTGTCTCTTATGTTAAGCCTGACTGCTCTGTCCCAAACTGCCAGAGGGTGAGTAATTTAGGAAGTGTAACTGACTTTCCCTGACTAGGATTGTGGTCCCGACTTGAACAGTGTGCATACCTCTGCCACCTAGAGACCTGATTTCTAACAGATATGATGGCAGTTGGGCTGAAACTAAAAATATCCATGCATTCTGATTGGCAGAGGGTTTTTTTGAGTGAACGCTCTGATTGGCTGGCTGCAGCATGAACAGAAATATTGAGGCAGCCATTACAGTACTCTAGGACTCTGTCCCATGTACTGAAAAAGTTTTGCAAAAAGGAAATAAGGGAGCAAAGTCCAAGGGAACCCAACAAGAAAATAAGGCAACTAGGTGCCCTGGGTGGGATAGGGGCACCTCACAAAAAAACAAAAACAGAAAACATCAACAAAAAAACATAATAAATTCACTGCTCCTGGCCAGGAGAACCCCTTTAATACCCTTTGTGGGCTAAATTCCATATTCTTTCCTGCTTTGTGGTGCCCCAATCTGGGCAGGGTCACCACCAACATGTTCTGAGACTAATGTGAGGGACTGCAGGAATGCAGCGGACCCCCTGAAATTATTTATTAAAAGTACCCTATGTTTTCTGGGGCAGACAGAACATGACCCCACGAAAGGCTTGTGTAGTTGTAAGCTTTCCCAGAGCTGGAACTTTTGTTTTTGAGCTGGAAGCTATAGCAGCCCCTTGTGGCTGGTTCTATGACTGATGGGTATGAAACAAAGACATTTGTTTATATTGTTTGGAATACAAATGCTTTATTTAAAGGTTTATTGATAAACATTTCAAAGATTTATTTTAAGTGTAGGTTTTTGGATCCTATAAGTTTTAATGTTGAATCTTAACATGTGTAACTATTTTATTATGATCTCTTGACAAAGCCAAAAGGCTTGCCTTTACCTATTGATGTGGTGACCGCTTGACAAAGTCAATTATCTTGCATTGTATATTGATATGTTCAACTTTTGACAAAACCAAGAGGCCTGCCTTTTACATACTGATGAGGTGACCATCTGACAAAGCCTGTAGGTCTGCCATATTTAAAGTGGCTCCCCCTCATACTGTAACATTGCATCTGATACAGATAGTATTAATACACACAGCCTTTGCCCTGTAAAGATGTTTTGGTGGATAGGGCAGTATCCCATAACACCTACCATGCAGAGTATTTGCCCTACAAAAAGATCTTTGTGGATAGGTCAGTCCCTCACAAAACCCTACTATGCACGGGTCCTGTCCTGCAGAGATTTTTGTGAGCAGGCAGTCCCTCAGGAAACCCTACTATGCACAGCTTTCACTCTGCACAGAGGTTTTGGGGATAGGTCTGCACAGAGGTCTTTGTGGACAGATCACTCTCCCTTGAAACTGTATTATGCGCAGCATTCACCCTGTACAGAGTTCTTGGGGGGGTAGAGTTGTTACCTGATATTGCTGTGATGCATCCTCTCCATGGTTACCTAGTTCACTTCTGCTCAGCCAATGTGTGTGATCTAATGGAATGTTGATGAGTGCTTTATTGGAGAATGTTCGTTGGTGAGAGTGGGCTGAGCAGTAGGATGCTGCTCCTGCTGGGGAATTTACCCATGTACTTAATTACTTGTAACTCATAACCTGAGAGACTTTGGGTCTTATTGTGACCCTAGCTGTGGTGGTGGTCTGACCGATGCCGAAGCGGTGGTCGCACCGCTTTGGTGTGTGTCAAACTGCCACATTATGACCTTGGTGGTTTGGCCACGGTCGGACTGTCAGCACCACCAGTTTCCCTCCACTGGCTTTTCCGCCTGCCAAACTCTTAATGACCTCCTTTTTCTTAAATAAATCTACATCCTAATTTACGTGACTGGCTACCTGACTTCCTGCCGATCAGAGTAGTATCTTCATTCACAACACTGGCGACGACTGTAGCCAGTCCCATTAAACCTTACTAAGAACAGCCTTTGGCTTCTACAGAGGTCTTTGAGGACAGGCCAGTCCCTTATGAAACTGTACTACATCCAGCTCTTGCCTTGCACACTGGTTTTTGCAGACAGACCAGCCCTCAGTAAACCCTCCTATACACTGCTTTTACCCTGCACAGAGGTCTTTGCAGACAGGCCAGTCCCACACAACTCCTTACTATCCATAGCCTTCACCCTGTACAAAGGTATTTGAGGACAGGCCAGTCCCTCACCAGACTCTAATACGCACAGCTTTTTCCCTGTACAGAGGTCTTTGCAAAGAGGCAAGTCCCTCAACAAACCCTACTATGCACATCCTGTACAGATGTCTTTGTGGAGGCTAGTGTTAATCATCCATTTAACTTTTCTATTTGTTTAGGGAAGCGGAATGTGTGAAATTTATTTCACCATTGTCATTTACAGGAAATAGTTCACAGTTAAGACCTTAGTTCTGTGAAATGAGAGCTTTACAATATCTAGTACACATATTCAATTCAATGGCAGCATCTTGTACCATTAGACGTAATTCCCAGAAAGCATGGTTAGCCTGAGTTTCTATGGAAAAAATTACATTACTTTGAGCATGTGACAAAAGCCCTCAATAAAGTAGTATCCTGCAAACCATGCAACAATCCAAAAGCCTTCAAAGCACAGACCAATAAATGTTTTAACAATGATATCTGGATAATGAAACTCCACAGCAGAAGTGTAAAAAGAACATCTAAACTGGCTGCATACAGTACTATTGTTAGTTGTGTGTGGATGGAAATCGTACACAATGAATACACTCTGAAATGGTATATTAACATGCCTTATGAAAAGCTTCACTTTCCACGCTATGCTGTGCCATTATTGTGAATTAGCGAAGCTTAGTTAACTCGTTTCACTACACGAAAAGATTGCTTTGTAATTGCTTGCTCAGCTTCTGCTAATTTTGGTACTTGCATAGCACATCAACGAATGGTCGATTTTCATGAGACCAAGTTTATTGCAATATCACTGATTGGTCATATGCAGTATTTAAGTTAAGACACTTTTAGGTGTTTAGGTTCAGAAAGGGGCAAAAACACCAATAATTTTAAACAGGAAGTTAAAGACTACTATAGATACCATAACTTCTAAAATATATCTTTCAGCGTTTAGCTCCATACATATTCTTCACTAGGTAACATCCAGTTTTATTTCTGTTTGCTGTCCCACTGGATCTCTCTCTCTCGAGTGTCTCTACCTAAGTCAGGACTTTTCAAATTCTCTTGAGTGACCTGTCTTCCCTTTTACTCTTATGAAGCACTCCTCTCATTTAACTGTATCCATACATATTGTTACATTGTATGCTATGATGTGCTGTAAGTGATGTGCAGGGTGGTCCCTTTTTCGAGTAATGATAATGCATGGTAAACAGGAGTTGGAGGTCTCACTCTCTCATGAATCGCTAAGGTTAATTCAAACTTTATGATCCACCAGTAACCTTGCTGCAACAAGCTTGTAACCAGGCTCCATATTCTGTCCAAACTGGTGCTTGAACACAGGATCTTATGTAAAAATATCCAATTTGCAAACAGTGTTTGGAAATCGTACACCAAATTTTTGCATTGCGATTTGATCTGCTGACTTAAGTACTGGTAGATAAGTTCACAAAATAACCAATCACTGGAAGTCGCAAAAAAACCTATCCAAACATAGTTCCATAGGCATATCACAGAGTGAGGCCCCTTGATATTTTTAATTGTCTACTAGTACAGGGATGGAAGACTGCAAGGGACATCAGTCCTCCGTCCCTTCATTTGCTTTTACAAACAGGAAACTTTGATTTTTAAATACAGCCCAGGTCCATTATGGAGACCAGAACTGCTGCCTTTAAAAACATCTGTTTTGAAAGGCATCAGAAAAAGCAGACAGTTGTCCTAAGGACCACTTCCTGCTCCCCCAGAGGCCACTCTCATCATTCCCAATCGGGAAGATTCCTCATGGAAAAATTTCCTCCTTTGTGAAACATATCACCCTCCTTGCGGAGTTGCAATCTCATCAATGATTTGCTGCCACAATTGTGGTCATAAACTAATGATACATTCCTCTTTGACTCGGAAAACAGAAGTGGATGTCACTTTTGTGCTCCCTCCTATTTGAGATTTAGACATGGTCGTGTTAGTGCATTTTTCTCATCCTTCACAGGATTCGAAAATGCTTCACTGAGGTTGAGGGATCACTGAACCCAGTGAGGAGTGTGGTGAATCGTACACAATCATTTCAAACCCAAAACAAAATTTAAATGCCATGACCAATGTGGTCAGGAATAAAACTCAAATCACTAAAGGTTTCAAAGTTTTATTTCATAACCACAAAGCCAAAGTCGCATAAATAGTGTGCAAATCAAACTGCAAAGATAGATGAAAACCATGGGTTGACCAAATCTACAAAACAAGTTTAATCTACTCAAAGTCAACACAATTAGACATTCAAAGAGAGTAATACCTATTAATAATGAAACAATTTGTGACACAGAAATACTCTTTAAATCAGACTGTGAATACATTAGTCAAATCAAATTACAAAGATTTAGAAATCAGGCTTTCGACATAGGTGCCCTTATTTCTAGCCAAATTAATACAAGCATGTGTGGGAGCTAACAAAGGCGGGCAAAATTCAAAAGGAGCAGGGAAAAATTAATTTAGAAAATCTTCTATCTCTGGCTAAGTTTTACTAACTAAGGAAACATAAAATAGGCAGGTGTCAGCATGATAACTTCTACTAAAGATACGTAGGTCAGGGGAAAATAACATTTGCAATAAAATATACCTCTCCTATGGTCAGCATTCAATTCAGTTTCATCAGCAAACCATGTAGATCATCAGCAAAATCCATTAGGAACAGTCAGGGGAAGTGCAGAACATGCCTGCACAGGGAAATAATCAGGAATCATCCAAGGGGCAAAAAACAGAAGAAGACTCTTAGGAGGACTGACTGAAAACCTACAAAGTCTTTCCCTATTGTAAAATTCACAAATGTCTCTGTTTCAACAGTTAAGTGGTTCCACATCATGCAAAAGGGCAATATCTAATAAGGGTTTGAGCACAAATCGAATTTGTAACATGACAGAGAATTCTCAGGTTTGGTCTGAAGTCCTCTCCTCTTTCCATGTGAATCCAATAGTTTAATACAATTTTGTACATCACTTGATACAATACACATTCTTCTGAGGGGGTAAGTTGATTTCGTCAGTTCCCATTTGATTGTTCAAGTTAACAGTATCAACTTGTTTAGCTTGTAGTCCACAGGCCTAAATGTTCCAGAATAAAGGTAATTGGGAAACAAGTCTTGTACATTCAACAATGGGGCCCTTTAGTATTCATGAAAAACAACCTATTTGGAAAATTAATGTTCAAGTGAAAAGAAATGGTTCATCACTTTTACATGACTGCAAATACAAAGTCTATAGGCCTAGATATGGTAACACAAGAAATATAATGTAATAATAGGGTTGTTAATAAAACACACGTAATGTGCAAACTTATAAATTCAGCATTAATAATATATAATCGGAATATGTAATAACATTTCACTAATATTTGCAAACTTTAATGAAGCATCACATTAGATATAATAGAGAAGTGCATTTATGTTTCTGGGCACATAACTTCATACTAATAAATCACATTAAACATTATAAGTCAATTAATCTCACTACTCACAGTTACCCTAACGTATAAAATACAGTATACTTCAACATTATTTTAATCTTGTTAGCACATTGTCAATTCTGGCAGGCACACTGGTGTCCACCACAAATTAAACATGATCACTTTTTAAAATACGTGTCAGTGCAGCTTTCTCTATGTTAGGCTTTTAGAACGTGAATTTAAATGTCACCTAATCAGGCATCTGGGTCACTAAAACCATTACTAAATTCTAGGCTCCTACAGTCGCAAACTCCATTTTATCAACTCATAAAAGGGCTTTTGTACATAAAGCTGTGCATTTTTGCAGTCGCAAGTTCTGACATTTCGAGCATCTCAGGGTGTGCGATTGCAAAGTGGCATTGTATATGGTGCTTTTTGTTGTTAAATTCCAGTGGATTGTCTTTGCAGGGCAAATGAGGTTTCTGCATGTTAACTTGGGAAAAGACATCCGGCACCTTTGATACCTTATTTCATATGTCCTAGGCTTGTCCTTACATACATTTACTATCATCTCTCATGGTACGAAAAACTTTTGACATGTGCCTACATCAGTATCCTGTCCCTTCCATCAATTTAATACTCATTACTTCAGAAATGGCAATCAGATCACCATATAGGTGATCTCTAAATACTAATGCATGGATGATGTACTATCTCAATGTGGATATTCCCTGTCTTCAGGAGTCTGGTGCCTCTCTCTAATGTCATGGATGCAAGACAGGTTTACATGAGTGTAGGGTAACCAGACGTCCCGGATTTCCTCGGACAGTCCCGGTTTTTAGAGGACTGTCCCGGTGTCCCGACGCTTCTCTTAATTTTAAATAAATGTCCCGGTTCTTGGGACAAAGGTCAAATCTTTAAATAAATGTTACCGGTTTTTGAGACAAAGGACAGATCACCTAAGGAAGCATAAGTTAAAAACGCCTACAAAGTATGAAATAATGAAAGTAATTTATCTGTTGCTGTCAGGCAACACAGTCCCTTGTCTGCTCCCAGCAGAGAGACGGAGTGAGGAGCAAAGAGAGGTGGGTGGGGGTGGGTTGGGGGTGCAGCAGGGTGGGAGCTCAAGCCAAAGCTAATTGTATATATGTAGTATTAAAACGGGACAGGCCAGATATAAAATTAAGAGTAGTCCTTCTTTTATGTCTGACCTGACCCGGTTTTTGCTCCTCAAGATCTGGTCACCCTACATGAGTGAGTACTTATATATCACCTATATAACAATATAATAAATCTCTATATGACCGATATCTAACAATTCCTTAGTAGGTTAATGTTGAAGTCCTGCTACTTTTTTAAAGTCTATTTTTCAAATGCTTCTATCTGCTCCCATACTGGGGGAGCGTTTAATGCAATGCTACCGGGAGTGGCTGTGGTTAATCAATAATCACAAATAACCATCTAGTTAAACATCGTCATAAACCCATCAGGCATTAGCTGGACATTACACATGCCTCCTCAGGCATGAAAGTGGTCGACCTTGTCATGTGATCAGGGTCATGAAGTTAATCACTTCTTCAGGACGATGACGATAAGGTTATGATGCAACACGGAAGTTGCCAATTCTCCAGGACACCGGCCTTCTTGTAAAGGTAAACAGCTAATCCCCGAGCCTTCCTCTTGAATATGAGAGAGAAGAGCGTAACGTATTTTTCCCTCCTTTCACATCAGCGGCGATTCGCTATTCCAAGCATCTTTTTGAGACAGCCTGTCTCGTGACCATATACAGTACTTATTGGTAGTTCATTTGCAGCCTGCGTGTGTAGTATACCGCAGCACATTCTTGACAGGGTTTTGCAAATTGGATAAAATTCGAAGCAGACATCTAGTTGTCACCAATTACAGTGAAACTGCTGTCCGTATCCACAACAGTTTTCAGCTGAGAGCCAGTGGCTGCCAATCGATGCTTCTCAAAAAAGCAATGCAAGCATGATAGCCACAGAGAGCCATAAACTGACATCAAAACGAAATCTACATGTTCTCGAGATAGCATAGTGTATCTTTCCTGCTCAGTACATAGAATATTCCTGTTCAGCACTTTCCTCCCAACTTTTCAGCTGTAAATGAGCTGGGTAACTTGTCGGATGAAAAGTAAAGATGGCCCAAGCACTGTAAAAATGTACAGGGAAAGTATCAGTCTGTAAGATTACAGAGCTTCAGATATTTACCCTGTATTTAGGCCAAACACCATGAGCACAGGGAAGACCGATTATTAACAGACTAGTTAGTGCAGCATCATACTAGAACGTTTGGTTAATGTCCTTAAAAGTGCGGCTGATGGAGCTCAATGCGCAGCCCAGTCGAGTTTCCCACGTCCACGTGTGATGTACTTCCCGAGTCGAGGTTTTTCTTTGAATATTGGGATTTGTATTCTTGTTTAGTCCTTCATAAAACATGACTACAAATCCCAGAATTCACGGAAAAAAGAAACCTGTACTGGAATAGCACAGCATGGATTTGAGAATCTTGCAGCAGTGGCCGCGTTGCAATTGGACTGAAACCCAAACAGCATCCGAGGCAGTTCTTGTTCTCTTCAGCTTGAGAATGGATGTTTCCAAGCTGCCAGTGCTTCATTTGAGCCGGTGTTTGAAGGTGGGACCACCGGCACTCAGTTTTGGAGACCTGTGCTTATTTTTTCTTCTTAAACTTACACCCAGAGTAAAAGAGAAACACAAAAGGGGACACAATAAGTAAGAGAAAAATAGTGATAAAACAGAATAGCGAGGGATGAAAAATAGGCTGCAAGAGTGAGATAACTAGACAAGGATAGCTGGCAGTGTATGAAAGAGGCATGATGTGGAATCAAGCCTAGGCAGCCTTGGTATTCAGCTCCCTGATGTTTGTAGTGCTCACTGTGGGCTTTGGGGCACTTATTGTTTTATGATTAAGCACTACAACTGACATTTCAAAATGAGTAAGTCTACGAGTAAATTAGTGTATGGGTGAATGGAGGAGTGGGTTAACTGGGTTTTTTCCAGAGACTACTATTCAGCTGGTGGCAGAGTTTTGGGGACCTTAAACTCCTGCAGTCTTCAAGCTTCATACATGTTTTTTAGTGGGCTGGCCCATATTTTAAGGCCATTTGTAATAACAGTTGGAAAAGCAGAACAATTCAGTATTTTTTCCCTTCTAAAACATAAATCTAAAACAGCACACACATAAAATAATCAAGTTAAAAAGAAATTTAGAGAGGTCTAAATCATTTCAGAATGATTACTCTTCGAACAAACCAAGGTATTATGCAGTGTTACAAAAGAATCCTGACACTTTTACATAAATTATTTTACGCCTATCAGCACTTGGCTGTTTAGAACAGCAAAATTAGCACAAAAGGCTGTGTTTTTTGTTTTTCAAAGAGAGCTGGCAACCCTAATTCCAAGTGAGACTCACACATTTGGAGATTGAGTTAAACTCCCACTCACATCAGGGTAAATATCGCACCTTGTGAGGGGGGGTTAGAATCTGGATCCTAAATGTTCCTGCTGCTTTCAGAACATTTCAACAACCAGTCCTGCCACAAAGTAAGTCCTCCTGCAGATCTTTTCACTTCATTGTTGAAAACCCTTTTGACATATCAGATTGCTACAACGCTACTTTTATAAGCTATGAGCCTACTTTAGTAACATTTTAATAGTATTGTGTTCACTTTAAGTGTATTTTGATTTTTTTAAAATATTTTACCGCTGTTACTTCCTGTGCTGTCTTTGAAGCTAAAAGACTTGTGATATCACTTCCTGAATTGTTACCGAATATGCTAACTAGGTCTCTTTCCTGAGAATTCCTGAGTATCTGCATCCATGTTTTAATAATTCGAGCCTGCTTTTATGAATAAGTTTGGATATGAGGTTGCCATCAGGTCATTATTTTTGTTCTAGGGTTTGAGACCATGAGCTCCCAGGCATCCATTTCCACATTTTTTTTAATAATGTCAACTATTTCTGCTGAACCAAATTGGGGGTAGGTTTGCTTCTAGCTGGAAAATATTTTTGTGTGAACAAAGGTAAGCACATTTTGGAAAAAAAACACAATCTGCTATTTTACTCTTTTGAAATTTAAATTTAGAAGGCAAATACTAGAAGAAATCCCTTGAAAGTATTTAGAGGCATCTAAATTAGGTCTAAGTAATTAGTGGTGCCACATAATAGCACCAGTGTTATCACCAGAGGGTTTTCTCTCATTTGCATGGGGGCTGGCCTTATGCAAATGAGGGAATACCTTTGCCGGTGCACCCGCGACATACTATAGACTCGGGTGCAGAGACAAAGAAGCTGTCAGAAGGCGCACTAACAGTGTGCTGCCTAAGAGTTGGGGCACTATCAGTGCGTCCCCTAATAGTAGTCCTCTGGCGGAGGGATGAGGGTCCTCTGGACCACCCAGACATCCCCTTGTAGGCTGGTGCAGTCACTGACTGCAACCATCTGCAAGAGGATCTCTAATCCTCCTTAAAATTGTAGGTGGGTTGCCACCTGCGCAGTGAAATACGCAGCTGCTGCTTCAAAGCTGCTCAGTTTATCACTTGAAATCACTTAGTTGGGGGCAACTCGAGCTTGCAGCTGCCCTAGGGAAAGCACATTCAATGTAATAGGGCACACTTTCTCCCTTTGCTCCTGACACACCTGTTTTAAGGTGTGCTGTGGAGCAAACAGGAAAAGTGCGCCCTCAGCTCTTGGTCCTGCCAGAATATCAAAGTATTAACAATATGCCAGTATTTTTTTCTGAGAAAGATGGAAATCCTAATTGGAGGTTGCGGTAGGGTCATCAGAAGACATGCCAGAGAAGTTATTGTCCCTAGACCCAACATTTTTAGGCTCATGCCAACAGTTACAAGTTTATTCTTGATGCGTAATTAATAAAAATCAATACATCGATGCATCACATTATTCTATAAAAAAGTAATAAATATACAATACAAAATATCAGTTTAACATTCTACAATCTAGATGATAAAAAGCATACCAAAAACTTATTGTTATCTAAAAAAGGGGATTCCCACACTCCTGTGTAAATATTTTTTATATTAATTGTCCTTCACTGTTAGAAGTTTTCGTGATACCAAGCGTAGAAACTTCGAAAATTTTTCATTTAAAACAATGTCCCGGGGTTTGAGGTAGGCAATCACTGCTTGCCGGCAAGACGTATTCCCCTCTGATTAAATAAAGATTCAATAGAAGTTTGCGTTCGGTTCTAAAAACGTTACAGATACAAACTAAATGAATGATATCTTCCTGTCCGTTTCCACATAGCCTACACTGCGGGATTTTTAGAGAGCATTCCCATGGGACTAGGTGGGCATTGCCCGGAATAATCCCAAATCTATATTTAATAAAAAGATCTTTATCTGTCTTGGTCCACCCTGCCTCCAGGTACGGCTGAAGCTTTAAAAGTTTATAATCATTAATGATCATCCACGAGTGTGATCTAGTAGCTAGTAAATCCTTGTCCATGATTAATGAGCTTTTTTTTGCAATCTGATTAAATTTGTTTTTCAAAGAAATTTAAGAGATATTTGAGTCCCATAACTCCACTGCCCCTAGGTCGATTAGTGCCTGGTATAAGTACCGGCACCCAGTGGCTGCGGTGTTTGAGCTGATCTCTTTCCAAAGGGCATGACAGAGCGGATTTTTCTTTGCCAGCTGTAACTGTTTCCAGGCTTTGATGTAGCTGGCTTTTCTGCCTATGCTTTGGTTTACATAGCCAAACTCCAGCCTAATTTGTGCTAATGAGGTGTATCCCGGTAGCTGAAATAGGGCCCTAAAGACTTTTCCAATGATTTTATTTAGGATAGTAGCGTCTTGCCCACACAGAGCTTCGCTTCCATATCCTAGAGTTGGAATTAGTTTGTTTGCGATGACTTTAAGCAGGGGCCGATAGCTAGGGCCAGTTAGGAATTATTTTAGATTTTGGAAAGCAAATAATAGCACGTGGCCTTTTCTATATAACTCCTGTTTCTGGGAAAGAAAGGAGCTGCGTTCGTCAAAAAGTACACCAAGGTATCTGTACTGATTTACTTGTTCCAGAGGGCCCCTTTGTGAGTTCCACTTGATTTTGAAGGATTTTTTACTGATTCTCATTACTTTAGTTTTATCCTGGTTAACTTCCATTCCACTCTGCGTATTCAAATATCTTAAAAATGAGTTGCTGTAGTCCTACTTTAGTTTGGCTCAGGAGAACCACATCATCGGTGTCTAGCAGATTTGAAATAATCATATTGCCGAGCTTTGGAGAGTGCCCATTTACCCTGTTTAATTCCACAGATAAATCAGATAAGGAGATATTGAAAAGGTATGGTGCCAGCACACAGCCCTGTTTCAATCCCTGCTTTGTCATAATTTTCCTAGAAAGGAAGGAGCCATCACCTACCATGACTCTTACCCACTTGTCTGTATGTAGCTGTTGTATGGCTTTAAAGAAAGTCTCCAGTATTCCCAAGGAAGCTAGTTTCTCCCATAAGAGAGGTCACCGGACCAGATCAAAAGCTGATTTAAAGTCCACAAAACACAGATACAGGGGCTGTTTTTTGTGTTGGCATTTGTCAATAATCATTGATAAAGTTAATATGTTTGCAGCATTGCCTAGGCCCTTTACAAAACCTATCTGGTTAGGAGGGATGATACTATTTTCCGTTGCCCAGCTACAGAGGTGTTCCAATAGGAGACCTGCGTAGTATTTGGCTTCTACGTCTATTAGAGTTATTAGTCGGTAGTTCTCAGGTTTTGTTTTGTTACCTCCTTTAAATATTGGGTGAATTATCGCTCCTTTCCAGGATTTTGGAATACTTCTTGACAGTATACAATGATTGAAAGTAGGGGCAAGGTTTTCACCCCAGTAAGTCGAATCTAGTTTAAACAGATCTTTTGGGATCCCATTGGGGCCAGGAGCCCCCCCATTTTTACTTTTTTTGATTAGATTGCTAACTTCTGTTGCTGAGAAAGTTATTTCTTTATTTTCCTTTTGGACGAAAAGGGATTTTGGTATCATTTTCCCTGGACTTATTTTTTCTGTAGCCACTTCTAAGATTTTATCAGCTAGCTTGAATTCATCAAAGTGTTGATATAAATAGTCAACCCAGATGGGTTCCGGGATATTTGAACTAAACAAAGTGCCTTATTCAAATCATTGACCATTTTCCAAAAACCCTGAGTATTTTGTTTTTTACTTAGAAATAGGGCTTTTGCCCAAAGGTCTTGATGTTTCTGGTGTTTAGGTTCCCATAGTTGTTTCCGATATGCATTATTTAGATTTTTTAAATCAGCCTTAATACAGCCATTTGTCGGGTCCTTACTATACAATGTTAATACTTTATTTCTTTCTTTCCTTCATTTATTAATATGCGTTGAATAATTTATATTTATGTTTGTATTTGCACCCGTGCCTTATTTCAATATCCCTTTTGTGGTTGATCTACAAGAAGACTAACCACAAAATTGTTTAGGAAGAGCGACCAAGTTTCTATTGGGTCCTTGGTTATGTCCATGTTACATTGTGCAAAAACTGCCCTTGAACAGACCCCTATAGATTCCTTTAGTTTTTCGGACCATCTGAGTTTTTTATAGTTTATTGTAGTGACGTCTCCTGGCATGGTTTGTACAGAGTTGTGAGTAGGCAGATCATATCCTATTTCCAGGCATTGCTGGCCATGATCAGTCATATCTGATTTTATGATTAAAAACTTTGTAATTAATGTAAGCAGAAATAGTGAGACCACAGTATAGTCAATTATTGTGTGGTCTTGGTTAGCGTAACAGGTAGGTGCTGGCGGAGTGTCCTGAGGGTATCTCCCATTTAGAATTCTAAGCCAGAGAGCCTCAAAGTCTTTTACTAGAGTGAGTGCTGGCGTACCAGCTTTTCCTCTCTTGATTTCCCCCAGAGATTGTTGTGGTACAGCCCATAGGTGATCTTGCAAAATGGTTTGTGTATCCCTTTCAAAGGGATTTAATAGTTTTTGATTGAAATCCCCAGTTATCAGAAGCTCCAGGGGGCCTAGATCTTGATGGGCAGTTACGATTATATCTATCAATTTCGATGACATGTCTTTTTTTGATTGGGCATCTGGGTGGATGTAAACATTGATTAGGAGGAGGGGTTTTGAATGATCCCTATGCCACCCGTTTAGCTTCACTACCAGGAAATCTTTGTTTTCGACATATATTCGAGTACACAATAATTTTAGCCCTCTTGAAATGAACGTAGCAAGGCCCCCCTTTGAATGGCATACTTTTTTTCCTTTATTGCTGGGAAAAAAACTCAATATATCCATCGATTTCAAAGGGGTTTGTAGCCCAAGTCTCCTGAAGGAGGATGATATGGAAATTCTTCAGTAGGGTTGATAGATCTTTTTGGTTTATATTCCATGAGCAGACCTGAAAGGGGGTATATCGGCTTGTTAGCCTGTTATGCGCCCTGCTACTTACTAGTCAGTGACGTTTTTCTAAATAAGTTAGATCTGATATCTGGCCTAGTTCAGAGTGTACTAAAGGATACATATTAAAAGGAGTGCCCCCTAGAGGGTAACCCTCAGTTTTTCCAATTACCGACCTAAGAACTGAAAAGGGTTTACCCGACTCTTTTAATATTTGTAGAATTAATGGGTTTTCGTGTTCCTCTAATGGATCCGGATAGCCAATTTGCTTGGGGGTGCTAAGCTTAATTGCCCATTTTAGAAAGGCACATTTTTCGGCAGCCCCTCTTTTTACCAAAAACGGTGTCCTCCAGGTTACCAAAGTTGCTTTTCTAGGGGCCCCTTTATTTGTCTTTTCCATTGAGACGAACACTATAGAGACGATGTCAGTGGATTTTATATTTTTTTGTGTTGGAGTAACTTGTAGTAGCGTCAATATGTTTCCCCTGTTCAAAATGTCAAATCGTCCCCTAGACTGGTATTGAGGTTCCAGTATTAGTTGTAAACAGTAATTTGACATACTGGGGTCGGGGCTGCCTATTTCGTCCTCCTGTTCACCAAGTTGGGCGAGCCTTAGATCTTCTACTACTCTGTCAGGGCGTTTTGACTTTATGGTCGTTTGCTTTGTTATTAATCTGTTTGAGTAATCATCCTCCCAAGGTGGTTTTGACATTTCTCTTTTTTTTTTTCCGATGTTGGGCTGGGTGGATTCCAATTTGAGCCCCTTGGGGATAAGCCTGTCTCGAGTTGGTGATCCTGATTATTGTGCCCTCTTCTTCAAAAGACCTCCTGCTTATTTTAGGGGTCGGGCTTTTTTTGTCTTTGTTCTCCTGCTGGTATAGGTTTGTATACCGCATACTAAGGAGTGTTGGATCATCTCCGTCCTCCTTAATTTTGATTGTTTCTGTGTGAGTGTCCGAGCATTGTCTCTAGTTTCACTCCCTCTATTTCTTTTAAATCTTGACCATTTCCCAACAGCAAGTAATAAGCTATTGAGTGAGGGATCTGAGCCAATTTTACTTTTTTCTGTGTATTTTTTCCTCTCTCGGACCCATATTTGGCTCCGCGGCATCATCGAGTATATTAAAAAAGATCTCCGGCAAAGAGCCCCCCCTCGGGGGGTGCCCGTCAGACATTGCAGCGCCGGTCTGACGAGGAGCTGTCCGATGATGAAGCATGACACCAAATACGGTGTGTGAGGACTATTGCTCCTGATTATCAGGACTCTTTCTCTTTCCTTTTTTCTTCATTTCGGAACAGTGTACCATATTTTATTAGCACATTGTTGGGAGGGTGTACACTTGACCGCCTAATCCTCCTTTTTTTCCCCCCTCTTTTTTGAGGTATAGGTTTGTAACCTGAGAAGCCATTTCTGATTGGCCTAATTCAGATAATATTAGTGTAGTTTGCTGGTCGTTAATTATCATATCCCTGCAGTAGGAGTTTGGCGTTTTTATTTTTTCCTTTTAAGTATTGGGTCGTACGTGTGGTTTGGCCCGCTCTGAAATTAAATATGGGAAAAGGTTAATTTGTTGTTAATATTCCCTTTATAGTTGTTGAGGAGTCATTTGACCTGGACATATTGTCTTCTGTGTCCAGGCTAAGGGTGGGACGCAAGTTTTTTACCATTGGGCCCAGTGGAATAACTGCTTTTTTGTTTCTCGCTTTTCTTCGTTGTTTCTTTTGTCTTTTTTTAAGAGACTTCACTGGCTGAGACAGAGTCCCTACTAATTCGGGGAGAATAGAGGGGTCTGTATTTGCCTTATGGTCTCCAACCTAATCACATTTAATTTCCTCCTGGGCTTGCGCCACTTTGTCAGTTTGATTCCTCGGGCACCCATATACTCCGTCTCCCAAGTTTCTGGAATCCCGTATCTCCCTCTGATCCAGGGGTGGCACTTCGGTTGTGGTTTGTTCGTCAGGTCTTGTGTTTAAATTGACTTTGAGGTTCGTAATCAATGAGTTTAGGGCTTCTGGAAGGGAAGCCAACTTGTTGATTATTGGCTCACAGGTGCAGTCATTTATTGTCATTTCAGCAAACTTTTGAGCTCTCTTAATCAGATTATTTAAATTTGCCAGTTTCTGATCAATGCCTGCTATGGATTTTGCCATGGTATCCAGTATGTCCACCTGGACATCCATTTTTGAAGATTGGTAAGCTAAATCATCCAGCGTTAGCAGTGAGGTTTTGAAGAAAATGTCCCATACCGCATTTTGATCCAGTCGGTCCTTGGTGTTTGATGGTTGAGGGGTATTTTTGTTGTCGTCCTCCTCACTTCCCTTATAATCCTTTTTAATATAAGAGATGCATTTGGGGATCTGGTTCTAGAAGGAGAACTATTTGTTTTAGTTTCTGAGGTTCCAATTGTAAGTAACTGCGGGAGCACCCCCATATCATAATTGAAAGACTTATTACAATTGAGCATGGTAGAACTCAGATCCCGGTCTTGACATTGGTGTTTCTCCAGGTTACATTCGGATTCTAAGTGAAGATTCATTGCATTTGTTTTACTATGGCCTTGTAACCCTGGGGAAGATTCACTTTGAAAGAAATCAGCTGCTCCTTCAATAATAACGTTTACCTCCAACGGGGGTTTGGTACCTAGATCGGGGAAATCGGTTTGGCTTACCAGTGGAGGTAAATTGGAGGAATCAGCGGAAGGTGAGGATGACCGGAGGGTCAATAACTCCAGATCGTTTAATGAGCCCCAGTCATTTTCTTTGATGTTATCTTCCATTTGGTTAGTTTTTTTCCCAAGCTAGTCTTCTCCGTCCCCTCTTTTTCCTTGAGTCTGTTTTTGTCATCCTGCTCATGAAGCAGACTACATTCGCTTTTTATGGGGGAAATTGGGTGGGGTAGTGTTGCGGCACCATTAGGTAGGGAAAAAATTACATCCAAGGGGTCTTTCAGGAAGTCAGCTTTATTTAAAACGTTTCCAGATCTTTGTTTCCTAAAAATAAAAGGGGCTATGGGGGAGATCAAGGATTGGTGTATTGTCTTTGACTTCCCTTCACCTTTTGGAGTTGCAGGTGAAGACGAGAGTTTATTTGATTTCTTGTTTTTCTTTCCCGGACCTCACCCCCCCCCCATAATGTAGGTTTTTGTCTTTCTTTTTGTTATTCCTCCTTGCTTTTACAAAGTGGAAGATGCCTCCGCATCTTTCAAATGAGGGGCCCAGGCGCTTGAAGGCTTTTCTTTTCTTTTTCCTGGCCAAATAGACACGCCGCCACACCTCGAATTTGAGAGGCATGAGCACGTGTGGCCCTCCTTTAATATTTCTTCAGTCAAATTATTGGGCCCAGGGGCCTGTTTTGGGGCCAGTGCTTACAGGTGGTTCAGGTGGCATAAAGCTTGGGCTCAGGTCTCCGATCTCCGTTGCATAAATGGGCTCCCCAGGCAGTCCCCCCCTCCTTCCTAGTCCTCCAAAAGGGCCTCGGACCCTCAGACCTGGCCCGGTCCACTGCCCTTGCGGGTTTTGGGGCAAGTTTACTTCCCGAACAAGATCGGGCCGTCGCCAGGGGTCACCAGGCGATGCTGGTCCTCGGAACCAGGCAGGAAGGCATGCCCGGGAATCCTGAGGGAATTCCAGAGGGTTCAGGTGGGTCCGGTGGACAGCGGGGGACAGCACGGGGGAAAGCGCACACAGATTGCTCCACCAGCCGCGCTCGTTCGTTCGGGCGGCATTCGAGCACAGGCCCCACCTCCTCACGCACTCACGCAACGTCGCGGCACCACAAGAGAAACTTGGGAAATTTGGGATCTTTCAGTGGGGTTTCCCTCGTGTCCCTCGTTGCAATCTCCCGCAAAAACGATCCCAAAGCTGCTTACAATTGGGATCCTACTGGTGGGTGGGGGTGTAAAGCAGTTGCAGCAGAGGGGGGCAGGGGGAAGGGAGGCTCTGCTGGGCCCAAGAGCCAAGAGTTTACAGCAGGAGGGAGGAGCCCCCCCCTCGCTCCTTGTCACAGCGCTTTACCGGCAGCGCTTTACCGGCGCCTCCCCTGCTCCTTCACCCACTCCCTTCTGCCCTTCTGCCGCCATTCTGCCGCCAGCTCCTACCGTTGCTGTGGCCGCTGGCGGGCTACTGGCTGTTGGGGATTGCGGGTGCTGCCGCCTGCCTGCCGCGTCCACCGGGTGTCCAGCCGGCTGTCGTGGCTGTCGGGAATCGCGTTCTCACACTCTCGCTGTGAGCCACCCGGCAGAGACGTGTGGTGTGTCTTCGTCTGATGCGTCCGATGCGTCCTATAGCCGGGATTTAGCCTTCTGGACGAATCAAAAGCAGTGGACATGCCAACAGTAATTATACATTTTGAAGCATTTGTGTAGGAAACTGGCTCTGTATATGCTATATCAAAGTGAGATATAGTGTGCACAGAGTCCAGGGGTTTCCCAGAGGCTTAACAGAGGCCAAAGCGGAAAATACTAGTGCTCTATTATGTGGTAGTGTGGTCTAGCACTTAGGCTTATCAGAGGGTAGTGCAAAACATTTGTTGTACACACAAAGGAAATAGAAGAAGCACACACTCAATGACTGGTTTTTATATTGTAAAAATGTATTTTCTTAATTTATTTTTAGAACCACAAGATTCAATTTTCAGGTAAGTACCTGACAAGTTTTGTATTTCACACAGGTATCCACAGGACTTTGTTTGAAACAGGTAAGTAATACAGTTATTTAAATATTGGCAAAAAGCTATTTTAAAATTGGACACAGTACAATTTTCAGAACAGTATCTGGGGTTCAGAAATGTTAGATCGTTTTGCAGGTAGGTTCAACACTTATAGTTTCATTCTACAGGTTTTAGGAAGTCCACCATTTGGGGTCAAGTTAACCCCAAACACCTAGCACCAGCAACACGGTCCGGTCAGGTGCAGAGGTCAAAGTTGAGCAAATTTAACGTGGGCTCCTATGAAGACAGGGGGTGCTCGGAATCCGGTCAGCCAGTAGGTAAGTACCCACGACACGGAGGGCAGATCAGGAGGGATTAGAAGAGCACTAAATGGGCCACAAGTAGGCACCAAACACGCACCCTTAGCGGCACAGGGGCGGCCAGATGTAGGGTGCAAACAGGACGTCGGGTTTCCATTGCTGGTCTATGAGAAGACCCCGGGGGTCACTCAGAGGCTGCAGGCGAGGTCCAGTGTGATGTCTCAGGCACACCACTGATCAGACAGGGAGGAGGGCCACCTGCTGAACATTGCGGTACCGGGAGTCTCTCCAAGGCCTGGGGACTGTTGGTGCAGTGTGTTCTTAGGTGTCAGGTATCTTCGTCTGGAGCTTCTCGGTCAGGCGGATCCTCGGTATTCCCTCTGCAGTTGTCGTCGTGGAGGGATGGAGAGGTCAACTCAGGGTGGGCACTTGCTCGCAATCAACCGGGGACCCTCTCTTGCTGGGTGGACCATCTGGACACGGACCATGGGCGTCGGGTGCACATGGGTCAAGACACACGCATCTAGAGTGAGGTGGGAGTCCTTGGTTGTAGGTTTCTTTAGACAGAGACGCTGTCCTCTGGAGTTCTTGGTTCTTTTGGGTGCAGGGCAGTCCTCTGGAGTTGGCAGAGGTCGCTGGTCCCGCTGGACACGTTGCTGGTCTTTTAGCAGGTTCTCTGAAGCAGGAGACAGGCTGATAGGGCTGGGGCCAAAGCAGTTGTCGTCTTCCTTCTTCTCTGCTGGGGGGTTCAGCTTAGCAGTCCTTTTTCTTCTTGTAGATTGCCAGGAATCTGGTGAGTTAGATTCAGGGAAGCCCTTAACTACAACATTTAGGGGCATTACAGGGGTCAGAGGGCAGTAGCTGTCCCTGATGGTGGCTACGCCCTCCTTGTGTCCACTCCCTTTGGGGAGGGGAGCACATTCCTATCCCTATTGGTCCCTGTCCTCCAAACCAAGATGGAGGATTCTGCAGGGAGGGGGTCACTTCAGCTCTGAACACTTTAGGGGTGGTCCCAGCTGAAGTGGTCAATCCTCCTTGTTTTTCTTAAGTTTCTCACCGAACTGGGCACGAAAAGTGGGGGCTTGTCCTGGGGCCAGGCATCTCCACTAGCTGGAGTGCCCTCGGGCACTGTTACATGAGCCTGAGCCTTTGAGGCATACCGCCAGGTGTTACAGTACCTGCAGGGGGGGGGGAAGCACCTATACCCGAGCAGGCTTTGTTTCTGGCCTCAGAGAGCACAAAGGACCTCATCACATGGGGTCAGAAACTTGACTGCTAGTGGCAGGCTGGCACGCTGGCACAGACCTGTCAGTCCTACTCTAGAGGATTGGGTAAAATACTGGGGGCATCTCTAAGATTCCGCCTGTGTGCATTGTTTAATAAATCCCACACTGGCATCAGTGGGGGTGTATTGTGCTGAGACGTTTGATACCAAACTTCCCAGTATTCAGTGTAGCCATTATGGAACTGTGGAGTTCGTAATGACAAACTCCCAGACCATATACTTTATATGGCTACACTGCACTTACAATGTCTAAGAATGCACTTAGACACTGTGGGGGCATATTACTCATGCAGCTATGCCCTCATCTGTGGTACAGTGCACCCTGCCTTAGGGATGCAAGGCCTGCTGGAGGGGGTGACTTACCTATGCCACAGGCAGTGTTTTGTGGGCATGGCACCCTGAAGGGGATGCCATATCGACTTTGTCTTTTTTCCCCACCAACAACTGCAGTGGCAGTGTGCATGTGTTAGGTGAGAGATCACTTAGGACGGCACAACACAGGCGGCAGCCCTTCAGTCACAGGACCCTTGGTACCACCAGTACCTTTTACAAGGGATTTATCTGTGTGCCAGAGGAGTGCCAATTGTGGAAACAGTGGTTCATTTTTAGGGAAAGAACACTGGTGCTTGGGCCTGGTTAGCAGGGTCCCAGCACACTCTCATTCAAGTCAGCATCAATATCAGGCAAAAAGTGTGGGGGGGTGACTGCAACAAGTGGCAGTTTCCTACAATTTGTATCTGTTTATTAAGGTTGAGGCACTTAACACAGTCATACCATTATGTGGCACCTGATGCTGGAGCTGCCATGCTGTGTGGAGGATTTTATTTTACTTAGAAATAAGCTTACGCTATGAGAGGCACCACCAGTGCCAGTGTGCGGGTCCCTTATAAACATCTGACGTGCCTGGGTGGCTGAGCAAAGGTATTTAGCTGGAGAGTAATGATGAGAAAGTTTTTGTAATCTTCCTTCCCCATTTGCCTGGTGCAGTAAGCATAACAAGTTTAATTTCATTCTTTTCCCCAACAGGAACCAGTGAAACCCTTCCAATACTAGTTTCACATGGTCTTGTTTCCTGAACCTCAATGTGGCACTTGATTATGCACTTTTTAGCAACAATCAGAATTTATTTTGAGCAGGCCAGTGTATTTGATGATTCAATACTTTTAAGGCTCGAATGCTAGGGATCGTTTTAATTCCTCTCCAAACTTGTTGGGTTTGAAGGAGAGGAAATACACTGGATTCATTTCTAGGGAAACGTCAAGGTTGACCTTTAGGGCTTTTTGCAACCTGAGAGATAGTTGGGGAAGCCTCACGATTGATAGGCCATTTGAATGGTCATGTACTTGGTGGGTGCTGCCTACAATTATCATTTTATTTTAGTTTATAATTGGTTCAGGAAAATTATTATTTTTCTTTCATCCAATGATGAATGTGATCAAGGCAATTGGCAGGTGCAGTACTAGGATATCACTGTCAGAATGTCATATCACAAAAATACTGTCTCTTAAATTTTATCAACAGAAATGTTTTCCAGTTAGAGATAATAGAAAATGGGCATCTAATGGAACAATATTTTTGTGAAAGATATTTAGGACCAGATATTTATGCACTGTATTTCTTTATACCACATTTTGACCTGATAATATTTGGAGGACTGCCTATGTTGTTTTAAAGGTTGATGATAATTTAGGTATCATCTCTGTAAATTTGGAAATGGTGCTGGTGGTTACCCAGAACATGGCTAAGTGAGTGCATTTGCACATTCATCAATTATGGCAATGGAAATGAGACTTATGATATGCCACATATCACCTTGCATATCTATGAGACTAAGGGGGTCATTATGACCCCGGCGGTTGGCGGTAACATGGCGGTAAGTACTGCCAACAGGCTAGCGGTACTTACCGCCATATTATGACAGTGGCAGGTTGGTTGAAGTCACCCTGCCAATGTACCACTCCAACCGCCATGGCGGTAACAGCCGCCAGGCTGGAGAAATCCATCTCCAGCCTAACGGCTGTCACTGTTCCACCTGCGGGATTATGACCAGGCCTACCGCCATGGTTTTCGTGGCTTCCTAACTGCCACGAAATCCATGGTGGTAGGCACTATCAGTGACAGGGAATCCCTTCCCTGTCACTGTTAGGGGTCTCCCCCCTCCCTCTCCAGTTACCCCTCCCATCCACCCCTGCCTCTCTAAAGCCACCCCATATATTCACGCCCCCCCTTGACACACACACACATACACACACCCTTTTCCCACAAACATCCACACATGCATGCATCCACTCACAAACACACACATTCACTTTCAAACATACACACACACATGCAGTCACAATCCACAACATACATGCACTCACACCTCCATACATGCACACTAGCATCCAACACGCAACACACACCAGCATCCACGCACACACAAACATACACACACACCCCCACACACACATAACACCCGCCCACACCTCTCCCCTGTCAAAGTCACGACTTACCTGTGTTCAGGGGGTCCTCCGGCAGGAGACGGGACGGGGCGCTGCTGCCACCAGCAGCATCTGCTAGCAGAACACAGCCAGGCCGTATTATGGGTCATAATATGGTTGGTGGCGGTCTACTGGTGTGGTGCTGCTGATGGCAGCAGCGTCATCTTACCGCCATCCACAGGCATGGCCACAGCCGGATTTCTGCCATCCTTCTGGTGGAAATCCGGCTGTGGTCATAATACGGCGGATGGCTGGTAGCCGCGGCGAAGGTCTTTTGGTGGCTGTCGCCACGGCGGTAGGTGGTTTTTACCACCAATGTCAAAATGAGGGCCTAAGTATCCAGTTGGTACCTGCGGAGTTAGATGTAACAGTAAGGATTATGTCAATTTCGAGAAAGTACTTTTAAAGTTTTTACAGATGAGAAGAGAAGTGTGTTCTGCATGCCTAAGAGATATAGGGGTATGATGGGTGGCTTGTTTGTTTTCATGCAGGTTGATTAAGAGTTCTCTTAGACTGAACCTGCATTAATGATGAATCTTAAGGAAATTTTCAAAACTAGTCTGCCACTCACTTCAGCTGCTGCAGCTCCGGGCTTCATAAATTAAGTGCGGGGGGCACCTGGCACACGGCAGCCCTGGGAACCGCCACCTCCCTGCCCTTACCCCATTTTGATGCAGGGGCCATGCGGCCTCCCTGCTGCCCCCGGGAAGGTCACCTCTCAGAGACTTTATACAAATATGATGTGGAGGTGGGGCATGCAGCCCCCCTGAAGCCCCAGGGACTTCCACCTCCCTGGAGCACACATTTTAAAACATATATGGTTCCGTTTTGGACCCCCAAGCCCCTGGGGATGACCACCTCTTGGGCTATTAAAGTTGAAGGAGGCTGCGCCGCCTGCCTCGAGGAGTCATTGATTGCCCTGGGGACTGCCACCTCCCAGGGACATAACTGTTTGCTTTTGCTTGGTGGGAGCTGACAACCACGACCAAGCAGAAGCAAACAATGTCTGCTTTCTGACAGGGGGAGCAGTCAAACAGCTCCGACTATTAGAAAGTGGAGTTTTCATCTGTTTCCCTGTATGCAAATATGCGTACAGGGAAACAGATGAAAACATTGCTCCCACAAGCAGGGAGCTGCTATTTAAAGCAGTTTCCTGCTTGTAGGAGCAATGCTGGGAGCCAGCTAGGGCCACGTGGGCCTTGAGACTCCTCCCGCACTCCTGCCACTCTCTCTCTCGCTCTTTCATCCCATAATGGTATGGAAAAGGGAGAGAGAGTTATTGCAGTCATCTCTTTATGCAATGACTTCTAAAAAATAAATATGCCACAGGAGAATGTCACCTGTGGCATAATGATTAAGTTCAAACCCTCTCACTGAAAGTTGAGGGTTCTAGTCCAGGTGTGTCTGAGTCATTTCCCTACTATAATTTATGTTCAGCTTCTAAAGTTTAAGGTTCATAAGAAAAGGTGATCTCACTCTTTTTAATTGACAAATACATTTGTTTTTCAATTTGTCCAGAAATATCTCATTCTGAGTATATCATTCACCAAAGCCTAAAAAACTCTCTATCTTTCTCCCTTTCACTCTCTTTCTCTCTCTCTCTCCATTTCTCTTTTTTCTCCTCTTTCTCCAACTCACACACCTACTCAGAGCCTTATGCATCCACTCACAGACTCACTCAGACACTCAGGCACCCACTCACAGACCCACTCGGTCTCTCACACACACAGTCACAGACCCTCTGAAACCCTCACGTACCACGTCTCAGACCCACACAGACACTGATGCACCCAATAAGACACTGATGTCACACCCAGACACTCTCACAGTCACTCTCGCCCCCAGATACACCCTCTCACTCCTACTCTCAAACCCAGAGAGACAGGGCCCGGCCAACTCCAGCTGCGCACAGCAAAGGGCAGTGCGCAGTATGAGGTTGGGTGGTTGGGAGGGTTAGCCACAGGGTCTGGCCACTGGCCAAGCACCGCGGCCAACCGCTGCCACTCACAGCAAAAGGCCGTGCGCAGCCGTGGTTGGATTAACATTTTGTAATGAAAATTACTTTATGTTAAAAAAAAGAAAGAAATTCACTGAAAAAGCGAAGGTTACATAGACGTTATAGTTAGGAAATAGAACTAAAAAAATTGAAATTCACTTAAAAAACCAAAGGTTACAAACCATAGAAATTAACCTGTTAGAGTTATCTCAGGTAACTATAACTCGCGCCCTCGCCATGCACTGCTAACTACCCCACAAATTGCAGCACTCATGAAATCTTTGATAACATAATTAATAATATCAATGTAATATTTGCAGTGAAATGTGTATGGCGGGGAACGAGTTATAGTTACTTTAGGGCATGGATTACAATTTCTTGGGAACTAGAACAGGCAAATTTCTATGGTTTTGCATGTTTAAAATGTGAGCCTTACTATAACATCCCTGTAACCTTTGTTTTTTTAAGTGAATTTCAATGCTTTTTTAGGGTCAGCATTCAAGCGCGCTGGCCTCTGTTGTAATCTCTCTGTGGGCTTTTAACCAGGCCCAGCACACGCCCATCAGTTTTGTTGGTTTGTGGACTTGCCTTTCAAAATTCTCTTGATTTCATTTGTGAAAGGCATGCAGACGTCATGCCTTTTCCTGGTGTTAAGCCCTCCTCGAGAGCACCAGTAAACTACTGAAAACATACAAGGCTCCATGTTTTTTGCATGGCTTCTGGACTACTTTTTCTTTTTCTTTCTACGCAGCTGTATCTCGCTGGACAGTAATAGAACGTTTTGCATAACATCGACCCTGTTACATGGATGATTGCACTTTTGATGACAAGTTTGACTGTGAGCGTACTTCTGTTTGCTTTCTTCTGTCTCCTTCACGCTCATGGCGGGTGTCGGCTCACTTATGTGAAACTGTATTACTTTTTCATTTTCAGTTTATGTGGCAAAAGAAATCTGGTTGGGAGTTTACAACGCTAATAGCTCTAACTCGAGCAAATGCGCGACCCATTGTACTGTACTATATCATCCCTGTAACCCATTTACAAGCCTAGAATATATATAGTATATCAGTATACGTGTGTGTATGTGTATATATATATATATATTATATATATATATACCAGCCCGCACTTATTTTTGAAACAAATTCGCAAATTTGTGACATTGTTGCGAATTCATGTGAAATATTTTTTTAATAAATATAATTTTTGCTGTGGTGACTCTACCCTGGTCCCTTGTCTCCTTTTTGAACTTTTTTGTGGGACTGGACTTCCTGGTTGAAGGTTTGGCAGCCAATCGGAGCTTTGCATTTCCCTACATGAACTTGTTATGATTCGCGAAGTCTTCGTGACCTCAGATATATAAATTTAGATTTCCTTTTATTTCTCCTGAACTAATGCGCACATATACACTAAGAACGATCTCCATACTGACACCTAGCTTTCTGCCAAATTTTGTATAATTCCGTTCAGAGGTTCGGGCTGTAGTCGTGTTGAAATGTCCTATGGGAAGTAAAGTGGGAAACACAACTTTTTTGCCCCACCACCACTTTTTCTCAGCCTCTGCTTGACAGATCACCCCAAAACCTTCCATGCACAACAAGAATTACTGGCACACTTTTGAAAAAAACAAAGGTTACAGGGATGTTATAGCTACAAAATAGAATTTAATAGAACATAGAAATTCATTCAAAAAACAGAGAAGTTATAGTTAGTCTCACATTTTAAACATGGGTGCGTCAGTCTGTGTGCGGGTCTGTGAGTGGCTGCAGGAGGGTTTCAGTGGGTCTGTGAGTGGGTAAGTGAGTGTCTGAGTGGTATGTGAGTGTGTGCATGAGTGTCTAAGTGGGACTGTGAGTGGCTGCGTAAGTGTCTAGGTGGGTGTGTGAGTGGGAGAAATTGATCGAAAGAGAGACAGAAAGAGAGGAAGAAAGTGAGAGTTTTTTTAGGTTTTAATACCTTATACTTAGAATTAGATATTTTTTGTTGGATTTAACAAAAAAAATTATTTAATGTATTTAAAAAAGTATAATTTGTTTAATTTAAAAAAAAAAAAAAAGGAAATGAGTCCAGCGGGCTCGAACCCCTGTAGCTTTTTTTTAGCCCTTTGTGGGCTATGTGGGACAGAGCTGGAGCCCTCAAGGGCTCCCCCGTGGTTCCTACTTTTAAAAACTGTTATTCTTAAAACAAAGCCCTTACGTGCTACATGGCATTGTGGGGGAACCTTTAAGGCTTCCATCGTGGTGCCAATGCTTCGGCAAGCACAGAGCTGCTTTGACAGCAGCTTCATGCTTGCTGAAGCATTTCATCTCTGTCCCCGCACACCTGCAGGGGACAGAGATGAAACTTCCGATTTTAACAGCAGGACCTGCTTTAAAGGTCCTGCTGTCAGAACCAGAAGTGTTTGATGTGGCTTGGCTGCAGCTCTGTAGCCAAGCCACAGCAAACAGCTATGTACTGGGAGTGGGCACCCTGTGACAAAGCAGGAGCTGGCCTTGGGGGGTGGCGGTCCCCAGGGTCATCTGTGGCTCCACCAGGGAGGCCACGTGGCTCCCATTCAACGAGAACTCAGCCCTCAGGGTGGTAGTCGCCGGGGCACGAAGGTCCCATAGGGACCCGCTTTCTTTTTGTAAACATTTGCCCCAGGGGGGGTGTGATCCCCAGGGCAGAGGGGGAGCCATGCAACACCCTCAATCCAAATATAATGTTTCCCTGGGAGGTGGTGGTTGACGAGCAGACGGAGGGGGCGTGCGCCCCTCGCTCCAAATAACGTGTTGTCCCAAGGGTGGTGGTACCCAGGGCATCAGGGGGGCCACAGGGCCCCCTCTTTAATTAAGAGATCATCCCAGGGAGTTGGTGGTCCCTCCTGTTTTTTTTTAGAAAGCCCAAGGGACTTGGCCCACCCGGGGGCATTAGGCTACCACATTGTTGTTTTTAGATTTTACAAGCAGATTTGCGGCTCCACCGTGTCTCCACTTGTAAAATCAAGAAAAATTATTTTCAGCCCTTTGGCCCCCCACCACCAGAGCTAAGGGTTCAGGATGTTCCTACCCTGGCTCCTTTTGCTTTTTTTTTTTTTACTATTTTTTGGGGATTCGGCTGAAGCCGATTCCCAAGATGACTGACACCACTTCAGTAGCTTCTGTTGTTAAAGTGTTATCAGCCCAGACAATCAGATCTCAGCACGAGATCGTTAGGGGTCGCAAATCCTTTGCATCTTTAGATATACGAATGTGTTTTCTCCTTAATTACTCAAAATCTACTGAATGGAATTACACCAAAACAAAAAAAGCACTCTTTCTGGACCTGGATCTACCTTCCTGCCAAATTTGGTGTAATCCGACCAGTAGTTTTTGCTCTATTGCTGTTCCAAATCCCTATGGAAAAATTTATTAGAAAAACGTGATTTGAGACCCCCCTCTTTTCTTGGACCCCCTGGGCGGATCACCCCAAACCTCTTCAGGCAGCAGCTGACGGAGCTGGCAAATGTTTTGGGAAATCTTTGTGAAGGTTCGTCAAGCAGCGCCACAGATATAGGAAAGTAAAAAAATGCTTATTATATAGAAACTAGGTTGTAACTATAACTACCTAGTGGCGACCGCCACCAGGAAATGTGTGTATATAATAATTTTTTTTTCACTGCAAAAACCAAAGGTTACAGATATGTTATAGTTAGGTTCACATTTTACTTTGACAAAACCATAGAAATTCAGCAGTTAGAGTTATAGTTAGGTCAAGTAACTATAACTTTTTCCCTGAGGGCACTATAACTGGCGCCCCTGCCATGCACAGTGTTCTCCTCAATAATTTCATTGCAAACATTACGCTGATATTATCAATGATGTTATCAACGATGTCATGAGGGTTGTAATATGTAGGGTGAATAGCAGTGCAATTAGCACCAGACCCCGCAAAATGCCCTGCTTTCAGGCATGTGCTGCAAATTTGCAGCAAAAATTTTAAAAACAATTTAAAAAATGCTTTTTGCCATGAATTGGTCATGGTATTTATACCTTGCCCCCTTTTCTTTCTTTTTTATCTTTGTTTTTGGGACTCGGCTGAGTCTGAGTCCCAAAATGGCTACTAACACTTCCTGGTTGAGGTGTTGGCAGCCAATCAGATGTCTGCACAAGATCGGGAAAATTTGCTAATTATTTGTGCTTCTAGATTCACAAATCTGGATTTTCTTTAAAATCTCAAATTACTGAATTAATTTACACCAAGTAACAAACAGCATGCATCCTGGATGCCAAATTTGGTTTAATTCCGTCCAGAGGTTTGGGCTGTAATCATGTCTAAAATCTCTATAGGAATTAACATGGAAAACGCACGTTTTTCTACCCCGGCTTTTTCTCTGCCTCCGCTTCACGGATCACCCTGAAAGTTTCCATGTGCAACAAGACCCAACTTGTCACTTGTTTTGGAAAATTTCATGAAGATTTGTCAAACGGCACCAAAGATATAGCCAAGTCAAAAATGTGCTTTCCATATGGAAACCAAGGGGGGATATTTACAAGGAGCTTGCGCCACAGTAGCTGCATTTTTTTTTTTTTTGGTGCACCGCCAGTGCTATGGCAGCTCCATATCTACAAGGTGGTTGCACTTTTTTGTGACTGCATCACAAAAAACCTGCACTGGAACCAGCTGCGTCACATAGATTTTAATGTATGCAGAATGGGTGTTCCATTGGAAAAAGTCACTTACAACTGACACAGTGATATCTACAAGCTTTCCATTGTGTGACGCTTCTTCAAGATGTGTCACACAAAGCCTGAAATGTTTCAGAATTTCTACGCCTCCATAACCCAGGCATACGAACTGACGCAGTGGCTTTGTAACAGGAAATTGATCATCTGAAATCACTTTACACACAGGAATATGTCTGTATTTCACATCCCCACTACTAATAGTAAGTCTACACAAGTGACAATCATGTTGTAGGACCCCTCTACGTTGTGTACCATTTGTAAGGGACAGGCAAGGATTGTCACTTCTCCATGGAGGAAGGCATCCCCAAATCCAGGCCTGAGTACCCCAAAGAACAACAGGTAAGTAGACACATAAGGTATGTAATACATGTCAGTACGTGACGGCTGTACAAGGGGCCATGGTAGGACTGAAGAGGGTGGCTCTCCTTGACGAATGTGTGACTACGAGAGGCGCCCACCCGCTATAGACTATGAGGCATAGGGCCTAAAAAGGTTAGGTTAATTGGCCTTTTTGAACTTTAAGGGAAGGTAGTATGTCCTTTCTTTCATTATATTACAAATCTTGCATGTCTGCGGGATCCGTAGTGGCCCTGACGAATGTGCCCTTGACCTGGTTAGGTTTTGAGACGGGCAGAAACATGTTGGCAAAAGTGAGGCACACAAGTGCCATAGTATCTAACACTGTCCTCCATTTTAATACCAAACAGTGTTTTTAATCATACCGGGGGTACCACCAAATAAAGATATATCTTGTGGTTTACCCTCAGGTATTTTTAACCTAAAATAACTGGATCCTGTAAATGTATCCAGAATAGTAAATATCTAAAACTCCCTCAAGTAGAATCCCCCTTGAGGTTGAGTCCGCCCTGACAGTATCATCTAACCAGGGTGGAACTAGGTAGGCAATGATGAAGCAAGTCACATTATGTGAATTTGCCTTCCTTGTCCAAATTTTAGAATTGTCCAGAAACATGATTGCAGAAAGTTAGGTGTATGCAGTAAATAAAAAAGAAAACATCTTTTCCCAGGGGGTCTTTTGAAAACGTCTCAAGCACCCATTATAGTGGGATCCACATTTTTTTTGTGTGTGATTGATTAGAGGCTGGTGTGGTTGCCAAGAAAAGCTTCCTCCCTTTCTCTCTGTGTGGTGGTAGAGAGAAAATATGTATTGCCACAATACATTACACCATATACTTGTATTCACTCACATAACACTGTCACTCACTATCTCACACATACTCCGTTCTCCACATACACATAAGTAGACTCTGCACACTGGATTGTGACACATAGCCACTCTGCTTACACTACATCCAGGACCAATGTCAGATTGTACACGGTGCTATTTCACCATTTTACAGTCTTTCACATTGGTCAAAATACATTAGGTCACCTCCGTCACTCAGAACTGACACATCCCCTCTGATTTTTGGCGCATCTCTGAAGCTGTGTCACTTGTGAGTTCCCACTGCTGCGTCAGAATTTCTGATGCATCCTTAGGTCCCTGCGCCATGGTGCCTTGTATTAGTAATACAATGCATCCATGGCATCGTAACCTGTTTTGCCGCATGATAACTTTTTTTGACGCATCACTGTCGCAATGCAGCGATGCATCAATCCTTTTAAAATGAGGCCCTAGGTCCTAACCATTTCTACTTAATGGTGGGCGCCAATAGGTTATATATATATTTTTTTAAAGGCTACGCAAAAAAAGGGGGATTGGCTAGATATAGAAATCAGACATCTTAAAAAGGGGGATTGGCTAGATATAGAAGTGAGACATCTTTAGTCTTACTTTTTTGTATGGCCTGTTCCGGTTTTCCGGTTTTTGTTTCTCAAAATCTGGTCACCCTAGCCAAAGGGCAACATGTGATCTCTACATTTGTATGTACATACATACATGATTTCATCTATAGCAGCTGCCAAACTTACTCCATTTCATGATAGTAGCCTTCAGATAGTTCTAGCCTTTTACAAACCACATTTGCGGGGAAAAAAAACATTTAACGGGAAAAGTGCAGCTAAAAGTCCGAGCATGGAAGGAGCTCTCTGCTAAGGAGCTATTACTAGCTGAAGGTGACCTTTACAACATGGGCTCTGTTGTGATGCAGAGTTGCAGATGCATTAGAGATAACAAGGTTTCCGTGCACGAAACTATGTGGTAAGTGTCTTGAAAGTCAGAAAAACAACGGTGTATTTAGAAATACTGCACACAGAAAGGAGAGCAGGTGGATGTACATTCCTAAGGGCGACGGGTGACTGGAGTCAAAGTGGTATGAAATTGTATTTGGTAGTATTTTGTGTTGTTTAGAAGTGTGTCATATTTATTTAGTTATTTATTTATGCAATTTTATCTAGCGGGGACATTCCTCAATTCTGCTAGAGCACTTTAGTCTAGACATATCTTGTTACCTGGATAATTACAGAGGGTTCACAATTACCAGCTATAGTTACATAAGGTCAAGAATTACCAAATGGTAAATCGTTACAGAAAGAAAAAAAAATGTAAAAAAGAAGAAAAAAAAGAAGTATATACCACATTGAAAATGTTGTAAGCGCCTGATGAAATGGAGATAGTTTAGTTCTAGGCCAAGAGGTGAGTAACATGTTCTCAAGGAAGATGGTAAGTTTCAATGTCTTATGGATAGTATATGAGGAGAAGCCCAGGCAGACAGTCATTTGAAACCACGCAAGAATCAAGGCTTGCAGACACTCAGCTATTTTGCAAAACGCCATAAACCCGACTTCAGGTTAATACGTGTCAAACTGTTGTTTCTTTAGTTTATTTACGAAGTCGGTCTCCCTGTTCAGTCGTTCGGATCTCTAGCGGTCTCCGGGCACTAACAGCCGGGACACAGCACCCTAGAGAATGTTTATCACCGGCGGACAGGGCTTGTTAGACTGTAACTGATTGGGCTAATGATTTGCTACAAACTGGTGCAAACTAATTGATGGATGAAAGGAAGGCTCTAATCCAAGAGTTTCTGCCTCGGTGCCTTTCGTCATCCACGAGTTGGTGTTGGGAAAGCAGTGACACAGCAGACTGCTGCCTGAAGTCTGACACGACGACCCCAAACCACAATAGGACCTTCGGAATTTGTCCCCCGAGACTCTTAATACTGCAGTCAATCTCATTGCCTCTGAGGCCTTTTTCGTGTCCATCAGAGTTCGGTTCGATAGGATCACTAAACGAATGTTCTGCCTGGTTTTCGTACAGCCTTTTTCTGCAGCTGAAAGTATGTCTCGGTTGCTTAATTTGTAAAAACAAATTAGTGAAATTCCCAAAGGAGCCTGCCACTGGCAAGTCAGTCTCGTTTTGATTCCACCTCCTGCCCTATTCTTCCCCCACGCTACATTTCCTATTTATCTCGTTCCTGCAGGTTCGTTTTTTAGGGTCGAGTGCGCAAGCGCTAAAGCCTGCTGTAATCTCTCTGTGGTCTTTTAACCATGCCCAGTGCACGCCCATCAATTTTGGTGGTTCATGGGCTTGCCTTTTAAAAATCACTTGCTTTTATTTGTGAAAGGTATGCATACGTCATGCCTTTTCTGGTGTTTAGCCGTCCTCGAGTGCACCGGCCAACTACTGAAAACATACGTGGCTCCATGTTTTCAGCATGGTTTCTGGACTACTTTTTCTTTTTCTTTTCTACTCAGCGTGATATCTCGCTGCACATTTGCCGACACGTTTGACTGCAAGCAAACTTCAGTTTCATTTTGTGTCCTCCTTCACGCTCATGGCGTGGCACTTTAAATCGGCTCACATATGTAAAACTGTGTTACTTTTCATTTTTATTTTATCTAGCAATAAAAGTCCGGTTAGGGCTTTACAACGCTAGTAGCTCTAAGTGGAGCAAATGCGAGACCCATTGCATTGCACATGCTTGTTTATCCTTTGCTTTCCCAATTTGTCACTGCTTTTCTATGTTCTCTTACTCCTTTTTCTTCCTTTCTCTCTCTTGCTCTGAGTCAAAGCCTGTGATGAACAAAATACCAGTCCTCAGAGCTGAGTCCCTTCCAATTATAGATATTCGCCAAAAGACTTATACCTGCAGATTTTTCTCTCTGCCTGATCCTGCAGGGAAACAGAAAGCATCAGAACGGAATGAGAAAAGACTGGAGCTGCCAGAGTCAGACTAGGACAGAAAATAGTCCTCAGAATGAAAATAAATGTGATCCCCAAAGTCCAATAGCTAAAAAAGTGGCCCATATTTGAAAATCGAGATGGTCTTCAGCTTGTCAAAACACACTATGTAGGTGTTTTCCAAGGCCCGGGAGACTTCATACATTTATACTTACTACAAGCATTGTTTGTGATACTATTAGGGAAAGAATAAAAAACGGTCATCCAGACCAAACAAGCATTGGCCAAGACAGTAGGTCTCACCTATGGGCGAGCTATTGACTTTGTCAGTCAGGTGGGGTGGTGAATTGGAAGTTGAGTGGGGGTGGTGAATGGGATGGTGGGGGGTGGAAAGCAGCACAAGAAAAAAAAAGTCATGAAGCGGCCACCACTAGTGCGTCCTAGCCTTTTTTCCCTTTAGTCTGTTGGGAGGGGGAGAAGAAATGGACCATACCGTTTGGGTGGGGGAGAAGAATTCACACTGAGGGGGTGAGTTAGGAGATCTGAAACAGGGATGGGGTGGGCGGGGGAAGAAGAAACAGATACGAGGTGGGTGGGGAGAACAAACAGGGATAGGGTGAGGTGCGTGGGGGTATAGAAAAACATGGACTGGGGGAGTGGGAGGGAAATTAAGCAACATGGGTGGGGGCAGGTGTTAGGGAAAAGAAGGAACATGAACAAAGCTCATGAGGATGAAAAAAAGCAACATGGACGGGGGAAGGAAAGGAAGCAACATGGCCATGGTGGAGGAACAAGAAGCACATGAGGTGGGAGTCAGCCTGAAAACACAAGCAGTCATATGGAATGCGTGAACAAAAAAAAAGTAGCTCCAAAAACAGGAGCTGTGGAAGGACACAAGTGCTTGGTCCATGCTGGCAGGCAGGACCAAACACAAGAAGAAGACATGTCTCAGACATGCCATCACAAACTGGATTGAAGCAAATTATAGAAATGCTGAAGCTAACCAATGGTAAGCTATGGGTGGGATGTAAGCCCACTCCATGTAAACAAAATGCCTCATAGAGACAGCACATACAATGTTAAAGGGAGACCTAAAAAAGCCCCCACACTGTGCTGTCACATCAGCACTTCTGGCATTGCCTTATTGCTCTATATGCCAGCCCAACCCAGAGGCTAGCAACTCTGATGGCACTAGTTGAATTACTGTAGTTGTTTATGTTTTTTTACACCTAGAGGCAGATTTATCATAGTGTTGCCTTGTCCTTGCGTCATCCAAGGAAATGCAAGGACAACACAACACTAAAGTCAGATTTACCAAGCAATGAAAGACCACTTTGCATGACCCTGCATTGGTTGGGAAATCTGACTTAACGAAAGGCATCACAAATTGCTGCCTTATGTTACTCTACTCTGGGAAAGTGTTCCATGGGTGGAGCGTGGGTGTTCCCTCCCATCCATCCATAGATTTTGGCACATTCCCACATTTACCATGAGTTGTAGATTGGGAATGCGCCAAAATGCGACACCTTCCCAGGGAGACGTAACAAGGCGGAATATGTTTATTGCTCCTTGTTCATACAGAGAGAAAAAAGCCTCAGAGGGTTGTTTGTGTGCAGGAAGATGTCCCGTCCTGCACCAAAACAATCCTGCCTACAACACACGCACCTTTGCACCATCGCGCCAGCGCAAGCAGTGGACAGAAAAGCATCATATAATGTAAATACAGTGTATTTCAGCCCCCTCCCTTTCACACCGCACAAGATGTATTACTGCTTTGCATTGCAGGAAACCTTGATAAATCTAGGCTCGTTTTTATTATATTTTTTGGGCATGTCGAAAATAAAACAATCTAGAAAAGGTAACATTATTAATGTAGTTTACTTTGCAGAAAACTACTAAAATGTTGAGAGCCTTTAGTCTCCAAGGTCATCGTTTGCGACTGCCAAACAGCAAATTTTTGCAATTCACTAATTGCTTGTCACAAATACCCATGTACAACTATGTGTATTACATATTTTGCAATTCCCAGTGGGTTGCAAATAGACCTGCCTCATAAATATTAATGAGGCAGGGCTAGCTTTGTGACCCATTAGAATCACTAAAATCACAGGGATAGTGGCCTGCTGGGATCACCAGACCAGCATGTCAGTGATTGCTTTTAAAGAAAACAATCATTTTTTTTTAATGCAGACTGTCTTCCTTAAAGAAAAATGGGATGCGGTTCACGAAAAAAATGAAAAGTTTCACTTCGATTCTAACACTACCCTTCCTAATACTGAATCACAAACCCAATTTGAGATGCGGTAATAGGTTACCGGATTGCAATTAGGGTTTTGTCCTTATTAAAAAGGATTGTTCTGGTCATATATGGCCCGATTCTGCGAATTTGACTGTTTGCGACCAGAAAAATCTTTTGTTCGTTTGGCACAAAGTGGCATATTAGAATATTTATGATTTCTTAAATAATGTTTCGAATATTGTATTGACAGTTGTAAAATGGTTTGCTACATAACAGAAGAATATACCAGAAACAAACATGATGGGATCTTAATTTTCAATCCATTATTCTCTGCTCCAAAGTTCTCAAGCACATCAGCAGTGAAATGACTAAAAGTGATTTAGTCAAAAAAAAAAAAAAATCATAAAATGTCCCTTTCCTTTCTGCATTTGGCAGCTAGGGGGTGCAAGGTGGGGATCAATCAAGACTAGAGATACAGGGCAGCATTACCAGTTTTAATGCTAGATTTCAATCAGTGGGCATGATTCTTGTTTTTTCTTTGGGGTTTAGACATTGCTTGACAGCACAACAGTATGGAATGCGTCTTCGTCCAGAGCTGTGTTACTCTTCACCTCATGCTTTTGGCTATTAGGTGTACCTTTCGGCCTTCCAGGAAATACTTCTTTTGGAAATCATGAGGCGCTATTTCACATCAGAAAAGTACGCACAGATGAATAATTGTAATGTTTAGCACTTCCTACCCCAACAAGACACTAGGTAGCATTCTACAAATTAAGAGTGCTTCGTTGAAAGAATGTTGGTTTATGGAGAGGCCCATCTGATACTGTTCTATTGTCCTATCTATTCTGCTGGGTGCCAGTTGAGCTAAGCTTGGAGCATGGGCAAAGTGAATGTTTGCCACATAGACATTTAGGTTCTTATTACGAGTTGCCCAGAACAGGATGCTGGGGTGCGGGATACAGATCTGGGCACCCCAAGTTTTGTGATGTCTCCAGGCCAGGAATTATCAGGCCCTCAAACTCCAGACCTAATAATTTGGGAACCAGAGACTTGTGAGAAGGTTCTGTGCCTGGATCCGACTGGCCCTCTCACTTCAGCGTGGGAAGAGCAGAAGAATCTCTTTCCAGCTTTAGTTAAAAAAAAAAATGTCCTTCCTCTACCCAACACTTCCTCACCCCACCAAGGACCAAGAAAAGAAACCCCCACAATATTTACTACCTGCTCCAAGCACATGGTACATGTGTGCAGATTTGAGTGTGTTAATTCTCCTGGAAGAGAAAGAATATGTGGAATAAGACCAGGTGTTCCCAGGTCCCCATATTTCAGATTCTGGAGAAAAATAGCCTGTACCACCAACTTATGGTGTGATACCAGAAGGATATGTTAATTCCAAACCTGAAATCTCCCTGCAGATTTATCAGAGAACTCCTAATGAGGGCCTCAAACAGTGTAGCCACTCATTTACTCAGTGGAGTCACCTTCTTATCCCTTATGACTGAACGCAATGAGCAGCCGTGTGTTCTTGGAGGTACAAACACGCAAATAGTTTCTTGGGTAAGATGTGTGAGACTGCTGAGACACTTGCAGCAGGACACACAGAGTAAGGCTGAGTGGAAATACTTTAGATGAGTTGAATGGAGATCTTGAAATTAGGGATTTGTGGAGGCTGTGAAAATAAAAATATGTGTCCGAAGGAGGGGGCACAGACACAGAACTCTCAAACGTCCAACATCCAAATTGTTCTTGGCATTCAAGGACTTGTATGTAATCCTGGATTGTTAAGGAGATAAAGAGGACGACATACGAATGAATATTGAAAAACCTAGAATGGTTGGAGTTGGGAAACCTGAGAGCTCTGGAAAGGCATTTAACACAAGTTAACTTGTTTTCAAAACATTCTCTAGTGTGCAATAAAAATAAATAAATACAGTAAGTTCTGCAGTTTGGTTTGTGTTATTATTTTTAGACACTTTCACTTTTGTTTCTGCATATTTTTTAGATTTCCCACCTATAGTTCGCCTTTAATTCTTCAGAAAATGTGAGTTGCTGGCACACACGTTGTCATATGCTTGTGAATGTGTAGAGCGCTTATACCCATAAACCCAGCTGATAATCAGTCTCATATTAGGAAGGTCGCTTTCAACCTTTCACGGCAAAGGTACTTTGATTAAAGGAACTTGTAGTTTTGAATTTACTATTACATTGCCTTTTAAGTTATCAGTAGGGGCTAATAGGTATTTGTACGCAAAGTGCTACTAGCTGGAAAGTTAGGACTGTTTGAAGGGGACCCCTCCAGGCACATATGCTTGACCCCACTGTACCTACATCAGCAGAGACCTGGGCCATTACATGCAATGTAATACACATGTATGTTGATTTTCACAGCATGTCTTTCACAATTATTTTCCTCTCATAAACTTTCAGAAGTGTGTTACAAAGGGTGACCCCTCCTCCCAGAACGGGGTGCCATAGCAACAGTTATCTATAGTAAGTGGCAGTGTTGTTTGTTTGTTCAACACCCTTTACACGTGTGCAGTGTTTGTTTACTGTGAAATGTTATAATGTGTCACGAGTTGCAACAAAGATTCCTGTTGATATTTCATTGCGCTTGTAATTGTTATTCTTGAATTAATTTATTGCACTTGATATGTAAACATGTTTCATATATTTAGGTGTATTTAAACTATATGTGCAGATCGGAAATTCATTTTCCCACGTATGAGTGTTTAAATTCCATCTAGCTCTGATAAAAGCCCTCGAAAAAGTATTGGCACCTGTATGGCAGAAACATGTTGACAATGTTAAGGATGAATGGACCATCATACCCACATTTTGTCCGTCTTTACTTTCTTTTTTTAATCATAGCTGGGTTAGCCTTTAATAAAGGTATTTCCTTTCGGTTTACCTAAAGGCATCTTTATAATAACGCGATCCCACCATCATCTGGTATAGTTTTTTATTAGGAACTTCCTTGCCCTGGGGTTGAGCTCACATCCCATATCTTATTAGGGTGGGATCAATCAATCAATCAATCATTGAATTTGTAGAGCGCTCTACGTACCTGTGAGGGTTTCAAGGTGCAGATGGGGGTGGGGGGGGTGAGTTGATGTTACTGATCGAAGAGCCAGGTCTTGAGGAGTTTTCTGAAGGTGAGTAGGTCTTGGGTCTGTCGCAGGTTGGTCGGGAGCGTGTTTAAGGTTTTGGTGGAGAGGTAAGAGAAGGATCTGCCGCCGGAGGTGTTTCGTTAGATGCGGGGCATGATGGCGAGGGCGTGGTTTGCGGAGCAGAGCTGACGGTGGGGGTGTAGAAGGTGATGAAGTTGCCTATGATGAAGAATGCCACAAAGTATGAGTCAGGGTTTCTCGTCCAGTATAGACTGCATATTTTCTAACTATAGGTTATTAGGTTGGCGTTATATTATGGTATAATCATGTTATAATCTTATGCCCCATTGCATCTTCGTTATTTGTTGGTGGTACTGAGATGGCATGGGAACTAGAGCTGAGACATGTAATTATGCTAACACTGAAAGCATGTGAGCTAGTGCTAGACATGCAATGATGCTAACAGTGGGTGCACGTGAGCAAGGCTGTGACTTGCAATGTTGCTAATAGAAGGGACATGTGAGCCAGTGCTCAGACATACAATGATGCTAACAGTGAGGGCATGTGAGCTAGCGCTGGGATATGGAATGATGGCAACAGTGGGAGCATGTGATCTAATGCTGGGACATGCACTGACGCCATCAGAGGAAGCATATGAGCTAGTGCTGGGACTTGGAATGATGCTATCAGGACGTGCATGTGAACTAGTGATGTCACATGCAATGATGCTGACAGTGGGAGCATATGAGGAAAGGGTGGGTAGGACATGGAATAATGCTAACAATAGGGGTATGTGAACTAGTGCTGCCACATCCAACAATGCTAAAGGTGGGTGCATGTGAACCAGTTGTGTGACATTCAATGATGGTAACAGTGAGTGAGTGCATGTGAGCTAGTACTGAGACATGCAATGATGTTGGTATTGAATGTAGCATGTGAGGTAGGTTTGGGTCATGAAGTCGTTGTTGCACTTCAGTAGCCTGTTAGCGAGTGCTGGACATGTAATGATGCAGACAGCAGGGTCCTGTGAGCTAGTGCTGGGACTTGCAATGTTGATTATATTGGGCAGAGCACGTGAAAAATGTTGGGTCATGCAGTGACGCATAAAGCAAATTAGCCTGCAAATGCGTTTGGGGTATGCAATGATGCTAACAGTCAAGACGTGTGAGTTAGTACTGGGACTTTCAATTATTGTGATAGTGGGTGGAGCCTGTGAGCTAGTGCTAGTTCATGTAGTCATGGCACTACTGTGATTAGCAGGTGAATTGAATTGAAGAATACTTCATTTAGACATTCAAGTCCATTAAAGTGCCAAACTACATGATACAAAATTGTAGCATTAAAATATGACAAGCAAGTGAGCGATTTCTCTTTTTACATTCCAGTCATTTCATAAAAACAATTTAAAAAAGCAAGTGAGGCTCATAGCATACAATTTAAAGTGCAAGCAACTGTTGACATAAATAGACATCAGTATCATGAACTGACCTGCTCATGGTGTAGAGTTTAAAGTCTAAGCAACGAGTAACGTTCGAAGACATAAATACCTTGGCCGAAACTGCGATTCTGGTACCAAGGGGAATGTAGGCCGGTTAACATCGAGGTGAGGTGCCATACTGTTAAAAAATATAAAGATCTAAGCCTAAAGAAAATCCAGCACTTATGGGATACATTTCACACGTGAATTTATTTTGAATGAACTGGAGTTAAGTCATGAATTAACTCTGGTCTCTCTGTTCTTGATGTGGCATTACAGATGAGGTTTGTCGCAAAATAGTGAATGGTCAGTGATAGCCTCAACTACAGACCATTCACATATATCAGCCTTTACCTAGCAGCCTGGCCACTTTATTCATGCATCAGCCTTAGTTCTGCAAGTGATAAGATTGTATTGTGCACAGGTATTAAAAACCGTTGCATGCATTAGCTCATTTTAAAAGTGGCTACATCGGTGTTCCGTAAAATGTGCCTAATAAACGATCAAATTTGATGAGTCACAGTTCTGACCATCGTAGTGGCAATAGACAGAAGGGAAATTCCATAAAAAGACAATAAGGTTAGGACAGACTAGCCTCACAGTTTCCCAGTTTTTTTACCTCCAACTTTAAAAATGTAACATGACAGTTCAAGGTAGTGGTACCTTAAAGTATGCAATCACAGCCTGCCCTAAGTAGCGAATGCCTTGTTGGTTAAAAAGTGCTTTTAACAACGCCCTCCTTTCGTTCAATAACCAGGGTGCACACAAGTTATGGGAACAATGTTTTCCTTCTGAGATATACACAGTCTGCAGCAAGACTTTTTGATGACCTGGATCCAGGGCACACTGTAAGCCTGGTCTGGAAGGAAGCTAAAAATATATCTCATAAAGTGCACTTTTAGATGCCTGGACCAACCAGTCTCCAGATAAGGCTGTGGTTGAAGAATTTATAGTCATTTAAAATCTTTGAGGTGTCAGATCTGGTAGCTAGAGACTCTCTGTCTTTAATTGTAGAGATTTGTTTGTCACACCATTAATGTTTTTTTTTTCATAATGACTTTAGAGGCATAATGGGCAGAAGCCCAGATCGTCAAGGTTCAGTTAAAGTTACCGGCCAGAGGGTGCATCTTTACTTGCATGAACCTCCTGCCAAAGAGCTTGGCACAGTTGATTTACTGACAAGGACTTTCTTCTATCCCATACTTCAATATAGGCCCTTTTTCTTGCTATTAATTGATTTGTTAGACAAATCTCAAGCCTTATCTGGGTCAGCAAAGCATTCGGGGGGATGAAAAGGCGATCTGAATATTTTAGTGGAGATCAAATTTAAAATTGTTGTGTCCCTCCCTCGAAGCGCTTTACTTCTGTAAGAGGTGCTTGGTGTTAGTTTTGCTGCTATCACCTTTAGCAGTAGCAAGTAGCTTGGGTTGTCGAACGATCTCTGTAAAGTGCAGGAGGCAAGGAGGAAGGTGTTACCCTTTCTCTGCAAATCCAGACTGTGCTGGTGGAAGAAGTCCCTGTCGTTGAATAATACTCCAAGGTATCTACTGGCTTTCACCAACTCCAGTTGTTGCCCTTGTAGGGGCCATTAGTGCCTTTTTTAATCACATTACTCACTTCCATGAGCTTGGTTTTCTTCTGATTTATTAACATGCTGTTAGTTATTGAGTAGTGAGATACTTTGACAACAACACATTACAAACCGATTTTGTTTGGCTGAAAGGAATCACTTTGTCTGCATACAGAAGGTTGGAGATATGCATTTCTCTCTGTTTAGGGGTGTGAGTGTTAACTGTATCCAGGGCAGGGGTCAGGTCGGCCAAGAAGAGGTTGAACAGGTATGGTGCAAGAACACATCCATTCAATTTCCTGGACAGGAAGGAGCAACACAGGAGCGAATGTTGTGTTATTCAATAATGAAGGTCCTGGGAATGTGAGAAAGTAAAGCGATATAGGCTGTTGGCTGAATTGAGGGGCAAGTGAGCTGTAATAGGTAGGCAGTGGTGCTGCTTCCTTTGGGTATGCCTTCAGTCTGGAGTTGGATCACTCAATTATACTGGGGGTGGGAAAGCATGTGTCTTAGGCATTAGCAATAAACGACCCCGGGGTGAGGCATGCAGTGGTGCAGTTACAATAGGTGTGAGAGTGGGGAAGTTTGAGCTAGTACTATGTGCTATGACAGTGTTCTCTTTGCAATTTTGTTAAGTTTAATTGTAATCTTCACAATCGCTGCGAATTTCACGAAGTTTGCAAATTGCATAAAGTATGTAAATGTAACCCAACTTTAGGGCAAATGTTTAAAACTTCATCAACCACCAGTTTTCAGCATGCAGTGAATGCGGTAATTATAGGATGTGAGCTAGAGCTGGGACAAGGGAATGGATCTGATACTTCAGAAGAAGAAATGCGTGATGCTGCTGTAAAAGGGGGCATTGTTGCCTAACACAGAGGTGTGCAAAGATTCTAGCACGGGGATCTTGTGAACTACCACCGTGGCCTAAAATAATGCTACTAATAGGACATGTGAGCTAATGTAGTACAATGCAATGATGATGCTAATATAAGGAGCTTCTAGTTCTATGGCCGTACAATAAGGCAGGAGCTAGGGGTATGTGGTTGAGGCATGCCATGTTGTAAAAACACCGTGGAGAGGCAACGGCCATGAGAATCTGCTAGGGCCTGAAATAATGATTATAGTAAGTGGGGTTTGCAATCTAGAGATGGGATCAAATGTGAGGCTAGGATAGGAGTTCTTGGGCTGACTCACAAAATATTGTCAAAGATGTGGTGTGTGGCTTAGGTGCCCACTTTAGACCGTGGAATTCTGGGTACTAATCCTGGCTAGGTACTTGACAATAAACCATGTGATTCTAGGCACATCAATTAATTTCCCTGTGTACACAATTATAATTTGTGTGCGAAATATGTGCGACTGCAAACATTTCACAAATTATGTCATTGTAAAATGTATAAATCCCAAATTGTTACCCATCTGTGTTTTCACTATCATAAATGCAATACATTTGTTGTTGGTACTTTGTACATTGGTACTAGAGCTAAGGATGGGCTATGCTGGTGTTGGTTCTGGGTGTGCGATGATGACGACAAATAGGTTGTGATTTGATTTTCAAATGGGACACACATTTCGTTCTCCACTCTTAACTACACCAGTCTACGGGCCAAACAGGGGCCCAGAACTGCCTCTCTGACTAGTCCAAGGATTACTTTTTCCTGGCTCAGCCTGAAGCATTTGCCCGTGAGATAGATTGGACATATGTGCATGGCTGAAAAGGCAGGGGGTTATACTACTAGCAGGTGATTAATAGCAGGGGAGGAGTTACCCTAATCACGTGACGGCAGTATATGTCAGTTGATTTCTTGTTTCCACGAGTGTTCTTACATTGATTAATGGCTGCAGCTCCGAAACCCTGTCAAAGTACAGCGAAAGCGTTGGGGCAGAGGCAGAAATATCAATTTTCCTGAAAGACAGCAGCTCACACGGAGAAACACGAGCTTAAACTCACATCTCGGGCTCCACACCCCATTTAGACCCCTCTCCTCCAATGTAGAGGCGAAGAGCAGGCCGGCTCCTAATGGGCCGCCTAGCCTCGTCATAAGGGAGTAAATTATGCCTTTTTCCAGGAGGCCGCACTTCCTGCCCCCTGATCCTTTTACAATTGGTGCTCGAGAGCTCCGAAATTGGACTCCAACAGTTAGCAGAATCAAATTTTCAGAATCAATTAAAACGAGTGAAACAGGATAAGCTGGGAAGCTGCGCCTTCTGCAGACATACGTGTGCGGCCCAGCGCCTCATCTTTTCTCGGCACCTGTCGGTGAGGGAGCTTGAAACAGCTCAGCCCTGCCAGAGACTGTAACTGGAACCCCCATCTCTCGTTTCCAGGTCCACAAAAGCCTGGCGTTTTAAATCAGGTGCCTGTCAGATTGTTCCTTGATTCTATTAGTCCTGCCCCGGTGACCCTTTGAGGCGGGAACAAGGGGGGATCCGTACGGACAAAGAGTGGAGGGGTTCTAAACCACGGTTGCTGCATTATTAAAGAGAGAATACCACCCGGGCGGAGGTAGACTCCTTAATTCTTTTGCCTGAATGTGCATATGAAGGGCAGCAGCAGGGAGGAAGGGAAGGAGGCAAGGTTATGACCTTTTAGGAAGGAAATGGGGCCTCATTTCGCCGTCTTTGGAATGGGGACCCGGGTTTTGAGTCCCGGCATCGGCTCAACATCATGTGGTTCTGAGCAAATAACTTCATTTTTGCATGCCTCAACAATGTGCACCGTAATCTGGTTGTCATGTAAAGCGCTCTAATGCCCTTGGGTCAAGTCGCGGTTTTTGTAGCCTGCACTAAAATTATCTCTGATAAATATTGCTGTTTTAAAATGTATCTGTTATTGATTTTTAAACACCAAAACATAAGGAAATAGGCATCACAATTGACATATAAAGATTGATGAGACGTGCATCATCAAAAGCTCAAACAGGGTGTTCGGTACATTTACTAAGGTATCCGAGGTGGATACAGTCTCATCACTAGATTGAGTCACCCATATCACACTAGTACCAGTTGTGGTACTGGCACCCAAAGGAGTAGCCAGAAATGTATAGTGCTCTCCCACTTTCAGCCATACCTTGAGTGGCATTAGGTGAGTTAAGCGATACACTTGTCCGTCCATCCTTCTATCCTAACTTTCACACTTCCAGCTATTCATCCATCCTTTTCACATCCATACATCCATCCTTTTTCATTCATGCTTCCATCATTTTACCCTCCTTTTATCAACTAACTCATCCACCCAGACTTCCATTCGCCCATCTACCCATTGATCCAGCCTTTCATCTTTCCAGACATTCATTCTTTGTAAATGTTGGTTCACACTTTCATCCATCAGTACTTTATCATTGCTTCCATCCTTTCATGCTTTTGGCACTTCTGCCTTGGCAGTTTCTTCTTTTCGTATGTCCTTCATTTCACTCTTCGGTCCAGTCCTCTATCTCTTTCTCTCTCACACAGTCTCAGTAGTGTGGCAGAGACGTTTTCAGGCATGGGCAAAGCTGCGCTGGCCCAGGTCCCCAACCCTTCAGTTGACCCCCTGATAGAGCCAGCTCTGTTCTGAAGAGAGTTTTGTTATGATGACCTTGAATAGTTCTTTAACAAATTCTTTAAATACCGTGTTCCTTTCATTTATTTTCAATGTGGGTGATCTGTTGAACTCTACTACAGGCATTTTGCAGAGAAATATTGTGTCGATGTTTCATGCAATGTCTAAAGAAAAAGTTTATTTTAGAGCAAAACAGGACCTCAAATGGGAGGGGTGTTGCAGATATTACTTACAATAATATTAGTGAGCTGCTGCTGTATTACAATAACAGGTGTCACTATCCCTGTAAATTAGATGTAAACACATTTAGAATTTGGAACAATGTGCATGTACACTGTCAGTAACCAGGCAAAAGAGGGCATGAAAGAGCTGAAATTAGATCATAAATTCAAAGCTGTTCTGAACAGGGGATCCCAAAATATTTTTGGTCAGTGGTCCCCAAAACCATTAAGATGTCCCTGTAGGGTAGCCAGTGCATCATGGGTGCTAGTGAAAGAAAGGAAATGGGCCCTCCAGTTGCTATCCGAATTATAGCATACAGCAGTCATCAGGGTTCGTTGGATCCTTCAGGCCATGGGGCCCTGGTGCCACTGCACCTGCCATACCAATGGAAGGTAGGTGTCTGAACACTCTTTTTCCTTCTCCCTCATCAGTTCAACTTTTAGACCTCCTTTACTATGATTGGCTTATCAGTTCTGACCTTTGTTAATGGTTTTCTCTTACTTTATTGTTTTTTGTTTGCAGAGCTGCTACCAGGTCAGGCTCATAAATATTTATGGCCCTGATTTAGATGTTAACCAGGGGTTACTCCATCCCAACGATGACGGATATCTCATCTGCCGAAATCCAAAAACCATTGTTTCCTATGGAATTAAAATTTCATCAGACGGGATATCCGTCACCACTGTGATGAGTAACCTCTCCAGTGAAATCTAAATCATGCTCTTAGTGTCAACATCATCCCTGCTTAAGATGAAAGTGGGGTGGTCACTACATCATTGCTAGCGCCTCATTCTTAGATGAAGTTTAACATCTGGTATCGACGTTTTCGCACCAATTACTGCATATTTGGTCTCTTTGCAGCTATTGTCTCTACAAGTTCAAAACTCCCCCACTTTGGAAATGTGGAGCACTTTGTTTGGTCTCTGATTCATTAATGGGGTCGCTTTTATTTAGGTGCCCGGACCTATTTCTTATCCTAGTCTGACCGTGTCTGTAACCCTTTTAACTGCTACCAAATTAGAACACATTTCTCTTGGCTAAATGTGTCCTTGAACACAATTATTCACAGGTTAGGTAAAGAAGACTGTACCAGCTGCTGAAGGCAATCAGCTACTTTGCTGGTATATCCCTTTGTAGACCACTGACCAATCTAAATATAAGTGCCCTCACTCGTCCTGTTTCAGTTTTGTTTCTATGGACTAACCAAGCCAACTGTGTACAGTTGCGGCTCTGAAACCAAGAATTTACTTTTCTCTTAGGTAAGGTGGGGTGCTTTGGGGCAGACCATTCATCCTTGGTACACCTCTGCGCTTCTGGAGGAGCCACAGGAGCAGGTTGAAGTGCATGGCATGGTTGGGCGGGTCTGGGTGGTGTTCAACCAGCAGAGAGGTGCTAGGCATTGCTTCCAGATCAAAGGAAAGCGTCAGTGCTGAGACGGCAGTAGTGAGTCTCTCCCAGCACCATGGGCTGCTTTAGGAGTCAAGTAGGTTGCTCTTTGACTAGCTCAGTTATACATTTTGAATGCGCCCATTTGTTATTGCCATTGGTTGCAGGAGTGTGTGTCCTGCTATTGGATGTCAAAGGAGACATGTGTTTCTCTATTGGTGATTATTGTAGTTGGCATTTTTTACATAAACCCTTCTATCAGACAGGGCCTTGCCAGATAGGTAATAAGAGGAGGCATATCTCTTCAGGCACCTTCTTTAAGGGAAAACCAGTACCCCCAGAAAAAGTAGGACTTCGAGGTCCCCAGCTGCATCCCCAAATGTTCATCCATTAATGACAGCAGCAAAGGTGCAGGATATGATCACGGAGGCTATCGCCAAGGCTACAATGGAGATGGACAAGACTAATAATTTCAGGAGTTGGAAGCACAGTAGTACAAACTCTCAGGATTGGTCTTGTCCCTCAGATTCTGATTTACCTAACCCTCCTTATCAGGGAAATACATTCAAAGCTGAGGAGATATATGAACTGAATTGTTGGAGGACATCATTGAAAATTTGAGGTCCCCTTAATTTTCTGCTCTAGAGCAGGAGGAGGGGCTACCTCCTCAGTATGACTGATCTCTAACATTTGCTAGTGCCCTACACAAGAAGATCAGAGATTTATTCTTTGGTGAATGGAAAGAAACTGGTCGAGATAACATACCCAGATTATTTCAGACGCTTCATTCTCTGGAAGAAACAGAAAATGTGCACCCACACAATATAAATGGGGCTCCATTTTGGTCACTTTGATTGGTCATACTGCTGTTAATCCTGACAACTGTTCTTCTACAAAATCAGTGGATGGGAAAGTCAACAATGCCCTCAAACGGCCATTACCACTTAGAACTGGTTCTTGAAGATAAGCACTTACACACACTATATCCAGTCTTAGGTGAAGGACTTTGACAGTCTCTCTGTAGCCATTCAAGAGGGCACTGATTGTTCAGACATCTTTTTTTTAATATATTCCTTCTATGGTTTTCACAGTTAACATCACTACAACAAGATAGGAACAGTTCTCCTCTTCCTTTCCTCACCCCTTCACAGAGCAAGTGAGCAATCACCCCTTCATTTCCACTGTTTTTATAAAACCAGATCAGTCTCAAACCAACATTAATACAACTGTACGTGGCACATAGGGAGGTGTTGACTCCCTGCATGTGCCTCCCCTCAGGTCCTCCCGTAGCTCTACCAAATTACACAGCCCCCATATCCTGTGTACTCTCCGTGAGTACGCTTTCTATCTCTTGCTGTGACCGAACCTCTATCCCATCCCATTCCATTCTACCGCCTTGGTAATTCCCACTGTAAACCTGTTTGTGTCGTATTCCACATTCTGCCTTTACCCATCATGTCAGTTCCCTTAGTCATTGCTTCCTGGTTGGAGACCGCTTGGTCATCCAGTGTAGTGCTGTGCATTTCTTTGCAAAAGCCATTGCCTTTTCGGCCTGTTTGGTGTGCTAGATTCGAGGCACAAGACCCAGAAGGCACATCCGTATTGTGGGGGACACTTGCATATCAGTTATATTTTCCAGTATCCAGGTTACTGTCTCCTAGAAGGCCTCCACAGCTACGGCATATACACCACATGTGTATATAAATTCCAATGGTCAATCGTTTTTTGGGGCAGTGTTCCTGCTTGATTGGGTCTAACCTGTATAGCCACAGCTGTGTAACATAATCCCTGTGTATACATTTGTAATGTATCAATTTAACCTTGCATTACGACTGACCCTCCTGCAGTTACTCAGTATAGAGTCCCAGTCGTGCTCACTCAGCCCCGCACTCATGTCTCCCTCCCAGAGTGCCTTCAGTTTCAAGATGCGGCCTGCCGTGCATGACACAGCAAGGGTGTGTAAGCACAGTAGAAGTCTGCGCTCATCCACCATGTCAGGTAGTGTTTAATTCAGAGTGTGTGTGTTAGATTTCTGGAGGAAGCCTGGCCAGGCTTTTCTGAAAGAACCGGTAATCCAGTTTATGCTAGAAAACATCTACCCATGGCATCCCATCGTTGGCAATAGTCAGCACATGGCTCCCGCCCCTTTTTTGCCAGTTCCATTATCAAAAAGGCTTTTCTAATATTAGTGGTGGTGGTTCCACCACCCACAAATCCTGATTGGTCTCTATGTATGACTTTGTCGATTACCTTAGACATTCTGTGCACCGATATTTTCGCATCCACATTCATCATTGATAGGGGACAATAAGATTCACATTCTGTTGGGTCCTTACCGGATTTGAGTAGTACTACAATAACGGCTTCTCATAGTGACTGACCTCTCAAAGGCTTCAGTATACATTGCCAACAGTGGTCTCCATAACAGATCCACATATGCATGGTAAAATTCTACGCTAAGGCCGTCCATACCTGGTATTTTACCTGTATTCATGTTTTTAATCGCCCATCTAAAGTCAGATTCCTCAGTTGGAGCATTTAGCGCCTCTTATGCAGTTGGCTCTATCCTGGGGATGTGTGTCTCATGTAGTATGGTCACAATCCCTGACTCATCCTCCTGGCCCTCCTGTGCGTACAGCTGTTTAGAGATTTCCATGAAGCAGTGTAGTATGTCATCTCGGTGGTTAGGGATTCCCGGTGTATCTTTGATGGAAACCACTGTATTCCCATCTCTCTTCCACTTGACCAGCCATACCAGGAGTCTAATCAGCTGGTTGCCTTGTTCATGCATAGTTTCCGGATACATCTTGTAATCATGTTTCCCAAGTGTGTCCCAGGCTTCATCTAACTCTCCTAGCAGTCTGTGTCTTGTCTGCCATATGCCCACCATATGTGGGCCTGTCTATCAATATCTGCTATTTGTTGCTCAAGGGTCATAAGTGTGTGTCCCAGTGTCTTGCTATAACCCATAGGTTACCTCCATATATTTCTCTCTTATTGTGACTTTAAAAGCCTCCCACAGCAGTCCAGATGATTCTACTGAGCCTGTATTAACTACAAAGTACTTCCGTACTCCTTCCCTTATTTCTCCCAAATATGCCTGATCCAATAATGCTCAGGGTTGCAGCCCTCATTGCGGTTCAGGTGCCACACATATTCGATTCACATCTCAAAAGTGAGAGGAGCGTGATTGGATAAAGTTCGGTCTAAGTATTGTGTCTTCCATAATTGGCCTAGCTGTTCAGGGTGTGTGAATGCATAATCTATCCAGGAAAAAGTCCCATGTGGTGGGGAGTAGAAAGAGGACCCTTTCTGGTCCCTTTGCTGTGTCCTCCATAGTTCTTTCAGGTTCTGCATGTCCATGCCTTCCAAAAGGGCTCTAGAGAACCTTCTAAGTGGTATACGATTTGGTCTTGAACTAATTGTCTGTCCAGTACACAATTACAGTCGCCCATCCAGAGTATGTCATAGAGTGCATACTGTGTTAGTGTGTGTACCACTGATTCAAATTATTCAGATGTTTCTACATTTGGGGCGTATGCGTTTAAGAGGATCATTGGTCTACCCCTATTTCACCCACAGTGCCCACATAACCACCATCTGCTGTCTTTAGCTCATCTGTCACCTTGAGTGGGATATTTGCATCTATGCATAACAGCACCCTTCTTTGCTGAGGACGTAAAGCTAGAGTACCACAGTCAGCCCTCCATTTGAAGAGTAGTTCCTTATGTTCCTGTGGCAATAAATGTGTCTCCTGCAACATCACTATTTTCATCTTCTGTTTTTGTATACACAACCATATTCTTTGCCTCTTAATAGGATTCTCTATTCCCTTAATGTTCCACAACTTTGCAGTCTCCCCATGTGATGATCATGAGATTCTCCTGTGCATATCGGTGTAATCGCACTTGTTTGGCTTTGCTATCTGTGTAGTCGACATTGCTCCATCTGGCACTCTGATGCAGTCATTCCCCAACCAAATAACTAGCAAAACTGCCCCCCACACCCATCCCGTGTGGCTCTCCCGAACTCAGCCTCCGCAATTGACACAGACTGGGTCTCCCCAATTCCCTTTTCAATAACACACATTCTACCGTCTCCCGGAGTGCAGTCTCCAGAGTCCCCTTGAGGGGTTACCCCAGAGGCTTCTCCCTGAGCTCACAAACACACGTGGAGCATAGCCAAGATGTATGCTTCCCTGGTGCCCTCCAACGCACAGCATATTTCAACCCAGTGTACATTGCCCCCCTCAGACTTGCATATATTCACATCTGTTTGTCACTCCTCGTCCTCTCATATCTTCCCTTTCGTGTCAGTGATTATTTGATTGTCATCCAACCAATTATCCTTTATTTTCAATGAACTGCATGACATCTTCTACATTGTCAAAGAAGTATCTTTTTCCCAGGACATCTATGCGGAGGCGCACCAGTGGTAACAGTGCATAAGCTAATCCTTTATCTCTGAGCTTGCGCTTTACTTCCATAAATGATCTCAGTCTCTGTTGAATGCCTACACCATAGTCTGGGTACAAAGAGTTTCTGTTTCCATTGTATTCTACAGTGCCTGCCTTGCGTGCTTCTTCTTTGTCTTCATACAGCAGCATCCGCATTATCAGCATTCTTGGTGGGACACCTGGCTTGGGCCTACCTCCCGGTGTTCTGTGGGCTCTGTCTACTGGTAGTTCCGAATCATTTCCCAGGGTAAGATCGCAACTAGCCAGGATTCAAGAAATTGCTCCACCGGGATAGTCTCTGTTCCTTTGGACAAACTCAGGATGCAGACATTATTATGTCTCAATCTGTCCTCTAAATCTACCATTTTAGCCCTCTGTGTCAGCCAATTGCGTGGTGCGTGCTTCTTGCACCTCCTTCATATCATAAGTTCTTATGCCAAGTTCTCTCACTCGGTCCCTCATTTTATCCATGTCTTGGCACATTAGTGCCACTGTGATGGCCACCCTTCAATTTTCTCTATAATTGCTTTGTTACCCTCATGATTAGGTTTTTGAGTTCTAGGTTCGATAGCGGTGAGGAGTCCCTCAGTCCAGACTCCTCATTGGGTATAGCATTGTAAGCCATTATAGCCAGCCCTTCTTCGATGGTGTGTCGGGCCTTCAAAGCTGTTCCTGGCCCTCCCTTAGGTTTCGGTGGCATTCGCACACACTTTGGGGCACTGACTAACTTGAAGGTTTGAGGCAGACAATCCGGCCTCAGTCTCCTCCTGAGGACCCCGCTAGTATATCAACGATGGGCGCAACCAAATGAGAAACTCTGGTGAGTCTAAGGTCACTCCCCATCGTTGCAAGATGAGCCCTGCAACACAGCCTCAACATAATGGAGATGTGGAGACTGATCAATCTATTTCTAATCGGGTGTTATCTGCTTGTGGCTGGGGGAAGTTCTGAAGCTCGCTCCCTTGTCCATGTGTGTGACAATTTATTTGCTCTCCCATCATTGTCCCCCAAGAGCCACAGCACCCTGCTGCTGCGACTATCTCAGGGCCTGTCTGGTCGGAGTCTGCAAGCTGCAGGGGCCTCTTCTCTGCCCCACTCTTGACACAGGTGCCCCGGGGAGCACATCCCTGCTCTTGTTGTATAGTCTTTGTGGGGGTGCACTGCCCCCAAAGTTTCAGCTGTATTATGCAGAGCGGGGGGGTCCTTCACTCACCAGCCCATCCGCTGGCAGGGCCCAGAGCTATGTTCCTAGTATCCTGCGACCTGCTTCTCTTGACTGCTGTCAGTGTTACATTGCTTTCTGACTCACCGCTCGTGGCCCGGTTCTCCTCCAATCTACTCTGTAGGTTCTCCAGTGGTATCATCATGGTTTGGCCAAGCCTTGATTTGGAGGCCACAGAGTACAGGCCCAACTCTGCCTGCACCGTGCTCCCGGTCTGGTGTCTGTTACACTCTGGGTGGGGGAGAGATGGGGTTCTATCCCTCTGGCTCTTGCCTCACTAGGGAGTGGGGGGGCCGTCCTCATGTGTTGCCAGGCCTGAATGCTGCCAACCAGGGGTTCAGGGGGGGCTCAGCACTGTAATCCGTTGGAGCCGCCCCAAGGTGCATCCTGTCAGGTGGCCATCTTGACACCGTCTTCTGATTGTTCAGACATCTTAACGCAAGCAGAGCAGGAGGCTAAATTACTAGCTGATGGGTCTTCTGACATGTTGAGGTCGACTTCGTCAACTGCAGCAACTGTTTTGATCACATGGAACCTTTGGATGAGGGCAAAGAATCATCTCTTCTGAAGATTTCTTTTGACTACAGGAAATTATTCAGTGATCAGATGGAAACTATGATCACCAAGGCCTTTAAGGAAAGAAACCACACCCTACCTTAACAAGCTAAAAATTCCAGCTAATATAACGCCTACAATCACTGTTGTAACGAAACATCTAAAAAGGATTTAAAAGTCTTCTTCAGCTAGGAGAAAGAAGTTCCAACCTAAAATATCAGTAGGGAAGGGCAAATCAAGCATTCGACCTGAAGGCTTCAATCAGAAGTCCTAACGACTACCCTTTAACTTTGTCGAAGGCAGTGGGTGGAAGGATCCCAAAATGTTAAAAAAAATTAACATCTTAGATCATTGGGTCATGAGCATTAACAAGAGAGGTTTTCATATAGGCTTCCCAGAATATCCTCCAGGTTCAGGGCCCATTCCTACTTCTGTTCCCAGGGACCCAGTCAAGCACAAGTTAGCGTCTTTTGGCTTGGTATCAACAGCAAGGGAGAAGTACTCAGAATAATGCAATTATCACTAGGCAATTGAGGCATTTCCATCCAAAGAGTCAACAAGAATGTGACACAGGGAAAGGAACATTTCTAGATATATGATGTAGTAGAAATTTTGGAAACAACGAATGTGTCAGTGTGCATGAGGTGTGCAAACCCCTTATACTTATTAGATATTTAACACATCTGGTTTCCCTCCCCCCCCCCTCCACCCTGGGTGCTTAAGGGGAGTTAGGGCTTGCCCGGTCTCCCCCCGGGCTGATCGGGCGTCAATGGTAGAATCCACCACATCAAGAAAATTATTGGTTAAGGTCAGCAGGGGGCGGAAGTTAGTTAGGGGTTTATATATAGGGGTCAAGGTGTGGGCAGCCTCTTTGACTGTTTTGTCACACCCAGAGATAGTTAGAGATTTGGAGGTCAGGTAGGCCCAGATCAACTTAGCTATGGTTTAATTATAAAGGCAGGTTTTTTTTTTTGCATGAATACAGGTATGGATAGTAATATTAGAGTTCTGCAGGTTATAAAACTGTTACAGGTTGAAGGTAGGGAAGATTTATTACTTAAGGGAGTGTTGGAACAGGCGTGGGTAGGTTTGAAGAGGCCAAAGAGGGCATGGGTGGCTGCAGTTGTTTTAGCGTGTGCGTCGCCGCAGCTTAGGTCTACGACATTTAAGCAAAAGAGCATTAGGAGCAGAAAGGTCAGTACATCGCCAGAGCTCAAGATTGTTCACATGATTCAGCATGATACTGGCTTACCGGTTAATATTACGGTAGCCAGGACAGATGGTCTGTGGTTCGCGAGGCAATCTGGGGCATCGCTGCGTCAGCGAGTGTCTGGAACGGGCCGTGGTGTGGCTCATCGTAGTGCAGTGGCAGCGTGAGGCCTCATGGGGGCTGGGAATACGGATGCACATGTGTTATGCAAACAGCGCATCACAAGGGGAGGAGCAAAACAAGCTCTACTTCCCTCTGAGACAAACTTGGACCGTGGTGAGGCTCCATTAGAGAAAAGAACATTAGGGGCAGCCTCCAAGATGGCACCGCCCACTGAATTCAATCGAGACATGATTATTATTGTGTCTGATGCTTAGGAAGAAGGGCAAATTGTTGAGAAAGGTTCCCATTTCAAGATTCAGCTGTTAGAACAGCCTTTTATGGTGCAGGAAGGTAGAATGCTGCAGGTTATTCTGAGATTAGTTAGTCCCATGTTGCACAATGTACAACAATGGGATGTTGACAATCAAACATTATATAGATCAGGGCAGCATATTGAATCTAAGGATATGAGTGGTTTAGAGATGAGAGGCATGTTTTATGGCGAAATGGATGTTGGTGGACTGGCAGGTAGGGCGCAAGTAAGGTTTGAATTTTGGCAGCCAGGTGCAAATGTTCCCCAGCCTGAATGGGGTAATGCTCTTAAACAGGACATGTATGAGGAGCAGTCTTCGTCACTGCAGCTCGGGCGGTCAGCAGGCCATCAAACAGTGACAATGGGGGTCAGGGCACCCTCTGGACACCGTTTTGAAAAGAGGGTGAGATCTGGAGCGACTCACCTGACATCGAGGGCGCCACTCAGATCGGAATGTCGTATGACATTGGAGGAGCCGTATACCAGCCAGAGCGCTGGTTTCATAGCAGAGGATTATGAATTACAGGATGAAGTTGGGATTATGAGAAGGATGAACTGGGAGAAGGGGAGATTGTTCAGTATGGGGAGGAACAGAATGATGGTTGTAAATGTTTTGGATCTAATGGGGTTCAAAGCTTTGGTGTTTTGCAGGATCCTGCGGAGAAGGTGGTCCGGAGTGATTGTCGAGACGGGGGGATGCAGAAGACTGTCGTGGCTGTACATCTACCAAGAGGTGAGAATATAAGGGTACGATTAGAAAAACTGGGGATGGTTCAAAGGGTACGGGCTGAAATAGGTACGAAAGCTGTGGGGAAGGACATGGGGATTCAAGCTGTCATGGCAGAAGAAGGTGATATGGTTAAAGACAGTTCATTACAACAAGGATCAGGTATTATAGAGGTTGCAGGTAAATCGGCCTCTTCTCAAGAAGGCAAAAGTCAGGTCCAAGACGTCAAGTTGGGCAATGAAGATAATGTTGGAAGTGTGAAGAACAAAAAACGACCTTACATGGGAGTGTCGATACCTTTTGGGGGCGCATCTCACTCAAAATATAAAAGGAAGAATTTGTAAAGGTGAATTTATTTATGTTTTCAAACTACTTCATAAGGAAGTGCAGGCAAAGGAGGGTTCAAAAGAAGAAGAATGGGAATTAGAACCTAGGCCCAAGGTAAAACCACAATAAAAAATTGGACTTCTGCCTTTTTGATATATGCAAGCGTTTATTGTGAGTGCTTTCCTGAAAGGTGCGTAGCTTTGTTTAAGTATATGGACATTGTGAAAAGAGCCCAAATGGATTATGGTGGTTTCGGTTGGTTTAGGTATGATGAAGAGTTTAGAGGAAGGATGGCCATTTATCCAGACAAGAAATGGCGAGAGATAGATAATGAATTATGGATGTAGTGGCTTAGGACTGCTAGGAATGTGCCAATTATGCATACCACTAGTGGTTCGCCTCTACAATATAAGCCCTTTCAAGGTCGTCCCACCCAATATGGGGTGGGGAATGTACAAAAAGGGCAGTTGCCTCAGAATGGAGCATGCTGGCCATTCAATAGTGGAATGTGCACAAGACAGCTATGCAAGTTTAGGCATGATTGTTCCAGTTGTGGGGGTAAGCACTCCGTTTACCAATGATTCAATGGAATGCAATGGGGATGGCAAGGAAACCAAGGTAGAGGTCGTCATAGAGGTAGGGGTGCCATGATCATGTGTCAGGTAAAGGGCCCTACTCCTATTAGATTGCAGATATTGAATTATTGATTGCAGTTTTATCCTAAGGAATCTGAGGCTAAGACTATGTTTTGGAGTTTTGCAGGATGTTCTCAGTTATGTTATCAGGGACCAAAAATTCGGAGATGGGCTCGAAATTTGAGATCGGCTATGGAAAAACCGGAAGAGGTTAGGGCTAAGTTACATAAGGATAAGGAGTTGGATTTGGGGAGGATTGTAGGCCCATTTGATTGTTGGCCATTGCCACATTTGGCAATTTCATCACTGGGCATGGTTCCGAAGAATCAACAGGGCGAATTTAGGCTGATATACCATTTGTCATGGCCTCTGGGGGCCTCCATTAATGTTTTCATTGCTCAGGAAGACTGTTGTTTGTTATGCGTCAGTTGAAGAGGCAATTGCTTTGGTAAGAAGCTGTAGCAAGGGTGCTGAAATGGCAAAATCTGATATTCAGTCAGCATTTAAACTCCTTCCAGTACACTCGGATGATGTATCCTTGTTAGGCATTCATTTTGAGAATGTCATTTATGTAGATAGGATGTTGCTTATGGGTTGTTCAGTATCATGTTCATTGTTTGAAGCATTCAGTTAATTTTTGCAGTGCTTTTATCAGTCACAGAGTGGGTATAAGTGTGTTACCCACTATTTGGATTATTTATTTTTGGACAGTACGGCTGGATCAGGTAATTGTCAGAGAGCTTTGCAGGCTTTTCAAGATGCTATGATTGCTATGGGTGTCCCTTTGGCTCCAGAGAAAACGGAAGGTCCGAAGACTTGTTTGACTTTTCTTGGTATTGAGTTGAATTCTGTAAAAATGGAGATGCATTTGCCAAAGGAGAAGGTGCTCACTCTTATTGCATTATTAAGTGAAGCAGTACAGAAACTTAAGTTGGAATTGAGGCAGGTGCAAATTTTACTTGGGCACTTTGGCAGTGATTCTAACCGCGGCGGGCGGCGGTCGCCGCCCGCCATGCAGTTACCGCCAAATGACCGCACCGCGGTCACAAGACCGCGGCGGCCATTCTGACTTTCCTGCTGTGCTGGTGGGCGACCGCCAAAAGGCCGCCCGCCAGCACAGCGGGAAAGACCCAGCAACGATGAAGCCGGCTCCGAATGGAGCCGGCGGAGTTGCTGGAGTGCGACGGGTGCAGTAGCACCCGTCGCGAATTTCAGTGTCTGCTAGGCAGACACTGAAATTCTTTTTGGGGCCTTCTTACAGGGGCCCCTGCAGTGCCCATGCCATTGGCATGGGCACTGCAGGGGCCCCCAGGGGCCCCGCGGCACCCCCTACCGCCATCCTGTTCGGTAGACCCGCCAGGAACAGGATGGCGGTAGGGGGTGTCAGAATCCCCATGGCGTCAGTTTTAAAGATGGAAATTAAGAAATTGGGTTTGCTATAACAGTTTTACGGTACTCATTCATTTTGGATTGGGGCTGCTACAGAAGCTAAGAAACTGGGTTTATCAGACAGAGCAGTAATGGATTTTGGGCATTGGAAGTCTCAATGCTATAAGCGATACGTGAGACCTAGTCCTTCAAGTTTATGTTAATTATATGCTGTCCTCTGTTTTTGGGTAATTTGTATGTCTTTTACCTTTCAGGTTGTGTGTCTGGCCCAGACGGAATATTTTGTTTGGTGTGGATAGTGGGACATTCCTGTGTGCACTGGGCCGAGAAGCATGCTGCGGCGAGGCATTTTGGTCGGCAATTGGGATTGGACAGGGCAAGAATAAAAGTTTACTGGGTGGGGAAAAGTGGCATGAGATGAGGTGAATTGATATATGTTCTTATTAAAAATTTAGCTAGAGGGTTTTGTCCAGATTTACTAGTGGTGCATTTGGGAGAAAATTAATCAGTGGCTTTGCCAGGTGTGGGTCTCTTGAAGGCAATGAAAATGGTGGATCTTTTAAGGATTAAGCAAGAATGGGCAGGGACACACATTCTCTGGACTGAGGTGGTACCTAGGTGGGTTTGGAGGAGTACTAGATCTTTCATGGGTATTGAGAAACAGCGTAAAAATGTGAATAGGGAAATGAGAGGTTTTTACTCGCAAGGCATTTCAGTATTGCATCATGAGGTGATTAGCTATATGGACGTAGAGCTTTTTTGACAGGATGGGATACACTTATCTTTTTTTAGGTAATGAACATTATTTAAATTCTTTTGGTGGGGCATGTTTCCTGTGTGGCAGGTTTTTACAGACATGCTTTGGGGGGGAAGGGTACGGATTACAAAGATGACAGGTCAGGGATTTTGGAGAAAGAACAAAGGGAGGAAAAGGCAAAGGTAACTACAGAAGTTGGACAGCAGGACAGATAGGTACTAGATTGGGCAGGTCAAAGTGGGGATGGGACAAGAATATTGATCACGGGGACGTTCATTACAGGGTAGGAGTGCGATTTAGGATGTTACATGCATTAGTTAGGAGGTTTAGTTTTGTAAGGCTTAATGCCAAGGTTATTGTTCCAGACCTGTGCTATTAAAGCGGCCATTTACTCCTAATTGGTGAGTTGTAGTTTTTATCGCCGTTTCGCCCGATCTCCCAACACCACTTCCTCCGTTGGCAGTGAATTAATATAGTCAAAGTCTTAGCTTTGTTTCACAAATTAAAAAAGAAAGTAACTTTTCAAACAATTCACATGTCAGGGTTATTTGAATAACAAAATGTATATTCACACATTTGAAATTGCTTTACAGTCCACAACTGATTTGTTGTGGGCAAATGTGTCCTTGTCGAAAACCTCCCAATCAATCTGAATTCACCCCTTAGTGTGGAATTACATCTCTCCACTCTGAAATAAAGAAATCAACCATTTTGACCCTTCTATAAACACATACTCAACTTTAGCAGTTGCTGCTTACACTTTATGCAGCGGAATTTGAATAGTCCTGGGCGCAATATTAATTACAGTTGAGAAATTTGTCAATTTTGCATTGCCTGGAGTAGGGAAAAATTCATGTAATTTCCACTCACAGAGAGTTTTGAGAGGAAAATGGCTTACAATAGACATATTCTGCTCGAACGAATCTCCTATTGGTATCTTATGACACTTTTTATACAAAGGACGCCCTTGAGTAAAAACGTAATGCAAAATATAGGTAGCTCACATTTTATGGCATTTGCACAATTCACATAAATGGTGCCTTTTCTAACACCCCTAAACAGGGGGAGTATAGTACAGTGTTCTTCAGCTATCTTATTTATAGCCAACTGGTTTGTGTGATTCTGTAATGCAGCGTTTACCATACAATTTATGTATGGCATTTGTAATTTGCAGAGTTAACACAAAAAATATTTCTAGTTCACATGGTTGAAAATAGTACTGCAAGAAAAGGTGCTGCACACTTTGCCATTTTTTGCTGCATAATTTAGCTTACCATGCAGCATTATTTGTACCTCCATGCCACATATTCCTGTGAACCCTGCCATTGAAAAACCTCTGAAGAGTGGTTATCTCTATATATATATATATATATATATATATATATATATATATATATATTTTTTTTTTTCACCACTCTTCATCCCTTTAAAAGAAATGCCTCAGTCACGCGATGTCTCCATCAAAATTAGTTTATTAGGCAAGATAAACATTCGCCCAACGTGTCTCGGGAATCCAAATTCCCTTGTTCATGGGCATTGTTTGTCCATATTTCCATTTCCATTTATCACCATAAAACATTTCGACAACATAAATGACGGTCATTAAGCATTGCCCATTCCATCCCTATTGTGGCGGCCATCTTTAAACATGGTTATCTTAACGCTTTATCCTATCATTCCTTAACTATTCGTTGTAGTCTATTATTTTATCATAGAATCTATATTTCCAAAATCCACAATTTAGATCCTATATTCACATCATTATTAACACTTTTTTCTCTTTTAACCTTTAAACATTGCACACTTCCCTACTTAACAATCCTTTCTATAAGCATGTTTTGTTGGCACATAATATTTACTTTTCATATTGCATTTGCTGTTATGCATGTATTTATCATTTTCATTTATCATATATATATATCATATTCATGTCACAGCCGGTCCGCAGACTGGTGGGTGAGGATTGATGATGAATGCAGACACACTACAGTGTTTCTTATGGAGTAGAGACATGGAGAGTTCCAATTCAAAATGTGAATACACAATAAAATCAGGGAAACAACAGCAGTACGCCTTAAGCCATCCCGATGAAGAAACTCTTATATAAATCAGCTGAAAATGAATCATGTAAATCTGAAACCATTGAGTGAGAAGTGATGGAATAATCAATGTTATGAAAGAAAGTGTAGAGAAATCAATCCGTTTTAAAAAGGCACAAAGAAGAGCGGAAAACATCAAATAGCAAGTGACAGAAACTAATCAGGCGTGCGTGCTAGGGACAAATTAACAGACAAAGGGGGAATAGGCAGTGAAATATGTAGAAATGGAGAAAAAAGCAAAGGTTTGATACCCCTCTTACACAGAAGCTGCAGTCTAATGTTGAAAACACTAGGCTAAAGCAATTAACTTGCACCTGGCCAGTACTACTTTACATATATGTTACCGAAGAGAAGCCCACCTACCTTTTCCTTAAATACCACTGGCACTGCTCTTGCTACTCCTGGTCACAGGGTTGAAGGAAATCGCAGGAGCAACAAGCTTTGGCAACACCAATAGGATTGACAGCGTCACTTGAGTACTTACAAAAGCAATTAAAAACTGCCTAATTCAGTGAAGAATAAGTGAAACAAGTATTGCAAAGTCAATTGGCCTCACCAATTCAAGATCAGTTGGCTTTACCAATGTTGTTTAGTAATGTTGTTCACCAGTGTGGCTGCTGTTCAGCATGGCTAAAATGTAGTGGCATAGAGTGGAGTGTCGTAGAGTGGAGTGGAGTGTTGTAGCCTGGAAAAAGTGTCCTAGAGTGGAGTGGTGTAGAGTGGAGTGGCATAGATTTCCAAGGACTATTGTCGTGGTGTAGAGTGCCATAGAGTGGAGTGTCATGGAGTGCCATAGAGTGGAATAGAGTGTGGTAGAATGGAGAAGAGTGTGGTAGAATGGAGAAGAGTGTGGTAGAGTGGAGTGACATAGAATGGAGTAGACTGGAATAGAGTGTCACAGTGTGGAGTAGTGTTGATTGAAGTGGCGGGTAATGGAATGCATTGCCGTAGAATGGAGTGGCATAGAGTGGAGTGGCATAGAATGGAGTAGAGTGGTGCGGCATAGAGTGGATTAGAATGTTGTAGACTGGAATGAAGATTAGCATCAGAGTGGAGTGGTGTAAAGTGTTGTGGAGTATTGTATAGAGTCAGAGTGTCATAGAGTGCAGTACTGTATAGAGTCATATTGTTGTAGAATGGAATAGAGTGGAGTGTTGTAGAGTACATTACAGTGGAGTAGTGTAGAGTAGAGTGAAGTACAGTAGTGTATAGTGTTGTGGATTGCATAGGGTGGAGTAGTGTTGTAGAGTGGAGTGGTGAGACTCGAGTGGCGTAGAGTGTCGTGGAGTGGCATAGAATGTTGTGGAGTGGCGTAGAGTGTGTAAAGTGTCACAGAGTGGAGGGGCATAGAGTGGACTAGCGTGGCGTAGAGTGGCATGGAGTAGAACAGAGTGTTACGGAGTGGAGTGGCTTAGGGTGCCGTAGAGTACAGTGGAGTGTCTTGGGTGGTCATAAAGTGGCGTAGAGTTGAGTAGACTGTCATAGAGTGGAGTGGCATACAGTGGCATGGCACAGAGGGGAGTAAAGTGGTGTAGAACGGAGTAACGTAGTGTGTCAGAGTGGAGTGTCATAGAATGGAGTAGAGTTTTGCAGAATGATGTAGAGTGTAGTAAGTAGAGTGTCGTTGAACAGAGTGGCATACAGTGAAGTGGCGTGGTCTGATGTAGTATAGAATGGAGTAATGTATGGAGTGTTTTAGGGTCTGGTGGCATAAAGTGGAGTGTATTAGAGTGGAGTGGCATAGAGTAGAGTGACGTAGAGTGGGTGGGGTGGAGTAGAATAGATTGGAGTAGAGTGTCATAGAGTGGAGGAGCATAGAGTGGCACTGAGTGGATTACAGTGTCATAGAGTGGAGTGGCGTAGAATGGAGTAAAGTGCTGTAGAGCGATGTAGGGTGTAGTAGAGTGTTGTAGAACAGAGTGCCATACAGTGAAGAGGCATGGTGTGGAGAAGAAAGGCATAGGTTTACATAGAGTAGAGTGTTGTAGAGTGGAGTAGCATAGTGTCATAGAGCGGGTTGGCGTAGAATGAGTAGAGTGTCGAAGAAGAGAGTTGAATAAAGTGAGGGGGTGTGGTGTGGAGTAGTATAGATCGGAGTAAAGTGTGGAGTGTTGCATAGTGTGGTGGCATAAAGTGGAGTGTATTAGAGTGAAGTAACAGAGAGGGTGTCATAGAGTGGAGGAGCGTATAGTGGCATCAAGTTGATTAGAGCGTCATAGAGTGGAGTGGCATACAATGAAGTAGAGAGGAGTGCTATTGATTGAAGTAGAGTGGTCTAGGGTGGAGTGGTATAAAATGGAGCAGAGTGTCGTGGAGTGGTGTGGAGTAGAGTGTCAGAATGGAGCAGAGTAGAGTGAAGTAGTGTTTTGTAAAGTGGAGTGGCACAGGGTGGAATATTGTCATGGAGAGCGGAGAGGCTAGAGTGAAGCGGCATTGAGTAGAGTGGTGTAGAGCTGAGTGGCATACAGTGGCACAGAGTGAAGGATGATAGAGTAGAGTAGCATAGTGTTGTGTGTGAAAATAATAACATCCTGCAGCCTTTCTCAGAAAGATTGTCACATAAATCCTCTTGCAATCAGAGGGCAAAAATTAAACACCAACTTCCCCTGGAAGACAAATCCTAATATTTGAATCTGTCTGTCTTTGAATGCACAGCAAATGTGACAAAATGAAAACAAAATTTAGAGGCCTGTTTATTGTTTATTCACTTCTGAAAACCAGCATGGTTATTTTGGGGGCTCCTCAGCACCCCCATTCCTCTACTTCTAGTGTCTTTGGCATGGGTGTGAAATTGAGGAAGAGGGCTGTTTAAGTTACTAAATATCACTGACCAAAACAAGCAAGCTTGTAGACAGAACATTGTTCTTCACAGGCATGCAAGATTAGTGGCAAAGATAAGTAGAATCAATCAAGCAGAAAGATAGGAAGCAGGAAATATCTTCCATGAAATGCCTCTTGAAGAAGATAAAAAAGTTCCCACAAAGCACACACTTGTGGAGGAATGCAAAGAGCCATTCACAGAGGTGGCAAACTGGCTATGCTCCACGAGAGGACAAAGGCATACTGGGCAGCGTAAAACAAGTAAAGCCAGCAAAAGAAAGCAGGCAAAAGTGAGTTGCAAACCACAAAGCCAATGGTACGCAATGAGTGGAATGCATTCCTTGGGAAGCCTTCCGTCTGTCTCCAATATCTCTTTGGAACCAGACAGTTGCACTGTCTGTTAGGCTTCACCTAAAAAGGATTGTTCTGTGTATACAAATTGTGGAGGAGATAAATAATTAAAAGTGTGATGATAGAGTGCCATTTTCAAATCTAAAATATTCTCTCATGTACTCCTGTTGATATGGAAGGATACATCCAGATGGCCAATAGGTTGTTTAAATATGTGCTTGTCCTGAACTAAAGAATCCAATGTCTGGAGCAGGGTGAACCAAAGGCCCTTACAGTATGTAGAGAATACTTTATGTAAGTTGTGGTTGGCGCAAGCTCCATTACGTGTCTTACCTAAAAACGCTCTAATTGTTCTGTGTATTACTTTCTACTCATTACTCCTCCCACTCCTTACCTGTTAGCAGCACATAGGAGACTGAAAAGGAGCTAAGAAAGGGACATGGGGCTCTGATGTTCTCAAGGTTCAAAGGGTGCATGACATCATTTTTACCACCTCTGACATTTTAGTGAATAGACAACCTGTAGTATCCTGTATACCTCTTCTATGTTCCTGTATACCTCTTCTATGTCATATGTATGTATAGAGTTCTAAAACTACGGGAATACTTCTCTTTGATTAGTTGACTTTTATTGTATGGCAATCTGTGGCTGAGATGCTAATAAGCCGTTCCCCAGAATCACTTGTTTTTTAGTGCTATTTCACACCGGTAAAGAGTGGCTGTGGAAGTGGAGATAAAGTGAGCACTTCAACAAGACGCTTGAATGGGAAAGTCCACAGGGATAAAAAAATATTTTCATTAACAATGGAAGAATTGTGACGTCTCTATGTATTCAGGGCTCATTTCTGCCAACACTCATATAGATGCCATCTTCACTGCAAGGTTACCAGTGTTTCCTTCCAAAAGCCTGTGAGAAATCACCAGTAAAGTGAGTGGAGCATAACTGTTTACTATGCCCAATGGAACTCAGGTATTGTGCTCAAAGCCTATGTGTGGTAGTAGATTGTGCAATTCAGCCGAGAGCAAGAATGTCTGACATTGCATTCTAGAATAATGCAACAAACCCTATTGGCGAGGATAGCAACTATGCCACAAGGCCTCTGTGTTCTGTCCTGGCTAATGAAAAGATAGATGTTTTATTTGACGCCCATATTCCAGGGGTGCTGCTTTTGGAGGGGAGGCTTTCTCGCAGTTACTACATGACATCTAGGGCTGCCCTGGAACAAGTAGTACCTAGCTATTGGGTTACTAACCATGACAACTTTGTTCATTGTTGTGTTCTTTCACTAGGCATGTTAAGGACATTGATTTTATGTGAACACATGGAGCCAGCATTATACATACATGTTTTATTTACTCCTTCTGAGCAGCCTTTTTAAAGCCTGTAATATAGAACCTTATAACATCACAATAAATAGAACTCTCAGTTCCACAAATGCAGCCTCTGCTCCATTTTTTCCCTCTCTTTTGTTTGCTGCTTCTACGCAGATAAGTATTACTTTCATTACAATATTTATTAGACATGTTTTGTGTGTGTGGATTTTGGCATACAACATACCTAAACCCACTTTATGGGTTCAGGTATCGTTTTATAGGTGAGCTTGTATATTTGGATAATTTGTAATCAATTTATCTCTCCTTGTGTAGGAAAGAAACATTACAATAATACATTTTTTAATATAGTACGTTTTACTGATGAAATTTACATTGATATAATTTTTTTTAAAGCAGCTTTAGGTACATTTTAATGAAATCAACTCATGTTTTTAAACTTGAAAAGAAAGCGGCAGATTCTGCCTAACCTGCCTTCATTGTTTGCCTAGAAGGTCTTTCAGATTTTGCAGAAAGAGTAACTTCACAGCTCATCTGATTTTTTATGACCAAGGCAGCGTCACTTGTATTGAGGTGTGCGGGCGTTGCGGTGTGAGTCGGGCTATTTGTCAGATGGTGTTTGTAACAGTCGACATTTGGATCTGCTCGAGCCAACCACTCGAAGCATCCGCTCGAGGCTTGCACGTGCAGCATGTGGTTGTTCCGATATGTTGCCTAGCAAGGTGGGCTGCAAGCGGTGTGCTTTTTAAAGGAAGTGGGGCTTGCTCAAGCACACCTGATTGTTTCCCTGAGAGATTGGGGCTGTGTGGCACGATGCCTAGCAACGACTGTGCAGTTGAGCGATCTCCTCAGGGACACTTCAACAATTGTATCATGAATGTTATTTTGAAGGGATATACACTGAAGTAAGCATTTATAGTGCCTTTTGAGAAAAGAAAAAAAATATATTTATTTTAAACTTAATCAAACAAGTAATTTTACATTTGATATTGCCGGGCCATGTATTCCTTTTTTTTTTACAAAAAGAATGAAACAACAGGATTATGCTGACCAGAGTAAGGAGTCCATCATCAGAAAAATAATTTCTGAAGAGTTGAATAATGTTGTTCAACTTTCTTTAAAAGAAGCTTTATTGGGGAAAAGACATCCCAAGAAAGTGGATGAAGAAGAGTTTTTCTCTATATCAGAGGATGAGGAAGGATTTAGGGGCCCTGGAAGCAAATGTTTTAAGAAAAGGAAGCATAATGAGGGTTTTTCCAAAAAGAAGGGAATCCTATGCGATTCAGGGAGAGAGGGTGTCTGAAGTGCCACACACGAGAGGCAGTTTAACACTGCAAGTGGAAGGTCATTAGATGGTAATGACGCCAGTGATGACAATTCCAGTATGGATGAATATGTTTTAGATCTATCTTATGACACAAACTTCAATGAGGGATTTGGAGGTTTATTGAATGACAAATCCAAACTAAGCAAAACATTGAAAGACCCGATGGGTGATAACCTTTTTGACCCTCTTTACATAAGACACCGAGGTGTAAAGATTGATGGTCTTTAGACCACGTTCCTGAGTGCATTCAGCACTGGATAATCAGACCCTTGGAAAGAGAGGAGCGGAATATTATGCACTCTGAATGTTCACGTCCAATAATTGCTGATAAAGTTACTTTAACTCTGAACCTAGACCCAGAGTTAATAATGTACCTATTTAAAACTGGGAGAGATCCCAGAAAGGGTTTAGATAGAGTCCTTAAACAATGTCATGACAGGTTGTTAGATGTCTTTGCTCCTTTGTTGAGAATGTTTCACCAAATAGAAATGCCTATTTGGAAGGAAAGGATTTGAATATTGATTTATTAAGAGGATAGTGCCAACGCACAATTTTTTTTGGGGGGTATGCCAATGCTGGATTATTGGCAGAGCGAAGAAGAGCAGTTTTGATGCGTATTAACCCAAAATTGGGTGATTTAGCAAAGAAATAGCTAAGTGAGGATTCAAAAGGCCTCTTATTTGGTGAAGTAATGGTGAAGTTTTTGGGCAAGTCTGTTCAAACGTTTACTAGTTTGGACAAAGCTCATTTTAACATGAACAGAGTGTTTTTCAGAAATAGTTTTTACGGGTGGGCTGGAAGTAGAGGGCAACCTTCCGGCCGAACAATTATGAGGCCCAAAACTACAGGTTCTACTCTGGCGGGAGTTATGGAAATATCAGAGGAAAACAAGGAGGTTTCTACCCTCAAAGGGGACTATCTGGAAGATATTGTTCAAATAAAGGGGGAGGACAGTCTACCAGTCAAATGCAGCATGAGTATGAAGACAACTTTTCGTTTTACCCCCTTAAAGGTGGGAGGAAGATTGAGCCTGTTTCAAAATCATTGCAAGTATAATATGAAGATTCTTGGATTTTAGACACTATAAGAGGTTCCCAAATAGAGTTTTTAAGTCAACCTTATCAGGAAAGAGAACCAAAAGACTTGATATTCAATATGGAATCGGAATTTGTAGTAAAAAAAGAGATAGAACAAATGATAGAGAAAAGATCAGTTAGGAAAGTTTCAAATATGGAAGAGATAGGTCTTGTAAGCACAATTTGTTTAGTAGAAAAGAAAGATAAAGGTGGAGACCAGTAATACATTTTAAAAATTTGAATCAATTTGTGACCTACAGGCATTTCAAAATGGAAGGGATTAATTTACTGAGGGATTTACTTCAGGAAGGAGGGTGGATTGTGAAGATGGATCTAAAGGACACATATTTCACTATCTCAACGGGGGGAAGGAGCCAGAAATTTCTAAGATTCAGATGGGTAGGAGAATTATGTCAGTTCCTAGGTCTTCCGTTTGAGCTGTTGGCAGCCCCTTAGTGTTTTACGAAGCTTTTAAAGCCTGTAGTGCAATATCTAAGAGAGAGAAGTATCCGAATGACAATTTACTTGGATGATATTCCGATAATGTCACACGAAGTGGAAAGAATGAAAGGCCAATTGACTGTAGTGAAGGGTTTGTTGGAATATCTAGGTTTTCTGGTGAAAATGGAGAAATCTGTTTTGATTCCAAAACAGCATTTGGAATTTTTATGTTTCATGGTGGACACAAATCCATGTCAATTACATTTACCAGTTAAGAAGATATAGAAGGCAAGAGATATCTGTTCTCTTAAATAAAGAGACGATACAGTTGAGGGAATTAGCTTGTATAATTAATATATTATCCTCTTCAATCCAAGCAATCTTTCCAGGACTGTTGCATTATCGGGCACTTCAACGGCTAAAGATAGTAGGGTTGTCCAGAGGCCTTTGCTGTGGAGACAAGATACATTTAAGTCAGGAAGCAAAGGTGGAATTACAATTGTGTGAGGACAATTTTGAAGCATTGAATGGAAAGGCAATATTTGGAATAAAAGAGGATTTTGTTCTGGAAACAGATTCAAGCAGTTTAGGTTGGGGAGCCAATTGTTCAGGAAAGGAAACAGGAGGTTTATAGACTATGAAGGAGAGACAGAGTCATATAAATTGTCTGGAATTGACAGTAGGGTTATTTGCCTTAAAGAGTTTCAGGAAACAGTTTTGAATGTCAGACTGTTCTTCTGAAAATGGACAATGTTTCTGCTGTAACGTATATCAACAATTTGGGCAGTACCAGGTAAAGAAATTGTCAGCTCGGTAAATGTGGAAATTCTGTTTGGAGCACCATATAATCCCGCAGGCAGAATATTTTCCAATTTTTTGCAAAGTGATAGTAAATTGGGACTCAAGGAATTTATCAGATTACAGCAATTGAAAGTGGAGTTAGGAGTTATTTAAGAGAATTCAAAGGTAATCGGGTCCCTTTGGGGTAAATCTTTTTGCTTCCAGGGTGAGGTTTCAGATACAGAGGTAAATGAGTTGGAGACCCGACCCCAGAGCAATAGCAATAGATGCTTTCACGCAGGATTGGAGGAACCTGCAGAGTTACGCTTTTCCTGCTTTCTCGATGATTCAGAGAGTGTTAGTTCATATGAAAAGACAGAAATGTCAGATTATTTTGTTGACACTGTTTTGGAACACTCAGCCTTGGTTCCCAACACTGTTGGAAATGGCAGTCGACATTCCATATTCAATACTTTCTTGCAAGGTCTTTTGATGGGAATAGAACTAGTGGAACATCCATTGGTTTGGGAGGGTTTACTCAACCTTCTAGTATGGAAAATATCAGGAATTCTGGAACACTCTCAGGTCTTTCGGGAACTGCTGCAGATTTACTCAATGAACCATGGGCACCAGGTACCAGGAAAAGATACTGAGGGGCATGGTCAGTATGGGTTCGTTTGTGCATGGAAAGGGACTTGGATCCCGTACAACCTGATGAAATAGAAGTTACAAATTTGTTTAGCAAACTATTTCAAGCGGGTCTGTCTTATAGGACTGTTAACTGCTATGGATCAGCAATAGCAGCTAGACATTGTTTAGCTCAAGGGATCTCTATTAGTAAAAGCCCTTTTGTATGCAGGGTAATGAAAGAAATTAGGCTCAAAAGACCTCCAAGGTCAAAATATCAGGCTTTGTGGGACTTAAACTTTTCAAGAGTTGACCGAGCAATAAGTATTTAGGACTTCACAAACTGTCTTTAAAATTGGCAACTTTATTATTTCTAATATTGTTCAGAAGGGTTTCTGATGTTAGAGCATTGGAGATTAATAAAAGGTTTTATCAACCACAAGAGGTACTTTTCGAAATTTGTAGAAGAACAAACACTATGGGGGTCATTATGAACATGGCGGTCCAGACCCCCATGCCCGCGGTGGCGGAAATTACTGCCACCGGCATGGCGGTCTGGACCGCCATATTATGAAAACAGGGAGACCTGCAACAGGCCGCCCTCTGCCACTGCCAGGCTACTGTTGCCAGGAAGCCTGACGATGGGGGAGTTCTCTATCTGCCATCGGGATAAAGAACCTGTGTTCCTCCTGCCTTTCCCGTGTTCCTCCTGCTTTTCCCTGGCGGTTTCCCACGCCAGGGAGAGGCTGGCGGAAGGGGTGCTCCGGGGCCCTCCTGGGGCCCCTGCACTGCCCATGCACTTGGCATGGGAAGTGCATGGGCCCCCGTGCACAGCCCCGTCACGCATGTCACTGCCTGGATATGCGCGATGGGTGCTGCTCCACCCGCCGCACTGCGGCATTGACAACAGCTCCGTGTAGAGCTGTCAGCAATGTCCTGGCCCAGCATTCCGCTGGGCCGGCTGGCAGAAACACTGTTTTCCAGTGGAATGTTCATTATTGGGCCAGCAGGGTCTTCAACGGGCTGTCTATCTGTGTTTAGACCGCCAGCATGAACATGGCGGGGAATCCCGCCGTGTTCATAATGACCCCCTATGTCTGGTACTATATTTTATGCATAGTTTGATACAACTCCGGATTTGTGTGTGGTTCGATGCTTGAAAGAATGAGTCTAAAATATTAGAAAACAGGTGTGCAGGGGAAGAACAATTGCTTATATCCTATGTGAAACCATTTAAAGGGGTTTTGAATGTTACTATTGCACGTTGGGTGAAGTCAGTTATGAAAGAAGTAGGTGTGAATTTGACAATATTTAAAGCTCATTCCACTAAGGTTGCGATGGCGAACAAGGTATTCATGTCAGGAAGACAACTGGAGGATGTGTTAAGGGCAGCAGATTGGCCAAACGTTGAAACTTTTAGGAAATTCTATTTTAAGGCTGTAGAGCATGATGCAAGTTATGCCTTGAAAAGCTTTGAATATTCATAAAGCTAGCCTCCTGTCTTGACATAAAAATGAAATTCTTAAAGGTTACCTGAATAAAAAATTGGGATTTTATTAAAGACAAGGAAGCTAGCATTATCCTACCCACCCTTCCCAGATGGGAGGTGTTTTTTTTAGGGGGTGGATGGTGAGTATAATGTATAAATATATTTTTCCATTAAAAGACTTGATAAGTGATTTCAATGTTATTTTCTAGGTTTATAAACATGGATTATCAGGGTTAACTAAATAACTGTCATGTTTTATAATCCTTTATAGAAAGGTAATTGACTTATGTATTTGAAGAAAAAACATGATGGAATACCATGAACACTTGATGGAAATTCAAACAAAAGAGGAAGAAAATGGAGGAGGGGCTGCATTTGTGAGAATGAGGGTTCTATTCTATTAATTTTGTACAGTGAACTTGCTGGTGGGAACGGAAAGGCGGTATGATGTTGTTTACTTCTAGTACAGCAACATTTAAATACCTTTAAATAAACATTACAAATATTTTCAAAATAAATAAACATTTAGCAGAGCACAAATGAAGCGCTTATGTTCTTTTAATTCTGAGGTGTAATGGAAACAAAGATTTTAATTGGATCAAAACAAGTTGTCATTTTACTCTGTGATGCACAAGTGACACTGTGTTGCTGAAACCAAATTTCCACACACTATCATTTGTGTGATATATAGTTTTAGCAGTAAAACTATACATCTGTGCAAATTTAGTGGTCATTCCAGTAGAAAATGTGCTGTCTGTAATGATAGTGGCTACCAAACCATGCTTTAGTAATATATTTGTGATAGTGTGCTCATGAAGGCAACACCAGCTACATTCTACACTGTTACCACTCAGCTTCTGAATGGGCATGGCTCACTTGTTACTCTTGTTCTTTGAGTAATGCTTGGATTTTTCAGAATCACTGGGTGTTAAGTGATGTAACACTAACGGCAGCACCTCCAGTCTGAAAATGTTTTCAGCATCACTGCCTATTAGTGCCACAGGAGCTTTTACAGTACTGGAAGTTTGCAGTTAGTTGCATCCTGTAGGAAGTTGGGTTATTAGTTAAGGGCGGGGAAGACCCTTCTCGAACAAAAGCCACAATCCACATCTTGGTGAACCACAAAATATCCCAAATTATCCTATGCTTTACCCATCTGTTAAATTGGCAGAAACGCAGTCAGGCAAATTGGAGGCAATGTGTTGTGTATTTATGTGGCACTCAAACAGTAATAAAGTGAAAACACAACACAAGAAAAAATCCACACCAATTTATAAAGGTAGAGCAAAATTGTAATAAATGAATTGAGATAAAAATGGCAGAAATCCAATCAGTAGAATCAGAGTTATGATTGTTTTGATAGTTTTCAGTGAAAAGTAGCATCCAAAAGATCAAAGTACCAAACATGGGCATCTAGTCGCACAAGACTGGGAAAAGTCCAAAGTTATGGCCGACTGCGATTTAGCACAATTCAGCTACATACATTTGAGTGGGCCCGGTGTTGGTTTACCTTTGTACTTTGAAACAAAGTTCTGAGAAGGTAAACTTCAGTGGAGGAAGTCCCGGAGAAGATTTCTAAATTTGGACTTATGGCCTGATTTAGTTCTTGGTGGAGAGAAATAATTGGTCACAAACGTGATGGATACCCTGTCCGCCATATTATGATCCCATAATCTTCTACGGGGATGAGATATCCATCATGTTTGCGAAGGAGTATTTCCTCAGCCAAGACCTAAATCAGGCCCTTAGTCTCTCTTTTTTGGATGTCAAAAATCTCCAGTGGGAGGAGGCTGAAGGCTGTATCCAAAGAGGGCCTCAGGCAAGATACCTTTCTAAAGAGATGCCATTTCACAAGATTTGCCACTGCAGAGAAGAAGGTAGGGGAACTATCCCAAACTCAGGCAGACCAGCGATGCACCGTGGGTGGAGAGCAAGCAGGTAGGTCCCAGTCCTCCTGTTATTTCTCAGAGCACTTTTTGTTGAATTTTTTTTAAAGTCCCAATTGTTGGATTTTCAGCTTACTGCTAAGGGTTCGGGACAGGGTAGGCACCACCTGGAGGGTAGGACGCACTTCAGGCATGGCCCAGCTGCAGGGTTCAAGAAGTTGTAGCTTTTTATGTCCCTGTATCTCAGAAAAGAAGGCCACCAACTAGCTCTTAGAGTCACTCTGGTAGTCCCGGAATCAAACAGGGAGGCAGGCCTCAAGAAGCAGGACAGTCCTCTGAGGTACTAGGCAGGCTTCAAGCAGCAGGGCTGTTTTCTGATAGCTACAGAGCAGTCCTCCGAAGTACAAAGAAGGCCTCAAGCAGCAGGGCAGTCCTCTGTACAAGGCAGTCCTTCTGGGGGTTCTCCAGAGGTCCACAAGTGAAGTGAAGAGTTTTATACCCTGGTGCCAACTGTGAAGTAGGAGAAACCCCTAGAGTTGTCCCCCACTGATGGTTCTGGAATGTCCTTCATCCCTGCCTAGGCTCCAAGAGCTGGGGTAAAAAAGGCTAGTGTGAAGTTCTTGCTGAGTGTGCTGATGCAGCTCCTTTGAAATGTAAGTGGGGCAGGGAAGAGTTCCGTCCTACACATCCTGGCATGATGGCCCATTCTGCCAATATCTAGTCCCCTTTGTGTCACTGTCTGGGAGGAATAGGCCGACTGACATGCTAACCCCAGTCATATGACCCAGGATTCAGGCTGCAGGCAGCAAACATTTGGGACAAGAAAATGCCAACTTTCTAAAAGTGGAATTTTCAGAATTGTGACTTAAAATCCAAGTTTATCATTAAAGAGGATTTTACATTACAATTCTTTAGAGACCAATCATGACATTTCTACCTGTTTCCAATCAAAACGTATCACTTATTAAATTAAAGTAACCCAGTGTTACCTTTGGGACGGAGGATGCATTGCAGTAGTGAAAAGCAAACTTAGGAGTGTTTCACTAATAGGAAATGTAAAACCTAAAAGTACATGTCCAACTTTTTAAATAAACTGTACCCTGTCCTAACGGATGTCTAGGGCCTACCTTAGGGGCAACTTTTATGTATTAAAAAGGAACAATTAAGCCATGCTAGGGGGTTATGATGCCAGGTCGAAGTGGCTGTTTAAAACTGCACACAGGTGGCAATGGCAGTCCTGAGACATGGTTAAGAAGGCTGCTTAAGTGTGTTGCACAATAAGTGCTGTAGACCCACTAGTAGCAGTTCATTCACAGACCCTGGGTAATCGTCTTACCTTTTACTAGGGACATATAAGTATATTGAATGTGCCAATTGGGTGTAAGCCTGTTTTATCATGTCTGGAGAAGCAAGCACAAGCATGTAAACACTGGTTCGTAGTAGTAAAGTACATAAAGTCCTAAGGCAAACAAAACCAGATTTCAACAAACAGGATGGGTGAAAGCAAAACGTTTGGGTGAAGACCACCCCTAAGGCTGATGATGACAGACTTAACACATCTAATTTCCTCAGCTGCAGGAGTTTTCGAGCAGGAGAATCTACTGAAACCCCTGCTGGGGCACTGTGACTGTGAAGGCCTTATTGAACATGCACTGAATGGTCGAGCAGTGCACATGCTCAGTTTGGTGAATGAAGAGTGCTTTAACTGCGAAAATGAATGACTTGCATTCTATTTATTTCATTTCATGTGAAAAATATACACCCATAACTTCAAATAGCTTCTTGGGGTCGCTAATGTATAAGTCTTCCTTGTTGAAAGCAGAAGTAAGAAGTTATCCTTTGGAGGTCCGTGGGAACCGTCCAGAACCTCAGAAAATAAGCTGTTGCTCCCCAGAGCGAGATACTGAGAGAAGTTAATGTTGAGTAATTGTAATGTACAATACTGTAGTAGAGATGGGTGAGCCAGCATATTAAGAGGAGAAGTGAGCCATTGTTTTGTCTTGGGTCTAAAAGCCCACATTGTCTCCAAGAGCCCAGGCACGAGCTGAGCCATGGGAACATTTTGCATTGAAATCATGCAACAGATATATAAAAATATGATAAAGTGCCTTCAAAATTCAAAAGGTATATTTCTTTGAGAAGCACTTCAACTTAGTACACCTGATTATATAATTGCATTGCGACATGTTCGCTAAAAGTTTAAACAAGAACTTGGAAACATTCATGCAACAATACCATTAGTGAACTAAGAGGCACGTTAGTTGTCATGTGTACCATTTATGCAGCTATATCCTTACTTTACATGGAACAAAATGGTAGTCAAACACAAGAGATTTTTGTATAGTACTCATTCTCACGTATTTCATAGCTTTCTCATCTGTAGTAATGAAAAATATTGGAGGCACGATAACATAAAATAATAATTAAATTAATTGCCTAGGATCACACAATTTGATCAAGTGGCCAAGTCGGGATTGATCCCACGTGTTCTGGTTTCACACTGTATAATTCAGCCACTAGATTGGTGTCTGTTTCACACTCCTGTTTGGAATCAAAGTTTACTGGTTTGACCTTCATTCTCGGTGCATGAGGTTAGAGCGTTGGGTGGCAGGAAGAAGCCACAAGAAACTCAGCCCATTTTGGGCTTGAGGGCTTAAGAGGACCTTGAGTTGAACCAGAGTCTAGCATCTGGCTGAAGCCTTCAGTGGCTCACCTACCTGTATACTTTACTCTGGTGTCCTGTACTCGAAATAAGCTTAGTTGGTGCTGCCAGTGTGATACCTGTTTTGTGTGTGCAACTATCTTAACCTGCACTGCTGATGACCATCTTGCACCTTTGATGCATGTGAAGGACACTTAGACTGCTGCCAAATACTGCACATTGTGCTTTCTCACACACTTGGACAGCTGTTGCACATGCTGTCCATGTTCTCTGCATGCAAGGTGAGCTTGCATTGTTTCACACTAGATCGGTATGTGTTCTATAGGTGTGAAGGAGGCATGTACTCCTGCCAGGCGCAGTACCTGTTGAGAGTGATGGAAATCTTGATATGTGTGTATGTGAAGCTGCACTCATACACCCCAGAGGTGTTTCTTGCACTTCTACCAAATCTGACATGCGGCTTGTTCATTGGATCTACCGGAGGCATTAAATGGTGCTGCCCAATGCTACACTTGTTCCTGCAAATGCTAACTACTGCTAATTGAGTAATGAGAGGACCAGCAGCTGTTCTGCCATTACTACTGGACCACAACATTCTTATGCAGAGCACCAGGCATCACTGGAGCAGGCTTCAAAACCATGCCACTAAGGATATTCTACATACTCTGCATACATTTTTAGTGTTCCAAGATAGCAGAACAGTGTGAAGCTTTACTTAGTATTTTTTTACTGAAGCACATGCCCTCTGCATTTAGTTGCATATTTATTTTCTTTTGTTTTACTTTCTTTATTTTAGCATATGCTTGTATTGCAAAGAAAATTACCACATTTCATTTACGAAACCAGGAAGGACTTTTTATTATGCCAAGACTCTTCCCCAGAAACGTCCACAAAGATAAGACTCACTTAGCCTGCAGTGCTAGTCCAATTGTGGCTGATAGGAAATAAGATAACCACTGTGGAAAATCAGGCTTTAATGAAGCTAACTTAACAGCTTTTAATTGCACTAGTGGATCAATTAACCAGATAGTCAAGCTGTACGTCCTATGCCACCATATGTCCAATCTCTACTTTCTAAAGAGGGGTGTAACTGTGTGTGAGCACTGTATTTGAGTGAGTGTGGGATAGCCACCCTGGTTTGTCAGTGTATTGTGATGTGTGTGCCTATGTTAATTCAATATCAACATTGTGTTTTGTGAACGCGAGGTACGTAGTCTACTGTTTGAAAGTTGTGCCTCTGTGAAGGCAGAGTGCGGCATATGGTGGTGGGAGAGCAGCGTGGGGCATGTTGCCTATGAGAGGGGAGCAGTATGAATGTATTGTCCCTGCATGTTACGTCTTTGTGTGCATGCACTTTACAAGGGCCAAAACTATTGGCTTTGTTAATGTTTTTTTAGGTTTACGACTTTGACTTGCAGTGCAGGGTATGGAAATACAGTAGTGAGTGTATGAGAATGGAAGTGAGTTTTAATATTGTAGATGCAGGCTCTGTCGAAGGAGGTTGAGGACCTGACAGACTGAGATGTCACTCTAATGAGGAGGCCTAGTCACTTTGCTTGCACTAGGGCCCATGGCAACCATATTACACCACTGGGGCTCTGTTCGCCGTGGCGCTTTTGCCCTGTATACAGATACCACTGTAACCAAATATATAACTGGTTTGTGTTAACAGGAAGTCTACAAGTTTGGTGTGGGACATGCAGAACGTCACCCCTCAGCTGCTGTTACTGTCTCACTCAGTTCAACCACCTTTATGGTGTGGAAAATGGAAAAATATTTTCCAGGACAGTGCAAGGGTGTGCAGTGAATCCGAGACACAGAAAGGAAACTTTCACTGTTATTACATTGCCTGGGTGAAGAGGAGTAGAATGCTTTAGAGAATGTGCCCACTCAACAATGGTCAGGTTAAATAAATATGATGTGGTGATTAAAAAACTGGATTTACGTTTCCAGCCATGCACAAGTACATTTCTGGAGAAGTGCCATTAAATTTGACAGTGAAAGACAATAACTATTTGGGATGGCCTCATCAAAAAGAATTGGTAGTTCTTCTTGAGCCTAGTGCCCATCCCTAAAAATATACACATCACTTGATAGAAGGACGTTATGATTTTCCTAGCTACTATCCTGATATATTCAAGACTGATCTTGGTTGTTTAAAAGACATAGGAGCCTGGTCAGAAATGTACATTTCCACTTCTGGATTTACTCATGTATAACTTTCTATGGTACCATGAAGTAACCTTACATTAATTTTCTATTCAGCATTTCCAGGTGTAAACTTACGATTAGGGGAAGACTTACATGGTCCAACCCCCCTTTGAACAGATAGTGAAGCCTTGTTGTACGGTTCCTACAAGTTTATTAGGACTGTGTATATGTCAACAAGAAATTCATAATGTAGAAACTTAGGTGGTCATTCCACGTTTGGCAGTAAATGAACCGCCACGCCGGCAGCGGTCTTTTGACCACCACCAGGGTGGCGGTGCAGACCACCATATAACAAGTAAAGTGGTGAACCCAACGCAACACAGACAACCCACCGCCAGCACTGCCACGAGTAGCATCCGGCGGTGGAAACCGACTCCATGCAGGTGGAAGCCAATGTCCTGTCCTCCATATTCCTAGTAGCCACTCCGCCAGTATATTCTGTGCGGCATTGCAGCCATGAAAAACTTGGCGGAAGCAGAAAGTATAAAAGGAAACACCCAGCTCCAGGCACAGAGATGCTTCTGCGGCCGCCATGACAAACAAACTGCTAGTCTTCCCAGTGTTGTATCTCTCCATACACCTTCAGGGCCACCGACAACGACGAAGATGACAACCGTAAGTATACCTACCACAGAGGGGAGAAAATGGCAGTGATACACTCCCACACAGAACACACATACCTCACACAGACAGCGAAGGCCACACCCAGGCACACACAGCATTTGTCAATGCCAAGTACCCAATACACACCCAAAAGCCAAGCAGATACGTGCCAATCATACAGCACAACGCACATCAACACCACTAACACAACCCATAACCACACGGCAACTAGACCACAAACACCTCAACATTGGCATAGACAGGCACGTTGTGCTACACCACACAGATCAATAGCTGTGAACACACATCCAAACAATCATACAGGTGACACAACACGTACCACCAACATACAAGGAAATCCACACATGCAGAACTACACACACGGATGCACACAACAACCCATACAATCACACAAGCAAGCAGTCACACACATCACAACATCCCCATGGCCCAAACCATCTATCCAGTGCATGCAACAACACAGATACAATCCTCTCACAGACCTCACACAGATGTCACACCACCATGTAGAACGAAACCAGGAGAAGCATCTCACCTTGCCAACCACAGCAATGTGGGAAGATGTATACATGTATAAAAGAAAGAAACTATATACAAAATGTGCCAATGGCAAGTCCAATGTCCACAACTGAAGGACACTTTGTCCATCAAACATGGGTCCAACTTGAGTCTTGACTGCAAATAGGCCTCCACGGCATAGGGGCAACAATAGGACAGGCAGGCACCTCAGGGGTGCAGAGGTGGTAGGGGAGGCTTGGATGTGGAAGGGGCACATTTAGGTTTGGGCTTGAGAGGGGTGACTTTGGCACTGGAAGGGCTGGAATCCTTGCTGTTTGGAGGAGAAGGGGAAACACCAGAGGGGGGACCCAAGGAATGGGAGGTGGAAGGGCCTGGGAGGGGCAGTAGGACACGCCATTTACGGGGAAGACGGGGTGGGAGAGGAGTAGGTAAGAGGTCAAGGGTGGCAAGAAAAACTTTCTTAGGTACACAGACGCGGTCATAAGATTGAGGGTTAGGAGTGCAGGTAGAGGGAGTGCTTGTCTGACGTGTCTGTGTGCTGTACGTAGATGCTGGTGTGTGCAATGTCTGTATGTGTGTGGTGGCTGAATGTTGGGTGGGTGAGTGGGTACGTATGCATTTTTTGGGAGGGGGCAGAGATGCAGGGAGTGGGAATGGGAGATGTGTGAGTGAATGTTGTAGTGGTGTGTGCAAGTGAGGTGGATGTGCTGCAGGTAGCAGGGACGGTAGTCGTGGTGAGTGCAGATGTAGTGTGTGGGGTGTGTGTAGGTGGGTCTGCTGTAAAGGTGATTGAGGGTATGACAGGAATGGTAGTAGGACCAGTGGGTGATGATGCAGGGCTGGCAGGTGTGATTGGAGATGTGACTGCAAGAGAGGAGGTGGTGGAGGAAGTATCTGTTGTGTCTGCAGATGTGTGTTATATGTGTGCATGCCTGTATGAACATTTGTGATGCCTATGATTGTCTTTGTGCACCTCGTCTGTTGTAGTGTGCTTTGGATGGGTGTAGGGAGAGGGGTTGTGGATTAGGAACAGGTAGCTGGAGTGGGGACGGAAGAAGAAGGGACACTGGCTGCCGTCAACAAGGAGGCCAGAGCCTGAAACGATCTCTGGTGGCCAGACAAGGTACTGTGAATGCCCTCCAGGAGCACATTTGTCTGCTGCATCTGGGATGCCAGTCCCTGGATGGCATTCACGATCGTTGTCTTCCCCACAGAGATGAACCTCAGGAGTTCAATAGCCCTCTCATTGAGGCCAGCAGGGCTGACTGGGGCAAGGGCAGGCAGAGGTGCCTGCGGCGAAGGAAACACCCACCCTCCTGGGTGAGCGGGCACGGGCAACTGGGTGCGGTGCTACAGGGAGGGCGGTCTGGTAAGGGGGGTGGCGGACAACAATGGTGTTGGTGTGGTCCCAGAAGGGTCTGCCACTGTCAGGGAGCCACCATTGAAGGAGGAATCTGAATCAGATGTGTTGGTAGCTCCAGTCTCCCCAGTGGTGCTCCTCTCACCCTCTGTCCCAATGGTCCCCTCGGCTTGGTGCTAGCCTCCTGGGTCCCGTGGGCTGCTGCATCCCCACTCACCAGTGCCCTTTCCCCTTCCCCTGATCATGCTAATGCACACATGGACAGAGGAGAAGAGAGAAAAGGAGGGTGGGAGAAACAGAAAGGGAGGAAATGATGAGAACCCACACATCCACTTCACATACACCTACATGCCTATCAACTGCCAAAATTACTTATCCTAAATTCCAGCACAGGAACATACCCAAACACATGTCATCCATTACAGGATGATACAAATATTAGCAGAGAGGAAGTGAGGACACTAACTAACTGACAGGAATGTGTGGAGTACATGTGGTACTGAGGTCCATTGATGTAAGAAGTGAAGCAATTTTAATCTTCAGTAACATGCTGTCATTACCCATATACAGTGCTAATATGACCACCTAGTACTGCTACAGTACACGCAGAGATGGAGGATGCAGCCAGTGACATGATAGCATACTTCTGAGGCCCATACCTACAGGTGACCGTGTGTCACAGTTCCACCACTTTTTAACCTACATGGCTCAACATAGCGACCGTCACACACTCCTACTTGATGGGTGTGACAACCAGGACTGTACATTCCCTAAATCACATCTGACTACGTTATTTCGGAATCCAAGGAGGTTGACAGTGCACAACCATGCAGTAGTCACCTGACAGTCAACACTTATTCCCTTGTGGCTGCTGTGCTGCCTTTAAGCGTCCATCCAACTCAGGTTAAGGCACTGCCAGTATGCAGGCCATTGGGGGTGGTCAGGGTACGATGTGCACCCCTCCCATATTGGGAGGCCATCCCCAGCTGGGCCTCTGCGGTCTTCCGGGCTCAGCCTCACAGGTCCTCCCACCGTTTCCTGCAATGGGTGCTCTGCCGGCAATGGACCCCCTGGGTCTGCACTTCCTTGGCGATTGCTCGCCATAACCCTTTCTTCTGGTGAGCGCTGACCTAAATGGGAAACAGTGAGAAAAGGGGGCACATGAGATAAATAATACCAATACAGCAGTAAGCTATGGCACCACACAACAAACACAGACCATGCACACTGCCAATATCCCACACATATCATGTGCATGCTACACGCCTGATCAGTCATGACATATCAATGTGCACACACATACATCGTCATACCCCCACCCAACATGTCCGACAAAGGAAGTGGTACTGACCAGTTACCCTGGAGCACCGTACACCCACCTATACTTGGGTAGGACCCCTTCCACCAGTTTCTCTAGTTCCTCCATTGAGAAGGCTGGGGCCCTTTCCCCAGAAGTGCGTGCCATCATTGCTCCAAGAGACAGGACACAGCAGCACAGAAAGTGGAGGTCAGTTCTGCCCGAATGCCAGGGGTCAAGTGAGCTGGCCCACACAAAATGGCAGTTACGACCGCAGAGGTCATGACCATCACCGCCGGCAGTGATCGTCATTGGTCCCAATCTCCCATAGACATCAATGTTAACCAATGAGGAGTTGCACTACGGTTCAGACCGCCCTCCGCCATGACGACTTCTGCCGGCGGAACAAAATCAGTTCCAGCTGCCCAATGCATGCCGAACACTCGGATGCCATATTAGTCTGTGATATACTGTCCTGAGTTCACACAGCATAACTACCTGCAAGTCCTCACAAATACATACTTTAGATTACACATTATGGATATTGACACATGTAGTGCGTGTCTGTTGACATTACCACACTTGTCACAACATTTGTCAGTACATATGAATACATGGAAGGTGTATGTGTACATGTCCTGTATATATCCATTCCCACAGGAATTATGTGACATCGTCTGGTTAGGAATGGAGGGTGGAGTAATGTGTATTCCCACAACATTAGAGGCAACTTGCATGACTAAAACCTCATGACTGTCGTGTGTCATGCTCAGTAGCCGACATTGTGGGAGGTTCACAGAGTGTCATTTGTGTCCCTGCACAGATATCGCAATTATGGAGTGATGAGGAATGCACCAATTTTCCAGCCACTCTTGATCTTGAAACCATGCACGAGCGCCACATTTTCATGACCTAGTGACTTAACCGTTTGTGCATAAAGAAACTGGTCGTCCAGTTGAAGCCAGATCCCCTGCCGGGTTTGAGGAATCCCTATGCCATTCTTCCAACAGTCCAGGTGTTGTCAGTCCTGGATTTCCCTGGCGACTGGCTCTTTTCAGGTCACAGTGGGACTGGCTGCAGGTTTTTCACAGCCCCAGTTCTGTAAGGTGTTGCTGGATGTGCTGGATGCCCTACTCAAGCATGTGCACAGGTACATTAGGTTCCCACTACCTCCAGAATTTCCCACTATAAAAGCAGCCTTCTACAACATATCAAATGTCCCACATGTAATTGGGGCCACTGATGGGACTCACATTGCCTTGGCACCTCTGAGGATCAATGAACACGTCTACAGAAACCGGAAGCATACATATTCGCTCAATGTACAAGTGGTGTGTCTTGCAGACGAATACATTACATATGTGAACGCTAAATTCCCTAGATCAGTACATGATTCCTACATTCTGAGGAACAGCAGTGTCCCTGCAATGATGTCACAGCTACACGGAGAAAGGGCCTGGCTCATAGGTATGTGTAATGCTCTCCATTTCAGACGATCTTGCCTCTCACAACACAGCTCTCTGCCTAGCATTGTTACCTATTATCATGTTCCCTTTTCCACACAGGTGACTCCAGATATCCCAACCTGCCCTGGCTCCTGATACCTGTGAGACATCCAACAACATTGGGGGAGAACAGGTGCAATGAGGCACATGGCCAGACAAGGCCTGTGATTGAGCGGACCTTCGGTCTCTTGAAAGCTAGATTTCGTTGTCTTCATGTGTCTGGTGGTGCCCTGCAGTACCAACCAGGGAAAGTCTGCAAGATCATTGTTGCATGCTGCATGCTCCCCAATCTGGCCCACAGAAGGCACATCCCACTGTTGGAGGAGGGGGGCATTAATGCTGGAGCGGTGTTTGTGGCCGGAGACTCTGATGCTGAGTTGGAGGCTGACGAGGATGAGGTACATGACAACAGGACTGACATGATTCATCACTACTTTGACTGATGAACAGTTATGCCTGCATTGCACATCATCTGCACATGGGAGATGTATTGCTGAAGCCAATCTGTAGCCAGTATTTACATGCATCAGGGAATGTGTGGGGACTAGAGCCTTACATGTTGGTTAACAACCGTGAAGGGTAGGTGACTTACCATGAGAGGTAGATGAATTGCAGAGCTGCTAAGTACATATGTGGAATGCTGGTGCCATTGAGGTACAGCCTTATAGTTGTACTAAAGGTTTAGGGTCCTCAGTCTGCCTGTGTCTGGATATGTTAGGGGGACTTATCAGTCTTGTCCTGCTGCGTTGCCGTGTCATGCTGCATTGTCAGCTGCTGTGTACCAAGTACATGTTCCTGACTACTCAGGGAGGTGTACAATAGAGGATGTTACCTATGTTACATCTTTCCTGTTCCACACATGTTTGAATGCCTATCCAGGCCCTTACATATGGTGTATCATAGCTGCTGGAACACTCATCCTGTGTTTGTGTGCAACTTATATTGATGTATGACTGTGGATTACATTCCTTACAACAGTGTACCTCATTCCATTGATTTTCATTTCTTCAGGTGACATCTCTGTTTGCAATCTGCTTGCTGAGTTGCCAGTTGACAGTGGATGTTACAACAATATGGATGTATTTACACACCTGCCGGAGTATCCCACTACATCCGTGACTTTGACATTATTGTTGTGTAGACATGTTTATTCTTTTGTTGTCCTTTGACAAAATTGCCAATACAAACAATGAAGAGACATGCACCATGACTTGTGATAATTGGTGTTTATTAAGTGTTGACTATCACAGTCCTGAGGAGTGGGGTAATGCTCTATATGATGATCAAAGTGGGTGGTACAGCTGTTTGGTTCACAGTTTCCTTATCTATTTGCCTTGGAAAGATGTGACCTTGGTATTGGACAGCCAACAGGGTTTAACAGTGGCACACAAGGGTGACAGTTCAGAAGTGGGCTCACTTCCTGGTGGGGGGATTGGTCTTGGGCTGAGGTCCTGCAGGATGTCTGGATGGGTGACCTTTTTTGCAAGGGTTCCTTAGCTGCAGGGTTAGGGAAGCTGGTGGATTCAAGGTCCTCCTGCTGGGCCTCCATTCCAGTAGCAGGTGGTGATGTTTAGGGGATTGGTGTTGACTCACTACTGGATGGGGCCTGCTGTTGGGTGGGGAATGTCCGCAGAATGTTATTGAGTTCCTTGAACTCCCCTAATATGAAGCCCATGGTGGCATTGAATGTCTGCCACTGCTGGCTGGCCTCCTGGTGGTAGTCCCCCTGCAGCCTTTGGGTATCCTGCAAGGTTGTGATTATCTGGCCCATCTTGTTGTGGGTTTGCTGGTAGGCTCCCAGGACTCTGGAGACAGCCTCCTGGCCAGTCGTGTCCTGTACCTGCCTCGTCTCTTGGCCCACAATTGCCCTCCCTCTAGCCCTTGCCCCCTGTGCCTGTGCCCCTGGTATAGTGTGCCTACTCCGACTGATACCATGTAATTGTCTTGTGTTTGTACCGTTGACTACTGCCCATGCCCTGTGGGGCACACTGATGATTGATGTGAGCTTGGGAGACAGGTATGGGAAGGTGGGCCCTGCTGTGCACTGAGGTGGTTTGAGTTGTGGGCAGGGTGAGGCTGGTGGTGGTGGACTGATCTCTCATGCCTGATGGGCCAGGTGTGCCATCCAAATCCAGACTTCCTGGGGAATCCTTCACTATAGGACCTGCTTCCAGGCCTGGGCTTTTTGTCACTTGGCTCCTCTGCTGTGTATCAGTACTTGGGAGACCTGTGTAATGAGAGGTATTGTGTCAGATGATGGTATTGTTGCAGTGACACACGTGGTTGTTTCCATCATTAACTGTATTTGCAGATCAGTGATGGCATTGACAGTAACCAGTCCACTGCTTGTGTTACCATCAGTGGAAAGTTCCAATGGGCCTATTTTGGAGTACATTTATTATTTGTCTTGCTACTGTCGTTGCCATGTACAGATGTGCATTCCTACTACTTATTGGTGATGGGAAGTGACATGGTTTGACATGCAGTTGCAGAGCAGTGATCTGGATGCAGCAGTCAGGCAAGGGTAGGGAGTGTTGCATTGTGGTAGTTGTGGTACTTGTTGCTGTGTGAGGCATACTTTCACTAGGTGCGGCTGTGAGGGAATGGTGTCAGAGGAGATCTGTGGCATGAAGGGGTGGGTATAGGGTCCATGGTGGGTTGGTGCATGTTAGGGTGGTGTCAGGGGGTGGTGGGTTTACATGCTGTGCACGGGGACATGTTGGCCGGTGAGGAGAGTGGACTTACCAGTGTTCAGTCTAGCAGCTATTCCCGTCAGCCAGGACCACCTCCTCCCACTGTGACATTTCTGGGGGAGGTGGTGGGGGTCCTCCACCAGTCCTCATGACTGCTACTTGATGCTTGGAAGCCATGGCCCATACCTTCCCCTAAGGTCATTCCACATCTTCCTTATGTCCTCTCTGGTGCATTGATGGTCCCCCACTGCATTCACCCTGTTGACTATCCTCTGCCATAAGTTGTTCTTCCGGGCTATGGATGTCTGCTGGACCTGTGCTCCAAACAGTCGCAGCTCCACTTTGATGATTTCTTCCACCTTTACCCTGAGCTCCTCTTCTGTGATTTTTTTTTTTTGTAGTGCTATGGAGTTTGTGTTGTGGGTGGGGGTGTATGGTGTGCAGGGATTCTGGGTGTGGTGTTTTTAGTTGTAAATTTGTGTGGTGGAATATGTGTGTGCTCTTTGGTGTTTGTGTGCAGTGGTGGGTTGTGTGATGGGTGCTCAATATGATGGTGCATGTGGTATCTAGGTGCAGTGCCTCCTTTCAGTGTGCTCTTCTCTCGCTCTGTTGCAGTTTCTAGTTGCAATGGGTTCAAGGTATGTGTGGAGGTGTGTTTTGTAATGCTGTGGACAGGTGTGTTTATGTGTCTCAGGTGTTGGGTATTGGTGTTGTCCACTCTGGTGCAGTGTTAATGCGGTGGTGTCTTTATTTCCCATGGCGGTTTGGGCCACCATTGGATTGCCGCGGTGTTGGGATCCACAATGCTAATTTGTAACTCATAATTTGGTGGGTGGTGTATTCTCTGTGTGGCGGTGGTGGTGGGCAGCTGCCTCCTTCACACCGTCATTTGGGCCTATGGTGTGTTTTTTTCAGTCTATTTTTGGTGGTGTTGTGTGGGTTACTCGTAATGCAGCGGTCTTTATTCTGCCATCGCTGGTGGTGTTTGGGCGGCCGTTGGCACAGTGGTCTTCGGTAATGACCACCAAACTCGGAATGACCATCTCAGTCTGCATATATCATTAGTAAATGTTGGTTTGTTTTGGCTAGCTCACAACCACATCTAACCTTACCAGGTCAATAGATGTTTTTAGTAGCCTCGGACATAACCACTCAGAAGAATTTGTGGAAACAGATCTAATCCTTTTGTTTTGTTCCCCTTGCATGCCCAAGGTATGTGTAAGAAAGATACAAAATGTATTTTCAAAACATTTATTGAATTGATGGTATACTTACAAAGAAAGCATGAGCTGTGATTATTAGGCAGATGAGACATGTCAATGTAATCAGCACTATTAGAATGGTGAACAATTACCTCACTCTTTATGTTAGTAATATTATACTAACTAGAGCATAGCAAGGTTCCCTCTGCCAGATCAGATGGGATAGTCCAACCCCTACACCTTGGTCTTAGGTGTCAGGAAGCCGGTCTAAGTGTACAGACTATCTTTCTTCACAGGATAAGAGTCAGGGTCAGCAGGGCAGCATCTCGGTCACTGTTCACAGCGGTTCCATGATAATCCAGCCTGAAGTGCTCCTCTCCTCGTGCCAAGCATGGATGCTGTGTATATGATAAAATACTGTCCTTGTTGCAGTGTGACAGAGGTGCAGAACAGCTACTTTGGTCTGTCTAGCATAAACATGTTGTCTCATAACGAGCACGGAAAGAGAAAACAAAGGGCATAACATTCTGATTGTATGACCCTGGACTAAATGTGCAGACTACAGGATGGCAATGCCTACCAAGAATAACTGCATATGCAGCACATTCTTGTGTTAGTGGAAAAATATGTAAAAAGTCACCTTTAGAATAAGATTTCAAGCCAAAGCTGAAATCTAAAATGGAAACTAAGAACAAGCTCTACAGCAGCCTCCACGAGCACAAATGTGATGTTACTACTAGATCTTACTATAGAGAAGTATAGTGAAAAATAATACAGTTGAATAACTATTACAAAAATATTTAAAATAATTTAATGTAAAATCAAAATGTAAAATAACACCACATAATTATTATTAATCTAGAACTCAAAAGATTACATTTACTGCACATTAACTAATAAACTTAAATACTCAATAAATATTTAACTCAATACAGTATTGTAATGTAATATATAATTGTTGTTGCTTTAAAATCATTTTTAAAAAGTCACCGTCATTGTCAATTTTATATTTAATTATATAGTAAATTTGATTAAGCATTACTAGTTTAAATAATTGTAATTGCTTGTGTTTTCTTATTAAATAATTAACATTTTTATTTGATTTTTGTAACCATGTTTGTATTGAGATTTATCCATCTGATGAATGGAAATCGATACAGCTCACCCCGTCTCTCAATAAACACAATAATGTTAAAACAAAAATACATGAAAGAAAAAACAAATCATAATAATGTAAAAACTGCATTGTGCACTCATCAATATAGAAATATAAAAAAATTTGAGAAATATTTTTTTCCTCTCAAATAGGACAAAGTAAGCTGTGTTCATCAGTAAACATTACAATATGAACATTTTAACAGGGTTGTAAACCGACAATTTAGTTGGGCTGCTGGCACTTGGTCATTCCCTGTATCACTTCGGAGCCAGATAAATGAATGGTCATTCATTATCTACTTTTAGTTCAGCTTAATCTGAGGAACCTGACATTGTATCCATCTCACCCTTTTGCTCTAATCTTTCGACATGTTGAGCCACTCGCAACCTTATGCCCCACCCTGCCCCTGACATAAGTCTTAGAGGATTTCCATGTTTGTGTGAGTACGTTTTTTTTGTCCTCCAAAATGGCTGATAGCTTCTCATTGACATGTATGTGCGATGTCTTTGCGCACCACAAACCTATTGGGGGCATATCCTGCTGTTTCCAGAACTGTGCAAGAGTTAATTGCCTGCTAGCAGGAAATAAGATATAAGTGTGCCTTTGCTAGTATGTAAAGGATGTCTTCCATTGTCCGCTGGGTGTCCTAGTAATATAACTGCTGGGCTTAATGGCAGTATTACTCTGGTTATTTCTTTTATGATGTTGATTTGCCCAGTAGGGCTAGGCCCGTGGGCAGGTCCCCAAATATGTACCAATGTGCCTGTCAATTGTCATAAGCTCTAACAGGTGTCGACCCTCCATAGACAGCCTTGAGTCTAACTGTGGTCAAGTACTAGTTCATGGAGCTTGTAGTCACTTTCTTCCTTATAAGTGTTTATTGATATTTTCACAGTTGTTGACCAGGTAACATCCTACTCTTCTTATGTTAAGCTACCCTCAATGTCCTCTTTCCACTTTAACCTGTAATTATGCCTAATTGGGTCTGTGGGTGCAGAACTTTCTACTATCATTGTATACAGGCATGATGTGTTCTTCCGGTATGATGTCTGTGAAAATAGTGTTTCCAGTGTTTTAAGAGATCTATCTCCCTGTATTCTTCTGTTTCCGGTCCCTGCCCAGTGTACCACTTAAAGAAGCCTCATGTCTTCCCCATGGTAAGTAATATTGACGCATGCAGTTTTCCCTGGTTCTGAGCATCTTGCCATAAAAAACAAAATTGTTGTCTTTCTGACCCTCATTCGCCTCTTCACCACTCAGGTCCTCTGTTACCCCATGTGTTCATTTAAATGCTTGTTTTAATGTACCTGTTGGGAATCAGTATGACATTTTATCAGAAGTAGATTGACTGTTCCAACCTCCAGCGAGTAGTCTGTTCATTTAAACTCCTAGGGATGTGGTAACTTTGGAAAAGGGGTTTGATGTAGGGGAGGCCAGGCCTTGCCATTCTTTCTCACTTGTGAGTTGGAATGTGGCTGGGTTAAAAGATAAGATATAAAACCCGGATTGGTTGACCTTTATTGACAAATTTGATTTTGTCATTATGCAAGAGATTTGGGCTATTACATTGATCTCCTCATGCAGGTTTGCCTGTTACTCTTGTCCTGCTAAAGCCTTTCTTCGTGGGAGAGCCAGGGGTGCACTCTCTATAAGGGTCAAACTAAATATTAGGGTAGAAGTGTCAGTTATCAACACAGTGAGTTCTGCATATAAGGCCCTCTTTATTAAGGATAGCTGTGATTCTTTCTGTTTTTTTTTCTGGTAAATTTTTATAATAATGATTTTGCTGATTCTTTCTGTTCTCTATTTGAGGAGCTGTTCTGCATTAATATGAGTTTGAAGGCAATAATAGGGACTGGTGCTGCACTCATAACCCGATTTTTGCTATGTGGTGATTTTAACACCAAACCTGAGAGTCTACCTGTAGAAATAGGTTTCACAGGTTCAGTAGCCCCACTGGATGCCAGGGAGAGGGTCCTAGAAAACCCACAAATTGGTGTGTGGCTGTCTGTTATTGCCTATATATTTGCTCCAAGGTACTTATTGTAATAGTGTGTTAATAGTTCAATCATTGAAAACCTATGGGAGGATCATAACGCTCTCTCAAATTAAGGGATTTGTTTCCTGAGTAGGGATAAACCACTGACTGGTCAAAATTAACCAACATTCTAGTGTCGGACTTAGATTAGCATGCCAACTTAAAGACCCTTGTACTACTCTTGGGCTTCTTCTTACAAGCCACTTGAAAGTGTTTATGGGGTGCTTAGCAGAGGATTCTGGGAGGCCTTAGTTACCTGCTATCATCGCCTCTGCTCTTCCATTAAGAATCATCTGCTGAAACCATGCCTTTCTGCTGCGGAAGACCCATGATGGTTTCATGGTAGCTGTTCAGTGGCCAACCACTGTTGGCTAGGCAGGACTACAAGTTGTCTCTTAGGGACATGGAGTATTCTCTGATCAAGAAGGATTGGGAAATGTTGGAAATAGCAGCTTCCCAAAATAGCAGTAAAGTATTCTGCGAGGGAGTCAACAGGCTTCATCAGGGTGAAGCTATTCTTAACCCACTTCTAGTCTGTAATATTTCTGGCCAAACGTGGGTTAAGCATTTTTCTTCAATCTGTCAGTTGTCCACAGACAAGGCATGAAACGATAGCTTGCTTATGCATCTTGATAATTCAACCCCCTCCCAGATTTCCCTTCAGGAAGTGAACGAAGCCATTATTCGGAGCTCAAGCTCCAGGCCCTGATGTAGTTCCCATGGATTTACTTAATGTAATTGAGATCTTTGGAGCCCCTTGCTTACCAATTGATTTATTAATTCTCTGTGTAGTAGGGTCCCGGATTCGTGGGCCCTTTGTACAATTTGTCCTATGTCCAAAAAGGGAGATAGTGGTTCCCTGGAATGTTTTAGACCGATATCCCTTATTGAAAACTCGGTGAAAATCACTGGGAGGGTCATCTTTAATTGTCTGCAGTCCTGGGATAATGACAATAACATTCTGTCCCCTTGGCAAAACGCCTTTTGGCCGGGGCTAAGTAAAGTGGCACATTGCCTGAACCTGCACTTGATTGTGAGTAAATATACCATTGCCAGGCGCTGCCCTGCTGTAACTGGCCTTTATGGCTCTATCTTTCACTTTTGACTGCGTGAACAGCGCCAAGCTTTGGCTTATTCTTATCAATCTGGGGGTAGAAGTTCCCCTGGTAAATTTCTTGCACTCTCTTTATAAAAACCTGGAGGCCAGAGTGTTATATGGCTGAGGTGGAGAAAGTGGAGAACTCTCTGATGTCTTCCCCTTAGCCAGAGGGGTGCATCAGGGGTGCGTTTTGGCACCCCTGCTTTTCATCATCGATGTCAACGAGTTATGCACACACCTGTTTATTTCTCCCAAAGATGCACCGAAAATTGCTAGTTAATTTGTCCCGAAATTACTATATGCCAATGATTGCGTGTTAATAGCTAGGACACCTAGTGATTTGCATACTTTGATAGAAACTTTTGTCTTTTATGGGTAATTTGGACATGTTAACGAACTTTGGGAAATTGCACGTAATGGCCTGTGGACCAGACAGGAGAAATGTGTCATCCCATAAGCTGCAACACCGTTCCCTGAGCTCTGTACAGAATTTTCGCCACCTGAGCAATACATTTGGCTCTTCCAGTTTTTGGCAATCACAAGTGAATGCATCTGTCATGGAATTAGGGAGGGCGTCTGGTTCCCTATCTAACCTTGTTCGGATTGGAGGCAGGGGCACCATTTCCCCCTATTTTAAGATTTGTAAAATGCAGTGTGTCCCTGCAGCTACGAACTGAGCAGGCGTTTAGGGTACCATAATGCCCCCTCCTTACAGATGGAAAAAAACAGGATCTGCACGATTATTGAATCTTCCACCAACCAGCCCCTATTTTATATTACACTCCCAACTTAATTTAATTATGTTTCGGATAGAATTAAATTGGCCCCATTCTTGCTTTGGGTGAGTGTGTGAACTAATACTGAAGCAAGTTTTAATAGAGTTGTTATTCTTGATTTTCTTCCCTTTCACTGGCTAAAGTTTGTTGATAAAGCCTTTGGTCTCCCCGAAATGTTTACCACCCCTGATACATTAAATAAACATGATAAGAGGTTGGTAAAGTCTCGCCATGCAGAGTACAGCTTCTCCCCAAGGATGGAGTAGGTTTTTAGTAAGCCCTTCGCTCGTAAATATTTTATTACATTAGCTATGGAAGATCTGAAGCTCAGCTCTGGAGCTCTCATGGTAGGAAAGGTCCCTTTTATTTAGGTTTAGGTCATGCAGCATGTAGTGCCTTCTGTGCTTTTCTGATGGGGCATCTGTGTGGGACAGTGATCTGACAGTATGTCCTTGTGACAGGCTAGCTGAGCAGTCGATGTTGCATTTTATGTTTTTTTGTAAATCTTATCATTGTTTCTTCTGACTCTGTCTTAAGAATATTCTGAAATTGTTTGCTTCTGTGAAATACAGGGTGGCCCCATTTGATCTTCAGATGTTAAGCAGTCCTGATATTTGTTTTAGTGCATGTAGCATCTTGAAAATGTCTTTACAAAGCAGGACAGGAAATAGATGGAGGGGTAAGGCAGTGGAAGCAGTTTGCTGCTTAGTACATGCACTTTATACGGTAGCCCACCTTGCACTGATGTAATGTTGTACCTGATTCTGTAATGATGTTTTATGCCCCTATTCTTACGAACTGCTTCTGTGTACTGGGGTGATACCTATCTCTCTAATAACCCTTTATGAAGTAGGAAACTGTTGGTTTTAAACATATTGTTAGTAATATTAATGCTATTATGATTACTCTTTTTGTGTATTTCTGATGAATTGTAATATGCACTTTTATGACCTTTATCTAAAGATCGAATAAAGATACTTTGACTTGACTTGAGTCTGTGACTCTTTCCATTGCTCCTGCATGGTTGAAAAACTTGGCCAGTGGGCTGGTCAGTAAATCTTGAAATGCTTTATAGAGGATCAATGCATACCCATGGGACTATGGGCCAGATGTAGGTAGGCTTTTGCGCCTCTCAAACAGCTAAAAACACTGTTTGAGAGGTGCAAAAGTCCTCACGCGATGCAGAAACACATTTTGCGAGTCGGAACCGACTTGCAAAATGTGTTTCCGACTCGCAAATAGGAAGGGGTGTTCCCTTCCTATTTGCGACTCGCACCGCGATGTAAGTTGATTTGTGACCGCGAAAGCGGTCGCAAATCAACTCGCAGTTACCATCCGCTTGAAGTGGATGGTAACTCATTCGCAAACGGGAAGGGGTCCCAATGGGACCCCTTCCCCTTTGTGAATGCTCACAAAATTATTTTTTCAGAGCAGGCAGTGGTCCTATGGACCAATGCCTACTCTGAAAAAAACCGAAACAAAAGGTTTCGGTATTTTTTTCTATTTACAGCTCGTTTTCCTTTAAGGAAAACGGGCTGCAAAGAGAAAAAAAAAACTGCTTTATTTAAAAGCAGTCACGTACATGGTGGTCTGCTGTCTCCAGCAGGCCACCATCCCCGTGAGTGCCTAGACTCGCTATGGGATCGAAAAACTGTGACCCACCTCATAAATATTTATGAGGTGGGTCTTTGCGACCCCATAGCAAGTCGCAGAAGGTGTCTGAGACACCTTTCTGCATCGCGAATTGCGAGTTGCAATTTGCGAGTCGCTTTGACTCGCAAATTGCAAGTCGCAATTTGTGTTCTTCCTACATCTGGCCCTATGTGCTTTATTACAGGGTGTATCTTCAATTATTAGCCTGACCTTAAGTGCATTGTGATGAGGGACTCAAGCTGTTGAATAACTTCTAATGGTATGGCTGGATTGGTATTTTGTCCTAGGTAACTGGCTGGTGCCTCATCATTCAGTGCTTGGCTGTAGCATAGGGTGGGGTAATAGTTTAAGATATGATTGGGAATTTTCTGTGTCTTGGTCAGCTTTTTCCCCTCATCATCCTTTATCTTATGCACAGAATTGCATGTTTGGATTATTCTGAGTTTATAATTAAGGAAGAGATCAGTCTTATGTCTCATCTCGGAGTATTCTTACATCTATGGGTGGTCTCAGGAGAAATTGGCGCTGCTTGTCACCTTTATTTCAAATTGTAATGCAGTATATATTTGATTTTCAGACGGTGCACTAAACAAGGAAAAACACCCCAGTTCCCTGTACATCAACAATCCCAGATCGCTGATAACAGTTTATATAATAAGGCACACGTCCCACCATGGTCCAATTGTACAGTCTTCTCAATTTATTGCCGAACTCCTCTTTACTTCAGAGTATCCGTTCTTCATATCACATTAACAACTTCAGTGCAATAATCCAGCTCACAATAGCAATTTCATTTCAGATTCTTGCCAACACATGTTTCGTCTGGGAAATCATCAGGGCTGCAATGTACACATACATAGTTTTGTATACCTATTATTCCACCTCTTAAAAGCTATTCAATTAACATTCCATTCCTCTATAGTACACGTGGGAACCTTAACGTTAATTCACCTCATCCTTGTATCTTAATAACATGTGGAGATAATCAGGCACTGTATACATACACAAAATATTTTTGTTTCTTAATTAGTCCCTTTATGTAGTGACTCCTATAGGTGGTATTTAAATTATCATATTGTGTACATGCATCTACAGGTGAATATTTGGCCCTTTGAAACTTACTGAATCCTGCCCCATCGGAATTACCTGTCGATTAGTTACTTTGTACACATAGCGTTTGAATGGCTAATGATGATATGACCAGTGAGAGGTCAGATAATGTTCCTACCCCTATAGAGATATGTAGAGTGAGATCGGATGTCCTCCTATTCAATAAGAGTTACATCTATTTTCCAGTGGGTTTTGTAAACTCTAGCATAAAAAGTGCAATCCCTTTCATTTTGGCGTTGCCATTGCCAAGCATCTAGTAATCCTGGATCGCCATCCTTTCTCGTTAGTGCTTAGACTGTTGGGTGGAGGCTCTGTCTGGAGATTGACCTGTCTTTCAATTCGCCTAATACCACATTAAAATTGCCCCCCAACATCATGCGGCCTTCTGAAAATTATACTATCCTTAGGAACGTGGTCAAGAAGAAGCAATATCTATCCTCTTTGGGACTATATAGAAATTGCTGTGATTACCATGCCATGTAACCTTCCCCTCAGTCTATCTAGTCTATTAATGTGTACTCAAGCATTGAAGGCACAGCTCTTCTCAATAGGATTGCTAGGTCTTTTGTCTTGAAGGTGGTTAGGGAATGATATTGGTTCGCGAACATCCTTTGTAAGTAAATGTATCTCTTGAAGCAGGGGCATATTGATCTCTGTTATGCAACCATTTTAAGACTGTGCATCTCTTCACTTGCATGTTCAAGTCCTGGGTCTTTAATGGCACTATGTACAGATTCATTGTACTCTGGCTTGGGCACTATTCATTTGAGTTTGATGCATGTTTGAAATGTGTTCTCCTTCAGCTTCTCTAAAGCCTTAGACTATAATTCAAATAAAGCCATTGGACCCACACCTACTCGTGGCAAGCCCCATATTTCCTGGTATCCTACTATTTTTCTCTCCTTGCTCTGCACCATAACATCAACATCAGAATACTAAAGAGACAAAACGAGCTGAAATAACAAATTCCATTTCAGCCTCGAACCTCAGTACCATTAAGTTCCAATCAAAATTGTTGGAAACACCTGGATTTCCATTCTTGACAGGGTGCCAGTCTGGCCATACTGGAGCGGTGATGGGAAACCCCCAAGACCACAATCTTTATACTATATTGTCCAATAGGCAATACCTCTGAGCCAGTGCGGAAATGTTCAATTAGATTTTCGTGGGCTAATCATATTAGCGAACAGTTTGCTTACAAAGTACCTTTTGGTTTTATGCACTTATATACATCTTTGTGTGTCTAGACTGCCAGGCAGCCTTCATGCCCTGGGCAGTGGTGCAGCACTGATTCTAACCTGTACAGTTCAGTCTTCATCTGCAGAGGTTAGATCACTTATCTTGCCCCTGTCTGTCTCTGTTTCAATATCCCCCTTCTCTGTTTAGATGTTTAGTATTGGTTTCCTCGATGGTCTTCCAGTGTTTGGTTGTTCTCTTGATTATTCATATCCGGAGGCTCTTTGATCCTTCCCGTTCTGCATGCTCCATCAGGTGTGCATGCAGTATGTGCCTTCCCTTCTAGGGTAAACAGTAAGTGGACCCAGTAGCATCATCTGTGGGATATTGATTGCTGCCTGAGTACTGTTGTGGCACCGCTATGCTTCCTACGTCTTGCAAGTGTGCTGAAGGAGATGTCATGGAAAAGGACAATCTTGTCATTTCTGACTATGAATATGTCTTTTGTCTGTAACTTCACCATTATATTTCCCTTAACCTTGGAAAAATCAACTCTAGTTTGTACAATTGGACTAATCTTTTGCTTATTTGGTATGACAAGAACACTCTGGGAGTCCTATCTAGTTCCACTCCATATCTTCGATTTCAGATAAAATATACTGAAACAGGGGTTTGAAGAAGGCTTCTATTTCAGTTCTGGGCATCTCAGGGTCATGCTGTGTATTCTGATATTATTCCTTCAGGAATAATTTTCGGCCTCTGCTCGTTTCTCAGTGAGATTAGTTTGCTAGATCTCCAGTGCTGACACTTGTTTGAGTATTGTGTATTGCTCAATCAATCGCTGTACTGTAAAGTTCTCGACTGGGCCCAGACCCAACTCCACATCTTGTATATTCTGGTCTTATTCAGAACAGCTTTTTGCGAGATCCTGGCCAAGAGAGGTGATTTCAGACTTGAGCTCCCTAATAAGTTGTTGAATGTCAGCATCAATTCTTCGGGATTGAATGGTAATTTGGGCACCTATGACTCAGGACCGGAAAATGCTGGATACAGTCTTGCTCAAGTCTCCAGCTTCCTAGTTAAGCATGTGGGTGATTGAAAGGGTGTCATGCTAGAGTCTCGGTCTCACTTCTTTCATGCGTTAGTGGGCTGGAATGTTTCCTCTTTCCTGCGCGATACTCCTCAATGGATCCGTGGAAGGACTGTTCATTCATAGTAGCGGAAGAAATGAGAGGATCACACCCACCTTGCTCCATATCTTGCTCTCGTGTCCTCATTCCATCAAAAACCTCCACACACCGAGAGGCAAGTATGGCCCCTCTATCGTACCACTCTCCTTTCAAGCTATGAAGCTCACTTTGGGACCGACAACATCTTGGAGTTTGTGCACAACTCTGTCTTGTTGCTGTTTCTTGTGGGGCCTGGCTGCCATGATGCAATCTGTCTTTGCGCTGCTGCTACTACTACTACCGTCTTTGCTTTTGGGATGCTGTTGGGGGTCGCCATTCACCTCCAGATGGGCCATTGCTGTGGACCACAGGCCGAAGATCAGCATGCGCCTGTTGTGCTGTGTTCTCACCCTAGGCACGCCCCTTATTTAATTATTTTCAATCAAAATATAAATATGAATTTATTTAATTTAAGAAAAATGTAAATTGACTAACAATTTTAACATTTACATATATTTACAGAGGTTAAAGTAACATTATAGTTAGGTGAAAATTTAAATGACAATGTAAGGTGGTGCTGTTTGACGATCTGAGTCAAATCGAAGCGCCTGTTGGAGCAAAAGCCTGATCCAAGTACACAAAACCTAGGAACCTTGTAAGGTATTATACAATGCAGTGAAGACAGAAGATGGCAGAATTTGTAATATGAGCAGATGTATTTAGAAATAACATATAGATTCAAAGGCACGTGCTGCAGAGTTCCATGTGGTAGTTTTCAGGCAAAAATAAAAATGTCAAGTTAACTCGGGTGATTAATGTACCTAAGGGAGAAATATAATTGTTGCTCACGGCGCCACAAGCGCTAAAGTCAGGAGTTTGAGAACTGTGGGAATACTTCTCATTGACATGAGCCTGTAGTTGGCAGTTTTTGTAAGGCAACCCGTGGTCTATGTGTTAAAGACAACTTTTCTTACTCACCTGCGTTTGAGTGCTCTTTTCACACAACCAAGTTGTTTTACCACTTCAGGGATCACTTGCGCTGTGTTTCTATGTTCTTTCTAGTGAATGCGGTAGTAACCTTTCCTGCTATGCTTCTGTTTACACCATGAAGTACAATGGTATCATTGGGGTTGCACTGCATGTTGTGAGTATTAGAAGCAGTCTCCTTTTAAATATATTTTTAGCTCTGGATTGACAGTGTAGCTATTACCCGACCTCATGTGATCAACAGAATAAGAGTTTTAAGAAGCACTACTGAGAGAGTCACTTTGGCTCTGACCACATGTTGGTATCTTTGCCTTTTTTGGAAAGCTTAATACTCAATACAGCAAGCCATCCATCATTATGACGACAAGCAAATGATCAAAGCTATACTCCTGGTCTGATAATTATGAAAACTGATGGAAAGGGTACTAGGCTTACGGGTTTTTTAATTGTGAAAAACATGTTAAAGCCAATAGCCATTTAAAAGTGTATTGTTATTACACTGTATTAAACCCTGCTGACAGATATCTCTTTTGTTTACATGGAAGCTCACAGATTACCATACTTGTGCAAGTGTTATGTTGTTTGGTACCCCAACAGTCAAACCTTGGGGGTAGAAGATTTCCAATATGATAATCTTTGTTAGGACTTCTTAGGAAGGGTCGTATAATGATTTGGCAACTGGAATTGTGTAAATATTTTCAATTTTATATATCACTTCATATCAGATTCCTTCCACTTCTGAGCACTGTCATAACAGATGAAGAAGGCACCCAATTCAGAGTTACTCTCTTTATCAACCCCGAAACCCCCAAATCACTAACCTAGGCCTGGTTGCAGCTATTATTCTAATCTAACATTTTGAAAGTTTGCATAAATTAGGTCAAAAAGCTTAAATATGAAAATTAAATTTCTAGATTGGCTATCAAGCTTGCAGAGATGCAATATTTTACATTTTGCATAGCTAGGGGTGACTTACCAGCTGAATACACCTCTGAAGTAGGCACAGTAATTCATTTAGATTATGGCCCTCCACTGGTCATCTGATTCTCCCAGTTCTCAAAGGCTTCTTGGAAATATGGGGAGATGAATGGAAAGTGTATCTGGGAATGAAATTCAATTAATATGGCCATAGTTAAAACATTAGAGTGAATGCATGAGACCACAAGACCACAATATAACAAACTTACTTACCATAATAAATCCTACAAGTGAAACTGAATCACATATTACTAATCTACTACCTATTTACACCTATCCTTGTCTTCCGGAATAGATACTCACCATAAAGCACTTAAACGACTCGCCAGGGGTAGCAAGTGTAATATAAATAGTAAATACTTTATTGTTTAGTTAATAAAAACCATCACAAAAAATAAATGTATCAAAACACTACGCATTGTACAATTCATGTATAAAAAAACAATGCTCAAAACCCAGTGCTTGTGGAAAATAAAATGACTGCATTCATGTCCGTTCTTAACTTTTCTTATGGCTATAGTGCAAAATGAGTTGCTTGAAAATTTTTCGCTTGGTTGACTGAAACTGTCTTAAAAAATTCCAGATCCTCTTTGCAGGTTGAATATCTTTGTAGACGTGCTTCACAATGAATAGTGCAAATTAGCATCATCTATTAAAATAAGTTTGCCTATTAAAACAATATCCAGAACACTCACTTCACGCAAATAAAGTGACGGGATATTTGTTTATGGTCAGGTTGTCAGTTCAATGGTACATACTGGCATTCCATAGTACAGCTCCTTCAATATATTTAGAAAAACCTTAAAAATAATTAAAAATCCTCTTGCAAGTTACATATCTATTGGATTGAAACATTCTTGTACTGCCAGTGCATAAGGACTTATAGTCAAGCGTCTAAATGATGGCACAAGAAATGTTATTCTCTCTAGGGAAAATTCTTGGCAGCAACAGATAATGTGGGCCAATGATTCTCTCCAATATTGGCTCTTTGCCAAATAGTAAGCACATTTCCATTGTTGCCTAATCTTTCCAACATCAAGTAGACCAAATCTTAGTCTTGTTTTTTCGTTTTTGTTCTGAATGATGTTGCTGCCAACAAATTGGTTTGTACATAATTTAGGCCACAAGAAGACAATAAAGTGACAATGTGTTTTCTTAAGGTTTATAAAGACAAATCTAATGAGAAGGACCGAAGGCGTTGTCTTTTCACTAAGGCTTTTGAACTGGCTCTTGGGAAGGGAGAGGTCCCATATTTCTACAACTTTAGAAGCCCCAATCATAGTTTTTATTTTTTAGTTCATGCTCTTACACATGATACCACCTCGCTCCGTGTTGCGCCCCTGAGTGTATTTCTGTGGGACTAGTTTGCAATTGTGCCCGAAATGTAGGATATGAGCAACCTGATAGACAGACTGATTATGTAAAATGCAGGCAAATGGAATAGCTGTCTAAACAAATTACATTGCAATAAATCTAGCATCTCGAATAAAGCTGGAAAGGTGCTTTCACAACAGTATCTTAAAGCTGGTACCTGGTTTTCCCCAAAACTAACAGGAGGACTTAGAAAAAGAATTGTGCAAGACCCAAACCAGACTGGAGGGACCCAAGAGTGGATTCTGGCAGAAGAGGACCTGCAAAGTAAGGGGACCAAGTCCAGTTTGTGATGGAGTGTACGGTCGTGGCAGGAGCCACTACCCACTCTTCTGTGGATGCAAGACCAGGTCAACAGGGAAAGAAGAAAACCAGCTGTGCAGCGCAGGAGATAAAGAGGCATAACTGGAGTGATGCAGATGGTGCCCTACAACGCCTGTTGGGGTGCCGGAGAACCACCAACAAGCCTTGGCAAATGCAAAAGAAGACAACGAAGAGTTGGAAGGCTGAAGAGGACCAGCAAGGCCCAGAGGACTCGACCCAAGAAGGAGAGTTCTGGGTGACCCTCAGCAGTCGGGAGAGTCACAAGAAGAGGAAGCAGTTTCCAGAGGCAACCTAGGGCAGCAGGCACAGCAAGTCACAGTGAGGCCCACTCAGTATTCCTGTAGAGGAGTCCAATGTCACTTGAGCAGCAGACAGGAGGCTCTGCTTGGCAGGAAACAGTGCTGGGGGCCAGGGCCTGCACGAAGCCTGAAGATCCCTTGAAGCAGGAGGAAACAAGTCATGGTAGCTGCAAGAATCACAGTGCAGAGAGGGCGTAACATCTCCCAAGTTGGACAGCTGACAGAGAGGACCAAGGGGACCACTCCAGACCATGACCTGTGATGAAGGATCCACGCTATTCTGGAGGAGAGCAGCTCCACCCAACCAGTCGACGTTGCAGTTGGTGTCTGCAGATGCAGGGGAGTGAATCCTTCACTTCCAGGGAGATTCCATCTTACGTCTTGGTGCAGGCTGGAGTCTCGTAGACCTCAGAGGATCCACAGCCAGGGAAATATGCAGTTGCTGGACGGAGCCAGGCAAACAATGTTGCAAAGTGGAGTCATTGCTGAAGTTGCAGATTGTCGGTTCCTGAAGAGTCCAGTTGCGGCTCCAATGGCCAGAAGATGAAGTAAACAATGGAGAGAAGTCCCAGTGGAATCTTGCACTTCGAATCTGAGGACCCACCCAAGAGGAAGACCCTATATAGCCCTAAAAGGGGGCTTGATCACCAGCAAGGTGCCACCTATCAGGAGGGGGCTGTGACGTCACCTGCCTGACCTTGCCACTCAGATGCTCCCATGGGCCTCTGCCCATCTAGAATTCAAGATGGCAGAATCAAGTGGCCACCTGAAGGAGCTCTGGGCAACGGCCCTGGGGTGGTGATAGACATTGGAGTGATCACTTCCCTTTCCTTTGTCCAGTTTCTCACCAGATCAGGGACCTGGGGTCCCTGGACTGCTGCAAACCGGTTTATGCAAGGAGGGCACCAAATGTGCTCTTCAAAGCATACCAGTGACTTGAGGAGGCTACCCCTCCCAGGCCATGTAACACCTATTTCCAAGGGAAAGGGTGTTATCTCTCTCTCTCACAGGAAATCCTTTGTTCTGTCTTCCTCTGCCTGAGCTGGTCAAGTAGCAGGAGGGCAGAAATCTGCCAAGTACACAGGCAAAATGGTTTCCACACACTTACGAGTCCTTTGCAATAGAACTGGAGTTTGTAAGGGCATCTCTGCTCATGCAGGGGTGCCCTCACACACAGGCACCTGCACCCTGCCCGCTGGGCTAGGTGGGCCTACAATAGGGGTGACTTACAGTGACCTGATGTAGAGACCTGTGGTAAAAGTGTGCATGCACCTTTTCGCACAGGCTGCAATGGCAGGCCCGCAGACACATTTTGCATGGGCTCCCATGGGTGGCACAATTCATGCTGCAGCCATGGGGGACCCCTGGTGCCTCAATGCCCTGGGTACCTAAGTACCATATACTAGGGGCTTATATGGGGGCACCGGTATGCAAACTAGGGGTGTTCAAAGTCCTAGTGTACCAAATTTAGAGGGAGGGAGCACAATCACTGGGGTTCTGGTTGTCAGGATCCCCGTGAAAGCAGTCTAAGCATGAGCAGGCAAAAAGTGGGGATAACCATGTGAAAAAGAGGGTACTTTCATACAAAGGCCACTAAAGACTTCTCCTGCCAGCACCTGGGCTCTCTTGTTTGGAGTCCTGACTTGTCAACTGGTGCAAATCCAGTTCCTGGTCCCTTGGAAGTGAGCTCTGGTGCAACTAAGAAGACACAAAGCACATCGACTCCAGAGCGAATTCGAAACTGGCGCCGCTCTCCGACTCCACGCCACTGCCTGCACCGGAGCTGTGGCCTCCACTGAGTGCAATGAAGGCGACCTGCAACAGAGACCTGATGTCACTGCAGGGCCTCTGAAGTCCCGCCATAGCGTGAGTCCCAAATGCCGTGTCACCGATGCCCGTGACACCTGACTCCAGCTCTGCCGCAGCACCTATGGCCACGTGGTGTGATCGCGACACCACCAAGTCGAATCTTCGCATCTTGACCTGCTGGATTCATCGACCCCACCTCATTGTGAGGAATCAATGCTTTGCAACAGAATCAGTATCACCTCCCCTGTAACTGTAAGGAGCCAACGCCTCACCTCCCCTGCCTAGAAACAAGAAACCAATGTCTCACCTCCTTCGTAGCACTGGCACCTGTGACGCCTCACCTCCCTGACTCCGTGCAACATCTGTGTTTCCTCATCGTTTTCTAAGACACTGTACACGGGGTTCATGTGACTCCGTGACTGGCCTGCACTCCCTCACAAGTGGTGTCAGATTGTTGGAACCGTCAAGACGCTGTGATAGCCCCAGTTGGAGATATTGTGTTTTTAAGGCGATACTAAGATTTAATCTTAGAAAATTTGTATGCTGGATTTTTGCCGTTTTGGTCTTGTTTTACACAGATAAATGTTGGCTATTTTTCTAAACTGACGTGGAGTACGTTTGTGGTGTTTTCACTGTGTTACTGTGTGTGTGTGTAGAAATACTTTACACATTGCCTCTCTGATAAGCCTCACCGCTTGTGCCAACCTACCAAGGGGGTGAGCAGGGGTTATCTTAACTTTGTGACTCCCTTACCCTGACTAGAGTGAGGGTCCGTACTTGGACAGAGTGCAAACCACAGCCAAGTAGAGACCCCATTTCTAACAGTTTGTTACTACCAAGGCCCTTAAACAGGGCTGCTTTTTATCGTCAACATTTTTTAACCTCTGTGTTGACAGCATAATGCTTTGAAGTTCACAGTAAATTTTAATAAATCAAATGCCTTCCATTTTTGGAACAGGAAAAGCAAAGTCAGTGAATGGTAAGTAACCAACAAAAAATTTAGAATGGCAAATTTCTGATCCCCTGGTTTAATGAAATAGGATTGCTCACACAACAAAAAACGGAGTTAGTAACCAAAGCAAACCAGGTACTTACCTCTGTTCTCCTGGTCACTGGGGGTCACTCTGGTACTCACCTCTTGGGGTTCCTAGTTCCTCCAGCTCCCCTCTAACGATTCCACATCCTAGGGTGGGGGACTGTATCTTGCATTCCACTTTCCTAGTATATGTTTTGGCCCTCCCCTAGGGCCCTTTCTATTTTTACTAAGTATTGCAAATGCTTGTTGGTTTTTATGCTCCTTACTGGCTGCTATTGTGTATATATTTAGTGTATTTACTTACCTCTAGCTGGGGGAACTGCCTATTAGTATTCTAGTATTTGTGGAACCATAATAAAGTACCTTTGTTTTTGGAACACTTTGTGGTGTTTTCATGTGTGATAGTGCTGTGTGACTAAAGTGTTATTGCATAAGCTTTGGCAAACTTCAAAGAGAAGTCTTTGTAGTGCACAATACCCTTCCTTTCCTGCCCTGGCCCCAGACACACTTCATGGGGTTGGAGACAGCTTTGTGTAAGGATAGGTACAGCTCTATTCAGGTGCAAATGTCAGTTCCTCCCACCACTCTAGCTCAGGAAGACCCATCAGCATGGTGATGGGCCATCAGGATATGCAGGGCACCCCTCAGCTCCCTTTGTGTGACTGTCTAGAGTGAATGCACAAACAGCCCGATTGTCATCCTGACCCAGACTTGTATTCCACAGAGGGCAGAGGCACAGAATGATTAATCAAGAAAATGCCCACTTTCTAAAAGTGGCATTTTCAAACATACAATTCAAAAACTAACTTCACCAAAATATGTTTTTTTAAAATTGTGATTTCAGAGACCCCAAACTCAATATCTCCATCTGCTCCCAAGAGGAAATGACACTTATATGGTATTTCAAGGCAATCCCCATGTCACACTATGAGAGAGACAGGTTTTGCAATAGTGAAAACTGAATTTAGCAGTTTTTCACTATCAGGAGATGTAAAACACACCAGTGCATGTCCTATCTTTCAAATACACTGTGTTCTGCCCCTGGGGCTGCCTTGGATCTACTTTAGAAGTGACATAAATATAGTCAAAGGGAAGGTTTAGGTCTGGCAAGTGGGTACACTGCAGTGGCAGGTCTGAGAGATGTTTACAGGGCTACTCATGTGCGTGGCACAGTCAGTACTGCAGGCCCACTAGTAGCATTTGATATACAGTACCTGGGCATACTTAGGGGGTCATTCTGACCTCGGCGGAAAAAGGCGCTTACCGCCGGTCAGAAGGCCGCCACAACACCGCCGCGGTAAACCGCCACGGTCATTCTGACCCTCAAGAGGCAAACCGCCAAAAACCCCACATCCACAAAAGTCCACCACACCAACGGCCAGCGTTAAACTGGCGAAGACCAAACCTCCACCGTCACGCCAACAGAAATATGCCCATTCCATTACGACCCACGAATCCACGCGTCGGTCTTTCAACCGCGGTATTCCATTGGTGGTACACACCGCCGCGGTCAAAATACACACACACTTACAAAACACAGACACATTGGACAATTTGAAATACACACACCTGATACACATACACACAACACTCCCACACACCCAATCCAATATAAAACACACACCCACATCACCCACAAACCCCTACGACCACAAATCAGAGACGAAGCCCAGATAGAGACAGCATAGAATAGAGAACACCATCACACAGAGGCACACTACACCATCACCCACACAACAACCACGCACAAAACACCACACACCACTACACTCACCACACTCATCACCGCAAACACCACCCCACACCTCAACCACACCACCCCATGGCACCCCCAAGACACCCAAGGTTCTTAGACGCAGAACTCAGGGTCATGGTGGAGGAAATAGTTCGGGTAGAGCCCCAGCTCTTCGGGACACAGGTGCAGCACACCACCATTGCCAGGAAGATGGAGCTATGGCAAAGAATAGTGGACAGGGTCAACGCTGTGGGACAGCATCCACGAAATCGGGACGACATCAGGAAGCGGTGGAACGACCTACGGGGGAAGGTGCGTTCCATGGTATCAAGGCACAACATCGCGGTGCAGAAGACTGGCGGCGGACCCCCACCTACTCCCCCAGAATTTACAGCATGGGAGGAGCAAGTCTTGAACATCCTGCATCCTGAGGGCCTCGCTGGAGTAGGCGGAGGAATGGACTCTGGTAAGTCTAATCCCAACTACTTCCTCCCCCCCACCCACCAGCATGCCAACTCATACCTCCACCCTCCCCCCACCCCCATCACACATCCTCCCTGCTAATGTCTCACCATCACAACCCACCCATCCCAACACCAAACCCTGCATGCCACCACACACCATCGACACCCATCGACACCCATCACCCGTCCACTGCACATACCCATCTCCCCCACAAACCGCCATCACAACAGCCCCCACAAAGGAATGCCAGCACTGGAGTACATGGGCACCCACCCATTGCACGCTATGGCACACACAGAAGCAATAACCATTCTCTTATACCCCTGCAGGACCCGAACGCCACCACACCGCCCAGGAGGGTCCATAAATGTCCATTCCACCCCCAGAAGAGGCCCCCAGTGATGACAGCAGCTCTGTCTCCCTGGACCCAGATGACCAGCCCGGCCCATCGGGGACCTCGGGACAGTCGGTTCCCCTCAGACAGCCACAGGCCACAGCAGACCTACCCCCCTCTGGGAACACCAGCACAGCACACACCCAGCGGGCCCATGCCTCTGTCTCCAGGACACGTCAATCAGCGGTGTGTCCACCACTACAGGGCACCCAGGTTAACCCACCACCCCAACAACAACAGGGACCTGGGGGCAGTGGTAGTGGGCACACGGTTCAGGGGACAGAGGCCCAGGGAAACAGGGGAACTGGGAGGGCTGCTGTGCGACAGGGGGGGGACAGGCCAAGGGAACCCACTCTCCACGAGGCCCTCACCTCCATCATGGGAGCATACCACCACTCCCAGGAGACGATGGCGACGGTCCTGGCCAGGTTCCAGGAGGAACAGTTTATGGGGTTCAGGGAAGAACTGAGAAACATTAGTTCCGCAATGGGCACCATCGTTGTGGGTCTCAACCAAATTGTCACCACATTGCGGGACCATGTGGCACCACAAAGGGCCCCTGTCACTAGCATGGACCAGGAACAGGCTACCACCTCCGCCGGCGCTAGTGGACAGGAGGCCCCGACACAAGAACAGGCCACCAGAACCCCACCTCCTGCAGAAGAAGAACCACCCCGCAAGCGTGACCTGAGATCTAGGAAGAAGACAGAGTAGGATGCCAAGACCCCCGCCAGGAAAGGATACCCCCTGATGTCATCCCACTGTCCCACATTGTCACCCTGTCCAACCTTAAACTGCCCCTGCTCCACCTTCCACAGGCATATGGACAATGCACCTGTGAGACTGAAAATCTGGACTCTGCCATGGACATTCCTCCACCATCACCCATCACCGATTTTCAACCATGTCCCAAAATTGAGCACTTTAATAAACACCCTTATTGCACACAAATAATCTGGAGTCTGCCTGTATTTTTGAAAATATGCATTAGACATAAACGTGCCAAAATGACCAGTTACATTGTGATGCCAACATACCACTGTCACACAGCTGTAGTCCATGGGCAAACAAAGCAGAGGTCACGCAGTGGGGCCCACAGCTCTGAAATTGGAAGGGAAAGTCACAACTCTGTTATCATACACTGGGTGAAAAGGACAGACAGTAGAGAGGCAGGAGACTGTAAGTAAATGTAAAATGCTGGTGTTGATTCTTACCTGTGTGTTATTGAAAATACTGCTGTATCACTGTGTCCCTGTTGTCTGTGTCGTCCTCTTCGTCTTCCTCCTCTTCACTCTTCGCAGGATCCACAGCTGCTACAACACCACCATCTGGACCATCCTCCTGCAGAAAAGGCACCTGGCGTCGAAAAGCCAGGTTGTGAAGCATACAGCAGGCCACGATGATCTGGCACACCTTCTTTGGTGAGTACATTAGGGATCCACCTGTCATATGCAGGCACCTAAACCTGGCCTTCAGGAGGCCGAAGGTGCGTTCGATCACCCTCCTAGTACGCCCATGGGCCTCATTGTACCGTTCCTCTGCCCTTGTCCTGGGATTCCTCACTGGGGTCAGTAACCACGACAGGTTGGGGTAACCTGAGTCACCAATTAGCCACACACGGTGTCTCTGTAGTTGTTCCATCACATAAGGGATGCTGCTATTTCGCATGATGTACGCGTCATGCACTGACCCAGGGAACTTGGCATTTATATGGGAGATGTACTGGTCAGCCAAACAGACCACCTGGACATTCATGGAATGATAACTTTTTCTGTTCCTGTACACCTGTTCACTTTCTCTGGGGGGTACCAAAGCCACATGTGTCCCATCAATGGCACCAATGATGTTGGGAATATGTCCAAGGGCATAGAAATCACCCTTCACTGTAGCCAAATCCCCCACCTCAGGGAAAACGATGTATCTCCGCATGTGTTTGAGCAGGGCAGACAACACTCTGGACAACACCTTTGAAAACATAGGCTGAGACATCCCTGATGAAATGGCCACTGTTGTTTGAAATGACCCACTTGCCAAAAAATGGAGTACTGACAGCACCTGCACTAGAGGGGGGATCCCTGTGGGTTGGCGGATGGGTGACATCAGGTCTGGCTCCAGCTGGGCACACAGTTCCTGTATAGTGGCTCGGTCAAGCCTGTATGTCAGTATGACATGTCGTTCCTCCATTGTCGACAGGTCCACCAGCGGTCTGTACACGGGAACATTCCTCCATCTCCTCGCAAGTCCCAGCGGACGGTGCCTAGGAAGGACAACAGCGAGCACAGAGTCAATCAACCCACAGGTACGTTCCCACAGCTTGCACAGTACACGATTCTCAATGCATTGAATGGCTGGTATGAGTGTCGAAGCAAGGCCTAAGCATGTGTGACGCAGTAGAAATTAAGCCATGTGGGCCCTTGAAATGGCGGCTGCCTGACCTGTGAAGTGCGACATTGGGATGTGAGGTCAATGCGCTGGCGTGGCACACCGTGACGGTAGGCGGTCGAAGACCGCGGCGCAAAGATGCATTGGTTAACATTGAACCCTATGGGTTTCAGGAGCCAATGACGAAGTGCGCCGGCGGTCGCGGTATTCACCGCCGCGGACGTGACCACCATTTTCTATCTGCTTAATCACTCGAGACCTGATCATCCACAGGAGAGGACCTATACTGCAAGTGCTGCTGTGACCTCGATCTGGAAGATACAATGGCTGCTGCGACTGGGGAAAGGGCCCCTACCTTCACTTCTGAAGAATTGGAAAAACTCGTGGATGGGGTCCTCCCCCAGTATGCGCTACTCTACGGTCCTCCAGACCAACAGGTAAGTACACTGGGAGCATGCTTTGGGGGCAATGCCTGGGTTGAGTCGGGTGGATGAAAGATGGTGGGGAGGGGAGCGATTGAGGCATGCATCAAACGACGGATGAGAGCATGTGCCACATGGCAAGGGTGGGGATGGGGGGCCACTCACATCGAGCATGCTGAAAATTATGACAATGTTATTTCTCCCCCTGTACATGTGACATAGGTCAGCACCCATCAGAAATTCGACATTTGGCGTGCCATCGCCAAGGACGTCCGGACCCTGGGGGTCCACAACAGACGGGGCACCCACTGCCGCAATAGGTGGGAGGACATCCGCCGCGGGAGCAGGAAGACCGCGGAGGCTCTGCTGGGGATGGCCTCCCAACGTAGGAGGGGTGCCACTCGTCAATTGACCCCCCTGATGTCTCAGATCCTGGCGGTGGCCTACCCAGATTTGGATGGGCGCGTGAGGACATCACAGCAGACACAAGGGGGTCAGTACCAGCACATTCAGCTATCTTAGCGCGCAGTGGAGGTGTCTGGGTGGGGGAGGAGGGATGTGGGTCTCCCTAGGCCAGGGCGATTTCTGTAGGCTAGGCCCCTCCGTAAGGCATGGCCCTGTGCCCCCGCCCCCCACCTCTGTAGGGGGCCAAGTACAGCTATCCATGGCCCTGTGTCACCTATGTGTGCAGTTGTCATCCATTAGCTTGTAGGCCAAGTCCCAATGATTGAGTAGTGTACCCCAAGTGCGCGGCGTAGTGCAGGGGGCTTCTGTGTCTGTCCTCTCCGCCAACTGTGTTGCCAATGCATGCACTCAACATGTCTTTATTTTCTCCCCCCCCCTTTTTTGTGGTCTTCCTGTTCATGTGTGCATTAGCATCATCAGGCGGAGGCGAAGTGGCATCGGAGCACGAGGGAGCTGCATCTCACATGGCCCTGGAGGGCCATGCAACCGACTCGGAGTTCACCAGTGAGTCGGAGGGCGAGGGGAGCTCCACAACGGGGACACGTGGAGACATCAGCGACACAGACACGTCCTCGGAAGGGAGCTCCCTTGTGGTGGCGGCAACATCCGTGCCCACCGCAATAACAGGTACAGCCGCCACCCAGCGTACCAGCTCCGCCCTCCAAGCAGCCCCTCAGCGTTCGCCCAGTGCCCGCTCGCACACGAAGGCGGGCATCTCCTTCGCCCCAGGCAACTCAGGCCCTGCCCCAGTTACCCCTGCTGCCCTCCGTGAGGAGGTCATTGACATCCTCAGGACGCTCATTGTTGAGCAGTCTACCCTTTTGAATGCCATCCAGGGGGTTGAAAGGGAGGTGCACCGGAGCAATGCATACCTGGAGGGCATTCATTCGGGTCAGGCTGCCCATCAGCGATCGTTCAACGCTCTGGCCTCAGCACTGACGGCAGCCATTGTCCCTGTCTCCTGCCTCCCTCCTCCAACTTCCTCCACCTAGTCCCACTCCCCTGTACCTCTGCCTATCCCAGACACACCTACAGACCAGCCTGCACATAACTCAACACCCAAGGGTAGCTCATCCAGACATAAGCACCACACATCACAGAAGCATTCACACAAGCAACAGGCACATGCAGACATACCAACAGCCACTGCCTCCTCTGTGTCCCACTCCTCCTCGTCTCCCTCCTCCCTCCCTGTGACGTCTCCACTCACACTTGCATGCACAACATCATCAGCCACTACGTCCATCACCAGCACACCCACCAGAACACTCCGCAAACGTGCAGTCACCACCCCCACTGTCATTTACACGTCCCCTTTGTCCTCTCCCAGTGTGTCTGTCACCCCCTCTTCCAAACCACACAAACGCAGGCAGCCACCCACCCAACAGCCATCCACCTCACGACAGCCTCCGTCACAAGCACCTTCACCCAAAGACACCAGACTTGACTCTCCTACAACCACATCCTCTTCCTCCACTCCCATACCCACTGCACCTACCCTTCCCACTGCTCCTAAAAAGTTTTTCCTCTCCAAAATTAACCTCTTTCCATCACCTGACCCACCCCCTCCATCTCGTAAGAGTCCAATCAGCACCTCAGCCACCACAACCCCTGGACCTACAAGGACCATAGTACAGGGATTTTGGAGTCCACCACCTTCAGGGGCAGCTAAATCGGCCAGCAGTAAAGGGACAGCCAGCCCACCCCCTGGAAAAAAAAACAAGAAAGGCAAGGGCCGGTGCGAGAGGCCAGAGACCGCAGCCTCCAAAGGCACTACCCTGGCACCGTCAGGAAGTGGGGTGCCACCTGGCACATCTACAAAGGGAGGCAAGGGCCACAGAGAATCACTGAAGGATGGCAAGGGCAGCACGGCCGACAAGTCCGGCAGCAGGCGAGGTGCCCAGGAGGGCCCCACCAGCCCCATTCCGGGTGTGAAGGAGGACACCCACGGGCCCGGGACTCCAGCACAGGAGGGCCCCGCAAGCGAGAAGTCAGATGGCGAGTGAACTCCATATATTGCCCGGATATGGTGCCCTGGAGACACATGTCAAGAACCGCTGAACAGGGCCCTTCAAGACAAGCACTGCTGAACAGGGCCCTTCAAGACAAGCACCGCTGAACAGGGCCCTTCAAGACAAGAACCGCTGAACAGGGCCCTTCAAGACAAGCACCGCTGAACAGGGCCCTTCAAGACAAGAACCGCTGAACAGGGCCCTTCAAGACAAGCACCGCTGAACAGGGCCCTTCAAGACAAGAACCGCTGAACAAGGCCCTTCAAGACAAGAACCGCTGAACAGGGCCCCGCCGTCTCAAGAACCGCTGAACGGGGCCCCGCCGTCTCAAGAACCGCTGAACAGGGCACCGCCATCTCATGAACCGCTGAACAGGGCACCGCCGTCTCAAGAACCACTGAACAGGGCACCGCCGTCTCATGAACCGCTGAACAGGGCACCGCCGTCTCATGAACCGCTGAACAGGGCCCTTCATCTCAAGCACCGCTCCGCTGGGCCCTTCATCTCAAGCACCGCTCCGCTGGGCCCTTCAACTCAGGCACCGCTCCGCTGGGCACCGCCGTCTCTGCACCGCTCCGCTGGGCCCTTCATCTCAAGCACCGCTCCGCTGGGCCCTTCCACTCAGGCACCGCTCCGCTGGGCACCGCCGTCTCTGCACCGCTCCGCTGGGCCCTTCAACTCAAGCACCGCTCCGCTGGGCACCGCCGTCTCAAACACCGCTGGCCCATTGGCAGAAGGGGCAGGCCCGGATCTGTGTCGGGCAGGGCTGCACGAAGCACTCTGGGCACCATGCCTCCTCCAGAACCAGTGGAGTCTGTAATCCACTTGAGAGACTGTGGCTTTGCACTCCCCAGGATGGCACAGTGGGCAATCCACCCACTGTAGAGACTTGAGAGACTGTGGCTTTGCACTCCCCAGGATGGCACAGTGGGCAATCCACCCACTGTAGAGACTTGAGAGACTGTGGCTTTGCACTCCCCAGGATGGGACAGTGGCCATGGAGGCCCCTCGTGGATCTGGCGTCGTGGACTCATGTGGCTGAGGTGCCTCCCCTTCCCGTCCCCCTGAGGTGCCTGTAGTTTTTCAATCTGATGCCCCTGCAGTGTTCTCTCCAATGGATTTGGGTCTCCTGTGTGGGCTTTGCCCATGTGTTGAGGCCCATTGGCCCACGTACAATGACTTAAACCCAATTTGGACAGGACAATTTACATATGTGTATATAGTTATAGATGTTGGAAATAATTTTTTACTTAGCCTTACAATATATTTGAATTTCATGATCATTTTATTTTGTCTTGGCATTCTTCCGGGGGGGTTGGGCGGTGTCACTCTGAGTTGTTGCCCTGCATTGATGTGTAGGTAGTTGTGGGTGATGGTGGGTGTGTCGCGTATGTGTGTGCCCGTAATCTTTTCTCCTCCCTCCTCCCCTGTGTCGTAGGTGCAGTACTCACTGTTGTCTTCTGCGGCGGCGTTCGTGCTCCTGGTAGAGGAGTAGGTAGACAATAGCTGGTAGGATGTGTAGTTCTGGTTCCATGCTGTCCAGATTCCTCGTGGGGTGTGTAGAGGTGAGCGTTTTCCCGTTCGTAGTCTGTTTCCGCCGTGTTTTTATCGGTGGGGCTCCCGCCCCGGAAAAGGTGGCGGATTGGTGAGTTGTGATAGGGTGGGCGGTACATTGTCTCCCGCCTGTCTGTTGGCGGTGACCGCTGCGCTGTTTGTTTGTCCCGCCGTGGCGGTCGGAGTGTTAAAGTGGCGGTCTGTGTTGGCGGTTTCCGCCAGGGTCAGAATTCCATTTTTTGGACCGCCTGCCTGTTGGCGGGTTGGCCGCCACTTTAACACCGACCGCCAGGGTTGGAATGACCGCCTTAGTGTACTATACTAGAGACTTACTAGTATTCAAATATACCAATCAAGGATAAACCAATACAATTTAGATAGAGAGCACTTGCAGTCTAGCACTGGTCAGCTGTGGTAGAGTGCCAGAGTTACAAAGCCAGCAAAAATGAAATTCAGCACAAGGTCAAAAACAGGAGGTTAGAAGCAAAAGGGCAGAGAAAACGAATCCTAGAGCTGCCAGGTCTAGCACAAACCTTTTGAACAGTGACTTTCCATCACACACTTTCATTTAAACCAACATATTGGTATACAATGCCAGAATAGCCTTCAAGAGGCTAGGGTCTTTTCCCCATCCTATAAATTTACACCAAAGATCATTCTGGTCTATTGTATCAAATCCGTAAAGAACTAAAACAATGTAGAGTGATCTGGTTTTGCTGGCACTAGATGTTTGCTGGATAGTATTCCCAATGTCATAAATTCTCTATGGTGCCATAGTTGTCTCTAAATACTTAAAAAGAGGTTCTCTGTGGGGATAAATTAACAAAATGAACTTATCACCATAATATTATTGTATTAGACCCACCATGTTATTAACCTCAAAACAAGGCCTTACCATGATAACGCACGTACTCCTTCACCAACAAACATCATAACTTATTAAACATTGGAAACGATATCACAAGTGTGTGTTGCATTACATGCACAGGCTTTTTAATAATCCATCATATTCAAATCATTAGTATACTTTCTCAAATGTCCATAGAACACCATCCGCGTTGTTGTATTATATTGTAAGGTGTCCACTTTTTCTCTTATCAAGTAGTACAACCGATTGGTAACACAGCCACACTGCTTTGAGGTATATCTGTCTCCCAAACAATGGGTGTACAATGACATAGAGAAGAGTGGTAGAGAGTAGAGTAGATTGGCGCAGAGTACAGTGGCCCAAGGTTGAGTAGAGTGGGGTAGAGTGCAGTGGTATAGAGTAGATTGTTTCAGAGTATAGTGAAGTGGAGTGATGCAGGTTAGAATGCAGTGGCAAAGACTGGTGGGGCAGAGTGTATTGGCGTTGAGTGCAGTGTTGCAGAGTAGAGTGGCCTCGAGTGGAATGGCGTAGAGTGGAGTGGTGTAGAGTGGAGTGGCTTAGACTGGAGTGGTGTAGAATGAAGTTGTGCATAGTAGAGTGGGGTAGAGTGCACTGGCATAGAGTAGAGTGGTGCAGAGTAGAGTAGCGGGCATAGAATGATGTGGCATAGAGTGCAGTTGTGCACAGTAGATTAGAGTGATGTAGAGTGAATTGGCGTAGAATGCATTGGCATCCGATAGAGTGGCATAGAGTAGAGTGGTGCAGAGAAGCGTGCAATTGCATAAAGTGCAGTAGCACAGAGTAGAGTGTTTCACAGTTGAGTGGCATACAGTTCAGTGGTGGACTGTGCAGTGTTGCAGACTAGAGTGTAGTATAGTGCAGTAGTGGAAAGTAGAGTGGCATAGAATGCAATGGTGTAGAGTTCAGTGGCATAGAGTGGTGTGGAGTAAAGTGATGTAGAGTGTAATGGTGTAGAACAGAGTGTTGCAGAGTAAAGTATAGTGACATAAAGTGCAGCGGTGCAGAGAACAGTGGCGTAGAGTTAAGTGGCAGAGAGTGCAGTGTTGCAGAGTAGAGTGTCGCTGAATGCAGTTACGTAGAGTAGATTGTTTCTACAGTGGTGTAGAGTTTACTGGCATAGAGTGCAAAGTAGATCACAGTGGCGTAGAGTGGTTTGGCATAGAGTACATGCCATAGAGGTGAGTGGTACAGAGTAGAGTGTAGTGGCATAGAATGGAGTGACTCAGAGTATGTGGTGTAGAGCTCAGTGGTGATGAGTGCAGTGGTGCATAGTAGAGAAGTGGGAGGTAGAGTGCATTGGCATAGAGTACATTGGTGTGGAGTAGAGAGTTGTAAAGTGAAGTGGCACAGAGTGGAGTATTGCAGAGTAGAGTGCAGTGTGAAGTGGCATGGAGTGGCATAGTGTGTAGTGGTGCAGAGTATTCTGCAGTGGTGTGGAGTGGTGCAGAGTAGAAGGGGGTGGGACCAAGTGAAGTATGCATGGTGTGGTAGCGTACTGCCATTACAGACAACACATTTTCAATTGAAATGACCATTACATTTGCATAGACATATAGTTTTATTGATAAAAGTATATCAAAAACAATACTGTGTGGAAATGTCATTACCTAGTGTATTGATTTGTTTTGCTCAATTAACAAAAAATGTGCTTCATTTGTTCTTTTCTAATTCTGATATATTCTGAAATATCTGAAG